>NC_139746.1:3683286-4957320 GCF_964211835.1 Anser anser
CGCTGGCTCTTCCCAGGAGCTCTCTGGCTTTTTTGTGCCGGGGAGCCCAAGCACTGGACCCAGCCCTCCAGACACCCCCATCTCCCCTTCCGTCAGGCCCCCGTGGGTCCCGCGCCCACCTTCGTGGAAGTTGCAGTAGACGCCGATGCAGTCGGGCACGGGCACGTCCAGCACCTTGGCCTTGTTGGCGTGTTTTGGCGCTGAAGCTGACCTGCAGCCAGTTGTTGAGGTGGAGGCACCACGAGGCCGAGGTTTTTCCCAGCTGGTCGAACTTGCCGAGGCTGCGGTACGCCACCCCCACGCCGAAGGCCTTGCTGTCGCGGTCGTACCGCACCTCCCAGTAGTGGTCGTCCCCGTCGATCAGCGTGTCGCCTGCGGGCACGGGGCGCTGGCACGGCTCTGCCCACGGGTAGGGGCTGCCACGTACATGGGGTGTCCCCTCCTGCACCCCAGGGTGTCCCCTCCTGCACCCCGGGGTGCCCCGTGCCCACCTCCGTCGCCCCCACGGGCCCACCCTCGCGCCCAGCACCGCGCTCGGGGTGCCGCCAGCTCACCCAGCACCGTGTAGGACTCGGCGGTGAAGCGGTCTCTGCCCCCGCGCCCCGAGGACATCCTCTTGGGGGACTGCACGACCCTAGGACAGACGGGTGGCGGCAAGGAGAGGGTTGGTGTTGCTCGGGGGGGGGGGGGGGGGGCTGCGGGGGGGTGACGCGGGGGCTGGCGTTACCTGGCGGGCGAGTTGGCGGGCGAGGCCGTCCTGCCCTTGCCGTCCTTCTCGCGCGCCTTGACGTCCTGCACCTTGCCGCCCGTGGCGTCCCACTCCACGCTGAGCTCCTCCACCCGCAGGTTCTGGTGGCACGTGCTGGCGTCCAGCCGGAACATGAATGCTGGGGACGGCCACCGTCAGCGTGCCCCCCCAGGAGCCCTCCCGCCTGGCCCCAGGGGGCCGCAGAGCCCGGCACAACGGGGCAGAGGCAGCGCTGGGCGGGGGGCACAGAGGAGCGAGGGCACCCCCGCGCTCGGTGCCGCCGCCCAGCACCCACCTCTCGTCTCCAAAGTGACCGGCTCCGAGAACTCGCCCGCCACGGCCTTGTTACACGCCCGCACGCGGAAATTCATGTACTTCATGTCAAACTTCAGCCCTGCGGGCACGGCGGGCTTACAAACGGGGCACGGCGGCGGGCGACGCCGCGACCCCGTCCTCGGCACCGCCACCCAAACCTCCGGGACAGCCCCAGGCGCCTGCCACCCCCAGCACCCACCCAAGGACACCTTTGGGGCTGGATTTGGCCCCGTGCCCTCACCGGACAGGGTGTACTCGGTGCCCTTGATGCCCTCGACCACCATCCAGGGCTGGTCCTCCTTGGCGCGGGGCGGCCCCTCGAAGTTGGTCCTGCGGTACTCCAGCACGTAGTGGTCGATCTTGCTGTCCTCGTCGGGCATCCTCCAGGCCAGCGTCACGCAGTTGTCGGCCACCAGCGACTCCGCCAGGTCGATTTCGGGGGTGCTGGGCACTGCCCACGGGAGCAGCCGTGCCAGTTCCCCCCAGTGCAGCCCCGCTGCCAGCCGGGCTGTCCCCGGCGCCACCGGCACCGCGCCCGCGGGGCACCCGGCCAGGGCACCCCAGAGCCCCCCAGCAGGGCACGTATGGGGGGGGCTGGCACCCACCGGGTCCCTGGGAAAGCACCCCGAGACCTGTAAGCGCTGCGTCTGGGGGTTCCCAGGCACAGCACCTACAGAGATCCTATGGGAACGGCACCCCGAGGACCCCAGGCATGCACGCACACGGCCCTGGGGCACAGCACCCTCGGAGCCCCCAGAGACCCCGAGCGATGCACCCCAAGCCCCCAAACAGCACCCAGCACCCAGAGGTGCGGCATCCGGAGCTCCCTCCCCAAGCCCTCCCTCCCTAGCTCTTTCTCGCCTCGCTGGCTGGGACACCCCGGGCTCCCCAACCTCTCCCCCACCCCCTGGCACCCCGAAGCCCCCTAAATAAACCCTGCTCCACCATCCCTGCGCTCGCTCTGTCCCCCTGCCAGCCTGGCACAGTCCTCGGTGCCCCGTACACCCTGGCACTGCCCTCGCTTCGTCCCGGCCGTGCGCTGGGAGGAAAAAAAAAACCAAGCTGGCTGGCTGGCCGCCATGCCCTGTGTCCCCGCAGCCCCAGCACCTCCCTCGTGGCCCTGCACCCGCCGCCGGCGGGCGATACCTGGCAGGAAGGCGAGGGCCTGGAGCAGGCGGCGCTCCTGGGCAAATCCACCATCAGATGGCTCATGTTGTCGCTCACCTTGGCCTTGAGCGAGAGGCGGAAGGCGGGGGCCATCGTCACGCTGCACGGGGACATGGGGACACGGGTGTCAGCAGGGCCGGGAGCGGGACAAAACCCCAGCCCCGAGCGGCCTCCCCTACCCTGCGCGTCTGCGGGGAGAGGGGCGGGTGGGGGGTGGCCCCGGGACCACCTCCTGGGGCGAGGCGGTGGGGGTGACACCAATGTTATGGGTTAGTGGGGTCGGTGCGGCCGCGGGGGGGTTCCGTACCTATCCTTGATCTGTTTGGCAGCCTTGAGAGCGCAGAGGAAAAGAGGAGGAAAAAGAAGAGCAGGATGAAACAGCAGCGCCAGGAGCCGGCGAGGCGCGGCGTGCGCGAGTCCCTGCTGGCACCACCGCACGGCGTCCCCGCGGCCCCGCACGGCACCCCACGGCACGGCGTCCCACGTCCTGCCACGGCGCTCCTACGCCCCTCTGGCTCAGCAGAAAGGAGGCACCAAGCAGCACCCACGGCTCTGGGCAGGCGGGGGACGCAGGGGACCCAAGGGACGCAGGGGACCCAGCGCCCCGGTCCCCGCCGGGTGCCCGGCCCTAACCTAACCCCGCAGCGGGCGAAGCCAGCCCAGCGTTATCAAAGTGCCCAGCGCAGAAAAGAGAGGAGCGTGCCCCAAGCGCAGGCACGGGGAGGCGGCAGCTGGCAGGCAGGGGGGGGGGACGGGATGGCCCCTGTCCCCGGGGCAGCCGGGTGGAGACAGAGCCCGGCGCCCGCGGGTGCTGTGGGGCTCACCTGGGTGAAGTCGTGGTTGTTGGCTGTCTCCAGGGTCTGGTTGGCCGTCTCCAGCAGCTCCTCCGAGCTCTCCAGCGCCTTGGCGCAAGCCGCCAGCTGTGCCTGAAGGGGGACAGAGTGGCAGCGGGGTGACGGCGGCCCCGCTCGGCGGGCGCGGGGTGGGGGGGTGGGGACGGGGGCTCACCTGCAGCTCGTAGGTGCGGCTGGCGCGGTCCTGCTTGATCTTGGTCAGCATGCCGTCCTTCAGCTCGTCCAGCAGCGCGTACAGCGACTGGAACTCCCCCTCCAGGTCCTCCTGCACCCGCGCCGAGTTGTCCTGGGGGCAGCACCGGGTGTCAGCGGGTGACGGAGGTGACCGGGAGCACCCCCCCCCGCCGGACAGGACCCCCGCCGAGGCGGGCGCAGGGTCCCCGGGGAGCGCGGGGGCAGGGGGAGCGCTGTCGGTACCTCCACATTCTGCAGCATCTGCTTGAGGGAGTAGATGAAGTTCTGGATCTCCTCATTCTTCACGGCCAGCGTGGTGATGATCTTCCGCAGCGCCTCCTGCCCAGGCGCCAGCGCCGTCAGTGCCCAGCCCCCCCCCCTCGTTGGTGTCCCCCCCCCGTCCCCGTGCGGGTGGCCCTGCGGGTGGCCTTGTGGGCATGGCGGAGCTGCGCGATGACTTGGCGAGAGTGAGCACGGCGCGCGTGTGAGCACCGTGTGCGTGAGCATGGGGTGTGTGTGAGCACCGTGTGTGAGCACCCAGCTGGAGGGGCTCGGGGGGGGGCACCAGGACCCCCCCAGGCACAGCCCAGCGCTGCCCGGGAGGGGGCAGCCCCCGGCAGCCCCGGCTGGCTGCGTCCTCCCTCCCTCCCTCCTTCCCTCCCTCTCCCTCCGTCCTCCATCTCTCCGCTCCCTGCCCTTAACCCTTTCGTCCTGCTCCTTCCTCCCTGCCTCCTCTCTCCGGTTTCTGTTCCTCCACGCCGGTCCTTCCTTCCTCCAGACCTTTATTCCCTCCTCCCCTCCTTCCTCCTGCCCCTCTTCCTCCAGCCCTCCATCTCTCCTTCCTCCATCCCTCCTTCTCCTCTTCCTCCATCCCTCCTTCCCCCAGCCCTCCTTCCCATCTTCCCCCATCCCCCTATCCCCTCCCTCCTCCTTCTATCCCCTCTTCCTCCATCCTTCCTCCCTCCATCCCTCCACCACTCTTCCTCCGTCCCACCGCCCCTCCTCCCCCCATCCCTTCTTCTCCTCTTCCTCCCTCCCTCCCTCCCTCCCTCCCTCCCTCCCCCCTCCCTCTATCCCCCCCTCCCTCCACCACCCCTCCCCCCTCCCCTCTCCCCCCCCCGGTCCCGGTCCCGGTGCCCCCCCGCACCTGGTCGCCCATCCCGGGCCGGCCCCGCCGCTCGGCCCCGCCGCCGCCAACAAAGGGGGAGCGGCGCCCCCGCCCGGCCCCGCCCGCGGGGCACGACGGGAGCCGTAGTCCTGGGGGGGGCCGCGGGGCGTGCCGGGAAATGTAGTCCGGGGGGGGCCGCGGGGCATGCCGGGAAATGTAGTCCTGCGGGGGGGGGCGGTCCCCGGGTTTTGGGGGGGGGGGGCACCGCGGTAACGACCCCTCCCCCCGCAGCCTCCTCGACCCCCCCTTGGCGCCTCCAAGCCCCCAGGCGGGGGGGGTCCGGCAGGGTCCCGGGCTGGGAGACCCCCGGGGGTCCCCTCTGTGCTGGGAGGGGTGCTGAGACCCCCCCCAAAATGCTGAGACCCCCCCCCACGGCTCCCCCAGGGCAAGGGGGGGCCCTGAGCCCCCCCAGCAGGGCCCGCTGACATCCCCTGGGTGTCCCAAGGGTCCTCCTAGAGCCAGTGCTGAGACCCCCCCCCCCCCAGGAAAATGGGGACCCCCCTGGTCCCCTGGGGGAGGGCAGCCCCCCAAAGCCATCCCAAGCCAGCACCCCGACTGCCTTGGGGCAAGGGGGGGGCGTTGGGGTGGCCATGAGACCCCCCCACCCAGGGTCTGGGCACCCCCAGCACCCCCAGGGCAGGGGGACCCCGCAGGAGGGGGCTCAGGAACTCAGGATGTGGGTGCCAGGGGTGAGGGGGACAGGGGGCGTCCCCCAGGCTTTGGGGGGGAACACACCACAGGAGAGCAGCACGCGTTGGGGTGGGGGCGTTCTCCCAGTACGGGACCCCCCTGCCCTCCCGCTTCTCCCAGTGACCCACATGGCCCCCACAGCCACCTGCTCTGGGTCACGATGTGCCCCCCCACCGAGGGGGGGGTTAAAACAGGGGTCCCGGGTGGCACGTCCCCAAACGTGGGTCCGGGGGGGGGGGGTCACCCGGTCCCCAGGTGCCAGGTGCTGCCCCCGGGCCTGGTTCCTGTCGGCGTCCCCATCCCCGTCCCCGTCGCGGTGACAGGAAGCCGTGGCGTCACGGCGGGGCGATGGCAGGCCGGGACACCTCGGGGACAGCCGCGCGGCGGTGACAGGGACCCCGTGGGGACAGGGGCAGCCCCTCAGAGCCCCTCAGAGCCCCAGGGGCAGCCCGGCACCAGCACGGGGATGTGGGGGCTTGGGGTCCTCGTCCCCCTCCTCGGTGGTGAGTGGTGGGGACACGGTGGGGGGGGACAGGGACAGAGGGACGGCGTCTGGGTCCCTATGGCTTGGTGGCTTGGGGTGGGGGGCACTGAGGGGCTGTGGGGCTCGGCCTGGCCCCTGGGTGACACCTGGGGACAGGGGGGGACAGAAGGGGGACGGGGGGGACAGAAGGGGACGGGGGGGACAGAAGGGGGACGGGGGGGACAGAGGGTGCCACTAGGGACATCTTTCCTGAGGGGGAGCCGGGTGGGTTTGGGGCACAGACGTGGGGACGCGCTGGGGAGGGGGGACAGGGGTGGGTGACACGGCTGTGGCTGGGGGACAAGGTGGGGGGACAGGTGGAGGGGGGGGGCAGAACATGGTCAGCTAGAGCTGGTGGGGACAGGAAGGGGACAGCGGCAAGAGGACAGGCACATACAGAGTGGCGTGTGGTCACCGGCCACAAGCAGGACGCTGGGGCCCTGTGCCCGCCGTGCCTCAGCGTCCCCATCCGGCCATGGTGGCACCGGGGGGGACACCCCGGGAGCAGCCAGACCCCCCTGCTCCCGTCCCCGGGGGCCACCGCGCCGTGACCCGAGCGCCGTTCCCCGCAGTGGGCGCCCTGTGGGTGATCCAGGACCCGTCGGAGGTGCAGGTGACGGCGGGCGAAGGGGTGGCCCTGGGGTGCTGGGTGGTGGCGGCGGAGCCTCTGCAGCTGCTCCGCGTCGAGTGGCTGAAGGCCGCGGGGCACGGGGTGCTCTGCAGCGCCCGCATGGGCCCCGCCGCCACCCCGGCCCCCTGCAGCCCCGCCTGCGCCTCGCCTGGCAGCCCCCTCCCCCCACCCTCAGCATCCTGCGGGCACGGCCGGGCGACGCGGGGTGCTACGTCTGCCGGGTCACCCTCGAGATCCCCCGCTACGCCACCGCCACCGGCAACGGCACCGTGCTCACAGTCAGCGCAGGTACCCCCGGGGGGGGGGGGGACACACATGGGGACGGGGGGGTGCTGCCACCCTGCCGCGCGGCACGGGCGCCCCTTGCTCTGTGCCCTTCCTGGGCAGCCCCAGTGGTTTTTAATGGGGTGGCTGGGATGGGGCATCCCCAGGGGCTTTACTGGGGGATCTGGGACGTGGTGTGGTGGGGGGGGGTTAGTGGGGGTCCCTGGGATGTAGTGCTGTGGTGGAGGGTTACTGGGGGTCCCTGGGAGGTGGTGCTGTGGTTGGGGGTTACTGGGGGGTCCCTGGGAGGTGGCTTGTCCCCCAGTGTTAGCAGCTCTCTGGGTCACAGGCAGGGGAATTGCCCAGTCCGGTGCGGCCACGGTGCAGGAGGGACGGGGACAGGACGGGGACAGGGACGGGGACAGGGACAGCGCACAATGGGGCTGGCACAGCCCTGATTCTGCTTTCCCCCCGCCGGCAGCAGCTGACGCAGGACATGGGGCAGGTAAGTGCGTCCCCGCTGGCCCCCCCCCGGCCCAGCACCAGCGGTGCTGCGGTGGTGGCCCAGCTGCCGTGTGCTTGCAGGGCTGGCAGGGGGGCTGGCGGGGGCCCTGGGGGGCGCCTTCCTGCTCCTCGGGCTGGCCGTCCTTGGCTACCGGCACTGGCACAGGAGAACAGGTAACCCCCTGCCCACCCACCCTGTCCCCAAATACCCCCACGCCCGCCTGCTCCATCCGACCCCGTGCCCAAACACCCGCTGCCCACCTATCCCTGTCTCCGTCCCCACCCGTTCCCAAATGCCCCTGTGCCCAAATCCCCTGTGCCCCCATCGTCCCGTGCCCAAATACCCCGCACCCATCTCCCCCAGGGCATTTGCCCCGTTCTCGGACACCCCTGTCCCTGCCTGCCCCGCTCCCCTTCCCCTGCTGAACCCGGGCTGCTCCATCGGGGCTCACCCCATGCACCTCCGGGGACCGGGGGCACCCAAGGGACCCCCTGGGTGTCCTCAGGAGGTCCCCTGGCTGTGCCAGCCCCCGGTGGGCCGTGTTTTGGGGGCCAGGGCTGGCGGTGCCTGGCCCTGCTCCCCCAACGCCTGCCGCCCCTCAGACACAGCCATCTACCTGAACGTGCTGCCCCGCTCGGCGCGGACCCCCAAGAAGTGATTGCCCCCCGCCCCGGAAGGTGACAAAGAGCAGCGCGTACCAGGGGTGGGGGCACCCCACTGGCCCTGAGGGTGCCCCCCCCCGGAGAGGACCCCCAAACGCCCCACGCCCTGCCCCAGGGGCCCCGGTTGTCTGCGCTGGCCGGGGAGTGGAGGCGCCTGGGGCTGCTTTACACAGGAAAAGCCCCCAAAAAAGCTGTTGTGCAGCACCCTGCAACCCCGCTTCCTGTCTTCTGTGCAGCACCTGCGGCACCCACCCCTGGGGGGGGGCAACCGGTGCCAAATTCAGGGTGCCCCCGGCGCGGCCTCCCCAGCACGGGGGGGCTCAGGCCACACGGGGCAGGGGACGCACGTGGCTGGGGCTGGGGAGGGGGCACAGCGCGAGGCCAGCAGGCTCTGCAGCCCCCTGGCCCCCCCCTCCCCATTTCAGGGAAGCTGCTCTGCGGTCCCGCGGCCTCGTTTCAGTTCGCCGTCGGCACACAGGCACGCGGCGGCCGCAGCCACCGCTCCGGAAGCGCTCGCTCCATTCCTGGCACGGCCCCGCCGGGGTTGGGGGGGGCACCGCCGGCAGCTCCCCCCTTGCAGAGGGCACTTCTGCAGCCGGGGACCCCGGGCAGCCCTCCTGGGGGACCCCGGGCAGCCCTTTCCCGGGACGGGAAGGGTGCCAGGAGCCCGTCTCGTCCCCCGTGGGGGTGTCACCCCGCGCCCCCCACACCGTAGCCCCCGGCGCGTCTCATGCCTACGTGCCACGGAGCACACGGCCGGCAGCAGCTCGGGCACACGTCAGCCTTTAATGGGAACAACGGCTCGGCTGCGGGAGCCGCGGGGCTCACAGGGGCTGCGCGGCCACTGGGTAGAGCAGGGAGAGGTGGCGGGCGCCGCGGATGGGCAGCGCCCGCGCTGTGTAGTGCCTCACGGCCTCGGGCACCGAGGGGAAGGCGGCCCCCGCGCGCCCCAGCACGAAGTGTCGCTCCCGCGTCCTCGTGAGCTTCACGTGCACGAAGCCGTGGCTGCTCCTGTGGGGGGGCGGGGGGAAACTGAGGCACGCGGGGCACGGCCTCGGCGTAACCTCAGCGTAACACGCATGCACACGCCGAGCACAGGGATGCAAGCACGAAAACCGCCCCACGCGCACAGCCCCGTCCCGAAACAACCCCCCCAAGGCGCTCGGGTTCTCCCCGGGGGCGTTCCGGCCCCGCACTCACCTGAGCGAGAGCGAGTAGTCCTCGGGGCTGGTCTCGCAGTCCCGCACCAAGAAGCTGCCCTCGCGGCACAGCGCCAGCAGCGTCTCCGCGCCCGCCCGCCCGATGGGGCCGTGGTACCACCTGCACGGAGCCGCGGGTCACCCCGGCGGCCAGCACGTGGCACCTCGGCGTGTGGCACCCCCCCCGCACCCCGAAACGCAGCACCCGTGACCCCAGGACCCGTCTGTATCCCTCTGTCCTGTCCCTGCCACGGGGACCCACCCGTGCCACGGGGACACGTCCATGCCATGGGGACACCCTCTCCACCCAGGGCACCCTTCTGTGCCATGGGGACCCCCCCCACGCCGCAGGGGCCCATCTGTGGGGCACCCTCACTCGGTGCCTCCAACCGGGACGTTGGTGCCACCCCACAGAGGAGGGGACCCCCTCGGGGTGGGGGGTCTGCGTGTGTCCCCCCCCTGCCCCGACTCACGTCTGCTTCTCCAGCGGCAGCGAGGTGTCCACGTGCCCCGGGCTGGGCGGGCAGCCCGGTCTGCTGCCTGGGGGGGGCCGGGGGGGCCGCGGCGGCTGCCGGGACAGGCTGGGGGAGCGCTCGGGGCTCTCAAACTGCACTGCAGGGACAAAGGGGGCCGTCACCCACCGCGGGGGCCCGGCACCCCCACCTGATCCACGGGGACACCAGCAGCCGGGCCACCCCCCCCAGTGCCGGAGCATGAAGGGATGTCAGCGGGTGTCCACCCCCGAGGGCGTCCCCCCCCCCTTGGCTCTGCCTTGCCACGATGTCCCATTGCACCCCCCTGGGGGGAACCCATCGGTGTCGGGGCGCAGCGGGGCCAGGGGACCCCTGGGGTTGCTGGGGACAGCAGTGGTGTGGGGCGATTCCCGTGGGTGCCAAGGGATGCCGCGGCGGCACCTGTATTTAGCAGGGTCCCAAGGGTGCTACGCAGGAGCGCTGGAGGATGCCGGGGTGGGGAGTGGGGTTCCCAGAGGGGCTGGGGGACGTGGGGCCAGGGGACCCCCAGGCGGCACCCGCGGGTACGGGGGGGGGCCGGGGCAGGAGGGTGCTGGGGGCCGCGGGGTGGCGGCACCTGCGAACGCCCGCGAGATGTGGTCCTTCTTCCACTCCCAGGGCTGGTCGTACTCGTCGGCTGGGCGCTCGTCGTCGCGGGGCAGGCGGCTGTCCCGGGCTGCGCCCCCTCCCGCGCCCTCGGCCGCCTTCTCCCACCCCTCGTAGGGGGTGTCGTAGAGCTGGGGCCCCCGCCGGGCTCTCGGCCGCTTGCCCTCCTCGCCCTGCTGCGGGCACCCTGGGGACGGGCAGGGCTGGGAGACACAGCGGGGCCCGGACGCACATGGGGGGCACCCTTGGGTGTCAGCCCCCCCCCCCCAAGGGGATGGGTGAGTAAAGGGGGGGGGGTGTGGGGGGGTGCAGGGACACGGGCACCCAGCATCACCCACCTGCAGCCTCCCCGGGGTCCTCGGTGCCCCCCTCGGGCACCACGTCCTGCTCCCCCTCGAAGGGCTCCGAGTACTCGCTCTCGTTGGGGCACTGCACGGGGGGGGCCTGGGTGGGACGGGACCCCCCCCCCCACGGGACCCCCCCGACACTCCCCACAGGTCCCCAGCCCTGGGGGTCCCCTCCTCGGGACCCCGCAGGGCCCCCCCATTCCCTGCTGCGGGTGCCCCCGGGTCCTTCCCGGGTCCTTCCCACCCGGTTCCTTTGTGCCCTCTCCCCTTCCCCCCCCCCCCGATACCTCCCCCCCCCAGCCCCCTGCCCACTTTCCTCTCCCAGTAACCCCAGTCCCCCCCCCCAGTTCCCCCCACTGTCCCCAGTCCCCCGCTCCTCCCCCAGCCCCCCCAGCCCCCCGGTCCCCCCCGTTGCCCTCGGGTCCCCCCCAGCCCCCCCAGCCCCAGCTCTGCAGCCCCCCCCCCGGCACCCCACTGCCCCCCCAGCCCCTCACCCCCACCCTGCCCCCCCCGGGCCCCCTTCCCCACTCCCCGGTCCCTCGTCCCCGGTCCCCCCGGCTCCCCCCCCAAAAAAAAAGCATCCTCCCCGGTGCCCCCCCCCCAGTCCCTCGGCCTCCCTCCCAGGTGCCCCCCCCCCCCCGTCCCCCGGTTCCTACCTGCTCCGGTCGGCGGCGGCCCCCCCCCGGCCCCGCGCCCCCCACCCGCACCAAGCGGTGCCGGGGGGAAGCGGCGGCACCGGGGGGAGCCGCGGGGGGGGTCCCGGTGCCGGTACCGCTGTAATCGGGTTGGGGCGGCCGGGGGGGGGAGCGCCGGGCCCCCCGGCCCAGGTACTCCCGGAGCCACTTGGCCATAACGGGACCGGCACCGGGAGCGGCACCGGGGCCCCCCCGCAGCCGCCGCCGCCGCCGCCGGGAGCCGCTTTGTGTCGCCGCCGCGCTCGGCGAGGACCGGAGCCCCCGGCCCCCCCCCCCCCCCCCGCCCCCGCCTCGCCGGTAGGGAGGGGGGGGGGACACCGGCACCGGGGGGGAACCGGCACCGGGTGGGGGAACTGGAACCGGGGAGGGGAACCGGTACCGGGGGGGCAACGGGCACCAGGGGGGGCAGCGGCACCAGGGGGGAACCGGCACCGGGGGGGCAGCGGCACCGGGAGGGGGGGGTTAGGAGGGGAGGGGAAGGGGGTATGACCCGAGGGGGGGGGCACGGGGAACGGGGGGGACACCGAGACCCCCGCGGGGGAGGTGGTGGCAGGACGCCCCCCCCCCCCCCCGCGACCTGGGGGTAAGGGGGAGGTTAACAGGGACCCCCCCGGCAGGCAGCGGGAGCCCCCCCCCGGTCCCCTCCGCCCCCGTTCGTGGGTTGGGGGCACAGGGATGGGGTCGGGGGGCACAGGGGTGGGGGTGGGGGCACCTGAACCCCAGGGGACCCCCGCCTTGTGCCCCCCCCCCCCAGCTCCGGGAAGGATCTGTGGGGCAGCACCGGCATCTGCGGGGCTGCCTCAGCCTTGGGGGGGGGTGACAGGACCCCCCCCACCCCCCCATAGCAGCCTGGGGGGGAGACAGGAGCCCCCCCCCGTGCCACAAGGCCACCCGCAGCCCTCCAGCTTCATCAGCAGGGGCAGGAGGCCGCGCCTCCCCCCGTGCCCCTGGGGATTTGGAGGGGGGGGGGGGGCTAAGGCCTGTATGGGGTGGGGGTAAAGGGTCAGGGCCCCCCCCAGGCTGCCCCCCCCCCACCTCGGCCCTTCCCAGAACAAAGGTTTCCCTTCCTGGAAGCGCGGCGGGGCGTTGGGGGGGCACACACAGGAGCTGGGACGGGGGGGGTGCCGGGGGGGGGCTTCGGTGGTCCCCCAGAGCCCCCGCTGCCAGACCCCATCGAACAGAGCCCGGGGCTGGAGCCCCAAATCCGGCATTAATATTTGAGCAGGCTAATTACCGCGCGTGTGCGCGGAATGCTAATCAGCCCCGGCACCGCGGCTCGGGGGGGGGGGGGGGGGGGGGCTGCCTCTTCTCCCCGGCTCCCAGAACCACCCCACAAAGCCCCAGATCCCAAAACCACCCCACAAAGCCCCCCCCCCCCAGCCCAGCAGCCCACACCAGAGACCATTTGCGGGGCTCTAAGAGGCGGTTAATTAGCGAAGAGCAGCTCATCAATTAGAGGTGGGGGCCTTGACAAGGAGGAAATTAACACCGGGGTTAGGACAAGAGGAAGAACAGCCCCAGCCCAGCTCCTGGGGGGGGGGGCAGACACGGCTCAGGGTCCCCCCTTTTCGCACGGCAGCCCCCGGGACAGACGCGGGGACCCGAACACGCGCGCGCCTTGTGGATAAAGCTGCCCCCCCCCCGGTGAAGACGAAGGAACGAGCGGCTCTGACACATCCCATTTATTACCCGGCCGTGAGCAGAGCCCGCGAGAGAGGCACCTCCTCCACGGCAAGACAGCGGGGGGACCACAGCCACCCCCCCACGGAAGGATCCGAGCCCCCCCGTTGTGGGAGGGGGGGGCAGGAGAAACTCAGTGCTTGAGACGGGGGAGGTTGGGGGGGGGCCACAAAGGAGGGTGCTGAGCCCCCGCCTCCCCCTGCAGGGCCGTGGGGCAGGAGGGAGGCCCCGGGGCCCCTCCGTGGCAGTGGCGGGGCGCGGAGCTGGGCACCGGAGCAGCCGGAGGGGGGGGGCTGAGGACAGGGGGTGCCAGCAGGACGGAGAAACTCCCCCGGCCCTGGCGCCCTGGGGAAGCGAAGACGCCGGGACCCCAGGCAGGCTGGAAACCCCCCGGGGCCCCGCGGTCGCGGTGCCAGCTCTGCGCGGGGTGCTGGGGGGGCAGCAGCCCGCACTGCCCCGCTCCCCGGCCTGGCTCCGCTTCGTCAGTCACCGGCGCTGTCCTCGCTGTCCGAATACGCCCCCAACAAGCCAAGGGAGGACGACGTGGACGTGGTGCCCGTCGCTGGGGGAAACGAGCCTGGAAGGCGAAGGGAGAGGAGAGCAGGAGGCATCGGGTACAGCCCGCCGGCTCGGCACAGCCCGGCCGCGCAGAAACACGAGGCTGCCTCGCCGCCCCAGCCGCAGGCAGGAGCAGGAGCCAGAGCCCGAGCAGTGCCTTGGCCCCCGGCCTGAATATCGAACGAGGCCAAGGTTAAATCGGGCGGACGAGGAGCCCCCCCTGCTCCGTCAGCCGGGCTCCTGCCTCTGCCCCGCGGGAGCTGGAGGAAGCAGCGAGGTTGGCTCGGGGTCCGCGGAGCCCCCCCTCTGCCAGCTCCCAAGTGGTGCCGGGAGATGGGGGTGCTGGGCTGCCCGAGCGCCCGCCGTGCCCCCGGGGGGGCTTCAGGCACTGGGAGGGAGGAGAGGAGCCGGCCCCTGGCTCTGACCGCACGAGCTGCCAGCGCGAGGCAGCGTCACGGGCACAGAGCCCGCGGCAGCTCGGAGCCGGGTCCTCGGAGGGCGGCAGCCCCTCCACCCGGCCAGCAGCCACGGACTGGAGAAAGCGAATGAAAAAGGGGCAAATACGGGCCCCAAAAACCCCCTGAGGGCGCAGGGGCTTGCTCAGCCCGAAGCGTAGGAACAAGCAGCCCAGAACCGATCACCTCGCCCGCTCCTCCCCAAATCTACTTGGCGCCTGGGGCGGCGAACCACGAGCCCGACTGTTCTCAGCGCTTCTTTAACAGCTCCGAATTCCCAAACTTCGGGAGGCTTTGTAATCAGGCCCCAAACCGAAGCGACCTTCTCGCTACCGTGTCCCTATCTCGCTGTTGTGATGGTTTCCAGCGCCCTATCTGAGCACCGCGGCGCCGTTTGGAAGCTGCTGACCCTGCCCGTCTGCCTCCAAGGTCCCGGCTCGCTGCCAGGAAGGAATCTCTCCTCCCCGAGCGCATCGGGTACCAGAAACATCCCCTGGAAGCAGGGGCAACCCCCCCTGTCCTTACCCCATCGCAGTCCCATCTGTCTCCCAACAAAGACTCGACCTGGGAGCGTTCAGGCTCCAAAGACAGCAGAGTTGTTTTAGATAGCAGAGCTAAAACAATCACTCGGTGCTGCCACAACCCCCCCCCGGTCGTTCAGCTCCGAGGAGCCAGCCCCCGACCCCCCCACGTGCAGTTACCAGCGCTGGCCGTGGTGCTGCGGTTCTCTGTCCTGTTTGCCAGGCTGGCACTGGGCTTCTGCTTCCTCACCGTGACCAGCCCGGCCAGCTGGGACTTGCTGTTCAGTTTGCCCACGCTGCGCTCCCAGCTCTCGGTCTTCAGCTTCTTACTCTGGGGCTGGGGGTCCTGCAGAGCAAAGCTGGGGCGTTAGGGCTCTGGTCGGGGAGTGGAGGGAAAAGGAGGAGTAACACTAAAACCAGCAGCACAAAGAGCAAGAGACGTGAGGAGAGCTGCTTGGAGCAGCCGAGGGGGGCATTGGAGTGGTGTGTGCAGTTCTGGGCTCCCCGGCACAAAAAAGCCAGGGAGCTCCTGGGAAGAGGCCAGCGGAGGGCCACAGAGATGATACGGGGCCTGGAGCATCTCCCTGGGGAGGAGAGGCCGAGAGACCTGGGTCTGGTCAGCCTTGGGAAGAGAAGGCCGAGAGGGGATCTGATCGATGTCTGTAAATACCTGAGCTGTGGGAGGCAGAGGGACACGGCCGACCTCTTTTCAGTGCTCTGTGGGGACAGGACAAGGGGCAGCGGCCACAAAATGGAGCCCAGGCAGTTCCGCACCAACACGCGAAAGAACTTCTTCCCGGTGAGGGTGCCGGAGCGCTGGGACAGGCTGCCCAGGGAGGCTGTGGGGTCTCCTTCTCTGGAGATATTCGAGGCCCGTCCGGACGCCTCCCTGGGCAGCCTGCTCTAGGGAACTGCTTTGGCAGGGGGTTGGACCCGGTGCGCTCTGCAGGGCCCTGCCGACCCCTACAATGCTGTGATCCTCCCCGCAGAGCGGCTGGCACAAGCAGGACAAACAAGAACAGCCGACCCGGACCTGGACAGCTGCAGTACAGCCCTCAGACACGAGCACCCTGCTGCCCGTGGCTGTTAAACCAGCCTCGCGCATCCCCAGGCTGGCTGAGGGGCCAGATGCGTGCCGCGGGGCTGCGCGACCTCCGCCAGCCGGGCGCTGCGTGCCTGCAGGTGGTCCGGGCGCTGAATCCGACTCCCCCGGGCCCGCGGATTAGCGCTGGGCCAGGGCACACGGCTCGGATTAACCCCAGCAGGCTCAGAGGCGCGGCAGCTTCGATTCGCCCAAACGGGCAGAGGTCCCCGCGGGCACGGATCGACAGCAGGGAGCAGCGGCGCAGGGGGGCCTGTCTGCGGGGATAATCCCTCCCCTGCAAGCCGAGCACTGGAAAAGCCCTTTTGTCCCGCACGTCTCCGACACGGAGAGCAGAGAGGCAAAGGGGAGGCTGTCCCCGGCCGTTGTTTCGCTCCCGCTAACCTTCGGGGTCCTGGAATCGTAGCTGAGGTGGGCTCGAGGCACGGGGGAGCCTGTCCTTTTAGGGCTGAAAGGGAAGGGGAGCCACGTCCTGAGCGAGGACGGGGGCGGCCCCCCCCCCCAGCTGAGGGCATCCCCTTTGTCAGCAGGCAGGCCGAAATCCCCTCTGATCCCTGCCTCCGTTCAGCCCAGCGCACAGGGACACACGCTTTCTGAGCTGCTCGCGCGTGACGGACATCGGGGCTTGTGCTGGGTCTGCCCCTGAGTAAAACCGCCACAGGGCTCCGCCGTCTGCGCAGAGCAGGGCCAGGAAGAGAACTGCAGAGCCCCGGGCCAGCAGCTCTGGGCAGGGGGAGGAGGCACGGCGGGTGGAAGAGGCTCTGCCTCCTGCTCACCTCCTGCAGGATGTCCGTAGGTTTCGTTTTTGCCACGGGCTTTGCGGATGGCTTCGCAGCTTCTTCGTCAGAGTCCGAGTCGACCAGCAGGCGCCGGTTCTGCACCTCCTCCAGCATGGCCCTGCGCCGAGAGCGGGCACTCAGGGGGCCGCCGCTGGCTCTGCTCCGCCACCAGCAGCTGCGGCAGCGCCCGAGCTGCGAGGGGAGCTGGAACCCAGCAGCGACCCCGCCGCCCTGCCGCAGCACGAGCTGCCTCCCGTAGGTGTTTTATTTCTTTATTTATTTTGAAGAAGTCTCGTTAAAGCGGTGCCCGAGGGTTGAGAGCTCCGCAAGAGGCAGCCTGAGCACAGGGGCTCTCCCCCCACGCGAGGACCGTCCTCAGAGGGGGGCGAGGTCCTGGCAGCAGCCCAGCCCCCCCATCAGATCCGCCACCGGTGCCAAAGCCCCACCACCCCCAGCACACGCGGCTCCCTCCCCTCCCCAAGCACCTTCCCAAGCCAAATCAGCTCCCGTCTCCTCGCAGCCCGCTCTGGAATACGTCCCCCCCCCACGGCTCCCACAAACCCCTCGTTCCAGGGCCATCGGGGTGTAACTGCACACACGGGGCAACGCCTCCAGCCCACTCACTTCATCTCCTGCTCATCCTCCTCTTGCTCCCTGCGTTTCTGCTCCTCCTCGTACTCCTTGTACTGCCGCAGCATGGCCTCGAAGTCAACGTTGGCCTGGCGCTGGTTGAGCTCCTTCAGCTCCTGCAGGTTCTCCAGGACCTCCATCTCCAGCTTGGAGTCCTTGGTTCGGTTCTCCAGGACCTGGGGGGCCGGGAGGAAGCCGGGCTTAGACGAGGTACGGGGAAGGGCAAGCACGGCCTCCCCACCCGGTACGAGGACCAAGAAGCTCATCTTCATTTCTGAGCCTTAGGCACAGCAGGAAAAAATGGGGCAGGTCACAGCCTGCCACGAGTTCCAGCACGGGAGAAAACCTCCCGAGAGCAGAGGTGGCTCCAGCCTGGCCACGCCAGCCCCAAGGGCTGCTCTAGGGGGCAGCAGCATCTCAGGAGCCCGCAGAACCAAGGCAGCGGCTGCTAAAAGCCACCTGGGCTGCAGGGCAGAGCCAGACACGGCAGGAGAGGCGCGCTCTCCGCAGGGAAGGGCACAGGGCAGCACCTTCATGGGATTGTTCAGCTCTTCCTCTTCCCTCTCCTTCTGCAACCTCTTCTCCTCTTCCTCCAAGAGCTTCTCCGCCTGGAAGTTCCGCGTGGCGCCGTGCTCCATGGTGTAGTCGGTGTTCTCGGGGTCTGTCTAAGGAAGAAGCAAGGCAGCAGAATCATTACACCGGGACAATTCCATGGCCACTTCCAGAGCCGCAGGCAAAAAACTCCCGACTTCGTGCCCCCCAGGGGCAGCCAGCCGGCCTCAGCCCCTCGTCCTGCTCCCGAGGCCGTGCCCCTGCGCCCTGCTACGGGCGGCTGAGGCGCTGCACAGCCACCGACTGACACGAGGAGGGGAGAGACCAGCAGCATGCGCGCTGATTCGGCCTCTGCCGGATTTGGCAGCCCTTTCCCCAGGCCCCGAGCCCCCCGACCGCGTGGCCTCCCCAGACCGCCCGCAGGACACTTCACCTTGAAAGTGATCTCCGCCAGGCACCGCGTGCACTTGATGTAGAAGCGGAATATGGGGAGCCCCAGGTACACCTCGTTCTGAACGGTCTCCTTACGGGCGTTAAACTTCTTCCCCTTGTAGATGTATTCACCGCACGTCTTGCAACTAAAAAAAAAAAAAGAGCAAGAGAAGCCCGTAAAGTGTCGTTAGAAGAGAAGAAAAAGACCAAGGAAAGCCCAAGCGCCTGTCAGGCCATGCCAGCCCGGATCCTGAGCAAGTTTTCTGCTCTGGAAATTCAGTCCAAGCCCCGGATCCCCCCCAGCATCTCTTCCCTCTCCCTCCCTCACCCTTTTTATTCTGGTCCACCGGCAGCAGCTCCCCTGCAGCGAGTTAAAGGCTTCCCGTGCCGCCTCCCCCCTTCGCCCCCCGGTTCCTCCTGGGGCCCAGCCGCTCTCACCGCATGTTGAAGGGAGCCATGAGGCGCACCACATACTGCCGGTCCTTCGGGAGCTTGAGCTTTGGGATCTTAGCGGGGTCAAAGTCGGGCGGGTAGTATTTCTGCGGGGACAGAGCGGAGGTGGGCACAGGCCGGGCGCGGGCACCCCGTGGGGTACAGAGGGGGGTGGGCGGGCTGCAGCTGGTCAGGCACGGCTGGGCCATCTGTCTGTCTGTCTGTCCATCTGTCTGATTCCGAGCCCTCGCCCTCCGCACCCCCAATCCTTGGGGGATTTGGGGGCCTCCTGCCCTAAGCGGCCCCCCCAGGCGCAGCCAGGACTCCCACCTCACCCTGCCTGGGACTCCCCCTACACACACACCGGGGGCCAGCTGGTGACCCCACGAGGAAGCCCCCAAGCCCCCACCTCGGTCCCTAAACTCCCCCCTCAGCCCCCAAGCCCCCCCCAAGACCCTCCCTCAGCCCCTAACCCCCCACCTCTGCCCTTAATCCCCTGCCCTCAGCTCTTAAGCCCCCCGTCAGCCCCCAGGCCCCCTCCTCAGCCCCTAAGCCCTCCTCTAAGCCCCCCCCCAGCCCCTCAGCCCCCCCCAAGGCCCCCAAGCCCCTCGTCCAGCCCCTCAGCCCCCCTAAGGCCACTCCCCAACCCCTAAGCCCCCTCATAGTCCCCCCATAGCCCCTAAACCCCCCTGAGGCCTCCCCCTCAGCCTCCCCATGGCTCCTAAACCCCCCTAAGGCCCCCCCCTCAGTCCCTAAATCCCCCCTAAGGCCCCCCCGAGCCCTTAACCCCCCCCTCGGCCCCTAAGCCCCCCCTAAGACCCCCCCCCCAACCCCTAAGACCCCCCCCCAACCCCTATGGCCCCCCCTCGGCCCCTAAACCCCTCTGAGGTCCCCAAGCCCCCCCTAAGGCCCCTCCTCAGTCCCTAAGCCCCCCCCCAGCACGGGGCGCCCCCCACCATTGGGAGCCCCATTTCCCCCCCCTCCAGCCCGAGGAGCCCCCTAGCGACCGGGGACACCCCGGAGAACCCGGGGACCCCCCCCGCCCCCTCCTCACGTTCAAGACTTTCCGTTCCGACATGGCTGCGCTGAGTCCCCGGCTCCCCCCGCCCACCGGCAGCCGCCGCCGGGCCGACCACCGCTTCCTGGAAACAGCGCCCGCCCCCTCCCGCCGCTCATTGGCGCAGAGGGCTCCGCCTCAGAGCTCCGCGCCTGCCATTGGCTGGTTCCACTGCCCGTCAGCGAGCCGAAGCCTCGCGTGCAACCGCCTAAAGGGTCCGCCCGGCGCGGCGTCCCGGACACAAAGGTTCCGGGGGAGAAATGGTCCCTCGGTGGGGTGGGCGTTGGGGAAGGGCGAGGGGGGTTGGAACCTTCGGTCCTGCCCGGGTCAGGCCTCACCTGGAGCTGTGGGCCCAGTGCTGGACAGAAAGGACAGGGAGCGCCTGGGAAGAGGCCAGCGGAGGGCCACAAAGATGATACGGGGCCTGGAGCATCTCCCCTGGGAGGAGAGGCCGAGAGACCTGGGTCTGGTCAGCCTTGGGAAGAGAAGGCCGAGAGGGGATCTGATCGATGTCTGTAAATACCTGAGCTGTGGGAGACAGAGGGACACGGCCGACCTCTTTTCAGTGCTCTGTGGGGACAGGACAAGGGGCAGCAGCCACAAAATGGAGCCCAGGCAGTTCCGCACCAACACGCGAAAGAACTTCTTCCCGGTGAGGGTGACGGAGCGCTGGGACAGGCTGCCCAGGGAGGTTGTGGGGTCTCCTTCTCTGGAGATATTCGAGGCCTGTCCGGACGCCTCCCTGGGCAGCCTGCTCTAGGGAACTGCCCGCCTGGCAGCGTGGGTTCTGCCTGCAGCCCTCTCACGCAGCGGGGCCGTCCCCATCGTCCCCATCACTGCTCCTCCAGGACTCCCTCATGCCCCAGCTGCAGCCCTTTGGGCGCACGGGGCTGCCGGACAGCGCCCGGCGTGGACCCTGCTCCCCTGGACCCTACAGGAAGGGACTGCAACCACCGCCAGGAGTGCAAGGTATCAAGCAATCTCTTTATTAACTCACGCGTTTAACTCCCTCCCAGGAGGGAGGCTGCTGCAGGGCTCGGCCCCTTCCCCTGGGGCACCTCGGAGGTCAGGCCTGGAGCAGCTTTCGTTTGTGCATCCCGTGGGCAGCGGTCAGCTCCCAGGCCGCAGGAAGCAAAAAATAAGGAAAAGGGAGCGGGACACAAGCAGAGATGGGAAAGGGCAGAGCCGGCGGGACAGGGGTATAGCGGGAAACCATGGGGAAGGCAGCAGGACAGGGAGAGAAAGAGAGGGAGGAGGAGAGAGACAGCAAAAGGAAGAGCAGGGACGGGGAAGGGGAAAGAGAAAGGGGCAGAGGAGGACAGGGACCAGGACAGGGAAACAGAGACAGACGGGCAGGGAGCAGGACACCAGCAGGCCAGGCTTCGGCACCTTCACGGGATTGTTCAGCTCTTCCTCTTCCCTCTCCTTCTGCACCCTTTTCTCCTCTTCCCCCAAGAGCTTCTCAGCTCGGGAGCCGCGGGGTGTCCCTGCTCCGTGGCTGCGTTCTCAGGACCTAAGGGAACAGCAAGGCAGCAAAGTCACTGTAGCGGGGCAACTGCTCCCGTTATCCCGCGCCCTGTTCACTCGTGGCCACTTCCAGAGCCGCAGGCAAAAAACTCCCGACTTCGTCCCCCCCAAGGGCAGCCAGCCGGCCTCAGCCCCTCGTCCTGCTCCCGAGGCCGTGCCCCTGCGCCCTGCTACGGGCGGCTGAGGGGAGACCCCAGCAGCACGTGCGCTGATTCGGCCTCTGCCGGATTTGGCAGCCCTTTCCCCACGAGGCGCGGGTAGGCCCCGTGCCCCCCGACCGCGTGGCCTCCCCAGAACGCCCGCAGGACACTTCACCTTGAAAGTGATCTGCGCCAGGCCCCGCATGCATTTGACGTAGAAGAGGAATATGGGAAGTCCCGAGTACACCTCATTCTGAACGGTCTCCTTACGGGCCTCAAGCTTCTTCCCCTTAGAGATGCGCTCGCTGCACGTCCCGCGACTAAAAAAAGAGAAAGAGAAGTCCACGACGCATCATTAGCAGAGAACAAAAAGACCGAGAAAAGTCCAAGCGATTTTCAGGCTGTGTCAACCCCGATTCTGAGCAATGGTTATTTTCTCCGTTGGAAATTTAGTGCCTACCCTGCAAACAACCCCAGACTCACCCAGGGCCTCTCTTCCCCTCGTCCCCTTCCTCCCGGGCTGCGTCACCGCCCAGCAGCCGCCAGCAGCAGATCCCCTGCAGCGAGCGGAGGATAAGCGACCCCTGTGCACGCTCCTCTCTCGTCGCCGGCTGTTTCCTCCTCGCCGCACGCAGCACCACGTCCTGCTGGTCCTGCGGGGCTTCGAGCTGGGGGACGTTTAGGACGAAGCCCCCCGGGTGCCATCGTACGGGGACAGAGCAGCGCCCTGCGCACAACCACAGGAACGTGAACGCCCACCCGTCTGTCCCTCTGCTCGCCCTGCTGACCCCAAACACCCCGGCCCGGCACTCCCCGCACCCACCAGCCCCTGACCGAGCCCCCCAGGAACCCCCCGGCCCCCCAGACACCCCCGAGACCTCCCTGACCCCGCTGGGACCTTCCCCGGGCCCCCCAAACCCCCCTGAAACCTCCCCAAGACCCCCGGGACCCTCCTCAGGAACGCGCTGGGACCCCCAGAACACCCCAAGACCACCGAGGCCGCCCCAACCCCCCCCCAGGACCCCCAAACCCCCCCGAGGCCCCCCCCAAGACCTCCCCAACCTCCCTGGGACCCTCCCCTGGAACTCCCCGAGGCCCCCCAACCCCCCCGGGATTCCCTAGAACCCCCCCGGGACCCTCCCCAGGGCCCCCAGGAACCCCAAACCCCCCCGGGACCCCCCTGAGGCCCGCCCAAACCCCCCGGACCCACCTCAGGGCCCCCCAACCCCCCCGGTCTCCGCCGCCGCCCCCTCCGCGCCCGGTGCGCCGCCGCACTCGGCCCCCCATCGCCTCCCGCGACTTCCGGTTTTACAGCCCCGCCCCCCTCCTCGCCGCTCATTGGTTGCCGCGGCGAGATCTCGATTGTTATAGGCTGTCCCCGCCGCCTATCAGCGGGCCCCGCCCACGCCACCTCCTGGGCCCTGTGCAGCCGCTAAGAGTCCCCCCCCTGCACCCGCGGCCGTGAAAGAGGGTTCCGGGGCTGGAACGGGCCGGGCCCGGGGGCTTGCACCGGAGGGGGGGCGCTGGGGCCGGGGGGGGCGGCCTGGGGGCAGCCTGGGGCCCGGTTCAGGCCATGGAGAGCGGCCGCGGGGGCCCTCCGAGCTCTGGGGGGGGGCATACGGGCCCTGGAGGGGGGCATACGGGCCCTGGAGGGCTGTACAGACCAGTCTGGGCTATAGGGACCGGGCTCTGGGGGCCTGGGGACCAGTACAGGCCCTCCACAGGGACCAGTTCAGGCTCTACGGGGGGGCTGGGGACCAGTCTGGGCCCTCCACTGGGACCAGTCCGGGCTCTGGGGACCCATCCAGACCCTCCATAGGGACCAGTCCGGGCTCTGGGGACCCATCCAGACCCTCCATAGGGACCATTCCCTGCCATAGGAGCTCCTTGGAGCCCCCCCGGCCCCAGCAGATGCCCCCCTTTCTCCATGTGGTGCCAGCCCAGCCCAGCGCTCCACAGCGTTTGTCCCCTGTGGTTGGCACAAGGACCAGCAAAGAATGTCACGGGGCCGAGGCCAGAGCCTCAAGATGGTTTATTGCCTCTTCACGGCCAGCCAGGGGGCTCTGGTGGCTTCTGGGGGGCACGGGGAGAGAGCGAACGGGGTGTGTGGGGTCCCTGAGGAGGAGCAGGGGGGGACCCGACGCCGGCCCCGCTCTGCCTCTCACGGCTCCGTCCAGGGTGTCCCCGAGGCCGGCAGGCTCCAGGCGCTGAACTCCCCGTAGTCCGTGAAGTCCTTGGCAGCCACCTGGACACGGTGCAGGGTGCCGGGCCGCACCCCCGTCAGGGTGTAGGACGTCTGCTCGTAGGGCCCGATCTGGAAGCAGAGCAGAGTTAGGGGCAGCCACGTCCCGGCCCCGGGGAGGGCAGCACGGGACGCAGCCTTGCTCAGGGATCCGTCCCTGGGCTTTGCCGCGGTTTATCGCGGTTTGTGGAGGTACCGTTTTGGTGACAGAGCCCTCCTCCCGCGCGTAGCGGATGCGGTACTTGAGCGGGAAGTACTCCGGGAAGGGCCAAGACCCCGGCGGGCTCCACTCCAGCAGCAATTTCTTGGTCTCCCCGGGGATGGGCGAGACCCGCAGGTCCTCGGGAGGGTCCGGCTTTACTGAGGGTGCGGGGAGACAACAAATGGGTGAGATGCAGGCTGGGGGGGGACAGGGGACCAGCATGGGGCCACTGGGGTCAGGGACATGCATTCACCAGCCCAGAGAGGTAGCCTGAGCCCCAGCAACTTGTTGCACGGATGTTTTTGCATCAAATTCAAAGGAAAAGCCCCGAGACCCACAACCAAAGCAATCCCCGGGGCTGGATTGGCCCCAGCGGTGCTACTTGGGCAGCGGGGTTAAGCACGGGGGGCTGCAGGGGGCTGCGGGGGGGGCTGAGGTTTTGGGGTCGGCGCCGGCAGCACTCACTGATGTTCTCCACCAGGAAAGGCAGGAGGCTCGAGGCGGTGCCCAGCGCGTTGGTGGCCGTCACGTTCAGCACGTAGGGGGTGAGGGAGAACATCTGCAGGTCCCCGAAGGAGCAGCTCCGCGGCCCCGTGCGGACGCACTCGTTGCTCCCCGCGGCCCCCCACACGCCGTGCCTGGGGGGGGGGATGAAGGGGGCAGCTGGGCGAGGGGCTCTTGCCCTGCCTCGTAGCCCCCCCTCGGGGCTCCGGCACGGGTTTGGGGGGGTCTCAGCCGGGGCTTGGGGCTCACCTGTAGGTGGCCACGAAGTCGGTGTCCAGCAGCGGCTCGGGGGCAAGGAGCCAGGAGCAGTTGACAGCCTGCGGGTAGCTGATGGCCCAGCACTCCACAGTGGGCAGCGCGGGGGGATCTGGGGGGGGGGGGGGGCGGGGAGCCGGTGGTCACCCCGCTGCCGGTCTCCCCACCCTTGGGGTGGGGGTCCCCAGCCGGCAGCGGGGGTCCCAGGGGGTTGGGGTCACTCACGGCCCAGCCGCAGGCAGATTCTGGCCCAGGTCTCACCGGTGCCGGGGTGGTGGCAGCTGTAGTGGCCCTCGTGGGCCAGGCTGGCGTTGGGGAGGGCCAGCCCCGGGGCAGGATACGTCCCTAGGGCTGTCCCCCCCCGGCGCCACTCGGCGGGCCTCCCCGCGGCAGCCGGGCACCGCAGCAGCACCTCCGTGCCCAGGGCGCCGTACTGCAGGGCACAGGGGCCTGGGGGACATGGCAGTGGGCAGGGGCTGCGTCCCTTGTCACACCTCCCCCCCCCCCAAAAAAAATCCCCTGCCACCCCCCGTGGGCCCCAGCTGGGGCAGGGGATGGTCGGGGGGCTGTGGCATGAAGGGTCTGGAGCCCCCCAGCTCCATCCCAGCACCCCTCCTCAGTCGCTGTCCTCAGTCCCCCCTTGTCACCCCAATCCCCCCCGTGTCCCCATACCCCTGTCCCTGGCTGCCCCATAAATCTGCCCGTGGTCCCTTCTATGCCTCCACCCCGCTCGGTTCCCCTACATCTCCCCCCCACCGCTCCCAGTCTGCCCAGTCCCGCTGTCCCCGCTCCCCGCAGATCCCCCCATACTTCCAACCCCTGTCCCCCACGCCCCCAAGCCGCCGTCCCCGTCGTCCCCATCCCCTCGTACCTCCGTCCCCGGTGTCCCCTGCCGCGTAGGGAGCAGCGCAGGCGGGTGCCACAAAAGCCACCACCCAAAGCCACTTCATGTCGGGGCGCCGCAGCGAAGGGACCTGTGGGGGCAGCAGGACGGTGACCCCACGGCAGGCGGCAGCGGGGACAAACGGGGCCTGGGGTGTCCCTGGCACCCTCCCCGGGGACAGCATCCCACAGCTGGGGGTCCGAACCCGCCCGCAGGCCGCGCTATATGGCCGTGCCTCAGTTTCCCCTCCAGCCTCACCGCACGCCGGGGGGACGGGGGAAGCTTTCTCGCCGCAGTGGCCGGATCCTGCTGCCAGGAAGGAGGAGGGAGCGGAGGCGGGAGCGAAAGCGCCCTGTGTGACCGGGGTTTCCCACGGGGGCCCGCAGCCACCCCTGCGGTCCCGTGCCCGGAATCGGGGTTTCGGGCTGGGGAAGCGGACGGCGGTGCTTGGACGGCCGCCGCTTCCCGGGACGCCTGGGCAGGGGCTGTCCCCCAGAGAAACCCCAAAACCCTGCCGGGGGGGGACCAGCACCGGGCTCCCCACCTCGACCACTCACACCCACGCCACAGCACGTTGCCACCCGTGCCCCCAGCCCCACGGGGACCCCCCCAGCCCCCTGTCACGCTCACGGCCACAGGGCCAGAGGCTCCGTCAGCGCCCGGCGCGGGAAGCCGCAGCCCCGGCTGGCCTCAGCCCGCTTCCTCGCGCAGGAAACGCTGCTCCCGGGGGGGGACCCGCAGGCCAAGAGAGCCCCGCAGGCATCCCTGCCTGCCCCAGGACCTGGAGCAGTGGTTTTTTTTTTTTTGCCCTTGGCCACGAGGATTTCGACCCTTCCCACCCCACTCCTTCCTTTGCGCTGACCCGTTCCCGTTCTGGGGTGCCCACGGCATCGAATCTCCGGTGTCCCCAACTCCGCCGATGTCCCCTACATCCCGCAGCACCTGCGTCTCTGTGCCCATCCTCACCCCCCCCGAGACGAGCCATGATGTTAATGTGAATATAAATACTTTATTGCTACTGTGCTGGGGTGTGGGGGGGCTAGCACGGGGCCCCCCGGGGCCGGGTGAGTGTCGGGGTGCGTGTGCCAGCATCGGGGTGCTGCCCGGAGAAGCAAAAGGGCTGCGGGGGGTGTGAGCAGGGGCCCGGCCCCCCCGGCTGGGTCGCTGGCTGTCCCACGGGGTTTGTCGGCGGGGGCTCATCTGCCCTGCTCCTGCAGCCGCTGCATCTTCAGGATCTGGCACAGGAGCCTCTGCACGTCCTCGTCCATGTGGCCCTGGGACAGAGAGAAGGGACCTCGGGGTCCTGCCACCCGCGTGCGCGTCCCCGACCCCCCGCAGCCCCGTCCCCGACCCCCCGCAGCCCCGTCCCCGACCCCCCGCAGCCCCGTTCCCTGCCCACCTGCACGGCGTAGAGCAGGTGGCTCCGGTACAGCGCGACCACCTTGCTGTGCCGCTTCTCTGCCTCCTGCGGGAGAGGAGCGGGCGTGAGCAGGGGGCCGGGGCCGCGAGGGGCCCGCCGGACACGCGCGCCCCGCGCCCACCACCAGCTTCTCCTCCAGGGCGCGGATCCTGGACTGCATCGCCGCGGCGTCGGGGGGCGGCTGCGGCGCTCTTCGGGGCTCGGGGAGGGCGTTGAGGGCCTCCTTCAGCCTGAAGACCTCCTTGGAGAGCTCGGTGATCTGGGCAGCACGTGGGGGTTACGGGGAGGCAGGGGGCTCCCGGCCCCGTCTCCCCCGGGGTCCTCCTGTGGCCGTGCCTGCCGCCACCCCCGGGTGTCCCCCGCTGGGGCAGGGGCAGAGCCGGGGCTTTCCCACCTCGCCTCCCGCTTCTGCCCCTGGTTTCAGTCTCAGCTTTGGGAGGGGAAAAGGGGAAGAGCCAGGAGGGCAGCGAGCGTGCACCCAGCGCTGCAGTCTGCGTGTTTGCACGTCCGTGTGTCTGTGCACATCAGCGGGGGGCACGTGGGCGAGCCGCTGAGCTCAGAGCACTGCTCCCGTCCCCAGGAGACCCCCGCAACCCCCACCCCACCTCCTCCTCCCCATCCCCTACCTTCCTGTCCCTGTCCCTGACCAGCCGGGCCGAGTCCTCGGCGTGGCTGTGGAGGTCCTGCAGGCGCCGCGCCTCCTCCCGCGCCTCCGCCAGCTGCTGCTGCGCGGCCGCCAGGCGCTCCTCGGCCGCCTGCCGCTCGCTCTTCATGAACAGCGCCTGCCGCTGCACCCGGAAAACCTCCTCGCACGTCTTCTCGTGCCGCCGCGTCAGCTCGGCCAGCCGCTGGGCCAGCGCGGCCGCCTCGGCCTGCAGCTCGGCCCGCGCCGCCTCGTGCTCCCCGCGCGGCACCGCCGCCGCCAGCGCGGCCTCCAGCCTGGCCGCCTCGCGCCCCTTGGCCTCCGCCGCCGCCTCCAGCCGGGCCGCCCGCTCCCGCAGGGCTCGCGCCTGCTCCTCCAGCGCCGCCGTGGCCCGAGCGTGCTCCTCCGGCGGCACCCGGCCCTCGGCCTCCGCCTGCGCCCGCCGCAGCCTCGCCAGGACCTCCTCGTGCTCCCGGCGCCCCACGGGCCGGGCGGCCAGCTGCTCCCGCAGGGCCGTCAGCTCGGCCTCCCGGCGGCCCAGCGCCTCCCGCAGCTGCCCCAGCTGGGCCGTCACCTCCCCGTGCTGCCGCACCAGCTCCGCCACCCGCTGCTCCAGCACGCCCGGCTCCGGCTCGGGGCCGCCGGCCGCCCTCCAGTCCCGTGTCTTGGCCTCCAGCTCGCGCCGCAGGGCCTCCGCCGCCGCCTCCGCCCGGCTGCAGCGCTCCAGCAGGGCCGCCTTCTCCTGCGATGCCTCCTCCAGGGAGGCCCCCAGCGAGGCCGTGGCCTCCTCGGCTTTGGCATCGGCCTCCAGGCGGGCCTGCAGCTCCCGCAGCCGCTGCTCGCGCTCCTCCAGCGCTGCCTGCGCCTGCTGCAGGGCCGCCCGGGCCTCCGCCAGCTTGGCGCCATCCTGCTGGGCGGCAGCGGAGGGAGGCTGCTGGTGAGGCACCAGCGCCGCCTTGCACTTGCACTGGGGCTGGGGCAGCTCCTCGTTGAGCCCCTGCACCGTGCTCCCCTTGCTGCCAGGCTCCGAGGCTGGGGTTGGCCTCTCGTGCTCTGCCTCCTCCGTCCCGGCCAGGCCCTGCGGTGCCGCCGTGCCCTGCGCCCGCAGCCGCTCCAGCTCCCGTTTGAGGGAGTAGTAGAGGCTGGCGGGCACCAAGTCCCCCGGGGTGGACGGCTCGCTCTCATCCCGCTCGAAGTTCTCCAGGACCTGCCAAGGGGATGGTGAGGCCGCCAGGAGCCCGAGGGAGGCAGGGAGGCGGGGATGGGCAGGCGGCTGGGGACTTGCCTGTATTTTCTCCCTCAGCTCCTTGTTCTGCACGGTGAGGGACTGCACCTGGCCCTGCAGCGTGGCCAGCAGCTCCTCGGCCGAGGGGCTCAGGGTCTTCTTGGAGAGCAGCAGCTCTGCCCCTGCGCGGCACGCGGTGCTGGTGCCGTGCCCACCGCGTCCCCGCTCCTCCCCGCACGGGGCCACCCCCCCGGGGGGGGGTCTCAGGAGGCCACCGGGGTCCTACCTGGGAACTCGAGCAGCTCTCCCTCCTCATCCTGCAGCGTCTCGATGTCGTAGCTCGTGTTCTCCTTCTCATTCTGGGGGTGCGGAGCGGGGAGTGTCGGCTGCTGCCCACCCTGCCCCGGCCCCCCGGCGCTGCCGGCCGCTGCCCGTGCCCACCTCCAGCGAGGACAAGCGGCTCTGCAAAGCCTCCACCTCCTTGCCCAGCCGCTCCTTCTCGTTGTCCCGCGCCGCCAGCCGCTCCTCCAGCTCCTGGATCTGCAGGGCAGGACTCCCTTCGCTCCCACCAGAGTCCTAACGGCACCAGGACCCCTCGGATGAGGCCGCCCACGACCTCCGCGCTGGCCTCACCTGCTTCTCCATGGAGCGAAGGGAGCCCTTGTCCAGCTCTGCCTGCTAGCGGGACACGGAGAGACGACGGGGAGGGCTAAATGCTGCTCCCACCCCCCCCGCCCCTCCGCCCCCCAGCGATGCGGTTGCACCTACCTCCTGTCGCTGCTTCTCCTGCTGCTCCAAGCCCCGGATCTTCTGCAGGAACTGCGCCCGCTCCTGCCGCAGCCTCACGATCTCCTCGTAGGCATCCCGGTCCTCCTGCGGGCGAGCGGCAGCCAAGGCTCAGGGCACGACAGTGCCGGCCCCTTCCCCGTCACCGTCTCCCCCCCATGTCCCCGACGTGGCCCCGCTCCTGCCCATCCTCACCCCCCGGGCCTGAGACCACCTGGACGCGGTGGCAGCTCTCCGGGTGCCACCATGAGCAGACCACGCTCCGGGTCTCCTTGACCCCGGTGCTCTCCTGACCCGGTGCAGGGTGCTCCTTGTCCCCAGGGAGATAAGGAAAGGCTCCGGCAGGGCACAGGAACTCCCTCAAGGCCAGCACGGCCCCCTGGGCACGCTGCTCAGGGGTGTTTTGGGCCCCCAGGGAGCTGGTGGCCCCCGCACAGCCCCCAGGGAGGGCAAAACCAGAGGGGTTCCCCTCAATGGGCCACAGTTGAGGTGCCCTGCGCCCGCCGTGCTGGCTGCGGATGTGGAGCTAAGCCCTGCCGAGAGGGACCCGGTCTCTTACCGGGCTGGGGGTGCCCAGGGGAGGCAGGGGGGCCTTCCTCTTCCTCGGGGTGCTGCTCTTCTCTCTGCCCGCCGACTGGCTTGGCGAAGATGTCTGCAGAGACACCGTGGCGGAGGGGATGTCACTTCGAAGGTGGCCTCCCTCCTTTCTGACCCGTTGCCGTGCTGGAGAGCCCCGGGCCCCCTGGGGACCCCCGCCAGGAGCTGAGGGCCGGGGCCAGGCCAGCCAGGAGGGGGGGCAGCCCGGCGGGCCCTTACCCGCGACGTCTGCTTGGTGGTCTCCTCTTCCGCGGGGCAGAGCGGGAGGAAAGGGAAATCAGGGAGTTTTGGGGAGCGCGTAGCCACGGATACACACGAGAACAGTGTGCATGCACGGGGCACACGCAGACAGACGGGGCACACGCGTGTACAGGTACGGGGATGGGCACGGGTGTGCAGTGGCGGGGATGCACACGTGTGCAGACGGGGGACTCGTGCCCACAGGTATGCACATGCGGACACCAGGAGAAGCGCGCTTGCTGTACACACGCCCATGCTTGCACACGTGTGAACAAGCGTGCACAAACATGTGCAGACACCGCGACAGGCAACGGAGGCTCAGCACCACCTCCCAGCCTTCCGCTGGCGGCGCCATGGTCGAAACCACCCCCGGGGCATGGCAAAAAGGGGGAAAATGGGTGAAAACACCTCCGTGGGCCCATCCTCTGCGGACGTGGAGCACCAGGGCGGTACGGCAGCCTTACCGCTGGCCCAGGACCGGCGCTGAGCAGCCTCTTGCAGGAAGTGCTGGATGAGAGCATTGCCCGTGGCCAGCCCGTAGTGCGCGGCGTCGTGGCCCGTGGAGTCCACCGCAGCCACCCGCGCGCCGGCGTTGACCAGCACCTCCACCGTCTCCACGCTGCCGTTCTCGCAGGCCAGCATCAGGGCTGTCCTGAGCAGCGGGAGGAGAGGTGAGGGGCCCAGCCCCTCTTTCTCCCCTCCATTTCCACCCCCAGTCCCCCCAGCCCAGCACAGACTCACTTGCCCTGCAGGTCGCGGCTGTTGGCGGCCGCCCCGCGGTGCAGCAGGTAGCGGCACAGCTCCGAGTGGCTCATCTTGGCGGCGAGCAGCAGCGGCGTGGAGCCCTCCTGGGCAGGGCAAGGTTGGGTGAGGGGGGCTGCGGGGACAACGCCTGGATCCCCTCCAGCGTGGGGCATCCCCCTGCTGTTATCTCCTTGGTTTCTACCTCCCGCTTTTGCCGTGTGCGTGCACGGCACGCGGTTTTCCCCTGGGGACCCCGGGTGCTGCAACCCCAGGGGGCCAACCCCGGCCTGGAGTTTCGCTGCTCTGAAAAGCATCCCGGGGTGAGGAACAAGGCGATCTCACCTTGTCCTTGACGTTCAAAGGAGCCTTGAAGTCGCAGAGGATCTCTGAGCACGAGATGCAGCCGCTGACCGCTGGGGAGAAGGAAGGACGGAGGCTGAGCGCCGCCTCGCGCGGGGCCGCGAGCGGCACGGGGCTGGCACCGTCCCCGCTCACCTGCGTGGTGCAGCGCCGTCCGGCCGCTGCTGTCAGCCACGTCCACGGGGCAGGAGGCCTGAGGGAGAGAGCCTGCGTTACAGCGGGATCCGGGACAGGCAAAGGGGCTGCCCACAGGGATGCAGCTCCTTGGCGTGGTCGGAGGGCTGAGCAGGGTTGCCCCGAACCACAGGCAGAGCTGGGAACCACCACGCTGCCCAGCACCGCCACCGAGGGTGAGAGGGCAGAGAGGGCACCTCGCTGGGGCTGCCCTGGGGGCTGAGCGTGGCACGACCTCCTCCCTGCCTCCCTGCCTCCGTCGCGGCCCCGGTACCTGCAGCAGCTTGCTGACGCACTGCGGGTGGCCGTGCTTGGACGCCAGGTGCAGGGCGGTGTAACCTGGGGACGGGGGGGACGGGGGCGACGGGTCAGGAGACAGACACGGGGCGGGGGCAGAGGGGGGCGGCGGGGGGACAGACGGACAGGCACGCAGGAAGACCCACGGGGCTGGGGCTGAAGAGGAACGAGACGCCCCCGACAGCACCCGCAGTCACCGCTCGAGTCCCCGGAGAAAGCTGGGACAATTTGCACTCCGCGTGGCCGTCACCTCTGTCCCCCCGGCACCACGCAGAAGGGGGAGAAGGAGCAGAGGGCCCTGAGGGGGCCCTGGCGTTAGCCAGGGGTGCGTGGCGGCCGTGCCCTCACCCGAGCTGTCCTTGGTCATGGCATCCACGCCGTGAGCCAGCATGGCTTCGAGGCAGTCCACGTTCCCCCGCATGGCAGCCAGGTGGAACCTGCGGCAGGACCCGGGGCTGTCAGACCCCAATCGACCCAAATCCACGACCCCCGGCCCCAGCCCCCTGGTGCCCTGGGGACGCCGGCCGGCGCTTACGCAGATTTGCCCTCCGAGTCCAGCTTGGTGGGGACCAGGCCCTTGCGGACGAGGAGAGACGTCACCCTCCCGGCATCGTTGTAGTCCACGGCTTGCAGGAGCTTTTCATCGTTCTTGGTCCAGTCCTGACTCTGTAACGAAGCCGAGGCGAGGCTGTGATGCCCAGGGGCGGGCAGGACGGTGGGCTGGGGGGGTGTGTGCCTCCCCTCGCCCCCTCCCCTGCTGTCTCCCACCCCTCCCCATCCCTTGGGGTGCCTCTCTCTGGACTTCGCCGGGCGCTGCGGTGCCTGGTGTGCTGCGTGGAGGGTTTAGCTGGGAGAGCCGCCTGGGAGGGGGACCCCCTTCGGCCTCCCCAGTTTGCCGTTCACAGAATGGGGAATTAACAGAGCTGCCCCAGTTTGGCTCTGGATGGGCCAGGATTTGGGAACGACACGATGCTTCCTGATCGCCCCTGCCCCGGGGGCCATTTCTCCTGCCATCCCGCTAACCGCAGCCAGCACCCATGGGTGCCCGAGCCCCATCCCTGCCCGGGTCTCCCCGCTGGGCTCGCAGCCTCCTCCCAGCCCCGCTGTGCTCCCAGACGAAGAAGGGGGCAAGTCGGGGTGAGTGGGGCTGCCGGTGAGCGCAGGTCCCCTGGGATGGCCCCAGCTGCCGCTGCTGCCCCTGCTCCTCAGCAGAACCGGGGCAAGGTGGGGGTTTGTTGCCCCACAGGTCCTCTGTGTCTCCCCCCTGACCCAGAGAAGAGCCCACAGCGGGGCAGGACCAGCGTGGGAAGCCCCGGGCTCGCCCCGCAGCCTGTGACGACAGCCCAGGGCTCGGCTGCAGCAGGGGAGGCAGGAAATGGATGTCACCCCCGGGAGCCGCTCGCATCCTGCCCCTGGCCAGCACCAGGCAGGGACCCCGTGCCACTGCAAGCCCCCTCACCCTGTGCGGCCAGGGGACCCCGCCGTGGGGTGCGGAATAAAGCCGTCTCCCGGGGTTACTGGGCAAACTGGGAGCGTGGCGCCCTCCCCTTTGTCGTGCAAGGACAAAGCGGCTCGGAGAGGGCACAGCGGGGCCGTGGGGACGGGGCTGGGGACGGATGGGGTCCAGCTGGGGTGGGGGGGACGTGTCTTACCCCAAAGCACGGGACCGAAGGGGAGCGGGGACGGAGGGCAGGGACGTACCGCAAAGGAGGCAGCGGCACAGAGGCAGATCTGCTTCATGGTGCCGAGCAGGAGGCGGCGGGCGGCCATGCATCCCTCGCCCCCCGCCTGGGCGACGGCTGGACGGGGCTTCAGGATGGGGACCCCGGAGCCCAGCTCGGTCCAGCACCGCCGCCCGGGCGGGGGCCGGGTCCTGCCGCAGTGGGAGCCAGGGAACGCCTCCCCTCCGTCCCTCCTTCCCTCCTTCCTCCCTTCCCTCCTTCCCTCCCTCCTTCCCTCCCTCCGCAGCGCTCAGAGCTCGCAGCATCCCCGCATCCCTGCCAGGGAGCAGGTCCCAAGGTCCCACACCAGGGACCAGCACCCAGACTGGTCCCGGTTAGACGGGGAAGGTTGGGGGGGTTTGGGAGAGGGCAGTTCTCCCACCCTGTGCCCAAAGTGAGCCAAGGGTGCACCCCAAACCCAAGGGGTGAGCGTCCTCCCACTGCCCTAATCCTGCTCCCCAAGGACGTAGGACCCTCTCCCTGCCCTGGGGGGCACAGATTGACCTCCCAGCTCTGGGGCCAAGAGGGGTGGGCAGAACCCCCCCGTCTGCATCTCAGCGGACCCCCCCGCAAGGAGGGAACCCCAAAATACAAAGGGTTCCCAGGCACCTGTCCCAGAAAAGCCCTTTGGACGGCAGGACCGAAGGAGCCCCTCACCCCCCAACAGCAGCGCCCAGGGCAGCGTGGGGAAACTGAGGCACGGAGCACCCAGAGCACAGCACCGCCACCCCGGCACGGAGGACGGTGCCAGCCTGGTGCTGAATAATTCAGGGGCATCGGCTCGCTGCCTCCAAGGTGGGAACCCAATCCGTCCGTGGCAGCCACCCCCACATCCCTGGGGACAGGAACGGGGACAGGACCCGGGACCCGCTTCCCTCTCCCTGGTGCTGTCCCCATCCCCTCCTCTGCTCCGTGGGTGCTGGGGGCACCCGTGGGTGCAGCGGGACACCGGCTTCACCAGCCACGGTGGCGCTGCTGACCTCCGTGGGGCTGCTGTCCCCGTGTCTCAGGGCAGGTCTCCGTGTTCCCCGACCCCCTGGAGACTTGGAATACCCCGGGGCAGGTCCCTGTTTCCTTCCCCTCGGACATCCCGGGGCAAGTCCTCATTTCCCCATGAAATTTGGGACATCCCGGGGCAGGTCCCTGTCTGTGTGCCCCATGAAATTTGGGACATCCCAGGGCAGACCCCTCTGTGCCCGTGTCCCCATGAAATTTGGGACATCCCGGGGCAGGTCCCCACGTCCCTGTGGATGTCCCGGGGCGGGTCCCCACGTCCCCTCGCCCCTCGGGGACAGCACTTACGTCTGCCTTCTTGAACTTGGCCTTCAGGCTCTTCATGGCAGCTCCACCCTCAGCCCCGTGGCAGCGTCCGGGGGCTTCGGCTGCCCCTCGGGGACAAGCCTTGGGGACGTGCCCGTCACGGAGGGCAGTGGCAGCTTTTGGGGGCCTTTTCCCAGCAAGTTCTGGCCCTGAAGCCCCAGCTCCCGGTGACTCCTGCCCGTCCCCTGCCTCCCCGCAGGCCCACAGCGCGGCACGGGGGGGCCACGGGGCGGCATTGGGTTACGGCTGCGGTTACAGCCGGCGGCTGGGGGGGGCCTGGCAGTGCCCAGCCCCAGGCGGGTTGGGGGGCACGGCCATCCCCAAATCCCCGTGCATGGGCACGGGGTGGCTGCAGAAGGGATTGTGGCAGGGATGGGCCGGCCCTGGGGTGCGGGGCTGAGGGGCTGGGACCACCGGGGCCTTGGCCCCCCGGGGTCTCTCTGGGGGGGTCTGTGGGTGCAGGCAGAGGGGGGCATGGCTGGGCCCAGCAGGGCTGGCACCCCCTGACCTTGTGTGGCACCCCCTTGTGTGACACCCACCTTGTGTGACACCCCCTTCATGGCACCCGCTGCCCTTGTCTGGCACCCCCTTGCCTGGCAGCCCTTGTGTGACACCCTGATGTGTGACACCCTGATGTGTGACACCCCCTTTGCATGGCACTGCTTGTGTGACACCCCCTGCCCTTGCCTGACACCCCCTTGTCTGGCACCCCCTTCATGGCACCCCCTTGTGTGACACCCCCTTGTGTGACACCCCCTTGGGTGACACCCCCTCCATGGCACCCCCCGCCTGCCCCCCCCCCGCCCTTCCCCCTGTGATTTGGGGCCCAAGAGCAGGACCGAGTGAGGGCAGCCGCGCCCCGCTGCCAGGCACCAAGATGGCGGCGACGCCTTCCCCCTGGCGGCTGCCCGCGCATATGCACCCGCCCCGCGGCCTCCCTCCGCGCTTCCGCCCGCCCGGGGACCGACAACAATGAGCGCTCCGGTGCCCGGGGCGGGCCATGGCGGTGAACTACGCGGCCGGGCTCTCGCCCTACTCGGATAAAGGCAAATGCGGCCTCCCCGAGGTGAGCGCGGCCTAGCGGGGGCGGCCCGCTGCGGCCTAGCGGGTCTCCATGGCAACCGAGCCTGTGCGCGCCCCCCCCTCCCCCCGTCGGGGCCTTTCGTGTCCCCCCCCCCCGTGGGGTCTTTGGGGACCCCCCTCGGGGCTCCCCCTTTTTGCCCAGACCCCCCCTCAGCGTGTCCTGCCCCTTGGGGTCCCCCTTGGTTCTTGGGGTGGCTGCAGGGGTGTGAGGGGCCTGGCCCTGGGGGGGTTTGGGGTGACCCCGTCCCCACGTCCCTAGGGATGCTCGGGAAGCTTAAGAAAGCCTGGAAGGGAGAAAAGTGAGGGGAAAGCTCGTTAATGTGTGAATATCAGAGGGGAGGGTGCAAGGGGATGGAGCTGGTGGCTTTTCGGCCGTGCCCAGCGACAGGACGAGAGGCAGCGGGCACAAACCGAGCCCAGGAGGAGTTTGAGGAATATGAGGGGGCACTTCTGTGCTGGGGGGTGACAGAGCACTGGGACAGGCTGCCCGGAGAGGCTGTGGGGTCTCCTGCTCTGGAGATACCCAAAACCCGCCTGGATGTGACCCTGCACAATGCGCTCTGGGTGATCCTGCTCGGCAGGGGGTTGGACCAGGTGATTTCCAGAAGTCCCCTCCAACCCCGGCCATTCTGGGGTTCTGTGAAGGGCTCTGGGGAGAGGGGATGGGGTCATGCAGGGGCCTGTCCCCAGCCCTGGTCCCCAGGAGGCTGGCCTGGAGAAACAGCCCACAGAAAAGAAATTCTGTGCCTGCACCAAAAAGCAGGGTGTGCCCAGGACTCCGTCCGCCAGTGCCCACCGTCCTGCTTTTGTTAATCCCTTATCCTCTGTGGGGATGAGCATATAAAGTGCTGTTCCTCTCCAGTTACATGTGTTTGTTGTTCAGCAATGCAAAATCTCCTGCCTGGAGTTTTCGTCGCGGCTTTGTGGTGCGCTGGGTCTCTGTGCCTGCTGGGAGGCACGCGGGGCCTGTCGCTGCGTCCCTCCATTCCCCTCGTGGTTTCTCTCCCGCTCAGATCTTTGACCCACCGGAGGAGCTGGAGAGGAAGGTGCGCGAGCTGGCCGACTTGATACGGAGCTCCTCCAACGTGGTGTTCCACACCGGGGCCGGGATCAGCACCGCCTCGGGGATCCCCGACTTCAGGTAACGACGGTGGGCAGCAGGCGCGGGCCGGGAGGGCAGCACCACTGCCGAGTCCAGCTCACACCTCGTAAAGCTCTGCCCGGTGCTTCCCGCCCCCCATCCCGCCTGCAGGGCGACCTGCTCCATCCCTCCCGTCCGGTCCCGTATCCGGCTGAAACCTTTTACGTCTTGCATGCTGGTTTGGTGTTAAATTGTGCCCACGGAAGCCCCGCGCATGCCCTGCTTGCATCAAGGACGTTAATCGGTAACGCACGACCCTCGTTTAGCAGTGCCTTGCTCGTCCTCCGCTGATAGGGCCTGTGATGCGTTTGCAAGCGTCCTCCTAGAGCCCGAGACCTCAGCTGTTGCTTCTTCTGTCCCCGCTGCTGCAGGGGGCCCAATGGCGTCTGGACTATGGAAGAGAAGGGGCTCTCCCCAAAATTCGACACCACCTTTGAGAACGCCAGGCCCTCCAAGACTCACATGGCGCTGCTGGGGCTGCAGAGGGTCGGCATCCTGAAATTCCTGGTCAGCCAGAACGTGGACGGCCTTCACGTGCGCTCGGGATTCCCACGGTACTGCCTCCTCCGCCCTGCCTCCAGGTCCCTCGTGTCTGTCCCCGCTGCGCGCGGTTCGTGCTGCCTGGTTAGCACGGCCTCACGTGCGAACCTTTGCAACCGAAAAGCGCCAGCTATTTGTTAATTCCCTCCCTGTGCTGGGGCTTAAGTTTCGAAGCTGGTTTGGGAGCTGGCTGCTCGCTGACGGTGGGAGCAGAAATTGGAACGCACCGGTGAGGGAAGAGGTAGAGAAAGCAGCCTGAATTTAGAGAAGAGACGTGATGGTCGCAATGTGGAGGGTGCTGAAACGAAGTCAGCCTCAGCTGATGCTCTCAGAAGCGCACCCAGAAGCTGCTGAGGGTGCTGGCAGGTGGAACGGGCCGCGGCGCTGGGCTGTCGCGTGTTGTCCCCTGTCGGCTGAGCGGCTGCAGCATGCGACCGGCCGGGGGACGCGAGGCGTCGGCTTCGAGGAGAGCAGGCAGGGCTCAGAGCCCAGCTCAGGGCACGCGATCCTTTCCTGCACCCAGCCGCAGGGCTGAGCGGGCGGGAGGGAGGGCGAGAGCGCCCGAACCTGCCGCTGCTGCTCGCGGAGACGCAGCTGTTTTACCGGCACTGCCGGGGCAATCCGGAGCACCAGGCATTGTGCTGCTCTGGGGTCTGCTTAAGCCAAATTTCTCAAGAGCAAACAGTTCATGGCAGTGCTGCCCCATTGAGGAGACGATGCCTGGGCCCAGGATTGCCTCCGAAGGTTACTTTGCTTCTCAGTAACTGTGTGGAAGTGCAGGAGGGGCAGGGCAGGGAGAGTTCTGCGGCTGGAACTGGTCTGGCTTACCGGCTGCGGTCTCTGATTTCTTCAGCAGCTGCGGCGGGGCCGGGGATAGCGGCGTTCCCTCTGCGGGGAGCTGCGACGTGCAGGAGCTGAGGGGGAGAGCTCTCCGCTCCCCGCCTGGGCGGGGGCCGAGGCACAGCTCAGCTCCGTGCCTGTTTCAAAGTTGTCCTCAGATGAACCCGCTGCTCCGTGAGCGCTTGCAGCAACTAGAAACTTCGGCCTGTGACTGAAAAAACAAAACGTTTCCAGCACTTAAGAGACCACCAGGCGATTATTATCTTGTGAGCCAAGCTGCTCAGAGCTGCCTGGAGGAGGAGCAGCTGCATTCGAGTAAGGGAATAAAGTGAAGGAAGTTGGGGTGAGAATAAGGAGCAGGAGGGGGACCTCGGTAAAGACGCGTCTCACAAATGGCCTCAGCCGTCGTTGGTGGGGCGGAGAGCTGCCTCGGGGGGCTGTTCCCTATTATTGAAGGCCCCGAGTCCTGGTTCCTGCTCCTGGCACCGCGTTTGCCTTTTTAAATCAAACAGCCACGGGGAAAAAAGGATAGGAAATAATCACCGGGGCTCAGCTGGGCTCCCCCCAGCCCGGTGCCACCGGCTCGCCTTCTGGTTTAGCGCCGCTCTTCCCCTCGAGCGCAGCACGTGCTTGAGAAAGGGTTGCCGAGCTGGCGCCAGGTGGCTCGGCGCTGTGGAAATCAGGTCGGTCCCGTCTCCGTCCTCCCTGGAGGAGGTTTCCAGCCGTTGTGGGGCTCGCGGGAACGCGGGGAGAGCGTGGCTTCGTTTGCCACTAGCTTCAGCACTTCGAGGCTGGTGCTGAGCTCGCGGGGAGTTTTGGTCAAAAGGAGCGGAAAGGGTTGGGACCGTGCGAGGCCGGGGAGAAAACCGCGGAGTGCTGAGGAGGGCAAAGACCTGGGTGGTCGCAGGGCGACAGAGGTGGTGTGAGACTAGGTCGGAGCAGGTGGAGAACTGGTGCCGTGGCTGGAAGCTTTCGAAATCGAAAAGCGTTTCAAATCAAAAAGCTTTTAAAATGGAAAAGCTTTTAAAATGGAAAAGCCAGGGCGCGCGGCCCTTCCCCTCAGCCCCAGCTGTGGCGGACGCAGCACGGTGCTCTCGTGCTGGAAGTGAAGCCGCGCAGCAGGAGCTCTCTTCCCGGGCCCTGAACACGTCCCCTGGGTCCTCCCTGCCCGGCAAGCGGCGCGGCTCTGCCCGGATTGCCTTTGCGAAGTTATTTCTTGAGCTAAACGCACAAGCGCTGCTCCGTGTGCTGCAGTCCTGCCAGCTCCTGCCTGCCCCGCGTGCTCCGGCCGCCCTCGGGGCAGGGACCCCCCCCCCCCCCCCCCCCCGTGCCCAGCCAGCTGTCCTTTCTGTCAGACCCGCTGCAGCGAGGTGGGCGGCCTCGTGGCACCCGGAGCCTTGCTCTGACGCTGCCACCTCTTTCTTAGCGTGTAACTAGAGCAATTCCCCTCGGTGCTGACCTCGTGGAAGGTGGGGGAGCCCTTGAGGTGCAGGTCCCTAAAAGGGCGTGGGGGGGGTCGGGCAGCTTTTCCTGGGCTTTCACCTCTGCCATTTCTCCTGCAGGGACAAGCTGGCCGAGCTCCACGGGAACATGTTTGTGGAGGAGTGCGTGAAATGCGGCAAGTACGTGAGCTGCGAGCCCGGGGGGGGGGCGGCAGCGGGTGGGGGCTTCGTCGCTGTCCCCAGGGGACGGCGGAGGCCCTGCACGTGCTGGGGGGACTCTGTCTGGCAGGCCCCCAGCACGGCGTGCGGGGCTTCGTGTGCAGATCTGTCCTGTCCCAGTCCTAAACCCCACCAAACAGCGGGGGCTGAACGTTTTGAGACACCTCCGCGGGGGGTTGCGAGAGGAGGTTGCTCCACGCTAGGTTTTCCGCCCCGGTTGGCAGCAAACCTCTGTGGCTCTGGAGCTGTTGGGGGAGCCGTGGCTCTAGGGGGGTCTACAGAATCAATGGGGGGGTCAATAGAATCAATTGTAGGGTCAATAGAGGCTCTGTGGGGTCTGTAGGGCTGGGGGGGCTTCCCCTGAAAGGGAAGGAGCTGTCGGCAGCACCTGGGGGAAGGTGCGGGCTGAGGTTTGGTGCTCAGCTCATCGCTCCCAGCCGCCACCTCCCTTCGGTCCCGGCTGTGCCGTGAGATGCGCCGCGCCGCGGGGACGCCTCGCGGCGGTGCCACCACCTCGCCTGAGCAGCACCCTGCGTGTCGTGTGTGCAGGCAGTACGTGCGGGACGCCGTCGTGGGCAGCATGGGGCTGAAGCCAACGGGCAGGCTGTGCAGCGTCACCAAAGCCCGAGGGCTGCGGGCCTGCAGGTAACGGCGGGGGGTGGGGGGGCTCCGGGAGGGGACAGCGTGCTGGGGAGGGGGCACAGCCCGGCACCGGGGTGGCAGGAGGTGATCGTGGTGCTTGGATTTGGCGTGGAGGGCTGTGCCGGCAATCCCTCCAGGTCAGGGAGGAGATCTGAGCTCTCTGAGCTGAATGGGGCAGGACCCAGGGCAGCTGCTTCTCCCTTTCTGCAGCCAGAGAGGGAGCTGGCGCAGGAGGGCGGGGGGCTCCAGGCCAGCTCTGAGGCTGGGGAGCTAAATAAAGGCACGTCCCGGCTCCGAATAAGAACAGTGATTGTGACTTTTGGTGGCGTCTCAGCGCCAGCCACAAAATAACCTCGTGCAGGTGAATTCTCGATGTGCCCTTCCTCGCTGGGGAGTCCTCGGAGCTGCTCAGAGACCTGTCGCTCTGCAGCGCTGGGCCGAGCGGGGTGTAACGGGTCTGCGTCACCGGGGCTGTCCCCGCTGTCCCAGGGCAGCTCTGCCGGCCGGTCCTGCCTGGCAGGGGTAACCCCGGTCCCCGCGTGTCTTCTAGGGGGAAGTTACGAGACACTATTCTGGACTGGGAGGATTCCCTTCCTGACCGGGACCTCACGCTGGCGGACGAAGCCTGCAGGTACGTGTTACTGCGCTCAGGCTTTTGAAGCCGCCGCAGCTGCTGACACCCGCAGCTCGCAGCGCCCGGGGAGGCTGCCCCAGCCCCTGCCCTCCGCCAGCCCCGCAGCCGCCCCCCCTCAGGCTGCCCCTGCCTGGCTTTGCTCGTGGGTTTTGTGCCTTGCAGCCCTGAGGCTGTACCAGCAGGGCAGCGGCGCCCAGCTCTTCACCCAGAAAGTGGCCGAGGAAAAAAAACGGCAAATCCTGGCCGCAGCGTCGCTTTCCGGCTCAGGAGCTCGTCGAGTCCAGGCTGGAGCAGGGTGGAAGCAGCAGTCTGGGTATGGCTGGGGATTTGTATTTATTTATTTTCCCTGCCCTGGGTGTTTTTTGCTCCTCCCCGCAGGAAAGCTGATCTCTCTGTCACGCTGGGGACCTCTCTGCAGATCAAACCCAGTGGCAACCTCCCGCTAATCACGAAGAAGAGAGGAGGGAAGCTCGTCATAGTCAACCTGCAAGCAACCAAGCATGTGAGTGGGGGCGTCCTTGCTGCTCTGCGCTCGGGGCGATTCGCTCTGTCCTGCTCTGCTCCTTTCCCCGCGCGTTTTTAGCCCCATCGTGGGTTGGTCCCCGCGCGTTGCCCCCTCCCAAGCAGAAGGGTGGAAGGCTGCGCCTCCGCTGTTGCGGGGTTTAAGTCGGCAACCTCTGATAAACACACAGAACTGGAAGGTACATCTTCCATCTTCAGGGCATAATAAAAGCCCGTCCCAAAGCCTGGTGGATCCTCTGGTGAGTTATCTCCAGTGAAATAACTGCACACGCGTAAGCCGTGTCAGGAGGAGTCTGTTCCGTAATCAGCACTGCTTTTGGTGCCCTAATTGTCAGCTGCCTTCTGAATAACCGCAGCTGAGGGGTTTCCGGGTTGTTATTGGAGCTCCCTTGTCCCTGTCCCGCTCTGCCCTGTCCGCGCCTGCCTCTCAGGCTGCGTTTAAAGGTGCAAGCAGCCTGCCTGCACCTGGGCGCAGCCCTGTCAGCCTGCAGGGGAGCCGGGGGGGGTCAGGGGCTCAGTCCGTGCTCCTCCACGGGCGGTGTCCCGGGGACAGGGGCCCTGGAGTCTGCGCGCGGCCGAGCCGTCGCCCAGTCCCTGTCCCCAGGCGCTCCCTGGGAGCAGACGCCCGTCCCCGCACACGGTGTCCGTCCCCTAACGCCACGCTTGCCCTTGCTCGCCCCAGGACAAACAGGCCGACCTGCGCATCCACGCCTACGTCGACGATGTCATGACGAAGCTGATGAAGCACCTGGGGCTCGAAGTCCCGGAGTGGACGGGGCCGGTGGTGGTGGAGAGCGCCGAGCCCGCCGAGCCCCAACAGCTCTTCAAATTTGAGCCTGAGGCTCGCGGGCTGCTCAAGGAGGAATCCTTCGCCCAGTGCAACGGCACGGCCGGGCTGTGCCCCGACCTCGGGACCGCGCTGGCGGAGCACGGTGACAGTCTGAAGCAGGAGTGTCCCAGCCCGGACACGGGGCCGCCGCCGACGAAGAAGATGAAGGTGGAGCCTCTCCTCACCTGACCCGGACTGTTCCCCGGCTGTCTAGACGCTCGTCTGTGCCACTTTTCCTACCGACTTTTTTTTATACCCTCCAACATTGTCCCTTTTTTTATGTAAGTATTAAATACACTCGAATTGTGTGCGTCTGGGCAGCTTGCACCTGCCAGCCGGGGAGGAACGTCCTCTGCTTGAAAACGGCGCGGCCCCGCTCGGTGCAATTCCCTCTCCGTGAGGAGGGGGTTGCGGAGCCCAGCTGTGCCCTGCAGACCTCGGAGGGGCCAGAGCCAAGGGTGCTGGGCCAGTAACGCTGCGGGGCTGACACGACGGGGTCCCTGGGGCAGGTGTTGCAGTCCCAAATAGAGCGGGGGCTGCTCTGCTGGTGGCTCACAGCAAAATCCCAGCTCTGCTGGGTCCTGTCGCCTCACGGCAGCTGGATCGGAGAGGTCCCCTGCCCAAGGGGCCTTGGAACCCTGTGGATCACCCTGTTAAACGCCTATAAAACCCGATCGTATTAAACAAAGGCAGGTGATTTTTTTTTCCAAAATACCTTTATTTAGTGATGAAAATGAAGTTAAAAAAAAAAAAAAGTGAACAAAACCACCAAGTTGCGGTGTCGATAACCAGCCAGACCGGGGCCTTTTGGGTCCCCTCCTCCCCACCTTGACCAACCCCCTGTCCCTTCTGCAACCCCCGCTGCACCCAGGGGGCGGGAGCAGCCCCTTCCTTCCCTCCCAGTAAGGCCAATGGGAACCAGTCTTCTCTTCCCAGTTCACAGATAGAAGCAAAGCCAAGTGGGTCCGGCATCTGTCCACGCCTGGAGGGGGACCCCGGGGGGCCGCCCCGAGGGCTTGTCCCAGAGGGGATGGGGTGCTGAGCCACCCCGGCGCATCCCCTGTGGTCCCTGGGTGCTGCTTAAAGCTCCTCGGCCGGCTCCAGCACCGCGGGCCGGCTGCTGTGGTCGCCCTTGGTCCACGCAAGCGATGCCAGGCCGTCCCCCGACGTGCTGCCACCCCCCGACGTGGCTCCGTCTCGCTCCCTGTCCCCGTGGCTCAGGCTGTCGGAGGTGAGCGGCTGGCTGCCGTTGCGGGGCGAAGCCTCGTCCGGGCGCGGAGAGAAGGAGCGGCCGCCGAAAGCTTCGTGCAGCGTCTCGAGGCTTTCGCCTGCGTGCTCCGACCACAGCGGCTCCGGGGGCTTCTCGTCCCTGGCTCGGGGCTGTGCGTAAGCCACGCGGGAGGCAGCGGCGTTGTGCAGGGACCTGGAGAAAACTGAGCGCGAAGGAGGGTCGGGGTCAGCACCGGCGCCCCCGGCGCAGCGCTGGCAGAGAGCCCCTGGCCCCCTCCTCACCTCGCACCGGTCCGAAGTCCCCGTCTGCCTCGGCCTTGCTCGGGGCGAACGGGCTGATGGAGGGGAAGACGATGAGCGCGAAGGAGAGCAGCAGGACCTGGGGGCAGAGGAGGGGACGTCACGGCGGGCGGTGCTGGAGGGGGCTGTGGCTCATGGAGAGGGGGCTGGGGGCAGACCCAGGGCTGCGTCCCCCCGTTTCTCCCTGCCCATGCACCCCTGCCAGCACTCCATCTGTCCTTATCCCTCCATCCTCACGCGCGTCCATCCCTCCTTCCTTCCATTCAACCCCGGAGCATCTCTCCCCCACCTCAGCCCGTGCCCACCCTTGTACCCATCCCTCCACCCGCCCCCGCCAGCACAACCCCGCCGGTTCCTCGCCCCCCGGTGCTGTTTGGGGCAGGGCACGGGGGCGAGGGGCCGGGGGCTCCACGCACCGCGATGCAGGTCCCCGTCTGTGCTGCCTTGTTGCTCGACTGCACCACGAGGGCCTGGAGTTTCTTCAGCTGCTCCAGGAGGGACCTGGGGGCAAGGAGGACCCGTCAGCACCCCGGCTGCTCTGGGATTCGCCTCCCGGCAGGGTCCCAACCACCCCGTCCAGCCCCATCCTGCCCCGCTTCGTCCCGGGGGACACCTACGAGTTCTGCTTCTCCAGGTGCAGGACTTTCCTCTGCAGCTCTTGGTTCTGGGCCGTGCACGCTGACATCCTGGGGGACAGGGAGAAATGCGTGAGCTCGGGGCAAGCTGCAGGGTGGTGGGAGCAGCGCGCCCAGTGTGGCCAGCCCGGGGCAGGGCTGTCGGCCCCCAGCTGGGCGCAGGGGCTCGGGGCTGTACCGGCTCTCCAGCCCGTCGATGTACTCCTTCTTCTTCTTGCGGCTCTCCTGCGCTGACTGCTTGTTCCTGATCTTCCGGCGGATCTTCTTCAGCACCCGCTCCTCGTACTGGGGGCACAGGGAGGGTGAGGGCAGCCCTGGACCAGGACCCCCGCGCCCGGTGCCCACGCGCCCCCGGGGAGCACGGAGCGTGTCCCAGGCCCCCCGGGACCCACCTTGGTGAGGGGCAGCTGCGTGGGCAGGGACACCCCCTCCTTCGCCAGCAGCTTCTTCTCGTCCTCCGTCAGCACCAGCTCCTGGAACTGGCCCTGGCTCTGCCTCAGCAGGGAGCTGGGCGCCTGCGGCTGCTGCGGGACCGCGGGCAGGTGAAAATCCCGGGCTGCAGGCTCACCCCGCGCCTGCCCCGGGGGACCACGGGTGGGCACCGCGCTCCCAGGGTGAGGGTGGCACCCAGGAAGGGACAGGAATAGGAACACGGTGCGGGGAAGGGGACAAATGTGGGGGGGGGGAAAGGAAGGGATGGGCACAGGAATGGGATGGCGGTCACCTGGAGGTGGCAGGGATAAGGAGGAAAGGACGGGGACCACGGTCCAAGGGAGGGGACAAGGACAGGGGCAGGGAAGGATGGTGAAAGGGACAGGGATGGGGGTGGCAGGCGGGGAGGGACAGGGCTGGGGACAAGGAGCGATGGGGACACGGTGATGGGGACTCACAGCGTCAGAGCTGCCTGAGAGCAGCAGGTCCTTGACGGTGAGGGTGCAGGACGCGGGTGCGGAGACCACGGGCAGGTCCCGGCCCTCCTCCATGAAGAAGCCGGGGTGCCACATGTCTGGGCAAGGGGCGCGCGGGGGGGCTGTCAGCTCTGCTGTGTCCTTGTGTCCCCCCCCCCCCCATCCCCTGGCTCCCCCTCAGCCCCCAGCCCTCTCCATTTCTCCCCACTCTGCCCAAATCCCTCCAGTCCCCCCAGCTCCCCTCATTTCCTCACCACCCCTGACAGACCCCACCTCTCCCACCCCCCCCAGCCTCCCAGTGTCCCCAGTATCCCCCCCCACAGCCTCCCAGTGTCCCCAGCCCAGTCTCTCCCCATGGCTCACCCAGGTCGATGGAGACCTCGGGGCGCGGGGCCCCGGTGCCCCCGGGGAGTGGCAGCACCTGGCAGGGGTTGGCATAGGGGTACGGGGCCTCGCCGAGCCCCCCGTCGCAGCACCCCGGGGGGCTGTCGAGGTGGTCAGAGGAGGGGTCCTCGGAGACCCCGCTGTCGCTGGCGGCTGGGGACCAGCTGGGAGAGTCGGATGCTGAGTCCCCAGAGCCCAGGATGGAGCTGAGGAAGTTGTCGCCGTCCCGGGCGCACTGTGGGGATACGGGCATCCGTCACCGCAGGGTGCCCATTGCCATGGGGTGCCCGCAGGAGCCTCCCCGTGCTGTGGGATGACCCCACAAGCGGCCCCAGCTCACCCACAAATCGTGCCCCCCCCCCCGCCCTGAGGGCTCACCCCATCCTCGTGCCAGGTGCCCGGGGATGTCCCCAGCTCCACGCCACGGAGGATCCCGTCCTGGCGGTCGAAGAGGAGGTCCAGCAGGTCGAGGCTGTCGAGGCTACCCACAGTGGAGGCCATGGCTGCAAAGAGGCAGGGTCAGGCCCCCAGCCCTGTCCCCACAGCTGCCCCCTGCCTCTCACCCCCATCACAAGGCTCTACAGGACGCCCCGGCTCACGGGGCGGGCGAGAGGGGAGCGAGGAGCACGGGGACGTGCGTGGGACCAGGAGGAGGTGTACGTGCACAGTGAGCGTGCAAACGTGCGTGTGAGCCTGTGGATGCAATCCCAGGAGTTTGTGTCGCCATTCAGACACGTGTGTGCAGGATAGGACCCTGCAATCTGTGTGAGCACCCACGCAGACACGGGCGTGTAAACGTGTGCACGTGTTGGCACCTGTATTTAAGCACGAGCACACCCGGACAAGCCCCAAGTGCCTGCGTGCGGGAGGCAGCGCACACGTACGGTCTGTGCTCCTGCAGGGGCTCGGGGCATGGCAGCAGCCCTCCCCGCCCCCCTCCAGCTGCTGAAACTCCCAAATCCTGCGTTTTTTTCCCCAAAGAGATCTGCGCAGCAGGGGGCTCCCCGCAGAACCCCAGCTGCCCCAGCCCCACCACGTCCCGGGGCAGAGGAGCAGGATGAGGCCCCAGAGCTCAGCACTCCTCAGTTCCCCTGTCCGGCCCCGTCCGGCCCTGGGGAGATCGGGTTAATCATTTGGGGCAGCGAAGGGAGGAGGGGAGGAGGCCCCAAGGGGGGGACTCGGCCTCGTTCTGCCCCTGCCACAACACTTCCAGGCCCTGGACCCCGAGGGACCCAACCGGCCGACCGGGCGCGACGGCCCGACCAGCCGAGCAGCAAAACCAACAAAATCGGCCAAGAAAGAGGTCGAACGGCCAACCCGTTGGCCAACCGAGCAGCTGTTTGACCAAATAACCAACCCGCTGGCTGCCCAGCCAACTAACGCCCTCCCAACCTGCTCCCCGGCCACTCAGCCCACCGCCCGGCCCTACAACCGACCCTCCCAAACCTCCACTGACCCAAGGGTCCTTCGAGCTGGGCCCGGGGACGGCTGTCATTAAAGTTTTCTTTAATTCGTTAAAATTTGGCCAGCCGGCCCAGAAAGGGGGTTTCTTGCCCCCCATCCTTTATCCCCGCTCCTTTCGGTGAGCCCTGTGGTGACTGCGGGGCCCCGCTGAGCGCCGGCAGCCTCGTACGTCCTGTACCTGCGTGAGATCCCAAAACCGGCGGATCCGTCCTGGCTTCTGAACCCCCTCGGCGCACGGCAGCGGGGCGGATGCCGAGTCCAGCCGCCTCCTCCTCCTCCTCGCCCTGACCCGAGTGGCAAAGTTTAAACTCCAACGGCACAGAAATAGCGGCCGGGATTGCAAAATCGCCCGGGTGCTGATTGGGGCCGGCGGTGTGCGACGGCAGGGCAGCCCCGGGGAAGGCCCACTGCGCCCCGTAACTCATTAGCCAAATGTTTTTGTCCTCCTCCGCCGAGCAGGGCAGGAGGGGCCCGTGGGCGAAGTCCAGGCTCCGCGGCTGCCCATGAACTTTCACCCATTTCGGGGACAATTTCCCTTTTTTTTTTTTTCAGACGAACGTATCAGCATTAATCACTTTTTATAGGTGTCGAGAACATCCGGGGAAGACGTTGGCTTGGACTCTACCACTCGTCACCTCCCCACGTCACGTCGGTCCCTGCCGGGCCTCGTGCCCGGGGCTGGGCTGGCCCCCGGGGGGCTGCCTGTGCCCTCCACCCCTCCGGGTCCCTGCTGTCCCCCGGGGGACAAAGGCATGAAGGGCCGGGGCTCGCTGACCAACACGTCCATCCGTGCATCCCTAGTGCCCTGCGGCGAGGGCAGGAGGCTGATGTGCCACCCATGGGTGAGGCCGGGCCCTGCTGCGGGTGCTAGACCCCAAAATGTTGGTAGTGGGGTGGTGGTGAGGAGGGGAACGTGGTGCTGGATGGGTTTGACCAGACCCCGCCATGCAGGGAAGGGACGAGTTCGACCCCCTCCCTCCCTCGTATGCGGTGAGCGCGGTGGTGCGTGACAGAGGCGCGAGGCGGCGGGGGCAAGGCCGCGCGGTGCGGTTATCTCCGCCGCGACGCCCTCTGCCCAGGCGGGACGGGGCAGGCGCCGCCTTCACGCCCCGCTCTATGGCCCCGCCGCGGAGACGGGAGCTGCTGGCACCGAGCAAAGGGCACCCGCTGCCCCAGCCTCCACCCTGGCACCACCCCGGGGCCACCGACAGCCTCGCTCCATCCCCACCCTCATCCCGTTGGTGCTGGGGGCTCGGCGGTGGGGCCAGCACAGGGCTGCCCTGGTACCCAGAGGCCGCGTCCTCCAGGCTTGGCCTCGCCTCTACGTGAGCCTTGCCCACCAGCAAGGGGCTGCCCCGGTACCCAGAGGACACAGCCTCCGGGTTTGGCATCGCCTCTACAAGAGCCTCGCCTCTACGTGAGCCTTACTCCTGAGCAAGGGGCTGCCCTGGTACACAGAGGCCGCAGCCTCCGGGCATGGCCTCACCTCTCTGTGAGCCTTGCCTCTGCGTGAGCATGGCTCCTGAGCAAGAGGCTGCCCGGGTACCCAGAGGCTGCATCCTCCATGTTTGGCCTCACCTCTGTGTGAGCCTTACCCACCAGCAAGGGGCTGCCCTGGTACTGGAGGCTGCGGCCTCTGGGCATGGCCTCACCTCTATGTGAGCCTCGCCTCTATGTGAACATGGCTCCTGAGCAAGGGGCTGCCCCGGTACCCTGAGGCTGGCAGCCTGCTGGCTTGGCCTCACCTCTAGGTGAGCCTCCCCCACCAACAAGGGGCTGCCCTGGTACCTCGAGGCCGCAGCCCCTGGGCTTGGCCTCGCCTCTACAAGAGCCTCACCTCTACACGAGACTTGCTTCCAAGCAAGGGGGTGCCCTGGTACCCAGAGGCTGCGTCCTCCAGGCACGGCCTCACCTCTACGTGAGCCTCCCCCACCAGCAAGGGGCTGCCCTGGTACCCAGAGGCTGCAGCCTCCGGGTTTGGCATCGCCTCTACAGGAGGCTCGCTGCCTGAACCTCGCTCCTTCGGCCTCGCTCCTTCGGCCTCGCTCCTTGGGCCTCGCTCCTTCGGCCTCGCTCCTTCGGCCTCCCTTCCCCAGCCTCCCTCCCTGAGCCTCCCCCACCCTCGCTCTCGCGAACCTCCCCCCCACGCCCCTCCCCCTGCTCCACCCCGCCCCCTCAAGCCCCGCCCCCTCAAGCCCCGCCCCTTCAGACCCCGCCCAATCAGACCCCGCCCCCTCAAACCACGCCCCCTCAAGGCCCCGCCCCCTCAAACCCCGCCCCCTTCAGACCCCGCCCAATCAGACCCCGCCCCCTCAAACCACGCCCCCTCCAGGCCCCGCCCCCTCAAGCCCCGCCCCCCTCCCCGAGGCCCCGCCCCCGGCCCCGCCCCGCTCGGCCCGCAGGCGCGCCGCGGCCCGGCCATGCCGGCCAAGAGGAAGCCGGTGCTGCCGGCCCTCACCATCACCCCCAGCGCCGCCGAGGGGCCCGGGCCCGCCGGCTCCGCCGAGTGAGTCGGGGCGGGGGGCGGGGGGGGGGCAGGGGCCGTGGCGAGGCCCGCACGGCCTCCGCGAGGCCGGGAACGACCGGGCCCGGGCCGGGGGGGGGAGGCTGGGGGACAGGGGGGAGGCTGGAGGAGGCTGGAGGTTGGGGGGGGAGGCTGGAGGGAGAGGCTGGAGGGAGACTGGAGGAAGGCTGGAGGAGGATAGGGGGGAGGCTGGGGGCTGGAGGCTGGGGGCTGGGGGCTGGGGGCTGGGGACTGGGGGCTGGAGGCTGGGGACTGGGATGGGCCCGGCCTCGGGGGTGTCCCAGTGAGGAAGGGGTCGGGGAGAGGTGGGGCAGGGTAGAGGCTGGCCTCGCCCGCAGCTTGGTTGGGGTAAGGGGGGAGGCTGGGGTAAGGGGGGAGGCTGGGGTAAGGGGGGAGGCTGGGGTAAGGGGGGAGGCTGGGGGGGGTGTAAGGAGAGAGGCTGGGGGGGGTGGGGGGGGAGGCTGGGGGTGTAGGGGGGAGGCTGGGGGCAGCTGAGGCCCGGAGGAGGCTTGGGGGGGGGGGGGGGTGCAGAGCCCCCTGTGCTGGGTCTGGGGGTGGCGGCGGTTGGGGTGAGCCCTTCCAGCCTCCTCCCCCCTGCCTCTGGTGCAGGTTCGGGGGGAGGGCAGCAGATGGCGGGGGGAGGCTGGAGGCCAGGCAGGAGGCCGACGGCAGGTGCCGGGGAGCACAGGCACCGCTTTGTGCCCGGCCGCTGGGGCTGGGGGCGGCGAGGAGGGGTGGGACGGGGCAGGGGGGGCCACCGACGAGTTGTGTCCTTCTCGTGTTTCGCAGCGGAGACCGAGCTTTGGGCCTCTGGCGTCGGGGGGAGGCCGCTGCTGCTGCCCCTCTCGCTGCTGAGCAGCTGCATCAGGGGCTCGGGGCATGGAGGACGGGGGCTTTTCGGTCATTCCTTCCATTTCCCTGAAGCTCCCCCCAAAAAAGTTGTTGGGTCTCTGTTCCCTCTGCCACCGCTGGTCCCCGCGGAGGGAGGAAGGGACAAATCCTCCTCTCCTGGCCCTGCCCTCGCAGCCCCCTGACCGTTGCCCTCCCGTCTCTCTCTCTCCAGGGCCAACCTGGTGGACCTCCAGAAGAAGCTGGAGGAGCTGGAGCTGGACGAGCAGCAGAAGAAGCGCCTGGAAGCCTTCCTCACGCAGAAAGCCAAGGTGGGCGAGCTGAAGGACGATGACTTCGAGCGCATCTCCGAGCTGGGCGCCGGCAACGGCGGCGTGGTCACCAAGGTGCAGCACAAACCCTCCGGGCTCGTCATGGCACGGAAGGTAAGGGGGGAGCAGGACCGGGGTCCAGCCGGGGGGGTCTGCTCCATGCAAAGCCCCCAGGCCAGGCCAGCACCAGTGCCCCGAGCTGGATGGGACCCGTCCGGGAGCTTTGCCGACCCCTGGGTCCTCTCCTGGGAGTCGCAGCGCGCCGCGACGGGTCCCTGGGTCTTGCAACGCCTTGCGAGAAAATGCTGGTTTGTTCTTCTTCCAGTGAAGCTGTTTTTAATGAATTCGGCAAAAAAAAAAAAGGGGTCGAAGCACTAGGATGCGGGTCTTGTGGTGATCGTAGGCAGTGGCTAGCGAGGGCTGGAGGTGGCAGGTGGAGGGGTGGGTGCCTGGTCGTGCCAGACGCGGGTTTGGCACGCACGCGTTCCTCGCTGCCCGCTTAATCTGCAGCTTCCTGAAGCTGTCACAGCAGCAGCTCCTGAAGATCACCTCGTGGGGTGCCTTTCTGCGGTGTCCTGTGGTAGAAAAACAGGAGTTGCTTCACCTATTAGAAAAGGCGAGAATCTTGGCGAACGATCTGCGGGACGCCTTCCCTCAAAGCCTCTGTTCCCCGCCGCTGTGGGGGCGGCTCAGCGGGTCTTAGGAACGAAGCTGTTCTCCCGTGGCTGCCCTGGCAGCCCTGGGTCTTCTGCTGGCGTTCGGTTCGGGAGCGTTAGGCGTGTTCAGGTGGTTTTGGGATCGTTGGGAGCTCCGCGTTCAGAAACAAGGCAAAGCAAGCTGCCGCGCCGGGCAGCACCGCTGCGCGTCCTGCAGTGCCCAGCCCTTGTGGCCCCGCAGGGAGGACTCAAGTCCCAGGGCTCGGGCGTCCTACAGCTTATAGGAACAGCGGCTGCTGCTCCAACCTGCCCTGACACCTCCTAGCCTTCACCGCTTTCCTTCCCTCAGCTCTGTTAGCTGACTGCATGGAGCCCTAGGGATAACACAACTGCTCTTTCACACGCATAAGCTTCATTTTTTTTTTACTTTCTGTGGTTTCCTTGATATCAGAACAGCTCTTACAACACCTACAAAGCTTGTGAAAATGTTCGTATGTGCTGAGTCAGATCTGCATCAAACTTCTGACTTGTCTTTCTACTCCGAATCCTGCGTGATCTCTCGGCGTGTTACATGGGCTGGCAGTTGCTTCAGCTGCTCACAGGCTGCACAGCGCTTTACTTATCCCTTTATCCTTAATTTTAGCTTGCAAACAGTTAATTAATAAAAAAGGCAAAGCAGAGCTTTCCTTGAAGACAGTTTTGTTTCTTTCCAACGCTCGGGACTTGCTTACATGGTTCTTGTAAGGCTTTTATTTGTTGTTTTTTTTTTTGAAGGCACTACATCTTTTTTTTTCCCTTTCTTGGCAGCTGATTCATTTAGAAATCAAACCAGCCATCAGGAATCAGATCATCCGAGAGCTGCAGGTGCTGCACGAGTGTAACTCCCCATATATCGTGGGTTTCTATGGAGCCTTCTACAGCGACGGAGAGATTTCCATCTGCATGGAGCACATGGTGAGTCCACAGCCCTCCTCTGCCCCGTGCTGCTCCCGGCGCCGGGCTCAGCATCGGGTCTCCACGAGCCTGAAATCCTGGGTGGAGTGGGTTTTAGGGTGCTGCCGCTCGGCCCCACGAGCCTGAAATCCCGGGCGGGCTGGGTTGTAGGGCGCTGCCACTCGCTGCTGGCAGCCCTGGTGGCTCCTCGCTCCGGCTGCTCGGCACGCGGCGAGGCCACCGAGCCCTGGTAGGAGCTGCGTGCTCCTGCTCAGGCGTCGAAGCGACCGAAATCGACTTTTTGGAAAGCGGAAGCAGAGGTTTGGGGGTTGGCCAAACGGAAATGTTGTAAACCTGCCGCTCTGCAGAGCGCACTGCGCGTTTTCTCTCCGGCAGAGAAGTGTGGTCGCTCCTCCGAATCGGTGCTGACAGCATCATCTCTGCGCTTACCGCCGAGAGGGAAAGGAAGCGAAAAACTAATAGCAAGAAATAGAGCTGAGAGCGTTAAAATAGCTTTCAGGGAGAAGCTCTGATCGCTGGAGATCTTTGCTGTAGAGGGAGTGTGCTTGGTGCTGACTTGCTGCGGCCGGCTGAGCTGGGATGCTGCGTGCCCGCTCCTATATCGCTTGTTTTCCTGGGCATGCTCGTCTGTGTGGCCAGCAGCTCTGCTTTCCTGCTGGCGTCAGCGCGTTGATGATTTTGTTCTTTATTTTAGGATGGTGGCTCTCTGGATCAAGTGCTGAAAGAAGCCAAAAGAATTCCCGAGGAGATCCTGGGGAAAGTCAGTATAGCGGTGAGTTCCGGGGGCTCTTCGGGCTGCCAAAAATCCTCGCTGGGCACGCGCTGGGGGAAATGTTCGTGCTGCCTTGTGAAGCTTTCTTCATTTCCCTGGGTGCATTTTCCCATCCTGAGCTCAAGCAGGAGGCGGCGGGGTGTGGGCTGGGAGCAGGGAAGCAGATTCCTGAGCGCTCTTTGTGGCTTTGTCCCCTGGCGCCGTGCTGGTCTCTGCTGGGACTGCTTTGGGAGAAGCTTTCTTGAGCAGTAAAGCCACGATTTGTGGTGGCTGTGCCGGGGGTTGTTTTGCTCTTCAGCTGAACCTGGACACCAGCCGCTGCCTGTCCCCATCCACGGTGATCAAACCCGAAACTTTTAGTCACCCCGGGGAGGCTGTCCTCGCGTCGCACCCGCCGTTCGTGCAACTTCTCCTGCCGAAGGGAGAGCACTTCCCCTCCCAGCCCTTATCTCATCCTGTCTTTGGTTTCCTTCTAGGTTCTGAGAGGTTTGGCGTATCTGAGAGAGAAGCACCAAATCATGCACAGAGGTGAGAGGAGGAACCTAAAAATAGCCGCCCGTGGTGGAGGAGCCCCGTGTTTCGCCTCGCGCCGTGTTTACACTCTTCTCTCTCACTGTTGTCAGATGTGAAGCCTTCTAACATCCTGGTTAACTCTCGAGGAGAGATTAAGCTGTGTGATTTCGGGGTCAGTGGTCAGCTCATTGACTCCATGGCAAACTCTTTTGTGGGAACTCGGTCCTACATGTCTGTAAGTTCCTTTCAACTTTCGGGTGGGTTTTTTGCAACTTGGGTTCAGCACAGGTGGGGCTCACTGCTCTGGCAGAACCGGCGGCGTGCCCGAGCCGCTCGCGGTTTTTCTGTGTCCACGCTCACCGGGATCGTGCTCTCTTTGGGCACCGCCACACCACGCGTGCCTCTCACCATCCCACGTGAGGGATCAGGCTGTGGGGTGTGCGGCACCCCGTGGATAGAAGCAAGCACCCTCGGGTCTCTTCGTGGCTTTTGATGCACTTGGCATTGGCTGAGCCGCTCCTTGCTGCACTTCCACCAGCTTGGGGCTGGCGGGATGGAGCTGCCCCTGCAGGGGAAGACATTCACATCCTACAAGTGCTCCCATTACGTTTCAGCAAGTGCTCCTGGGTTCAGAAGTGTCTTTTTGTGTGCAAAGCTCTGAGAAATTAAGTGTGGCGGTGCAGAGGGGACGCTGGTGCTGACGCAGACCCCCTGCCCGTTGGCTGTGCGTGCTTGCTGGCAGAGTGGGCGCAGACCACCCCGGTGCAGGCAGGTTTTGGTGCAGGCAGCGGGAAACCAGAGGCGAGCTGCCCAAGGAGCTGATCGTGCCCCCTTTAAACGGGAGCTGCGATCAGCGTTAGCCCAGCCGCGGGACGGGGCGGTGGTGCAGTGAAGCACAGGTTATGTGCCGCTGCCTGCTGCTTCCCGTCCAGCCTGGCGCGGTGACAGTGCAGCGGGTGGCACCGTGCAGCCTCCTCTGCCTCCTGTGGCTCTGTCCCGTGTCCTCAGCCGTCCCTGATACAACTGCTGCGAGGATGAAATCGCCTCCCGGCTGCCTCTGGTCCCCGGGTCCCGTGGGTTGGATGGCGGAGAGGAGGTGGGTGCCTGCTGCCCACACCGCGTGTGGTTGTGGCTTGGGAGCAAGCAGCAGGTTTCTGTAGGGAAGCTGTCAGTGCTCCTGTGCTGCTCCTGTATTTTGGGAACGGTTATTAAGGCACAGTTATAGTTAGACACTATCTATTTAAAAATGTCCCTTCTGCACTCAGCCCCTGGATCCGCACAGCTGACACAAAGCTGCCAGTAAGGATAGCTTGCACTGATTTTTTTTAATTTTTTTTTTTCTTTGCCACAGTAGGAGCCTTAGACTGCATCTTCTGCTCCTCTTAGTACAGGAAAGAGCAGAAAGTAATTTTTTGGCTAATAAATTGAGGTTTTAGATCTCAGGTCAGTGAGAAGTAGACTCCTACTGCGTGCTCTGGGTCTCTGAGTGTGAGCAGCTGCACGTGCCGCTGGGCTGTAGCTGTTGGTTAGACGCACACAAGCGCTTTGGGTTTGCGCTTGGGACCCCCCCACGCACCTTCCTCTGCAGACTTTGGTGCTTCTGGCAGACTTCGGGAGCCTCGGATGCTGGGAGGCTGATTTATAGATGGGGTGCTTCATGGTTTCATACAAGCTGTCCGTGGTATACGAGGCCCTGTGGGGGAATTAGAGGGCTTGGAAGAGCCCGACCTTTCCCTGAAGGAGCGGAGAGGTGGTCAGGACGTAGACTCTGCTCTATTTAATTTCGTTGCAGTGTTGTCGTTGCTTGCCTTGCTGAAATCCTGCCTCTCAGCCGCGTGCCTGTGCTTTCTCCTTCCAGCCCGAGCGGTTGCAGGGCACCCATTACTCGGTGCAGTCCGACATCTGGAGCATGGGCCTGTCGCTAGTGGAGCTGTCTATCGGAAGGTACCCAATCCCCCCGCCAGACTCCAAGGAACTGGAAGCAATATTTGGCCGTCCTGTGGTGGACGGGGCAGAGGGAGAGCCTCACAGCATCTCGCCGCGGGCCAGGCCCCCAGGACGCCCCGTCAGTGGTAGGGGCTGTCGGATGCATCGGACGCAACACGCAGGCGTGGGGGCAGAGCGGGTGGATTCTGTTGGCGTGGCTGGGTTGGCGAAAGCCCTTCTGGCTGAGGCGGTGGTGGGGAGGCGAAGCGCTTCGAGGGGGGGCTCTCCTCCCTGCCTGCGGAGAGGACAGAGATCTGTGCGTGCTCCAGCAGAATCCACCCCTGCCGCAGAGGTTTGTGGCCCGCAGGGAGAACCCGGGGGGTTTTGGGGAGCCGAGGAGGTGGCTTTCAGGGTGCTGCGGAGCGCCCTGGGGCGGCCCAAAAAAAAAGCCAAGCGTTAAAGAACCATGTGCTGGGGACAGCACGGGTTTGGCAGGGTGACCCCCCAGGGACACAGACCGGGCTGAGGAAATCTGTCACTGCCCGTGTGGCCCCGCAGGCTCTGCCCACGCTGCCGTGAGCTCCCTCTCCAGCTCTTCGGGAGCAGCTTTGCTGGGAGCTCTCAGCAAACAGGCGCGGGTCCTGGTGCAGCCGCGCCGGGGCCGCGTTTGGAGCAGGCTCCGTCTGAGCCACTTGTTTGGAAGCAGAAGGCTCTAGAACGGCTGCCAGCCTGCCAAAGCATATGGTCTGGTGCTCTCCAAATGCTCCAAGCTGGGAGATAAATCTGGGCTAGAGGAGTCTAGAAAGTCTAAATTTCAGAACGTTGTTTTTTTTTCCCTGTTATTTTTAACCATGAGTCGGTTCCCAAGTCGGTGTCCTCTGCGTCTCCCAGCAGCAGTCCCGCAGTGGGGCTGTGCGAATGAAGCCCCTCGCTGTCCGGGCAGCTTCTCACCAGTGTTTCTCTCATCTTACCCACGCAGGCCACGGGATGGACAGCCGGCCTGCCATGGCCATCTTTGAACTGCTGGACTATATAGTTAACGAGGTGGGTGTTGCTTCACTGCCTCTGCCAGGCTGCCCCGAGGCGGTGCCGTGCTCGCCCTGCTAGGTCGGGGTAGGCTCAGAAACCTTTGCTTGGCAGGGCTTTTGTGAGCCCCTTTAGCTGCACCAAAATCCTTTTTTTCGATCCCGTTTCCCGCTTCCTCCTCCTGCCTTCTGGCATCACAAACCCGTCTCTCCTTCCAGAGTAATGTTCTGCAGGTACCCATGAAAGCAGCATCCCTAGAGCAACGAGGGAGGGGAGCTCTGGGGTGTAGTGCCCTGTTCCTTCTGCAATCGGCCATTTCAAACGTGCTCCTCCCTAAATCAGCAGCAGATGAGCGCTCCCGCTGATGCTGAGGTCGCACGCAGACCTTTGTCTTCTTGGATGAAAACATTTGAGGGTGACCCAAAAGCTGACCACAGCTAAAATCCAGGCTGAAATGTCCTACCAGCCTTGTGAGGCAGGGTCTGTCCCACCTGCAAGTCAGTGAGTCTGGGGGAAAAAGCAGCGGAGAGGAGTTGGCACCTAATTAGCTCTTCTGGAACGGCTTCGTCTGCAATAGGTGTTGACAGAGCTGGGGTTTGCAAGGTTGGATCCAGAACTGGGATGCTGCAATTCCGGTCTCCCGGCCCTGGCAGTAATTCAGGAGGGGGTCTGTCCCCCCCCCCATGCTGGGGCAGCGCTTTGCTGCCAGCCCTGCAGCAGGAGGGAGCAGCTCCCCGGCCCTAAGGGGCAGCTTGGAGAACGATGCCTTCAGAGCACAGCTTCTTATTTTATGGCTCATTTAAGACTAGGTGACACTGTGGTTTTTTGACCCATTAATGCGCAGTGATGCAGAAAACCCTTTTCCTTCTCTGTGCAGCCACCTCCCAAGCTACCGAATGGAGTTTTCACGCAAGATTTCCAGGCGTTTGTAAATAAATGGTAAGGATTGCTGCTTGTCACTGAACGCGGAGGCCTGTACCTGCTCGCGGGCAGCTCAGCAGGCTGCCTCCACCCGAAACGTTCAGCATAAGGCAGCATTGTCCGTGTGCTGCCGGGAACCTTTCCCTGCTCTGGCTTGGCTGCAGTGCATTGTGCTGGGAGCTCCTGCCTTGGGAAGGGCTGGAATAAAAGCAGCGTGCGCGTGGTTACGCTTTGCAGTACGGTGTACCTCCTAAATACAGCTGTGAGACCCCCTGACGCTGGAGGTGCTGCCCTGGTCCCATTATAGCAGAGACTGGACGTTACCAAATCACTGATCCCTGCAAACCATTAGGTCCTCGTGTGCAGGGTGCAGTCCAGAAGGGATGGATATTGCATCTCTCCTAGAACCTGGGGTGCTGGGGACGTTTTCTGAGCTGTTTCCATGCTGCTGGTCTCCTGGGGAAGGCAGAGAGGAAGCCAAGTGGTTTTCGTTGGAGCTGGAAACGTCTCCAGGCAGCTGAGCACCTTCTTACACGAAGTATCTCAGGGCTGGTTTTGCTCTCTTCTTCTTCTCATTTCAGCTTAATTAAGAATCCAGCAGAACGGGCAGATTTGAAGATGCTGATGGTAAGTGGGGAAGAGCAATTTTCTTGCTGCAGTGGGTGGCACCAGATCTGCAAGCCGCTGTGCCCCATCCCATCCCTCGCTGCCTCCCTTGCTCAAAAGGCTGGAAACTCCCCCGGCTGAGCCTGGGAGCCAAATCGAGCCCCGGTGAGGGAGTGACTCACTCGCCTTTGAATCAAAGGCAGCGATGTTATCAGCCCGTGGAGCCTGCTGCCCCTCCCCAGCGGAGCCCAGGATGGGAACCCGATGGCTCCAGCACCGCCCCGTGTCTGCCAAGGTGCCTGGGACCAACCTTTGCCTCCCGAGCGAGGCGGAAGAGCCCACTTTGTCCCCGTGAACGGCAGCTTTTCCTCCCTCGGCGTGGTGCTGAGCTGCAGCTGGCTGCCCCTCCACGCGCCCCTTGCAGAGGCGGTGGCCGTGTCCTTGTGTCCCCGCTCCGTGCCCTCCTCCGTGCTCTGCCTCCGCTCCTCCCTGCCCTGGGGCCGTTGGCCTTGGGGGGAGTAGGATTTAGCTCTCCAGGACCAGGGTGAGCACCCAGAGCCACGGCTCGGAGCCCGCACCAGGCTCTGCCCACCTTCCGTAGCGCTTTTTAGGTTCACTCCGGGGGTGCAGCTTCGTTCGTTTAACTCTTCTGTGCCTCCTCTGCCCAGCTGCTGGATGCGCCCGTTTTAAAAACACAGCCACGGGGCTGCAAGTAGCAAAAAATCTTGAAACTGCCCACCAAATCTGCTGTCCTGGCAGGAGAGCAGCCCAACCCTCCAGCCCCACGGCACGGACCCCGCTGGGTCGGGGCTTTGAGGAGGGGCTGGGGATGGGTCTCGGTGTCCTGCCCGCGCCCGTCGCGGTGGGGAACGCACGGCCGTGCCTCCACGAGGCGCCTTGCTAACCCCGCGCCGCTTCCCTTGCAGAATCACACCTTCATCAAGCGCTCCGAGGTGGAGGAGGTGGATTTCGCCGGCTGGCTCTGCAAAACGCTGAGGTTGAACCAGCCCAGCACGCCCACCCGCGCTGCCATGTGACGGCCGAGCCGACCGCCTGGTGTCAGTACATCTGCCTCTGTCACCATTTCCTGTCCTTCAGTAAATGACAGAACCGCCCTTCTTCCTTCTCCCCGGCCCCTTCTCGCCTCGCGTCCCACCGGCAAAGCACCGTCCCTCCGACATGGCCATCGGCTGCCCCCCGCCCCGAGCAAACATGGGCTTGGTTTCTGTTGGCCTGGGGGCGTCCTGGGCTTCTGCTCCGGCTCTGGAGCTCCTGACACTGGGGAAACGTGGTGCTGCTTGTGTTAATTTTTCTCTTTTTTTTGGAAACATGTTCACTTGGGTTAAAAAAGAAAAAAAAAATCAAAAATCGTGTGTGCACGCTCGCGTGTGTGTGTGAGGCGGGTGGGGGGGGGGGGCTGCGGGGCGGGTGCTTCGCCTGCTCCTGGGGCTTCTTGGGTGGGCTGCGGGGGGTGGGAAGGGGAAATGGGCGCTGCAGGGGAGGGAGAAGCCCCTCGGAGGGGCGCCCAGCCCCGGGGCCGTGCCTCCGAGCAGCGGATGTGGCGGGTGCTGTGCCACGAGGCTGCGGCGGTGTTCGGAGAGCAGCGTGGTGCCGGGCTGCCCCTGGGCCCGGCGGGCGGAGGGGAGGAGAGGCTCGTGCCTGGGTTTTGTCGTTGTTCGTTCGGTTGAGTTCTTCAATGGTTGTTTTGAGGCCTGTGCTGGTCGTGTGCTGGGCGTTTGGTGGGTTGTACTGGTACGATGGGCGCAGCTCCCAGCCCGTGAGGGGTGGGAAATGGAGTCGCCCGGTGAGGGCCGCGTGGCTCCCTCAGGCCCTGCACCACAGGGAGACCTCACGGCCTCCTCCTGCTGTTCTCAGCCTCTTCTAGAGCGAGGTGCTGGGGCAGGGTCTGTCCCGGAGCCCACCCTGCCCTGGTGCCTCGGGCAGAGCCGCCCTGGGGCCAGGAGGGTGAAACTCGGAGCCGCAGCCTTCCCCCTCCGCGTGTCCCTCACCTTGCCCCAGCCATCACGGCTTGGGCACGGCCCGGGGGCCAGGCTGGGTCTCTCCAGGTGGGCTGAATCCCCCCCTGCTTCATCCCCCAGGGCTTTGGGGTTTTCCAAGGATCTCGCTGAACCCTCCAGAGCCACCACGGAGCGGGGCCGGACCCGTCCCCTCGGGGCTGGCAGCGTCCCGTGGCGCTGTCCCCTTCCTGGGTTTGTCCCGCAGCCAGATAATTTGGATTTATCGGTTTGTTTTTCCTCTCCGGAGCCTGCCAAGTGATCCTGGTGGATGCTTCTCTCGCGGGGCAGATCTGGTGCTCGCTCTCCTACGGCAGGGTCATCGAAGCTCTGCACAAACCGGTGCTGCCGTGGGGCAGCCGCGGGGGGGCTTGGGGCTCCTCGGAGCCCCCCTGTGCTCTGCAGGGTTTGTGTTCGCTTTTATTTCGCGTCCTGTAGGATGAGAAGGTGTGAGCCGTGGGGACGGCTCGGTCCCCAAGCCCCACTTGTTGGGGGGGCTCCCTGATCCCCAAACCCCCAGTGTGCAGGAACAGGACAAGTTGCTTTTGGTCCCTTTGACCCTTTTCGGGCTGCTTTTTCCCCCGGGGCCGTCCCCAAAAGGAAGCCTGTCCACCTCGCTGCCCCCAAATTCCTCTTGTCCCCTTCCCTATCCCTCCCTCCTTGCAGGGGCTGAGTACGGGGGGGCGCGGGGCAGGCTGGGCACTCGTCACCCTGGTTTTGTCCCTTATTTAAGCACAGGGACAACCCACAAATCTTTGGGATATCTTTGGGACATTTTCAGGTTGTTTCGTTTCGGCGTTGGGTTTTGGAAGGAGAAAGCGTATCAAGAACCCGTCGGTGCAATTAAAAAAAAAAAACAAAAAATCGATATTTTCATCGTGGAAGAAAAATAATGAATAAACGGCGCTTTACACTTACGGTATTTTTTTTTTCTCCTTGCATGTTTTTGAAGGATTTTAACCCCTGCGTGGCCGAGCTCCTGGCGGGGCCGGGAGCGGTGTGGCCGGGGCTGGCTCCTGCCCGTCGGCTGCCTCCAGCGGGAGCAGGAGATCGCGGAGTTATCCCGGCACCGGCCCCGAAGGCTGCGGGTGCCGACGAAGCGTAAATCCCGCTCCGGGGGTGCTGGATGTTTTTTTTTGGGGGGGGGGGGATTTTATTTTATTTTTTAATTATTATATATATATTTTTTAAGTTTTAGGGTGAGAAGAAGTAGGGGGGGGGGGGAGCCCTGGGTTCTGCCGTGGTTTAAATCTGACCCTGATCTGAGCACCTGCGGAACAACCCCGCTCTGCAAAACTTCTGGGGGGGGTCATGCTGGGGGGGGGCGACACCGGTTGCCCATTTCAGGCCTTTCCCTCACCTGTGGGGTGCAGAAATCTGGGCCCCCTCCACCCCCCTCTGCCAGGGGGAGGCTTTGCTTCTCCTGGCCCTTCGGGGTCCCCCGGGGGTTGGGGTCTTGCTTGTGGAGACAGGGCTGGCCCCGGGGGGAGCCCCCCCAGCTCCCCCGCGGGGTCCCCATGTGGGGGGGGGGGGCAGGACGGGGGCCGGAGGAAGGGTTTCGGGGCCCTCCCCGGAGGTGGGGATGGTGCTGGGTGCCCCTGGTCCCCGTCCTGCAGGTGATTTTGGGGCACCCCCACCCTCTGGGGGGGGCTTTTCGGGGGGCTGGGGGCTGCCTCTTGGCCTTCGCTCTGGGCGGGGGCGCTCGGGGCCCGCCCTGGGCTGCGGCGGGGGAAAACGAAAGCAGTGGGCGGCCGTCGGCACGTGGTGGGGCCCGCTGTGGGGTGCAGCGGCTGGGGGGGGGGGGGCAGCACCTGGGCCCCCCCTCCTGCAGCCCCCAGGCCCCTTCCCCGTCCACGTGTGTGAGGTCCGGGCCCCCTCGGTGCCCGCTCCCAGCCCCGTTTCCCCGGCGCTGCCTCAGTTTCCCCATCTGCAAAATGGGGTCAACGAGGCTGAATTCCCCTAAAAGCCCCTGTGGCGTGTCCCCCCCCCCCCCCCCGACTTTTAGTAGTGGGGGGGTGGGCAGTGGGGTGCAGGGGCGCCGTGTGGACCCCCCGGTGCCCCCCCCGAGCTGAGCGTGGTTGTTTAATGTTTAAGGGAGACATTATTTAATTTGGTTGTTTAAGGGAGAAATTATTTAGTTTGGTTATTTAAGAGAGGAGAAAAAGGGGGGGGGGACAAAAAAAAAAAAAACAGAAAGAGGGAAATTGTGGGGCTGGGTGCTGAGCTGGGGAGGGAAGGGGGGGCTCCAAGGCCCCCCAGAAGCAGCAGGGGCTCAGGCCTGACAGCGGGGGCTGCGGTGGGGTTGCCAGCAACTTCTGTTTTTTTTTTTTTCCTCTTAATCTATTTTAAAAATAGATTAACGTGTATCATGTAGAATGTATTTTTTCCCTTTATTTCCCGATTTTCCCCACGATTTTGCCTGGAGCAGGTCACCCGGAGGGGAGCAGGTGCTCGCGGACGAGCCCGGCTGCAGGAGCAGGCCCCGGGAGCCGTTCACTCTGGAGCCTAATGGTGGGCACGGGGCTGGGAGCTGGGGGGGGGGGGGGTTGTGGGGTCTGGTTCTGCTGTGCTGGGGCGAATGTCCCCGTCCTGCGTGGGGGGAGAGGGACAGAGGGACACTGGGGGGGGGGGGGACAGGAAGGGGGGGACAGGAGGGGACACTGGGGGGAGATAGAGGAAGGGGGTAGGAGGGGATGTTGGGGGGACGCAGGAAGGGGGAACTCGAGGGGGGACACTGGGGGGGGATGTAAAGGAAGGGGGGTACGGGGGGGACGGGGGGGGACACAGGAAGGGGGGGCAGGAAGGGGGAAAGCAGGGGGGGACGGTGGGGGGACACAGGAAGGGGGAGTACCGGAGGGGACGCTGAGGGGCACAGGAGGGGGCACGGGGGGGGGGACAGGAGGGGACACTGAGGGGACAGAGGAAGGGGGTGACAGGAAGGAACGCTGGGGGAACGCAGGAAGGGGACACTGGGGGGTACCGGGGGGGAACTCGGGGGGGGGGACACTGGGGGTGATACACAGGAAGGGGGAGTACAGGAGGGGACACTGAGGGGACACTGGGGGGACACAGGAAGGGGGGACAGGAGGGGACACTGGGGGCTATGGGGGGGACAGGAGGGGACACTGAGGGGACAGAGGAAAGGGGGGACACGGGGGACACGGGAAGGGGGGGCACAGGAGGGGACATAGGAAAGGGGGACAGGAGGGGACACTGCGGGGTACACGGGGGGGACACTGAGGGCTGCAGAAGGGGACGCTGAGGGGCACAGGCGGGGACAGCGGGGTGCCACACGCAGCCACACGGTTCCACGGGTGGCCGCCGCGCGTGGGGCCGGGCCGGGCCTGCGTGCGCGGCGGCGGCGGCGGCGGGGGGGGGGGGGGGGCCGGCAGCCAGCCCCTCAACCAGCCCCACAGCCCCCCCCCCCCAGCCCACCCCACAGCCGGCCCCACACCCACCCACCCACCCCCCCCGGCGGAGCGGCCGCCCCCGGCTGTGGTGATTTAGGGGGGGGTGGGGGGGGTGGAAGGGGGGCGGCGCGGGGGGGGGGCGGGGGCGCGGCCCCTTTAAGAGCGGGGCGGCCCCGGCCGGAGCAGGAAGGAGCCGCATACGGGCCTCGGCGAGCAGCTCCCGCGGGGCGGCCACAGCCTGCTCCGCCCGCACGGCTCGGCCCGGCCCGGCCCGGCTCGGCTCGGCCCCGCTCGGCCCCTCCCGGCCCCCGCGCTCCGCTCCGGCACGGTACGGCCCGGGGGGGGGGGGGGGGGGGGGGAAGGGGGGAAGGGAGGGGGGGGGCAAAACGGGGAGAGGGGGGGGAGGGAAACGGGGGGGCAACGGGGGGGGAGGGGAGGGGGCGCTGAGGGGGGTTGGGGGTGGGGGGGGCGGGGGCGCTGCTCGTGGCCCCCCCCCCCCGTTTTCTCGCCCCCCCCGCGTGCATACGTTGTACTTGGGGGGGGGGGTCGTGGGGGGGGGGAAGGGCCCTGGGGGGGGGGTAAAGGGGAGAGGGGGGGTTGCGTGCGCGATGAGGGGGCCGCTGGGAGTTGTAGTCCGCGCTGCCCCCGGCGGCCTGCAGGTGCGGAGGGCGCGCGGACTACAGTTCCCGGCGTGCCCCGCTCCTCCCCACCGCCCCCCGGCGCGGGCGGCGAGTGGGCGGCGCGTTGATGGGCAGCGGGCGGGGCCAATCGGGGCGCGCCCTCCGGCCCGCCGGCCCCGCCCTCCGCCGCCACCACCACCACCACAGCCCGGCCCGGCCGGGCCCCAATGGCGGGCGGGCCGCGCGCGGGGCGGACCCCCGGGACCCCCCCCCCCCCCCCCGACCTCCCCCGGGACCCTCCGCGACCCCCCCGCGTGTGGAACCCGATCGAGGCCGGGCCCCGGGGGGGGGCCTCGGGGTGCCGGGCCTCGCCCCGGCGCCCCCCCCCCCCCGCGGCCCCCCCCCCCTCCCCTCCTCCCCCATTGGCCTCCATGGCGCGGCCCGGCCCGGGGAAGGGGTGGGGTCGTGGCGCCCGGCCAAGGCTCCCTGCGGGCCCCGCGGTGCGGGGGGGGGCGCGGGGGGGACACGGGCGGCAGCAGCGAGGGGGGGGTGGGGGTGGGGGCGGGGGGGGGGACGGGACCCGGCGCTGGGTGGGGTCCCCCGGGGCTGGGCCTGCGGCCAGCGCGGCTGGCGGGGGGGGGATGGGGGGGCTCCGAGACCCCCCCGTTTGTGCCCCCTCCCCGTTCCCTGTCACCCCCCCCTTGCTGCCTGTCACCCCCAGCTCCCCGTGTCCCCCCCTTGCTCCCCGTGTCCCTTCCGTGTCCCCCCCCCGCTCCCTGTTACCCCCTAGCTCCCTGTCCCCCCCCTTTCACCCCGTGTGTCCCCCCCCAGCTCCCCATGTCCCCCCCAGGCATCACCCCCTTGCTCCCCGTGTCCCCTCCCCGTGTGTCCCCCCCTTCACCCCGCGTGTCCCCCCCCCAGCTCCCCGTGTCCCCATGCTCCTCTTTTGTCCCCTCCATGCTCTCCGTCACCCCCTGCTCCCCGTGTGTCCCCCCCCCCCCGGTGACAACCAGCCTCTCCCCCCCCAATTTCCTTGCACCCCAAGCTCATCGCCGTGGTCTCTTCCCCCCCCCCCCCGTCCCCACGGGGGTTGCATAACAAGGTGGGGGGGGGGCTGAGTTCAGTTCTCCCCGGGTTTGGTTTCGTGGGGTTTTTCCACTCCCCCCCCCCGCCCCCCCCCCGACACCCACCCCGCGGCGGGGAGGGAAGCGCGCGGCGGCGGCTGGCGGCGATAAGAGCTGCCCACCCGCGGCTGGGGGGGGGCCAACCTCGGCCCCTGCGGGGGGAGAAGCCGCTCGCCTCGCCCCGTAACGTCACCGCCGAGCCCGGGGGGGAAACAACCGGGGGGGGGGGGGGGGGGGGCTGCGTGGCCTCTGGGTTTCGAAGCGTCCTTGTCTTTGCTCTTCCCTCTCCCTGGGGGTTTGGGGTGCGACAAGGGGGCCTCGGGGCTTTTCCTGCAGCCCCTGCGCTGGGTGCTCGCGGTGGGGCTGGAGGCGCTGCGAGCGGCCCCCCAGGAGCGCCGGTGGCAGCGTTAGGGTCTGGGGGGGGGGGGGGGGACCGGCGGGTCCCTGGCAGATCGCGGGGCGCCTGCGGTTCGGGTCCGGAGGTGAGCTGGTGCCTACCCGGGAGGGAAAAAGCTTTGGGGTTTGTGTTTGTCTCGAGAGCTTCCCCGTGTGTCAAACCCGGCGGCAGAGCGGGGCTGGGCCGTGCCGTTGGGCTCCCCGTCGCCGTGCTCACGCGCTTCGACGGCGCTCTGAGTCCTCGTGTCCCTGCCCCGCCGTGCTCGCGGCAGCTGCCCGTGGTCCCCGTGGCTCGGAGAGCGGCGGGAGGCCGGTGAGCGGAAGAAGTTTTTTCTGCTGGTGGCCTCTCGGTGAGGGTTTGCTGCCGATTTTGGTTCAGAATCAGCCCCGTTCCCTGCGCTGCTCCTCGTCCTGGCTGTCGGGACTATAACTTATCCCCTAAGTGCTCCGCGGGCGGCTGGAGAGCTCTCTGCCTGGGAGAATTTACAGCCTGACAGGGGCTGAGGTGTTGCGCACGGCGTAGTGATGGAGCTAGAAGGTCCTCCCGTAACTTCAGTAAGCCACCTCTTTTTTATTTTTATTTATTTACTTATATGTTTAATGTTGTATTTCCGAGTGTTGCCGGTCGAAAACCGTACACGGGTGATTCTGGAGGCTGAGCAGGAAGCAGGACGGGCTGCGTTAGGAACCCCGGTGGTTACTGCACACGTTGTCTTGAAACAACTTTTTTTAAAAAAAAGAAAAGTACTAGAAACCGAGCGGCTTGTTCGAGAGGAGCCGTCCTCGTTTCATATTCACCCTGGCCCCTGTTTAGGCTTGTCCTGGGGAAGGAGGGAGCGGGGAGGCACAGCCCGAGCGGGGATGGCACGGTGGGATTTTTCCACCAAGCCTTAATTACGCTGGTAATTCGGGGGAGGGTTTTGCAAGGCAAGAGCTCTTAATAAACCTGGCGGGGAGTACAAGCAGTCCTTGGGTGCCCGCTGATCCGCGGATGCTCCTGTGCCTGTCGTTTATTTTATTTTCTTCACTTTCTGCTTACACGTGTGTCGTGGTGCCGGGGCTGATGATCTTCAGCCGCGTCGCGGGCTCGACGAGGTGGTTGGAAGGCGCCGGGCACGGCGAGCGCGCGGGGAGCGCCCGTGTTTTGAGACCTTTAAAGCAGAATTGAGAATCGTGGCTCCTTCCCAGCCGTAAAAATCCGGATTTCAGCACAGGGCGCCAGTCGGCGAGGAGCGTCGTGCTTGCGTCGGGGCCGTGGGGCTGGGCACGGCGACCCAAAGCCCGGTGCCGGGTCCGAAGTGGTGTCGGGGAATCAAGCCCTGAAATCCGGGCCTGCGAAATTCCTCGTCTGTGCTTCACACGGAGCCCGAACGCTTGGGAGCTGCGGTTTTATCTCGATTAAAACCTACACTCGAGGGTTTTTTTCCCCGTTCTCGGGATGCTGAGCTTATAGAAAGAGAGGAGTTCGGGGACGATTACTCCTCCTTTCGTCGCGCTTGGCTAAGGCAGCGGGCAGGTGCTCTTCGCCGTGCTCTCAACCAGTCCCGACCTCAGGTGCGAAGGGAGCGGTTGCGATCCGTAACTAAAAACTTCTCGATGAGCAAAACTTGGGGAAAGGGAGGAGGAAAGGAGGAAGAGAAGCCCCCGCACCCTGTCCCGGTGTCCTTTGATGCGGAGCCGGCCAGCGGTGCCCCCGCTCTGTGCCCCGACGAGCCCCGGTGGCACCTGGGGGTGGCATCCAGCGGGGTCAGTGGGCACCGGGGTCTCCCACAGGGACCCGACCCGGGGACGTTGGCTTCTCCTGCAGCACCCCCGGGCCGTATCATCTTCCCCCCCCCCGTGCGCGGTTTCAGTTTCCCTGGTGTCGTCGCTGGCTCCCATGGCGGAGCCCGGGCGCAGCTTTCACAGCACAACCAGGGCGAAGCCGTCCCACCCCCCGTCTCCGTCCCCCCGCCACGGGAGGCGATGGAGAAATCTCCCCGCGGGCCGTAGGCGGAAGGAGACGGCGGGGACCGCTGCCCTCTCCGAACGTGACAAGGTGTGAGAAACTGGAAACTGCCACGGGCTGCCCCGTGGCCGCAGGTGGGAGCCAAGGGCACGGCGGGGAGAGGAGCGGCGGCGGCTCCCCTGGCACGGCGGCGCTTGGCCACTGCCGCTTCGCAACCCCCTCGAAAAATGCGGGGAGGCACGCGGTGCTGTCGGGCCGCCGGGAGCGCGGTGCCCCTGGTGCCAGCTTTGATGCCCCTGGTGCCAGCTTTGATGCCCCTGGTGCCAGCTTTGCTTGCTCAAACGCTTTTTGCTGAGGGCTCAGAAGCAGCGCGGGGACCCTCCTGCCCTCCCCACTGCCCCCCCCGGCTGCAGGGACTGGGGGAGAACCGCTCCGCTCGGGTCTCTGCTGGGCGTCTTCTTCTCTCGTGAGCCTTCGGGGTGGTTTTCCTTGTGCTGCGTGCCCCCAAAAGGAGCCTGGGACCCTCTCCCTGCTGGGGGTGCTGACGCCCTGAGTCCTTCACGTGGTGCGCTCCGACTCCTGCACGGCTCCTTGCCGTCACGCTGGAGCCGCGCTCGCTGCCGGCCAGCGCGACGTTTCCTTCCTGGGTCGTGCGCCTACCCACTTCCCACCGGCAAACTGGGAACCAGTAAGCACTTCTGTTGTTATTTGTTTGCCCGAGTGCCTCCCCGACACGGAGCCGGGCAGGCGGCGACTGCGGGCTTGTAGCTGCAGGTCGCGGCTCCCTCGCAGCCTCCTGCCTCGACAGGCAGAGCACACGCGGTGCCGCTTCGGTCCCTCCCTCCGTGCCCTCCTCGTGTGTGCCGAGGGAAGGGAACGGCTTCGCGGCAGGAGGGCGCTGCCAGGAATGGGGCGTACGGCACGCGCGCTCGCGGGACTCGGCCGCTACACGTCCGTCGCATGGAGAGGAGGGCTGCGAGGCGAGCTGGCTGCCGATCCGCGGGCTGGAAATTACAGGAGTGTGCGCTCTGCCTTGTCAGGGAACCCCAACCTTAAATACTTTTCTTTTTACTCTCTTTAAAATTTATTTATTTATTTTTATTCCCCTCCCTTTTCTGCTGGTGTTCGATGGAGCTCAGGAAACGCGCCCGTCGGGGGAGGCTTTTGGCAAGGCGGGGACCCCCGAAGGGTGGCAGGCGAGGGGCTGGGAGCCGGGCTGCAGGGCTGGGAGCGTCGGCAGCTCCCGAGGAGCAGGGCAGGATTCGGCCCCTCTCTGCCCCAGAAGGGGAGGTGACAAAACCCGGCCCCTTGGTTTCTCCTGGCGTGCTGGCAGCGCGCTGCCCGGCGTCCCCCCTCCGAGGCATGCCGGTGTCCCTCTGCCGCCGCGCCTCGTCTCGTCGTGCTTGGCCGGGGGCTGTTCTGTTTCCCCGTGGTCGAGTTTTCTGCTGCTTCGTTTGGCAGGGGGGCCACGCGTCGCCTCTCCGAAATGCTGGCGGTTTATTCCCGTGCAGGACTCGGCGCCTGCAGGTTTATGGGGCTCAGCCACCTTCCTCTGCTGTCCGTGCTGAGCTTACAGGCAGAGGCTGCTTCTTCCGTCAGGACTGAAACAAACTCGGGTTCGTGTTTTTTTTTTTGTTTTTTTTTTTTTTCCCCTTCTGAGGCTTTCAGGAGGACGAGGGGCTGAGTGCCCAGGGCTCGGTGTTGTGCGGGACCTCTCGACAACCGTGCTGTGGTTTTGCAGGGAGCTGGGAGGTTGCCGTATGGCAACAGCAGAGCTCTGGGGGGCAGCTTTTGCCCCCCCCCCGGTGGGTGCTGGTTCATCTCTGCCTGGCGTGGGGTGATTTGGGTGTCCCAAGGGCTGTTGGTGTTGGCAGATCCCCGCTGTGCCGTGGGACCCAGCACCCATCCTGCATCTGCGCTGGGACCCCGTGGCGATGGAGGCTTCCAGCACCAAACCAACCCACGCACGCAGAGAGGTTCGATGGGCTGGGGCCTCGAGTCTGCTGCCACACGGGCTCGAATCGAGGCACATTCCTGCTGGATTAAATACGGTCTCTGATGACAAAGGAGAAAATTGGCAAGGAGGCCTGGGTGGAGTAACCAGTTACAGCTAACCTTGCAACAAGAAGAGGAGTTTTTAATGTGGCCGCGTTGTCGCAGCCATTTTCACCGCCGACAGCCCGTTGGGTTGGGGACCGTGCCCAGAGAGGCAGGAGGCTCTTCCCCACGTGCCCTAAAAGCCTCGGGGGAGGAGGAGTGACAGGGCCTGGTGTATGGGGACAGACCCCGGTGTCGGCTGGGGCCTGACGCGGCTCCTGGTTTTCGCTGGTGGCTGATGCTGCGACGGAAACCGAACTTCCCCTTGTGCTTGGAGTCTGCGTCGTGCCCTGGAAGGAAATCCTTTCCCGTTGTAGACGGCTGAGATCCGCGGCGTGGCCAAGCGTGGAGCTTGGGCATCCCTCCCCTGAGTCCATGGTGGTGGGTGAGGGCTGCTGGGGCTACGGCAAACCTGAGGCCGTATCCTGAGAGATGCTGAGCGTTCGCAGCTGCAGAGCATTCGGGATATCACCGAACTGTAGGGGTCGGCAGGGCCCTGCAGAGCGCACCGGGTCCAACCCCCTGCCAAAGCAGTTCCCTAGAGCAGGCTGCCCAGGGAGGCGTCCGGACGGGCCTCGAATATCTCCAGAGAAGGAGACCCCACAGCCTCCCTGGGCAGCCTGTCCCAGCGCTCCGTCACCCTCACCGGGAAGAAGTTCTTTCGCGTGTTGGTGCGGAACTGCCTGGGCTCCATTTTGTGGCCGCTGCCCCTTGTCCTGTCCCCACAGAGCACTGAAAAGAGGTCGGCCGTGTCCCTCTGTCTCCCACAGCTCAGGTATTTACAGACATCGATCAGATCCCCTCTCGGCCTTCTCTTCCCAAGGCTGACCAGACCCAGGTCTCTCGGCCTCTCCTCCCAGGGGAGATGCTCCAGGCCCCGTATCATCTTTGTGGCCCTCCGCTGGCCTCTTCCCAGGCGCTCCCTGGCTTTTTTGTGCCGGGGAGCCCAGCACTGCACGCAGTCTGTGGTCGTGGGCCCCATGCGCTGAGCTGCTGCTGGTGACTTTCCCTTTTGGGTGTAATTCTGGTAGCTCCTTGTGTCAGGGCTGTGCTTTGAGGCAGAGGCAGAGAGGGAGCAGGAGCAGCAGGGCTGGGATTGCCGAAGGGTCGCTCCGCTGGCCGGAGCCTGGCTTTGGCGTGAAGGCGAGCGGTTTATCCCTGTCCTCGGAGGCACTCGTCCTTCCCCGGCCCACGTGACTGGGAAAAAGCCTCTGGCACGTCCTTCCTCTGCTGGGCATCGTGTGAAAAGCACTCGAATTCAAGCAGTTTCGGGAAAACCGAGAGGAAGAGCAGCCAGCCTTCCCGACGTCTCCTGTAGCAGCATCCCCAGCACGACGAGGAATCCCAGACCTCGGACGTCTCGTTAAAAGAGCCACCGGCTCCGAGCGGGGCAGCAGTCATCTCCCTGCTCCGTCGTGTCCCCTCCCTGCTGATGGGAGATGGCCGAGGCCTCTTCATGAAGTCCTCCTCCTCTCTGTGAAGCTCTGCTCCTCTTCTTGCCGCTGCTGATGCGGTGGGGGGGGGCAGTTTTGGATCCCGAGGAGCTTCTGAACGAGCCGAGGTGTAAAATGTAAATCAGTCTCTTGGGATACCTTCAGTCAGCTGCCGTAATTTGCCTGAGGTGGCCGGGGGTTGATGAATTACACCCCAAACCTGCCTGGCCGGGAGCTGCTGGGCAGCGTGCCACGTCCCCTCGGTGCTGGGGGGGCTCTGGTGGCCGCCCCCCCCCCCCCAGGTAGCACCACGGCTCCGTGTCTGAACCCAAAGACCCCAAACGCTGCCGTGGTGCGGGCTGTGGCGGTGGGACTTGATCCCGGCTCTCAGATACGGCTCTTCCAGACCAATTTAGAGGCTCTGCCAAATATATCAGACCTACGCAGGCTCTGAACGAGCACAGGATGCAGCCGTTCCCAAGCTAGGAAATGGCTGACTGGCGTCGAGGGGAGGGCTCTCCGCGCTCCCCCGGCTCCGCGGATCTGCCCCTTCTGGTCAGCCGGCGCCGCGGCAAAACCGGCTCCTGGCACCGCTCGTGCTCACGGTGCCCTGCCGTGGGAGGTAATTTCATTTTTTAGTAGGAATTAAAATCAAGGCTCTCTGTTATTTGTGGTCGTTAAAGCTCCCACAATGCTCATTGAGGGTGTGAGGGGCGTTCAGTGCCAGTGTGCCATCCCAGCTGGAGCGATGACCATGGACTCTTCCCAGCGGAGTTCCCTCGGCAGCGTTAGCAGGATGGGGGGTTCTCCTTCCCCATGCGAACTTTGGTGCTGCCGAGCCGTCGTGGCCTGCTCCAGAGGCAGTTTTGTTTCCGTGGCGTGGTGGGTAGGTGTTGCTTCCCCGTGGAAGCCGTGGAAGAGGAGGTTCCTCCAGGCTGTGCGCCGAAGGACCGGTGGGCGATGTGTCTGTAGGGTTTGGGGCGGGTTTCCTTCCACCTTGGGCAGCTCGGTTGGTTTTGCCATCGCACCGTGCTCGGTTTGAGGCCAAAGCAGGATGCCTAGAAAGCTGCACCGTGGCTGGAAGGACCGGGACAAAACCCCAGCCCCTGCTGGGGGACCGCCGGTGGGCCCTGCGGGGCGGCGGCGTGGTCCAGCCGTGTGATTTTGGAGCGCCGTGTCCGTTTGGGAGCCGCCTGACGTGGTCTCATTTCCCAAAGCAGCCTTCACATCGTGAATCCGTCAGTTCAGGCTGTGGTAAGCAAGACGCCGCGTTGAGAGCCGGGGCGTGAGAGGCTGCCCAGAGCCAAAGCCTTCAGAAGGGGAATCGCGGGGGGCTGCAGGGGATCCCGGCTGCGGGACACAGAGCCAACATTGTCCGCGGGGCGGCCACGGATCTGTGCAGGACGCCGCTTCCGCCCTTCCCTTCAATAGCTGCATGATCGCGGTCATGTCATATGTCTCCTCCAGCGCTTCACCCCAGATGTGATGTCCAGTTAAGATAGAAGAAGGCTGAATTCACTCTTTTTTTGCCCCGTTTGGCTGAATTACCTGCTGAACGCGAAAGGTTTCGTCCTGCCGCGTTACCAAAATGGTGGGTAGTGGGGGGGGGGGGGGGGGGGGAACAGCGGTGCACTTCTGTTTTCTTTCTTTCTTTTTTTAAGCCGTGCAGTTCGTTTCTGTCGATGTGCAGGGTCTTCGCCTCGAGAACATGCATCTGCTCGGCAGGTCCGCATAATTTGGATAGTTTGGCACTAAACTGCCGGCAGCGCATTCCTTTCGGAGAGCAGTTGAATTTTAATGGCAGCACGGAGGAGCTGCAGCGGCGGCTTCCCCCCGGCAGGCAGAACGCCCTCCTTCCCTCCCGCCTGCCCCCGTCCCACCTTTTCGGGCTGGTTTTTATCTCCAGGGATTTACTTCCCCGCTCAGGGACGTGTCCCCGTGGCTGGAGGAAGGAAGGGGGAACCGGGAGGATTGCTCCCTAAATATAAATGGAAGAAAAAATGCCCGTTTCTCCCGTTGGTCGCGAGTGAGGGATAGGATAATGTTTGGGCCTCAGGCAGCAAACCCCTTTTTCTTTTTTTTTAATAGCATCATTATTTTAATAATTTCTTTCCAGCGTGCAGCAGCGCTGCTGCAGGGTCTGCCCTGATACCCTAACGCGGGCGTCTCCCCTGAGAAATTGGGCACGGCGACTCCTCGTCCTTGGGCGCGTTGGGCTGCAAGCGGCCAAATACCGCGCGCCGAGCCCAAAACGCAGCTATTTCCCCCAAAACCACGCTCGGGGGATTGGGCAGCGCGGTGCCCCGCAGCCGTTTCACCTCGTGCTCGCCGGATCAGGCGCTGGTAATTTTCCCTTTCTGTCCCGAATGGGGTTGCTGAATTTCCTTGTCGGAGCTGTCGGGGTGGGTGGCACCTCTGCGGGCGGGGAGAGCCCTGTTGTTGTCAGGAGATTTGGGACCTGTCCAGGTGAGGAGCACGTTGCTGGTGTTGGCTGTTACTGGCTAACCCGGTGTGCCTGAGCTGACGCCCGGTATTTGCCTACCTCGGAGCCCTCCTAAGCTGCTTCGGTTCTTCTCTTCACGTTGTAAATAACTGCGAAGGAGCAGGAGCAGCTAAACGCCACCGAGGTTAGGCGGAAAATAGTAATTAAGCAGCGTCTCGTCAGCGCTTCTGGTTGCGATTCCATCTCTGTGTGGCCGTCTCATCTGGATGGAAATGCCAGGTCCCAGAGCTGCTGCTGTAGGGTTGCCACTCGATGGCTGTCAACAGGAGCCGCACTCGGCGAGAAACCAAATGAGGTTTGACAAGAGCAAGTGTGGAGTCCTGCCCCTGGGAAGGAACAACCGCAGGTATCGGTGCAGGTTGGGGGATGGCCTGCTGGAGAGGAGCTCTGCGGAGGAGGACCTGGGGGTCCTGGTGGACGACAGGTTGGCCATGAGCCAGCAGTGTGCCCTGGTGGCCAGGAAGGCCAACGGGATCCTGGTGTGCGTTAAAAGGAGCGTGGCCAGCAGGTCAAGGGAGGTGATCCTCCCCTCTGCTCTGCCCTGGTCAGGCCTCACCTGGAGCTCTGGGTCCAGTGCTGGGCTCCCCGGCACAAAAAAGCCAGGGAGCTCCTGGGAAGAGGCCAGCGGAGGGCCACAAAGATGATACGGGGCCTGGAGCATCTCCCCTGGGAGGAGAGGCCGAGAGACCTGGGTCTGGTCAGCCTTGGGAAGAGAAGGCCGAGAGGGGATCTGATTGATGTCTGTAAATACCTGAGCTGTGGGAGGCAGAGGGACACGGCCGACCTCTTTTCAGTGCTCTGTGGGGACAGGACAAGGGGCAGCGGCCACAAAATGGAGCCCAGGCAGTTCCGCACCAACACGCGAAAGAACTTCTTCCCGGTGAGGGTGACGGAGCGCTGGGACAGGCTGCCCAGGGAGGCTGTGGGGTCTCCGTCTCTTGGAGCCTGCCCGTATTTCAAGCTGACAGCACCCTTTCAGCCATTGCGAGTTGTATGTGAGGGCGACTTTCCTAGCGGCTGAAATGCAGCCGCTTTGGGGTGAAATGTGGCGTCTTTGCAACCCTGCAGAGACACTCAGTCTGGGACAACAGGCGTGTGGTGCTTTGTAGGCACGTCGGGGGTCAACGGAGAGAAAAGAGCTGCCTGGGAGACTGGGGCCAGCAGCTGGAGCTCCCCCTTGGTGGCCCGGTCAGGCCTCGTTCGTCCCAACGGGGGGACCGGCCAGCAGTCACGTCAGTGGCTCTTGGCACTTGCCACCTCTCCGTCAGGAGCTCCTTTGCAGGCATATTTCACCCAACCCTCCAACATCTCGTTACTCCTTGCTCCTGCTGCAAGCCGGCATTTGTTTTTTTGCAGCTTTGTCGTTGGGTTTCTTTGTGTTTTGTTGGGTTTTTTTTTGAACCTGTGTAGGTGAAGGCTTTTCCCTATCTCGTTACAAATCCCCGGAGCCGTCCCGTCCTGTGCACGGCCTCGTAACCCGGCTCTCCAGCCCCCAGAGGAGGCAGCACCGCGCCATTTCTCCTGGCGGCCTCCGGCTGAGGCTCAGCCCGGTGCCGAGGCCCGGAGGCCGTCCCGGGGAGCCTCGCGGTGCCTCCCCCGTGCCTCTCCTTGCTTTTGCCCCCTCGCCGTCTGGGCCGCCGTGGATCCGAGCCGCCGAGGGCCGCACAAAGGGCGTGTTGTACGAGGAGAATGAGCCGCGGAGCCGTACGACTTGCCATGCCAGCCCTCGGCGGTCTCATGACCCCGCAGCCGTTCCCACACTGTCCGGCCGATTGTCCTGGCCTGGGGGGGGTCACCTCGCGTGGCCTGACTCCCTCCCACACCCCCCCGGTCCCTCACGTCCCCGGGGGCTGACAAAGCCCGGCTGTGCAGGCGGTGCGGCTCGGCTGCCGGCGAGATTATCGCCTGCAGCTTCAAAATGCTTCGTGCAGCTCAAATTCTCCTTAGGGAGTGGGGGGGGGGGGGGGGGGGGAAGCTTCCCGAAAGCATCGGGTCCAGAGGGGAAGAGGGGAAGGAGGGCTGGACCCTGTGGGGAAGGGGGGAGACCTTGTCCAAGGTTACGCCTGGAGCCGGTGCCTGCGCTGCTGGGCCTCCTGATCCCTTTTCCTGGACCTGTTGCTTTTAAAAACCCGTCACCTGCGAGCCTCGAGTTGAAATCCTGCTGTTTTGGGAGGCTGTTCGGAGCTGCAGGCCTCTGGGGAGCCTCCTGGGTGGGACGTGGGGTGAGAGGCGTGCTTCAGCGCTTGGTGTTACGGGCAGGATTTCCAGGGGCTGCGGGACAAATCCAGGCCTGACCCCCAGCACGCACGACGGGTCTTCGGAGAGCTTAAAGGCTGATTTATGCATTCCTAGTAAATACCGAGGGTTTCACTGCAAATTGGTGTTTCGTGGGAGGTTATTTATTTTTATTCTTTCCCCCCAGAGCTTAGCGCTGCCCGTTTTCCCTGTGCTGGTTCCTGTGAGAGGACCGCTCTGTGCTGCCTCCAGGCCAGGCCGGAGGTGTGGAAAAGGGGACGGGAGAGGTCTGCGCATGGCCTTCTCCTGCTCCTCCTCTTTATAAAACAAGCAGGAGCAAATGTTCCCTTTTCCTTGGATTAATAAAGTTTTTTAAAAATGGTGTTTTGTGCGCCTCCCTCTGCAGCAGGCAGCTCCTCTGTCCCGAGGAGAACGGAGGTTCGCTGCCGGAGACGGAGGAGAAGAATGCTGTGAGGAGAAGAGTGCTGTTCCCATTTCACAGGAGGGAAGGCTGGGGCTGGGAGGAGTTCAGGGGCTTGTTCAGGGCTGCGAGTTGGGCAGGTTTGGCCCCGGTGAGCCTGGCCCCACGGCCGGCAGCTTGCCGCTGGGGAGAGCACCCCTTGGGGTGGAGGTGCGCGAGCCCCTGGCTGCTGGCTTTGCTTTGGGGTTCTCAGCCTCTGAAGGGAGGACGTGTTTAACCAAGCACATCCCCTGTAGCCACGCTACTGTGCCGGCAGTGACTTTTAAATTTTGATCTTGTGGTTTTTTTCAAACCAACCCTCGGAGCTGGAAGGAGCCACTGTTCTTGCCGAAGCGCTCCTGAGCCGGGCACGTTGCAGGGCCGAGTTCCCAGCACCTCGCCAGCACCTGCCGAGGCTTCCCGGAATGCCCGGGTGCCTGTGTCCACTCTCCCCCTGCCCCCGTGGGGCTTTGTGGGGTTTGTTCAACGCCCCCGCTGCCCTACGGGGTGGGTGCTGGCGCAGCGGGACCGTGGGCACCCGAGGTGCTGCGAGCTGTGTGCGCGGACCTGCAGGGGTGAGGGCGAGAAGTCTTCCCCCGTGATTACAGGATGGCAGCAGGGGTTTGGCAAATGAGTTTGGCAAACTTTTTCCTGCTGAGATTGTGGGGCCACGGAGTGCTCACGGCGGCACCGAGCAGTGGTCCGGGGCCACCAGCAAGGCTCAAGCCCAGCACCAGGCACATTTACAGCTCGGTCCAGATGTAGGCCACGTGCTGGTCCTTGCTAAGGCTCGCTAGCTCTGCCCAGACCCACGCTAATTTCGCTCTGCTTCCTGACTCTAGCTTGGGTACACCGGGGCTGCTCCTCCTCCTCCTTCCAGGACTGGCGTTGAGCGCGGCGCCGTCCCCTCCTGCCGCTGCAGGCCTGCCCCAGGTAGCTGGCAGGGCAGCAGGAGAGGCTGTGGCCTGCAGGTATCTGGTACCGAGGGATGGGAGCTGGTGGACAATCGAGTACGGGCTGGGAGATCCTGGGCTCGTCCCCGAGCAGTCGCGTCCCGCGTGGCTCACCGCCTTTCCTCTCTTCTCCCCGTAGCCCTTCGCATCGAAGATGGCGGGCGGCGTGGACGGCCCCATAGGGATCCCGTTCCCCGACCACAGCAGCGACATCCTTAGCAGCCTGAACGAGCAGAGAAACAATGGGCTGTTGTGTGACGTTGTCATCTTGGTGGAAGGCCAGGAGTTCCCCACCCACCGCTCCGTCCTGGCGGCGTGCAGCCAGTACTTCAAGAAGCTCTTCACCTCAGGGTTAGTGGTGGACCAGCAAAACGTGTATGAGATAGACTTTGTGAGCGCGGACGCCTTGTCGGCTCTGCTGGAGTTCGCCTACACCGCGACCCTTACCGTCAGCACTTCGAACGTCAACGACATCCTCAACGCCGCCAAACTGCTGGAGATCCCGGCGGTAAGGGATGTTTGCACGGATCTCCTGGACAGGAAGATTCTGGCCAAAAATGACCAGATGGATATAGTAGATCAAATTGATCAGAGGAACCATCTCAGAGCAAAAGAGTACCTGGAGTTCTTCCAGAGCAACCCCGTCAACGGCCACCAAGGCAGCTTTCCGTGGACCAACTCAGAGTTGAGAGACCTTCAGAGACTGAACTTCCGAGGCCAAGAGGAAGAGGAGGAGCCGGACTGCAATGGCATGGACTTCTACTCGCAAGCCCCCCTAAACGAAAGACCAAAGGCGAATGACTGTGATCCCGACAGCAACCCAGCCATGTGGCTGGACAGAGAAGAGGAGGAGGCGGCGGTGGCGGCCCCCGGCTCCTTGTATTCACCTTCTCAGAACGGACATTACAGCAGCCGTGGCCTGCCCACGCCGGGAGAAGAGGAGGTGACTTCGGGGGGCCCTCTGGACCAGCAGGAGCCTGGCGACTCCCCCAGCTTCGTGCCCACCGGAGCAGACACGGAGGATGACGCGAGGGAGGTGGATGGCTTGGCTGCCAGCGCCCTGCTGCAGCAAATGATCAATTCCGTGGGGAGACAGCAGCTGGGGGAGGACGACCGAAAGGACGACGATGGGGTCATGGATTATTACTTGAAATACTTCAGCAGTTCGAACGAGGGCGACGTGTATCCGTCCTGGTCCCAGAAGGTGGAGAAGAAGATCAGGGCGAAAGCATTCCAAAAGTGCCCCATCTGTGAAAAGGTGATCCAGGGGGCTGGCAAGCTGCCGCGCCACATCCGCACCCACACCGGCGAGAAGCCCTACGAGTGCGACATCTGCAAAGTCCGATTCACCAGGTAAGGAGCGGGCAGGAGCCGGCCGGCACCGCCGCGGAGCCCTGGCACGAAGCCGCCGCCGCCGCTCGGCGCGGGGCTGGTCTCGTATGGTCTGGCGGTTGGGCTTGATTGATCTTGAAGGTCCTTTCCAGCCTAAATGGTTCTGTGATTTTATTTCAAGCGCTCACCTGCAGGGACCGATTTCTGTCCTAGCAGGTGATTTGTACGTGAAGGCCAGCGTTTGCCAAGAGACGGGCAATTTGGGTGTCTGACTTGAGGTGTGTCTCAAGGGGCCGTGTCTTAAAACCCAGTTCCCTGCCGACTCTGGGAGCCCCTTTCAGGTGTCCCAAATTGCTGACCTCTGCTGGAAACCTGGCCGGGCCCGGGCTTCTGCAGAGACCAAGTAACGTGGTCGACGAACCGGAGCTGCACCCCTTTGCGTTCTCGTGGCTGAAGTGCTGAGTCCTGGCTGCAGAGCCAGGGAGCGAGGCGAGGTTTGGAAAGTGGTGTAGAAACGGCTCCGTCTGATGATGGAAACATCCGTGGCCGGCGGCCGTGCCAGGTGGTTGGGAACAGGCTGAACCCCACGCTGCTGGCGTCCTCTCAGCGAGGCACGGGGAGCGGAGCCGCTGCCGTCCTGAGCTCCTGCCCCGAGCTCGCTGCAGCTCCCTGGGGACGTCCGCCTCGGTGCCGCTTCTCCTCTGCAATTCTCTGCTCTCCCCCTTGGCCACGGGAAGGAATGCCGGAGAAAAAGGGGACATTGTTTGGCTTCCTCCGCTCCGCGTTAGGCCGAGCGTTACGGCACATCCTCGTGTCCGCCATCGCCAGGCCGAGGGCGGCCGTCCCACCCGGCCTCCTCCTCGCTGCGCCGGGAGGCAGATCGCGTGGGCTGCCTGACCAAGGAGCCAAATCCCCCGGCCCTGCCGCCTGCTTCCTGCATGCTGAAACGCTCCCGAGCCCTGCAAGCGCCTCCTGCTTTGCTTCCCGGGCTGGCCGGCCCTTCCAGGGAGCTGCTTCGGACGCCACGGAGCAGATCCAGAGAGGAGAGGCGGCAGCGGCGGCCTTCAGCCCTGCCCGGCCTTCAGCGCGCTGCCGAGCCTCCTGCACCGCTGCCTCCGCACCCCAAAACCTCGCTCGGGGCCGCACCCAGGCAGCACGGGACCCGCGTCCGATAGCTGAGGAATGCCGATAATGCCGGGGGCAGGGTGCCAGCCCTCCGGCACACGGCACGGCTCGCTGCCACCGCGGCCCTGTGCCGGCGGCACCTCCCTGCCGGCTCTGCCCGTGGGGGCTGCCCCTGCTTCTTGTGCCCCACGTCCCGGCACAGAATGCGGCCCCAAACCCGAGTGGGGTCCGAGGTGCTGCCCGGTGCGTGTTCCCCAGCCGTGGCTTCGCAGCGTTGCCGTCAGGGCCCCCGCCTGCCGCTGGAGGTGGCGGGGAGGAGCAGAGGCCGTGGCTGGAGCTGGTTTTTTGTTTGGTTTGGTTTTGGAGGTGGAGGAGTTCGAGATGATGCCACCTTGTTTGCTTCCTGCTTTGCTGCTGGGCTTCTGCCTGCACCCCGCTCCCAGCCGGCTCACGGGGGGCTTCTCTCCTTCAAAGCAGGGAACTGGATGGAAACCGTGTCTTTAGCCCAGCCTGACGTTTTAAACAAGCCTGTTTCATAACGTGCCGGGGCCGTGTTATTTTCATACGTCCTCCCACCCCCCTGACTTCTAGAAGCCCGTGTTTGGCCACGTCAGAGCCCTGCTCGGGGTAACCCCGGCTGCCTCCGGCCTCGGGGCCCTTCAGCATCCACCCCATTCCTCGCCTCGCTCCGCTGAGCTGCTCCCGGGACCGCTCCCAGGCGCTGTGCTGAGTCAGGCAGCGCTCTCGGGGAGGTGATCCACCCCAAATCGCATCAGCTCGCTGTGCCTGCTGCGCCTTGCCGCTGTGCCGGGGTCGTTTGCCTCGTCCCTCGTGGGACACGGGCACGAGGCCAGGCTGGGGGCACAGGGGGTGGTGGAGCGGGGTGCGGATCCGGCCCCGCTGCCTGCTGCCCCTCCCGGCCCTCGGCTTTGTGCTGATTTCTGCTTGCTTTGCTTCCTGGTTCCTCTGCCCTCGGACAGGGAGGAGCGGCGGAGTCGCTCAAATAATCTGAAAGAGAGGCACAGAGATTTTAGAAAAAATTAAACTATTTTTGTTAAAAAAAGCTATTTTAACGTGCTGCTGCACCACATAGTTTGTTCTGAGGACGGCCACGTTTCCAGCCCCATGGGGAGCTGCGTTAAACCCCCTCGCAGCGGGGCCGCACGCGGGGTCCCCTCGCCCCCAGCCAGCCGGGCAGGGATCGCGCTCGCTGCTCGTCCGCGCTGTCCTGCCGCACGCTTCGCCTCTGATTCTCTCCGGCCAGAAGCGAGCTGCTCTGCCTCCTTCCTGGCACCCGGCCCGGCCGCTGCCAGCACCCTCGCTGCCTCGGGTTTTCGTAACGCGGGCGCTGCCGGAGCCGCGCCGTCGCCCTCCTCGCAGGCGCGGGGCAGGCGGCTTCGCTCAGACCAACGCAGCTCCGGTGGCCGGATCCGGCCTCCCGGTGCCTCCCAGTGCCTCCTGGTGCCTCCCGCCTCGCCGAGGGGCTGCCGCCCGCCCCGGTGGAGGCTGGATTTGGGCCGCCACCGCCGTGATGGAGAGCAACGCCAACGCCGGGCGCGAGGAGGAGGAGGAGGAGGACGGCGGAGCGCAGCCCTCGGCCTGCTGGCCCCCCTCGCTGACCTGCCCCCTGTCCTTTCTCTCCCACGCAGGCAGGACAAGCTGAAGGTTCACATGAGGAAACACACAGGGGAGAAACCTTACTTGTGCCAGCAGTGCGGAGCCGCTTTTGCTCACAACTACGACTTGAAGAACCACATGCGCGTGCACACTGGCCTCAGGCCCTATCAGTGTGACAGCTGCTTCAAGACTTTCGTCCGCTCTGACCACTTGCACAGGCACCTTAAAAAAGATGGGTGCAACGGCATCCCGTCCCGGAGGGGCCGCAAGCCCCGGGTGAGAGATGCCGGGGGGCTGCCCACCCCCACAGGGAACCCCGAAGACGGAAGCTTTCAAGCCGGTGGGGAGAGTCAAGAATCAGAGGACACCGTGCAGAGGAACGGCCAAGAGCAGCACTTTGAAGATAGTTCTAATAATGAAGCGCCAGGATTGAATGTAGCAGGAGGGTCGTCCGAGGGCAACACGCAAGGACTCTCCTAAACCAAAAAACGAAAGTGTCACAAAATCTAGTTAGTACTTTTTCCTCCGATTTTTCTCTTTAAAAGATGTTTCTCTCCCTTTTTTAAAAAAAAAAAAAAGAAATATATATATATATTATGTTTCCAATCTTCCCATCGTAACCAGGGCTCCCCCGAGGATCCCTCCGTAGCCAAGGACCTTTTCGTGGAAAGGCAGACGCTAGGAAGCGTGGGGCGGGGATGGAAAGCGGCTCTGTTGCATGGAAAGGAGCTTCCATGTAAATCCAAAGCTTTATTTTGTGTCCAAACACACGTTAAAAAAAAATTATTTCAGAGAGATATCTATTTAAAAAAAAAAAAAAGCAAAAATAGAAAAAAATGGTAAGAGTTGAAGGGCTCTTTCAGGGCGGGCGGTACACGCGGTGCCTCGGAGGGCCGGGAAGGAGCGGGCCCGGCCTTCTCGCCTCTGTTTTTGCAAAGCTAAAAGCTCTACGCGGGGTGCTCAGGTGCTGACGTCCTGGCATCGGGATCGGGATCGTTTTTGGGGTAGGCAGTGGGGCCCTGCCGCCCGGCCCCGGTGCGGCACCCATCCACCAGCTCCTGGTGGTGAGCGGAGCCGCAGGCAGGGCTCGGTGGTCAGAATTGCCTCATCCTTTAGGCAGTTTGCCTGGCTGCCCCAGCAGGGTTTTGTAGGGTCGCTCTCAGCACTGGGTGTGCGTCGGCCCCGTCCCAAACCCACGGCCGGGGCCGCGAGCGTGCGGCTGCGCCCGGTGGTGCCGCTGGCCCCGGCGCCCGCCCTAGGCCCAGAGCCGGCTGCGAATGGGGCCGCCGGGCCAAAACGGCATCTTTCTGCCATCGAGGAGTTGTTGTTTTTTGCTGGGCCAGGCCCTACAGGATCTCCACCTCGCCCCCCCCCTCTCCCCCAGGGTGTTTTTGTTGGCTCCTGGGCCCAAACTCTGCTCCCCCCCCCCCCCCCAAGACCCCAGCAGGCGCTGCTGAGGCCTCTCCCCGCTCGCGGCACCCACGGCTCGCTGCGGGGCCGTGGTGTGGCGTCGGTGCAGCCAAAACGCCCCTTGGTGCCCGGGAACCCCTCAGGAATAGGTCCCAGCCGCTCGGCCCCAGCACCGGGGCTCTGCCGCGCGCCCACCGAGGCGAGGCCGGGGGCTGGGGGCCGCCGCCGCCCCCCCCGTCCCCGTCCCCGTCCCATATTTTTAGGCACTCGGTCAGAGCCAGCAGCGTTCCCGCACGCCCAGAAAGCGCCTAAAAATGGCAGATTCCTTTTAAAAAAGGTTATTTGAGGACTCCCTTAAAGGGGAAGGAGGCTTTTGGCAGGAGGAGCTGGGAGGGGCGAAGCCAAGCGCCGGCCGCGGCGGCTTGTGGCTTTAAGGCTCCGCGGCCGGGGCTGGACACGGGCGTTGTGCTCTGCGTCACCGTCACACATCGGGCACCGTCACCATACGGTCACGGTTGTCACCGTACGGTCACCGCATGGTCGCCGTATGGTCACCGTTGCCGTATGGTCACCGGTCACCGTTGCTCGCAACCACCGAGCGCCGCCCAGCCCCTCAGGCCATGGCCGCCCCAACCGTCCCGAACGTGGTTTTGGGGTGTTTTTTTTTTTTGGGAGGCCACCCTCCTCTTCCTCGGTGCCACGCCGGGGCTGTGGGAGGGGGGCAGGGGGTCCCGCAAGGGGGCCGACGGGCCCCGGCCCCCCGGGATGGAGGCGATTTACGGCCTCAGAGCAGAGGCCGGGGTGCGCCATGCGCATCCCCCCCCCAACCCCGGGTTAGCAGAGGGCGACAACAGAGGCACCTTTCAGCCGGTCACCTGTTTTCTAAATGCACATTTTTTTTTGAAAAGAGATTTTAGTCCTTTTATTTTGAAAGCACTTTTTAGATTCTCTTTTTTTTTTTTTTTTTTTTTCCCTTTTCGGTGTTTGTTTTTTAACTTTCAAAGCAAGAGCAGGTTTGGCCGAATGTATTTTGGAGAGGGAGTGAGAGGGGAGTGTGTGATGGGGGGAGGGCTTGAGTGATGGGGTGGGGGAGAGACGGATGTTTATTTAATGCAGAAAAAAGCAATAAAAATAAAAAACCATTATAAAAAAATAAAAAAAAAAAACAAAGAAGTCTTAGCACTTTGCGATGGAACGGGTACTTTGAGATCACTTTATCTTAATTTAAAAAGCAAAAGCAAAAGATGTTTACAAGTCAAAACCAACTTCTACGGAAAAAAAAAATATTATTAAAAATCCTAAATTTATTTTTGTAAGAAAAATGTGTATATATATATATATATTTAAAAAAAAAAAACACATAGGCAGAATCCAAGGTATATTTCGTGGAGTAATAAAAGCCGAAAGGTGTCCAATGTGAGGAACGATGCTAATTAGGTTCTGTGACATGCCCTGAAAATAGACCCTCAGAAGTCATTGCACTTCACAAAATGGAAGCTTGAATTTTAGGCAGGAATCATGTTTTTTTTTGTTTTGTTTTGTTTTCGTGTATTGTTCATTTCTCCCCACCCCCCCCCCACCCCCCCCCACGCCCCTCTCTTTTTTAAAAACAAAACAAACAAACAAAAAAAAATTGTTAAATGTTTCATAGCCAGTGCTACTCCAGATGTGTCTCCTGTCCCCGGCCTGGTTGTGCCCACGGACCCAGCGCCGCGCTGTGGGGCCTGGTGCTGTGGGGCCGGTGCCATGGGCCCGGTGCCGTGGGGCCGGTGCCATGGGCCCGGTGCCGTGGGCCCGGTGCCGCGTGCCCTCTGCCACCACCCTCGCACCAGGCCCCATCCTCCGGCCCCCCCCTGCCCTCAGACCACCCCGAGCCAAATCCTGGCGGCCGCACGCGGGGCCCGCGGCGTCCCTCGGCCCCTATCGCTGCCGGGGGGCCCCGCCTGGGCGCAGCCAATAAACCCCACGCCTGCCCCCGCCGCCCACCCGTGCCGTCGTCCCCCCGAGGCTGGTGCCAAGCCCCTCGCCTTGCGGCACCGTCCCCCCCCCGGGCACGGGGCCCTGTCCCCATGTGGCGGTGAGCGCCTTGGCTGCCCACGGGGACGGGGACGGGGACGGGGACGGGTCCCAGGGCCCTGTGTGGGGCTTTGCGGAGCACCAGGGCAGGGCCGAACCTCTGCTGAGCACTGGCTGACTCTGGCATATGCAAAAAAAAAAAAACCTAGCGTGGACTTGTAAATAGACAGTTACTTGAGGTTCTTTCTTGTAATCAACGTTGTGGTATTTTCTTTTCTAGTTTGTGTTACTTCTCCTCCTCCTCTCCCCCCCCCATCGCCTCTCTTCTCCTTTCCTCCCTTCCCCAGCCCCAAAGGAGCATTTTTAAAGCTTGGTGTTTCTCCCCCAGCCACCTTGGAAAGAAACCCCACCGCCCTTTTCCTCCCCTGCCACCAAAGGCGGACAGCGAAAAAACAAAAAAAAAAAAAAGGAGAAAAAATAAGAAAAAAAGAGAGAGAGAGAGAGAGAGAATTAGTCTCAGGATTCCCCGTGGAGAGCGCGCCCCCAAGCCCGCGATGTCCCCGTGCCCGCCGGACACTAACCCCACCGTGGCCTCTCCCGCGCCGCCGGACGGACGCCCCCCGTTTGCTGGCAACACTTTAGCACAAGTTTGAGTTTGCACTAAAAAAAAAAAATCAAAAAAATTGCAAAAAAAAAAGGAAAAACAAGGAAAAAAAAAAACAACCTCCCCTGGCCGACCCCGAAGCGATCCGTGCCCGTCTCGGCGGAGGGGGGGGGCCCACGCCTTAACCCCCCCCCGAGCCGTGCGAGGGACACCGAGGAAAATCAAAGCGCCTGCAGCCCCCCCCCCCCCCGATCATGTTCTCTATATAAGCACCGATTTGTTGTCGTCGTCATTGTCGTCATTATTATTATTATTTTTTTTTCAATTCAGGTTGTGATAAAGTGTTGCCAAAGATACTGCTGAGTTAACGACGTTTCAGGAAAAAAAAAAAAAAAAGGAAATGAGAGGAAAAAAGAAAAAACAGAGCCTAAAAACAAAAAGGCAAAGAGCTCCTTGGAAAGCAAACACAGAAATCAAACTGACACAGTAAAAAAAAAAAAAAGGAAAGCTTAAAAAAAAAAAGATTTCTGCCTGGTTTTCTTTTTTTTTTTGGTACAGAAGAGGGAAAAAAAAAAAAAAAGCCCAGGGCAGCGGGGCCGGGGGGGGGCACGGATGGCAGCGAGCCCTGGCCCCAAAGCTGGGGGTCCCGGCTTGTTTGGGGTCAGTGGTTGCGAGGGGGGGGGGTCCTGTGCTGGCTTCACGCCCTGCCAGGGCTGGGGGGGCGTTGGGGGGGGGGGGGGGGGGCACCCCGGCTTCGGGCTCCTTCCCCCCCCCCTTACTTTAAAGATGCTGCATCCCCCCCCCCCCGTGGCACCACCGCAGGGGCTCAGGCCCCACAGCAGTGGGGCCGGAGAGGCCGGGGGGGGGTCCCAGTGGCGCAGGGATCATCCCCCCGCCCTCGGTTGGGCCGGGGGGGGGCTCAGGCAGTGTGAAGGGGAATTTCCCCCCCCCAGGAAAAGGGCTCGGCCCCCCCCTTCTCCTTCAGCCCCCCCCCAGTCCCAGTGCCGGCGCCCCCAGCCCCAGCTCGCCCCAGGGTCATGTCCCCCCCCCCCCCCCGGTAGCGCTCCCGAGGCCTGATTCGACTATTTAAAAAAAAATATAGCTATATATCTATCTATTTATATTTTCGATTTATTATGAAAGTTTTTATTTAAATAAAGAGGAACACTTTAAAAAAAAAAAAAAAAAAAGAGCAGTTCCCACGTCACAGGACCGAGCTTTCGTAGCGAGAGGAGCCGGGAGGGTCGGCGGGGAGGGGTGGGGGTGTTTCGGGGAGGGGGCTGCTCGGGACGAGCAGCAAAAATTGCTGCAGCGAAAATCAGTTTTCCTAAAATTATATATATATATACACACATCCCGAGAGCCGATCTGTTCCGGGGCAGGTGGATCACGCGTGAGCCCGAGCCCAGGAACTAAACCGATTTGGTGCCAGGAGGCAGACAGGAGATTCGAGATGGGGCCACAATTTTATTTTTAATTCTTTTTTTTTTTTTTTTTTTTTCTGCGTCTTTATATATAATCTATTAAAAAAAAAAAAAACACCAAGAGATTTCTCTTCTATAAAAGCACTCGCAAAGGTTCATCGGTTTTATGTGTTAAACTACTTTTTGTGGTATCTGGGTAACGAGCGAGGTGAGAAAAGCACAGAAAAGACATTCCATAGATTGTAACTTTGATAGCTCTTTATAAAAAGTGTGGGAGACGAGAAAAAAAAATAAAATAATAAAAAATGCACTTTTGGGGGGGGCTTTAAAAAAAATAAAATATATATTAAAAATACGCACGCAGCCGCTTGGTCTTCTTGGGAGGCAGAAAGGCTTATCGGGAGCAACAGCCTCGTTGGGGGGGGGGGTCCTCTATTTTGGGGCTATTTGAGGCTATTTTATGGTTTTGGGTTTTTGGGGGGTGGGGGGAGATCCTCTTTTGGGGCTATTTGAGGTTATTTTATGTTTTTTTTTTTTTGAGGGGGGGAGATCCTCTATTTTGAGGCTATTTTATGGTTTTGTTTTCTTTTTTTGGGAGGGATCCTCTATTTTGAGTCTATTTGAGGCTATTTTATGGTTTGGGTTTTTTTGGGGGGGGGGAATCCTCTATTTTGAGGCTATTTGAGGCTATTTTATGTTTGGTTTTTTTTTGGGTGGTTGAAGATGAGGCAGGTGCTCCCTCAGCTGGTTTGGGTTGGGGTGGGGGGGAATCTGAGGCAGCCCCGTCCCCCCTATTTTGCCCCCCCCCCCGTGCCCCCCATCCCCGCTGATTGCCTTAGGGCCGATTTGCCCCCTCTAAGCCGCTTGCGGCGCCGCCGAGGTGCGAGGGCCGGGGCCGTAATCCCGATTTTTGTGTGCAGATTAGGGCTGGGGCAAACCCCGCTGTCCTCCCCCCCCCAGCCCCAGCACGCAGATGGCCGCGATTTAAGGGGTCTTCGGGGCAGGGGGGGGCTGCTCGGGGACGGGGGGCAGGAACCACAAAGGGCTGAAAATGGGGAAACTGAGGCAGGTTCGGGGTGGCCGCGTGGTTTTGGGGCCGTCGCGTCCCCCCCCAGGATCACGCCTGTCCCCACACAGCCCCAAACCTCCGGACCCCCCTCGACCCAGCCCCACGGGGTCCCCGGGACCCCCGCCCCACTCGGGGGGGGGGGCATCGCCAGTGTTATAAGATTAAGTTTGTGTCATAAGCTTCCTAGTTTTCGAGGCCGCTACGAGATTTGGGGGTTTAATCCCCCGGGATTAAGTGGCCAAGTCGTCTTTCTTAGCGAGACGCCCTAATGCCACTTAACACCTGGGATCCGCGATATTCATTAGGGACGTCGGGGACAATTAGCGGCAGAAAAAAAATAAAATTAATAGGGCAGGGTCCCCCCCCTCCCCCTTCCCTTCTGAAGCAAAACGGCGGCTTAATCGGGCAAATGCAGCCCCGCTGCCCCCCCCCCCCCCCCCACCGCAGGGATTAAGCCCCATATGTGCGTCCCGTGGGGGACGGGGACCACCAGGGGCGGTGGCGTGGCCACCCCGGCTGCTCAGCCCCCCCATGTCCCCCCCATGACAGTGCCAGGAGGTGCCAGGCCCCCGATGGGGTCACCCTGATAAAAGGGGGGGGTCCCCAGCAGGGGGCACGGGGACATGGGGACACGGTGCCGGGGGCTGGCTCCGGCCCCATCATGGCCTGTAGGGTTTTGGGGGGGGGGGGAGGGTCCCATGGGGGTGCTGGTGGCATCCACGGAGCTCCCTCTGAGCAGGTCCTGCGTGGGGCCCCCATCTGCCCCCCCCAAAAAAAAAACACACACGAGCACAGGGCTACAGGAAGGGGACGCGGGGACCAGGGAAGAGGGGGGCGAGGACCCGGGGGCCGGGGACCCGTCCCCACCGCGCTCGCTCGGGCAGGGAGAGGCGGGGGGCAGCGGGCAGGGCGAGGGGGGGCAGCACCGGGGGGGCCAGGGGGGGCCCGGCAGGCAGCGGGGGGCAGCAGGGGCAGCAGCAGCTGAGGCCGTACAGGGCGTAGGGGTGGCAGTAGCCGATGTTCACCGCCAGCCTGCGAGGGGAAGCAGAGCACGGGGTCAGCCCTCAGACCCCAAAAACCACCCGGCCCACCCCGGACACCCCCTTAACCCCCCCCGGCCCATCCCGGCTCACCTGCGGATGCGCCTGCGCGCCCGCCGGCGGTGGTAGTCGCCCTTGGCGAAGTCGTCCACGTTGGCGGGGTGGATGGCCCAGAAGTGGCCCTTGCCGTTGTCGCTGCGGCCAGCTTTGACGAAGCACTCGTTGAGGGACAGGTTGTGGCGCACGCTGTTGCGCCAGCTCTTCTCCTGGGACGAGAGGCGCCGTCAGCCAGCCCCGCGCCCGCCTCGGCGCCCACGCTGGACGTCAGTAGGGACCAGAGCGAACAGCGCTTGACTGACCCAAAGAACCAGCCTGGCCCGAGCTGCACTTCACGAAACCACCGCAGAATTTTGGCCCGCTTTTCCAGCAGGGGGGGTTCAGCAGACAGACGAGGTGAGTCAAACCTCCCCCTGCCCCCCCCGGTCTCATCCCTGCTCCGGTGCTTGGCTCCCAATCGATCCCCCCCTACCCAAGCACCACAACCTGGGGGGTAAAAAGCCCCAAAATAGCGCTGCCGTCCCCCCCCGCCGGCCCTCACCTTGTTCTTGAAGTAGGGATACTTGTCCATGATCCACTGGTAGATGTCGGACAGCAGCAGCTTCTTCTCCGGGGAAGAGAGGATGGCCGTGGAGATGAGGGCGATGTAGGACTGCGCCGGCTTGTCCCCGGGCTCCGCAGGGGTTCGGGGGGCTGGCGGGGGGCTCCTGCTGGAGGCAGGGGGGGCGCAGGGCCCCCCACCATCCCGTCCCGACAGCAGGTACTCGATGGTGAAGGAGGCCCCGGGCGGGCGCGTTCCCCCCAGCGCCGCGTCCCCCATGGTCCCCGCAGCGCAGGCGGGTGTCCGCGAGGGGAAGGGCTCGCAGGCCGGCCCCGATAATTAGTGCAGATTACAGGGTTTGCTAATTGTGTTTTCACAAACGGGCTGCCTTTGCAAAGCGGCCTGTTTATCTGGCAAAGCCCCGGGTTTAGCGGGATTTGGGCCTTTAAGCCTCATAAATAAAATGATTAATCCGCTGGAGGTGGAGGAATTCAAAGTGGCACCGAGGTGCCCGCGAGGATGGGGGTGAAGGAGACCCCGTGCCGTCCCCAGCCACCCCCTGCCCACACCTGGACCCTGATGAAGGGGAAACGCACCCAAAAGAGCACCCAAAAGCCCCCATTTGCACCCAAAACCCCCGGCAGGAACCAGAGGGGGCTCCAGCCACGGGCACAGGGAGCTGCTGGGGCTTGGGGGCCAGGAGCAATGCGACAAGCAGACAGCGGAGTTAAATGTAAATCTTTCTTTTTATTTAACAAACACTATAATTTGAACTTTGAAGAATGTGTACTGAGGGAAAGAAAAATAATTTTCTTTTGTTTTTTCTCTTCTCTTTACAAAAAAAGAAAAAAACAGGATATAAGAAAAAACATATGTACAGGAAGAGCTGGCCAACTCAAACAGAAAGCAGTAACAGAAGCATGATGTTTCCAAACAGTGGCTTGGCCTGGAAAATTTAAAAGCAATTAAATTAGAATACAAATATTAGAAAAAACTGGACTCTAAAGCTACTGTGAGCCACAGAACTTTATACAGCAAAACTTAATTTTTGAGTTCTACCCAATTCTTTCATTTGGAATCCCCCTTCCCACCCCTGCCCCCATTTAAACCTGAAAACATATTGCTTACACACACAAAAACAAACAAAAAAAAGGAAAAGAGAAGATAAAGAAAAGTCTGCCGTACAAATAAGAGCTTCTCTGCGGGAGCAAGAACGGGAAGAGCAAACGCCACGGGCCTGCCCCAGCCCCTGGGGGACCCCCCGGCTCCACAGGGGGCTCGGGGACAGAGGGGACAACACGGTGCTTTCCCGCAGGGCCCCCCCTCCGTTTGCCCCCCAGCTTCACTTTGCTGCGGTGGGATACGAGGGGCAGGCCGGGCTCGCTGCCTCGGAGGGGCAGGATTTGGAGACGGAAGCCCCAGAGATGCCGGGTCTATAGGTTTCAGCTTCCTCGAGAGCGTTGAGAGGTTAATTCTTTGCTCCGTCCCTAGACGCCTTCAGGTAAGTCACTAACAAGGACTTAAAACGGTTCTGGGTGGAATTTGATGGTTTTTCTGACCCAGGACGAGTGCTTGGGAAGGCGCCGCCGCACGGTTCTGCCTCCCCAACCCCGTCCCCTTCGCTTTCCACCTGTCCCGTGGGCATGCCAAGGGGCAGAGGCGCCGGCCAGCTTCCCTCCAACGTTTGTTCTCATCCCCAGATGAGAAAAGTCAGCAAGGTCTAAAGCAAAACAGACTTCAGAGGCATTAGTGGGAACAGCAGAGCTGCTTACGCAAAGTCAATTACAAAAATTCTCTAAGACAAAAGTCAAAAGGTTACCATTTGGAAACTCAAAAAAAACATCAACTTTTTGCCATCAAGAGCATAGCAGTAGCTTTGGGTCTGGGACCAAAGCCTTGAACAGAGAAGTGGAAAGTCCAGAGGCTGCGAACGCGTGGCCACGGGGCTCCGCGCATCGTCCCTCGGCTCTGTCCTCGACGCCCTGCCAACAGTGCCGCCAGCAGTGCCAGCGACGGGCTGCGCACCGGGTCGTGACTGAAAGAAACCTGAATTGGAGATTACCGAGGTAGTTGGCTAGAAACTGAGATTCCCCCACCTGGCATTTTCTCGAAGGCCCACGCATCCCTCGCCCGCCCGCCCCGCGCGCCAGGGGTCCAGCTGTCCTGCAGGGCGCCGCCGCCGCCTCCAGCACCAAAGCCTTCTCAGGGAAAAGGGAATGCGCAGCCCTTTGAGTCTTCAAAAACACCAAGTTATTGCACTTCAAAAAATACAACAGGTTTGTGGTTCGAGCCCTCCCCACCCTCCCCATGGCTTCTGCTCAACTAAAACGATTCACTACGCACAAATTTCTACGTTACCTTCGGGTCGGGTTAAAAGATTCGAAACGTGTCTCTTTACATGAGGTGCAGAGCTGCTCGAGCTCCTATCTAGAACAGTGCGATTCCAATCATACGTCTCTTCCCTTTCGCCCCGTGCCCCCCATCCCCACCCCTAAAAACCCCCCCTCTATGCTCGCTGGGTTATACAAACCTCCCTCGCCCACCCCCCCCCCCCCAACTCCTCTCCTGTCCCTCCCCCCGTCCCACCCGTCCCACCCCCCCCAAAACATGTCCAGCAAAACTTTTAGATAACCAGGAATGCTTATTTCAACAAGACAATAAAAATGCACACAGCTTTGGAGATGCACGGGAGTCGGATGTCCTGTCGGTCTGCAGGTGAACTCCACCGAGCCGAACGGTCCTGGTGCAGGGCAGCAGCGCGCCGCGGGTTCTGGCTGCCTTAAGACACTTCCCTTACTTCAGACTCCGGTTTCAGGGTCAGGCTTTGAGTGGGGTAGTTTTCCAACCAAGAAGCAGCTCAACGGTTTTATTTTTTTTTTCTCTCTCTCGTTTTTAATGGTTAATTTGGAATAGGAAAGTCAAAGGAGATCGGGGAGGGAGGGAGACGAGGTGGGAGAGGGCATTCTCCCCCTCCTCCAGTTTAATAAGCACCAGAGTATTCAAGTCTGTCCGTTCTGAGATTCAGAGCTGCTTCCGCAGTCAGCAGGCAGAAACTAAACCTTTCTCGTAAGAGCAGCGTCGTTTTGGTTGGGGTCCGTCATCGTCGTCGTCTTCTTCCTCGTCTTCCTCCTCTTCCTCCTCCGACGAGGAGCTGTCCAGTGTTAAATCCACGACATCAGCTGTGGCCTTGCCGTTCTCACCGTTACCGTTAGGGGTGGGCAGCAGCCCGTTCACATCTGAGGAACCTGAAAGGGGGCAGGGAAGGGAGGACTAATGAAGACCCCTACTAATTAATTAACGTCCAGTTCGGGGGATGCTCTGACGCTCTTGGTCTCCCGTGGCTGTGCAGTACTCGGTAAAAGAGCACGTGAAACTAGCTCCATTTAAGCAGTCGCCTAAAAAAAGAGCCCACACCACAGACGCGAGGCTCTTTAGGGTCAGGACTTGCTGCAGCGCCCCACGGCACCTGCACCGCCCGCTTGGAAGACATCTGCCCGAGAGCTGGCTTGGCAGAGCACGACGTTACACAACCGCACCGCCAACCCTGCCACAGGACACCGCCGCTAGGGGATCCGACCTCACAAGGCTGCCAGAGAGCCTCCTAAGTCAAAATCCCCCTTTCCCACAAAATAAGCCCAGCGCTGTCGGGGGCTGGTCTTGCTGCTGATGTTTCAGAGTTCACTGCAGAGGTTCACACCTGACTTTTGTCTCAGCGCCACTCTGGAAATAACCCAGCTTTGCCGAATAACCCACTGGGTTGTTCTGGGCCCTGCTGCGCAGGGACGTCACGCACCCTGGTGGATGCTGCTCCCCTTCTGGAGAGGGTGAAAATCGAGGGGGTATCCCGAGGGAGCCCTCCCAGCCAGACCCAGCCAGGGGAGCCTCAGGTTATACAAGGGGAAAAGGCTTTTCACCGAGAGGGTGCTCGGGCACTACAACAGGCTCCCCGGGGAAGCAGTCCCAGCGCACCGAGCCTGCCAGAAGCATCTGGACAAGGCTCTCAGACACCAGGTTTGATTTTTTGGGGGGTCCTGTATGGAGCCAGGAGCTGGACTCAGTGATCCTTGGGATCCCCCTTTTTTTTTTTTTTGTCCCTTCCAACTTGGCATGTTCTGTGTTTCTAGGCGTCACGCAGCTTTCCTCAAGCCCCCCGCAAAATTAGAGCTCCCCAATCCATGCACGCTTCCTACAGAAATGTCAGGCCTTTAGCTCCAGAGACACTCACCTAGAACTAATATTGGACACTGGGGGCTGCAGCTCCGTTCCTTCTCAGCTCTGATGGGGCACCAGGAGCCATCCACCAGGTACTCGATTTCATCTGCATCCTCACATTCGGTCAGTATCTTTGACAGGAGCCTGGACGGGAGAGAAGATGCCATCTATTAACCTTGAGGCAATCAGCAGCCCTGGCCAGCAGCCTGGATCTTCACCTTAAATAGCCTTCAATTTAAGAGAAATTTGGCATTAGCAGGAGGCGGCTGCCAAACAGACAGCCCTTGCAGTCAAGAGCTCGTTTTATTCCCATAAAACGAGTACAGGTTCTGACAACGCAGACCATCCCAGTCCTTTCTGACAACGCACCTGAACCGTGAACTAACGTTTTAATTACGTGCAATTAGAAGAGCCTTGCCTCTTCACCCAGTTTCCCCAGTCTGGGGTACCCGACCCAGAGCCGTGTCAGGGCTGGTGCCAGGCCGTCCCCACCGAGACGTCGGCCGAGGCCACAGCAGCCCATGCTGCTAGGAAATCAGCCATCCAACAAGCAGCACTCCGCTTCCTATCTTTATTTCCCAACGCCACCACGGCAGCCTCCAAAACAATACATGCAGCTACAGAAAAAAAGCACGTTCACCTCTGAGAGCATCCCCAGTGCAGGCACCTCGACATCAGACGCTTCTTGTTGCAGAGACACCGACCGGAACGAGGGGCTTGCTCTGCCCTATCGCACCTCACAGCCCGGGTACTTGCTTTTTCCTGGTACGTCCCCACCATTTGCCCGTGAGGTTTGTTTGGCCCTGCCGTTCGAACTGCCCTTCTGCAGGGTTGTTCACCTCTGGGTTTGGGCACTTCCGTTATCAAGGAATGCCAATAGCAAAAATCTGAGAAGCTCAAGGGAACTGTTGGCGCACGTTTCTGCCTTCTCCCAGCCCAAGTAGGAGATGCGGCCCCGCAGCCAGCCCTGTCCTCCAGCAGAGCAACCACCACGGCTGCAATTCCAAGCTAACCAGGCCCAGAGCATCTCAGGCATGAGCAGCCACCCACCCCCCTAGGAACCTACGCCCCTTCGTTAGCTAACGACAGCCAGCCGTGACTAGCAGGTCCCCTCCAGCTTACTTCCAGGAGGCTCCGAAGGCTACCCCTCCACCCAACAGAGCCAGCACCCAAACCCACTCCTGAGCGCTGCAGAGCAGGGGCAGAGAAACGTGCCGAGCCTTCAGCAGTGATGACCACCTCCTCTTCCTCCTCCTTGTCCAAGAGGGACAAGCGTGATGCTGATCTGCAGAGGTTCCCCAGTCCAGCCCCTTGTACTTTCCCCTTCAGCCTCAGCAGCTTTGTCAGAGATCTCAGAAGGAACTGGATTTTCCTGTTGGTGTTGGCCGGAGGACAAAGCAAACAGGTTATCTGTGCCCAGGCTGTTTCGGGCTGCCTGAAAAGCCACAGCCGCTGGATCAGATCAGCACCTACGAGCGCAGCAACGCTCGAGCGCTGTCAGCACGGCCATGGGAACGCGCCCGCCAGGCTGACCCGTCTGCTCACTTCACTGCACCGTGCGCCGAGGGAGCTGGGTGCACCTGAGCAATTCCTCCGAGCACTCCCGGCATCGCAGTGAATCTGCATTAGAGGCCGATTATACAAGCCACGAGGGCGGAGATCGTTTCCCAGAAGCCGGGACCCGCGCACCTCGCTCCACCAGTCCGCAGCGCTGCTGGCAGCTCGGCCGACGTAGCACCGCTACGGACGGCAGCGATCCCAGCCCACCTCCAACAGCCCCCCCGCGCTCTGCAGCAGCAAAGCTTCAGCCGGGGGGTGGGCGGAGGTCACCGCTCGCATTAGTTCGCTTCTCCTTCCTTCCTTTACTCTTGAACAGAAGCCAGGCCATCTATCGAGCTCTCCTCTAGAGACAGCCTCTGGAACCCACGCTGCTGGGGCTGATGAGCACTGCAGCCAGCTTTTTTGTTTTTTCCTGGCTTGCCTCAGGTGCTGCCTGCTGTCAGCCCGGCTCATTCTGCAGCCTGCGTACGGGACTCCATCCACCAGGTCTGCAACCAGGAGAGGGAGATCTGCTGGGTTTGGGTAATCCTCTCCGCAAACGGCTGCATATTTGAGCTCCCCAGTGTAAAGGCTCGCTTCGACTTTAAACGATCACCTGCAAAGTGTTCTTATACTGCTCAACCACAGCACCCAGCTCTCCTAACTTACGGCGAGACCTTTGTTCTCTTTGGTAAAAAGGGCAAGCTCCTGTAGCTCTGGACCAGAGTTAAACACCGCTCCCATACAGACCGAAGGCTAGATGACAAGTTGAGTGTCGAGTCTAAAGCAACCTTCCCCAAATTCACGTTTGAAGAACTTTTGATGGGGCTTGCATTTCTTGCCTCACCCTTGTCCGAATGCACTTTGAAATTTACCTGCTCCAATTCCCTCCTGAGCTTTTACAGCCAACTATGCCAGGTTCAGAGTGAGACCGTAGAAAGAGAACGTTCCTAGCACAAATGCTGCATTTGTACCTCTTTCCTGGGGGGCTACACATTGCAGGATGTTTGCTACAAAAGCTGGCAAAGGTTCCCCCAACCAAATTTAGAGCACGCCAAGAATTGCTTGCCAGCTTATGAGCACCTCACACCAACAAGAGAACACGAAGATGGTTCCTATCAAAAATCACCTTATCGGGTGCTCATAAAGTGGGTTTATTCCGCGCAGCATGACATCTGTCAACCAAGGCAGCTAGTTGTGCGGGTTCATCAGCCTGATGAAAAGAGTGAGGCAGTAAACGCTCGGTTCTTAAAACGCTTCAGTGTAATCCAGAAATCAGGAAGGGCAGACCGACAAGCAAGCCTTGCTGTAGCACACCAAGCCAATCACGTCGGAACATTATGCATGAGCAGAACGCACTTCCAGCTTTGTTTTGAGGTAGGCTTCAATCAGATGCACAGACCAAAAAGCGAGGTGCCACGCCCAGCAGAAAGAAAAGAAAGAGGCTGAGGACAGGAGCGTATGCACTCACCCGTCAATTATTAGCTGGTCATAGGGCGCTGGTTTGTCACACACAGGACACATCCATGTGGGCTTTTTCTCATTCATCTGAAGGTAGAAGACCGCATCAAAGCACTGCAGATGTGCGCAGGTCTCTGCCCGGCACGGCACGGACAGCCGCATCTTCACTAGCTGTTGGAGCGAAGAGCAGAGGATCAGGGACAAACCCCACCCAGGCTACCACCAGACAGCTCTCCTCCTCAGCAGCACAGGTCTGAGACACGAGGAAAGGTTCGACAGCTCGCAAAACAGGTCTGGCAGCAGAATAGGATTTCTTGACAAAAAACAGGGTAAGATGTCTTGCAAGGACTTACCGGACAGATGAGAGAGACACGAACACCTGTGGTAGCTATTTCACTGTCCGGATCCAAGCGTAGCTTCTCCTTTACTGCAGTAAGAGTAGAGGGCACAACATTTAACAGATACAAGCTTAAACCTGGGAACAACGCGTAGCACAGGTCAAGAAGCTCGCTGACAGCCCCTGGCTGCCTACAACTCATTTCCACCGCAGATGACAAGCTCTGCCTGTCAGAGACAGGGAATGCAGGAGGCAGAAAGCTCTGGTACCAGACCTGGCTCGTGCAGCCTTCAGAGCTCAGTAGAGCACTGCCTGCGCTGCGTGGCTAGCCAAAAACCTGGGGCACGATGGACTGCAGGCCAGCTGTCCGCCAGGAAACTCACGTTTTCTTACAGTCCCCGGTCCCTGACTTGACTCCCTTCCTAACGAGCCAAGTGGCACGTGCTGCCCCTCATCCAGGCAGACCAAGCGAAGGAGACAGGATGGATTTAGGTCCATCCCTTGGGATGAGGGCAACAAGGTGCACACGGACTGCAAGTTACTGCTAAGGCTCTTTTAGCAACCCTTCTACCTCTTATGTGAAGCTGCAGGCTGGAGAGCTGGAGCACAGGAAGGAAACCACAGTGCTGAGCAGCTTTTTCGTGTTAGTATCATAATGAGGGAGTCGACTGGGTGTTAATTTTGTCATTATTTGCCTTCAGAGAGCCTGCAACACCCACGTACCTGGGCCGTCTGCTGTTTGGGCAGTTGTTCTGGCAGAGAGCAAAAGAGCGGACAGAGAGCTCTAGCACACAGCAACAGGCTCCCAGGAAGAAGTCAGTTTAGACTTATTTGCTCGTTAGCACAAGCGGGATGGATTTTATTCCCTTCTGAGATCAGTGGCAATAGGGGAGGGTTAACTGCATGCCCCTGCCCCCTGCAATTCTGAGAAAGCCCCCCCAGAAGTGAGCAAGCACGGGATACAGTCAAATTGACAGGAAATCGGGATTTCTCCATCGAATAAACAAGCCTCCTCCTAGTGCTACTGGGCTGAAACTCTTCAGTTTACATGCTGGCCAGCTCATCTCTTCCAGCAAACTGTTGCACAAGGAACCACAAAAAGACCTAGATGTACCAGGGGAGAGGCAGCTCGAAGAGCAAGGCAGCCATGCAAAAAGCAGTGATCCTGCATCTGCTGGGAAAGAATCAGGCATCAGGAAAGGAGGGAGAGTCCTGCCCCTGCTGCCGCATACCGAAAGGGAAAAAGGAAAACCCAGAGGGGCTGCAGGCAAATCAAAAAGAGCAGGTATGCAAGTCCCACACGGGAAGGTCCTGCCTCAAGGTGCAGAATCAAAAAGTTAAACGACCCTACAACTCCTAAAGAAGAGCTGCTGCTGTTGAAAAGGCCCAGGACACTTGCATCACCCTATTTCTTTGGAGCAAGTCAAGCATTTATTTTGACCTTTGCAGATCATAACAAGATATCTGCAGACAATGAGGCTGCGTGCAGTTTTGCAACACGCAGCTCTAATTAGAGCGAATCCTCAGATGTGAAATTCCCACAAGTCTACAAGGTTTGGTGTTGCTTTCTTCACATGAGGAGAATTGTCATCCAAGCTTAATTTTCACAAAGTTTTTTGCTAAGAGCACGTTCTGTGCATGAATTAGGATGCATGGGAAGGAAAAATGGGCGTTTTCCAGGACCTCCTGATTAGAATCAAGCTGTCTTAAACTGCTTTTGGATCCGCAGCCATGCATACAAGCATCTGTTTGCAGACAACGTTCCTACTAAAGCCAACAGAAGCATATGCAAAGGAAGATGAGTCAGCCCCGAGATGCAACCCAAGTCAAAGGGGAGCTTTAGTAAGTACTGAGGGATACTGCAATGAGCTGAAAGGGGAATCGTTTGCAGTCCAGGCCAGAGCTCTAAAAGCAAAGTTTACAAGCTCTTTGTGCTCGTCAGTTTCAGACGTCCAAACAACTTCCATGCAGTAACAGGCCAAGTGAAGTGAAGCGAAACAAGATAATGTTCCTATTTGGTTAAATTTAAGGTCGCCAAGTGCAGCTCATCTCTGCCCCTACACCCAGCCAAAGCTGTTGGTTATCCAGCTCAGTAGAACCGGAGGTTTGTTACCAAGTGGAAAAGGCAAAAAAAGCTGCTTTCAGAACCTCTGCCTGCCGCTTTCAGTTCAGGAAGCCACCGTGCAAACGCTTGCTTTGACGGGAACAGAGCATACTGCTGAGCCTGCTTTCAAGAAGAGCGCAATGTCACAAGGAGGAGGGGATCCTCTGCATTTTAAGACGACTCAGAAGCAGCACCTGCTCGTTCGTTTGAGGTTCTGATGAACACAACCAACGTTAAATATCCACTGTTCTCAGAACAAGTGGAAATTTGTGTTTCTCACGTCAATAGGTAAGTGCTGGCTGTCAGCGGGCTAATGTGGTCAAGACTGCCACGAACACTATGTGCTGTGCTAGACAGATGTAAAAGTGTGCGTGTGCTGCAGGACTGCTGCACTTACGCACGTGAAGATCAGAGTTTGGCTAGAGCAGCAATAAGCCCCACGAGGTGGATTAGCCATCTGAAGACCTGACATGCCTGAAATCATCATCTCCCCTGTGACCTACGAGCTGTCTCCAAGATTATGCTTCTTACACCTGGTAGGAGTTGTCCACGATCTAAGAGGCACGTTTTAAAGACCATTATGATAGTTCTCTGATGCAGAACGAAATACCAAGAACGGCCTCTCCACTAACATTACATAACTGGAAATCCTCCAGAGTCTCTGGAGCTGCAAGCAAGTCCGATTCTGCCTCGAAAAGGTAATTTCCCCTCACATTTCCGTAACGTTTTTTATTTGCCTCATACCATGATGATTTACCTGAGTGGTCTAGGATAAACATCTCTCGGGATCATCTCTTCTCTGAAGCTGGCAACGCATTTGAAAGTTCTGTTGGTGAAATCCCACTGCCAGCCCCTAGGATTCAGGGGGTGGGGTGGGCAGCAGGACATTTTCACCAGGATCCCTTGCTCCAGAAAGCTCCTTTGGATATAGTGCGGGTCAAGGCCGAGGTGCTGTGGCAATGTTCATCAGCTCATAATTATTCAGATGAAGGCATGAAGCCATTCGCATCAGAATGACACCGGCCCTCAGCGGCACTCATCACGATATAACCTGGAGACAAAGCCTAAATCGAACTAAGTGATGCAGAGCTTCTGCAGAGCCATGAGAGACGCACGCTGCTGAAATGCTGCACTTGCACACGGATTTGGGGCAATTTCATACGACTAACAAACATCTTAGCAAGCCTGTTCAAACAAAAAGTGTTTTTATACAGCTGGAGGAAAGCAATCGCACGGAACCAGGCGGCTGTTCCCGAAACGTTTCTAGCAGCCGGGCTGTTAGGAATGCTGCAGTGTAAGGGGCATGCAGTGAGCCTCCCCTAGGCACCTCTCAGGCAGACACACTCACCAAGTGCTTTGCAGAGCTCGGGATGTTTGATTCCGATGGTTTTCAACCTCTGCAGCAGCTCTGCCGAGGTCATCTGCCGCACTAAGTACAGCCCCACGGAGTAGCTCTAAGGAGGAAGGAAAAGAATGAAGAGAGGAGGAGGGGAAAGGATGAGCAGGGCTGCTCTTCTGCACTTGTTGGTGCAGTTCCGTGCAGCTTCCTTCGGCACGTACCTTCCCGTAATTCCCCCAGGTGACGGTGATGCGGTTGGTGGCTGCAGACAGGTACATGAGGTGGGTGAGGTTGATGGGACGACAGGGCCTCTTCGGTTCCACTCCGGGTTTGTTTGATGGATAGTAGCCCTAAGGCAGAAAGATTTTTTTGTTTTAAAAACTGAAGATGCTGCTGTTGGGGAACATCTATCCATCAGCTTCACTAAATTCTAAACACGCAGTTTTCAAGGGGCAGAAGGGAGCTGAACAGCCTGACCTAGCAAAAAGTGAAAAGGATCGAGTCTTTTTGCAAGGACAGTTTATGAACACGGATAACCCCTTAGAAGATTAACCTTAAACTAAGTCGTGCGTTTTTATAACCTGCCTTCTCATCTGCATTCATCAGAATAAATAATACTTCCACCAGTCCTTCCAAAGCTGCAATGTCACCCGTCCCCGCGGAGCCAACTTACCGGCACCGAGCAGTAACTATGGTTCACTTTCACCGCAATGTTCGGGGGGTACTGGTCCTCCTGGGGAGAACTAGTGTCTGTGTAACAGATTCTGCAAAGAAACGACACCCCGTTTAACATCCCCACGCTGCTCGCCGGTTCGAAGCTCTACACGTCAACCAGCAGCCAACCTTTACCACACCAACCCATGCTCCCTCGTCTGGCCAAAGCAAAGCCAATTCCACTCTGCTCTCCAGGTTTTCATGCAGCCTTGAGATTTGGGCGGACAAATCCGACACCCTGCTGTTTTCTACCGCAGCACTAACTCAAGTGGTACATGTAAGGAGAGGTTAGAAAGTAGAGTTTAAGACACTTGCATGTATACAAGCAATTTACTGTAGGTTATCTTTACAGCCATGAAACCCACGCTGAAGCTTATTATCTTTGGGTAATGCATTCCCCTCCTCCCCTCCGCTGCACTTCACGGTACATTAACCCCATGCTCCGACATACCTTAGTACAACCTGAACCGATTTCACACCGGGTTGCAACTCCCTAGTAAATTAAGGAAGAAACAGAAACTTGTGTGAAGAAAAAACAAAATCAGCCATCGCTTTTGCCAGACTCAAAAAACTGCTAATTTTGAAAAACAAATCTTCAAAGAATTACTTTCCAGAATTTAAGTTATTTAATTCTCTCTGCAGGTATCAGCAGCCCTGTAAATGTTGTTTCCTAACGCACCATCCTGCAGCCTTCCTCGGGGCTTTCAAAACCGTAAAAGCGTTGGAAGAAAGGTATCCATTTGCCTGGTGTTCTCTTATTTGTAAGCATTTATAAAAACTAGGTTTTAAGGTCAGGTGTATCTGACTGTGCTCCTTCAAGACTTTGTTTAATAATTCAATTAAAGCTGTTCATGCAAACCAAGGAATCCGTGTATTATGACACCAGCAGAACAACTTATTATTCTAACTTCACCGGTACTGTTTATAACAGTATTTCAACTGATGTCAGGAAAGCTACACATCACAGAACAAGGGGATTTCATTAGGCGGCTTTATACTCAGGTACAGGGATCTGCACGGGATTCAAGGCACTAAGCGAGACACCAGAATTAGCCTCGATTTCCTTCTGAAAGCATTTCACATTCCGGTTCAGTGTTTTGGCACAATTTTTTTTCATTTTGGGGCAGAGGGGGGTGGAACCCGAGTTCAGCTGACAGTTGGGAACTGGTGTGACAGTTTCAGACGTGTGTGGAAAGCATCTGGATGCTACCAGAGGTAGGGGAAGATGCTCCTGCTGCACGATCATTCTAGACAGGGAACGACACTCATCAACACCCCTGCTGAGAAATTGTTGTACTGAAGATGTTGCTGACGGTGAAAGTTTTCTCACAAATCCAAATACACGCAGAACAGAGCATTAAGAATCAGCTACAATACGTGCAGTCTTTTATCACCCTGAAAGACTTCTGTGGGTATCGTTTCCTTTCCTTTAAGTCTTTACACAGCTTCCCCTGCACTGCTTCTGTTGACTTTCTCCAGCAGCAATCAACACTGGATATTCAAGAAACAACACCTTCCTCTGAGTTTATAACAGTACGATTTTAATGGGAAGAGAAGTATTTGAAGATGCTTATATTTAAAGTTTCTAAAGGTGAGATATAATGCTTGGTTGTGGGGGACCTTTTCTGCATCGTTGGCCTTTCGTGGCGGCAAGGACCAAAGCAGCAGGTCAGCGAAGGAGCAAGCCTTACTGCCTGCACTGACGTGTCTCACGCGTTTCATTGTTTAAATCAAAAGTTGGTTCGTGACAGAGGTCAGGCTAAATCCTAATCGGTGCAAGATGTTTGCCTATGCAGTTACTATAGCACCCTGTGCAAAACAGAAGCCTTCTTTCAGATGCAAACAGCATTACACGTCGAGCTTTTGAACTTTTGATGCAAAGGAAAAATCTGCAAATATTCGCAACACGAGCTTAACAGAGAACGCAGGTCATCAACAATTTCATACTTTTTTTTTTTTCCTGCCCAAATATGCTGTTCAAATGGGATAGAGGAGCAGAAATGAAACTCAGGGACTTAGATGGGAAGTGGTGTACCCCCCACGCCCCACAAAAGCTATTTGCTTTACATTGGATGTAGGCGGTCTGCTGATAACCTCAGTGTTTCCACGCAGGGAACACAAGCTCCCACAGAGAGGGAACACTCAGGAATTACACAGCTACCGTTTCTCCAACAATTAACACGCGGTGAGAAGTACCTGGAATTTCTGATCAACTCCACTTGTCTCGGGGTCAATGCAAAAATGCACGGACTTTCCTGGAGCTTCTCATTGTTCTGTGGGACTGAAGAGGGGGAAAAAAAGATGTACATCAAATTGACAATAACTAGTTCTTACACTGCTAAGCACAAGCTGTTTTTTTTTTCTTTTAATGTTCTGAGCTCTGTTTATGTCTAAGTCCTGTTTGCCTCAAGCTGCACAAGAGCTCCTATCACCATACATTCTCATAACAAGATAATAAACCAAGTTTTGGTAAATGTACCGCTGATTACAGCGGTGCTCGTTTGTTTTTTTGCCTGTTTTGCTAGTTAGCACACTGATAGCACATGGTGGATTTGGTCTTTTTTTTTTTTTATCCCTTCTCTCCTCAAATAATCAACAAGTCAACAAGCATATATGTTCATACAAGAACAAATGTCATGAAAGCATGAAACCATGAGACTGGTTCTGGAAAAGAAAGAGAGAAAAAAAGGATCAACTGGGAAGAAAAAAAATTTAGAAGAAACAGCCCTAAGAGACAGAACACTGTTCACAAGTACCTGGAGTTGAGGGCGCGTTTTATAGGATGTTACAGCAGAAACGCTCAGCTGAGAACCCAGCACTAATTGGTCTTTTATCCATACATAATTCAAAATCAAATGCATTTAGTGTGATTAAAATTGAGCTTCAGATGTGGAAAACCTGAGACTTCCACTTAGTACCTTTTATTGAGTTCTAGCAGAGTACAGTTGATTCTCAGAGCATGTTTCCAACTAAAATCAAGTCCTGGAGCTGGTGAAAGTCGCAAGATAAACACAAAGAACAGGAAGTGACAGAACAGTTTTTCCTTTTTATCAAGAATAGCAATTTTTTAAAGTCACTGGCTAATTTATTCAAAGCCAACATAGCAGAGTTTAAGATGTAGGAAAACGTGCTTCTCTGTCTGTGAACAAAAACGAGATGAAGGAAGGATAAAACCTCAGCAGCTCTAAGATCTTGAAAGAGGCAGTGACAACCCGCTTCACTGACTACACATACCTCCCTTTGATAATTCAGCTTTAAAAATACAGTAGAAGAATTCATAAATAATAAAAAAGTCCTCATGGACTTTTAATTGAATTTCAGTTTCCATCTAAGCGCCTCTTGACCGGAACAACCAGCAAGAAGTGAAGCGTTTCCCAAGGACTGTAGCAGTCGGCGCTTTCTAATAACAAGAACAAAAGTTTTTTTAATATAATTGTTTAAATAACTGCCTGTAGACAGGCTGCCCTTCTGATTGCTGAGCTACACAAAAACAAGGCAAACCTGGTGAGGCAAAATGAACAGAAACTCACGTTATTTTGCATTTATATCGTCTCACCTTACGAAAGCCCCACCACTCTCCGAGCAGGGCACGCTGCCTGCAGAACTAACCGGGACCCTCAGGGGATGCCCCCAGCACCGCGGCCAGACCCCGCGAGGGATCCAGGAGCCTCCGCTCGCCTCTCCAGCGCCGCACACGGTACCACCTGAACCTCCAAGCAGCCCACCTGCTCCTCCTATTGCACACCAGGCAGCAGCGGCAGCAAGCACTGCTCCGGGGCTGCGCCTTCCTTCACTCAACCACCAAAAAATCACCTCTACCAACACCGGGGTACGACGGCAAGCTGGCTACACCATCTGACCGCCGTCGCAGGAACTCCAGAAACAGCCATTTGCCCATGTTTTTCCCTGCAGCTACTCAGTAAAAGCTCCTCGTGCTTGCAGCACGAGAAGCGAGATCAACGCGTGCTGCCCCAGTGCGAAAGACCCGACGGGCGCTTCTCCACCACCCCCACAGGGACCTGCTGCAGGCTCGCACAAAACACCCCAATTTTACAAAATACAGCTGGAGGGAAGACAAAAAAAAACAAAAACAAAAAAACAGAAATCAGCAACAATCACGACTGGATGCTGGAGGAAAGTGCAAGAGAACATCCCCAAAAGACGGGGGGAAAAACTTCTGCAAGACAGAGCTGAGCAATGAGCTCGTTTTCCTTCAACACCTTAACTCCGGAAAATCAGCTCCACCTCCTGTAGGTACGCTTTTAGGGTACCCAATCTGCTCTTCACATCTTTGATGAGTAGCCAGAACAATATTTACGTGTTAGGCTTTTGAAGCTAAAGGGAACAGTTTGGTCTTTTCTCCAGGACAGATGCCTCAGCACCACAACTCGGCTCCTGGACCCGCACGAGCACTGCTGGGCTCAGTTTATTTTAACAGCCGATGATAGCAGGAAAGCAATTTTTTAAGACTGAGCTTGATCAGCGATCTTCAGAACGAGAGAAGACGTAAAACTTCTGAACCCAAAAGGACTTGGGGAACCATCTTCAAAAACGTAGCCCGATGTAACTGCAAAGGACACCTGTTCTGAGGAGCCAAGCTAACCTGCAGCTCCTGGTCCAGCCATCCAAAACAGGGACTGCATCGACTGCAGGAGTTTAAGTTTCCCTGCTCCAAGGTTTTCCTTCTCTCCCTAACAAAGCCCACGTTCCTCACTGTTACGCTTACTGATCAGCCTCGCTCAAGGCATTATATGCTCCCAGGACAGATGATATTGTGAACACCACGGCTGGATCCCTTCGAGATGTCAGAGACGTGCTGCTGCCAGGAGGTTTCTGTGGGGCTGAGCTGGTTGCACGCCCCCATTCGCATCCCTACGCCCCCAGAACAGTGCACACAGGGTGCAGTAGGACACAGTTTCTCCTCCTTGGCTACGGGAACTGCTCTGACTGAACCGAAGGGCATTCGGCGTCGTGCAGGGGCTATGTTCCCACCGCTTCACCCACAAAGGTGCCAGAGGGTGAGCGCGCTCCGCAGCACGGCGCGCAGGTACAGCAGGACACGTAAAGGCTCTGCTTGTTAGCTGCTAATACAGGAAAGGCAATTAGTGTTCGCTCCCTCTAAAAAGGTATCTGATCGATCTTAATTTTAAGCTTTACCCACCCGAGAGAATTGTGATGATTTAAGTAAATTAAAAGGATTTTTTCGTGTTGACATCCCCAGACCGAACCAGAAAGCTGCTGCTGAAGCTGTCTGCGTGTCGACAAACTCCAAGTGACTGGAATTGCGCGTGTAGTCACCAAATATGAGAAAGTAGCTGGTTCATGATGAGCCTAACCTATTTGCTTTAAGCTGAAGCCACCTCCGTCTACAAGGACGACAGTAATCTGACGCTTCTTCAGGGAATCAGCTTGCCTGCAGACCGAATGAGGCATTGCCCATCTCACCTTCAATCTCAAGGAGGCGAGAGCGCCTTTAATTAACAAATGTGCTTCCAGTCGACGTCAGGAACATAAATTACGCTTCCTCTATTCCAACCGGGGCTATATGCTTAACCCCCCTCTTCTGCAGCCTAGGGAAGGGCGCTGCTCCAGCAGCAGCGAGGTGTTTTTAGCCAGAGCGGTCTCTTCCGGGCACTTCCACGTTACGGATCTCTGAGGTTCACACAGGGCTTACGCTTGGTGGGGACACAGAAGGCAAAGCTCTGCGGCTCCCATACGGCAAACCACTCGGTTCTCCTCGGATCTATTTGTTTCGCCTCCTTCCCCACCCAGCCCACGTGGGGCTGCGCTACCTGGCGGTGTCAGAAGCTGTTCCAGAAGCACGTCGCACCCAGGACCCCTGTGCCGTGTCGAAATACTCCCAGTTGTACAGAGCAACAAACGCACCTCTATGTCCTTTAGCGTAGGCAGAAGGAATTATAGCCGCGGCCCACCAGGCTGAGAAAATCGCGTGGAAGACATCTACAGGTGATCAACAGCTGACCGGGACAACAACTGAACATCTGCTCAACGCCCAGCTCCTCAGCACCAATCCCCAGGCAGAAAACTCTCTCATCAAAGGGAAAATGAGTCAAATATGCTGTAGGGAACACGCTGACCCAAGGGAGGCGTCAGCTAACATGGAGGTGAGATATTAAATTTAATGAGACCTCGGATCTGATACAGAAAGTCTCATGTCAGCTTTTAATAAAATCTGTTAATCACAGTGAGTAAATCCCTGCCCCTATCTCTAGGTGTTTCCACATCTTTAGAATTGCTTCTCTCCAAAATATTACACTTGCATTTCTGACTAATAAATGTCATCTCACACTTAGGGCTGAATGAACCCACGCCCCAAGCAGCATTTTCAGTTTTATTTCAGTTTTACGGTGACAGCCCCCTTTTGGCTGTTCAAATGGTCATAGCCTTCACATATGAAACCTTCAAACCAAGATGAAAATCACAAAAAGCCTGATGACTCTGTCTCCAGAAAGCGAACCAAAACACAAAACAAACTTGCTTGTTTCAGGGCTAATAACAGAGCCAGGTGTAAAAAGGGAAAGTCACGCACAAAGGATAATAAGCATATGGTAGAAATTATCAGACAACTGAAGAAGGAGGTAAATGAGCCTAAGGGATAACAAACTAGCTTTGAGGCAGAAGAGAATAAAAAAGAGTCTGATGAAAAAGCAGGAAGATGGAATTAAGAAATCATGAAAGTGTAGGCACGTGGAACAGAAGGCCATTTCCTGTTCCTGAGGATTGTATTCCCTTGATTTAAAAAAAATAAAGGACAGGTTTAAGCATTTGAGCTGTGGTCTCACAAGGTGCCCAAATCCCCAGTATTTGTATGCTTGGGTAACCCCAGGCAGCCACCTCACACCTCCACTTCTGTCACCGCAGCCCTCCACGCACCTGCACGATCCTATCTTCATGTTGCTGGGTTTTATTTTCTTTGGAAGCATTTCAGAAGGTTTTTCAGCCAAGAAAGATCAGCTCCCCGGGCTCCTGCACTTCGCAGCGAGGCCTGATGTTACCACGTCCACTCTGAGACACTGAGGCTAAGCAGACTACGATGCCAATTCTCCTCTGTACGTACCGTCCTCACTACAAAAACCTCACACCCAACCTCTGGGACAACACTCTTCACTTCTCTAAGTTAAAATAATGAAAAAAAAGACGACTCCTAGCCCCAAGGTGGGGGAATCACTTCTTAAGAGTTTCCCAGTTGCTCCTCAGAACACCCAGCATCACGACCAAAGAACTATCACAGCCAGAAAAAAGTCAGAAAAACTGTTTGAAGCGTGTACCACCCCCTTTCATCCCTAGGAGGCTTTGGGTCAGGACCGTTTAGCACTGAAAACCGGCATCGGCGGGGAAAACACCAGCGTGCTCGCTTAGCCCAGGTGCCACAGCGGCACGGGAGGAGCTCCATCAGTACGCTGCTGCTACGTTGGAGAGGGAAGGCAGGTAACGAGTCCCAGCAAAAACTGCAGCACTGCCAAGCAGGGATAAGCAAGCCACAGCCAAACAAGGCAGGCTTTCAAATCGCATCTCAAAGCGACCGCGTTCTTGTTCTAAGGCGGCGGAAAGAAAAAAGGAAATATTCTTCTGTAGGCTTAAAGCACGAGGGAAGGAGAAAAGGAGGGAGGGTGAGGGAGATCCACCACGGGATGGATCAACCTCCTCCTGTCACGCGACTTTACAGAGCCTTGAAAACGGTGCCATCACTTTGACACTGAAACCTATTTCATTTTTCTCTCTCCGAGACCAAGTCTGGCAGAAACACCCAGGTGTATGGAGAACTCCCCTAACTCTGGATACACACGGAGAACTCCCCTAACTCTGGATACACACGGAGAACTCACCTAATTCTGGAAACACACGGAGAACTCCCCTAATTCTGGAAACACACGGAGAACTCCCCTAATTCTGGAAACACACCGAGAACTCCCCTAATTCTGGAAACACACCGAGAACTCCCCTAATTCTGGAAACACACCGAGAACTCCCCTAATTCTGGAAACACACGGGGAACTCCCCTAATTCTGGAAACACAAGGGGAACTCACCTAATTCTGTTGGCTTCAGCAGCTCATCCAGGGTGGTGTAGAAGGGAAGCTTCACCAGGCGAACTTCGGGCTTCACGACTTTGGGTGGCAACCTGCCCAGTCCGTTAAGGTATTTCCCGTAGAGCGCAGGATAGTCAATATTGGGAGTGGAGATAGAAGTCCTAGCCACGGTGCTGCCCCGGTCGTACGACGAATGTATGGAGAGCGCCTCGGGGGACCGGTGCTGCTGGGGCTGGGGCTGGCCGGCTTCGGAGCTCTTCTTGGCGTAGCGAGTCTCATAGAGCTCCTTAATTTTCTTGAAAACCTCAGGGCTGCAGTCAAATTGGACCAATTGCAATGCTCTGGTGACTAGTTCATGCTTAAGTCCGCTTTTACTCCTGCCAACAAAACCCAGCAACATCTGAAGATCTGAGACTCGGAAACTCATCACCATGTTCTAGGGGATAAAAAATTAGAAACGTTCTTACAGCGATAAAAAGGCAACACGTCCGTTCTCTACAACCTGGTTATATGTCTATATATATCCACATCCAAAATACGAAAAATCCCTTCGAAGGAGGGCACCCAACCCTGTTACTCACCCGATCGGCGTGCCAATTATTAGGCAGCTGTTTGAGCAAAGCAGAAAGCATCAACTGAAATCCCACCCAGCTCGCCCAAACCAGAGCAACGCCGCTAAACTGCCTGAATTACCCCAAGCCATTGGTGATAAACAGCAAACAGTGGTCCTGCTCCAAGCACCAGGGACCCCAGGGGACGAGGCCTAAAGCAGCACGCGGTAACTCCTCCACCACGCTCAAAGCCTCCAAACGTCCCAGGCATCTTTGGGTAAGCGAGCTACGTTAAAACCTTTATCTGCAATTCATTATTGCAAAGAAAAGGAAGAAAACGATGAAGAGCTGAAAACCAGCGGGCATTTAAGCGAACCGGGGCTGCCAACCTTTGAATACAGTATTTCAGCGCGCCTGTGTGCTATGCGGACGGGCAAAACCCCCTCAAACTCTTCCTATACATGCAGAACTTTAAAGAAAATGTACATATTTGAGGCTACCCAAAGATATTAGGAGGCTGTTGAAGAGAGGAACATGTTCCCATGAGAACAACGCCTCTGGACTCCGTGCGGGGGCTTTGCCAAGCACTCCCCCACGCTTCCAGCCAGCAGCTGCTGCGCTGGTTATTACGGATTTCGGTGTTTTGATAAGCACTAAAAAACTACATCTTCACCAACTTGCTCTGTGGCTGCCGGGGAAACTCAGGCGGCCTCCAACTGTAAGGTTCAAGCTGCCCTGAAAATATACCCGACAAGAACCCAGATTTATTCCCTCAATAGCCCGCCTCGTGTGTGGAAAACACAGGAATTCAAGGAGCAACCCCAGCAAGGAGCACAGAGACAGCAGGTCTCTTCTCTCCGCTCCTTTTTAACACCTAATCCCCAAAGAAAAGTCATAATTCTGTGGAAGTTAATGGCAGCCCTGTGATTTCCTGAGATGGAAGATGTGGATGATTTATCTAAATAAAGCTACAAATGAATCCAGAAACACTTAACATTCGCTTCCACGTGTGTGGGAATTACGCTACAGAGACAACGCCATTTTATTTCCTCCTCTTTCGTGAAATCTGTCACTTAATCTGGGAGCCTGAGCGACGTTAAAGAACTTCACGCGAACATCACTGGCTGTAGTTAAGGTTTTTGGCAGCTGTGAAGTGTCCCAAAATACCTTTAATAAGGGGAAAAAAGGGAGATAGCTTTAAGGATGAGAGAAAGGCTGTTTAATTGGGGGAACAACACAATTCAAGAGAACTGGATCCATGTCACTGCCTCGCTAGGTGCCACCTGCGTGATCCTGGCCAAATTCCTGTGCCTCGGCGTTCTCTAAGTACGAAACAGGGAGAGCATCGCCCTCGCTGAAGCTCCTCAAGGATAAATATTTGCAAAAATAAAAGCACCGAGGCTGTGCAGCACCCCGACAGCACAGCAGCAAGGGGAGGCAGAGAACAGCGGACGGATTCTTACGCTCGCTGCTCCGACACCGCCACTCGTTCGGGACTTCTGGTGAATAAAGTGAAGTTTGAACCGACACATTTTTATGGTTTGCATTTAGAAGGGTTTACGGTCCGGACTGGATCCGAGCAGGGACAGCAGGGCAAGTTTTACAGAAAGCAAACATCTCACTGAGGCTCGGATCCGCGTAACAGTCCGAGGGGTGCTTAGAGGGATCGAGGGGTGCTTAGAGGGATCGCGTTAACTACAGAAATCGTTTAACGTTAACGTCAGCTCCTCCCTCCGAGGCAGCTTCGTGTGTAAGCGGTGTGGAGCCACGCTCAAGCACCTGCTAAGGAGGCGCCAGCTGAGGTCCTGGAAGCACACCTCCTCCAGAGGAGACCTGGGCTCACAAAACCAACGGGAGAGGCCGGACAGGAGGCAGGGGGGAGCCCGCAGCACCGCTTACAAGAGGCTCCCGCACGTATTTTTGCGGCCAAGCAGCCCCTTGGCGCTCGTTAGCTGCTCCTGCAGGTGCTAACCGCGTTCCGGCTGATCCTCAGGGACGACAAAGCCCCCCCCCCGCCAGAGCAGAGGGTGGGGGGCAGAGAACCAGGACCCAGGACGGGGGCCAAGCCCCCCCCTGGGTGAAGGGCTTTGTCCCAAGCTCCCCCAGGAACAAGGTTTTTGCTCCCCTCAGGAGCAGTGGTTTTGCCCCCGGCCCCCCCCAGGAGCAGGGGTTTTACCCTGCAAGGTTTTTGCCCCAAGCTTCCCCCAGGAGCTGGGGCTTTGCCCCAAGCCTCTCCCAAGAGCAGGGGCTTCACCCTACAAGTTTTTTTCCCCAAGCTCCCCCCAGGAGCAGGGCTTTTGCCCCACAAGCTTTTTGCCCCCAGCCCCCCCTTAGGAGCAGGGCTTTTGCCCCAGAAGGTTTTTACCCCCTGCCCCCCCCCCCCCAGGAACAAGGGCTTCACCCCACAAGGGTTTTGCCCCCAGACCCCCCATGAGCAGGGGTTTTGCCCCACGAGCTTTCTGCCCCAACCCCCCCCTAGGAGCGGGGGTTTTGCCCCACGAGGTTACTGCCCCACGCCCCCCCCCCAGAAGCAGCGGTTTTGTCCCCACCCCCCCCCGGGAGCACAGGGTTCACCCCCCCCCCCAATCCATCCCACCAACCCCCGGGCTGCAGCGCCGTTACCTGCCCCAACCCCCCCCCCACCGTCCCTGCCCCCCGGGCCCCCCCCGCTCCCCGGGGCCGCGCTGCCGTTACCGGGCAGGAGCCCGGCGGGGCGGCTGGGGGCGGGGGGGAGCCACCTGCGCTCCTCAGCCCCAGGGGGGGTGGGAGCAGCTCATGGCCCAGCACCGGGCGGTGCCTCAGGGCTCGGCCCGGGGGCTCCAACACCGCACCGGGACCCCCGGGGCCGCCGTTACCGGGGCGGGGAAGGGAACGAGGTGGGGGGGGGGGGGGGGGAGGCCCGGGGGTACCGCCCCCTCCTCTCAGCAACGGAGCCGCGGCGCCGGCCGCGGTCTCTCCCGAACGGGAAGAGCCTCGGCAGCTCCCCCAGCCCCGCTTCGGGTCGCTCCGGCCCGGTCCCGGCGGCCGGGAGGGCGCCGCCGCCGCCGCTCACTCACTTTCGCCTCCACCAGCTCCGCCGCCATCTTGGCCTCCAGCGTCCACCGCGCCGGGAGCCGCCGACCGGGTCACGTGACGGCCGCGGCGAGGGGAGGGGGGGAGGAGAAGAGGGGCGGGGCCTCGGCGAGGCACGCGCCGCCCAATCGGCGCGCGCGCGCGCCCTTCTCCCCGCCGGCCGCTGCCCTGCCGCGCAGGCGCAGTTGGTTCCGCCCCGCCCGGCGCCGCCTTCCCGGGTTGTCTTAAAGGGGCAGCGCCCCGGAATTATTTTTGGGGGGTGGGGCGGGGGCGTCCTTGCTGGGAGCAGGTTTGGGGGTTTGCAGAGCCAGCAGAAGCTGTGCTGCACCCCCCGTGCTCCCCGTCCGCAGGACTCGTGGTGTCTTGTTGTAATAAGGAGCCTGCTGGCCTGGGCTGCTGTTGGGAGGTGGTTTTGGGGAGCAGCTGCCAGGGATTTCCCCAGGTGGAGGCGCTGGGAGGGGGGAATTAAATGTAAAAGCTTTCAGGTGCGTCCTCGCCAGGGGAAACATGGAGGGCACTGAGATAATCCTGTCCCTGTGGTAGCCACAGCCTCGGTTTGTTTGAGTCTGCTCCTCCTGATGGAGCTCTGGGTCTTCTGATGCCCTCTGTGGATGGAGGTGCTGGAGCTGCTCTGGGGGGGGTCTCAGGAGACTGAGAGGGGATCTGATCGATGTCTGTAAATACCTGAGCTGTGGGAGACAGAGGGACACGGCCGACCTCTTTTCAGTGCTCTGTGGGGACAGGACAAGGGGCAGCGGCCACAAAATGGAGCCCAGGCAGTTCCGCACCAACACGTGAAAGAACTTCTTCCCGGTGAGGGTGACGGAGCGCTGGGACAGGCTGCCCAGGGAGGCTGTGGGGTCTCCTTCTCTGGAGATATTCGAGGCCCGTCCGGACGCCTCCCTGGGCAGCCTGCTCTAGGGAACTGCTTTGGCGGGGGGGTGGACCCGGTGCGCTCTGCAGGGCCCTGCCGACCCCTACAGTTCTGTGGTTCTGTGTGGTCACCTCTGCGTGGCTGCTTTGGGCCTTGAGAAGCTCCTGCCATGCTGAACCTGACACCTCCAAAGCACAGGCATCTTCTCCTGGCAGTCTTTGAGCAAGGTGCCCGTGGTGATGGCATCCCAGAAATCCAACAGCCCTTCCGCACAGGTCAGTGTTTGCATCCCCATTTTTCCGTGTTCTTGGGGAAATGACCTCTCAATAACCCATCACCTACTCAAAAACACCTCAGGTGTGGATAGAAATGAAAAAAAGGATGCAATGGGAACTGGACCTGGTGCAGGGGAAGCTCCTGGGAAGCCAGCTGAGCATCTGCTGCTCGTGCATTACTGGCAGTGGCTTTACACAACAGGGGATAGACCCTGCGGATCCTTGCTGTTGGAGGACACAGAGGTTTTCCAGCACTTTCCTTCCTCTCATCCTCAGCCCCACGAGCTAATTAAACAAAAAGACAATTAGCTGGTTTCCCAGGCAGGCCGACATGTTAATCAGGCCGTCCAGCATTCCCTTCCAGTCTGGCAAAAGCCAGCATTGGTGCTAAAAATTCAAACAGTTGCTATGGCAACTCCAACAGCTGATAACTCATCCTGTCACAGGGAAAGCACAGGATGCAGCCTCCCAGGGCCAAAGTGATCCCCGGTGCAGCTCCGCCGCTGTCCTGCTGGGACCATGGTGGGCAGAGGGGCTGATGGGCTGGGAATTTGGCAGCAGCTGTGGCTGCCTGGCAGGGTGGTTTGGGGACAAAGTGGCGCGGATTCATGAAAGTTCTCTTAATGTTGTAGGTGATGGAGGTGGGGCGACAGTGTCCTATGATGCTATGGGGAAGGAAGAAAAAAGAAGCAAAATGTGTATGCTGTGGAGATGGTGATGTTCCACCATGTGGAGTCCCTCTTTGCTTTGTCCATCTTTGTGACCTCCTTTTAATTTGCTCCTAGCTCAGGTAATCCTGTTCACTGCACAACGCTTTGGGTTCTCTGTACACTGCAACAACACAGAGCAAGTGTGGGCAGCCTTTCCATGCTGGGCTTGAAGGACTCCTCCTGAAAACACACTCAGGGTCGTTCCCCGCACCACACGGTCCCTGCCCCAGCCCTTTTCGGAGCAGGGATCAGGAATGGTGCAGCCAGCAGGACCAGGGAGGCGATCGCCCCCCTGTGCTCTGCTGTGGTGAGGCCGCACCTTGAGTTCTGGGTTCGGTTTTGGGCCCCTCAGTACAAGAAGGACATCGAGGCCCTGGAGCATGTCCAGAGCAGGGCTACGAAGCTGGTGAAGGGTCTGGGACACAAGTCCTGTGAGGAGCGGCTGAGGGAACTGGGGGTGTTTGGTCTGGAGCAGAGGAGGCTCAGGGGAGACCTTATTGCTCTCTGCAACTACCTGAAAGGAAGGTGTGGGGAGCTGGGGGTCGGCCTCTTCTCACAGGTAACTAGTGATAGGACTAGAGGGAATGGCCTCGAGGTGTGCCAGCGGAGGTTCAGGCTGGAAATGAGGAGACATTTCTGTCAGAGAGAGCAGTCAGGCGCTGGGACGGGTTGCCCAGGGAGGTGGTGGAGTCACCGTCCCTGGGGGTGTTCGAGGAAAGGCTGGACGTGGTGCTTAGGGACATGGTTTAGTGGTGACATTGGTGGTCGGGTGGTTGCACCGGGTGATTTTGGAGGCCTTTTTTTTTTTTTTTTTTTTTTTTTTTTTACTGATTCTAGCATCCTGTGACCGGGCTCGCCTCCTTCAGCCCCAGCGGGCCCAGCGCAGGGCCCCGCCCGGCGGCAGGGGGCGCTGCAGCCCCCCCCCCCCCGCCCCACTGGCAGGCGCATGCGCAAAGCGTCGGTGACAGGACGGGGTGGTGGGCGTGGCCTAAAGCAAAGGAGGCGTGGTCTACCGGGAAAGGGGGCGTGGCCTCCCTATGGCCGGGGCTGGAGCCCGCCCCCCCCGTAGAGTCACGGGCAGCTGGGAGCTAGACAGGCGCGGCTGCGCATGCGTACTGGGCCCGAACCGCGCAGGCTCCGCCCCCCGGCCGGCGCCGCCGTATAAAAGGGGGGCGGTTGACGTCAGCGCTCTCTTCCGCCCGCTCTGCGCTCGCCACCGAGACAGGGCCGCCGCTGCCGCCATTACCGCTCCCCCCCCCCCCCGCCTCGTAGAATCCGCCGCCATCCGCCATCATGGTGAGCCCCCGCGTCCTGCCGCCGCCCGGGGGGGTCGGAGGGGACCTCGAACTGGTTGCGGGACCGGGGATCGCTGCCCCGGGAGGGCCGGCGGCGGGGCAGGGGCCTGGCGCTGCGGGCCGGGCCTGTGCTGAGGGGTGGGGCTGGACGGGGGGGGGGGGGGGGTGACCGTGGAGGGGGGGGGGTGACCCGGGGGGGGGAAGGTGCCGTGGCAGCCCCTTGGGGGCCCTCCCGTGCTGGTGCCGGGTTGTGTGGGACCCGGCCGTGCTGCTCCCTGCCCGGCGGGGGGAGCGGCGGTGATGTGGCAGTGGAAGGGGCCGGGAGGCCACCGGGCGTTATGTAACGCTGCGGGCCCGGCGGGGGCAGCCTCGCAGGCTGTCGTTTACCTAGAACGCCTTTTATACGGGGTTTCTGCTCGATAAGGGTTAGGTTTTCGGCAGGGTTTGCCTCAAGGAGACAGCAGGTAGCAGGGTATGTAGGATGTGCTCGGGGTGTCGGCTGCTGCTGGGTGCCCGCAGCGCGAGCCTGGGCCTCGCTGTTCGTAACGCTGGTGTCTGCAGTGCCCTTGGTGTTCCTCCTGTGGGGCGTCTCGTAGCGTTGGCTGCGCAGGCAGAATTGATGTCAGCAGGAGTAAACTTGGCACCACCAGGTATTGGCGTTGTTGGTTGGCCTTCCTGGAAAAAAAAATAAAGCTTGCTTTTTTATACGCTGTGTTTTTTTCGCCTTTTTCTCTTCAAGGTGAACTTCACAGTAGACCAGATACGGGCCATCATGGACAAAAAGGCCAACATCAGGAACATGTCTGTGATTGCCCACGTTGATCATGGCAAATCAACCCTGACTGATTCTCTGGTATGCAAAGCTGGTATCATCGCCTCTGCCCGCGCGGGGGAGACTCGTTTCACTGACACAAGAAAGGATGAGCAGGAGCGGTGCATCACCATCAAATCAACGTGAGTTGTCGTTCTTCAGGCGCTTTAATGCTTCTAGTGCGCGGTCTGACCTTGGAGGTGCTTTGAATCCTAGGCTGTTTTTTTTTCTTGAGCTCGAAGAAGAAATCATCAGGCATTCTCTGTTCGCATCATTCAGAAGCTTAAATGAAAGAACAAGTATTGGGGTTGGTGTTCACAGGAGCCCTGTGGTGTGGAGGCTGTCCGGTGAGCAGCCACTGTTCTTAGGAGTGTCTCTGTCTGCAGACCGGGCTGTGTCACCATGGGTGGCTGAGGAGCGTGAAAGGGGATGGGAAGGGATTAGATGTAGTAGCAAAAGCAGAAATACTGGTCTGAAAGTGCTCTTTGGGCACTTCGAATCGCCGGAAGTGGTTATGATTTCAGGAAAGCATAAGAAGCACAGTTCTCAGCTTCTGAGTGTTTTCTGTGCTGGCCTCCCAGGAACGTGATTGAAGAAATCCTGAAGCCCAAGTGCAGCTTCTGTGCAGGATGAAAGGCAGATCCTAATTGCATGTTTGTTTCTAAGCACTGGGGAGTGGTAATGCGTGGTTAGAAACTTCGAGTTTTTCTTTTATTTCAGAGCTATATCTCTATTTTATGAGCTCTCTGAAAATGATTTGGCCTTCATCAAGCAGAGCAAGGATGGTTCTGGTTTTTTGATCAACCTGATCGACTCTCCTGGGCACGTGGATTTCTCTTCAGAGGTCACTGCTGCTCTTCGTGTCACTGACGGTGCCCTGGTTGTTGTCGACTGTGTCTCTGGTAAGGTTTTCTGTAGCCGTGTGTAACTGCAGTGTACCTTGGTCAGGCTTGAAAATAAGAGGACTAATTCCCATGCGTTTGACAGGCGTGTGCGTGCAGACAGAGACTGTGCTGCGTCAGGCCATTGCTGAGAGGATCAAGCCTGTCCTGATGATGAACAAGATGGACCGAGCGCTGCTGGAGCTGCAGCTGGAGCCAGAAGAGCTGTACCAGACCTTCCAGCGCATCGTTGAAAATGTCAATGTCATCATCTCCACGTACGGAGAAGGAGAAAGCGGTCCCATGGGAAATATCATGGTAAGTGAGTGGCTGTGAACACCGCCTGCAAAATAAGCCACTTGAGCAACAGCAAGCAGCTGGGGCCTTTCTGTAGTCCTTTGCCCTATCAAAGGGAGAAGCGAGACTGGAATAATGAACATACCCCTGCTACCCAGACCCCACTGGTTTGGGGATCTTGCTCGCTTTCCTTCAGAATCTTCTGTTAGCACAAGCCCTGAGCAAATGAAGACCGTAAATCCAGGAAAGTACCTTCCCTCTGTAGGGCTTTTTATGCACCTGGCATCAGGTGATGCGAGATCCTTGGCTCCTGCTCAGCACCAGTCTGCAGCCGTCTCCTGAGACGGAAGGGCAGTTGGTGTCTGTTGTACCTCTGTTCCGCGCTCCCTGCTGGGCTCCTGAGCAATGAGCAGGACTGCTGGCTGCAGAAAACCCGTGTGCTTTGTTCCTGTTGAGCGCTTTTGTGCATGTTACAGGTGTTCATGTGCTGCTGCTGATCCCTGTTAAGGACGAGAGTCTTACCTGCATGGAAGTTAAGCAGATGTTGAGCTGCTTGAAGTGAAGAATAGGCAACCGAACTGGGAAAAACTGATCCAGTTCTGTGTTACAAAGCTAAAATTGGGCAGTCTGACCCCCTGGGCGAATGGTGGCAGTCACAGAAATGCTCAAGGGTTCTGTAGCTCTGAAGCTCCATCTTCAAACCCTGCTGAGTGGTGGCTGAGGCCGGCTGCCGGGACCTTCCCTGTCTGTAACAGCTGTTGTTGCTCCTCTGTAACCCAATTGTTTGTTGCTTTTTCAGATCGATCCAGTGCTTGGTACAGTTGGCTTTGGTTCTGGTCTGCACGGCTGGGCTTTCACTTTGAAACAGTTTGCTGAAATGTATGTTGCAAAGTTCGCTGCCAAGGGTGATGCCCAGATGAATCCATCGGAGCGTGCCAAGAAAGTAGAAGACATGATGAAGAAGCTGTGGGGAGATAGGTGAGCAGTTGGGGCCGACTTTAATTTCCAGGCCAGCTGTGCGCCCGCAACCTGATGGTGCAGAAGATCAGTGAGGAGGGGAGGACGTGGTTGTGCCTGTTCACAGCCCTGTCTCACGTAACTGGTCCTTGTGCTAGCTTTGGTTCAGAGATCTGTCTCCCATAAAATCTTTACAGAGTAGGAAAGCCAGACAAGTGGGGAGGGGATGGTGAGCTGGCGATGTGAGTAAATGCATTTTGGCCAGCTCTGAAAGCCTGAGAGCGATTGGGAAAGTAGAGTTCTTACTCAGCAACTCTTTCCTCTGCCCTGAGCTAAGCAGAAAAAGCCACAGCTCTGTGCCTGGACTGGGCATTGATAGCTGTCTGGCATAATTCTTTCTCCAGGTATTTTGATCCTGCTACTGGCAAGTTCAGCAAGTCTGCTACTGGCCCTGATGGGAAGAAACTGCCCAGGACGTTCTGCCAGCTCATCCTTGACCCCATCTTCAAGGTGTGTTCCTTAGCGCTCAGCCCTTGCTGGTGCCTTAAGCTCCTGCAGTGCGTGATGATGGAAAATTTCTTCACTTTGACCTGACGCGTTTGATTGAAGAAATTCGAGTATCTGACACAAGGCTAGCTCATTACTCTGCAGGCAGGGAAGCTGGTAGCAGATAAGGGGAAGGCAAGTATGTGCCTAAGTCCGTACGGATTTAGTGGGGTGGAAGGTCAGAACGCAGGTTCTGTGGAGCGTAGAGTTTGTGCTGCTGCTGCAGACTGGGTCACGAGGCATTCACGAATGTTGCTGCTGTTCTAGGTTTTTGACGCAATCATGAGCTTCAAGAAGGAGGAGGCAGCTAAACTGATTGAGAAACTGGACATCAAGCTTGACAGTGAAGATAAGGACAAGGAGGGCAAGCCCCTGCTGAAGGTGAGATTGGTCTGAATCCCCTGTGAGGAGAGGTCAGAAGTGGGGCTGGTCCAGCTGCATGAACGTACTGAGCAGCTACAAATCCTGCTTGGGTTGGAAGGTGCTGTTCACAGCTCAGAGGGGGGCGAGGAGGGGAAGGTTAACTGCTCGGCTTCGAACAATCTGCTTGGGTCTTACTCCTCTAATCTCCGCCTCAGGCCGTGATGAGGCGGTGGCTGCCTGCTGGAGATGCCCTGCTGCAGATGATCACCATCCACCTGCCTTCTCCTGTCACGGCCCAGAAGTACCGCTGCGAGCTGCTCTATGAGGGACCCCCCGATGATGAGGCTGCCATAGGTACAATGAGCCCCTTCTCTGCCGTGAGGGATCTCTTCACGTAGCTGCTTTGCGGTCTGAAATGCCTGTAGCTGTCTTGTTCTGCGTCCCCAGCTTAGTAGCTCCGCTAATTCTTGACCCCGTAGCTCTTCTAGCACGGATCAAACAGGCTTACTAGGTAGCACTTTACTCGGGAGGGTTGAGCTAGGTAAGTAACTGGAGAGAAGCCAGGGTGTGTGCCAAAGGCTCAGGCTGAGCCTGTATTTGTTTAAAAGATCCCTGGTAAAAGATCTCTTGGCAGTCTGATCTCTCACTGGTTGTGCTGGCCAGCTGGGTAGGAGGGAACAGGCGGGGGCACTGTTGGGTACATTCTCATGATTAGGGGCCGTGGGTGGTTATGCTGATTGCTGGAAATATCACTGAATCGAATTGATTTTCCCTTCTTCCCAGGTATTAAGAACTGTGACCCCAAAGGCCCCCTGATGATGTATGTCTCTAAAATGGTGCCAACCTCCGACAAGGGACGTTTCTACGCTTTTGGACGTGTTTTCTCTGGTCTCGTCTCAACTGGCTTGAAAGTCAGGATCATGGGACCCAACTACACACCTGGCAAGAAGGAGGATCTGTACCTAAAGCCAATCCAAAGGTCAGTCCTGGCTGGGTGGAGTGCGGTCACAACTGTGGTTCAGGTTTGTGGTCCTAGAACCGTTCTGGGTCGGTTCTAGAACTGTGTTGGGTCTATTCTTAAGTCTGAGGCCGTGAAAAAGGCTTGGCTGCTGATCTCAAGTCTGCTGCCACAGCTCTGGGATGCTGCCTTGTGGGACTTCGTCCTTCAAACCCAGGTGAAACAGCCTTCTCTTTCTTCAGGACCATTCTCATGATGGGCCGCTATGTGGAGCCCATCGAGGACGTGCCTTGTGGAAACATCGTTGGTCTGGTTGGTGTCGACCAGTTCCTTGTGAAGACTGGAACCATAACCACCTTCGAGCACGCTCACAACATGAGAGTCATGAAGTTCAGCGTCAGCCCCGTCGTGCGTGTGGCCGTTGAGGCCAAGAACCCAGCCGACCTGCCCAAGCTAGTGGAAGGACTGAAGCGTCTCGCCAAGTCTGACCCTATGGTGCAGGTGAATGTCTGAGAGTTTGAGGTGCAGGAGCTTCCCTGGTCCTGCTGACGCGGTGGGCTTCTGGTAGGAGTTGTTCTTTTTGGCCTTTGTGATTGTACTGGGCGCGCTGGCAGGGAAATGTCCTGAGCTGGATACTGGTCCCAGCCCTACCAGAGTGGGAAGGAACGGAGCGCTTCACCTTTGGGCTGGTACTGAGTCATCCTCAGACCAGTGGAAAGAGTTCCCCAAACCAGCCCCATGAGTCAGAAGCCCGATGGGCTCTGATTTTTGCCAAATGTTAGTGGTTTATGTGCAAGAGCTTCTGTTGCGTTGCAGTCAGAAGTCTCACCTGCTGCATTAATGCTCTTCGCAGTGCATCATTGAGGAGTCTGGAGAGCACATCATTGCTGGCGCAGGGGAGCTGCACTTGGAAATCTGCCTGAAGGATCTGGAAGAGGACCATGCTTGCATTCCTATAAAGGTACGGCTGCTGCACGCAGCCTGGGGGGCTGCTGGGGCAGAACGACTCTGCAGCCTGTAAGCTCCTAACTGACAACACAGATGCAGCTGCCTGTCTCTGCAGCTCCTGCCACCGGGGAGCAAATCCCTGGGGTGCCCGTTACTGCGGTGGCAGTTTAAGAATTCCAGCTATGGTGGATGGAGCGGAGCGCGAGGCTCACACAGCTCCTGATCTGATTTTACTGTTGGCTGCTTAATGCTGCGTTTTGTTACGCTGCCTGTAAAGCAGCGTGGGTTGGGTGTTGCCCCGATGTAAGTGCTATCTACACAAACTTGCAGCCAGTGGGGGCTGCTCTTGAAGTCAAAGCAGTAAGAATTTGGTGCTAGACCTGTTCTGCCGCAGCGCTGGTGTGAGCTGCAGTTCGGCCGGTGTCTCACTGCTGTTCTCTGCCGTGCTGTTTGTCGCTGCAGAAATCTGATCCTGTTGTGTCTTACCGTGAGACAGTCAGCGAGGAATCCGACATCATGTGCCTTTCCAAGTCCCCCAACAAACACAACAGGCTGTACATGAAGGCCCGGCCCTTCCCCGATGGACTGGCTGAAGACATTGACAAGGGCGAGGTCTCTGCTCGCCAGGAGTTGAAACAGCGAGCTCGCTACCTGGCCGAGAAGTACGAGTGGGACGTCACCGAAGCCAGGAAGATCTGGTGCTTCGGTCCCGACGGCACTGGCCCCAACATCCTGACTGACGTCACCAAGGGAGTGCAGTACCTGAACGAGATCAAGGACAGTGTGGTGGCCGGCTTCCAGTGGGCGACAAAGGAGGTAGGGGCCGTGCTTCTGGCGCTCAGCTTCTGGGGCCGACCGCTCCAGGGCAGCAGTGTGCAGAGTCCTGAAAAGCTGATGCTGAGGAGAGCTTTGGAAATAGCGCGTGAAGAAGCTAGTAAAAGGCTTCAGTGCTCTGAGAAGCTGCACTGATGAATTGGAGGTAGGAGGAGCTGGTTCTTAACTCGTGGGCAAGGAAGATAAAATGCTGAGTAGCTTCTCAGTGTAGCAAGTGAGCTGCTGTGCTCGCTGCTGTAGGACCCACTTCCCAGGAACACCAGTAAGCTGAGACACCAGTAGACACCAGTAAGTTGAGGGAGCAGAGCTTGCCAGTAGAGACTGCCAGCTGCCTTCTGCCCCCAGCGCTGGTTGACAGCCTGCTTCCCTTTCCCAGGGGGTCCTGTGTGAGGAGAACATGCGTGGCGTTCGCTTCGATGTGCACGATGTGACCCTGCACGCCGATGCCATCCACCGTGGAGGCGGGCAGATCATCCCCACTGCCAGGAGATGCCTGTACGCCTGCGTGCTTACTGCCAAGCCCATGCTCATGGAGCCCATCTACCTTGTGGAAATCCAGGTAAGGAAAAAGCTCAGCCCAGGAGCTCCGAAGAGCCCGCGTGTGGCAAATGCAGGTGCGTGTTTACAGTCCTGACCCCTCTCTTGCAGTGCCCAGAGCAGGTGGTTGGTGGCACCTACAGCGTGCTGAACAAGAAACGTGGGCACGTCTTCGAGGAGTCCCAGGTGGCCGGCACCCCCATGTTTGTGGTCAAGGCCTACCTGCCTGTCAACGAGTCCTTCGGTGAGTGGGGGAGCTCTGGGAGCGCTGCAAGGGGGGTGGCGCACACGCTGACAGCCAGGGGCAGGTAAATCCTAAATCCTGCCCTGGAAGGAGAACCTTTATATCCAGCTGTTCCTTACCTGGATGTGCCTTGGGATGCAGGCTTCCAGGTGCCCTGCAAGTTACCGCCCCTGGAGGTTTGGGTGCTCCTTCGGAGGTCTGGGTGCTCCTTTGGGGTCGTGTTGAAGGTTGTGGGTCACCAGCAGCACACCTAAAGGGGATGAGGGGCAGCTGGAAGGTCGCTGTAGCTGAGGAGTGTGGCAAGTTCATGCTCTTGGACACCACATCCACCACATCTGTCCTGGGGGAGAGGTGATGACGCGAAGCTGTAGGGAAGTGCATGCCTCTCACCTCTGCTCTCTCCTCCAGGTTTTACGGCTGACCTGAGGTCCAACACCGGCGGCCAGGCTTTCCCCCAGTGCGTGTTCGACCACTGGCAGATCCTGCCCGGGAGCCTCTTCGACAGCGCTAGCCGTCCCTGCCAGGTGGTGGCCGAGACCCGCAAACGCAAAGGGCTGAAGGAGGGCATCCCCGCACTGGACAACTTCCTGGACAAGTTGTAAAAGCCCCCGCCCCAGCATCACTGTCACTGTCGTTGGACTCGGGGGGGAAAAAAAAAACAACTAACTAGCGTAACACCAGTGCAGCAGGCAAATGGTAGACTGCAGTGACCATCTCTTTGCATTGTACTTAATCAGTTTCATAGCGATTTGAGACTTTCAACAAAAAAGCATTGATATTCAGCCTTATAGGTTTCTGTGTTGCACATGACTCATCTGGGGCCCCACTCGGTGCCATTGTAACTAAAACATTTCCACTTGATGCAACTAGAGTTGCCTGATTCCATATTTATTTGACTCGTGGGTGAGGAGGAGCATCTCTGCTTTGTTTTCTGAGGGTGTAGATGAGTGGCTGGAGGTGGGGGAGCAGGGATGTGCTCGGTTCTTATCTCTCAAAGGGGGTTGGGGGGGAGACGGTGCCCAACTGAACGCAAACCAGGTGCAGCCGGGGCTGGGGGGGGGGGGGTTGGCTCCTGTTAATGGCCTGTAGTGGGTTTTCAGGGAGGGGGTGTCCAGGGATTTCTGGTTGGGCAGAAACTAGAAGGCAAGGAGATCTTGTGCAGTGTGCTTGTCATCATGACCATCAACCAATGTATTAGTGCCACTGGAAATAATAAATTTGATATGGTGACTGAATAGTCGCGGGGGCTCCTGGCTTGGTTCCCTCCTGGAGGTGCCCGCGGCCGTTTCTCCTGGTAGCAGCGCGCTCTGTCCCCCTACCCGTCTGCTGCTGAGGCCCGCCGGCCTCCGGGGGGGGGGGCGGCGAATGCGGCCGGGGGGGAGGAATGCGGGGGCCGGAGGCTGCACTTCGCAGCCGCGCCGGGAGGGGGCCGGGGGCGGGTCTCGAACCCGCGGCCGGGCGGTGTTCGCCCTCCCCGGTGACGTCATCGCACCGAGGGGCGGGGCCTTCGGGCGGCGCGGCAGCCAATGGGAGGCGCGGGGGGGCGGGGCCTGCGCTGTGCTGGAATGCGGCGGCGGCGGCGGCCCAGGTGGGGCCGGGCGGGGCGGGGCCGGGCCGGGGGGCGCTGAGGGGCGGGGGGGGGGCACCGGGGGGCGGGGGGGAGGGGGGGGGCGGCTCCGGCCCCGCTGAGCGATCGCGGCCCCGCGGCCCGTGTCGTGCTCCAGGTGCTGAGCGGAGGCTGCCCCCGCCGGGGAAGCGGCGGCCCCGCGGCCATGTCCACCTTCCGGCAGGAGAGCGTGGAGGAGTTCTACGAGATGGGCGGAGAGCTCGGCAGGTAGGGGGGGGCTGGGGGGGCGGCGGGTGGCGTCACGGCGAGCGGGTGCGTCACAAGTTCTTACGTCACGGTGAGCGCGTACGTCACGGCGAGCTCTTGTCACGACGAGCGCTGACGTCACGATGAGCTCTGACATCAGAGCGAGCTCTTACAACGAGCTCTTACGTCACGACGAGCGCTTACATCAGAGCGAGCTCTTTTGTCACGACGAGCTCTTTACGTCACGACAAACTCTTCTGTCAGAGCGAGCTCTTACGTCACGACGAGCTCTTACATCAGAGCGAGCTCTTACGTCGCGACGACCTCGTACGCCAGTGAGCTCTTTTGTCACGACGAGCTCTTATGCCGTGATGAGTTTTTACACTGTGACAAGCCCTCACGTCACGACGAGCCCTCACGTCACGACGAGCTCTTACCTCAGAGCTCTCTCCTGTGGCGGCACAGCCCCCGCGCTTCCCCACCGCCGCTCCCCACAGGCGCTGGGCTCGCCGTGCCGCGGTGCTGGGGCCCGGCCGCCCCACGCAGCAGCAGCCACGTGCCCGGGGGGTTTGGGCTCTGCAGCCCCCCCAGGTCCCGCAGCCCTCAGCAGCCCCCCGGCACCCCTCAAGGCCGGGGCCCTGCCGCAGGCCTCCGGTCCTCCCCCGCTGCGGGGCCTGCTGGTGCCTGGGCTGCCCCTGGGGAACGCGGCCGTGGCGGCTCCGCTCCGGGCCTTATAAGGCCTCTCGGGCGAGCGGGGCCGGTGGCGGGGCCGGGACGTCCCCGCGTGCCGGCAGGGAGGGGACGGGGGGGACGTGGGCCTGTGCCCCTCTCCTGGCCGCTGAGGGGCTGCGGGGGCTCGAGGGTGCCGGGAGGGACGGGTGCCAGGAGTGTCCCCGGCCTCTGCGGGCAGATTTCAGGCTTCCTCCCAGCCACTAGCGGCGACCACCGGGCTCCCACCGGGCTCCCGAGCAGCCGGGGAGCAGGGGCGGAGGCCACGATTGTGGCCCGGCTGGGGGCTGAGCGGATCGGGATGGCATCTGCAGCTGCCTGGGCGGCGCAGGGACGAGCCGGCAGCCGCCGTGTCCTCGGGAGGAATTTCCTTCCTGCGTCCCACGCAGCGCCGCTCCGCGGGGGTTTGGTTTTAACGCCAGCTCCGGCTGAGCCGTGTGGTGCGTGCGGGGCTGCGTGGGCAGCCGGGGTACCCCAGCCCTGCTGCACGGCCACGCCTGCCCCGGGGGTGGGTTTTTTTCTCCTCCTGGCTCTGCTGTAGGGGCTTCAGTGCCCCCAGTCCCGTCCTACAGCCGGAGGAGCAATGCAGGGAGCAGGTAGGTTGTGTCGGACACATATGGGAGGACCCCGATTCCAAAGAAGCCGGGGGGAGCTGTGCATCCTCCCGCACCGGTAGGCGCGGAGCAGGATGTCCTCTCCTCACCTTGCCCCTTCCCTGCCTCCCCCAGCGGCCAGTTTGCCATCGTGCGGAAGTGTCGGGAGAGGAAAACGGGCCTGGAGTACGCGGCCAAATTCATCAAGAAGCGGCGGCTCTCATCCAGCCGGCGCGGCGTGAGCCGGGAGGAGATCGAGAGGGAGGTGGACATCCTGCGGGAGATCCAGCACCCCAACATCATCACGCTGCACGACATCTTTGAGAACAAAACGGACGTGGTGCTGATCCTGGAGCTGGTCTCGGGGGGCGAGCTCTTTGACTTCCTGGCCGAGAAGGAGTCCCTGACGGAGGAGGAGGCCACCCAGTTCCTCAAGCAGATCCTGGACGGGGTGCACTACCTGCACTCCAAGCGCATCGCCCACTTTGACTTGAAGGTGAGGCCTGGCGCGCGTGAGTACCTCGTGGCCGGCATTGGGGGGTGGGTGGTAAATGTCGCCCCTCTCCCTCTGCAGCCGGAGAACATCATGCTGCTGGACAAGAACGTGCCAAACCCTCGCATCAAACTCATCGACTTCGGGATCGCCCACAAGATCGAAGCTGGGAACGAGTTCAAGAACATCTTTGGGACCCCGGAGTTTGTGGGTGAGGCCGGGCAGGCGTTGTTTGTGGGGGGGGTCCCCAGCCAAGCATGCAGCAACGTCCCTGCTCCTTCCCTCTCCCACCATCTCCAAGATTTTGCCTCTCGTGCCTTTATGCAGCGATGAGTTCAGTGTCCGAACTGCGGCCCCGCGGTGGGCAGAGCGGCCAGACTCCTCGGTCCTGCCGTCCTCGGGCACCCTAAGATTTGGGGGCAGAGCTGGGCACCCCGCATCTCCCCGAAAGCTCCGGAGGACGTGGCCGGGCGGGGGATGAATGCCTCGATGGGGACATTTAATTTTTTCTCCCCGGAATAAATCTGTTCTCTCCCTTCTTTCCTTCCAAAGCTCCGGAAATTGTGAACTACGAACCCCTGGGGCTGGAGGCGGACATGTGGTGAGTGGTTCCCCATGGGTCCCGGTGCTCTGCAGGCGGGCACAGCGTGCCAGCCCCGCTGCCGTCCCCGTGCACTGCTTGGAGAGGAGCCGGGGCAGGGCAGGATGAGGCCCGCTCGGTGCAGGGGTGAAGGGACCTGCAGGGCTTTGACCTCGTTTTCTCTCTCTTTTCCAGGAGCATCGGTGTCATCACGTACATCCTGTGAGTATCAGGGGTGCCGCGAGGGCAGGGATCAGGGCCGCGGTGTCCCTGCCCCGTGCTCTGTCGCCTGCCGGGGCTGTGACGACCCGCTCTTGCCACAGGTTGAGCGGGGCCTCCCCCTTCCTGGGGGAGACGAAGCAAGAGACCTTGACCAACATATCGGCTGTGAACTACGACTTCGACGAGGAGTATTTCAGCAACACCAGCGAGCTGGCCAAGGACTTCATCCGACGCCTGCTTGTCAAGGACCCCAAGTGAGAGGCAGGGAGCAGACGACAGGGGTTAACCAGGGGAGGGGATGGTCCCCGGGTACAGGCAGCCCCCACGCCTGCTCTCCTCCTCTCCACGTTAGGGTTTCTCTCTGAGCCTGCCGTGCTGCCTGACGCCACCTCTGGCTGTCCCTGCTGAGCTGGTTTAGAATCCCATTTATTCCCCCACTCCTCCCCCTTTGCTCTTTGTTTTCTGCTGGTTGTAGGATTCAAAGTCTCTTCCCCGTGTCAGCACGGAGTGGATTTTGCCAGAACTGTGGTGTCTCTAGGAGCACCCGGTGGCTGCAGCAGCTTAGGAGGGAATTGGGCTCATGAGAAAGGGTTGAATCAAGGGATAAACCACGCGTTCGGGCGGCCCCTCTGATCACAGCTTCGCTGTCGTTGCAGGAAGCGGATGACGATAGCTCAAAGCCTGGAGCACCCGTGGATTAAGGTATGAAGTTAATGGTGTCTTTTGGGTGTCAAGCTTCCAGGAGGTCAGGGGGTGGAGGTTTGTGTGTTTGCAGCTCTCGGCTGCTCCTCCAGCCCTGCCGGGGCTGGTTTGGCTCCGCTGCAGCGCCGGTGGGTGTGGAGGAAGAGGCAGGCGGTCCCGTTCCCGCTCTCCTGGCCGTGCCCCACGCCGCGGCTGTCCCTCTCCCCAGGTGATCAAGAGGAGGAACGTCCGCAATGAGGACAACGGCAAGAAGCCCGAGCGCCGCCGGCTGAAGACGACGCGCCTGAAGGAGTACACCATCAAATCGCACTCCAGCATGCCGCCCAACAACACGTACATCAACTTCGAGCGCTTCTCCAAGGTCATGGAGGAGGTGGCTGCGGCCGAGGAGAGCCTCCGAGAGCTGGAGAGGAACAAGAAGTCCTTCCAGGAGGACATCGAGGCTCTGCTGTCCATCTACGAGGAGAAGGAGTCGTGGTACAAGGAGGAGAACGAGAGCATCAGCCAGGACCTCCGCCAGATCCGGCAGGAGCTGCAGAAGACGGAGGCGCTGAAGAAGCAGACGCAAGAGGAGACCAAGAGCGTGCTGCAGGCGGCCAACGGCCTCAAGAGGCGCTACCGAAAGCTGGAGAACCACTACGAGGCGCTGGCCAAGCAGGTGGCCTCGGAGATGAAGTTCGTGCAGGAGCTGGTGTGGTCCATCGAGCGCGAGAAGCTGCAGAGCGGCGAGGGGGACGGCAGCATCCGCTAGCCCGCCCCGGTGCTGGCGGGTCGAGGGGAGCCCCCGGGGCCCACGGGGAGGGCCGCTGCCCCCCGCAGCCGAGCTTTGCTTGTTTGCCCGGAGCAGTAGCAGATTGCAGCAGCTTTTAGCGTAGGAGCGAGGCTCCCGGGGGGAGCACGGGTCTGGCGAGCGGCGCTGCCTCTCAGCCTCACTGCCCCCAGGGGGGTTTGGCGTCCCTCGGTCGTCCCCACGCAGGAGGCGGCGCTGAAGGAACCTCGGTGGCTCTGCCCCTTGCTTGCCAAAGGGGCCGGTCCAGCGAGAGCCTTCAGCAGCTGTCCCTGATGTCTCTCAGCTTCAATTTTTTCCCCCCTTTTTACCACCGGCTGCCCGGACCCGGGTCTGTCCCCGCTCGGACGTCGGGCGGCGATGGGGGACTTGTGGGACCATAGCAAAGGGATCCCGAGCGGGCTCTGACAGACTGCTGGGCTCAGGGGTGGCATGCTGGCAGCTTGCGCGTCCCGGGAGACCTCTGCCCCGGGGGGGCTCGAGGCTCCCGGCTTGTACTCGCCTGGCTTTTGGCTTTCTGTGTGCGGCTCTCGCTTCGCTCGCCGTCTGCATGCTCCCCGTGCTTGAGCTGGGTGCTCCCCCCGCTGCGTTGCCACTGGAGCTGGGGGCCACTCCTCTCCTCCGCACCCTTGGGGTCCAGCCTGTGTCTTCTCGGAGCCCCAAGCCCTCAGGGCTCCTTCTCTCCGTGCCTCCAGAGGCTGCTGTTGCCTCTTTGCTTCGCTTTCCTGGGTGCTGGGCACCAGATCGGCCCGTGGAGGTGGTGAGGTCCTCACGGGGCCTTTGGCCGCGGGGCTGTGCTCCCCTCCGGCACCGAGCTCGTCCTTGTCCCCGTCCTCCCCTCGGTCCCTCGGGAGCTGTGGCATTGTCCCCTGGCTCGTGGGGTCTTTTTGGGGTGGTGTCAGAGCGCTCTCAGCAGCTCGTCCTTCGCAACTCCCATCCACTGGTGCTTCCTCTTCCTCCCTGGGGTCTCTGGCTCTGTCCTCAGCGCTCAGAGGCTCGCGCTTTGTCCGAGTGCGGGGGGAATTGGCCGACCTCTGCTTGGGTCGGTCGCTTCCCCCCTTTCTTGTGCCTTTTCCCAAGACCTCCGTGGCCTGGGCTGGCCTGCGCGGGCCCCCGAGTTGCCAGGAAGGTTCCTGGCTCCACGTGGCCTTCTCGCGTGTTCCTTTGCTCCCGGCAGCGTCTGGTGTGACCCTCACCCTGAGACTGCAGTGCCGGGAGGGAAAAACATCAGAAAAGTGGCTTCTCCCAGATTTTGTTCCCATTCATCACTGCTCCTCGCTGGGAGGCAGGACCCGGGCTGCTTGCAGCTCACTCGGCTTTTGGATCCGGACACAGGACAGCACCCTCCGTCCCCTTTTAACAAAATAAAGATTTCTGTACCCTGGCCCGTGCTGTAGGGTGGGGTTGGGGTGGCGGGGAGGGGGTGCGTCTGTGAATTAGGGAGGGTCCTGGGGGGTGGGGAAGGCCTGGGGAGTGTACGGGGGGATCCCGGCCCTTTTCCCCAGGACCCTCCCTAATGGGGTCCGGGGAGCGAGGTCCCGAGTCGCTGCAGGCACGCGGGGGCTGGGGCCGGGTTTCCGCCAGGACCATCGAGGGGGTTCCGGCTGCCCACGCTCTGGAGAGACGGAGCCAGGACGAGGCTGAATTTGATCTGGGGGAATCACCGGCCAAATCCTCCTGCGAGCGGGTGGCGGGTGTCCCTCTGGCTCCCAGCACCGCGGCGCAGGGGCAGCGGGGTCCAGATCCGGCCGCATTTAGCCAGGACCGAGCCCAAACCCCAAGGGCTTGGGGGGGGGGAGGACCCACTGACCCCATTGCCGAGGCCACCCGAGGCTCCTCTGGGCGCGAGAGGGACGCGGGCACGCCGTGGGGACACACCATGTGCCCCCGCTGACGTGCCTGCGGGGTGTCGGTTTCATCCCAGCTCGCGGGGCATGCGGATGGGGGATAATTTTAGTCATCCCTCCTCTCCAGCCAACGCGCTGGCATCCAGGGCCCGAGGGCGACAGCGTGACCGCGCAGCGCCCCGCGCGCGGGGCCTCGGGCAGGATCAGTGCCGCGGCCCCCCCCGGGGACGGCGGGGCTGGGGGTGCACGGGGCTGGGGGCGGTGGGGTCTGGCTGCGGGGCTGCTGCCGCCCCGTTCCCTTGGGTGCTCCTGGCAGCCGGGAACTGGTCAGGGTGGGAGCTTGGTGGCCCCGGAGGTGCTCAGGACCCTTTGGTGCAGCCTGCAGCTCAGGGCCAGGCCCTGGTTTTCCTCATAGGCCCCCCCCAGAGCCTGGCTGCTCTCCCCCTCCTTGGGAAAGGTGACGCCGTGGTGGCTTTGGGGTCTGGCCAGGGAAATTCAGAGCTGGGGAAGAGAGCCCAGAAGAACCAGGCCGGTGGGGCTGGGCCGTGGTCACTGGTACTGGTGGGGCTGGGCCGTGGTCACTGGTACTGGTGCTGCCCTCACGGTGGTGACAAGGCTGGGGGCTGCTGTTGGGGTGCCATTTATTAGGATTACCACTGTCCCCCCCACAGCTCCATGTCCACACAGGTGTGATAACAGGGACAGGGCCCCCTCTCCGCCCCCCCCAGCTCCGTGGCAGGAGTTGGGGGCTGCCACTGGGCGAACCCATCCCGATTCCCTCTGGCCGCCCCCGTGTGCGGGGCCGGTGGCTGGGAACCGGCAGGGACACCGCTTTCTGCCCAGTTTAGCTTTCGGTCAAGGGGTTTTGGGGTCCCCCCGGGGCAGAGGGGTGGCCCACGGCCCGCTCGCACCCCTCGCATCGGGGCCGGAGCTCGGGTGCTGCCAACCAGCGGCTGCCGCATTTCATCCCCTCTGACGTGGCCTTTTGTCAGCAGAGCCAGCGCACGGAGGGATGTATGGAAATCCTATAGCCACAGCTGTTCCCGAGCTGGGCGAGGTTCGCATAGTGCTGAGGCTGCCGGGGCGCCTGGCCCACCACGGGTTTTGGTTTCAGGCTCCCCAAAGCTTTCTGGCCACGCAGCCCCAGCCCCGCTGCCCCTGCGGCCGCCGGGCCTGGGGGTGGTGGTGCTGGGAGCTCCCATCCTGACGGGTGCCCGAGGTATCGCCGAAATTTTTGGAAACCAGAATCCAGGGCAGTTTTGTTGCCGCCCCACCCCCCACCCCATGCACAGGCTGGCTGGCCTTGGGGGGGGTTTAAATGACAGCCTGCTGGCACAAGATCGTCATGTACTTACTGTGTGTGGCTGTAAAGATGGTGGGGAAAAAAAAAAAAGAAATCCACAAAAAAACCCACAACCCAACCAAAAAAATAAAACAAACAAACAAACAAACAAAACACCTTGCCCTGTGTTGGAGCATTTACTGGAGAGAAGGTGTCCAGGAGGTCAGTACTTAAGTGAGTCAACTACCGCTCCGTACTAAATCCTATAGGGACTAAATTTCCTAGGGGGGGCTCTCAGAAATGCAGGCCTAAAATGCGTTTTGTTTCTTTTTTAGGCTTTGGTGGTTGCTTCCTAGAGGGCAGCTCGAAGAGCGCAATGCCTTTTCCCTTAAATGTCCTCACGAGGACAAAATGGTTTCATGCAGCTTATCAGGCGCGGGTTAAACCTATCTGCTAGCGCAGGGGAACCCTTGTGGCGCTCGTCCCGTGCCAAATTCCGCTGGGACTGCTTTTTTCCATCAGCAAGCAGGAGTGCAGCTCGTCTGTGGGAAACGCTCCGTGTGGCGATGCCGAATGGACTTACAAGGTATCGGTGACAAGTCCCAGCGCCCCGTCCCTGGCCAAAGCATTCCTCAGGTTTGCCATTGACAAGAGCGCTCCGACATGTAACGGCGTAATTATAGCTTGGTGGGTGCCTCCAGGCACGCCTGGAGCGGCGCACAAGGAAATAAAAATGCCTTTTTATAGCTCGTGGAAGCATGGATGCCGTCAGCATCCGCTCCTCCTTCCTGGCCATGGCGTCCCCGCTGCGCAGGGTGGTGGCCCTGCCTCGCTGCTGCTCTCCCTCCTGATTTAAAATGATTTTTTTATGAATTAAAATTTTAATGATTTAAAATCCCGTGAGACAGCCTTGGTGATTCTGGAGTGACTTCCTGCTAACCCGCGGCAGCTGCCTTTCTGGAGCGACGTTTCTAATTAAGGCACGTCCGAAAATCTGACGTGAGCCGTGCTGATGCCGCGGCCGAGTTATGTGAGCGTCCGAAAGATCGCCGCCCTCGCCCCACGTGAGAGGTTTTGTGCTTTAACATCACCGGCCCTTTATGCGTGGTGCTGCATGTGCTTTGGTTCATCAGCTCGATGGCACTTCCTATCTTTAGCCCCGCGGTATTTTGGTAGCCGGCTGACAGACCTCAGCACGCTTTACCTATCTCCCCACCAGATTGCATTACTTACGTGCCTGCCTAAAAGCCTCGTGCAGAACAGCAGCCGTGCTCTTCCTGAAGGAGGGAACCTGGGCAGAGCGTTGTTCCCAAAGGCCTCGGAAAGCACGTGATGAATAAAGGACAATAAAGCTCTACCGCTTGGTTTTGCTTCAGGAACAGTATCTATCCCCACTTCCTTTCTACAGCGTGTCCTTCTAGGTAACATTACACTCCATATTACAACTTATTTCAACGTTCTCATTGTCTTTGCCTCTTCCTTCTCTTTCGTGCTCTCTTGCTTTGAGTGGGAAGCTTTTCTCATCTCACCGTAACACTGAGAAAAAGCCTACCAGCACAAAACCCAATCAAACTCTTTCCACGGGTCGTTTATTGATGGTTTTGCTGGAAAGGGAGGACACGAGAGATCTGCGTCCTTTCACCGTACCGCAGGGTTTGTCTTAATGCAGGGTGTTCCTGTACCTGTTGGGGTGTGAGCTCCTCGGCAGGACATTTTGAAGGCAGATCACCCAGCAGGGTAAAGGCCTGCTTTCTCCAGCACAGGCTCCTTGGAGCACTTCCACATGAAGTTAACCCGAAGTCTATCAGTAAATTCACACGCACTCCAAGGACACGTTTGATCACTGTTTGTTTCAGACTAAAATTAGGCTGGCATTTTCAGTACTAATTCCTGAGAAGAGATTCCTCATGTAGCACAATCTTAATGTGAAGTTGCTACACTCATTCCCTGAGAAAACCCACAGATTTTCCTGCTGGATTTTCAATTCAGTAAGACAGCCGTCCCCACCTCACAAAATTCAGCTAGCTGGAGAATTTAGGACACAATAACTCTCGTCTGGACTCCAAAAGGCAGAAATGCAGGCGTCCGCCCAAACCTCTCACCTTGGGAGCACTCCACAGTTCTGTGAAACGGGCCACGGTATCTCTGCACGCTCATTTGCCTGAGCACAAAGTGAGAAATGCAGACAAGCTGAGGCTGACATAAAGCTGGTTTCACACCCGCGATTTAAAAATATCCGCGGTGCTGTTCACCTCCCGTGATCGCCTCTGAGACTCTCACCCTTGTTGGACGCCCGAACTATGTTTCCAGGCTGGAGTTATCGCTTAAAGCGAGGCTGCCTGAAGCTGCACAGGTATGGTTAGCATGAAATGTCAAATGCCACGAGATGTGTGGGCTGCTGTTGTACTGGTGGTGGTGTGCGTGCACCTCTTTCTACTAAAGGTGATCGACGTATTAAAATGGGAGCTCAGAAAAGAGATTTTAAATAGATTTTTACTGAATTTGAAAGATGACGTTACAAACAAGCCATTACATAAAGGCTTAATATCTGCAGAAGCATATAAGCAAGAGAGGCAGTTGTTTTCCAAATGCATCTCTACTTGTCCCACCATGAAAATGCATTTTCAACTTATGTTTAAGCCAGTGGAATATAAAATAGGAAAATTTAAAAAAAAAAATCCTGTCCATCACAGCTGCAAATAACTTATCTTCATTTTTCAATTATATACAAAAGATGCTTTCCAAAGGGCAGTGTAAGAAGTGTTTACACAAACCCCAACTCTGACTTCCAAGTACTATTTACATCATTCTGTACATGGGTCTTTCAGGTCTTCCGAGACCCTGCAAAGCAAGAAGGAACAGCGTGACCATCCGAGCATAAGAACAGATTGTTTCCAGCAGTCAGCCCCTCACATTTCACCCCCTTGGAGCAGGAATGTATTTACCTATAAGCAGTTCAAAAGCCTGTTCTGAATATCTTCAAAGACTTGATTGTAAAGCTCATCTCTAGACTTCAGTCCATCTAAATAAACTGAAAGAAAAAAGACAGTCAGTCCATAGGCTTCTACTCGGAACAAAGTTTATATGTAGATTAGTTTTTTAGTTATTTTACTGGGTTAATCCAAATGACGACTTGTTTTCCACTTCTGTTTTCCAGAAAACAGAACCCTTCTGAGAAACCTATGTCCCCCAAAACCTCTAAGCCTATTATAAAGTTTTATTTTTCCTCATAATAAAGGAAAATGTTCTTAATAATATAAAAACAAAGAGAAGGAGTTCTTAGCTGTAAGACTGCATATATTTATCCATCCAGAAAGTAGGCCAGGACTACAACTTAGTAATAAAAATAGCGCCTTGCATCATTACAGTTGAAGTTGCCTTGATTACATTACTGACTTCCTTAAAATCCAGAGCATAGTACCAAAGGATTTGGGTTTGGAGAGCCTTACCAACATCAACACCGTTGTCCTCCATTTCTTTCCTGTGCTTTAAGTACATGGGCCAGACGTGTCCATCGAAGAGCCCGGGGGGGTCAGGGACGGTGTAGTTGCGCGTGCTGCAAACGTGGAGGTGGGAAGTAGCGTTAGGACCGCGGGGACTGCACCCTCGTGCAGTACCAAAGCCTGACGTTAACCTGACAGCTGCGTGCATGTGAGAACTGGTTGCTCTTATCAATAACTGGCAACAGCTTCCACATTTTACACGAAGTTTATTCAGACACCCAAAGGAATATGGAATGTAGTGGCAGGCAAAGCGAGCATCGCTAGGGGTGTGCTGGGGCTCACGAGGGAAGCACGCAACAAAACTGCTCTCTTTGCACCCCTTAACGGATGCACTCTTGACAAAAGCCCCACAAAGGGGGCAGCCAGAGCTTCAGTAAGCGCCACATGAAAGTCTCTTCCTCCAATTAGATTAAACTTTTTAACTGTAATTCCAATTTGCAAGTGACACAGATACATCCCGATGACAAGAAGATGCAGGTAGCTCAAAAGCCTGCTTCTCTTGACTGCAGCAGGCAGTGTTTTTGGGGAGGAAGAATCAAAGTCAAAGCATCTGCTTACCTTCTCCTCCTTTTGCATTCATCATACGGAACTGCCAGGTAGTAGCGTATGTCAAAGAGGTCTATCAGTGGTCTAGGGTGGGGTGGAAAGAAAGAACGTGTCTATTTATTGCTTTCTGATAAAGTGCTAAGTTACCCCTGAAAGCCATACAAATCTTTCTGCTTCTTACATGTATGACTATTGCAGGCAATTCTGCTTTTCATTAAGGCAAGATCTGATCTATGGCAGGTTTATTACTTGCTATAAAACATGAACAATGTGAGCTTTCAGAGGTCGGAACTCTCCCTCCCTCCCCAATATCTGCTGAGAGTTACTGGGGAAGATTAGACGTGGGGCTAGGTGGGCCTGGGGGCTGAACCACAGCTCTTGCTCTATCCGCTCAATTTTGTTTGAAGTCAGCTGAAGTTTTAGCTCCTCAGTCTGGCACAAACAAACTTATCATCGTGCAGAAGCGAGCTGTCAAAACGTGCACGGAGAAACAGGTTTGGTACAGGTTCCTCCAGAAACCCAGTCACTGAGCTCCACCGTGGCTTATGGAGTTGCACTGCTATTAGGCTGAAGAAAACAAACCCTGAAAAAAAAATATCTAAAAAGCATAGAATCATAGAATGATTCTAAAATCTAAAAAGCAGAATCTAACCTAAGCAGCTAGTTTGACCCTGGTGGGATGTCTGGAAAATGCATATGGAGTGAATTGAGCAAGCTCTGGGGAATATAAAAATATATAAAATATTCCCCAGACGAAGGGCAGGCTCCTGCTCCTGGGACGGAGCACTGGGGTGGTATTTGTAACCTTCAGGAGAGGTACGAGCGTCACCTCCCAAGGGACGGGCCAAGAGCAGCAGGTGCTGTGCTGGGGCAGCCCGCGGCTGGCCGCGCTTTGTGCACGCAGCCCAGGGCTGCTCGTCCTGTGGCACAGCTCAGGAGGAATTCCACTTTTGCCAAGTGTCACGCACAGCTTGTTCTTGCAAAAGTTTTGTAAACAAAGCTACAGCTTGGAGCCAGCCCTCTGCTCGCTGTGTTTATAGCACACATTTTTCTGGAGTTTATATATTTAGCTATTGGAAATCTCCGCTCTCTCCTCTACTTGTCTTCCCAGCTTCTTGCCAAGCATTTTTTCCCCATATAAGAATGCGAAAAGGTTGATCTTTGATCCAACGTACAATTAATTACTCGGCTGAATTTAGTCAGCGTTAAGCAAGCGCATGTACCGCATGAGAACTATCCCTGAAGCCCAGGAGGGATTCCAAGCAGTGAACGCAGCACTGATTATCTCCTCGTTCTTATCAATGACCTTCTCAGGTCATGGTTTAGGCAGTGCGGTGGGAGAACAGGAGGGAAGGAGAGCTTCCTGCCCTACCCCAAAAAAGCCACTGCGGGCAGCCCGGTTTTACCAGCAGCAGATTTCTTACGCGTGAGAAATTCTTAGACATGATACCTCAGAAGGAGAAGGAAGGGTGTATTAGTAAAAAGGAGGTTTTAGTCCTGGCACTAGTCATCTAGCGTTCCTCCCTGGAAAGCCATTAATAGTTCCCCAAACCTTACTTGTAATTATAAAGCAGGAAGCCTTCAATGACCAAAATATGGATATCTTTGGAGGCTGGCTCTTTAGAGCCAGGCGTGACATTCACCCCGTGGGAACGGGCAAACTTCACTGGGTTCTCAATCCAGGCACGCACAGTGCTCACCATTGCCTCCATATCCAAGGAATCCAACACTAGTTAGAAGAAAGGGGGTGGGTGGGAAAGAGGTACACAATCAAATACCTTGAACCACACAGGTTTGAAAGTATAATATATAATGAACTTGTAAATTTTGAAATTACAATTAATTTACTATTAAAACTTTAATAATTAAAAAGAAATACTTAGGAAAAAAATATACATTACTGCATCCTATAGCGAACACTGCTCTTACCATCCCATTGTTTAAAGCCGTCTTCCCCGACTTCTATTTGATCTTGTGGCTGAAATATAGTGAGCAATAAAACATTGCTGCAAACTCAGCGTGATCAGTTACCTAAGATCCGATCACAACCTGGACGCTACCGCAACACCCAACAAAGTGTTCACTTAACGAAACCACTGCCGACCTCGCTGGGATCAAGTTAAAATTTTAAGTTCCCGTTTTTCACCAACCCGAGAGCTTTGAGAAAGCATTCTTGGCTCAGATAAGGCACGTGTGGCAAAGAGTTTGAGGTTGACAATTTGGTATGCTATCGCTGGCCAAAACACTCCAGGTTCCCTATTTGTAAGCGAGCAGGTAAAGAATTATTCCTGGCCAAGCTATTTATAAACAGGGGGCCTAGAGCGAGCACGTGAGGACTTAATATGCCAATGCAGCGTTAAGTACTTTCGAGTTTACCTGACCAATAATAGATACCTGAACTCCTCCTAACATTTCTACCAAAAATACAGGGCAGCACAGCGTAACTCGTGGGCCAGTGAAAGCTTTACGTGTGCCATGTTCCACATCCTTACGGAAAACCATGTGGGACCTTCTCCTGCGCGCCGAGGGCTGGCCTCTGACCCAAATTCATGCTCGAGGCCGCCGCCAGAGCAGCGCTTGTGGCTCGGCACCACTCCGCAGGTGCAAGCCGCGCTGTGCGGGCTCTGAGGGCTGCTGGGGGCACATTTTTGAGGTGAAACGTGGAGCAAAGGCCCAGCTTGAGGGGTCCACGCGGCCAGGGGGCTTTTAGCTGAGCTACGGCTGGGTCTGTCCTGGGGACTGAGGGAAGCTTTCGGTGCCTGGGGCCACTGCTACGCGTGGGAGCGGCGGCGCGTGCCGGGGGCGAGCGGGAGGCGCCGGGCTCACCTTGAAGAAGTCGTCCTGGTGGACGACGCAGCAGTTGGGCAGCGCCTTGACAAGCCTGTTGGTCAGCGTGGTTTTGCCACCGTTGGTGACGCTGAAACAGAGAACGTGAGACAGGAACGGGATGAGGGACACGGGCACGGGGGACACGGAGATGGGGGACACGGAGATGGGGGAGCCACTTCGGGGTGCTGACGGGGACATGGGGCTGACGGGGGACACGGTGCTGACGGGGGACACGGGGGGCCACGGTGCTGACAGAGCTGCTTTGAGGTGCTGACGGGGGGACACGGCGCTGACAGAACCACTTTGGGGTGCGCGCAGCCCGCGCGCCACGTTTGAATTTCCCGCCTCGGCGGAGCGCGCTGGGCGCTGATTGGCTCTCGCCGCCCCCCCCCCCCCCCCCCCCCCCCCCGGTCCGGCCGCGGCTCGCGCCGCTCGTAACGGCCGCCGCTTCCCGCGCGCGGGACGGCGCGTCCTTACCCCTCCCCCACCCCCTTCCCCCGCCGCTGAGGGGAGCGGCCCCGCCGCCATCTCGGCCGCTCCGTCCCCCCGCCTTCGCGGCTCTCCCCGGGGCTGGGGGAAGCCCCGCGGGTGTTTCCGCAAGATGGAGGAGGGGGAGGGGGGGCCGAGCCCTTTCCCTCAGCTTCGGGAGTGGGCGTAAAGCGCCCGAACCCCCCTTGCTGCTGCCCCTCGTTCCCCCCTGACGCTTCTGTTCAGGAGGCTGGCGTTCGTCGGCTTGAGGGGCTGCCCCGTGAGAGCAAGGCACGCGAAAAGTGCCTTTATAATGCACTAAATTAGTTGTGAATCAGGGAAGCTCCTTCCTTTTACAGCCATTCAGACTTGTACCGCAGAACCTGCCTTAACACGAGACAGCTGCACCCCCACCCCCCCAGACGGGAGAGCTGTCAAGCCTGAGTGCGCTTAATCTCTTATTTTTTTAATCCAAAGGCTCCCAAGATCACACGCTGTCCTCGATCTGCCTTTCGGCTCAGTCTTGCCGGGGGTCACTTTTGCGAGCTCCTCTGCAGTGAGTGGAGCGCTGCCAAGTTGCATCAGGCAGCCTGTCCTCAGCCGCAGGCCTGCTTCCAAGCCCTCCCTTGCTGCCGAACAGAGCTTTTTGTCCAATAATCCAACTCAAAGCAGTTCCCCCCCCTTCCCCGTGTCCTTCAGAGAGGCTTTTAAAAGTCTAAATTAATGCTGAAAACATCCTTTTACAGAGTTCAGGCGCGCCACGCCTGTAACTTCACCTATGAGGCTATTTGCAGTACTTCTTTCTACTTCAGTCTATTTGCAATACTTCTTTCTACTTCAGCCTATTTACAATACTTCTTCCTACTTCAGGCAGCCTCCCGTTAATGCTATAGAAGTTTGGGGGACGCCTCCCTGCAGGGCCCTCGGTGTTACATAAAGCACACATTAAGAGTCAGCAACTTGCCGGTTTTCCAGAATCCCGTACCCCGACGGTCCCTTATGTAACCCCCAAGGCTCAGCTCATTTTACAGCAATTAGGCACAAAGGAAAAGCAGCGTATTAGCTACCGATGGCGCCGGTAGGAACTTACCCTCCGATGCCTATGATGTATTTCATCTCCGCGGAGCTGCTTCTGTAGCAGGAATGCGGCGAGGAAAGTAACTGGGCTGAGGAAGGCTGAAGTGGCTTTTGGCAGCACAAAGCCGCTCCGGGCCCTTTTTCCCCCCTTTTTCCTGCCCGTTTCCCCCCTCAGCCCTGCTCCGCTTTACTATTCCATTGAAGAAAAGGCGGGTTGAGCTTTAATTTATAGAGCCCCGCCGCAGCGCCCTCCCCGTGGCTTCCCCGCCCCGCCTGGTGATGGAAAAGCCCTATGACTATCATGAGCCCAAGATGCCATATTTTAGAGCCCGGATTAACCAATCCTCACCTCGGCATATAGGGTCATGCGCGCTGCCGCTGCACCTGTTTCTGCACCCCTTGCAGACCCCCACTCCGCTGCCCTCGCTGCCTTGGCTATAAATAGCTTTTTGGCAAGGCTTCCCTTTGCCTAAATTAGTAATGGGGTAGGTGAAAATGTCACCCCTTTTTACATTTCCTTTGGGAGATCTGGGGAAGGGTATGGAGGTGTGCGAGGATATAATTAAGTGCCTCGTTTTTTTTCCTTGAAGTCAGACGAGCTCCCTCTTTGCTTTCCTCCTCTTTTTCCCAAGCCCACTTTGATTATTTTAAATGCATCCAGGAATGTAACGAAAAAGGAATTTTTTGTTTCTCTGTAAACTTCCGATACGGGAACTAAAATATTTTTTTTTCCTGCTTTTAGTAAAGCTGTTCAGAGAAAGGAATATGCAGATGCTGATGACTAAAATCAGTAAATCCACGATCTTTTAAAACTTTAGGGGGAATATTTTGAACCTTGGGCTTGTACTTCATACGTAGACACAAAGTCATAAAATTACATGCTATACAATTATATTACAGATATATATTATATAGACAATGAAGATACATAGATAGATAATATATGGATAGATAATATATAGATAGATAATATATAGATATAGATGATATATATTATATTAGATAGATATATATTATATTATATATATACAATGATACTAGCTTTCCTGAGGGCTGCCTATTCCCCAGTTCACTCATGTAAAGCAACGCTTTTCAAGCTGTGTTAACTCTACCTGAACTTGAATAAATAGTTTATTTGCATAAATGCCTCTCAACAGAAATACATGTTGTAGAACCTGTGCTTTAGTTTTAATTGTTTCAGATACTTCTGAAAATCTCTCTTGAAATATGTTGGGTAAAGCGGAGTTAGCGATAGTTCTGAATGTTTTTCAGATTAACATAATGATGTGAATCATACAGCATGCATTTTTAAATAATATCTTGTATAATAGAGCTTAAATCACCCAAACCACTGTGTCCTTTTTCTTTTTAAAAATTCAGTGTTTCACACCTTATAAATATCCCCAGTATTTTGCGGACACCAATGGCACCTTTTTCTCAAAATGGGTAACTGGGGGGGGCAGTTGGGATGCGGGATCATTATGGGATGAGGCATCATTAATTTTAATTTTATTTATTTATTTGTCTATTTATTCAGAACAACTGCCTCCAAGCTGTATTTAACTTGAATTTCTCTGTTCCAGGCCTGAAGAAAGGTTTATGGCCTAAAAGCTTGTTTGCAGCACCTTAGCTATAGCTGTTGATCCAATAAATGATGTTACTTCTCCCTGCAAATCTTGCCTGCCTTAAAGGCTAAATTATGTTCCTCTGCCATAAGGTCAAGGCCTAGTGCTTTGATAAAATGAGCTGATCAGGAATAAATATGGGCTAAATATTAGTAGCTGTCAGAGGCGTCAGATTCTGGAAGTCCTGCAGTGAAGGTATTGGAGGCAAGAAATTATTATTATTTTGTTCTTAAGAGAGAGCCCGGTAAATTTATGAACAGGAGTAATGCAAAGTGGTCTTTTCCAGTCTATTATGCTGTATTAATTCTGTGGGTTTAACTAATAGACCTCAGCCAGTGCTTCCACTATAATTGTTACATATTGTCAACATCAGTATGTTATTAGATTGTTTCTGGAGACTTCACCTGGAAATTATACTTTTATTACCGTTAACAAGGTAGCTATGTAAAATGTTTGCTTCGGGGAAATTTGGATCTGGAATTCCTGAACGTGAATGAGACGTGACTGTCGGGGAAGCTGGATTTCCAGCAGCTGCCCATCACAGCCTTTGCAATGGGGAGTCACCAAACTGAGTCACCAGAGCCTCAGCTGGCGTCAATTGTCATTGTGCGCTGAAGTGGAGCAATGACAATTTACACCAACTGAAAATTTGGCCGAAGATTAGCCCTGCGCTCAATTTTTTCCTGCCCTTCACTGTGTTTCTCTTCTGTCCATGAGCTAGGAAAATGTCTTGGTTAAAAAAGCAAACTGTGTGCTGTATTAGTTTATATTTTACCACATTCGACCTTGTGTGCTAGGCAAAAACTGGGAGCCTTGGCAGTTGTGTAAAAGTTAGGTGGGGATACTGGTGTCAGCTTCCTTTGATCCGGTCTTCTTTATGTTGGAGTCCTGCTAATCCAAATATTTTTGGAATCTGCCAGCCCCTAGGTGAGTGAAAATTGTATTCTGCCCTGGTGTCCTTACTAATATGCACGTGCTTCAGAAACAGAACTTAGGTTTTTGCATTGAAAAATGAATATTTGGCCTAAGATCAAAAGAAACAAAACATTTATAGTATAGGTAGAAAAATAATAATAATAATAAAAAATATTGCAGTTAGCAGCAGCTGGTTTTAGTATTTGGCTGAGTTGTTCGGGATCAGTGAAATCCAGAACAGTGAAGTTCCACTATCTCCATTAAGAAAGTCAAAGCTCTGTTTTTTCTGAAAACAAATTTTCAAGAAGGCATTTTTTTTTCTCACAGTTCCAAATCTCGTTCTGTGAGCACCCAGGGTAAGAGCTCATTTTTAGAGCTTTTTCTTCGTGGTCCCTCAGTGCTCCTGGGGTTGTGTCTGGCTTTTCCTGAAGCTGTCTTTAAGCCACTTGTCTATGTTTTTCTATCACCTCTATTCATAATCATGCACAAAACATCCAGTGAAATCATTTTCACCCACATAGCTCAAATTCTCAGATTCCTGAGTGGCCGCAGCTTTGCTGTTGTTTTAGGAGGCGGCATGTGTCTGCCTGTGTTTGGAGATCTCAGGCATTTCAGCTGTCTGCTTCGTAAGAACCCCAAAGACCTCTTACACAAAACTGTCTGAAATGAATGGTGACAGTTACACTTACCAGCTACAGCAAACTTTACCCAACCTGTAAAAACGTCTATGCAAATGCCAAGTGTTCATACATTCTTTTTTTAGCAAGCTATGTTAGCCACGTTTCTCGGTGAGTTATGCGTTGATCTGAAACTTCCTTTTTTTTGTGTGCTTGTTTATCCAGCAGATACGTTATCTGTTTGACACTTTACTAATACAAATACCATTCAACAGCGGTTTTCAATCAAAGATAGAAAATGTTCCCTCTCTACATTATTTTTAGAACACCGATGTTTACTAAAAGTTTAATATTAATCTCCTCTGTTAAAACTAAGATAAATTTGACAAGATGATTTAACACTTGTGGAGCACTCATGTTGTTTCCCTGAGCTAGTTTAGTTTTTGTATATCCACTGACCTCTTCTGTTGCAGGATGTGACTCATTTATTCTAAAGCTTTAATTCAGGCTTCAAATCCTTCCCTAATCATAAGACATTGCTTATGGTATGAACAAGGTTATGCCAAGGTTCCTTAATGCTTTAGTTAGAGGCAGGGGGTGGGTAGCGGCTAGATGAGACAGCCTGCCAGCTGGTGAAAGAACAGTCAAAGGAATGAGAGTAATTTTCACTTGTGAATTTTTGAATTACAGGTTTATTTATTCTTCGCGGAACGCTGAGTTGGTCGGGTTTGCTATGAAAGCCTTTCTCCAAGCCTTCGGAGACCACACGTCTCAACAGCGCAAAAACTTTGGAAGAAGACAGGCTTTTACTTTTCAAAAAGACAAGGTGAGAGGAAGTAAGAAGTGACACAGTAATTGTTAACTGCTAATAGCCAGGACAGCTAATAGTAAAAAAAAAAAAATAGGCTAGTAGAATAAGAGGCTTAAATACGATAATGCCTAACTAGCTGGCATCTTGTCCCAGTGATAAGCAGACTGTCTTTCAGGCTGCCACTGTCAGAGGTGATATTTTCTGCCACTGCTGCTGCTGAGCCCACCGCTGCCATTAGTGGCAGGAAGTCTGTAGTCCCACGGAGGAGGCAGAGGTGGAGCAGTAGGTTGGCTGCTCCCCTAACCCTAATTATGACCCTAACTCAACACCTACGTCACCAAATTCTCCCATGAACTAGTGCTAACAAGGGAAGCCTTTTGGTAGACCTGAACTTCATTTGGATGCCTTTACACAACCCCCCACACGACAGGACTCTGCGCTTTCTCTCTCACCTAACCCTAACCCGAACCCTAACCCTAACCCGAACCCTTATTATGACCCGAAGCCAACAACTATGTCACCAAATTCTCCCATGAAATAGTGCTCACAGCGGAAGCCTTTTGGTAGACCTGAACTACCTTGGGCAGCCCTTACACAACCCCACACACAACAGGACTCTGTGCACTCTCTCTCTCCAAACCCTAACCCTAACCGTAACCCAAATACTAATTATGACTCTAACCCAACACCTACGTCGCCAAATTCTCCCAACAATGGTCACAACGGAAGCCTTTTGGTAGACCGGTGAGAAACAAAGTAGTGTTTTTGTGATAGAATGTGTTTTTGCAGCGGGAAATTCCACTAACCTTGCATATTCAAAAGTGATTGTGCAGGCATGACAGTAGCATAGCTGTGGGGAGTACGGTAAGCAGATAAGGGGAAGGCCCCGCTGTCCCAAAATAAGGATGGTAACTAAGAAAAACAGGACGAACAGTGCGAAATCAGTAAAAAACAAAAAGTCACGGGCCTTCTAGTCATGAGAGAAGGAAAAAAAAAGGAAAAGGAGAAATTAATGGTTGGTCAAATGAAATTGTACATATATGGTACAGTAATAAGTGCTGAGTAGCTTGTGACCCTGTAGTACTCAGCCAGTGAGGAACCAGGGGAGGAATCAAGCATCGGGTAATAGGGAATATAAGGTTATGATAGACTTTGACTGTGTGCTCCTGCTTGCAGGATGCCTGCTATTGCAGTCACAAATAAAAACGCTGCTTCACTGAGACATGTGTGAGCCTGTGTTCTTGGCTACAGAGTGTTCCTCACAAACTGGGGGCTTGTCCGGGATCCTGTTGCCTTCTGGGGAGCCCTGTTACCACCGCAGCAGGAAGGCGTGCCCCGCCGATTTCACCGGTCCTGTGCCTTGGTGATGCAGAGAGCTGATGAAGGAACTGAGACCGGTTAAGAAGGCAGCATTGGTGAAGAGCTGGGGAAGAAAGGAAGGTAGGCACTCCAGTTTTGAGAATTGACCTGGTAACTCTGCACAGACCAAGGTAAGAAATATTAATTATTGCCTTGGGGGTCGGGTAAGACTCTTGTGTGACGTGATTGAGACGTACTTCCGTAGGAAGTGAGTGTGGAGACCTGACACGTGGTTCTGCAGCTCCGCGAGGGGCGAGGCCAGGGACAGAAGAAGTGAAAGGTAAAGGTGAGAAAGGAAGAGTCTTGGGGAAATGTGGTGTATGGTACAGCAGTACGTCGGGGAATCTGGTTAACCCCTGAGTGTATGGTACTGCCTTGCACAGTAAAGTGCTCTGCAATACACCCTCATTTCCTAGAACTGGAACGTTAGTGTGTGGTACCCTGCAGGAGGACAAATTCTGTAACACACTGACAAGGGCTAGGAAAAATAGGAAATGAGGGATCCAGGGAACAGGGAGATATTCTGGGGCAGTGCCTGCCAACAGTCCTTCTGGAAGAATGGTAAGAAAGTGGAAAAATAATACCAAAATGAGAGGATATGATAAAAAGAAAATTATTAAGTACCGTGTATTAATCTGGACAAAGGAATGAAATAAGGAAACAGCAGGATTTTGGCCAAAATACGGGTAGGATGACAATTCAGGCTTTAAATTTATATGTAAACAAGAAGACTTCTCTTTCAGAGGAGGAGTCAAGTTATGCTGCTTGCTGGGTGCAGGGGGCGAGTCAGTTTTTATTGAAAAAGGGTCAGGACCAGGAGAAAGAGGAGTCAGAGAGAAGGACAGGTCAATGGGAACCCTTGGGTAATTTACCCCCTCCCTGTAATCCTAATATTGCACTGGTGGCAGCAGCAGCTGCTCCAGGAAGGGAGACGGGGACTGCAATTAACACTGTCCCTAGAGAAGGAGGGCGCTTTGGGCTCTGGTAGGAATTAGAACAAGGTAGAAGAGGTATTGAGAATTTCACCTTCCCCTATGCTCCCAGTACTAACGCTCCTATGTGTCCTCTTAGGGAGGTCTCAGGGAGGCAAGGACAAATAGGTTCTGTGACCCTATGCAAGACTGGGAAAGAACCAACCCCCCCAGACTAGGACTAATTCTGATAGAGCAGAAATATCCGCTTATCCAACTGGGATAATAACAACCCACAACAGAGAAATCATACGAGAGACTTGGGGTCAGAAGGAGAAAGAAGTCGAGGATGAATCCTGAGGACCCTGTAGCCCAAGGGCTCTTTAAAGTTCATTTTGTGATTAAAGCCTGGCCAGATACGCAGAAAAAGCTCCAGAAGGTGGGAGGATTGAGTGAACAGTCACTGGAGACCCTCCTGCAGGAGGCCCTGAAGGCGTTTGTCAGGAGGGGAGAGGAGAAGGAAAAGCAGGGAGCGAAACTAATGGTCTTCACAGGGGACCAGGTAGTGAGGCAGAGGATTGGGGATAGAGGAAGAAAACTTTCAGGGGAAGTTGAGTCCAGGATGGAAGGGAGAGGAAGAGAGACGAAGGAATGGCATGCAAGGAAAGCTACGTGTGTTGCAGCCTAAATCCTAGCAGGGACAGGCTTTGAGATGATGTTCTAAGGCCGCTCACTTCCAATAGGAGTATCCGGAGTGGACGAAGGAGGAGCGATTGTTTGCTGTTACCAGTTCAGAATAGGGGAGTCAGGGCTCCCCAGAAAGCTAGTCCCACTGAGAGCCCCTGATAAATGAAACGGGCTCAAGGGTTGAGATAAGGACAGGGAGGTCACTCTACAAGTATTGTCACGGGCAAAACAGACTTAGCATAGGGAGATTAATAACATTTATTACCTATCGCTGACGGGCTGGAGCGGCGAGAAAGACAGAAACAAGCTGGGGGCACCTTCCCCCATCTCTCTGGGGATAGAAGGGGCTGAGATAACAGTGCTACTTTCTGGGGACACCAGGCTGAGACTAGGGCAATTGTTGTACGTACCTGAGGCAGGGTCACTCATTGGGATCAGACAGGAAAGCAGATCAGACAGTAAAGAAGCGGATCAGACAGTAAAGAAGCAATTGACTGTGTCCTGGAAACTTGGCTCCCCGGAACGAAGTGCTGACCTTTGGCACTTCTCCAAATTCAAACGGCGCCAAGGAAAGATGTGGGAGTTTCACCATATGAAACCTTATTTGGATTGCCGGACCTGGGCAAAGGGAATGAATAACCTCAATTCGAGACAAAAGATGCTTTTCTTAAAAACTACATATTTGGGATGTTGTCTTCTTTGTCATCGCCCAGGACCTGTGGATCGTTAGCTCAAACCCCAACCTTGAAGCCCCGATCCATCCATTCCGAGCAGGAGATTGGGTTTTGATACGAGCGTGGAGGGAACTGAAACTGCAACCTGAGTGGGACGGACCGTTCCAGGTACTCCTGACTACTGAGAGGGCAGTAAGAACAGCTGAGAAATGGTGGACTCAGTACACTCATTACACCTGGGCGAAGACATCAGTTGACCCTGAGACATGGGAGACTGTTCCTAGAAGAGAACCTTTGAAATTAAAAATTAGGAGGAGGTGTGAATCATAGTTGTAAACTAACCTTTAACTTCTCCTTGGGAAAAAATAATGAATACCATGTGTAATTGGGAAAAAGAGATGGATTACATAGAGTGTTCCCAGGGTATTTTGGTTTTTATATTAGTATGTATATCGTTCTTCATACTGCTGGAAATTCAGGGGGCAATAATACCGACCCTGGATGTGGAAATGTTACCTGTGAGGAAGGGAATTATCTCTGTTGTACCGAATATGGTAATTATGGGAATGTCAATATTCATTAACGTATCCAATATTCTGTTGTTAATGCACACCAGACACAACATGGGAATCATCCTGTAATCAGATGGCCAGGCCTGAACGGCAAGGGGTGGTGTTGGCTACCTGGTAGTAAAGCCAGGAAGGTGTTGCCCCTAGAATGAGATGTATGCCCCCCCCCCCCCCCAGTATTCGCCCCTTGACTTAATTCCCAGCGGTCAGAATCCAGCCTCAGCATGGACCACAGAGGCCAACCAGGACATTGCCCGTTTCCTCTTCATCCTCTGAAAAGCGAAGTCACCCAGAGGTGGGCCAATAGACTACCAAACCAAAACCCATTCCTTTTTTCCAGCTTTTCTCCACTCACCTTCCTGATCGAGGTTTAGCGCTTCCACTTGCCATGCTGAGCCAAGGCCACGTGGGTTAGACCAAGGAGGAAGAACAGACAAACGTGACAATCCACAAAGCAGTCTGTACCCTCACCCCTTCTTTCCTCCCATACAGCCAAGCCCCAGGACCACGTCCCCCAGCCCAGCACTGACACTTCGCTCACCTAACATCCCAAAGAGATGCATCACGCTCCTTGCTCCTGCACTCCGAGCATCTCCAGGTTCTAGGATCTGCCAGGATCTGGAACCGTTGGCATCCGGCACGCCTCAGAAACGTGGCAGGAGATGCACACTGCTGTCACACGGTGCTTGCCAAGGCAAAACAGACTAACAAAACCCACCGACCAACTCGCTGCCCACAGCACCGTCCAGTTGCCCTCATTTCTCGTTCAGATTTCCAGCTTAGTTTGTGGCTGTGGGCTGGGCTACAAGAAACAAAAAGCGAAGCTCATATCCGTGAGGGACACACGAACAGTGCAGCTCCTCGCAGAGGACTCGAGCACAGAGACCGGAGCCAGAAAGAACCTTCAGGTCCACAAATGCCAAAACGCCATGCACCCACAGCAGCCCTGGCAGGGGGAATCACAGACTTATCCTCCAGAGACGGAAAAGGTGACCCTGCTCTGGTAACTACGGTGACCCTGCTCAGCCTCTTGGTAATACTGCGCCTACGTGGCCAAGCCCCTCGCGGTGTGTATGAAGCTCTGTGAATCCCCTGGGGAGCTACACAGAGGGCTTGATGTATCTAGTGATTAAAATACAACCCAAAAGCGTAAGCGTGCCCTGTCACATCCCAAAACCAAGTTGGCCGCAACCTCTGCTGAATGTCCCCCTGTTGAGTGAATTCCACGCAGTCACGCTCCGGAAGGCTGCAAGGTCCAAAGGCTCTACCGCCACCAAAACGGCAGGGGAGACCTCGACAATACACTAAACTGTCCCTAACCCTGAAAAAGGCCACACGGTACGCGCCCGCCGCTGCTGCTCTCAGACCCACGCCTCACAGGGAGCTCGGCCAAGCCCCAGCCCTGCCCCAGGGGCACCTCCACGGCCCCGGGCCCGCCCCGACCACCCTCAGGGGCAGCGGGGGCCGACGCGCTGCCACGGCGCATGCGCGGCGCCGCTCCGCCTGCAGTGCCGCGGTGCGGCCAGCAGGGGGAGCGCGGAGCCGCAGTGCCGCCTTCCGCCACCAGGCGGCACCAGGCGCCGCCGCGCCAGCCCGCTCCGCGCACGCGCGGGGGAGCCGCCCTTCCTACCTGCCCGCGTTGCCCGCGCTCGGAAGCCGAGCGGCAGCGCGGAACTACATTTCCCGGCATGCCCCGGGAGCCGAGGCGGGCTGCTGGCAGCGCGGAGCCCGAAGACCACAACTCCCGGCATGCTGCGGGGCGAGGCCGCGCCGGGGCCTGCGGGCGCCCGCGGCTCTCGGTGCCTCCCCCCCCCCCCCCGGCGGGGCCTTCCCTGCCCCGGCCGCCGCTCCCGGGGGTCCGGCCGGGGAGCCCCCACACCCCCGCAAGCAGCCGCGGCTGCCTGATGCGGACCGGCCCCGGCCCGGGGAGCACAGGCAGCGCTGGGCCAACCCCCCCCGGGCACGGCGATGCCGCTGACCGGGGCCGCAGCCACGGAGGGGGGCACGGGGCAGAAAGAAAGTTGTTGAAGTCCTGTGCAGGGCCCCGGGAGGTGTCCCGCTGCCCCTCCGTCCGTGTCTGCGTCCGTCCCGTGGGGAAGTGTTGCCTCCTGCAGCCACGGGCTGCAAGGCACAGGAGGAAGGAAATGAAGGGAAAGGGCACAAGCAGCGAGAGAGAAAATGGACGGACGGACGGACAGAGGGACAGAGGGACGGGAGAACCACCCGGAGGGCAGGGAGCAGGGCAGGGGTGGTCAAGAGGGTCGGACAGGGAGCCCAACAGAGGCACAACTGCAGTGGGCACGAGGACGGAGAGTAATGGTAATTTTATTACCACTGACTTCAGGTATTTTTGGTTTGGGGAAATAAGAAACAAAACGTGCCGCATCAGAGATGACTCCCTTTAACAGTCTCTGCATTTCTGTTATTTGAATGAAAAAGTCATGAGGATGAGTGCAGAAGTACGCAGCTATTGCCGACAGAGACACTGTAAGTAGGCCTCTCAGTATTGCTTTTGGTATTGCATAGGGAAAAACATTAAGCATAAAATTTCTCATCCGTAAGGCCTTGAAGGGCAGGCAGAGAAGGAACCCGATGCGCAAAGTGTGTCTCCTGAGAATCACATGGCTTCTGGTCTCACAGGATGAGGCAGAAGTATAATGAATTCCTTCTCCATCTCTCTGGAAAGAGCTTTTCTCTGTGACAAAAAGAAAAAAAAAGTTGTTACAATGCAAGTCATTACACAAAGCCACACTCAGTGAATTCACTATTACAGTAAGATCATTTTTAAATGAAAACACTTGGGCAGCACTGTTACCAAATCAAACATAACGTTGCACAAAATTCAACTCGAGATAAAGGAAATGGCAAGCTAAAAGGACAAATACGTGAGCTAAGGCATCTGCAACAATGGTAGATGGCTGTCCACAGCCCCTGTATATCATCTGTGGGAGACAAAGGGATACCACAGAACTGTAGGGGTCGGCAGGGCCCTGCAGAGCTCACCGGGTCCAACCCCCTGCCAAAGCAGTTCCCTAGAGCAGGCTGCCCAGGGAGGCGTCCGGACGGGCCTCGAATATCTCCAGAGAAGGAGACCCCACAGCCTCCCTGGGCAGCCTGTCCCAGCGCTCCGTCACCCTCACCGGGAAGAAGTTCTTTCGCGTGTTGGTGCGGAACTGCCTGGGCTCCATTTTGTGGCCGCTGCCCCTTGTCCTGTCCCCACAGAGCACTGAAAAGAGGTCGGCCGTGTCCCTCTGTCTCCCACAGCTCAGGTATTTACAGACATCGATCAGATCCCCTCTCGGCCTTCTCTTCCCAAGGCTGACCAGACCCAGGTCTCTCGGCCTCTCCTCCCAGGGGAGATGCTCCAGGCCCCGTATCATCTTTGTGGCCCTCCGCTGGCCTCTTCCCAGGAGCTCCCTGGCTTTTTTGTGCCGGGGAGCCCAGAACTGGACCCAGAGCTCCAGGTGAAGCCTGACCAGGGCAGAGCAGAGGGGAGGATCACCTCCCTTGACCTGCTGGCCACGCTCCTTTTAACGCACGCCAGGATCCCGTTGGCCTTCCTGGCCACCAGGGCACGCTGCTGGCTCACGGCCAACCTGTCGTCCACCAGAACCCTCAGGTCCTCCTCCACAGAGCTCCTCTCCAGCAGGCCATCCCCCAGCCTGCACCGATACCTGCGGTTGTTCCTTCCCAGGGGCAGGACTCCACACTTGCTCTTGTTAAACTTCATTTGGTTTCTTCCTGCCCGGCTCTCCAGCCCGCCCAGGTCTCGCTGTATGGCAGCACAGCCTTCTGGCGTGTCGGCCACTCCTCCCAGCTTAGTGTCATCCGTGTACTTGCTGAGGGCAGACACTATTCCCTCATCAAGGTAGTTGATGAAGATGTTGAACAGGACCGGACCCAGCACCGACCCCCGGGGAACGCTGCTAGTCACAGGTCTCCAGCCAGACTCTGCGCCGCCGATCACCACCCTCTGAGCTCGGCCAGTCAGCCAGTTCTCAACCCACCTTACTGCCCACTCGTCTATCCCACACTTTCTCAGCTTTGCTAGCAGGATGTTGTGGGAGACAGTATCGAAAGCCTTGCTGAAGTCAAGGTAGATGGCATCCACTGCTCTCCCTCCACCAACCCAGCTGGTGATGCCATCATAGAAGGCAACGAGGTTGGTCGAGCACGATTTCCCCTTGGTGAATCCATGCTGACTACTGCTCATAACCTTCTTCTCCTCCAATTGCTTGGAGACGGCATCCAGAACGAGCTGTGCCAACACCTTTCCAGGGACAGAGGTGAGACTGACTGGCCTGTAGTTTCCTGGATCCTCCTTCTTGCCCTTCTTGAAGATCGGAGTGACATTGTTTATCATCCAGTCTTCAGGCACCTCTCCTGTTCTCCAGTCTTCCTTTTACTGTTTACATACTTGAAAAAAAACTTGTTATTATCCTTTATCTCCTTTGCAAGCTTCATCTCCAGGTGGGTTTTAGCCTTCCTCGTCATGTCCGTGCAGGCCCTGACAACACTCCTATACTCCTCCCAAGGGGACAGGCCCTTTTTCCACATTTCCTAGACCTTCCTCTTCCTTCTGATCTTGTTGGTGAGCGCCTTGCTCATCCATGCAGGTCTCCTGCCCCCATTTCCTGATTTCCTGCTCTTAGGGATGCTCCAATGAGCTTGGAAGAAGTGCTGTTTAAATGTTGCCCAGCTCTCACAAGCACCCTTGCCTTCTAGCAATCTACCCCATGAGATACCCCCAGGTAGGTCCCTGAAGAGGTCAAAGTTGGCTCTCCGAAAGTCCAGGGCAGCAATCCTACTTTTTGCCTTACTTCTTCCACCAAGTTCCATCTTGAACTCCACCATCTCGTGGTCGCTGCACCCCAAGCTGCCCCCAACCTTCACATCCCTAACAAGCCCAACCCTGTTGGTAAGAACGAGGTCCAGAAGCACCCCCCGCCTCGTCAGCTCCTCAAATATGAGATGATTTTGTTCCCCAAATACATACACTGTTCTCAGGAGCTCTGTCTGTTAACATGCCAGCAGTATCGGTTTTTATTGCCCAGGAGATCCTTCATAGCTATGAAGCTTAGCTTCAACAGCTTAGTCCAACATTGCAGACCCATTATTAGCAACAGATGAAGCTGTATTGTGAGCAATACTCATGTGCTACGAGTTATATAAGTTATATATAATAATAAGAGTTATATATAACTCTCTTAGTATTGAGTATTATAACTCTTATTATATATAATATATAATATATAATATAATAATATAATAAGAGTTATAATAACACTGAGAGTGCAAGGGAACACAGCGCTGGTGAACCATGAGCGGGGGCTGGGCCACATGCCTTGGCCTGTGGTGGTCCTCATGCTGCCATCTCAGGTTCCCAACGTTGGAAGGGATGCAGGTTTCTCCCCTGCCAAGTGAGGAAATGTTTCCTGGTGCTGACATTACCTCCTGCGCTTGTTCCCACTGCCTCTTGCCCTGTCCCTAGGCACCACTGCTAAGAGCTCGTCTCTGTCTTCTTCGCGCCCTCCCTTGAGGGATTTTACGAGGAGAGGCTGAGGGAGCTGGGGCTCTTCAGCTTGGAGGAGACTGAGGGGTGACCTTATTATTTATAAATATGTGAAGGGTGGGCGTCAGGAGGACGGAGCCAGGCCCTTCTCGGTGACACCCAATGACAGGATAAGGGGCGATGGGTGCAAGCTGCTTAAATACGAGGTAATTTTTTTTACGGTGAGGAGCCATGACAGAGCGCTGGGACAGGCTGCCCAGGGGGGTTGTGGGGTCTCCTTCTCTGGAGATATTCAAGAGATACCTGGAGATATCTCTGGAGATATTCGAGGCCCGTCTGGATGCGTTCCTGTGTGACCTGATTTAGATAATCCCTGCTCCGGCAGGGGGACTGGACCCGATGATTTCTCAAGGTCCCTTCTAACCCCTAAAATCCGTGACGGTGTGATTTACGTGTACGAACGAGACCCCCCCCCCCCCGGGCCGCCTCGGGTCTCGGTTAGGGGCGGAGGGCGCAAGGGCTTCACCGCCCGCCCGCCCGCCGCGCTCGGCAACACCCCCGCTCCTCACAGCCCGCACTGAGCCTGCCCAGCCCAGAGGCGGCCCTGAGGGAGGGGCCGTGCAGCGGGACGGCGCCATGCGCTGTTTGCCGGGCGACGCGGCCCACCAGGCCAGAGCCGGCCCCGGCTGGAGCCGCCCTCGCGGTTCCGGCCGCGGTCGGGGCTCGCAGAGCGGCAACGGCCCCGCGGGGCCCGGCGGGATCCCGGCAGCGGCCCCTCAGGGCCCGGGCCCGGCCTCTCAGCTGGGCCCGCGCGGGCAGCGGCGCCGTGCGCAGGCGCGGGCGGACGGCGCGGGGCCGGGAGCGGCCCCCCCGCTCGGCGGCCCTCCCGGCATGCCCCGCGCGCGGGCGGCAGGGCGGGCTCTCGTCACACAAAGGCTCGGCGCTGGCAAAATGGCGGCGGCGGCGGCGGTAGCGGCGGCGGCGGGCGGCGAGGGCACCGCTAACAAAATGGAGGAGCCGCCCGCGGCGGCGGCGGCGCAGACGGCGGCGGCGGCCCCGCCACCGCCCAACGGGGCGGGGAGTGCTGGGGACGCGCCCGCGAAGAGGTAACGGGGGGGTGGGGGGGGGCTGTGGGGCCGCGCGCGCGGTTGGGCCTGACGGGGCCTGGGCCTGGCGTGGTGCGGGCTGAGGGGACGCCGGGCACGGGCCCTGCCCTTGTCCCTGTCCCCGTGGCCGTTGTTGATTTCCCTTCGTGTCCCAAGGGACACGGCCCGGGCCTGCCGGCCGCACGGGCTGCCCTCTGCGGCCCTGAGCCGAGCAGGCCGTCAGGGAGCTCCCGAGGCCTGGACGCGGAAGGAGTCGGGATCTCGATCTGGGGCATCGAGATTTTTGTTTATTACGCTTAGGCCCAGCAGAAACGTTTCCTCAGGAAATGTAAATGTTCCCATAAGAGCGTAGGTAGTGCCGGCGGGATGGGTTTTGGAGCTCTGAACTGCTTTTTCTAACTGTTCTGTCAGCGGCTGGTATGCTGTAATAGGCAGTCATCGTTCATACTGCTGCGATATCTGGAGCAAAGCGTGCCTCTGTCTTATCCTTGGTGACTTACCAGGGAAGTTAGTTAGGAAGACATCTGGGTTTGGTGCCTTGAGAGCAAGAGATAACTTGGAAGTGATGCCAGACCCTAAGTAAAGGTCATATGTTGGATATAAGTACAACATTACAGAAATGTAAATAATAATAATTTCTGAGGATTATGGTTATCAGTCTGTAAATAGGAAGTTCATAAGCAGAAAAAGTTTGAACTGCGTGTCACTTTCACATGTGGACACTAACCTAATTTTGAGAAGTTTCATAGTTAGCAAAACTTTTTTTTTTTTTAATGCCAAGTAAGGACTGCATTTTTCCAGTTAATTTTTGTCCCCAGGCCTGAAATCTTATGCAGATGAGAATCAGGATTTTTAACCCTGTGTTCTGGGAGTAATCTGTTAGACTTTTGGTCAGATTTGTTTACCTGATGTGCCTGAGTTGTGCTACGCAGTTGGGCATCAGTCAGGTTCCCAGCTGCTGAAGGCTGTTACACCGTGCTGCAAATCTGCAGCCTGACCAAGAGTTGGGATATAAGAAAAAACTGCAGCCAGAAGTATGTTAGTTGAGGCTAGAGAAGGGTCTTCAGATCATCTTCCTCCCTCATGTTGGGTGTTTGATATTTGGAGGATATTCCTGTCTTGTCTTGGATTCTGGTTACAGCTCAAAGCTTGCCGTAGTTTGACTGTAGCAGTGCCTAGGTAGTATGGTTACAGGAATTGCTCTTAGATGAGACTTTCTGTAGCCTTGAAGTGTTTCAGCTTGGAACCCAAGGAAAATCAAGGTAGATAAAATATCTTATGAAAGTAACTACTTGAATGCGTTTTTTTTTCTGGACGTCTTGCCTTTGCCACGGGGGTGTTATTTTTCTGTATTTCTTGCATTAGCCTTGTTCTAAATGGATCACAGTTTATTCACAGTTGTTCCTTATTGGGATGGGAATTTCACTCTCATTTTTTAATTCCCTAAATTTAATTTATTTCACTCCCATTTACTGTGGGAATTTCGTCTCCCATTTTTTAACTTAGCAATGCCTGCAGGCATGGCGTATTTATGGAGAGGATGTGGGGAACTCACTTCTTCCTGCTGTCCAGAACTGCCTTTAAATGCTCAGTTGTTCTTGTACTTGGCAACCACAGTGATTTCTGTGGCCACGTGCCTGCTTGTTCTCCTCCTTTTAGTGTGTTGGAGGATGCCCACGGATGGAGTTGTTGTCTGACGTCCTGCAAAAGAGAAACATTGCAGCCAGCGTAGTTTCCTTGATATTTCTTTAGACCTAGCTGGATTTTGTCACACTGAATGTGATAAGGAATAATTTCTAGACTAATGTTTGTCTTTAATAGCAGGTGCGGTGGCTTGCCTGAATTCTTTACAGGTATATGAAAGCTTGACGTGTGATAATCTGCTCTGGGAGCTTTAAATGTAGAGTTGCAAAGATCTCTGCATCGTACCCCTTGACTTTGAAGCAAGTTGCACAGCAGTTCTACCGATGGGTAGCTTGAACAGTTCTCGTTTGAGGAATAGCTGTAGAAAACCGGTGCATTAGGTGTAGGTTATAACAGAAATGCTGAACTTTGTGTTATTTCTTCAGCAAAACAGAAGCTCGAGTGTTAAAAGAATTGTCCTGTCATGATCTGCTTTTGGATTTTTAATTTCTTGATTACTCAAGATTTTTTTTTTGAAAGCACAAAGAAGGGAAAGCCTAAAATTTCCTTTTTTGATTAAATACAGTAAACGACTAAAGAACATTTTTCATTATAGACCTCTCTTCCAACATACTAGTTATGTGCAGAACCTGGATCTCCTTTGTTGTCTAAGTGGTACATGATGGCCATAACTAAGGTCAAATACTGTTAGCAGTTATGGCTGCATCTGTAAAGTACAATATTTGTGGCTGGAAAAGCGTGGGTTGCCTTGTAGTAAAAATGAGGAACCCACTCAAATATCAAAATATCACACTCGATAGGCATCTGCATTTTTTTTTCCCCTGCAGGCTGTTGTATCTGCTCAGTGATTTAATTTTGTTATTTTTGTTTGTATATTTGTATACAGTTTATTTTTATTTATATAGTTTATATATTTATATACAGTTTATTTTATTTGAATACTGCTGTTCAGTGGCATTTGTCTTGTTAACTCATAGTGGTGTAGGCTGGTTGAAAAATAGGCATCACTTTGCATTCTTTAATTATGATCTTCTGGAGCTTGTGTTCTGAAATAGGTAAAAACTATTCAATGTGTTTGTTGAAAGGCACAGAGACTTTGAATTTGTGTTGCCCAAAAATGGTATTAATTGGGGGAGAGGGGGAAGATGGTGTAAATAGAGTGTCACTGATGTGAGATACAGGATCACTTCGCTGAAATCCTTGTAGTGCAAGAATACAAATGTGGTAGGTCAAAGCATTATTGGTCTTAAAGGTGTTGAAGTATAGTATGTAAAGGAGGAAATAGGGTGTGTCTGGTCTGGAGCATCACAAGGAGATGAAATTAGGCCTGCTTGGCTTTGAAGAGATTTAGCCTCTGAAACCAGAAGCTTTGGTTATGTTGTATAAATAACGTGGGAGAAAATAGTGGGTCTTAAGGATGGATATAAGTTGTCTGCTGTTAGGAACTCTTTGTTGCAATGCCATTTGTAGCACTAATACTATGAGTACCACCTTGTCTTCTTATTACTGTTTTGCAAATAAATGAATAGATGAAAGTTTGTGAGTTTTGATTTGTCTTGGGAACGCAAGAAGTTATGTTCCAAGAGGTGATACGACACTAATCAAATGCCAGAGTAGTTAATGTGTCCAATTATCTCTGTTTGCAGTGAAGGTGAGCGACCAACTCAAAGTGAAAAAAGAAAAGAGAAGAGCGTCAAAAGAGGAGGACATCGCTTTGAGCCGTATGCTAACCCTGCTAGAAGATACCGAGCTTTTATTACAAATATTCCATTTGACGTCAAGTGGCAGTCTCTGAAAGACCTGGTCAAAGAGAAAGGTAATGTACAACCAGGGCTGACCAAGCGATGTCTGTCATCTTACTCGTAGCTGACTTGGTAAGCTTAACAGTTGAAGTTCTGGGTGCACGTAGTGACAACAAGTTTTGCAGAAGGTCTCGAAGCCTTTTTTGGTGTTGCACAATACCGTTCTCTGGCAACCTTCCAGACGGATAGTTCCTTTGTAGGCACGTTGGCGTATTTTTAATAGTGCTTCGTCAGAGATTAAAAAGAGCATTTGTCTTATGGGTGGAAAAATAAAAAAGAAAAACGAGGCTTTTATCAGATCTTAGCCTTGACATGAGCAAAACTTTCTGAAGTATTTTAATGTCTGTAGGGTTATAAAGGTAGTCATATAATGTCAATCTGGTGTATGTATATGTAGCTGTTTTTCTAATCTTCGTAGTGATTTGTGCTTAGGTAAAGATCCATACTGCAATTGAATAGCAGTAAAAATGTATTTAAGGGTGACCTGCAAAGAAGAAAAACCAGGTTTGTGCTTTAGTACAAGGAACATGGGTAGGGCTTTGGAAATCAAGTTCATGATGTTTTCCTCCATCCCTACTTGTATTTAACTTACACTTGTAAATGGGAACCTTCTTAGTTTGTTGACCTTAGCACCTTCATCTCTTCAAGAAGATGAAGAAATTGAGCTGATTACTCTCAGGTGGTGACGAGTCTAAATGCATCTTCTTGGCTCACTTGATATTATTTCTTTAAGTTGATGCCCAGCCTACAAGTTTTCAACTCAGTTTGGAAGTGCAGTGGAGTGGCAAGAAAATACTTGGCTTCTCCATCATTAAAATGTCTCAAAACCTGTTAGGCCTAAGTAGTACGAGCACTGCTCTTGTGGGTCACTTCTAAAATACATACCATCAGACATACGTGTCTTGGATAACAGTGATCGATGTTCACTTGTGTTTGAACTCGGTAAGGAACGGTGGTTAGTGACTTCACAAGTTGTGGCCTAATGAATCGGGAAACAAATAAAATTTCCAAAATGGTTTTACATCTGTCTGTGGAGGCAAAATGGAGCTGCTTAGTCTGCGTAGTGAACTTCAGGATTATAAGCCCTGGCAAACTTCCATAATTAGAGGCTGTGAAACGTTGATGCTTGAGATGCAACGATGGTTTCTTGTAATCTGAAGAACTGCAGTCTTAAGACTGCTTTAACAGGCCCTAATTATGCATGGTCCCCTGTCCTAAGCTGTGTTTGCACTTAGCTACACGAGATGCATTGGTTAATAGGAGTATCTGTATGTGTAGATGTCTAATTTTAAGTGCTGTGTTGAATTCCGTTCCAAGTGTCTTGTGGTTTCTCTCCAGTTCACGTGGATGGAAAAGTCCGATGTGAGATTGTTTCCTGCCTTGCTGTTCAGCTGCTCATTCCAGCAGATAATCCTAGGGGAACATTGAAACCTCTTCAGTCTGTCTGCAGGGCTTGTCTACGTATTGAGAAGCATTGTTCTTGGTTTTTGGGACTGCTTGTTAAAACATAACAGTTTAGATTTGCTGCGTAGTTGTGATTCATTCTAATCAGCCCCAGACTTCTACCAAATTGGTGCTCTTGTGCTGTGCTTGAACTTGCTGAATCGGTGCTTTTTGATATAAGGCATAGTAGTTCCAAGAACCAGGAATGCGGCTGTGGAAAAACCTAAATGTGAGAATTCTTGGTTTGTAAGCGTAAGAATTACAGGCCAAACGTTCAAGGCTTTGAGAGCATGTGAAATGGATCTGTACGCAAAGGGTAAACGTAGGTGATTCATGACTATTGCATTGCTTGGCAGTCATAAAGACGGAAGCTGTTAGCAGCAATGGCATAGCAGGTTACCGAACGTAGGAGGAGTTCACCTCTGTCGGCTCTTTTGTGTCAGTAAGTATGGGTTAGGAGACATTAGCTTTGAGGTCTCATATTTCTGCAACTTGGTTTTTTCAGATGCGTACATCTGAAATCTGCTAAAGGTGACATCTCTCAAGAGTAATGCTTTGGTTTAGTCATTTCAGTGAATTTGTTGGTGAAAGTCAATTACAGGTGTGCAGTATAACACAGTTATTAACAAAATAAAAAAATGTTCTTGTTTGAAACTCCCTTGTATTGGCTGACAAACACAAGGTTCTACTAAACTGAGGTAATCAGCATTGATAACTGGTAATTGGTAAGTGGCTTCAGGAGAAGAATGAGGCAGCAGTTCTGCGTGGAATTGGAATCTAATGGTAAACATAACGTGATTGAGTGCTAAATACTGGTCTTAATCTGTCCTCCCCAAAATGGCTCTGTTTTGGGGAGCAAAATGGTAATGCTTGGTGGCAGCTGGTATACATAATGTGATACTATGTAATTAAAAAAAAAAAAAGGAGTTTGAGATATTTATGGATTCTTTTAGGAAATAGAGAACTTTGTATCTTAAACCTTTTCCCTGACAAGAGTAGCAAGGTGGCATACAACACAAGGAGAAATGTTAGCTGTAGGATCTGTTTTGTTGCAAAGCTAGGAGTAGTTACAGTTATGGGGGCAGTTGTCACGTCAGATACAAAGATTTCAGGACATGCTAGGGACTACTTGTATTAGCATGGTTTTAACCTCATACTTAAAGCATAAACGTGGTATCTGACAGGCATGCTTACCCCTTCATATCAGAATCTGAACGTGTGAACAGATACGAGGAAAAAACCAAAGCTGTTCCCAGCTTAAACTTGCTATGAAGAAAAGCAACCACCAAACTTCATGTGGTGCCTTCTTTCTCCATCTTGAGTAATTGTTAGAGTCTTTGTGACCTTTTGAAGATGTAACTCATGCCCTCTTGTTACTGGACTTGAACACAGGTACTGTTGAGCTCTTCTGGCACTTTGGTTCGGACAGCTGTTGCTCTGGTACCTGAACACAGTTCTTCCTGGAAGGCCACCCGGGTTTAAGTGCTAAAGAAGATTCTGTTGCAGCGTGCTTTCACGCTGAACTTCTTGGTGGGCAAAGAGAAAAGGATGACTTAGTCAATGTAGAAGTGCTGATTTATCTGACTTTCCTCCTGCCCTTACTTTCAGTAGGTGTGCTAATGAGTTCTAAACAGGACTGTACCTTGGTACAGAATGGTTCCTTTTCCTAGCAAGAAAATTACTTAAAATTGGATCTTCCTCAGTCTTTCAGCCTCTTCCCCACTTGTACATTTCCTGCCATTCTCATTCTTCATCATTAGGTACCACAACCAGCTCTGTGCAAGATAGTTAAACTTAAAGCTGTAGCTTACTACTACTAACACTTGCCTGTTTCTCTTTCTGTGAAATGAACAGGATTTCACTGAATGTCAAAGTATCTTAGATGAGGATCGTGCTGTTCTCTCTGCATTTCACAGCTGGATGCTAGTGGCAATTTAATTTATTTCACGGATAAAGTCCATATTAAAAACCTTACAGATAAGTAGTCAGCAGGTAGTTGGCTTGAATGAGGCTAAAGGAAGTCTATAATTACCTTTCTTCTGCTGGGAAATAAGGAGTGTTCCTTATCTGTGGGAGGTGATCTGCTGGGTTCCTTTTCCTTGTATTAGGGTACTCATGTGACTTTTTACAGACAGCAGAAAAGTGGCTTTTACTCTTCAGTCTGTTCTTTGCAGTTCAAAGCTATAGTCAAATGCAACTAGAGTAATTTATCTGCAGAAGAATTCCCACAGAGTTATCTTAATGTGAACTGTAATGACTTGACTGAAACTTGGTGCCAAGCTTTTCATTGTGGCAAGTGGTACGTTGGTGTGATGTCCTGCTACCCTCAATAAGGGGTTGGTATACTGCTCCTTTCTTGTTTTAGCACAGCATCTCAGTTGTACCTTTGTTATCTGAAGATGTTTCAGCTTGATTCACTTTTTGATTGAAGCAGGAAGCTTTCTGCAGTGAGAAGTCAACTGCAGTAAGTTAACTATTTGGCATTTTAATCACTTGTAGTTTTTAAGATCTCTTTCATTGTTGAAAAGAATTGACTGCTTTCAAATGTCAAAACTTGACAGTATTCTTCAGGTGGATGTGAGAACACTGAAGTATCTTTTTTAATGTATTTACATGTATGGTGACTGCAGGTAGCAAGGTTTGATAATACAAATGTGTAGTGGGACTTTACAGCAGGACATGTGGAGTGTTTTTAAAAAAAATAAAAAGAACAAGTAGCCAAGAGCTGCAGTGACTGCAAGCTTTTAATTTCTATTTTCTCTTTTTGCATAATTTTTGCCATTTAGGACCGTGCAGTCATTAACTTGTGTACCTAATTGCCAGAGTTAGGTTGTGAGCACTAATATTGAAATCTGGCGTTTGAGTACAGAGCTTCACTGAAATGTCTTGAGAAGCCATCAGTGGAGGTCAGTAACTTATAATAGGACTTTCAAATGTAAACGTTGCGTGTGTTTTCTTAAGTAAATCCTGCATTTCTGCTGTTGCTGTTAAATTTAATGGAAATTTTACCATCTTGGAAAATCTACATAATTTTTATGAAGAGCAGAAATTGTACTTGATGTTCTTGAGCTGACTGCCACCTTGCAGCAGCTTTGTGCAAGATGTGGTACAGTCAGCTTCCTAGTAAGATAGACTGAGGAGTTTTCAGTATCACTTGAATGCTAACAATATCTTAAGCAAGTATCTTCAACTTTAACTGGACTATCTACACTGAAAGCTTTAATACTAACAGACTTTGAAATGCGGTGGTGGGATCTGAGTGTATCTTCGTGTTGCTTTCATTGTTCTAACCATCTTTTCCAGGTGGTCCTTCAGTGGATTCAGTGAGCTTTGCACTTCGTCTGTTCTTCCAGGGCTCTTTAAGAACCAAAATTACCCATCCTTGTTTTTCTGGTCTCTTTCATGCAAGAGTGGAACTACAGGAGAGATACCGTGTTTCCTCTTCGGGAAGATTGTTTTTCTTCTCCCCTTTTGCACAGACAGCGTAAAAAGCTGTAGTTAGTCTGCTCTCTTCCCTGCCCACCCTGGAGCTTTTCCGTGGTTGCCAGTCATGAGATCTAAGCACTGTACCCGAAGGAGTAACTGGCCAATTCCAAATTGTCTTATGTTGAAGGCATTAGACTTCTGATGGCATGGTCTTCGTTCATGAATCATTCACTTTGCAGTTTTTTCTAAAAATGATGGAAATCCAGGTAGTCTTGGTGATGTCTTGAGTGGCTACTTTCTCCTTAGTTTTGACCCTGTGAGACAAAGAAACTACCATTTTATAGAGCATTTACCACTTCTTCACTTTCTGTGCTCCTCCTGTTGCCGAGACTTTTGTCTTTGGACCTTTCAGAGAGAATCATATTGCCCAACTTCATAATCTTCAAAGTTGATGTCTACATCTGAGTTTGTTATCCTAGGTACTTCGCGGATACCTCTGTAGGGCTAGGTGAATCCATTTGAGCCATGCCTTGAGTTACCATGTACTTATGTGAGCTTCCTGAACAATACAGGAGAAAATCTGAATGCTGGCAGACTAACCTTGTCTGAACACGTAAATTTTCCATGCAGGTAAACTTCTGCATGGAAACTTGAGGAAATGTGACTGGTGTGAAATAGCACTTAGTCTTAAGTAACGATAGACATTCTTTTAGTTTGTATTTCTAGTTACTGTATTGATTGCTGCTTCAGTCTTTTGTTTTAGGAAACAAAAGGTTTCTGAGCTTTCTCAAATGTGAGGTTTAAAGAAGTCTGCTCTACCTTCAGTCTTAAAGACACCAATGGGGAACATATTCCTTAATCACATTTGCATTAACTTAGAGCTATTGGCTCAAAGATTCTGCAATTTTTATCTGCCCTTGGAGGCTGATCTGGTAACTATAGAATCAGAGAATGGTTGGAAGGGACCTTGAACATCATCTAGTTCCAACCCCCACTGAATCAGCTTGTCCAAAGCCCATCCAGCCTGGCCTTTAACACTCCCCTGCTTTCCTGCAGCCCCGTTTAGGTATCGAGAGGGCCACTCTAAGGTCTCCCCAGAGCCTTCTCTTCTCCAGGCTGAACAACCCCAACTCCCTCAGCCTGTCTTCGAAGGAGAGGTGCTCCAGGCCCTTGATCATCTTGGTGGCCCTCCTCTGGACTCGTTCTAATATGTCGCTGTCCTTCTTGTGCTCAAGATGGGGTCTCATGAGAGCAGAGGGAGAGAAGTGCCTCCCTTGCCCTTCTGATCATGATTCTTTTGATGCAGCCGAGGATACAGTTGGCTTTCTGGGCTGCATGCTCACACTGCTGGCTCATGGTTAGTTTTTCATTAATTGGCAGCCCCAAATGCTTCTCAGTAAGGCTGCTCCCAGCCTGTTCATGTTTGGAATTGACCTGACCCAGCTGCAGCACCTTGCACTTGGCCTCGTTGGACTTTGTGAAGTTTGTACAGGTCAGCCTCTCAAGCCTGCCAAGGTCCATCTGGAGGGGAAAAACTTAGGCTGTGGTTTATTTATTTATTTATTTTTTGAAAGTTAAGTAGTCTTCTCATGTGCTAGCAGAAGGAAAATCTTCTTACATGTTTTTCAGGTGAAAAGTTTATTTTTATTGTAGTCTTGTAATCTGGACTTGTCTTGGATACTGATCTTCTACGCTATTTGTGTCATCCCCCCCTCCCTTTGGTGTGCTTTTAGGCTATATAGGAAATTCAGATGCCTTTTTAAAGGAAAACAGCTCTTTCAAGATCCGTTTTGTTTTTAATACAGGTGTCTCTAAGGCTCGAGTGTGAAGTATCGAGCAAAATTGACAAACTTTTAGTGATACACCATTGCCTCTGTAGTAGACTCCAGGAAATCTTGTTGTTCAGAGGTCAAATTAGCATATGTTAAATTGTATTTAATATATTATGCTCAAGCTTGGTAAACTTTTTTTGGGAAGTGTTTGTGTGCATTTTAAGAGATGTAACTGGTTTTGATTAATGGTTGGGAGAGGAGAGCCCTCAGTTCAGAGCCTAAATAATGTTATTAGGAGAAATGAGTTACGGATCTATAACCTGTAATCTCTGGGGTCTCTGAAATGGAGTGGCTTTTGTATCGTAGGGAATCTGAGAATTTGTTGTTCTCGATAAAAGTTTTGGTTGGACTCTGGCTGCTGCTGTTGAGATGGATGGCTTCAGAATGACCTGGTAACGCTGAATATGGGCCCCATGTACCACCAAGCATGATGCTGGGATGCCTGTTTACAGTGCAGTCCCTTTCACTGCAATTCCATGGATACACAATCTCATAGTGCTCAGGTTGTAGGTGGTAATTAAACGCTCTAATCTCTCCTGGCCCTTTCAAAGGGATTTGTTAGCCCCTACTAGTCTTGAACACTTTGTATCCTCATGGAAGCATGAATAGATGTCACTGCTTATTCTGCCAAGCTAACTACTCTCTGGCTGGAATGCTGATATTGCTTAATTATTTTCAAAATCAGAAATGGAGAGCGAAAAAAATGTAATTTCATTAAGCATTCCTTTTCTTCCAGCTTCTAGAAAAAATGTGGGATGTTCACTTTGGACAATGACACTAGGTGTCCGATAAATGACCAGTCCTGTGGGAGGTGAGGCTGAGCACTCCTCTCTGTCCCTTGCAAAGGTAGACCATCGAATGCAAGCTTCTAGATCCTTGCTTAGAGTATGCTATCAGAATTTAGGTTTGGTGGTTGTTTCCCATGAAGATTGCTTTCTTTTCATCTTTCAGATAGTATAACTTGGAGCCCTAGCTTAAACTTAAAAAGAACTTATAAAGCCAGAAAAAAAAGTATTAAAAGAAAAAGTTTTTCAGTTATTCTGAATAAATTCTGTATGCCAGTCCCTTCAAAGGCAGCAGCCATTTTGGTAGTCGTGTTCCAGAGGTACGTGATATTGTTATGTGGTCAGCTGAGGAAAAAAGCAATCCTAGTCTAGTGAGGAAAGGTGCAAATATAGTTTCCTAGTGCACTTTGCCTTTTGCTGTAGGCTCTTGTCTTGAGGGCGAATATGACAGAGTTAAACACTAACCTAAAAAATACCGAACCTAAAAATGGACTTAAATTTTGCTGTGACATAAAGGCTAAACTGCTGAAATAAAAAGTAGGCAGTGAGTGGTCTCTTGGTCTGTTGGGTCAGTCTGATCCACTTTTGGGACGTTTACCAGAGGAAAAATCCTGAGAAATGCAAGCAACTGTTTGAGTTCTGGACTGTGGAGACAAGATCGTGTGCTATGTGAAGTGAAGGAAACTTGTTCTTGCAGACTTCCCCCTGGATTTGGATTGCCTCAAGTAACGAGTGAGCACTAAAGGTCGAGGAAATTGGTATTGTGGAAATAGCTGGCTTTTGAAGTGGAGGAAAATCAAGAACATGTTCAAGTCTTAAAATGTTACTGCATACCTGTAATTGTCCAGTTTTGTGGTTTAGAGAACATGGAGTGTTTCTGGGCTTTCTTATAAGGCAGAGGCTCCATACACGGTTGTTGATTGTTCTAAATTCCCATTGTTTTCTTGGCTTTTCTCCCTTGGTATATGTGTCGTCTGGAATCTGATTTGTAGTTGGTGAGGTAACATACGTGGAGCTCTTAATGGACGCTGAAGGAAAGTCAAGGGTAAGTGTTTGAGAGAATTTCTTCTGTGGATTTTCTACATGACAAATGTAACTGTATGGTGGCGTGGAGCGAAAGGAAGTCAGGAAGGTAGAGAAGTGTGTATGCTTAGTGGCTATAACAGGATTGCTTAAAAGCTTCTTTGGGGCTGGGGGGGCGGGGGGCTGGGGACTTGTAAGAGCAGCGTTAGGGTGGTCTTCCACTGTGCTCAGGTGGCGTTGGCTGTTTGAAGTACCCATGGACACTAGCAGTACGTATAGTGGTACGGAAGGTTAACTTGTGTTTCGGAAAACGTTACCGTAGTGGTTTGCTGAATTTGTAAGGCCAGTGTGCAAAAGCAGGTTCTGGAAACTATACTTCCCGTGCCAGTAAACAGAAGTTAATTTCCAAGTTAAACGTATATTGCCTTTATAGGTATAAGTCAATTAGTCCAGTGAAAGTATCTTGCAGGGAAAAAATACACAGTAGGAGTTCACTTAACTGTACTGAAGGGTATGGATTTAGGGTGAGAGAATATGGCGAGGATTTGTCTGTATGACAGGGAAGAACAGTTGATGTGGAGTGTATGGTATTTTTCTTGGAGATCCTGGACTTAGTTCTGTTTGTTACAACTTCAGAAACTACAGTTTAACCCTGTTATTGTATAAGAAATTATATCTTATGGAATTCAAGTAATGAAGGCTTTATTGGGTAAGATTACATTTATTTTTGCCCCTAGGGTTAACTAATGTGATTTGACTTTTTTTTTTTTAAAGTGTTTTGTGCTTTTACTTACTTTATTTTTTTCTTCCCTCCTCTGCTTGTTACTCGCCTCTGAAATCAAATCATCAGGGATGCGCGTAAGTTCACTTATGAATTCATAGCAAGAAATAAGGAAACTCTTAAGATACGAGCAGTGTTCTTAGATGTCTTGTATCTTCACAGTGTTGTTGAATTCAAGATGGAAGAAAGCATGAAAAAGGCTGCAGAGGTTTTGAACAAGCATAGTCTTGGTGGAAGACCATTGAAAGTGAAAGAAGTAAGACTTGCATCTGTTCTTTTAGTATCTTGGATTTAAGGTGAAGGGGATATCTCATAGTCAAGCTTTATGGCTGACTCATTTGCAGATAAGAATATTTGATGAAGTAGAACTCTTCAAATAGAATTTAACAAGACACATGGCTTTCTTTATTACCAGCACCTATTGCCAAACTTGAGTTTGAACTCAGTTGTCAAGACTAAGCTTGACTTAAAGAATAGGTGCTACAGGTAGCAATGCAGAACGTGGATAAAGCAAGTGTTTGGCTCTAACTGCGGGTGTACTTCTTTATGATTCGATAAACCTGCATAAGTATTTTGTTCTTGACTGACTCTTTCCCCATTTAATTCTGCACCATAATGAATGTATTTTACAAACAATTCCATAGAATAAGATGGTTTCTGAAATACTTTGAAGTTTTATTTCCGTTCTAATGGCTTTTCTGTTATCAATCACTGTAACACGCTCAACTGTACCGTGAGTTACTCCTTATCTATTGACAAGTTTAAAGCTTTATCCCAATACTTTGGGAACTGTAGCTGCATCAAAGGTCCAATTAAAAATCAAGAGAGACTTCCTTCAGAGTTATCGGTGATGCTTGGCCTTATGGTATGCAAGCCATATTTTTGGCAAAGCAAGCTTTGTGTTCTGCTGTGCCTGCCCCACCTCCCAGTGGTTGGGGAAAAGATATCTGCATGAGTATAAGATGGGAAGCGCGTGCACAAGGTCCACTCCTAGCAGCCTGCATTCTGAGGAGCACTTGAGGAGAAGAATGGAGAGAGCAAGTGGCAGCACTTCTTGGAACTGGCAGATTTAAAAAGTAATAAATTCTGGGAGCAGTAGTCTGCTTCTCACTGCAAGCTATCTCCTGGCACTGTTGACCTCTTGTGCCCTTTAAAGGAAGCGAGAGGTGAAATGGAAGGCTCAAAGAACAGTTCCATCTGAAAGTTAGCAGGCACTGACGTTCCTGAGGGGCTTTTGGAAGAAAGTGGGCCGTGTGTGGATCTGTGTTGCTGTTAACGGCATACCGTTAGAACTGGAAATCAGGTTGTGCCCTTGGTATCTGTCCTTGAAAAGAAGTGGTTGTGAATTGACCAAGTCTTCACAAAACAATTGCCATACGTGAATATTTCTGCTTGTATGGTATAGACAGAACAGAAATTTATAGTTGAAATCAGCAAAGAAGCATGTTTTTACTTTTAAGGGGTTCAGCACCATTTATACCATGTGCTGCAGTCTGCATCTGTGGGAGGAGTTAAGTTCTTGCAGATGACCATTAGAACTAGTTTTGCCAACTGCCTGGTACATACCTCTCCGTGTTGGCTGTCTCATTGCTGAGAAATACAAAAGCCTTCATGTGATTGACCAAAAAAATAATAGCTTTCACATGATTAATCCTATCGTTTCTCCTGTTTTCAGGAACATACTACTTTTTTTGCCTTAAAATTCAGATGAAGACTAAAATTCATGTAAATATCTTTTAACACTTCTGTGTTCCTGACTAATTAATTCTATTTTGATGTTTCACTTTCTTCAGCAGTCTTGTGATACTTGTACATTTTGCTCACTGAATACAGTGTGACAGTTCCAACTTAAGTGACACAAGTTTACCATGTGTTATGAAGGTACTTGTCTTCACTTGCAGTATGAAGCGAAGCTATGATAGCTTTATCTCCTTGCTGGAAGTCTTCATCCTATACTTCATATTTTCTAACATACCCTAAAATCATGAGGTTTGGTAGTAATACAGTGATACTTTAGAAGTTTCTTTTCAGTTTGGAAACCTGGTGTGAGTGGGGGAAAAAGAGCTGTCCAAACCACTCTTTGTGAACTTTTACACGCTGTATCTTGTCTTGTAAGGAAGTCTAACTGCAAGATAAATGAGTTGTACTGTTTTGAGGATGCCAAAGTTAATCGGTGTTTGTCTTCTAAGGCCTCCTCAGTACTGTTCTGTCTTTAGAACAAATGCGGCTGTGGGGTTTATTTTTGGTATTAAATAATAGATACACACCTGCAGAATCAGGGGAAAATGTATGGATAGGAGTAACTTGCTAACTTGAAGTGTGCTGGTGCATTGATTTGAAAATTTAAAAAATAATAATTAAAAAAAAGGAAGTTGGCTGAAGGTCTGTAGGGACCTTGTATAAATGAATATCCCCTTTGACTTTTGGCCTTGCCACTAAATCCTCATACATTCGTTGGAATACAGATGAACTTAATATGTTGTTTGTGTTTTTTTTAGGATCCTGATGGCGAGCATGCCAGGAGAGCAATGCAGAAAGTCATGGCAGCTGGTGGAATGGGTATTGGTCCGGGCCCAGGTGGCCCTGGAATGCTCAATATCCCACCTAGTATACTCAACAATCCCAACATACCCAATGAGATCATCCATGCCTTACAGGCAGGGAGACTTGGAAGCACTGTCTTTGTTGCAAATGTAAGCGTTGTGTGGTCTCTGAACAGGGTCTAAACTGAGTAGAATCTAATGAATTAGAGGAAAAGCTGTAGACTTCCAGCTCTAGTATTCTGTGACTAGTCTTGTTCTCTTCAGTTGGAACACCTGCTGAGTGGGAAGTTTTCACTCTAATGTATGAACAAAAAATGAGAACTTCCCCGTGAAAGGTATGCCCTGTTGTGGATATAGTATAAAAACAAACATTTCGGTATGCACATACAGCAAGAATAGGACTAGTTTTCAAATCCTAAAACTGATCTTGATGTGGAGAAAACGTCTTGTTTGAAGGAGGGGCAGTGGGAATGTATTTAAGCAAGTTCAGTGGTGAGACACCAAGCTAGGTAAGAATCTAGAGAATATGAAATTGTAGAAGGTCCGAGGGGTTTGTTCAGCTTTAAAGGAAGAAGGTGAAAGGGATAATTGATTGTTGTCTCCAGCACCCTGACTCACATGATACAGAGAAGACGGAACCAGACTGTTTGCAGTGGACGTCAGTTGGAAGATGGGCAATACCATTTAAATACTAGAATTATTTTTCTTTACTTTGAGACAGGTGAAATAAGGGAGTGACTGCCAAAAGACTGTACACGCTTAAGTGTTTAGAGCTGGGCTGGACATAGCCCTGAACAACCTGAACTAATTATACTTGTTCTCAGCAATAAATTAATGACCTTCAGAAGTTCCTTTCCAGCCTAAATGATTCTGCGATTCTCTTTGCTAGTGAAGTTGTAAGGTTAATTTGTATCCTATATACCACAGTGCTTGATAATTTGTATTTTTGAATGAAGCTAAAAACAACGCATTTAGCATTCTCTAGCATTCTGTTATTTAAATTTTATCCCATCTCTGTGAAGATGACTGCTTCTCAGGATTGCAGATACCAGGAAAGGAAACTGATGAACACTGAAGATATTCTTTGGATGGGAAGCTTTCTCATACTTCTAATATTACTTATCTTCCAGCTGGATTACAAGGTTGGGTGGAAGAAACTGAAAGAAGTATTCAGCATGGCTGGTGTTGTGGTTCGGGCAGACATCTTAGAAGATAAAGATGGCAAGAGTCGTGGGATCGGCACTGTCACTTTTGAGCAAGCTATAGAGGCTGTTCAGGCTATATGTATCCTTGAAGAATATTACTGGTAAATAGTAGACAGGTTTGGCACTCCATCCTGCACTAACTTCCATGAGTTCGCAAATAACTGTTAAGAAAAGCAGAATGAAAATAAAAGTTGTAGTATTAAAACTGAGGATATTGCCTTATTTTGCTAAGTGAAGCCATTGCAGTGTAGGGAAACCGAAAAGGAGAAAAAATATCTTGAAATAATTATTTTTGTTTGCTCAAAATCATTAACAAATAGAGGTGAGAGGCCTAGAGCATCTAGGCCAAATAGTAAATTTTGTCTGTCAGAGCTAGTATTGAATTAAAATGCAATTTCTAAGAAAAGATTTGTCTTAAATGCTGTAATGGAGGTAAAGGAGGAGTGAGACAGATCCATCTGCGGTGTAAGCAGGCTTGATCTGGTGTGTTTCTCTGTCAGCCATATTACACTGCAAGCTGTGCTTTGCTACCTAACAGTCTACCCACACAAACACAAAATTGCAGTGTGGATACTGTTACGTGCTCGATCTCTCAACTTGGGTCTATGGTGTGGAAGGAGGGAAGTGTTTAAACACCTTGGCTGGTTTTGAGACATTTTAAGTGGTATCTTAATGTCTTTAATATGAATCAGAAGACTCTTTGTAACTCATGTTTTAATTTTGAAAACAGAAACTTTTTGAATATGCAGTAATTAGGTTTGGAAGCTTTTCAGTTTTGGAGAAAGCAAAACAGTATTTGATAACCTGTGAATTACAGTATAAGAAGCTACCTGGAGTCTTGTGGTTTTCTGATAAGGTTTTTATATTCCGCATCAGATAGTATTTGGAGTTTTAAGACTTTTTGTGGTTCCAGTGCTTGAAAGATGATCCTTAATGAAACGAAAGCAATGTTTAATGGGCAGCTGCTGTTTGACAGACCAATGCATGTAAAAATGGTAAGTACATTCAGATTCTTACTACTTTTTGAACTGATAATGTGCTCCTGACTTTTTTTTTGGATGATGTGTGGCTTCAAGGTTGGTGCGACCTTCCCAGGGCAAACAAAGGTAAATAACATACCACGACAGAGAAGTACAGCCCTGCACTTCACATCTCACTTCTAACTCATGGGTTGAAATACTGGGGGAAACGAGTTCTGTTTAAAGGACTTGGCCTAATACCTAATGATGTCAACTTACACAGTTGTTGAAGGTTATTTCTAATTATTTTTCTAAAAGACAATCATAAATATAGTAAGGATTACTTTAGCTTTCTCTAATTACCTTTTTTTAAAAGGTAGGAAATCATTCTAGTAAGAAAGCAGGCTAGAGTCGTGTACAAACTTAATGTATCAAATTATTTTTAGGATGAACGAGCCTTTCCAAAAGGAGATTTCTTTCCTCCAGAGCGACCACAACAACTTCCTCGTAAGTCTCTGCTGTATGACTGAACATGTTATGTTTTTAACTTGTCTTCACAGCAACTTGAATGTTTGCAAAATGAGACTCAATTTGAAAACATTCTGCTCTCAGGTTTGCATTTAAAGAGATTTCCTGTATATTCCTGAATTACATTTATTACTGAGTTCATCTGCTGGCAAACAAAGCTGAGTTGTTAATAGTCCATAGGAAACTTGTGCTCAAGAGGTACTGCCTCTGTAGCCTGCCATATGTAGGAGGAACAGATGAATAAATAGAACACAACTAAAAACTATGAGCTGTTAAGATGTTTAGGCAACTTCTGCTACTCCCCATCTGCTCAAACCCAGCCCTAGTAAAGCTCAAGTTCAGCCTTCTGAAAACTGGGATTCAAATGGCCTTAATATCTAAGAGGGAAATAATAGATAAGTTTCAGTCTTGTTCTTTTTGGATACTTCCTTCAGCTCATAGCTCAAAGTTTGTCTTAAAAACAGTATCCCATTCGTCTTCTCAAAGCTTCCAAGTCTCTTGATCGTAAGTTGAAGGTCCTGATGCCTTCTAGAACTATTGTTAATAATAGGATTTAATGGAAATTTCATCAGTTTATAAAGAAGTGTGTGCACCCTTTTATGTACTGGTATTCTGGGTGTCTAATGGCTTTCCTTCAATTAAAAGGGCTGAGTTGAGGACTTCTTCCAGGTCTTCAGGTTTCTTAGGGGAATAAATATATAAATACTAGAAGCGAAGGTGCACAGAGGACAGAGCCAGGCTCTTTTTGTGTTGCCTAGTGCAAGGACAAGAGGCAAACTGAAATAAAAGGCTCCATCTAAACATATGGAAACATTTTTATTTTTTTTTACTGTGTGGGTCACTGAGTACTGGAGCAACAGGTTGCCCAGAGAGGTTATAGAGTCTCCATCCTTTGAGGTATTCAAAAGTTGTCTGTATGTGGTCCAGGGTAATGGGCTGTAGGTTACCCTGCTTGATGGGGGGGATCTATGCCAGATTACCTCCAGAGGTCCCTTGTTACCTTGACCATTCGGTGATAAGATAATGAAAGTGTTGAGCAGGAGTAGGCTGGGTCAGAAAGGAGAATTAATGGTAAGGAAAAGCCCTACTGTCTTACAGCTGAAACTGTTCTAAAATATCTGTAATTCTGTTAATTCAGCCAGAATTTTTAAGAATGTTTTCTTAGTCATGGAAAGAAAACCTGTGTATGCTGCTAACTTGAATAATTCTCTATCAATCCATCCTTTAATTAGTCAATTTTCTGTGTACCTACCAGAACCTTGTTCAGCAGCCGTAGCATCCACAGGTTTTTTTTTGCTGCTGCCATGACTTTCTGTAACGGTATACCTCGTCAAGAGAAAATCACTGCTTTTTTGTTTAATTATTGTTGTATGAAATGGAACAAATAATGATGGAAACGTATTTCTTGGCCTTTAAGTGGGGGGATGGGAGGGAGGAATGGTATCTTGTGGTGTTGTAAAACATAATTCAATGCTTCCTGAGATCATTCTGTTGAAATGTAAACAAGGAAGTCTTATTCTCGTAAGGAAAGAATGCTATTAAGCTGTTTGATTCAAGTGCAAGCAGAGAACTTTTTCTTCCTGATCCACTCTGAGGAAAATGAGTTGTTTTTTTTTCTTATTTGACTGGGGAATCCTTTATTCACTTGGGTACAGGAAGAATCAAAATTGTGTCTGAGAATGATATACATTTTTCGTTTGCCTAGGAAAGAGGCTGGCTGTGTGCTCTGAATTCTATAGGTGGCTGTCATTAATAGGTGGAACCTTGCAGTTATTTAAATTATTAGCTGCAAGGGAACCTTGGCAAACATGAAAATAAGCCTTTTATCAATCAAAGGTAACATTGTGAAAAGGTTAGAAGTTCTTTATACTAAATTGCCCACTCTTTCCTCCTTAGATTGAGGAGTTGCACAAAATAAGCAGTGTTCTAGCCAGTTATTTTTCAGGAGTCAGCTTAAAACCAACCAAAAAAAATCGACTTTTCTCAGCAGTAAGATAAAACATAGATGATGAAGAAAATATTTGGGATTAATTTCCAGTCTACTTCAAGACACATCTACTCTAGATTTACACTTTCATGCATTAAGTACATACCCCAAAGTGGGAACACAGCAAGCTTTTTGGAGAATAGAAGTCAATTACTTAAGAATAAAACTTGCTGTTTTGTCAAATTATGGAAACAAGGCTTTTTTGATATCTGAATATTTTCTTCAGATGGTCTTGGTGGTATTGGCATGGGATTAGGACCTGGAGGTCAACCTATTGATGCAAATCATTTAAACAAAGGCATGGGAATGGGCAACATGGGACCTGGAGGTAAGAAGATTACTCCTATGCTTTGTTTCATGAGAGCTTTAAGCTGTATAGAAGGGTAGATAGCTTTGTTTGCCTACACAAAAAGTTGAAGTGTATTAGGAGTGTTAAAGCCAAATGAGTTTTTCTTGAGCTAAATCATGAGCTTGATAACAGAAACTTGAACCTAACCGACTGCTCCATTTTTATTTTTTACCATGGTAAGGGCACAGCTCTCATTTTCTGACTCTTGAGCATGAGCAGCAGACACTGCAAATATACATAAAACTTCTAAAACCATCTGTCACTCTTAACACTTGTTAGTGGGCTTGCAAATCTATGTTTAGGATATATTTAAATAGCAAAAAGTTTTAAAGAGCCACCTAAAAAGTAGCACACACTCAGCTTTCAGTTTGTAAATGCCTATGGTTTTTTCCACTTCCTGCTTTTATTTCTTGAGAAGGAATGTTGCAATCTACTTGAAGAGCTAGCAAATGTAAGCTTTCCAGTTCAGAGTGGATGTGCTGTATGATTTCTTTCTACAGCCAATCTAATGGCTGATGGTTTGTAGAATTACATCTGCTACATAAAGCTTTCTCTTTTATTTTGAGGAATGGGAATGGAAGGCATGGGCTTTGGAATGAATAAAATGGGAGGTAAGCTGTGTTTTCTGAAATGTATATAGCTTATTTTTTTTTTTGAAAGTCATGTAAACTTAGCCATATATGCCTAGCAGGCATTTGTTTTCTTTGGAATTGTCACCAATTTAGTGATGACTTCTGTTTTTGAGTATTAGTAAAACTGCTGTAGATGTATGGGGAAGGGTTAAAACCTCAGAGAAAATATGACCAGTGGTTTGGTCATGAGACTTTTAAAACTTGGCCTTGATTTAGGAGATAAGTTGTGACCAAATTCTGATCACAGTTTGTGAATCTGTGGTACAGCGTTGTCTTGGTGCCTATGGAAATGATCTGAGAAAAAAGCTTATTTTGGTGAACTGTAGTGGTAAGTTGAAATGCTAAAGCGTCCCTGGAAAATCCTTTCTTTTAGGAATGGAAGGTCCATTTGGTGGCATGGAAAACATTGGGCGCTTTCCGGCTGGAATGAACATGGGCAGAATGAGTGGTAGGCATTAGTTTTGTGTGTTTTTTCGTTTGTTTTAATATTAAGCCTCTGAGTTCAACAGCAGTCCTTGGTCTCTGAAACTGTAGCACCGGAGACTGGTCTTATTCCTCTTCCCAGCTTTTATTGGAAAAAACTTAAGGCTTACATCTCATGCAGTGTCTGCAAGGCACTTACGGCCTCTAAGCTACAAAAAACAAGTAGTTCATAGAAGTTGCCTTCAAGGACTGCTTTGGAAAGATAAACTGTGCTCTGACTGTATTCACCAAAAAGACTTCTCCAAAGCAAAGTGTCTTGTCCGTGTTGAGATGAATCCTGGATTTTTGTTCTTGTTTTTCTGGGGGTTGTGTTTTGGTCTCAAAAAGACATAATAAAATGATCAGGAGGACATAATAAAAGTTTGCCTTGCTGTTAATCTTTAAAAACTATGCCTACAGTAAAATGTTGATACCCTGAAGAACATATCAGACTTAATCTTTACAGAGATGGATCGTGCCATGGGTGGAGGATTTGAGAGAGAATTTGGAAGAAGTGAAATGGGAATGTCTCGTAGTTTTGGAGACACCTTGGAGAGAGGAATAGGTCAGTATACGAAGCGAAGTACTTACACTACCTACTGGAAATACCTGAACTGTGCGTAAAAAACGTGCATGTTTGTTGTAACAAAACAGGCCATATTTTACACATAGCTCCTCTAACACTTTGATCAAACAGTAATTTCAGTTATTAACTTATTACTCTTGCTGCATAATCCCCAGGGTATTGTACAGGACAGCTAGCAGCTAAAATTATATTTAAAATACTACTTTCGCCACCTGAACTCCTGGCTTTTCATATGCATTCAAACTTCTCTCCTTGTTTGCACATCATTTTTTTGTTCTTTTTTTCTTTGAAGCTTTTATTGTGCATATGGAACTTAAACTTTTTAGGAAGGGTTAAACTCTTGCACATGGACTAATGAGGTTACCAGCCCCTTAAAAAGTTTTGTGGTCATGGTGATCTATGTAATCAACAGTGGTACTTGTTTTCCCATCTGAGACAACTCTGCTTCATATTCTGCAGCAGCACACACATTAGGTGGTCACTTTTTTTGAATAATGATGGTCTAAAGGATTTCAGTAGTGTAAGCACATGCTACACACAAGCACATGTTTGGTTTTAGTCTGTGTTTGACTTGTTAAATTGTGTGTTCTGTTCCAGGTGGTGGAAATGCCAGCATTCCTGGGATTGAGAGGATGGCACCTGGCATTGATCGTATGGGCTCGGGAATGGAAAGGATACCCTCTGGGATGGGGCATGGGATGGAGAGAGTAGGGTCAGAAATAGACAGGATGGGTCTTGTTTTGGATCGCATGAGTTCCAATGTGGAACGGATCGGTTCTGGAATTGACCGAATGGCCCCTCTGGGCATAGATCACATGGCTCCTAACATTGAGAGGATGGGACCAGCTATTGAGAGAATGGGTTCTGGCATAGAAAGAATGGGCTCTGGAATAGGCTTCGGCATTGAGAGAATGGGCGCTGCCATTGAACGCGTTGGTACCGCTATGGATAGAATGGGATCAGGTGTAGAACGAATGGGGTCTGGCATGGATAGGATGGGTATAGGTATGGAGCGTATGGTCCCTGCTGGAATGGGAACTGGAATGGGTCAGGTCATAGAGAGGATGCCAGGTGGCTTGGATCGCATAGGTGCCAATCCTATGGAAAGAATAGGAATAGATCGTATGGGTGCTGCTAGCATGGAGAGAATGGGCTTGGAGCGCATTGGAGCCACTAATATGGAAAGAATGGGTCCTGCTATGGGACAAGGCATGGGAGCAGGCATAGATCGCATGGGACTTGCGATGGGAAGCAATTTTGAAAGACCGATGGATATGGAACGTGGAAACTTTGCAGGCAATTTTGCAGGCTCCCTTGGAGGAACTGGAGGACCTGCAGCTGGGGTGGCCAGAAAAGCCTGTCAGATATTTGTGAGAAATGTGAGTAGCCTTCATCCTATTGCACCGTGTTGATTTCTTTTGTGTTCTTTTGACTTTAGTTACAATATTTAATACTGCATGCTGACAAATGTGGGGTTGGGCAGGCCTTTGTGAGTTGAAGCCATTTTCTTAACAGGAGAAAAGCTTTCTGCGTATGAAAATGACGGTGCTGAACTATGGCTCCCCAGGATGGAGAACATGTTTTGAAGAGACGGAAGTACTGACAAGTCGTTTAACAGTTCCTCAGTAATTGTTCTTCTTTTTCACAGCTGCCTTTTGATTTTACATGGAAAATGCTGAAAGATAAATTTAATGAATGTGGTAAGTTGTTATATCACTGGCGATCTTTACTGAGAATTGAGTAGGACTTACAGAGCTAGGAATTACCTTTATGTCCCTGACACTACTACCTTAACTAAAATTTCACTCAGACTTGGGGAAATATTAGATATTCATGTTGACAAGTGGTTTGGGGATGTTTACCATCCTGCTATGCCGGCAAGCGTCCTACAGTATTGAGACGAAATAAATGTTTTGACTGTCTAGTTGATAACCCAGTCAACGCGTGCTCCTTCTCAGCTCGGCTCTCAAGGGCTGGATTTATTATGTGGATAGCCTCTCTGTAGTTACACAGAGACAGGAACAGAGATATGGAAGTCCAGGATGAATGATGAGATTCATTTCCTACAGCAAAAAGCTGAGAACTACTGAAAAGCACTGGCAAGATGCTTTATTTTGAAGTGAACGTATTTGGGAAAACTGTCCTTAAAAGAACCTTAAATTAGTAATAGCAATAATCAAAGAAAAATGAAGAAATTGGGGAGCTAAAAGAATTCCTGAATCAGCTGCATATTGTTAGGTGTATTTATGTCCAGCTCATGAGACATTTGACCTTTTGAAAAGCTAGTCCCATGTGGATTTCTTGCTTGCTACAGTGACCAATTTCCAATATTATGCTGTGGAATAAGCTAACTTTCTAGAGGACCAATTAGCATAATTCATTAGAGCTTTCTGCTGCTTTGAGAACCATCATGCTCTTTAAGAGACTTTATGAGCATGCTTTTCTTTTCAGAGGCTTAGATAAGCTACTGATGGTTGAGGTAGGCTGTTCAGCTTCTGGGGGACTTTTCATGGCAGTGGTCACTGATAAAATTGTCCTAGAGCTTTAAGTTTCAAAGTAATGGTAGTTTCTAAAGGTATGCTTTCTGTGGCTTAAGGTAGAGAACTTTAGATCAATACAATTGTGTGGTATGTACTAGATTAAACAAGAACCTTTCTTTTTCTTTTGAAGGTCATGTGCTGTATGCTGATATCAAGATGGAAAATGGGAAGTCTAAGGGATGTGGTGTGGTTAGATTTGAGTCCCCAGAAGTAGCTGAGAGAGCCTGCCGTATGATGAATGGGATACAGCTTCGCGGGAGGGAGATTGACGTGCGAATTGATAGAAATGCTTAAGTAGTTGCTTTTTTAACACTGATACCAGATTTTCGAATTTGTATTTTTTCTTGTTAACCATTTTAATTTGACTGGATGTAAAGGTGTTTAAAACAGTTCAATTGCTTTCTGGAGTAATTTTAATTACTTTTTTAACAAATGGATTTCCATTTTACTGTTTTTGCATTGAAACTGCAATGTGCACAATCTTTTTTTTTGTAGTTGTGGCATCTTGTTGACATTACAGATGTAAACAGTATGACTTTGATAATAAATGCAAGTTAAAGATTTCAGTCATTGCATCTGTTACTGGCAGCAAATCCCTATGCTTGCAAAAATATCTGTAAGCTGAGTACAGTAAACTAGAATTTTTATTCTCTTGTGAAATGTCAAGAAAGTGTACCTTTGGGTTGTCAGGTCATGACAGTATGAATTAGACTTTAAAACGATGCACTTGAACATTCATGCTAGTACTCGAATGTCTTTAGCCTATCGGTTTCCTGTGTTCAGACCTGGTAGGTAAACTACTCTTATCAGCCCCAGTACTTTTGCTAGCTTGATCTCTCTCCAGTGGCAATGCTGATTCAAAAAATAAAATACCCTGCACCTTCAGTTTTCAGTGCCATTCTGAAGGCCTGAACTAAAGAGGGATTTAAAAACCCCATCCTTTTTTTCTAGCGGGGGCTTCAGTGGGGCCAGGTGTGTCAGTCCCAGTTGGGAGCAAGGACCAGTATGTGAGTGGGAAACATCTGGTGCAGGTAAGAAGGCAGGAGGTGGGATATTTCACCTTTTTATACAACAAGTATAGTTTTAATTAAGCAAATTGAAAGTGATTATTTGGGTCAGAATTCTTGTTGCAGGAGAGATGAAACTTTATGCTAAAGGATTAGAAAAAAAGGAGTAAAAAGCCATTTGAAGTGTAATCATGCAATTAATGTTAAAAGTAAAGCTTATTAGACTTCAGGTAAAAGGTTCCCTCTCTGTTTCATGATATTCCTGAATTGTGCTGCCACAGTCAGAGTAGCCAGAAATCCTAGATGTGGAAAACCAGCTTGAATTAGATACTTCAGAGCTACTGTGTATGGGGAGGGAGGGGGATGGATGCTTCACAACTTCAACACTTTCTCCCCTTCCTCCAGCCCATAATTTTCAAGATACCATACTTTTCAAAAATGTTTTCTGTACGCTTCAAGCTAATGAATTTTAGTTTCTTTCGCTTTTTCAGTCACAAAAAGCTAGCATAAAATAAATGCCCTTTCCAGAAGCTCATTCTCATGCCCATTGTCCTTCAGTTACACTCACAGAAGCACTTACAGGATGTACAGCTCAATTTACGCAAAGTTTTTATATTGCAGTTCAGTAATGGACAGTTCTCTTGCACAGCTCTGCTGTTGGAAGGTAATCTGATGCAGGGAAGCGTAGGAATCTCAAATCAGCTTTGCTATTGCAGAAAATGTAGTGAAAAACCCCTGAGTTGGTATGTTTGCTACGAAACTAGCTAGCTGTTCCCAGAGCTGAAGAAAAACCTGCGGGAATGTCCCCTTCAGGAGATATTTTAGGAGGTACTTCAGGAGATGCTCGACATGCTGCCAAGTCTCAAGAGACAGATGCTGGGAAGAACAGAAGAGCGGATACTGCACTTGATCTTCTGTTTTGGATTAAAAAAAAAAATGCACTTTTCGTAATAAAAAATGTTAGTTACGATGTTGTTTGACTCTCATTTTGGGGGTAGGCAGGGCTGTGCAGCCCGGGCTGTGAATGCTCCCGGGGACATCCAGAGGCGGTTTGTCACAGGCTGGGCTTCAGGAGCTGGCCGTAACTCAACACAACGGCAAACGCTGCCTGAATTTAAAAGTTTATTTAACTGTCTTAAGGGAGCCTTAAGGCAGAGACTCCGCGGGCCCCGTCCCGCCGCCGCCCGTGACGGGGCCGAGCCTCAGCGGCGCGCGGCAGCGGCGTCAGCGCTCGGCGCCGCCCGAAGGTCACACACCGCCCTCAAGATGGCGGCGGCGGCGGCGGGCGGCTGCCGGGTGAGCGTGGGGGGCGGGTGGCGGGCGCTGCCTTCAGCCGGGGCCGGGCCGGGCTCTGTGGGACCCCCACTGCGCCGCGGGACCGCGGTGGGGGTCAGCGGGAGCCCCGGCAGGGCCGCTCCTCTCCTCTCCCGCCGTCCCCTGAGGCGCGGCCCGGCCCGGCGGGGAGCGGGGTTGGGGCGCCGGGGTCGCAGTTACCTCAGCGGCGGGAGCTCCGAGGGCTGTCCGGAGAGGCGGGCAGCCTCCGGCCTCATCCCCCCTTCCTCCTCGTCCCCTGCCTTGCCTGTGCCGCTGAGGGGATTCCCTCCTTCAGGCTCGGGGCCTTCTGCGTTCTCTTTCCCCTTCACCGGCCTCGCCCACGCTACTGATTTACGTTAGCTTCAGCACAGTGACCCACGCTGCAAGTCTGAGCTGCTATAAAGCTAGGGAAAGCAGTAAATTTAGCCTAGGTCTGTCTTGGAGCTTCTAGGGAGTCTTACCAGAGCTGTCTGTAGCCTAGGACTCTTCTGTTGATGGGGTCTTACAAGGCTGAAAATAAACCAGGAGGCTGTTCTCTTTTGTTGAGAGGTGAATGGATGTATTAATTCAGTGCAAACGTTCTGGTTCTCAAAATCTATTTTTGACATCCTTTGAAGCTTTTTGATCTTCTCATGTGCACAAAGCTAAACGTGGCATTAAGCATTTCTTCCAAAGTGGTCAGTAGCCCAGAAGAAATCTGCATTTTGGCTAGGAACTGCAATCTGTTAAAATCCAGCAGGCCTTCTCTCCCAGGTTTTAATGCTCTTTTTTATGGTCAATTATTGTAGATGTTTCAATTATGCATATAGTAATCTCATTTACTCTTGCCTGTTACAAAGCTTGTCCTCAGTGATGGCTTGGGCAGCAAATTTGAAGGCTGTGGAGAGCATTTCCTTCTTTGATTCAAACTCGATACTTTTCAGTTCAGCAGTCCAGCAAGTGGGATGTAGGTAGAGCTACAGAGCTGAACTTAAAAAAAATGGAAAAACTTAAAAACTTTAAAAAAGGGGGAGCTGAACTTAAAAGATGTGACTTATTAGAAACATGGAACCCAGTGAGTTCTCATAATGTGTATCTTTGGGCCATTAGGGTATGGGCAATGATGTCAGATGTAATGTCTGGATGTGGCTTATGGTGTTTGGCAGCATTGTGTTGTTAATGAATCCCAGAATGGCCGAGGTTGGAGGGGACCTCTGAAGATCACCCAGTCCAACCCCCCTGCCCAGCAGGATCACCTGGAGCACGTTGCGCAGGATTATATCCAGGCGGGGTCTGAATATCTCCAGAGAAGGAGACCCCACAACCTCTCTGGGCAGCCTGTCCCAGTGCTCTGGCACACCCCCAGTAAAGAAGTGCCCCCTCATATTCCTCGTATTCCTCCTGTGCTTCAGTTTGCGACCGTCGCCTCTCGTCCTGTCACTGAGCACAACTGAAAAGAGTATGGCTCCATCCTCTTGACCCCCACCCTCCTCTCAGATATTTATACATCAATGAGGTCTCCCCTCAGTCTTCTCTTTTCCAGGCTAAACAGGCCCAGTTCTCTCAGCCTGAAGCCACAGGATAGGGCAGCATGACAGTTTACAAAACTTTTCAACATCTACAAGCCTGATAAAACACGTAGGCACATTGTTAGTTTGGACACAGAATTAAATAGTCTCAGGTTAAAAAGTGTTTTCCTAAATCTTTCAATGGTAAAGCCCATTTGTTCTGACCATGCTTTGTTCTATTTTTTTAATTATTATTTTTTTATTAGTTTTTGGTAGGTTGGTTGCTTGGTTTTTTTTGTGTGTGTGTGTTCGTGCTTGCATTTTTTTTTGGTGGTTTTTTTTTTGTTCTTTAGGGGGAGCAGTTTGAGAGAGACTTGCAAAGAAACCGTTTGGCTTGCGTGATTTGGGTTACACAAGTCCTTAGGTTACTCAGCACTCAGAATCTGTTCCCAGGAGACCAGTAAATATCGTCCATTTGCAGTATTCTTTTCTTTCTTCCTTGGCTCTTTAAGTCTGCTGTCATTTTGTATTGTGTGCTAACTTGATTGTGTGTTTTGATTGCAGAAATGTCTCATCAGTGGCATATGGCTTATATCTAGGAGATACCCAGTTCCTGCAGTCCACAGTGGCAGCACGTATAGAACGAGCACACCTCTTTTAGAGATCAATCAGGTTGGTTAATGGCTGATTTTTTTATTTTAGGATGAATGTGGTTTCTCGTTAGAGTACTGAATCTGCCAGATGTGGATACATTTCTGAGAAGCAGCAGTTCTAGGATGAAAGTTTCAGCTTTTCAAGATATACTTGACAAATTCAAGGATTTTTGTAGTAGCAGAGTCCAAGTGACAGAGTTCAGGACTGGTGCTCTAGTAGCTTCATCTATCAGGTTGTTTCAAACCTGGTTAGTGTCAAACTGCCCCTGGAGAAGTATTTTTTTTTTTTTAATGTCTATATAGATTTCTTTCACGGGGCATCAGAAATAGGTCTGATGCTTGGCTGTTTTAAGGGGAAGGTGCTGCTTTTTCAAGGCAGTGGTACATTTTTCTACAACATTTAATACATTAGAAGTGATCCAGTGCTTGGCTTAAGTAAATCTACCTGCTGCTTTGATACTTGTTTAATTTCTCTTTGGATTCTGCAACATGTAACAATTTTCTTTAGTCTAGATGTTATTCTTCAGGAGGAAGAAAGGGTTTTATATCAGGCTTTGTGGAAAACATCAAACAAGAATTAGCAAAAAACAAAGAGATGAAAGAAAGTATTAAAAAGTTCCGAGATGAAGCTAAAAAGCTAGAAGAATCTGATGCTCTTCGAGAAGCAAGAAGGAAATACGTAAGTCTTCCCCATTAATTCTTTTGATGTTTTCATTGCATAGTCGCTAAGCTATTAGAAAGACTCAAATTTAACATTCAGAAGTGAACTGTTTAGTTATTAGCATGCCTATTTTTATGAGAAGTTCTGCTCGGCTGTAAATACTGACAGGTAAATGGATGTCTTAGTGGAAATCTTTCCAGTAGACCATTTGCTGGAATTTCTCAGATAATGAGCAGATAAAATAAGGGGACATTAAATTAGATGTTGACAGTGTTAGTACTTCTTCTATAATCTTTAAAGAATTATAAACAACAGTAATTAAATGCTGGTGCTGATTACTTCAGTAGTGTGCACCCTAAAATGGATTTTACCCAGCTGAGAATGTGTTACCTTCTGATTTTTTCCAGTAAGAATGTGTTCCTCGTTTGAAAAAAAAAATAATATATATATATATATATAAGGAAGAAAGCTAAATGTATAAATCTTACTGAGGCCTAAGCAGTTGTAGCTCTTTTTTTGCCCTATGTTACAATGTTAATGGGGTGTTCTATGTGCTTTTTTTTTTTTCCCACAGAAAACCATTGAATCTGAAACAGTGAAGACCTCAGAAGTGATTAAAAAGAAACTTGAAGAAATCACTGGTACAGTTAAAGAGGTAAAACACAGCCATGGAGTAACCTTTCCCTATGGCAGTTAGGTTCTAAGGTTCTGTGTTTTGTGTGTATTTGAATTATCACCTTTTTTTTTTTGGTGCAAGTTGTTTGCTATAGCGTAGGTGATCACTGTTGCAGATCTTAAAGGACAGAGTTGTTAACAAAGTTGCAGCATCCTGGCTCTTGTAAACACAGCCTAAGTAATATATATGAACGTGTTGGACTGAGAAATGCATTTGCTAATTCTGCAGGAAGATTTGCATAGCAAAGAGCTGTCTCAACACTACTGTGCCTTCTCTTAAGAAGCAGTACCTAACTGTTTCAAAGAACAGAACTGGGATATTTTTACTCTGGCATCGTTGGTCCTCCTCTTTGAGGTCAAAAAAAAATATTTTCTAAATGTATGGGTAGCAGCCATTACAAATGGGTATGGTCCTGTGAGCAGCCGAATTATTGTTCTGCACAGATGTTGTCTGAGTTTCAGTGGCGAGCCACTATTCCAGTAAGTCTCTCCTGCGACACAGAACTGTGTGTTCACCTTGGGTTTGGTAAGTTTTATTGTGTGTGCATCAGGTCTTTAGCATTCATAAAGAAGGCTTACTCAAAATGTGTTTTCACCTGTGTTTTTGTGAACTTTTCTTCCCTGTTCTGTTCCAGAGTTTGGATGAAGTAAGTAAGAGTGATATTGGCCGGAAGATAAAAGAAGGTGTGGAAGAAGCAGCAAAAACGGCGAAGCAGTCTGCAGAGTCAGTGACAAAAGGAGGGGAGAAATTAGGCAAGACAGCAGCCTTCAAAGCTATTTCTCAGGTACTTCAGCTATTTCTCAGCTATTTCTCTAAGTCCCATGCTTCTCTGGGACCCAGTGCTGCGGACACTGCTTGTTAACATAGAAGCTATGTGCAAGCTTGTGCTGAGTATAAAATTAGATGCAAAATTTTTATTTTAAGACCCTTTTCATTAAGAGGTACTGCTTGTGAGCCATTGTAATAAGCCGATAAATTGAAGAAATGTATTTTATAGGTGTAGCATTCACTCAGTAACCCTAGAAAAGTCTCGAGTAGCTGAGCTTCTATTAAAAAAGTGTAATGGGGAAAGTTGGTATCTTTGTTTGTGGAGTAGAGTAGTAACTGTCCTTTTTCTGTAGACAGGTTCTAGTGGTATTCTTGGGAGCTACTGACTGAAAAACTGGCATGCCTGAAGCTCTCCTTTCCTAGAAAATAAATAACCTAGAAAAGAAATAACCACTCATATGTTTTGACATCACCTAATAAACTGTCAATTAGCTTAAAAATAAATATTCCACTTGACTGGTTACCTATGCCTCCTCAGAAGTATTAGATTTAGCCCTTGTAAGAGGAGATACCAGGCCAGATGGAATGTTAGTCTTAGCAGTCAAGTCAGTTTCTGTTTCTCATAAGATGTCCTCTACTAGCCAATTGGCTAGCTAGACGTCAATTTTAGCCACTCTGCACTGTTTTGTTTTTTTTTTTTCTCTATTGAAACCTGTTATCTTACTGCAGCTGCTTCCTAATCTGAGAACTGTTTGTCCCTTCTTTGAAGCAAGCTGCTAGGCTGTACCTTGTAAGCAGCCATCAGGGTTTGACTGTTGACTGTGTCTGTGGTTTCTACTACACTGTAAGAACTTCAGGTAGATTCAATACAACCACAAGTTTGCAGTCCCAGATGTAACTCCTTAAGCAGAAGGCCTTGGCACTGGTGTGTTTGTCCATAGATAACAGCAAAGAACCATTTGCTGAGTAAGAGAGCCAAGAATAACCTATCTTCTTCCTTCAACAGAAACAATTTTCATTTTGGGGGAAAGGAGGGAAGGAAAAATAAATCAACCTAATAGGGGTATTTTCTTTTCAGGGAGTAGAAACCGTTAAGAAGGAAATAGATGAAAGTGTTTTAGGGCAGACTGGTCCTTACAAGCGTCCAGAGCGGCTACGAAAAAGAACAGAATTCTCAGGCGAGAGGATTAAAGAGGAACGAGTATTTGAAGCTAATGAGTATGTATTGTTTATAATTTAGGGTAAATATTTCTGTGTACAATTTGATAAAAGCTTTAAAATTTAACTGCAGATCAAAAATGGTTAAAGTGCTGAAATGAAGCTGTAGGGAGAGGTGTGACCTAGCAAAGCAGGTAGGTCTGAGAGCAAATTGCCACCACAAATTGATGATACTGTATCTTCTGATAGTGAAGTTGGGCATTTAATAATACAAAGTGGGTACATAATGTTCTATCATGAAACTATGACTTGCAGGTGTTACTTTTTCTCAATTCTAACATCTTGCTATTGAATTACATTTGGCAGGACTAAGTCTGTGCTCTCCTTTCTGTACTGCCTTGCTCCACTAAATCATGTATCTTTTATGCTGTGCATCAGTGTCACTGCTACTGCATGCTGCAGTGATACTCAGTGGGCTGTCGTTCTTTTTGTTTTCACTCTCATGTGAGTTACTTGTTCACAAGTACCCATCTTCTGAACTTTCTAGAGAGGCCATGGGTATGGTGCTGCATAAGGACTCAAAATGGTATCAGCAGTGGAAAGATTTCAAGGACAACAATGTGGTGTTCAATAGTAAGTGTTCCAAAGGCAAAGTAGTAGCACGTTATTTTCTCTGATCTGATTCTTGTCATGTGGGATCTGACGCCATCTATGCAACTAGTCTAAATATAATGCAAATCAGGACATTTTTTTGTTGTTGTAGCTGTTGCTGTGAGGTGGTTTGATTAGGAGATCTGCAATATTGTCAACTATGTGTCTTTTCCAAGCTGCTCCTTTTGTGTGCACATCTCTCCCCCAATCAGGCATTGTCTTTGGTCAGTCCCAGCTCCCTGTAGGTACCTTCACCGTTGCTCAAAGAATTCTAGATAGCTTTTACACTGTTAAGAGGCCAGGGCATACAGAAGTGCATGTCACCGGGGATAGGGCAGGCCTCTTCTTGTCCTTGAGCTTATGGTGAGGAAAAATCTTGTTTTCAGTGAGCTGGTTTCTACTGTCATCCGCTTACAACTCTGGAGTGTGGGGAACTTTGTCATTAGGTTGTTGTCGTCGTTTGTTTTTTGCAAAACGTAAAAGTACTGGATATCTCTACTACAGTGGGCGATAACTTTTGATAGTCATCTAGATGTTTAATATTTCTGAAAAGTGTAAAGAAATGATAGGACGAGGGGCAACGGGTGCAAGCTGGAACATAGGAGGTTCTGCTTAAATATGAGAAGAAACTTTTTCACGATGAGGGTGATGGAGCACTGGAATAGGCTGCCCAGGGGGGTTGTGGAGTCTCCTCTGGAGACATTCAAAACCCACCTGGATGTGTTCCTGGTGACCTGATCTAGGTGTTCCTGCTCCGGCAGGGGGATCAGAACAGATGATATTTCAGGGTCCCTTCCAGTCCCTAAAATCTGTGATTCTGTGAATATGGGGAGAAAACTAGATTTTGAAATGAAACGTTGTTAATCAACAAAGAGATTTGGAAGAGTGCTAGCAGGTTTCATCTACAACCCGTTGCTTGATTTTTCTAGTTCAGGAACTTAGTGGAAGGACGCTGCTGCTCATGTCTCCTTTTCTTTCAGGGTTCTTCGCAATGAAAATGAAGTATGATGAAAGTGATAATGCATTCATTCGAGCTTCCAGAGCTGTCACAGACAAAGTGACCGATTTGATAGGTAATGCTTAATCATTGCTTTGATTAAATGCCATTCTCTGGCCTTCTAGCTGTGTTGCTAGTGACTGTCTGTGATGTTGTACCCCATGTGGTACCAGCTTTTTGGGAAAGATTTGGGAGCTTTTTTGTATTTTGCATGGATCATTATCCAGTGCCATACAGTGTAGCAACCTGCTATTGGAAATATGACGACAAGTGTTTGGGCGGGATAAATCTCAAGCGTAACCTACAGCCTGTAGGTGTTTCAAGATGAGTCTTTCTTCCGTCTGTTAGATAACCCAAGGTCCATCTTTCTCTTGTTTTCTGGCAACGGTCTCTCTGAATTGTTTTATCAGGTGGATTGTTCTCGAAGACAGAAATGTCTGAGGTTTTGACAGAGATACTCAAAGTGGATCCCTCCTTTGACAAAGATCGTTTTTTAAAGCAATGCGAGTGTGATATAATCCCCAATGTCTTGGAGGTAAGGTAGGGACAGAGTGTGATGCATTCGTTTTATTTTCTCCTTTACTGTAATACAGAAGACTTCTCTTTCAGTTTCCTAGTGCTAAAATTAAAAGCAGGGACTGTATTTGCTTCTCACGCACCCAGCTTTGCACGGGATCTTAAGTACAGTAACCTTAGGAATAGGAACTTGCATTTTGCATTATAGTTTAGTTGAAAACCATATTTCATAATTTAATAGCCTTGCCAAATTTCTTTGGGCCTGGAAAAACGACTGGCCATCTTCTCCCATGAGTAACAGTATGAACACGAGAGGGATCAAACTGAACTAGGTGAACGAGCAGTTCTGATCATCAGATGTTGGTGAAGGGAAAGAATTTGGTGCATGTGCACTGCTGCTTTCTAAATGATCTGTAACTGCTTCTGAAGACCAGGTCATAACGAATGGTTCAGTGAAAATATTTCTGGCCCTAGTCCGGAAAGTATATGAAACTTTTCAAAGACTAAGTTGTGAAAACACTCAGAGGATGACAGCAGAGATGAAGGGTGTGCTACAAGGTAAATCCATGAAGGATGCTACTACAGGTGTGTATAGTTCCGCTCACTGTTACAGTATGTCAGGAAAGCCTGTGAAAGGAGGGTATTCAAAGAGGTACAATAGCAATTGTTTTGAGACATTTGTATGAGATTGGAAAGATCAAGGCTTGAAGAGAAGGAAATAAATGCTAATAGAGAGCAAAGTGTCATTTTTGTCATCCTACAGTGTAGTGCAGAAGCGTGTTATGATGTTGGAAGATCTTATCTCAAACTGATACATGCCAATACACACAGAAATATTTGTGATACTCTAGTCGTGAGGTAGCACTGTAGGATGAATAAAAAAAGCAACTTGATGCTTATAGATACAACCATCCAAACTGATGCATAATTCGTTTTTGTCACTTCTATCTTTCTAGTGACTGACCTGTGTGTGTATCAGAGGCATGACTGAAGCTGCAATGTCTGCAGTGAAATAAGACAGTGAATAGTCCAGTCCAGCTTCCTGTCCTGACAGTGCCCTGTCACTAAAGCAAGCTGCAAAAGTGTCGTGCACTTGACTTGGAGCAGTTTTTCATGGGAGAGTTTTTTCAGGCTGTACGTGGCCAGCTTACTGATGCCATCAAGCATAAAGATTTAGAGCCATTACACTGGAAAACACCCTGCTGTGTAGAACTAGCTTTATTTTTGAAATCTGCTAAATTTCTAGCATCTGTCTTGTTATGAATTCCAGGTGTTTATTACACGGTTTTAAAGATAAACCTTTTTATGAGTTGCAGTGTGATTTTTCTGCTCATTGTGTTCCCTGACAATTTTTCAGCCTTAAAAACTATGGACCTTATATCTGTTTTGTACTCCTGCTTCTGTTAGATCCCACCTCCCAGGATTTCTGGGTAGGGTGCATTCTGGTGATGTGCTGGACAGTAGGACTTAAATTTGTGTCTTAATTATCTAAAGATTTATGTACCTCTGACTAGGTCTGTGTTTTTTTGTTTTTATAGAAGTTCTTATTGCTGTTCCTTTTTGATAATTCTTGCTCTTTTCCTACGTCAGGTTTTCATCAGATGCGGGGTTTAAAATAGTTTGCTGCTGAAAGTGCTGTTACTTCAACTCTCAGACAAGGCATGTACTTTAAAATGTTCAAATTTTATTGATTTTTCTATTTTAGGCTATGATGTCTGGAGAGCTTGAGATCCTCAAAGATTGGTGCTACGAAGCAGTAAGTATAGCTACTAAAAATGTCTGAAAAGGTTTAGGATTCTCATTTATAAGCAGGTGTGCCGTGCTTTCTTTGCAAGCCATCTAGCCATTGCATCTGTGATGTTGCTTGCCTGTTCTGCCTGGCTACTCCCCCATCTCAAATGTTCATACTATAAAATGCTAATGCAGTGGATTTCTGGAATGGTACGGATATGAGAGATAGTGAATTGAGAGAGAAGCTCAAACTAGTCCAACTAGCTCCAGTTCTACACAGCCATTCTTGATTTGGATGGGCTTTAGTAGAGCCTTTGAGGATTGGTGCACTGTATATTCTAAATTCCAGGGGCAACTGAAGTAGTTTCTAGTACAGAAGTCTCCAAGAGTCAGTGAGTCTTTCAAGAACTCGTGACGTGAGGTTTCATGGGGCTTCATCAAATTAGTGCGCAGCTTCAATCAACTTAGTGCCTATGCAGCCCCAATTCACACATTTCCATTATGTTTAACGTAATCCCAGCATTGCTCTGGCTGCCTGATTTTCCTGGAACTATTTGAGCGTCTTGACACTGGACTGGTTTGTAGGAGGCTTTATTAAGAGAGATGCAAAACGAAGTGAACACACAGATCCCTCTTAACTTGAGACTTACTTCAGCTTTAATGAGCCAACGGAGCCTGAAGCTATGGGGAACGAGTGGAAAGACAGTGTATGGTCAGCTGTGTTCGAGCACAGCTGTGCACAGTATGAAGAAACTGTGCTGGGGTGGCTGGGTTTGTTGGCTCTGTCTGCCCTGCATCCCCCGGTATCTCGATCACAGAATGGTTTGGGTTGGGAGTCACCTCTGGAGCTCCTGTGGTCAAATCTGCTGCTCAAGCAGGGCCATCTGGAGCAAGCTGCCCAGGACCACGTCCAGACATCTTTTGGAGATCTGTGTGGGTGGAGACTTCACAGCCTCTTTGGAAAACCCATTCCAGTGCTCTGTAACCTGCACAGAAAAGAAACGCCCCTGATGTTTAGCCAAAACCTCTTGGATTCCAGTTTGTGCTCATTGCCTCTTGTCATGGCACTGGGCAGAATCCCTGATACGGTGTGGAAAGGTGCAGAGATGTTTGAGCTGACCCAGAAAGGTGATGATTTCCTGCTTGCAGGGGCAAGTTGTCCCTGGAACTGTAACGCAAACGCAGCTCCACTGCAGTATCCCAGCAATCTTGGCAGGCTCAAGTTTTTCTGAAATTGCAGCATAGAAAATCAGCAGCCTGGATAATCTGGCTGCAGAAAACTGAATTTATTGCCTAGATGGTGATTTTATTTTGTACTGGTATAATTTTTCAGTATTGGATAAACTTCTTGAAGGATTGAATATGAATTTGTTGTGATTCAGTGATTGTACTGTTCATTTAACTTCATGGAAGCAGATCTTTACCTGACAATATCATTTAAACATGACAAGACACTTGTTCTCCTCTTCACTCTGCTCCAAAATAATTCTGTTGTCAGCTGTGCAGGCCTATACTTGATTTGTTTCTAAATAATTTAACTGCTTAAAATGAATGTTCTCCTTACTAATGACCACCACCAGAGGGCTGGAAATTCACACGCTGGAAGAGACAGTCTTTAGCATTTACAGTTTTTGAGGTTAGCCGTTGTTATGTCTTTGTAACAATACTGCGTGATGTAAAAGTACGATATTTAAAGCAGTCTGAAAGTGAAGACAGGTCTTTAGTGTTTCAAGCCACCTTTGAAATCGTACCATAGAATTCCTTTCAAATCTCCAGAGGGAAGTAGCAGATTGCTTTGGTTTATAAAACACAGAGCAAGCCCTTCTAAGCTGGTTGTAGTTACAAATTAAGCTCATAAGTCAAGAATCATCCATAAAATAAGGCAAGGTAGGAAAGGAGTCCTATTAATGAGAATCCAGAAGATGAAGGTTCTTGAGCAGAATCATACTGAAAGCATTAAGTTTGTGCTACTGGTTGCTAAAATGTTGGAATACAAACCAGTAAGGCAAGTATACAGAGTTATAGTTTACCTAAAACAGTGGCCTGACAGTATAGTTTAGACCAGGTGACATCCAGGTGTCCCTTCCAACCTAAACCATTCTGCAACTCTGTGTTTCATAGAGCTGTCTCTGCCTGCTGTCCCTAGAATCCCTGTTTTGTAACTCCAGCTTTGCTCTAGTCTATCAGTATACTTCTGTAGGATTTTTGCCTTTAAATGCTTGTGACAAAGGTTAGAGGATTAGTGGTGGGGAGGCATGGTAGGGGCTGCCTCCTGTTTGTTTGATAGCAGCCAAAAATACTGTGATACTTGCTGGAAGCAAGTAGAAATTTGAATCCCCAACAGCAGTTCTCGATGCATAAATAATGAAGCATATGTGCCTAAAAGGTGGCAGGAGGTGCTGGTTTGCCTCCAGGTTCTGGCTGAGCGTTAGGAAACCAGCTTCATTTCCAAATTGTTTCTCCCTTTCTGCTCTCAGATCAGAACTTGCAAGTTCCTTGGCTGCCAGTTTGACTCAGTGTGCATATTCTGCTGTGAATGATGGGTCTCCTGTTCTGTCCAGGGGAGATGGGATTCTTAGGGAGAACTTGGTTATGTGAAGCCCAGAACATTTGATGTAGCTGTTTGACATCTTGCAAGACACTTGCATTCAGCATATTTGCAGAAAAAAACTGACTTTTACTCTTTTCTGATGGTTCTCGCTAAGCAGAAAATCTCTTTTTCTTTGACAGAACAAATTTAAACATGTAACACAAGTTTGTTCCTTCATTTAGACTTACAGTCAGCTTGCTCATCCAATCCAGCAAGCCAAAGCCATGGGTCTCCAGTTCCACTCCAGGATTCTGGACATTGACAACATTGATGTGAGTATCCTTTTTTGTATTTCACCTTGGGGAATGAATTAGAAACTCACGACTTCATGTTTTTTCTTCTTCTTTGCTCTGGCTGTTTTTTGCCTCATGCTACTCTGGTATTTACCATTTCTGCTAACAGAGATCATTGTTACTGGAAGGGAGACATGGGATAGATAAGAAGGAGTGATTTGCTGCTGTGTGATCACGCCTAAGTTACAGCATTGTGGTTTGTCTCCTCTATGCCAGGGCCCCTTGGTCTTAATCACCATGGATTGAGAGAGGCTAATAATAAAGGCAAGTAGCACTAACCCAGTGCTTTCTGTGAAGGGCTTTGTTGATGCTTACGCTGGATGGTAACGTGCAATGCCTTTGTGACCCTAGGTTGTGCAGGAACAGTTATCAGAGAGAGTTAACAGCTGTTCTGTATGGCTCTTGATGACTAGCGAGGTAAAGATACCTAATTTAAATCATCCTCTTTTAGTTTAAAGCCATTACTCCTTGTCCTACACTCCCTGAGAAAGAGTCCTTCTGGAGAGGGCCCCCAGTTTCCCCAGTCTTCCTTCTATCACCGATGTACCTATAGAAACCTTTCTTGTTGCCCGTGATGTCCCTAGGGAAATTTAATTCCAAAAGGGCTTTGGCTTTCCTAACGTGCTCCCTGGCTGCTCAGACAGTGTCACTGTATCCACCCCAGGCTCTCTGTCCCTGCTTCCACTTCCATTTCTGTTTGAGTTTGGCCAGGAGCTCCTTGTTCATCCATGCAGGCCTCCTGGTGTTTTTGCCCAGCTTCCTCATTGATGAGTTATTAAGTGTCTCTGTAGCGACTGATGTCAGGTCAGACAGTATTCAGGGTTTTCATCAGTAATCTAGAAAGAAATACGAAATTGTTGCTGATCTGTTCAGACAGTTACCATAAAGCTAGGGGCAGGGCCATTCCTGGAGGAACAGAGAATGCAGTTACATCTACAGAATAAGGACCTAAACCCACAGGTGATCTGGTCCAAGGGAAGGACGTGGAGAATGGCGAGCTTTCAGGCAGAGGTTAAAATGGAACATGGTGATAATAAATACTGTTCATAAAGTGGGAGCTGTTCCTGATGTTGTTTGGGTACATCGGCTTGCTAGATGGTGCTTCCTTATAGTCATATCCACTTGCAAAACCAGAAGTTAGGAAGAATTCAGCAGCCATGATGGAAAACCAAGAGAACAGAATTTGGTGCTGTTGGTGGTTTGCTCAAAGGAGTTCTACTGATGCAGATTTTTCTGTCTGCAGCCCTGTGCATGAGTCTTTCTTTTTGTGCTCAAATCATTAAAAAAAAATGGAGTGGGTGCAGGAGAGCTTCAGAAACATCTGAGGAGATGCCCTACAGCAAAAGATTTAAAGAGTTTGTCATGTGTAGCCCTACAAAAGAGCAGTGGGAGCTGACCTGATTAATGGCTGAGTATCTTCACAGGGAACAAGAAAATCATCTACCTGTTAATAGACAAGGCGTCTCCTAACACAGAAAGTTAATGCTTGGTCCTGTTCCTCAGACCATTTTGCATTGGTGCCTGATAGGCTTCTAATTTTCTCATCCATCTAGGGGCAGAGGAAGTCGTTCCTACCAGTTTGATAAGTTAGGTATTAACTGCAAGCACGTGCCAGATGAGCAGGAAGATTTCGGTAGCATCTGCAATTTGCCTGAATATCTTGAGCAATAAATAGCATGTTTGAACAAAATTAAAGCTGTGGAAGTAATAAACATGACTGCTTTTTTTGTAAGCCTCTTATTTAAATCAAATATTTTTCTGTATTGTTAGTGTCTGGGAAACCCGATTTCATTTTATGCTGAATAACTTTTTTTCTTCTGTAGGTGCTAATTAGTATAGAGCTGTGCACTGATTCTGAGTAGTGCATGCAAAGACATTTTGTTGTTAGCTTGTTTTAGAAGTCTGTTTTCACATAAGGTTTCTCAAGAAAATTACATCATCTGAGTTGAAATATGATCGATGTGGAAAATAATGAGTACAGTTCTTATTACACTGTCTGTGTTGCAAGAAAGGAGCATAAAAGGATGCTGTATGTTTAAATTTTTAAATGCATTTCCCTAGAAAGGATTTATAGGAGTATGTTGAGTGATATCATCCACAAAACCTGTTCACTGAATTTGAGAAAGAATGTTGAGAAGATTTTAAGGGAGTTCACATGCCACAAAGTTTGCAGCATTAAAATTAAAATTGAGTCTTTAAAACATCAGCATAAGAACTCACGTTCCAGGTACCTGCTTAAGCACTCTAATTTCCTACTTCATTAGATAGCTGCTGCCGTTAAGTTTAATGAAATTTTGGGTCTTTGATATTTGTTAGGACTATTCATTTAGCTGCCTAAATGTAGTTTTACGTATATGACTTGTGAAACAGGATTTCTGAACTTGATGTGGGGGGAGTGATATGTATTCTGTCTTGAATATAGTGTTTTTTTCAGCTGGTAGTAATACCAGCATGGAAGTCTTGGTACCTGTAAAGGATACACCCTAATCAGTGATGTGGTCCCCCTCCTCCTTGAAACACGCACGGAAATGTGTGTTGTCAGAAATTGTCAGTACCAGATGGTGTCATATAAAACGATTGTCCCAGAAATGGGTCCGATAAAGAGCTGTGAGATCTGGTTTTAGATACTTGACTACAGGGCGTTATGCATTGCTGGATGAGCAGGCACATTCCAAAAATGCAGCCTTGCCTGGAATGGCGTGAGTTACTGCAGTGCTAGAGAACTGATTCCCTCTGGATAAGCAAAGGAGCGTTGCAGAATTGCCGAGTTTTCCTCAGGGGAGAATAAAATGCATATACATTCCATTCCTGGTTCTCATGCTCTGTTGAAAATAGCAGGGGGGCGGAGGTCTTGTCCTCTTGCAGGAATAATGCAGTCGATGTTTTGAGTAGGATATGGGACTACAATGAATAGCTTACCCCGTCTTAGCTGGAGAAGCAGGTATTGATGTCCAAGTTTGTGATTTAAAGCAGCGATGTGCACGTATAAAATGCAGTGCACGTCTTTGTAAATTGTAGCATGTTCTTGTATCTGTCTCTTGTGATGCATTCTTTGCTATGTGATAAAATGCAATGTGTTTTTTTTTTTTTGGAAGCATATACAGAAGAATATAATCCTACTACCTAAAGTTTGCTAATTAAATTTTAAAATCTAGTTCAATACTACTTCATGTTAAAGATCTGTTTATAAGCATTTTCTTTGGAAAATGTAGCTTTTTGCTTTTGTTTTTTTAAGAGCAGGGTTTCTTTTATTATTACTTTCTAATTTGGAAAAGATGAAACAGAGCCTGCTTATCTTTTCCAGGTTTTTAGATTTGGAAATCCTGTGAAAACTTTCAGAACAATTTTGGGAAATCTTTTAAGTATAGAATAGAATAATTCAGTTCGAAGAGACCTTCAGAGAACATCATGTCCAACTGCCTGACTACTCAAAAAACAAAAACAAAACAAACAAACAAAAAACCCTAACTCATATTATTGAGAGCATTATCCAAATGCCTTTTCAACACTGACAGGCATGGGGCATGAACTGCCGCTCTGGGAAGTCTGCCCCATTGCTTGACCACCCTTATGGTGAAGAAATTTTTCCTAATGCCTAGTCTGAACTTCCCCTGACACAGCTTTGTGCTGTTCTCTTGCATTCTGTCATCGGTCACCAGAGAGAAGCGACTGGTGCCTCCCCGAAGAAGGAAAGGTTTTGGGAAAAAGTTTTGTGATAAGGCATGTAGCACTTGTGTGAACAGAGCAGGTATAACTGGGTGAAAATAACTAAATTCAGTGCTTGGAGGAGGTGGGATTGTTAGCTGTGTCAAGTCACAATAGTTGTGTTAAACACTTGTTGCTTTTACATTAATCTGCAGAAATGTCTGTTTTCTGATAGATTTTTTTTTTTAATTGCAGCTGGCTATGGGGAAAATGATGGAGCAGGGACCAGTATTAATCATCACTTTTCAAGCTCAGATTGTGATGGTAATAAAGAATCAGAAAGGGGAAGTGGTAGAAGGCGATCCGGTAAGTGATGTTCACCAGCTGCACATGGTTTCCCTAGGCCCCCTGCTAGCCGTGTCAGTTATATGCTCTCTGTAGCAGTTCCCTGTAGCGGTGTGTGGTGTATTTGCATTTCACCTATCCACACACTTTATAACTCACACACAAATGCATGCTGTCTTGCTCTAATGGCGTTGCTGAGAGTATCGGGGAATATCCCCCTTCGAGGGGAAGACGTGTGAGGGGCTGTAGCACCTCTCCTGTGAGGATAGGCTGAGGGAGTTGGGGTTGTTCAGCCTGCAGCGTCCTGCAGTGTTTCTAAATCCAGTTGCATGCTTCCAAAACAGTAATAGAGTGAATTACTCACCCTACTCCCTGGCTAGGGTTTGTGGGTGAGCTTGTTCCTTGAAGGGTGAGCCCTGAGATCCCCTCAGGGGTACCCTGAGAGGCGTCTGAGCTCAGTGGGAGGTTGAGGGTGCAGACTGCTGCAGTCCTTGGAGCTCTCCAGGAATTCTTGTTTGGGATCGCTACTTATAGGATCGCAGGGCCATTGTCTTTCGGTCATTAACTTTCCAGAAATCAGGTCTTTGCCAGTTTGTTTAGGAGTCACGTTGCACAGTAACCCCTCCCCTTAGCACTTAATTACGTCCTTGTCAATCAGTCACACCACAGGGCCCAATATGATTAGAGGGGAGGCCTGATCATCTGAGGCCTGTGTCATTGCAGAGTGGTTGACCCTTTTGTCACTATAGCTAACTTTGTGGCTCGATTCTGGCTGCCCATAGATAGGAACCTGGGCTCTCTCTGATTAGGAGGGTGGTGAGATCCTTTCTGTTCCTTTCAGTCATTTCACAAATGTAGCGATTTATTTCTGGAGTCATAGAGTTTCCCATTTCCGTCAGTTTTATTTTCACGTATTTTCTTTGTTGTGGTTATTTTGGGACTTGTATAGAACAGTATTAGAGGTTTCTTCACAGCAATTGAAGTTGTAATGGTGTGTTGGGGAACATTCTGTGGCTTATAGGAGCTGGTTTTGGCCCTTATAAAGGAGATGTCTCCTGGTCAGATACTCAGGGCTTCTGGCAACAGGCTGAGCTTCAGTGCTGCCTTCCAGCCCTGGCAGTTTCTCTTGGTATCGTGGCCTCTTTATCTAATTTTCTTCCAGTTGAGATTTTAAGTGCATTTGTGAATTTTTATCTGGTGCTGCCTCTAAAACAGCTGCCTTTTGTTTGGAAATCTGTCTGTGAGGGAGGAGGAACCTGCTGTGCCCTGTGTGTTACAGAATCACAAAATGGTTGAGGTTGGAAGGAGCCTCTGGAGCTCGTTTGATCTGACCCCCTGCTCAAGCAGGGTTGCTCAGGACCATGTCCAGACATCTTTTGAATATTTCCAAGGTTGGAGACTCCACAACCTTTGTGGGCAACCTGATCCAGGGCTCAGTCACATTACATGACTGTACTAATAGTCATCACATACTTTTTTCTGATGGCTGTGTGTTAGTAGCAGTGATGAATTTAGACAGAAAGCTTGAGTAAAGTTTCAGTTCCCTTCTGGGCAGCTTTGGCAACTCAGAAATGGTAAAATCAAAATAAACTTTGATTTGTGAAAGGAACAGTCATGGAAGAAGGAGAGCAGTTAAACTGATCGTAGCACCTGTGATGCTGTGTCAGATTTGGGTTCCTAGGAGCACATTGTCTGTCTGATAGGCAGTGTCACCTCTCTCCTGAGAGATGCAGAGACTTTGTCATGTGTCGCTGGAGTGACTAGTCAGGGAGTTATTTTCGTAAGACCATGTGCCATGGTTTTACCCAGCTGGGCAGCTGAGCTCCGCTCTCTCATTTCCCCTCCTCAAAGGGAAAGGTGGAGAAAATCCGATGGAAAGGGCTTGATGAAAGGGTTGAGATAAGGATGGGGAGATCACTTAACGATTTCTGTCCTGGGCAAAACAGACTCAGCACCAGGGAGATTAATGTAATTTATTACCTATTACTAACAAGCTAGAGCAGAGAGAAACAAAACAAGACAAAAAACCTAAGAACACTTTTAGGGGTGCGTCCCTTTGGAGCCTGCTGAAACTGGCCCTTGTCTAACATGGGGCAGCTGCTGGATTCTTCTCGCAGAGGCCACCCCTGCAGCCCACTGCTACCAAAACCTTGCCACATAAACCCAATACACCATAAACAATGGATTCAATTCATGGTATGATCTAACCTACGTAGCTAAGTTATTATTTTTACCTTCTGTCCCTCCTCAGATCTAGTGGTGATAATTTCCAGTTAATTTGGGCTGCTCGAATGGAAGTGTGAGTGTTAGTGATGTAGCTGTGGGGAGAGGATGCAGCTGTCAGGCTGGTTTGGGAGTGGCAAAGCTGGAGGGAAGAGCCTTAAACTTGATTGAAGGCTACAGACAGCAGTACAGCCTGACAGTCAAACCAGTTTGAAACCAGAAATGTAATAACAGTTGATGTATTGTTAATAGAAAGTTGGCTGTGGTGTCAGTTAATGTTTGTCAGCCAGAGATATTTGGGAATTCTAATTCTGTTTTCAGATATCGAAAGTTTATCTGTTCCTGATCGCGATAAAATTTCTAACCACAATTTAGTAAACGTTGCTGGAGCTAACCTTGTTTGGGACCTTCGGGCTTAGAACCTACAGAGAAAAATGACAAGCCTCTGGAGGAAACATTAAGCATCTCTGCAGTCAGTACTGAGCTGGGAGGTCTGTGACCGTAATGCGAGCTCTAACAAGGATTTTCCTTCCAGGACAAGGTTCTGCGGATGCTGTACGTATGGGCACTGTGCAGAGACCAGGATGAGCTCAACCCCTACGCTGCCTGGAGGTTATTGGACATTTCCTCATCAAGCACTGAGCAAGTTCTCTGAGAAGAATTACGTCTGAGAGCTTCCTGTCCCTCTCTTCAAGCAATGCCGGTTCTGAATTTGCACCAGTCTACTGCATGATGATCTGCGGGGGAAAGAGGCTAGATTGGTTCCTTTTCAGAAGAACAGGCTGTGAGGTGTGCCATCGTTATGCCAATTCCCATCATGAACTGGACGAGTCTGACACGTCTGCCTTACACTTTGCTGTGTAGCTGTTGCACTGTAAGGGTGTACGGTAGATTGTAATGTGAGTGCTCTAAGACACTAGCAGCTGCTGTTGGCTCCTGTTTTAATCGTGGCTGAAGGAGGCTGGTTTGGGTTCTGTGTATTTCCCAGTGCTTCCAGTGATACCCACAGAGGTGGGTACTGAAGAGCAGCACAGTGAGATGTGGCGGGTCTAGTTGCGATCTGCTGTCATCCTCTGATGGCCTTACATCAGCCCTGAAAAGAACTTAGAGGTGCTTTTAAGGCACCGTTGGTCTCAGCTAATCCACATCTCGTACAAAGTTGCACCAATAAGCCTTCTGTTGCTGTAGTGTCTTGTACCTCACCAAACCAAATGCAGTCAGGTATTTGCACATGACTTGGAGTAGAACAGAGTCAGGATGGAGGTGTTTGCATCATCATACATAAACGCCCACAGTTCTGCAGGGGGAACGTTCTTGTTTGTGGTGTTTCTGTTCATCGTGTCAGCTGGTACCACTGAGCACACACCTGCATTTCTCTGCCAGGCGAAGCTGATGGTGCGGAGGACGCAGGCTCTAACTGGCTGCAGGGAAGCAGGCAGAGTGCTAGAACAGGGATCAGGAGTAAGGATGGACAGAGGAACAGCAAATGAGTAAATAAAATGCAATAACAAGTAGAACGCCACCTCTTGTAGCTCAGACAGTGATTAAGTGAGATGAGAAAAGAGGGTGCGGTTCCCTTACTGCGTGAAGTTCTTCCCAAGCATGGCTTTCTTCACCGGATGGATTTCTGCTTTGGGGGGTCGCACACCTGTCCTGGACCGGGTAGCAACTGGAAGGCATCAGAGGGCAAGCTGCAGACACGTTTACAAAGACTCTTGGTTCTGAGCTTCCACTGAAGGCTCAGCTTGGGGATTGTGGTGGGGTTCAAACCCTCAGCTGCATCCCCTTAATGGAAAGTGAGGCTGGGGGGAAAGAAAATAGTCGTGGAAGGTCATCAAAGGGCTGATGTGCTGCTGTGTTCTGCCTGTGCACAGAACAGGGTGATGGTGGATAGCACTTCTTGACGTGGGGATGGAAGAGTGTCCAGATCAGTTCCTTTGAGTGTAAATGGGATTCTCTCACAGCCCTTGGGGGAAACATTTCAATCTCGCAGCCCTTGGGTGATGTGTGCAGCAAATTCAATAGCAGTCTACCCTGCCCCATAGAAGATGCCCAGCTTGCTGCCTGGCTACCAGGCTAGGTCCTTCTGCTCCCAGGGCAGGCTGGGGGTGGGTGGGATGTAGTCCCTGCTGCCTCCCTCATCACAGTTTTCTCACTGGTGCTTTTGCCATTGAAATAATTTCAGATTTTTACTCAGATGTTTTAAGTGCTAGCACACAAACTAAAGATCTGAACAGAGTTAATTCTACAGTGCAGAAATCACCCATGAAATAGCGAATCCCTGTATCTGACTGCCTTCAGAAATGGAGGACGATGTGGACCTCACTCGGTGAGGCTTTTTCTGGGATGGATCTCGTCTAACATCTCTGCACGCTGGCTCTGCTGTGCGTGGAGAGACTAATTCTTTATTTGAGTGTCTGGACTGCTGAGTGGAAATGCAGTGTCTTTGAGATACTTCCTGAATTTCATCAGGGGTGGGGAAAGTCTCATCACCAACACGATACAGAAATTGAGTCAGTGGCCTCGGAACATGAAGACTGCTCATCTCCTGCCCTGCTTCCTCCGTAGCTGAACGGAGGCTGTCACTGATAAACACGAGTCTACAACAGCCTAGGTATGTTCGTGCCATCTACAGCCTATTGTCCAGAACTTTTGAGATACTTCTATGAAACGTGCAAAACTTCTTTTATCTGGTATGCTTTACATTATTTTTTAAACTGGTGTTGGGGGAAAAAAAATCTGGGTTAAGGTGTTGTGGTGGTTTTACCCAGCTGGGCAGCTGAGCTCCACCACAGCCACGCTCTCACTCCCCCTCCTCAAAGGGAAAGGAGGAGAAAATCCGATGGAAGGGGCTCAGGGGTTGAGATAAGGACGGGGAGATCACTCAACAATTTCTGTCCTGGGCAAAACAGACTCAGCACAGGGAGATTAATGTAATTTATTACCTATTACTAGCAAGCTAGAGCAGTGAGAAACAAAACAAAAAAGCTCAAAACGCCTTCCCCCCATCCACCCTCTTCTACATCCTCCCCCTGAGCAGTGCAGGGGAACTGAATGGGGGCTGCCGTGGGTCCCTTCGGGGCTGTCTGAAACTGGCTCTCCTCTGAAGTAGGACAGCTCCTGGACTCTTGTCACAGAGGCCACCCCTGCAGCCCCCTGCTACCAAAACCTTGCCGTCTAAACCCAAAACACCGGGCTCAGCAGCAGCTTCAGGGCTTCCTGGTCACGGCACTGAGCCTGCCAGAGTTCAAGAAGGGTTTGGACAACACTCAGACACATGATCTGATTTTTATTTTATTTTGTTTTTATTGGTGGTCCTTTGGGGACCGAGGAGTTGGACTCGATGATACTTGCGGGTCATTGGGATGGCTCCGTTTACAGTTTTTTGCTGTGGGGGCTCCTGTGTTCCCCCAACCCCATTTCATTTGAAGTGGCCCACGGGCCGCTTCCTTCTAGTTTTAAGTTGAGTCTTCAGCTGCATCATTCGTATCAGCAAGACCTGCCTTTAATGCGTATAGTCAGGTGGGAAATGGGTGAAAAGTTGCTCCGAGGACACAAACCCCAACTGCCACTGATGTGCAATGGGAACGGCGTGCGATGGCACATCTTGCGGTGGCAGTCAGGGAGCACAGGGCACAGGGTGCAGCTGCACGGAGCCAGGGAGTGTGATTAACTCTGCCCAGCTCAGGATTCAGCGCAGACAATGACACTTAGCTTATTGATTTCTTCTTAGGAGAAATCTGGTTATGTTTCATGAGATCAAGCAGGCACCAAGCCTGGGAGAGCGTAATTTGATTGAGCCGAGACTTTTCAAGCCTGCTGTGTCTCGAGCTCTGTCTGTGGAAAATGCAGCCGGGGTTCTGCCTGGGGGGGAGAGGAGAGGGCTTGGGGCTGAAACAGCTTTTGGGGAGGAAGCTTGGGGACATCATTCTTCATTAGGGTGTAAAATGTTTTAAACTATTTAAGTTCTACATCCTTCAAACCAGTGAAAGAGAAGCCCTTTCATCTTTTATGGAAAGAGTAGCGCAGAAGAGAAGGCTCCTCCTTTTTGCTACCCTTGGTCAAAGTGGCAAAGCCACGGAGAGGCTCTGCTTTTCTGGCCCTTATCTTCTGTGTACTGGGCTTCCCGGTGCAGTTCACCAGCCTCAAATTTTCTGCAGCAAAACAACTATTTTAGGGTGTTTCAAGGGCCAATACTGTGACAGGCCTGCAGAGGGCAGAGGGGTCAAGCAAGCAACCATGGGGCTCTTCAGGTAGCAGGAGGGGGACAGGAGGATGCCTGGGGCATCTCTTTGGACCCGAAGGTGTTTCTTCCTGTGTTTCTTAGTTTTGGCTCTAGCCCACTTCTGTTCTTCACATGGATCCAATATCCTTAGAACAATATGAGTGCTGGGGAAGCCCCAGAAGAATAAATACTTTCTCACAGAGCCTGGAACAGGTGAGAGGGATGTGACCCTGGACTACTGAGCTCAGAGAAGATGGCACAATGCTGCCCAGTGCCTCCCAGTGCCTCCTTCCAGTGCTCAGTTATCCCCAGGGCCTACATTAAGCACGTGCAAGCAATGCTACCCGCTGCTCTGCAGAAACCAGGCTGCCTTTCTCCAGGCAGCCGGTTATGTGACAACCCCAATTCCCTCTTCGTATCCCATCCTTGTGTTCCTGTCCTGTGCTGGATGTTTCCTGCAGCAAAGCAAGTACTTCAAAGTGTTATTTCGGAGCCTGTGCCGAGGCAGTCCTGCAGTGGGCACCACGTACTCTCTGTGTTCATGCAAGCAGGCAGAGAGGTGCTGAGCCCTCCTGTTGCCCAGAAGCACTCTGTACACACCTGTAGCAGCCTCGCCAAGAAGTTCTGCCAGCGATGCCTTTGGCATTATCTGTGCTGAGAGTTATCCCTTGGTTGGGGACAATCCTGGTAGGGACAAGGGGGACAGGGCAGCAAGAAGTGGCTTTGATGCACGGGTAACTTCCAACATCCCGTGTATTTGGGGCCATCTCTGCTGCAGAAGGGCTCTGGCAGGCCTGTTTGCCCCTCTGATGGGAGGTAGATAGATAAGTGGATATGGTGGTAAGATGAAGTAAATGGGAAAACAGAGGACAGTGGGGTCACTTGCTTCTCCATCTGCAAGCATCGGCAGCCCACCTCCATCTCCTCCCCTTGGACCCAGGGAGATTCTTGCCTCCCCGTGCTGCAGAGCTGTGCAGGGCAAGCCTGCATGGTCTGCGTTTGACTCCTTCCTTCTCTACACCAGCAGCACCGGGAGGAAGGAGCCCAGGGTGCTGGGCACTCAGTGACACCAAGCCACGACGGTGCCTCACGTCCCCAGGATGTGTTTAAGGTGAATGGAGTTGCTGTGGGAATCGTGACTCACTAAAAAGCTGCTCCACGAAGATGTCTGACATTTCGTAGATGTATCGTAGATGTTTGTGTGCTAGCTAAAAAGGAAGGAGACACCTGCCTCGTGCCCTGGAAAAGAGACCAAAGCCATCGCAGAGGGCACGGGCTTTGAACCTGCCGTGTTCCCATGGGAGCGGTGAGGGTTGGGTGGTCCTGAGCAGCCTGCCCTCCTCCTGCTGGTGCTGAGCTTTGTCCCCAGCGCCTGCCAGGGAGGCTTTTCCCTCATCTGCCTCCCGTCCTCAGGCTGACGCTGGAATCTCGGTTGGTGACATCTCCCCTCTCCACGCCCGACCAGCCCGCAGAGCGGGAAGCTCTGGGGTCTTCTGCTCGCCCCGTGCAGGGACGTGTGGTTGTGCTCTGGCCACGCTGGCGTATCAGCCCTGCAAGGCAAGAGCTGGACACCAAGCATGAGAGAAGAAGAGAAACCTCCAGAGCAGCAGAGTGTTCCCCTCGCTGTCAGTGCCAGCTCTCTGAGATATATCTAAGGCACAGGAGCCAAAGAAATGACTCAGGAGCGGTTTTTTTCTCCTCGGTTCTGCTCGTCAGAGCCATGCTGGGCTTGAATGGGTGGCTGGGGAATAAATCCTCATGTCCTGAGTGCCAGTCTGGGCGCCAGCCCTGGCACTGCCTCACTCCCTTTAGCCCAGCATCACCTCCCTCACTCTTCACTCTCTTTCCCTTGTCTTTACTCCAGTCTTGATGTTGGGGCCAGAATGGGGCTGATCAGTGAAAGATCAGCTCTGTTGTCACTGAGGGGGAAGGACTGGTTCGAGCACAACTTTTCCTTGCAAGAAACTAGAGTTAAAGGAGCTCCAATTAGCAGAGCCCCTCATTATCATGCCAGCCTCCCAGCACTGAAAGCAGGAATCATGCAGTCACCGTGATTATAGACACAGTCGATTGCAAATTGCAAACAATTTGCAGCAGGGAATTCGCCTGGCTCGGTAACGCAATGTGTATATTTACGCTGCCATATACAGCAATACGGTCATTATGGGTTATTAATAACGTGGCCCACTTTTATAAATAAAAGCGAATCTTTCTTTCTGGCTTTGCTGCCTTGCAGTGTGCAAGGCTCGAGGCACGGCCTCCCTCCAGCTCTGGTCTTGCTGCCTCTATTTTCTATGGCATCAAGGGCAGGGGGTTCCTGGTCCCCTGCTGTCTGTCGTCACTTCACCCTTCTCATCCATCAGAGGGGGTACATTCTCCTTGGCCTTTCTTTCTTTTCTGATCTGTAGAACCCCTTCCTGTTACTCTTTGCATCCCTCGCCAAGTTTAGTTCCATCCGTGCCTTGGCTTTCCTGATCCCACCCCTGCACCCCCAGACCACATCCCTCTGCTCTTCCCAGGCCACGTGTCCCTGCTTCCACTGCCCGTGCATTTCCTTCTTGCTCCTCACTTTGACCAGCAGGGCCTTGTTCAACCATGCCAGTTTCCTGCCTTCCCTGTGTGATTTATTACATATACGAATAGAGCTCTTGTGCTCTAAGGAAAATATCCTTAAGGAGTCTCCAGCTCTGATCAGATCTGTCCCTAAGGACCGTGTCCTGTGGGATCTCATCCACTAACTCTTTGAACAGCTGGAATTTGGCTCTTCTAAAGTTCGTGGTCCTGACTTTGCTCTTAGCCAGGCCCTTATCCTTCGAGATCACAAACTCCACCAGGGCTTGGTCACTGCAGACTGCCTCCAGTCTTGACCTCTTTAATGAGCTCTTCTGCGTTGGTGAGCACCAGGTCCAGTAATGCTTCTCCTCTGCTTGGTTTGTCTAATACTTGGACGAGGATGTTGTCCTCGATGGACTCCAGGAGTTTCCTGGAGTGCTTACTGCCTGCTACGTGGCTTTCCAAGCAAATATCTGGGTGGTTGAAATCCCCCGGGAGGATGAGAGCATGTGAGCACGATGCTTCTGGTAGCTGGAGCCAGAAGGCCTCACCCACAGGCTCCCCTTGGTCGGGTGCCTGTAATAGACCCCAACCACAATTTGTCCTTTATTGGTGTGGTCTTCAGCTCACACCCACAAGCTCTCAACCTGTCCGTGGCTGTTTCTCACCCCCTCCCTTCCTTGGGATCGTTTCAGGAGCAGGACGTACATGACTATCCTGCCGTGGCTTTCAGGATGGCCGCGATGTCACCCTCTATGCATCTTTGCCCTCACGGTAATGCTAGCACTAGGGGTGTATTTGTCCACGGTTGGGGTGTGAGACGTGCCCCACGGGCAGCGCACAGCGCGCTCCAAGGGCCTCCATGGCCAGTGGGCACCAGCACCCTGGGGTTACCCACACCGTACTCTGTGCCGGTGTGTGTGGGGGGAAGGCGGTGTTAGAGGGGATCGAGCATCCTGGGGCTTTGTGGTTGTTACAGGTGAATGAGTGGTTGCGACCTGCTGCAGTGGGAAGCCCCGGCTATGCTTAGCAGCACCTCATTTGAATGCTAACGAGGCCTTCCAGACAGGGTGGTTCTCTGCTGCAGGAAGACATGTCAGTGATGGATGGTGCTGTGTTCCCAAACCTCACTTCCCAGCTCCTTATGCGGAGCAGCCTCCCTCTGAGCGCGCACAGGATGGTCCCAGAGCAGGAAAGGTCCTGGGACCCTGAGGGGGCACAGCCCGTGGAGGATTCCTTCCCACCACGCACGGAGCCACTTTCTTTGCCAAAGGGGCGTGCAAAGTGGCCCCAGCCTCCCCAGCAGTGTTGTTCACGGGGAGGCTCCGTGCCCTGAAGCCCTGACAAGCCAGGCACCGGGCTGGCATCGCAGAATAGCCCTGGCCAGCAAGCGTCTCCCTTTTTGTACCACGAGGTTGTGAGCAAGGCTCTTTGCAGCCCGGATGACCTCCAGCTGGGTGCAGCAGTCGTGCGCTCCCGGGCCCCCACGGGTTCCCAGTCCCACTCTGCAAAGGGGGCCAGAAGCGCTGAGTTTGGTGCCCTTTGGTTGCCACCCTTGGGTGCAGCACGGAGACCTGCGGTCAGACGCCCTCTCACCACCCCTTTCCAACGGTTAGACGATAAATGTGTAAACGTTTCTCATCACAGCAGATCACACACTCTTTTTTTTTCTTTTTTTTTTTTTTTCTCAGGTTTTCCTGAGAATGGAGTTTGGGGGCACACGGGTAATCAATAAGGCAGGGCAGCGTGGCCTCTGTCCCACCCATTGCACTCCGAGCGCCCCTAGAAAGAGAGATCCACTCCCAGCACTGCAGGGAGCCTAGGTAGGGACAGAAATTTGGCATTTTCCAGCTGGACCTGAGCAGATGGTGGCAACTACAGAGCTGTAACCATGTGGAACACCGTGGGTGTGATGGGGAACGCCAGGATTGGGACGGAGGGACCTGCGAGGCAACACTGGGGGTCCTGCAGGGAGAGCAGGGGGCGAGGGACTGGACTGCTGTCCTTAGGGGTGCAGGATGGACTCAGCCCACCCAAGCAGCACTGTCTGTGTTCCACATACATCATTTATCATGATCAACATCTGCTAACATAACACAACATCGTAACAACATCAAGGAAGAGCCATCTGACTTCCTACTCACACCCCCCTGAAGGTAAGCCGTGGGATTCTGCCCATAAATACGGCAGAAAACTGAGAAGAAAAAAAAAAAAAAGTAGAAGGGAGCAGACACAGGAATAGGGGAACTTTCCAGAGAAAGAGAAGACCGGCCTGAGAGGTCTGAGTGAAAGCAGCAGCAGGCCAAAAGCCAATGCAGGGAGACAGCAGGCTGGCTGGGGGAAGATTTTTCTACGTTCTGTTTGCCTTTCACAATTATTATAAATTCAGGTTCTGTCTGGACCTGGAGACTGTCTGGAGGCCAGAGGGCACTGCGGTGCCAGCAGGAGGTGAAGGAGAGGCAAAACAGATCCTCTGTGGTTAGCCAGGCACAGAAGAGGGCTCAGACAGGGCAGGAGCCCAGCGCGGTGCCAGGCGACGTGCTCACCCTACAGCGAGAAGGGGGGCACATCCCTGGGGAGGTGGGTTGGGGCTGGGAGCAGCCTGGGTGCAGATATAGCTGGGCAGCTGCAGGGCTCAGGGCTGCCCGGAGAAGGATAAATCTGTAATTTATTGCCTGGAGAAGGATAAATTCGTAATTTATTGCCCAGAGAGGTGTTGGCATGCCAGGCTTGGACCCTCTGTCTAGGTGGGGGGGCTGAGCAGCACCAGGGCTCTCTGCAGGCCCCGTCTCTCCTGTGCCTGCTGCCAGTCCCCAGCTGAAGTCTGTCCAGCACCATTAGCTCAGGCCATCCTGGCAGGAACTGTCTGCCTCGCTAATTTAATGAGCCCCCAGCTTAACGCATGGCGAATTCCGACATAAATAAAATAAAACGTGTCAAAGTGCAGCTCCGTTCCAATTACAATTCATTAGCAAGCTCTGAGCCACCGGCCTGACCACGGTCAATAATCCCAGTTGGGGAAGAGCAGAGGAAAAGCAATTTATAACTTTCCCGGGGCGTTTCAGGGGGAGGCAGGACTGCCTCACACCGGCACGGCCTGAGCAGGGCCCGCCTCCCCCAGGAGGGTCCCACACGGGTCCCACCTGGCTCTGGCCTCTGTGTGTGACCCGGGGATAAGGACACGTCCTTTTTCTGTCCCCTGGCCTCTCCACGATGCAGGAATTCACTGGCTGTTGGGATCTTGCTGGGACCTGACGTGGATCGGCCGTGGCAGGGCATCAGCTTAATGGGGACCTGCCTGGGTTCCCCATGCTTCCTCTTTTTCTAAGAGCTGTTGTAAGACTGAGCAGCTGATGTTCAGTTCTCTCTCATTTTTCCTGTTTTAGTCCATTGCCTTCTCCTGGACAGGAAAGGAGCAGACCCTTCCACCCCTCCTGAGCATCCCGGTTTCCCCAGGAGATGCCAGATCGGGGCAGACAGATCCCAGGAGCCAGCCCCCGGATTTAACACGCGCCTTTTGGAGCTCGTAGCCCACGCAGCAGCAATCCCTGCTGGGCGCTAAACCAGCGCTGGGGGTGGCTGGAGCAGAGCCTGCTCTGCCCTTTGGGGCTGCCGGTCCTGGGCACGCGGCCGTCGGGGTCTGCAGCACCCAGCAGCTGCAGAAAGCCATCCGTGAGCAGCTGTGAAGGAGGCAGCGGGGTTCCACGTTACTCGTGGTGGCTTCTGCCAGTGGGTCCTGTGGTTACAGTGCAGGAGGCGGCTCGGGGCATCCTACCACCAGGACCCAGCGGGCTGACCTTTTGGGATTGGGGCCGTTTTGTCGATTTGACAGTGGCTTGGGGGATTTGACCGTGGCCCTCTCCGCTGCTCGGGTCGTCTGGAGGTTTTGGAGACCAGAGACGGAGGCAGAAAGCTCCAAGCTGCTGTGGCCCAAAGCAGCCTTTTGCCGAAAGGGAGGATCCGATGGGGATGTGGCTCCTTGGAAAGCTGTGGTCACTCTGTGAGGTGCATTGTGCCAAGGTGGGCTCAGAGACATGGGATTTCTGCCTGTCCCTAGGCAAATACTCCCTGCGTGGGCTTCACAGACCGACAGTAATTGCACACTGGTGTCCTGGCTGCCCTTGGGCACTGCTGCATCCACCCAGGGGCATGGTGCCAGCTCGCCTGGCTGCACGCGGGGGTAACTCACCGCCTACATTTCTGAGATGCCTCCTGCCTGGTCCTGTCTCTGCTGCTTACAGGCTCTACAAATGATCCCCCTTTCTCTCCCTCGTGGTTCTTCTGCAGCAGCTTGAGCCCTGGCCCACCGTGGCGAGGAACATCCTTTCTTCTGCAGTCGTCCTCAGCCTGCAGGAGACCTTCAGGAGCCTGCGAGGCCTCCTCAGTCGCAGTAAGCTCGTAAGAGGTGGCGGGAGGAGGCTGAGCGTGGGCAGATGGAGACAGAGCTCGGAGTGAGCTGGCAGCTTTGCTGGAAGGGCTGCGATTCCTGGAGGTGCTGGGAGCGGGGCCAGGAAGGAATCGGTCTCCAGCTGCTTGTGTGAGAAGACCATGGCAGTCTGCACGCGGCTAGGATGGGCACCTCTTACAGACGATGCTGAAAAATGGTGAGAAAACTTAGTTCTTACATCTCCCCGGTGTGGGAGAGGACGATCTGACTCCTCCCTGGTTTGGATTCAACAAGGACTGAATAAATTCCAGTCTAAGCTCAGCTGTCCTCGGCACTGTTCAGGTTCAGCTTGGCCCGAAGCAATTCTGCATTCCTTCTGGAGTGAATCTATCAGGATTTTACAATAGTGCTCGGTCTCAGCTCAGATTCAGGAGGGAAGGAACAATTCACACAGGTTATTGTATCGTCTAGAGCAAAGGCTCAGATTTTAACAGTGAAGGTGGTTAAATTAAGGCACAAAGTCCTTGGGAAACGGTGGTATGTCCTGCTAAAGAGGTCTTCAGGTCTGAACTAGGTGACTTTCAGCAACACACATCTCGACCAGACGGGTAGGTCCATGGCCCAAACAATGTGGGAGCTCAGGCTGGATGATCCCATTGTCCCTTCTGGCATTGAACACCACAACACTGCTTGTACGTTGTGGTGCTCCTGAGAGCCTGGGGGAAGATGGGATGGGTTGGAAATCTCAGACCTTCCCATACCGCGTGCTCTCAGTTTGCTACCTTCAAATGTGGGGCTTTGCTCTACTGTCCTAATTAGTCCCACTGTGTTTGCGTTTGGGCAGTTGGTGTTTAGTCTTCTTACTGAGGATTTTGTTCCAGGCCTTTCCAATTTCTTTTTGCTTGATTTTGATTAAATGTGATGATTAGGATAGATCTTGAACACATCACAAGTAGCTTTCTAGGTGCACTTTGGTGCTCCGTTCCTCACCAAAACAGCGTATATCAGGCATGCAGCCCATGCTGCCAGGTGAAATTTTTCCTCTCTGGTCTTCCTGCCACAGGGATTGTAATTTTTTCAGGACATACAATGTGTTCACCGTCAAATTGCAGCTACAAGGAAAGAGCTGTGCCAAGAAACTTTAAGAAAAGTTGCTTAGAGGTGGAAGGTGTTTTTTTTTTAAATTAAGTGTATTTCATCTCTGAAATGCACCTGCCTTTCCCAGGTCCGTGGAGCGGAAGGGTTCTGTGCTGTGCTTTCTCTCAAGATGCTCATATCATCTGTTGAAGCCTCATTTTAGCAGCAAATCACTCCAGAATGATTCTCCTCCTTTAGTAGATCAGCTAAAAGTGCTGCGAGTCCTCCTGGAGTGCTGCAGAAGAGAACAGCAGTAGGGTTATCCGAGCTCGCTGGAAGAATGAGTTACCGAGAAATTTGTGGATTCTTCTGACTGTAAGTATGCCCACACGGTACGGGGGAAAAACACGTAGCTTCTTCGAGGCAAATGATTTGAAAACACTTTCCTGATGCCAAAGAGCATGGAGGGGAAACACCACGTTAAAAAGTTCCTTCTGCATCAGGGAAGGGGAAGAGCTGAAGGCAGAACATGTCTCACTTACACGTGGCTGTGCTCCATGGATACAGGGAGGCTGCTCCCTCTGCACAAGGGAATTTTAAAGGTGTTAAACCGTGTTAAACCATCTGTCAGTGACAAGGCCCCCAAAAGCTTGCAGACACCTTTAGAAAAACCTTCAAAGGTGTCCCAGGCTGAAGGAGAAGAGGTGAGGGCTGGAAGAGGCCTGAAAATCTCCCAGGGAGACAGGATTCAGCGTATCTGCATTACCTCTTAGAAACCACCGTGATTTCGTGCAGTTTTGTACTGCTGGTTCTCAAATAACTTTTAATTCAGAAATGGCTACAGGTTAATAGGTGAATAAATTCGTTCTATTATTATCCTTGATCTAAATCTTGTATTTCCCTTACATGCTTTCAACTGAGGTGTTTTCTAGAGTGGTTTTCATTCATTTTCATTCTGCTGCTGCACTACTACTAACTGGAAGCTAACTGAAGCTGTTTGATGAGATTTACGTATATTTCAAAAGAGAATAACAGCACAAAGATCGCATTTTTTAAAAAGCAAATGCAGCAAAAACAATGAAACAGTTTTCTTAAAATATATTGAAAATCTCATCGGATTTTTTTTAAAAAAAGAACTTTCTCAATAACTAATTTCTTTTGGAAAGGATGCAATGCTAGATTAAAACTGCCTGATAAGCTCTAATTGTAGGAGGTCTGTAACTGTGCAATAACTGCAATAACCGTGCGATAACTGCAATAACCGTGTGATAACTGCAATAACTGTGCAATAACTGCAACAACTGTGCAATAACTGCAATAACCGTGCAATAACTGCCCGGACAAGAGAAGCTCTTCGGCACATGCTTAGATCTCCTTGGGGACACGTGCCAAGCGTTTGCAGCAGCAGGTGGTGCTTGTGTTTCCCTGCCAAGCCCACCTCACCCTCTGTGTGTGGGATGGTTTCTCCTCCAAATGGCAGGCATTTATTTTTGTCCCTGTCGGTTGCTGTGTGGGTCTGCTCTGAGCATCCAAACCCTACCCCGATGGAGGATGAGCTCCCGCAGTCCCTGTTGACACCACCGTGTCTGATTTCCCTGGAAACATCTTCCATGCTCTGGCACAGGCTCCTGTAACCATAGATACACACAAGCAGTGCACAGCGACGCTTTTCCGTGTTTTTCTCTTAGATACTGCCAGCCTCCTCAGGTAGGCAACTGCCTGGTCTGCTCCCCGAGCAAGGCATCTCTCTGCAGGGCTGAATTTTTTAAGCAAATAGAAAATGTGAGTTGTACAACCGAAGCTAAGCAGCCCCTTCCTGGGCCCTGGCGGTGGGTGTGCATGCTGTTAAAGCTGGTGTTTGCCCTGAGCTTCCCACTGTCTTTGAAGCAAAGGCCTCTGTCTCACCCATGGGCACCTATTCCCAATTAATGGGAACCCCAGAACGAACCTGACCCCAGCTCTGCCTTGGACAGAGCAGCTCCGCTCCTCTCTCCTGGGAAGAGCAGGATGGAAGAAAGGATGGGGGAACACGTGCAGTGGGAGCTCTGCTGTGCTCAACGTGGGTTTTTAGAAGCTGCAGACCACTGCCCTACGTGATTTGAAGGGTAAATATCAAGAGTATATCCCAAAGGGTGTGCCAGCAAGGACCTCCCTTCACCCAGACAGTTCTCTTAGAGCTTTGGATGTTTTTTTTAAAAAAAAACACACCTCCAGTGTTGGACACAGGGATTAAGGCTCCCCAGATCCCGGTAGGAATGGTCTATCTGATTCCTCGTGTGCTGAAATAAGCTCTGGGGATAAAACTGGTGGGGACCCGCGGGACGTGTGAATTTTGTAGCAGCCATGACTCATCCCGGTCTTGGCAAGTGCTGGAGGGCCAGAGCTCAGACAGCCCCAGAGCTGGTACGGAGCAGATGCCAGCCCTCAAGGATGCTGGGGAGACTCACCGCATGGCTCTGGGCGGGGACAGATTGTGTGGGTCCTGCTTTTGCTGTTTTCCAGCCACGTTTTGTCCCTGCTCCTCCTCCCAAAGGATGTGCAGCCTCTGCAGTGCCTGGGAGGTGCAAGAGGAGCTGGAGGAGGAGAGCAGCGTGTGATTTAGTCTCAACACATCGTGGTCACCCCTGCCTCTAGTCTCAGCGCCCGTCCCACTCTCTAGACCAGCTTGTCGTGGTAATCCCACAAAAATCTCGGGATTTTTCTGGGATGTAAGAGAGGAAGACAAAGCCTGCAGCCCCGTGCCCCCCCCAAAAAACCAATGCTGAGTGCCTGCAGCATCCACGGGGCAGAAACCAGGACCCGTCCTGGAGAAGAGACCAGCTCCGGGGAGCCGTGGTGCATCCAGCAGTGGGGGCAAACCTCCCTGGGAGCTGCTGCGCGGCGGAGGGGTCGTACGGAGAAAGTGGCTCCTCGGTGACAGCCCCCGGGACAGTGGCTTCATGCTGGCACTGGTCGGGGAGGGGGTTCCAATCCCTCCCTGTCACAGTCCATCTGTGCACATCCTGCAGTTCCCCCGAGCTTAGTTAGCCACGCCTGGGGTACCACACCTCTGCACGCACGGGTCTGGCATGCGGTGAGCATTTCATCTGCTCTACGGGGACAAAGTGCTTAGGAAAAAAAGGATTTTGCAGGAAGGTGCCTGTGCTAACATCAGACGTGTCACAAATAGGTAACATTAAAAAAACCTGAGTGTGCGAGGGAGACGTAGCACTCTTTGACATAGTCCCATGGGCATGGACTCAGCACCTGCAGAAGTTTCGCTGAGCCCTGTCGTGCCCACCAGCAGTAGCCACAGCTTCAAATGCCCCTCTAATCCATTTTTTTTCTCTGTATATCCATTCTGCACCTTTGCAGAGGACAAAAGTCCTCTGCTGTCCCCAACGCTGGCCCTGAAAGTCCCCTGGGGATGCCCCAGCAGGACTGGGGGAGCTTTTGCTAATCTTTGTCAGCAAGGCGTGCTCCCAGCTGCGAGCTGGTGCTGAGCACAAGCAGCAGCAGTGCTGCGTCTGTCGGGGGCCTCCTCCTGACCGAAAACCCCCTGGGGCCTTTGCCTGGATCTTTCTTGCCTGCCCCAGCAGACTGGTCCTCTTTGAGGGCTGTGTCCCCTTCCCCAGCATCCCCTGGGCTGTGCCTCCTCCCTTCTCGCCCTGGTGCCCACCCACACGTCCCTGCAGCCGCATTGCTCCCTCTGGTCCCAGTGGATACTGGGGTACCCCTGGGATGGATCCTGGGGTACCCCGGGATGGATCCTGGGGTACCCCTGGGATGGATCCTGGGGTACCCCTGGGATGCTCCCGCCCCTCCTCTGGGTGTTACCCTGCTTCCCTGCACCCTCCCTGAGAGATCACCCTCTGCACAGCACCACCCCGCGCGCCCTCCTGCTCCCCTGTATTCCCTGCGTCTTAGAAGCCCCCTGGTCCCTGCCCCACAACCCCCACACCTCTCCTGCGACCCCACGGAAATCCCCCACCCCGCGTCTGTTCCTGTGCACAGCTCAGCATCCCAACGCCGTGCCTGGCCCCCTGCATCCTCACGGTACCTCCCCAGGACCCCACAACCCTCGCAGCACCCTGGCCACCCCCCCAGAGCACCACTGCATCCCCCTTATCCCCCTCCGTGTCCGCAAAAACCCATAGTACTTACTCCTCCCTGCATCCCCGCCCCACCCTGCACCTCCAAGGATCCCCCCCACCCTCCAAGGATCCCCCCCACCCTCCAAGGATCCCCCCCACCCTCCAAGGACCCCCCCACCCCCCCCGGCTCCCCCACACCGCCCTGCACCCCCGTGGCTCCCCGCAGGACCCTATTCCCCTGGATCGCCCCCCCACCCCCTGCATCCCCCACAACCCCCGCACCCCCCCAGCCCCCCGGCCCCCCCCATCACCTCCCGCCCCCCCCCGTGAGCCCGTTCCCCCGCAATCCCCCCCCCTTCCCCCCCCACCCCCCACCGCATCCATCCCCCCCCCCACCTCCCCCCCCCCTCCCGCATCCTCCCCGCTCCTCCCGGCCCCGGCCCCACCCCGGAGCATCCCCCACGCCCCGGTTCCCCCCCCCCCGGATCCCCGCAGCCCAATCACGGCGGCTTTGGACGAATTCAAACCCCGCAAGCTCTGCCGCTGCCGGTGCCGCTCCTCTCCTCCCCGGCTCCCCCGGATGGGCTCGGGGAGCTCCGGGGCGGCCGCGGCCCCTCTCCGCCGCCCGGAGCTCAGGTGAGCCGGGGGCTGCCCCCGGGGCTTCGTGTGAGGGGTGTGCGGGGGGGGGGGCACCCGGCAAAGTTTGGGCTCGGTGGCACCGGGGGAGGCGGCGGAGCACGGCCAGGCTGCGCCGGGCACCGCCCGCCAGAGGCTCCGCAGGGGCGGCGCGGGGTGGGGGGGGGGTGGGGGGGTGGGAGCGCCCCCGGTGCCCGCAGCCCCCCCGGTGCCCGCAGCCCCCCCGGTGCCCGCAGCCCCCCGGTGCCCGCAGCCCCCGGCCCCGCTCCCGGTTCCGAGGCGGTTGCGGCTGCCGGGGGCATCGCCCCCTGCGGTGTGCCCTGCAGAAATTGGGGGGGTTGGGGGGGGGGCTCGGGGAGGTTGGGGGGGGGGGGAAGAGAGCTTAACCACCCCCCCCCGGGGGTCTGAGATAGCCTCGGGTGGCGGGGGGGGGGTGGTGGTGGTAAAGGTTGTTGGTTTTCTTTCTTTTTTTTTTTTTTTTTGGGAGAAATGTTGTTGCTGCCACATCAGGAAATCGGGAAGGGCCTTTTCGGGGGGAGAAGTCCGAAACTGGGGATTTCTGCAGCTTGCTGCAAAACTGCTGGTTTTGGAGGTCTTGCAGCGGGGAGTGACGGAGCGGCTGCGAGAGACCCCCCCCCCCCCCCCGGAGGGCCTCGGGGAGTGCCCACCCTCTGGGGCTGGAGTGCTGCTCTGAATTTTGAAGAACTTTGAGTTAAATTAAGTTGATTTCTCCCTTCTGGAGCCGCGGTTCTGTCTGGAAGCGGGGGAGAACTGCACAGACCCTTGGGATAAGGGAACAAGCCAAAGAGCAAAATCTTCCTTCCTAGGAAGAGTTGGAGCTGCAGGAACTCTCCTTGCAGTGCTGGGTGTGTCAGCGAGCCCAGCCCATGGCAGAGGGAATTCATCTCTCCCTATCCATGGAAAGACAGTGGGAAGACTGGGCTTGGCTCAGACGATTTTTGGTGCAGAGCCTCATGTTAAACACGAGGGTAAAAGCCGTTGGCAGCAGTGACAGGTATGGATTTGACAGTGTCTGTAGGCTCCCCAGCACTTCACTTCAAGCTTTAAATCCATGCCATTCCAGGATCTGTTCTTCTTTTTTCCCAGCTATTACTATTTGCCATAAATCTGCCCCAAAATAAGGGATGGAAAATCTTTAGGAGAGCAGGGCAGACCTGTGTGCCATAGGAGGGGAGGTACGATGCGAGTTCTGGCTACTTAACAAGTTTCGCCCTCTGTGCACTGCAAATGCCTCACCACCCCAAGCTCAGATCGTGGTCCTGTAACCAGGCACCCACGGCTCCGATCGCTTTGCCTCGTTTGATCCCTGCTGGTTTGGGGCACAGATCTGGAGCCGAACAGAACCACTGCACCCAGTGGGACCTTGGTGTCCCAGGAACATTCGCGTTGGGGCTGGGCAGGCACGGCAGTCTGGCTAGGAGTATGCCAGGCCAGGCTTTGCAGCTGGGCGGTGGCAGAGTTGCAAACATCCTCCCGTTTTGCTCTGGGGGTAGTTCTCGTAGTGCTGTTGTGGGGCTGGTGGATGCTCGGGAAGGTGTCTGCAGCCCCGGCTGCCACCAGGTTGTCCTGGCAGGAGGACTGGGTGAAGGCAGCTCTGTCGTGGTGCACCTCTGGTCTTGCCTTTAGCAGTTCAGCCCTGGTTTGGTCCTTGCTGGCAGTAAACACCCAAATCTTCTCTTCCCCAAACCCCAGGGAACCCTTGGGGAGCCTCTGTGGGACACATGCTCGGGAGTGCTCCCCACGGTCTAGTTCCAGAAAGGGAAGGGACGCCTGGCACCGACTCTGCAGGACGTAAGCACGTCGCATGGGTGTAACACCCAGCCTGCAGGGCCCCCTGGAAATGACTTGGCACTGCTCTGAGGATGCACGGCCCCTGCCAAGCTGCTCCCCGGGCTGGGAGAGGCTGGCTGCTCGTATCAGCGTGCTATTTACCTGTTGAAAGTGGCGCTGGCAGGGCAAGGTCTTGCTGCCTTCCTCACTGTGCTTCTGCCAGAGAAATCTGCTCTTTATTCCAGTGCTCGGCGAGCTCTGCTGCGCTGTCTGCAGCCTGGCTGGGGCAGCTTTCCGTCCTCGGGGGATGGAGTGGGCTGCACAGCAGTGACCAGCACTTCCTTGGTGATCGTGGAGAGGTCAGGGCTGGAGCAACGGCAGGCCGTGAGTGGGTGCTGGAAAGCCACGGGGATGCGGCAGCAGGCCCGTTTTTTTTGGCTGTGTGGCTTGCTCATGGAGGCTGACATGGGTGAGAGAAGCCGGTGGCATCCTCTCCTGGCTCTGTACTACCTCATGTTGCAAGCTGTCAGTAAATCCTGAGCTGATGTGTTTTCTGAACAGCTGCTTCTACGAGGAAAGCGCTGTTGAGCTGTCAGGTGCCTGGGAGCTGCTCTGATTTCACCGCAAATGTGCCTACGAAGTAAAATTGATGGGTCAGAATCTAATATTCTGAAGGGGAACTTAATGGCCATTAAACTGCTTCTTTTCTGCTTCGAGTGCAGATCTACTACAATTAACTAAGGGGATAAAGGCATAAAGGCAGAAGAAGAGGGCTGCGAGAGAGGTGGCATGGGGCTGTCTGCCCCGGGGCATGGGGCCACAAGGAGGGAGGCTGCTGGGAGGCCGGTGGCAGCAGCATGTGTACCTGTCACCTGGCAGGGCAGAGCTGTGCTGACCTGCAGAATGACCTGTAAATAGGGTCTGAAATGCTTACGCCTGCAGGGATCAGCATCCCTGACATCCCCTGGCCATGGGTCTGCTCTCAGCAGTGTTCTGCTCGTGGGTCTCAAGCCTGTGAACCCTTCTGAGTCCCAGACCTGCTGCTCAGCATTGCCTCGAGCTCCTTTGGATTGTGCTGTTGAGATAAGCAGACCAAACCCTTGGGCAGGACTCAGGGTCTGCACGGGCCAGGAAAGCTGGCATAAATTCTTTCTGTCCTGGCCTGTCCCATCCTAGCCAGCTGGAGCAAGGTCCTTACAGCCTGTGCTGTGCTCCTGGAGCTGCTCTGCTCTCCTCTTCCCTGAACAGCTGATTGCTACTTAACTGGCGTTGAAGCAGAGAACTTTGCCCAGCTTCAGGCACGTATTTTTTTCCTCTCTGATCTGTCTCTGCTTGCTGACATCAGGTCTGGTCTTGTTTGTGCTTCCCTTACTCAAACCGAACCCTGTTCCTACCCCATGAATTTGCTGTTCTCCCCATGGCCCTGTTATCAATGCTCTCTGCCTCGCCTTCTTTCTAGCAGCATTCTGCAGGCAGGGGCAGTCCTGAGATGTCTTGTTGATGTTACTGCCGTGGGGAGGTCCTGCCGTGTAATGCTGCAGTGCCCGTGTGTCTTCGTTTCACACCTAGTCCCTACGCAGCAGAGCCAGGTCTTGGCTGTGGCCTGGTGGATGCCGGGTGTGCCTCTGTCTCCCGAATGGATCCTCTCCTGGTCAATAGTGCCAAGGCCTGTCTGCCAGCTGATTTGCTTCAAATGCTGCAGGATAGTGTCTGAGACCTGCAGGATGTGGGAGAGTCACGTCCTGGTGGCGTGCTTGGCCAGCGTCACTGAACCTGCCGCTCACACTCCTTTGGCCAGTAAGAAACCCCAAGGGCAAAGCTGACAGTTGTCTGTGATAATGTTGGCGTTGGGTCTGCCTTCTCCAAGGTCTGTCTAGAAGACCGCTGGACACTGGGATAGTGCTGTTGTAGCACCTGGATCTCACCATGGGTCTTTTCTCCATGGGCATTTCATGTGTCTTGGCTGACACCTGGGAGTAGTAGCCCTCGGCTAGCTGGACCAGGCCCCCTGGATAACGGCTCGTGACCTGTGGCCTTGTCCTGGGGAATGGGCAAGATCTGGCCACCTCAGCTTCACTTCTGGTCACGAAGTACTCCATGATGTGTGGCTCCACATGGTCAGAGCCTTTTGCCTGGAGAAGCTTCTTCTTCCTGGTTTGTGGAGAATGACAACAGGTACCCGGACACACGGAGAGCCAGAGCTGGCACCCACGGGGCTGGCTGTGCTGCCCTTGTGGGGCCACCTGCTCTCGGTTAAGAACCCCAAACCAAACTGTGCAGCACTCAGAATCCTTGCTGGCTCTTCACACCAGATGCTGGGTGGGAATTATGTTCACCATGACTTCCAAACCCCAGATACTGCAGTGCAGCACGTCCTTCTGCTGCTCTGTCCTCAGATCCGGGCTCATGATCGTCGTGGGCCCTGCTCCCCACAGACCAGTCGCACCCCGGTACAGCACACAGTTCTGTACGCACCCCGTGAGCTCTGCTTTACAGCTACAAATGGACCTGGTAGCAGAGGATGGAGCTGTCAGCAGCAGTTTCTGGCCAGGACTCCCCTGTGAAAGTTAGCAGATGTCTTGCCAAGCCATATTACTGTGTAGGAGAGGTGAATTCAGTAGTGCTCCACTGCCTTCAGGTGGTCTGGGTGGACTGATGAAGGAAAGATGCTCCTAGCTGCTGGATCTGCTGGGCTGGGCAGGCCCTGCAAAGGCGAGGCAGGCCCACAGTGCCAGTGGCAGAGAGCTTTCCTCCAGGCTTGCTCTGTCCTGCTGCGGAAAGGACTGCAACTCCCCTCTCCCAGCCGTGCTGCAGGAGCAGGCTGCCTGTGGGGCTCACAGCTGGCTCCTGTGAGGCTGGGAGGAAAGTGGCCCATTAGGCTGGCCTCGTTACCCATCCCAGGTCCCAGAGAGACCCCCGCGGGGAAGCAGAGGGTGTGAGTGCTGAGCGAGATGGTTGTTGCAATATGGTCAGTGCCAGGATCAAACATCATGAGTTTAGCTCCCAAAATCCTGAGATTGGCTTTAAAATCGTTTTGCCTACAGAAGCAATCCAAGATGCTGGGACCGTGCTTTTCTACTCCAGCCACGGAACTCTCCCTTTTGTAATAATAACCGATATGCTTAGAATCAGGAGCTGACACTAAAGCATTGCCTTTATAGTCCCAAGAGCTGTCAGAAGCAGCAGGATGACTGCCGTGTGTGCCAGATGTACGGGCTACGGCTGTCCTCTCCTCCTGCTTTTTTACTGCAGTTACTGTGAAGGGCTCAGGTTGTCCCTGCCCGTCCTTGTAGTTGCTCTGGTTTCTCGTGCTGCTGGAGCTGAGGAGGATCCAGGTGACTTCTTGCACCTCTGAGAATGAAGACTCGTGCTGTGCTTCGTGCAGGAGCTTCCCAGACTGGTCTGGGCTCAGCAGTGGGTTCAGAGCTCCCAGTGGGATCTACTCCATTGCATGGCACAGGGAGGCACACCTTGGCACTGGGTGACTTTGTACAGCGAGGCTCTCCTCCAAGCAATTCCTTTTTGCTCTTCAGTGACTTCTCATGCCCCATGAGAAGCTATCATGTTTCTTCCCTAGGTGTAATCTTTCCCTCCAGCAAATGTTGCTGCTATCCTGGGAAGGCAGGAGGGATATGGGTAGGGGCAGGGAGTGGAGCCACAGAATTAAGTGCACCTCTCTGGGGATCAGTCGAGTCACAAGGCTTAATGCCGTAGTAGATCTTGTGCAGTGTTATTTTCCTCTCCTGTGGATCCTATGGGACCTACTTGCTCATCTCCCAAGACCTGCAACGACAGCAGCGGTAGTTTGTCAGCTCAGACTAACTGCCTCTATTTCCTCTCCAAGCTTCTGAGCCCCCTGCACACAGGCCATTTCTCCAACAAAATCGGCTGGAGGTGTTTCTCGCCAGAGGATACAGTGCTCACAGCCCTAATCTCCATGTCGCCCAGCTACCTCTAAAATAGTCTTCATCCCTGTTTCCGTGTCATGAAGGTGTGTGGCCGTGCAGGGCTGCTTCTTGTGGCAGTAGCAGCCTGTCCTCATCACTCTTCTACCCCAGCTGCATGCTCCAGGCAGCAACAGCAAACCAGACCCACCACTGCAGCCTGCACGGTCATCTGGTGAGTTGGCTCTGAAAGCATCTCTGAGTGCTGATGCTCTAAGCATATCAATTCTTCGGTGCATTAAGTGAAATAAAGAAATAAATCCAAGGGGATAATAAACCAGAAAGTGATAGGCCAAGAACAGCCACAATAAATGGGTAACCGCTCAGCCCGCAGGGAGAAGCAGAGCCATACGCTGTTCTTCAGTGCATCTGAGCAGGGGCAGGCAGGGCACACAGGCAGATATGCATACCTTAAATATGTGCGTGCATCTTTGTGGCAGTACCTATGTGCATGGTCACACGCTGCTTCAACAGCATGTGCGGAGACAGCTTTACCATGGTCTCCTGCCCCCCATCGTCCAAATATTTACTGTGTCGTTGAGCTCCTATCTGGCCCGGCTTGAGGGGGTGTGGGATGAAGGCTCTGCCTGCGGGGTGTGAGGTATTGGTGTGGGGCCAGCTCTGGCAATGCTCATGAAATTAAAGTGAAAAACCTCTGTCAAATCTATGGTTCTCTCCACTGCCTTGCAGGAGAGGTTTTGCCAGTTTTGGTACCTCTATCCCTTTCCAGCGGCCTGCTTTGTACTTCATGAGTCTGGTTCTCGTGCATGTTGCCCTTTGCGTATGTAATGGGATTAAGGCAGAACCAACGCAAACCCGTGATCTCAGCACCGCCTGGGTTCTGTGAGTACCCAGCAGTGAGCTGCTTTTAGCCCCTGCCAGCATAAAAGGGTTTAAATAAATGCCCAATTAATAAATGCCCATTGAGCTGGGGGGCTTTGGGAATGGATGGGGGGTCTTGCGTGCATCTTGCACACAGATTCTTGGTGTTTTGTACAAAGTGTGGAAGTGACAGGAGTTGTTGGCACAGTTGACCCTCAGCTGAGGCTGACGTTTGCCTAAGTTACCGTGAGTTGTGCTTACTGAATGTGGTGCTTGGACAAGGTGGGCATGGACAAACCCCCTCCTAGAAGGGACTGTGGGAAGACACCAAGGCAAGATGTAAGGGTTTCAGGCTGGGATAAATTTGCCGGCAGGTTGTTCTGGATCTTGCAAGGGTTGTCAGCTCTTGGGGCCAGATGGGGCTGCCCCAAAGAGACATTTTATTTTGCTATGGTGTATTGCTTTGCAGTTTGTGTCGTCATGGGGTTTATAGACTTAGCTGCCGTAGTGTTCCACTGGAGAAAGGGTCAGGTGCAGGCATAGATAAGGCAGTCCACCATTGAGAGCTGGTGATCCAGAAGAATAGGGAATTCAATAGAATTTGATCCTCCATCAAAGCAGGAGGAGTGCAGAGACCAAGTAACAGGAAAGCTATTGCCTGCAACCACTACCAACCCTGGCACTTGTCTCCTGTTGGCCCTGTCCTTAATTCCTTGTTCATTTGTCCTGGCCCATTTTGTACCCCATTCTCTTTTTTTTTTTTTTCTGGTGTTGGTTGCACCTTCTTCATTCATTCCCTGTGCATTTGCTCCTGATGGTTGTGTGCACCAGCTCTGCTTACCCCAGAACCACATGCTCAGCTGATCTTCTCCATCACTCCTCAGTGCAAAGCCCAGTCCTGTGCATGGGTGCAGCCAGACCTGGGCCAGCCCCATGGAGCTGCACCGCACAGAAAATGCTCCTCGGCTTGGGAGGTACCAGTAAATGCAGGGATGAATCCACAGGACCTTTTGTTGGTGCAGACAGCCTGCATTGCAGATTTGGGAGAGCTTGTCTTTAATTGTATCAGACGGGTGCTAATGAAGGGATTAAGGCCCAGAAGGGTGAGCAATGCAGGCCAATTTTTCCTTTCCTGTATCAAGGTCTTTTGTTTTGTACTGTTCTCTGTTTCTTCTCTCCTTTCACTCCCTTTTTTCCTGCCCTTTGCTTGGAGTAGCCTTCCAGTTTCCTCCCCACTGGAACCCAGCGATAGCGATCCACATTCTGGATATGGGCTGCTTGCCTCAGATATTCTTCTCCTACCAGCCAGCTAAAATTTCCTCCCCTTGCCTATTTCCAGGGGCCACTGGGCCACTTTGCTCGAATATGGGTACGGTGTCACTGAGGTACCTGTAACAGTGGAGGAGCAGGGCACCTTGCTGCGGTTGTACAGCAGGTCAAAGCAACGACAAGAGAAAGGGTTTGCCTGGCCTTTCTGCAGACTAACATCAGTTAGAGGAATAATGAGATCAAAAGGGCAAATGAGGGAGGATGGAGGCTGCTCAGGCTGTCCTGCTTTATGTTCCTTCCCTCCAGCATGAATATATTGGAAACACTGCCTGGTTGGGTCCTGTTCTGTTCCTGCTCTGTTTGATGTGTGATCAGGACCTTGTTATTTTGGGAGAGGTAAGGACTATTGCAGTGTAACCCCAGCTCTCTCAGTGTTTTGTCATAGGAGAGGTGCTCCGGCCCTCTGATCTCTCTGTATCCCTCCTCTGGACCCGTTGTCACCTAACCTAGTGAGGTTCAACAAGCCCAAGTGCAAGGTCTCCTATGTCTCCTACGGGGACAGGCTGAGAGAGCTGGGGCTGTTCAGCCTACAGAGAAGGCTCTGGGGCGACTTCATTGCAACCTTTCATTACTTAAAGGGGGCTTATAAAAAGGATGGAGAGTGACTCTTTGCTCAATCAGATATCAACAGGTTAAGGGGGAATGGTTTTAAACTAAAAGAGGGGAGATTTAGGTTAGATGTTAGGAGGAAATTCATCCGTCAGAGGGTGGTGAGGCACTGGAACAGGTTGCTCAGAGAGGCTGTGGATGCCCCATCCTATGGGCATCCTATGTCCTCTGAGGGTCTGCTAGGCAGCCTGACATGAAGGTCCCTGACTTGTGACCCAGCTGAGAGAGGGCTTCAGGGATGCCTGTGATGAGCTGAGAAGTAATATTGCTGCTTTGGTCCTCCAAGCCTGTGTCCATGCTCCCAAGAGGAGGACAGTGAAGGCCTATTTCCCTTCGATTTTGTATGCTGAGGTCCAGAGTCCAGCTGGGAGAACAGCAGCGGGATGCAGAACTGTGTGAGCAGCAGCAGGATGAGATATTTCTGGTGTCAATACTTGTGAGAATCAACACGGGAAGGGCTGGGTCCATTTGGAGCCCCTGGGTTTTGTCGTGGAGAGCCTACGTGTTTGCTTGGCTTCAGTGCAAACCTGGGTGCACCAACCAAGTACTGGCAGATCAGGATGTCCTGATGGTGCCCTACAAGATTTAGAGCAGTGGGGAGAGACTCAGTTGTAGGGCTGCCTTTGCCAATTGCTATCAGGACAACTGGATCGATAGGAACTAGCAAACTCTTGGTCTGAAGATGATCTTTTGATGCCTGTGGAAGAACCCCAGGGTTCATTAGCACTGAAATATTTGACGACAGGTGAATATAGCAGGCATCAGCAGGCTATCTTTTGTACTCTCAAATAAGTTTAAAGTAGGGATCAAAGAGCCTTGCCCTGTGCCAGAGCCGTCAGTGGAGCGGGAAAGGCCCACTTACATCACTCATCCCACATGCATCCCTGCCTGTGGTGTCATCCGCTAGGGAAGTCAAGGGCAGCTTTGGCTACAGCCTGGAGTAAGGAGATAATGATAGCTGGGAAGTATTTTGAGCCTTTGCTGCAATCAAGGGCAGTCCTGTGCCTGTAGCAGGTTCGTGATTGCCCCTAGGTCTGACAACTGTTTTCTCACACCCACCCTACATCCCAGCACAGCCCTGGAGCAGGCACTGGATCTAGTTAAGGCTCAAAAGTGTCAACAGCACAGTAGCTCCCAGTTCCTTTGTCTGCATGGCTCATTTGCTACTCGTTTAAATATAGCTTGGCGTAGGGTAGTGCCTCAGATGTTGGGAACTGGAAGAAGTGAGATTTGATTAGCACCTTGCCTAAGGGAAGCAGGAATGGGATACCCTGGCTTCCTGCAGCTTTGTCTCTCCTGCTGCTGCTGATAGATAACGTTCGTTTGAGTTAGTAGCAGTCTGTTCTGGTCATGGAAGCAGCATCGATTTACACGAGCTGCAGACCTAGTCCTGGAATTGATCTGCATTTTTATCAGCTCATCTCAGCTGACGGGAGATGTTCTGACACTGCTTTGGAGGAGCTCTGCTCCGGATTGCTGTTGTTGGCTGCCTCAGGTCATCCTTTTGGGTCCTGCAGCGTAATAAAACTGCCTGCAAAAATTGGGATGCGTTTTCTTCAAATCAGAAGTCTCCCGGTGTGACTGTGCAGCCCTCACACTTACACTTTACGAGTGTGTAAATGGTTACAGTGCTTTGTGGTACAGGTGGGGACCTCTCCCAGGCAGCCTTACATAGGCTGATTCCAGCAAGGTTATCAGTCCCTTTGCTTTCCTCCCCTCCCGTCCTCCACTTGCCTCTGAGCTGTGCGTGTGCAGGGGATAAATTCCCAGCGAGACTTCCAAAGGCAGGGCGTTTGCTCTTTTTCTTTTGATATCCCTTAATGAGAGCAATTAGCCCACATTGGTGTTTGAAAACTCTATTGTCCCTTTGGATTTATTATCAAGTAGGGACTATGGGTTGTAGAGCAGTCGTCATTTCCGTGGCAGAAGAAGCTCTTACTGTGCTCTTTCAGCGACTTGCCTCTTTGTAGGGATACCCTGGCTGTGCAGTTTGTTTCTTGTGCTCCAAAGGGGCTCTCTGTACCTGGGACTCCACTAGATACAGGCCTCCAACTGGACTCCGTCCCATTGACCACAACCCTCTGGCTTCTTCCCTTCAGCCAGTTCCTAGTCCCTAGGTGTCTTGGTGGTTTCCCATGTTCCCATTCCTAGGTGGTGTTGTGGCCTCCCATGGAGCTCTCTCCAGTTTGACGTCTCTTTACTGCACACAGTGTACCCCCACTCAGAAGTCACCTTCCTTTACCTCCTGGCTATGCCCTTCTTCATGGATGGTTTGCCTTAAAGATGCAAAGGCCCATCTGGATACAGGAGATGAGTTACAGACGAGTTCCCCAGCACTGTGGTGTAACCCCAAGATGGGTTAGAGCTTGGCCATCTGACGTCAGCAGGATCAGGTTGGCCTTAGACATGCATGTCCCGGATGTTCATTTCCCACCACAGCCAAGAATAGTGATGGGCTGAGCAGAGCCCAAGGTGGGCAGGGCAGGAAATGGTCTTGGGAACCTACCAAGCCAGCTTCTCAGGAACCTGTCTTCCCATTTCCTGCTTTTCACCTGTCAGGAGCCCCTGCCTGACAAGTGCTTGGGTTTGGCGGTGATACTGCTGTCTGGGCAGGAGGTTCGTCAACGGACGATACAATTTCAGCTCTAGGGCAGACTGTTCTTCCCCTCTCTCCCCCCATGACTGACCTCCAGAGGACGGGAAGGGTCTTCACTGCACAATTCAGTACAACCCAGCCCTGTCTGCCCGCATCCCAGGCAGAGCAGAACCAGTCTCCCTTCCACCACGCAGACTCAGCACTGTTTGGGCTAGGATGGGATGGGATGTTCCTCTTGCAATTATCTTTTCCTAAGGTTGTCCTACACTCCCCCAGATTTGAGAAATAAGCTCTGCAACTAGTCTGGGAAGCTGTGTAGAAAAGTGAGAGCAGGGAGTCTGCAGAGTTTTTCCTGGGTGGCCTGATTGCCTGGCCTAAGTTGTGTGCCTCTATCATCTTTCTGTAGAGCCCTGCGCGTTCTCAACATCACTCCCTCTCTGCTGGAGAAAGCAGCAAGACTTGAGAGAGTTAAGAAGGACCAGGAAGCCTGAAAGAACAAGCTGAATTTGATCAGCAAAGAAAGGGAGTGAACTCCTCTCAACACATAAAGCTGTTATGAACGGATCAATTGTTCTTTGCATCCGATGGGAAAAGATGGGAAGTGATCAGTTTAATTTGGAGCTAATGAGATTTAGGTTAGATATGAGTGAGATGCAGATTGGTTCTGAGGGAGTTCTGGGAGAATCCTCATCAGCTGAGTTTTGACAAAACAAGTGCCTGTTCTGAGCATCCTTGGGCTTATTTCACTGCTGGGAACAGATGGTATTAAGAGATGCTTCTGCTTTCATGAGTCCAAGATATTCTTTGTTTAAAATCTTCCTTAAGATAGCTCTGGCTATCTAGTAGCTTGTTGTAATTTGTTGGTGCAAGTTGCACACATGGTACTGTGGAAACCCACAGTGCTGCAGGATGGCAAGGAAGCTGAGCTCTCAGGGGGAGGGCAGGTTGGGGTGGGTAAACCAACACACACTCTTACAGCCAAGCTGGGTTGCTCTTCTGGGGAATTCAGCTCCACCAGCCACAGAAATACCCAGGCACTGCTATGCATCCTGTTGCATATGAATGGTTCCAGGCTAGAACCAAAAAACAATTTAAAATCTTTTAATTGCAGCAATGGGTTTCTTTGGAGCAGCGTATTTGCCCACTTGCTAAATAATTCATAGAAGAGCCTAGTAATTAAATGCTAAAGACCTGATTTGCTTAGCATTATTTGTACTTACACTAGTATTTAAATGCAAGAAATTACTAAGACATTTAATTGCTAATTAAAAATAATACAATTACATACCGCCTTATAAGAATCGGTCACCATTTCTGTGCATTTTTTGCACAGAGTATAAACACTTATTCTCTCTTTCGGCAGTTATCTTGCAAATTGTTATCACTGTATTTGTGCTGATGGAAGGCATGTACTTTGTCTTCCTTTAGTGGCTATTAAAAACATGAATAAACAAATAAATAAATAAATAAATAAGCCACATAGACTGCCTGTAGAGAATCTCTGTGGAGGGTGCTTAGCTTTGCTCCCTATCTTCCTCCTTCTTTTCCCTGCAGAAGGTCCCCTGGACACCAGCCCCTGCTGGACCTGCACTCAGAAGCTCTCTCGTTGCTTATGGCGTTGGGCTGTGTGTAGGGCACGTTACTGAGAAGGAGCATCGTAGGTGCTGGAGAGAGAGCAGTGCAGGATATACAAGAAGTTGTCTTCAAATTGAGAGTGACAAATAGGCTAAAAGGGCATTTTCCTAATCCCTGAGACCTGAGCTTGTTGGGGAAGGCTCCGGAGGAGGCAGCGAGATGTGTTGGGATATTCTATTCTATTCTAATTCTGCAGAGTCATTAGCAGGGTGAATTAGATGTAAGGACCCAGAGACTGGAGAGCCTAATCTTATGAGGGACTCTCAAAAAAACAGGGCTGCTGGACCAGGCAAGGAGTTTGGGTGCAGATCAGTGATGCATGGGGTCTGTCCTGTCCAAGGAGTAAAAGTCAAGTCTGTGTAGGCATACTACATTGTGTGTGTGTTCTTCGGGGTGCGTGGGAGGGACAGGATGAATGTGCACGTGGTGGGGGCATACGTACTGCATATGTGTTGCATGCATATAGAGGCTGTGTGTGTATGAGCGGTCTGTTTATACAGTGGGTGCTGGGAATCTGCTTGTGTACGTGTATTGGAAGGTGCTTGGAGTATGCAGGTGCTCCTGGGGGCCAGTTTGGGTATTTGGATAAGGGAATGTGTCCGTATTTGTGTGCAATCCCCGAGAAATAACAACTGGTTTTCAGCTTTTCTTAAGGGAGCTTGAGGGAGGTGCTAAGGTCTATGAATTCATCGTTAAATGTTCCTAATGAGTCACGCACTCCCAATCACAAGCGCTTACTCAAAGTCAGTCCATTGGGTGGCATCCCTGCCTATGGAAGGGGGGTGGAGTTAGGTGATCTTTAAGGTCCCTTCCAACCCAAACCGTTCTGTGATTCATTCTGTGATTCATTACACGCCTTCTTCACATGATTCACTCATAGCTTTTGATACTAGGAGGGGTACAGACCACATTCAGCAGGCCAAAGCAAAGCTGGGCTTCTCCAAGGCAAAGTCTCTGGGTCCCTTCTCTGGGTTCTTCCGTGGGGTCTTCCATTCACATATGTGCAGATGTAACTGGAACAAGTGGCCCCTGCTCTCTTTTGAGATGCTGATGTAGATCCTTCCTAACCAGGGATAGACTCGGGGGAAAAAAATTCCAGCCTTGTCTCTCACTATTCCATCAGCAAACGTATATCATGTTCCCAGGAACGGTTGTGTTACCTGCAAACACCGCTTGCTTGGTGATAGGTCGTGACGTGATGCAGCACTAGCACGTCCAGCTGCTCTGAGGCCCTCTCAGAATTGCCTGGCTTAATGCAAGTCTCCCGGGATTTCCACAGTGAAAGATGAGCTCACCCCTGGCCCTAGGAAATGGAAACAGGCTCAGCCGAGAGAGGGACTGGTGTGGGGGAAGTGTGTTTCCCGTGTCTGTTGCGAGCAGCAGTCCTGTTGCTAAAAAGCTTGTGGTGCAGTTATATGTGAGGCAGAGTCACCGAAACACATCGAGAGTGTCTGGGCTAGTGGCTGAGCTCTCTGTCAAGGCTCCCTTCCTTCTCAGTGTTACTGAAACTGGGAAAAGATCCCTTCCTGACCTGGACTGCTGTAAGGCTTACCCACTCAAGGGGGCATATCTACTGGAAGAGGGCCTGCATTTCCTCACACTGCGGAGGAATATTTCCTGGCAATATCACTGGGGCAAAGAAGGATGATAATAAATTGGAGAAAAATCGGTGAAAAATGTGACCAGTGAGTGAAGGTGGGAAACAGAGGCATTTCAGTGAAAGATTGGATTATCACAGATGTCTTATCACAGGGAGATAAGACCCTTGCTTGGCTGGAGGACAGAAGAGCGATACCACCTTGTTTTACAGGTGTTAGAAGGCCCAGTGGCTGCAAGATGAAGCTCAATAAGCTCTGTCTAGGTACAAGTGCAGGTTTTAAGGATATTATTTAAGCATATACTGCTGGTAAGTTTTCACAGAATAAAACAATTCTTAAATATCTGCTATGATGAAAAAATACCTCAGGGCACGTTAAGCACTTCGGTGTTGTGACACTCACTTGAAGACAAGCACAGAAGGAAAATCTATTGAGTGCGAATTGTGATCTACTTAAGCTTTGTTTTGTGTTTCTAGTTGAACTCTGGGAGCTGATGCTGCATTTTTTTTTTTTTTTTTAAAAAAGCCATCTTCCTGTGACACCGGAGGCAGAGGGCTGAGATGACACAAGCTCTGCTCCTGTCTTTGCATGTACTCATCCCCTAAGCTCACTGTCTCTGTTTTTCCCTTCCTTTGTTCTTGCCTGCTTGAGTAAGGTGACCCAAGGGGACATTTTTGGGCACTGTGGGGTACCTAATTTGCCCATATTGCCTTGATAGCCCATGCCTCTTGCTCTTACGTCCAAGCTTCTTTCTTGAGGTGGAGCTGTCTCTCCCTCTCCTCCTAAGAGTTACACGGCAGGAGGCTGCTTGGGATGGCAGCGTGAAAGGCTGACTGCCTTCTGGACTCGTCTTACAAAACTTCACATCCCACTGATGACCTGTACAGCCTTCCCTGAATCCAGCCCAATTTGAGACCGTGTTATGGACCTGCACACACTTTTCCAGATGAGTGCTTGTAAAGCCTTGCCCTTATTGCTTCTCTCTGTTTGCTGTGAGCACCTCCTGTTTCATTTACCTTTTCCTCCTTTGCCTCATTTCTACCTGTTAAGCTCTCAGCTTCCAGCAGGAATTCTTGGTATTATGGCTTAAATATACAGCCCTGCCCATGGCACTATCTTCATGTCCATTTCGTTATCCTAGTCCTTCAGACCTCCTTTCCTTATGGAGTACAGATTTCCCAACATACCAAGTGCTTCGCTAAAATCTTGTTAGATTGATATTAATTTGAATTTCTTTCTCTAAACAGTGATTTTGTTGAAGAGAACTGTATGTTTGCCTGGCATAGTCATACTCTGATAATGCTTCAGCATTTTATCTCATTTCCCTTTTATTTATTTATTTATTTATTTAGTTAGTTAGTTAGTTAGTTTGCATTATAATTTAGAAGCCTTGAGTGCTGTTGCAGCTGGGCTTATATAGAGCCTGTAGTTTCTTGTGTCTCTATTTTACTTTCTTCAGTCCGGTAAATACATTTGCTGTTCTCCAGAAAGAAAAGGAGAATAATTAGTGGCCTGTAATCATGTATTCTGGCTCAGCATTATTGTTAGCAATACCAACTAAAGATTCCTGACTAGGACATCTGTGCCTGCTGTGACACAGCTGGTCCACCTGCCAGTGAGGTTTCCCTCTCCCATGATTTCTAGGTAATCCGTAGCAAAATAAGACACCAGCTTCCCTTCCCTTTGTCCAATAGCTTTCCAAGAAGTCTAAACACTCGGAACTGTGGGTCACTGAGCTGTTGGGTCTGGGCAGTGTAGCTGGACAGAAAAAAAGTCTCAGCAGACAACCTGAGCTTCTCCCACCTCAGTATACCTGTGGTATGTGGCCTGGTTTACCAATCCTCTGCTCCTATAAGTACCGCTAATTTTCTGGGAAAAGCAGACAGAATGCATAGAGAAACTTGGGTGCTCTCTGTAGTTTCTGGAGTCCATCGTTGTAATGATGCCTGCACCTCTGGGAGGCAGGTGCAGTCCCTCTGGTGTCTAAACTTCCCGCTCCTGGGATAGATTCCTAGACAAATCTGGGCTATGATGAGAAGACTGTTCCTGTATGTGTGAATAGAGTGTGAATCAGGGATTTGCGAAGGGAGATGGCAGTGATCTCACACTGAGCTTTGCTCACAGTTAAGGCAGAGCAAACTGTAAAGAGACAGCCGTTCAATCCGAGCACCTTAACTCTGCCCTGGAGCAGCACCAGGCTAGAGCCAAGCGATGAAGTCCGCTGGGTTGTAGCACTGTGGTTGGAAAAGCTGTGCTGTAACCTCTCAGCTGATGTCAACGCAGCTAATGTACAGAGCAGGGTCAGCAGAGCAGGCAGACAGGGGTGCTGAGACAGCTGCAGAGGGAAAAGCATCCAAAAAACAACAGACAGTTTCAAGTAATTTTCATATTTTTCAGATAGTTTCAAGTAATTTTCATATTTTTCAGCCCAGGTGATGTGGAGGCTCAGGGACACAAATTGTGTTGACACCTTAAACGGGACACATTAATCTGGCCCTAGATATTTCACGCAGACAGCCTAGTGATGAAGAGAAACATTCCCTGAGTGTGCTCTTTCTGAAAGAATTTGTCACCATCAATAAATTGATGGGAGATTTATTTCTGCCAGCCCTAAAACTGCACACAAAGTAATGTGATTTGTTCAAACTCTTTAACACACTGTTCTCCTTGATTTAAAGTCTGTTGAGCTATCTTTATTTTCTTAGCACATAATTAATTCAGATTCTGGCTTTGACGGGAAGGAGCTGAGATGTCTCTAGAGTCTGTTATTTGGGAATGAAAGAAGGAAAGGGCAAATGGAAGGGCTTAGACAGTAATCAGCTCAGTATCACTCCAACCTGAGAATAAGCAAAGGTTATCTGCATCTTACACGTTACTTAGCTTTTTCTTCATGCCTACAGCTTTGACCATATTAAGATGGTTGGGCCCAAAGAATTGGGGTGAGTGGAGTTAAATCCAGTCAGAGGCTGGTCACAAGTGGTGTCCCCCAGGGCTCAGTGCCGGGGCCAGTTCTCCTTCATATCTTTATCAATGATCTGAATGAAGGGATTGAATGCAGCCCACAGTAAGTTTGCAGACAACACCAAGTTGGGTGGGAGTGTTGATCTCCTTGAGGGCAGGAAGGCTCTACAGAGGGATCTGGATAGCCTGGATTGATGGGCCAAGGCCAAATGTAGGAGGTTCAACAAGGCCAAGTGCTGGGTCCTGCACCTGGAGCACAACAACCCCATGCAACGCTACAGGCTGGGGGAAAAGTGGCTGGAAAGCTGCCTGGTGGAAAGTGACCTTGGGGTATCGGTTGATAGCCAGCTGGAGGTCTTCAAGAATCGTGTAGATGCAGAATTTAGTAGCATGGTTTAGTGGTGGACTTGTTGCTACTAGGTTAAAATCTGGACTAGATGGACTTAGAGTTCTTCCCACCTGAATGATTCTGTGATTCTATGAATTTGGGAGTGCTTCACTGATTGGTGCTGGCTTCGATCTGGTGTCTAAATAGAAGTGGGGACGCCAGCCCCAGCTGCATGAGTCAGTTGGGCTAAAAGACGTGAAATCTTCTGCAGCTTGAAGACGCCTGTTCAGGGTGGTGGTGGAGGGCATGTTTTTATCCGGGGCTATGACAACAAGGGAAAGAGAGACCCTGGAGCTCTGTCAGAAAGTGCTCACAGTCCTTCATGTCTGGACCATGGCCGCAGACCTACAGCTTGAGACTCAGCTGGCTAGGCAGCAAGCTGAGAGACCCCAGCAGAGATCTCCAGGGAGCATAATTCTGCCTTCAGCTGGTTCAGAGCCTGGCCATGGGGGTCACAAGCTGGTCACTGTGTGCATGACCAGATATGTCGGCTTACTCAGCAGCTACACTCCAGCTTGACAGGGAGGAAAGATGAGAAGTTAATTCATTAGTGCAAAAGACTTAGAAGTATTTAATTGATCTTGTCAAAGGCAAGGAATAATTCCATGGCTGCATGGTCCCAGCAGACACTTCTCGTCCCCTGACAAGGCAGCTTTGATACAGCTATTTCAGTAACATGCTGAAGTCAGGAATGGGACTTTTTATTTAATGATTCACACTAATTAGGATGATGCAGGCATGCTCCCTATCTGCCCCACAGCACAGTGGTGACCAGGCCCTTCATGTCAGCACCATCTCCTTGGGCTTGCCGGCTTGCAGGGGCCGACGTTGGGAAATGCTTTGTGAGAGTATTTAAGGACAGGTGGGCTTGTTGCCAAATGTCAGAGCTCAGCACCCCTGATTTAGTGGTTGGGCCAGGCCCTGTGCATTCATATCACTGCCTGGGTGTTTTTCAGGCCGAATTGTGACTGCTGGCCACAGACAACTCCTGGTGCGATGATGGGGCACCATCCTGATGGTGGGCATCAAGTCCCGGGGCCTGGTGGTGATGTTCACAGTAAATAACTCCTGGACATATAGCATCCTGTGGCCTAGGGGAGAAAAGGGCCCATCTTGCTGATGTATTCCATCCCAACCCCCAAACAAACAAACAAAAAACACAACAACCGAAAAATCATGAAAAAGCCCAAAGCCAAGCCAAGTGAAGGCACTCTCAAGATCTGCCTCCCAAGGCCATCACACCATATTTTCCTAGATGCATTATATACCCGGACGTGATGCTTTGGGGCTGTTTTTTCCTCTTCACCGTGGCAGCTGCAGGTGCCTATGCCACTTCCAGGGTCTTGTTGGTGGGGAACAGAGCTGCTCCACGTCTACGAGGCCATTCAGCAATGTCCATAGTGGGGATCTACCATGAAAAATAAGGTCCTAGCGCAATTCAGGGCTGACAGCAAAGCCCCAGTACAATATCCTAGGGTATTGTGCTAAGGCAGTACCCTATTGTACTAAGGCAGTCCCTTAGCTTTGCCTCTGTTCTGGGGAAATTGAATAACTGCTGAGGGTCTCTGTTATGTCTGTGTGCTGTGGGGGAGGTTGAAGCAGTCCCGAGTCCCCATCCTGGCTGCCTGGGGGGGTCTCAGCCTGTGCCATACAAGAAGGAAAGGTTCCTGCTGACCAGGAGCATTTCTGTATGAAACTGGTTGTGACAAAACTGAACTACAGATGGGAAGGCTCCTCACCATCGGATGAGGGGAAGGAGGAAGAAAACAACCTCCCACCACAGGAGGAGCAGGAACAGAGCTGCTATTTCAAGGATTTTATCCTATCCAGGCATCATATGACATGGCACATACAAAAGCAGGGCTCCTACATGCCTGCCTTCCTCAGTAAATGTGCTCTAGATCCAGAGTAAAAAGACCAGGGCTTCCCTGATTTTCCTGTCTCTTGTAGAGTCAGAGTTGTCTAGTGGCTTCTGTTGTAAAATTGCATATTTTTTGTCGCCATGTCCAGTTCTACGTGTTTACAAGATCTTCTGCTGCAGGCTACATTCTTTTGGATGGAAGATTTTGGCTTAAATGAAATTGGAAGAAACTTGTATTTCTTTCTTACTGCAAAAACAAACAAACCAAACTGCCAAACCTCTGTCTTTTAGAACCGAATATGAAAAAAAAACCCACCACCCACAGTGATGATTACCTTTTATTTAGCCCGCATTTGTCTACATTTTTGAAACGCATTTGCCTGCTCCAGTTTGTTTGCTCTGCTACCTGACCATGTGTCTGTCACATTCCCTGGACTTCTTGCAGCCTCCAGATCTCTCCATCTTGTTCATTCTAACTCCATCTCCACCAACACTTCAAGCCAGAGACTTATTTGTTCCCTTCCAGGCTCTTTCTTTCCTCTACCTTGTCTAGCTGTTGCACACTAAGGTACTCCTTAGAAAAAAAGTAACTGTTTAACGAAGATAGAAATAAAAAGAGTAATATGGTAATGTGGATCACAAATAAACCTTTCGGATGATGAGCACCCCATTTTCGTGCAGCATTGATGATAGGTTTTCCCACAGTGCTGTGCTGATCCTGTCCGTGGAGATGTTGTCCAACTAAACATTTGGATTCATTACCCAGTGTGCAAGAAGCTGAATGCACACGCTAGGTTGAGATATTGGTTATTTCAGAATTGCACAAGTCTGGGTACCATGGGGCTTTCCACAAAGTTGGCCCAACTCTGGACTTTCCCTGTGGATTTTTATACAATTCTCCATATTTAGTACATCCCACTAAGTTCTAACTGGTTAGTGATTTACAATCTTATCTAGAAAATCTACAAGTGCTCAGTGGAAGGGTATTCACCTGGGCCAGGGTCATCCTGACCTGTGGGTATGTTTTTCAGTGTTACAATGACATTATAATTAGCAAAGTTTACCTTCAGACATTATCGTTCCTCTTCTTTTGCCAGCTTGACACAATTCCCCTTGGCATGTTGATCACCACGTCCAAGTTCCTTATATTCTGGGATATTCTACACTATAGATAGTGCAAGCTCTCCAGTCTTACGGTACAGGTTACAGAACAGTGACTGGACCTAATAATAGTTGTCCCGGTAACAGAGAGAGGTTCCTCCTTTTTGATCATTCGTGTTATTATATGTTGTCTTACAAGGAAAAAAAAAATGTCTATTCATAAAGGATGTTTACATGGTAAGTTCTAGCTGCACTGTTAGATAAGGCAAGGCCGCGTGTAATAATCAACAGCTGCATGCACGCTCCTCTGTCACACCGAGCTGTCCCAGTTTACCCTGCAGCCAAGGCTGGCTGTTAATTCTGGTCTGGATGGCAGTGTCTCTGGCTGTCTCATTGTGAATCATCACTTTGACCTCTGTGAAGCTTCTGTCTTGTCCAACACAAACAGACAGGGAACACAGGGACCTGTGGATCCGGGCAGCTGATCTCGCCACCTCTGCTTTGCTCTGCACTTGCCTGTTCGCCCCCCCAGGAACGATATCCCTGCATCCCTTCCTTCCTTGACCCAAGTTGGCTCTCGCTGAAGCTGACTGTGATTGTTGCAGTCCTTGGCCTGCTCAGGACTCGGAGAGGATTTGTCATAAACTGTGGGTGCAGGAGTGCCTGGAAGACCATAGTTCCTTCTCCTTCCCTCTCTGTAATGGTTACAGGAGCTCCTGGTAGCTTCTGGGGCCAGAAGGCTCTGCAGGGAGAATTGACAACACTTGCAGATATGAAAGAACAGGTCAACTATAAAGCATCCTTCATGATCTCCATAATAGCTCTGCAAAGCTGAACTTGGCTCAGAGAAAAGTGTAATGAGGTGCAATTCTCTGCTTGATTAGCTGCCATTATAGAGGAGTCAGCCGCTCCCAAATGCTCTGGATTAGCTGTGGAAAGGACACACTCTTCTCCCACTGTCACCCAAGCATATTCAGAAATATGCCCTCAACCCTCAGCGGGAAGGCTCGGGTCAGCATTGAGTATTTTCCAGGAAAGAGGATGGGGGCATGCCATGAGCCCTCCCGGTGTCAGGGGATTAAGAAAGGTGCATTTGAACTGGCTTGGTCCTTCCTGCCTTATTCCTTGACAACAACAGCTCAGCATGCTGTCTTCAGACTGCTGGGAGGCAAGAAACTTCCCCGAGTTTTTCAGCTTTTCTGAATCAGCAGCAACACTTGCAGCAATCCGGGCTCACAGTAGGTCAGAAGTTAATTTTCATTAAGTTAATTGCCATTGGCAGTTAAATTAAAATCTTTAATCATTGAAAACAGAAGGATTTTCACAGCCACGGGCAACTATTTTTGCTTTGAACTAAAAGATTCAAATGTGCATTCCCAGTCGTCAAAGACAAAAACGTTCATTCCATGCCACAGGGTTTTATCCACTGCAGTATGTTACAATATCACTTCATCAGCACAAAAAAAAAAAAAAAACCAAAAAAACCCACAGTGCTTAGATGCTATTCTGAGATTTATTTCATTTCATAGGTAAATAGATTTTTGATTAGAGAAACACTCTGCTTTTTTCTTTCAAAAGTGCTTGGCCGACTGGTGAGATAATGCAAAGACTGAGCCTCATTTAATTATAAAGTCCTTTAGGTCCAGGCAAAACAAACTCCCTTGCTGTCTCCACGGTGCAATTAGGTTAGCATAATCTAAAGGCTGAACCACCCTTTCTGGTGCTTTACTGGGCAGTGACTGTGCAGGCTGCAGTGCAGTATTAAATCAGTGCTCTGAAGTACAGTCAGGATCAATATTTCCGAATGCCAGAGTCTTCCACGTTTCTCAGAGAACTTTTGTCCCAAACTTCCCTGAGGCTTATCCATCTCTTCTGTCATAAAAGGCAAAGTCTTTGGCAGAAACAACTCTTGAAACGCTTCCAAGAAGTGAGGGCAGTGTGGGAAGCTCCCCACACGCTGATTCCTTTGGGCATGTTCTCGTTAACAGAGATTTAAATAGGGGAATTTAAAGTCAAAAGTGTTAGATCAGCTGGGATTTGGCTTCTGGTGCAGACATGACCCCTCTTTGCCTGCTCAGGGACAAAGGAAGAGCGTGCAGTGCTGGGAAGGGCCAAGGGCAGCGCAGGATAGCAAGTAACACTAGGGGCAAAAAGGCCTCTGTGCTCCCAAAGCCCTAGTCATGTTCTGTGGGTGCTACATGTGCACAGGCTGGTCAGGTGCATACACCGATGGACTCAGCTGTCCCGTGGGCTGTGGGAGACGTGCAGACCCCCAGCATGGGCTGTTTGTGAGTGCAGCTGGAGAGAAAACTGCCCAGGGCAGCAGGGCCCAGGGGAACCCTGCGTCCCTCAGACCATGATGGGCTGTGGTCCTTGTGTGGGCTCTGAATGCTCCGGTGTTGCTCTTCTCTTCATAGAGCTCTTTCCACATCCTCTGGCACCAAAGGCACTAAACGCAAAGAGAAAGAGCTGTTTGTTTAGGTCATTGTAATGCACCAGGGCTAGCATTCATTATGCTCCAATAAAAAGGGCACTCAGACTCCATGAGGTATTGATTAAAATAACATTTATTGGAGCTAACGCTTGAAGGAAGAAGGACATAGTATACATAACCTGATGTCCTTCCAGATGCAGGGAACCCTGAGTTGTATAGCACTGGACTTACTTCTAGTGGGTGCCTGGCATGGTGCAAATCCCATCCGGGAAGAGGTTTGTTTTTTAGAACTCTTGCAGGATTTTCTTAGAAGAAAATAATTCTATTAATCTTTTCTCCTGCTGAGCAAAAGGATGTTTGCATGAGAACATGCTGCTTTGCTTTAATATAAAGACAAGGACATGCATGATAGTGCCAAGTGGGAGCTGCTTGCAGACACCTCCGTTACCTTTAACCCCTTTAAGTTTATCCTGCAGCCAAGGAATATGTGCTATGCTGCACAGACCTGTGCCTGCTCAGGTTCACTGCTGCCTTGTATCTCATCGCTGTTAGTTAAATACTCAGTTGGCAGGGTTACGGGAGCCCCTGAACCAAGCCAAACAGTAAGCGTTGCAGGTGCAATTCATCTACCCACCAGTGGATGTGTGAGCCATAAACAACCTGCATCCATGTCACTGTAGGGTCCTCTTTCCTTAGGGAGAAGCAGTCATGTCTAAGGCTCGAATTTTCTACCTGAAAGAGTTTACCGTGCTGGGTGCAGTGATGTATTCCTTCTGGTCACCCTCTATTTTCCCTTGACTATAAAGGGATGCATGGGTGACTTGCCCAGATCATTTGTCTTGGGGAACCAGCACATCTTCTGCCACTAAAGCCATTCTGTGCTTATCCTGCCTGAAGAAGAGAGACCTGCTCTCCCCACACTGACCCCAACACTCGGATGTGCTAGCACAGCACAATATCTGTTGCTCTGATCAGGAAGCCTCTTCTGGGCCAGCGGAGTCCTGTGGGTTCTCTGCAAGATGCCACCAGGCAGAACAGTAAAATTTGCTTCCGCTGTTGCAGAAAGGAGTGACCCCCATGCCTGGTGTGGTTTTATGCTCTTTTAGGAAGACTCCAGAGCTAACCAGGTTGTGACAGTGAGGGTCTTCACTGTACCAGGGCTCTGCTGCTGCTCACAGATACTCTATCCCCTGTACTTTTGTGAGGTTGTGGGCTGGAACTGGTGCACACTGGTCCTGTTGGATCTTGCTCAGTGCCAACGGACCTCTTGGTGTCCCGGGTGCAGCCTGCTCTGCTGGAGACAGGCCCAGCAAGGGAAATCCCGCCTGACCCTTAACAACGTGGAGAGCCCTCAGCTGGTGTAATTGTGTTTGCACAAACAACCCTTACCAGTTTAAAGATATCATCAGGAACTCATTGAAATGCAGCCGCAGCCTCCACTAGAGTGCAGAGTGTCTGTCATAGCTTGAGGCAGAGGAGGGGGCACGAGAAAATCTCAGCTCCCCAGAGGCCCTGGGGCAGTGGATGGTCCCTCCCGGGAAGGTGCAGTGCTGCTGGCAGTGTCCTGGCTCTCCACAGCAGCTCTGCGCATAGCAATTAGCTGGCTTCTGAGAGGAGAGGGGCTGGGAGAGGCACTGAGGAGTCTCCTCCACAGATCAGGATTAGAAATTCTAGCAGGCTTCCTCACAGAAAGCACACAGACTGTCAGGGCACCTGGAGAGGGGTTGGTTTGCTTTCATTTCTCTTCAGAGACCCACAGCCTGGGGCACGGGGCGACAAGGAAAGACAATAATGAGGGACAATAATGAGGGATGAGGCAGCGGGCAAATGAGCCACAGGAAAGCCCACACAAATCTGGGTCTGAAAAACAAACAATAGCTGGAAATGGTGAAAATTTGTGTCATTATCTCTTGGACCAGCTGCTTTTGCAAGTTTGGACGCTGTACTGGTGTACGACCAGCTCACAGGCTTCATTCTGGCCAGAGGCTGTGATGTTCACTCCTTGGGTGAGGATGTGTGAAGGCTACTTGTCTAATCACTGTATACGAGACACACGAAAATCATGGCTGTGGTGTCAGAAGGAGGGCTGGAAAGGGTTTGACTGGACCAAACTGGACCAGATTGGGCTAGGCTGGGCTGGAATGGACTGGGATATACCGGGCTGAGTCAGGTTGGGCTGGATGGACCGCATAGTGGAGAGCCAGTGGCTACCCAAGGCGATTTTTAGGACCATCTTCGTGAGCATATCCTGTGACTTGCAGGACACACAGTTCCACATCCAGTGCAACCACAGAGCATAAAAGGCTCCCGTGACTATTCCATGAGTGGATGTGAAGGCATTTATGAACTGTCCATTCACACACACACAGTCCTGCCAGAGGACAGATTACTAGCATAAAAATATTAATATTAATTTTGCAGGGCGGTCACCTATGTGGCCTATCTCCCCTTTGTGCCAGGCAGTGAGGTCTCTCTGTACTGATTAAGTGTGAGAATGCTGTCTGTAGACACCTTTCAGAAAAAATAAATAAATAAATAAAATTTATGTATTTCAATTAGCACCTAAGATGAATCAAAAAGGAAATTATGTGGTTATGCCCAGATATTTGCAATGAATTACCTTACTGTAGGAAGGAGGTATGCTGCACTGCACTGAAGGGGCTGGGGATCACTATTATGTTCCTCTGGTACTGTTACACTTAGAGGAGCTTGCTTTTATGGTCCGGTGATTAATTTTTGCAGGATTATTATTTTGCACTGGGGAAATAGCTGAAATTGTGAAAAGGAAGCAACATGGAGAGGAATTGCATCACCTCTCAGCAGCTATATGCAACTTTGTCATCTAATCCATACTGGGATTTGCTCAGACAGCCAGGCTATGCCAAGATCTCAGGGGTATTGGTGGTGTGAGCTTGTATATTTATTTGCTGGGCATTCTTCACTTGCTGACCTGCCAGGGACCTGGACCCTGGTATTCCAGCATCTTTTAACTCAGGACTCAGGACAAAGAAACAGAGCCTTTGTTTGTGGTTGTCCCTTGAAACTGGGTGTGGATCATGACCCTGTGATCTCTGCTACAGTCAGTCTGTCCTGATCTTGTCGACCAACCCTGTCCCTCTGACTCACCTCTCCCATCCCATCTGGTGCTAGTTCTTCCTCCAGATTGCATCCCATTAGCACTGGCTCCAAGTCTCCTGTCTCCTTTCTCCAGAACAGAAAATGCTGTCTTTGTTTGCTTGTACAGATCTGGCACACAGAGGTGGGGACGGCATGCAGGTGGGAGGCAGTGACAGGAAGAGTTGGTGACACACACTCAACCTTGAGGAGCTTGTGCAGCACTGCCAGGCTTTGGTTCAAGGCTCTGGTTCAAATTTCTGGTTAAGGGCCAAGCACGTAGCCAGGTTCTTGGAGATCTCCCAGACCTGGTCCTGTTTCCATGTGAGCTGGGTGTGACACTGTACAAGCCTGGCAGCCCCTTGCATCCCAAATTGCTACCAGGCTTGGCACTGAAGCTGGATCACTCCTTGAGTCTGGGGTGGGAAAGCGTACACAGGGCTGTAGTGAGATTTTGCAGTCCCAGTTCCTTCACCCCTTGGGCATCTGCATGGTCAGCTGTGTACCCAGTATCTCTTACACTGCACCTCTGACATGCTTACGTCTTACATCCTGGTGCTGCAGGCAGTCAGGTCACTTCACTGCATGAACGGCAGTGGTGTGCCCGCCGAGCAGGAACGCTCTGCTTCCCCCAGTACATCCCAGTGTGCCAGGAGTGGGGCTGTGGGTCTGGCACAGACACAGGCAGTGTGGACAGGTTCTTGGACGCGTTAGAAGAGGTGGTAGCATAGGCATATTGCCCTTGGGACTGGAACAGCTTTTGGAGAGCCATGCAGAAGGAAAGTTGTGTGGGAGAGCAAGGGCTGCCCATCCTGCTGCTACACAGAGCCTTATCAGAGTGGGATCTGCTCCCTCTGTGTCTGATGGGGATGGTGGGAAGGGTGGGAGTGCGCAGGCCTGCGCTAGGCAGATTCGCAGCTGGATCATACATGTTGCTCCCAAAGCCTTGGACAGCCTTCTGAGAAGTGCAGGCAGGACCAGCAGGAGAGCCTGGCACATTCCTGTGTGCTGCACTGGGAGAACTGGGAGCACGCAGGGGAGCACTGGGATTCAGGAGCTGTACTCCAGGGTTGGACAGGCCCAGCGTCCAGCCCTGCTCTAACACAGCCCTGCTTCCACAGCCTGGCTTTCCCAGGCAGGCAGCTCCTGAAACTTCTCTCAGCTCCAATTGCTGCGCTCCACCTTTTATTATAATTGATTCTGCATCGCCATAGGAACCCGCTCCAGCGTGAGTGAAGCGCAGCTGCCTTCTCTGTGTGCTCTCCGGGAGATGGGAGGCTGCTCCTTCCCTCGAGATGGCAAGTGCTGAAGCTGGGAGTAGCTGTGGCTGAGCGGCAGGGCCCCCCGGCCCATGCCAGCCAGGTACGGTCCATGCCCCAACCCCTCTCAGGTGCTCATGCTATGGGTAGGACGGGGGGCTTGCAGATCCAGGGATATATGCAAGGGGGGCGGAGGAGAATGACACATTCCTTCTGCATTGTCAGGGACCACCCACCCCTCACTGATGGTGGGCTCAGGATGTGGATCTGGTGCTGGGGCCCAGCATATATTCTGGTGGCAGTTGTCAAGTCTGGACGGAGAGAGAAGGATGCTGGACTTTGGGGGTGGGGTGGGTGGGAGCCAACTTTCCTGGGTAGCTATCTTCATTCCCAGGTGGCTTAATTTGGCAGTGGTGAGGTTTCTGTGTGTGCTAATACAACTGCAGACAGGAAGCACACCCTGCAGGGTGTTCTGCAGAGCCTTGCTTCCCATGCCCCCCCTCCCCAGGAACCAGGGATTACAAAGTCTGGGACTGAGGAACAAGCATTTCTCCTTAGCTGAGGATGGATTAAACCTCACCCTCAGCTGAAGGGTGGCCCTTTATCGTGTCAAAGGCTCAGCTGGCCTGAGAGATTAGGACAGACCATCTCTTAGGTGGAAAACAGGCTGGAGAAAGTTTACAGCTAGGTGAGGGGCACTGTGCCCGGTGCTGTGCCTGTAGGCTAACTGGGCATAGCTCAGATGCCAGCACGAGGGACAGCCATCAAAAGGCCAGGGCACGTGGTGGTGACACAGCCATGGACCCCAGAGCCCAAGCACTGCCCCTGCTCCCTTGTGGGGCAGTGGTGTCTCACACCCAACATCTCATGCTTCTACCCTGGCCTGATCAGCTTAGTTCTGCCCTCCATGTCCTGGGTGCTACTCATCTTCCTCTACAGCTGGGCTCAGCTGCAATCCTGGCAGCAGAGCTGCCTTGCTGGGAAGGCCCCTCCACAGTGGCTGCATGGGATCAGAGAAACACTAGTGTTTTTCCAATTAGACACGGGCTGGTTTAGCACAAGCTTTGCCAAGTTCTTCCATCAGGGTTTGGGGTATAGACGTGCAGATGAGCTGGGCTGGGCTGGAGTCCCGGGCCATCCCTACTACCAAAGGAATGGCCATATGCACCCAGCAGGGAGAAGGGGCATGCCTGGTGTCCTCCTGCACCCCAGGGTGAGAGGGTTGTGGATATAGCCCCTTCCGCCTGGCTCCCTGTGTTTGGGGCACAGTGGTCTTCCCTAGCCCCTGCCCTGCTGTCTCCCTGCACGCCAGGCATGGCAGAGGAGGGAAGGCCTCAGCAGTCCCAGCCTGTCTAGCTATGGGACAGGAGTGCCATTCCTTGTGGAAAGTATTGAAGGAAGATGTTGACAACGGGCTTTAGAGCGTGAGGGAACATCTGGATACATCAGTGCAGATGGGGGACCCTGCTGAGACTTGGGGTCTTCCTTGGACCTACAAGGGACCTGGGAGCTGGGAGCTGGGCCAGGTGATGGAGGGGAGCTTAGAGGGCTCATGAAGGAGGCCCTCATGAAGGAGAACAAGCTGTTTCCACCCATCTCCGTGGTCTGCTTTTATGTCGGAGGCACAGACACTCCTAGAGAGGCATTCATGACCAGCAGCTCTACTAGAGCAGAGACCTGTACCCCTTGTCTCAAAGCTGGGATCATTACTGCCGCAGGGTGGATTCCACCCAGGACAGGTTACTTGTCCCTGAGAACAGAGCCTCCAAACTCTCTCCTTAAGGGGCAGAACTAGGCTAGGATACAAGCAGGTCCTGTGAAAGGAAAGGTGAACATTGCAAAATGCCAGTTGGATAAAATAAAGTGTTTGGGAAGACGTTAACAGGGATGGTATCTCTCCTTACCTCCTCTTCTGAGCATATGAATCTCCTGTTGTCTTGGGAGGTGCAGGGCCCGGTATGACAGTGTTTACGCTGGCAGCTGTGCAGTAACCCAGTGGGACTTGTTCATTATTTGCTGCCAGGAATCAGCAGCAACATTTACTGAAAAAGGCAATGTAAGCCCAGCAAAGACCTCAGCTGTGTCATGATCTCCGTATAACAGCGCCAGGCACAATCCTGCACCTCCCAGAAGCGTGCCCAGCTGCCTCTGTCCCAGCGGGGCTCAGCAGACCAGCCTCAGGCTGTGGGCTTGGGGGCACAGAAGTGGGACGACTGAGGGACAGCCACACGTCTGCGACACCTGCAGGTATAGCCTTTTCCTCTCCCTAGAGATCTGAGGTCCTGGAAACCTCTTGCTGAGGCAGAAACTTGTTTGTCTGCAAGGGTGCTTGCTTTCCTGTCTCCCTGGTGATTGCATTTGCTGAATGTTTGCAACAGGCTCGTGTGTACCAAGAGCTGCAACACGATGAGCAAAGGGGAATGTGGAGCAGGGTCCCATGAAACCCATGGCTCCCACAGAGCAGCAGAGTGCTCTCAGGCAGGGTCCTGAAGCATGGCATGCTGTATGCTGCACTGCCCTGCTCATTTTGCATAGCAAATTGTCTTTCTGAGACATTCCCAGAGCCCTGGATGCATCTATCTTTTGGATTTTTCTCCAGGTTTTCTCAAATAGGTTTATATGGGGAGTGACGGTGGGTTTGTGCTTTTCAAATCAGGTTTATTTTAGTACTATCCTAAGGAATTTGCTCCAGTTCTTTGTCAGACATTTTACTCTGTTTTCTTCGTTTGAATTTAAATATTTTAGCCCCTCATAACTCCTCCTTCAAAACTAGTTCCACCTTCTCCATTTAATACATTAGTCTCATTTGTCATTGTTATATAATTGTAAATGCCTATTTTTGGTTATAAGACAGTACTAAGTAAGTTGTGTATATTTAAAAGAGTGTAAACCAAGTCACTCTCTAGTTGTTGGACTGCATCCATGACACAGTGCAATTAAACCCTGCTTCACTGTGGCTCATAATAGTATCTATCTTCCAGTTCCATTCTTTGAATAGATCAGCCTTTCTGGTACAATCCCGCTTTATTGTGCAAATCACATTGATCTTTTTAAATTCCTGCTGATAAAGTGCACACTTTTAATTCCTAGGTGTTTCTTTATGTTAATTACAGTATTGAAAAGCTCCCAGCATCCAAATTTACAAAGGCAAATTTATTAGTGATTTAGTGAGCTGCCTTGGCCCTGGATCCAGAGATGGGTTCCTCTCCCACCGACCCCTGTGCAACACTAACACAGAGCATACCGTCTGTGCACTAATGCAGAGCTAAGCCCAGCTGTGCCAAGGCTCCTGGCTTCATCTTTGGTTTGATGGTGGGAGTAAGCTGTGTAAAGGAGGAACAGATTTTTGAGCAAAGTACTGTAAATTGGAAGCAAGCAATACCAGAAATGTCAGTATCCAGAAATTGCTGTCCAGCTGACACAAGACTTTCTCCAGCTGCTTTTACTGTTTGGGCTCTGATTCTGCTTTGGATACTCTTTATGCTTTCCTGTACAGTACCTATCTCTTGGTCTTGACTCCTGGTCAAAAAACTGCAAGAACTTGAAGGGTGGAATACACTGGTGCTAGCAGTGTCTGGTGTTGCTCAGTGAGCAGGCTGAGTCATGCCAATGCTGCACAGAGATGCACGCTGAGATCCCATAACCTCCAGCCACTGCCCACTCATGGGATCAGACTCTCAGTTTTGAGGTGTCTGCAGGGGGAACAGTAAGCCCTCCACACCAGATGGCATCCTGCATTTGTAAACACTACTCTGTACTTCTTCACCACTCTTCTTTAACAAGTTGCACGGAGAAGTTGTGGTCGCTCCATCCCCGGAACTGATTAAGGCCAGGTTGGATGAGGCTTTGAGCAACCTGGTTTAGTGGAAGGTGTTCCTGCCCATGGCAGGTGGGTTGGAATTAGATGGTCTTTAAGGTCCCTTCCAACACAAACCATTCTATGATTCTTCTAAAATATTTGCCATTCCCAAATGAACATTTAATTTGCGTTTCATACCCATAAAATCTCCCCACAGTGTTAATAAATAGTTGACAATGGTCCTCTTCCTTTGTGAGTTCTGTCCCTATTTAGAAATTTCCTTGCGCATGTATTCTTTTTAGTTACTAAGGGAACATGAATCTTAATAAAACTCAATCACATATTCCTTAAATAACAGCTGCCTTCATTTAACTATCTTATCAGCATTTTTTTTGGCTCTGCTCAAAATTCTCCTCCCCAAATGGGAGAGAAATAATTTATCCTGTATGCAGGCCTACTGTTTGGCAGAAAATCTTGTATTTTGTCCTGAATATGCGTATTCCCCCCTACCCTATTGATGTGAGTTACAAGTCAGTTGGGTACCTCCAGGTACATAATTTGTAGTTGATTTGCTTAAAGCAGGGACTGTTCTGAGCATATCTGGTACCAAGGACCACGAAGGGAATTTTCTTAACCCAGATGTGCCCATCAGAATCATAAATCTCCCCTAAAGTCTCTGGTGGAGAGCTGTGGCTGGTGGAAGGAGCTTGGCCAGCCGCGGCCTCTTAGCAGCCACAAAGCAGGGAAGCTCTGCCTGGTGTTTAAGACATAGCATTAAGGGGGTCTTGGTGCAGGGTTAGATTCTGTGTGCAATCACAAATGACCAGACTACAGAAGCCCCAGTTGTCCCAGCACCAAGCTGGGATACACGGGTAGCACTTGAGAAGAGCACTCTGTGCTGGGGTTATTGGAGTCCCCGGCCCCATGCAGTGTACTTTCTGGAAGAAGCTGTAGCAGGGAGAGAAGGAGCCTGCAATATGGAGTCTGGTCTCTTTGATCCATTTGATCCCTGAGCTGTTTTCATGAAAGACTGAATTCTGACAAGTGTGGCGATAATTTCAGAAGGTATCGAGAAAGCCGCTGTGCTTTGTTTGGAAGTTTTAGGACAGCGTTGCTGAATGTTTCCTGTGGAACAGCAGCCGGTTCCCACTTAGACATTTTTGCTGGGCTCTTCATTGCAGTGTACAAAACTGAACTGTAAAAGGCTGCATGGACATCCAGGCCCCTGGCCCTTCTAGGATGGGAACACTTCTTTACTGGAAGGGTGACAGCACTGGAACAGGTTTCCCAGGGAGACTGTGGAGTCTACTTCGCTGGAGATTTTCAAAACCCGCCTGGATGCCATCCTGTGCAATACGATTTGGTGACCCTGCCTGGCAGGGTGGGTTGGACTGGATGATCTGCAGAGGTCCCTTCCAACCTCGACCATTCTGTGATTCTGTGGAACAGGGGTAGTTTACCTCTGTACAGACCGTAGGGCACTGGGTCACTGCCTGGAAGCTGACAGCATCCTGGGACTCAAGAAAGTGGGCAGAGAATGCTTCCAGCTTTCTCACCTCGCTGCTAATGCCTTTTATTTTATTTTATTTTATTTTATTTTATTTTATTTTATTTTATTTTATTTTATTTTGCTTTTGTGATATGAAATTATTTTTAAAGCCTGCAAGCACTGTTCCTCTTGATTTTCTAGGAACTGCAGAAAAAGGAAAGTGAGCAGGTCCTCAGTATGAGTCAGAACCATGCCAAATGTGCTGTGGTGCGTAATTGGGTGCCTTGGCCTTGGAACTGGGCTCTGCCTTTTCCTTTCCTGCTGATTGTTGCTCCCAGATGGAGACAGTATTGCTGCCTGGAACGTGTGTGAATGGGAGGGTGGTGGTGCTTTTGGCTGTTTCCTGATGTCTTCCAGGGGGACTCTTTGGTGCAATCTCTAAGAGCACTCAGGCTCCAGGATGGTTGATGCAAGGGTACGTCAGTGCAGATGTTCTCCTGGGTGAACGGACCTAATGCTGCTCTGACAAGAGACACTGAGAACTTGTAGTTGCTAACTTCAAAGGTGTCTCGTGGTGCTTTCCTATGACTGCTAGTGACTGGGGGCCTTTTAACCTCTTTTGCTGTCTTTGTCCCTAGCCCAAGAAAGCTGGACCCTGGAGATCCTTGTGCAGTGACGTGGCTGTTTGGACACAGCCTGCTCCTGCTCCTGCTGCAATAGCGATGCTAGTGCCCCCACGCAGCTGCAGTGAGGTAGGTGCCCTCCCAGGACTCGGTCACTTCTAGGCCTGGTGCAAAACCAAAGGCAGTCACTGGTACACGGGACAGCAGCTGGACACGTCCCTCAGTAGGAGGGACAAACTCTAAACTTGTGCCCACCTTTGGAGATTTTCAAGACCAGACTAGATAAAGCCCTGAGAAGCTTACTGTGACTTGACAGCTGAGGTCCTTCTCAGCCTACATTTTCCTACAATTCAGGGCAACTGGTCCAAAAGGGTCTTGCAGCACTGGGCTTGGCAGTTGAGCAGCCTCTCCAGAGGATTGCTGGGGGTTTATGACCAGAGTGGCAAGCTCTATACCAGTGGCCTGAGGTGCCCACCCACCCTATTCCTTTGTGCCCCCGAAGAGTGACATTGCTGTGGAAGTGCTTCCTGAGCTTGCTAGAAAACCAGGGATCCACTTGTGAACTTCTGCGTTCAAAGGTGGTAAGGGAGATTTCCTTCTGAGAATTCCTCACTAGCATTTTCTACAAAGTGCCTCCTCCCTATATACAATTCCTTCCTCCTCCCCTATTGACTTTCTCCAGCTGCCAAAAGCAAAAAATAACCCCTCAAATTCTTTAGTTAAAGCAAAAATGACTCCTGGTGTTTAGGAGCCATGGTTGAATTTAAAATAACAGTAATTAAGAGAAGTTTCGCATGCGAAGTATTTGTTCAATTAAAAAAATATCTCCCCACATTTCCTGGCTGAAAATACATGCTTAATTCAGACCCTAGCCATGAACGCCACTGTCCCCAGGCTTTTCTGCCAAATATCTGGTTGCTTGTCTGGCTGCATCAGCTTTCAGGTAGCTGCATTTCTAGCAACAGAGGGCTCTTCCCTGCCCTTTCCTGTCTGTAATTATTTAACAGGATTGCTGAAGCCTGTGGCCAATTCCTCTTCCCTCACCATCTTTGCTTTTCCCTCCAGGAGCTCTTGACCTGTGCAAGAGTGAATCCCAGGCTCCTCAGCTCAGCTTAGCAGTGCCAGTGGCTATGGAGTGACCTGTGTGCAGGGGGTGCTCGGGGCGTGTGGGCACAGCAGGAGGCTGGAGCTTGCTGCCTGAGCCTAAATGCCCCCTGTCCACGCACTCCTTGCAGCCAGAGTGCCTCACCTCTGCCATGAATGATGCATCGACAATGGATTATGAACTCCTGTCCCCCTCCTTGGTCGAGCACCCGGCCAGCACTGCGGGCATGGATGCTGAGCAAAAAACCGTCTTTGCCTTTGTCATCTTCCTCCTGGTCTTCTTGGTGATGCTGATGGTGCGCTGCTTCCGCATCCTGCTGGACCCCTACAGCCGCATGCCTGCCTCCTCCTGGACTGACCACAAGGAGGGGTTGGAGAGGGGCCAGTTCGATTATGCCTTGGTGTAGAGGACAGGGATGGGGCGAGCCTGGGTGCTCTGTGTGCCTCCCATCCCAGCTGGCCCCGGCCCCGGCCCCCCCTTCCTCTGTGGTGTTGCCCCGGGCCAGCAGGGATGCTCAGAGCAGGGAGGTGAGGTCGCGCTCTTGTCTGGGGTGGGTTTTCTAGGGGTTTCTCTCTTTTCTAAGCACTTTTCAGTTCTCTTCGCAGTCTGCAGCACTCTTGGCGAGATGTGTTGGAGGGGTGATCTGACTCCCCATGGTCCTTGCTGCCTGCCGTGCCCCTGGGCAGTGTTGCGTGCTGCAGTGAGGGGCAGGAGCCGATGGGATGGGGCACGGGGGACCTGCCCTCAGACACAGCCCACAGAGCTCCTGGTCTGGGTGGCTCTGCCTGGTGCCAGGCCAGAACTTTGACCCCCCCCACCTCCTCCTGCCTCTCACGTTGCCCTCGTCTGTGTCCTCTGGGGAGTGCTGACCATGGTCCAGTGTGTGTGTGTGTGCGTGCGTCCCTGTAGCTGAGCTTTGTCCGTGAGGTGGTTTGTAGGCACCTGACCCAAGTGCTGGCTTTGTTCCTCTCTGTGTGGCAGCCCCAAGTGCCCCTCACAAGGAAGGGGCGGGTGGAGACCCCGTGTGCAGCCCCCTTTTGGCATCCAGCCCTGCAGCCTGCTCTCTGCTTTACACCGTAGTGACCTATCCCTGCCGAATTGTGAAAACAATCTGAGCAAGGCGCAATCCTGCAGCCACTTGCAGACCTTCCTGGGTGGCCCTGCTGGGATCGAAAGTCCCTCACAACACTTGGGAGATGCCCTTCAGCCAGCCCAGGCCTGGCAGTACCTTGCAGTACCCCCACTCTGGGAAGTCCCTGCTCCAGCAGGATCTGGGCAGCCTTCTGGTGTCGGGGTGTGCTGGGGATGGCGGGCCCTTCCCTGGCCATCCTGCACCGAGGTAGCAGAAGGGCTCTGTAAGTAGCTGAGGTGAAAATAAGGCTGTGCTCCCACCCCTCTGTGGGATCCATACCTTTTGAGTAGGGGTGCTGCAGCTAGTCACAGGGCTGGCTAGCAAAAGCTGTGGTGGGTTATGGTGTGGGACAGTAAGAGGGTTTGTACGAAGGGATTTGAGCCCATGGGGGAGAACTTCCTTGTGCACCGTGGAAATAAAGCTGCACTGTGCTAACCCCACACAGCATTTCCTCCGCTCTGTGATGCGTCCCATCGGGCTCTCAGAGGAGTACTGCTGCTCCCCCAGCAGGGGTGGGCTGCCCTGTCTGTATCTGTCTGAGCCGAGACCCACATCTCTCAGCACAAGCTGGAGCTGGTCCACAGGGGATGGGTGCCACGTGGGATGGGAACCTCCCTACCGGGCCATGGTGCTGTGGGTGCCCCATACTTGGGGACATGTTCTCTTGGGGACATGCAGAAGGTGCTTCTTAGCCAGTGTGACCAGCGTGGCTGGTCAAGGAAAGTCCCACCCTGGTCACGTCCCCTGTGGGGCCTGTGGGCTGTGCCTGGCCATGTCTCCTACAGCACCCTGGGTCTGTGAGACGAACACCCTGCACAGGCACAGCAGGCAGCAGCCTGGTGGGTTCTGCTGCATCCCCCAGAACCTTCTGGGTGTGTGGGTGCACGTCACCCCTGGGGAGTCCCTGGGGCCACACGAGCACTGGCACGGGGGGAGGAGGGACTGCTGCGTGTTGCAAAGAAGCAAAGGCTCAGGGACCGGTTTGGGTGCTACATGTCCCTGGGCCTGGGAGTGAGTTCTCCCCATGGCTGTGTCAGTCGGGGCAGGGGGAAATGGCAAGTTACAGCTCCATAATACTCTGATAGGAAAAATCACTGGGAGCTTTCTGTCATGGGGATGGCCGTGATAGTGCAGGGGCATTGGTGTTAAGGTTAGCATCACGCAGGCAGCAAAGAAAGAGTGGCTGACAGGACATGGGCACCAGGTCCAGTGCTTTGGCACCACGCTCCCCACTACCCAACACAAGACTAATACCACTCAACTGGTGCCAAGCCTGGCAGGCCAGGCAGCCGTTTAGGGGGACTGTTTGCAGCTATCTGATCTCAGTGGGAGCATCTTTTCTTCTGCTTAACTGTCCCCCCACCCAGCGGTGCCCCTGCTCTCCCATCACCCAGGGAGGTGATGGGCTTCCTCGCAGTCCTTGGGATGCTGTGCCCTCTTGTGGTACACGGCTCCCCAGCTGAAAGTGCATCTGGCTCTGCGAGGGAGGCTGAAAACCAGAACGTCAGCCTGGGTCTAGGAGTTTGAGCTGAACTCAACCAGCTGGACCCTGGCTCCGGGACATACGGCCGAAAACCTGAACACACAGCATGTCACGTTCACCGCACAGTCGAGACAACCTTTGCGTTGCATGACCTCAGCACAAGCACCGTTCAGCACGTGTACGTTTATGCACACCCATGTACACCCCCACAGCCCTGCACAGCTCCACCAACATTCTTACACATGCCTGCACCCACACATCCACCTCCAGGATACAGCTACAGCCCCACACCTCCTCACATAAACCCCCTTGCACATATACCGACACACAGGCCACCCTACCCCTTCAACTTCCCTCCTGCATGACCCACCACATGTCTGTAGGCTCTAACTCTTCCCCTCTCCTTCTAGTCTCCTGCATGCCCTCTGTCTCCTCTCCAGACCTCTGCCAGAGGTCTGGTCTCCAGGCGCAGACCTCTGGCATCATTCTCCTTTCCCTCTGGGAGCAAGAGCAAAGGATCAGGTAAGATTGTTAATGTGTCTGTCCTGCCTCCCTCAGCTATCTTCTACTCTGAGGCTTTTGGAGGGACCTCCAAAGCCCCTACGGGTACCCAGGGGTGCTGAATTATGCAAGGGTAGAAGAGCTGGGTGAGGCTGAGAGTACAGAAGAGAAACCAGCAGAGGGGCATAGTGCTGCCACCAACCACGGCCGTGCCCAGACTAAGAGGAAGACTCAGAACCACTTAACCCAAAATAATTTTATTGTTGCAGTTGCTTCTGATACAAAAAGGAATTCCACAAAGAGCCATCTCTCTCTGCAGGACAAGGGGGGCACAGGTTTCAGTTTCAATGCTTCCCAGAAACATCCAGCAAGAAATGTCAATACAAAAAACACCACACCAGAGAGGAATGAAGGAAACCTTGAGCTTTTTCATTTGATAGTTTTGGCTCAAAACACACACACAAACCCATCTCTGCTAATTTATTATTATTAAAGTTTTTTTTTTTTTAAAAAAAGCACCTGTTGGAAAAACAAAATCAAAACAAAAAATAATAATAATAATAAAAAAAAACAAAACAAAACAAACAAAAAAAATTTCAAACATCAGGCCACCCATCCTGTCACGAGCTCTGGAACTCTTGCAAAACCAGAGTCTGGAGCTGCATTATACAAAAGAGTTTTCAAGTTTGACATTAGCCCAAATACAGTATACATACACTTCCCCCACCCCATGTGGTGGCAGCGTACCAGGAAAAAACAATCCCCCTCCTCGCAAGTACCAAAAAAGCTACAGGAATATGCACTCCTCACAACAACAAGCAATCATAACTTTGGTGGTTAAACATAAATACGGAAGGGTGGATGGATACAGTGCACTCACGTTGATGATTCAATACCAGCACCAGCTTCTGAAAGCACCTTAGATTTGTCGATCAGGTAGTTTTGTGTGTTACCAGAGTGAATTAGCACCTTTCTTTCTTTTGCTGATGCACAGCGTCGATGCAGAACTGAAAACAGATTCATACAAAACTAGGAAATGGCATTGCAAAGACCAGCTGTGGGAAGAACACTCTTGAGGGAGGAAGAAAAGCCCACCTGGACAGAACAGTCTGGACAGACTAGTTGAGGCAGCAGGGAGACCTTAATTTTCTTAATTCATGTTTTCCAGACTCTTTTTAGTGCATTTCCTTTGTCTGCATTAACCAAAGGCTGCGTATTTCAGTTGCTATGCTGGACTGACCAAGATGTATGTAATAACCAGAAGGGAGTGACTTCCAGTCCCCATTTTCAGAAGTGCTCCTGACTCAGGGGAATCTGGTTGTAACCACTGGTGTCACGGAGATGTGGGAGCTCAGAGTCAAAGGCTGTTTGGAAAATGAAAGCCTCACTGTCCCTGCCTCTCTCTCTCCCTGCCAGGCTGCAGAGCCCACCCACCCTCATCTTGCTCCTTATGGTAGGATGTTTTTTTACAGGACTTTCAAACATTCTCATCAGTGATGGCCAGCAAACCTGCCTCTGCAGAGTGCTCTCAAATTCTCCATCCCTCTGGCAAGGGAAGGATCCAGATGCTCTGAACCAGACTCATGACATTTCTCCTGCCAGTTTAGTTTGTTCAACCACATTCAACAGTGCAATTATTTGTCTTCCTCCAGAGCTCCTCCTCATTTATATAAGGACACACTAACCCCTGGACTTGCTAGAGCTCTGGAAAAACCTTTCCAACTCCAGTCTTTGGAGGGAGTGCACATGTTCAGCACACTGTAGTGCGCTGAACCATATGTTCCCTACAGGATCTTTCTTCTCTGTGGTCTGGCTGCTTCATGATGTGAGGTTAGCAATCTGAACTGCCCCTTCACTCACCAGTGACCTTTTCAGTTTGACAGAGGAGCCTAAAAGGACCACAGGACATGGACAGGACAGAGAGAGAGAGAGACAGAGCAGCCGTCTTAGGTATGGAAGGGTTTCTGCGGCACCACAATGACAATGCAGAAGCAAAGAAGGAAAATGAGCTGTTGGGAAATGCACTAACATCACACTGTGTTGTAGCTCCTTCCAAAGCTGCCCCCAGACCTCCTCCCATTTTTTTGGGCTGTGGGGTGCTATATGGCCTGTGACCATGAAGGACAGGCAGCTTCCCCGTGGTACTGCTCTTGCCAGCTCAGACCAACAGTATCTTGTTTAAAGGAGACAGGCAGGAGCTGAGCACAGGGAGGGTGTCCCTGCTAACAAGGTTGGAACCTTTGGCAAAGCTTTCATGAGATCTTTTGTGGTGTGGTTTGGTTTTGACCCAAGCAACCCATGAAGTGGAGAATCCCTGTGCGGCCCAGGCGAGCGCTGAGCCCAGAGGGACATTTCGCATCAGTTGTACAGTGCAGTGGGGGAGGTGGTGGCAGGGGGTGCAGCGAGAGAAAAGGCAGTTGTTTCCAGATGTGGATGGCAAGGCTAAGGATTGTACTGTCGGTATGGTGGGTGGGTCTCATGGCTGTTAGTAGAGCTGGAGCTCGAGCTTCATCCTCAGTGCTTGGCCCAGCTCCCCTGCTAAGTAGTTGAGGTGGTTCTTGGCCTCCAGTTTCTGCAGTTCCCTCTTGCGGTACAGGGGTACGCTCACGATTTCTAGCAAGTAGGTGCCAGGCACTATTTTCTTGCGGCCAAGGTGCAGGTAGCTGAGCCCCTCTTTTTGGTGGATGCGGAAGTAGCCATCCTCATTCCCATGGGAGATGAGGTACCGCACACGGTTCTCCAGGGGCTCCACAGCTGGCAGAAGCTCCAGGATGTGCTCCTTGTGAGCCAGGTCGGAGAGGTTCAGCATCATGGACAGAGGAGCATCCACATCCATGCTGGCCAAGTTCACAGTGTGATCCTATGGAAGGAGCCAGACATGTTACTTACAGATAACAAGAAAAGCTCATGGGCTGGTAAAGAAAAACTTGATTTAGGAGTTTCTGCCTCATGGGCCACCCCAAGGATGCTCAGAGAAGTGAGTGCAACTTCTATGGTCCTTACTCTCCCCTAAGAGTTTTGTGGTTCTCTGTATCTCTGAGACAAAACCAGCGAGTCCACAGCCCTCATCTTCAGGGAAAGCTCCAATAAATCTATGTGCATTTTGCTCGAGGCCTGAAAATGCCTCCAAGTCCTATGTGTCCTGAGAAGGCCTGTGAACTTGGACAAGCCGTTGACAGAGGCCAAAGCTTCCTTTCAAGGAAGAACCCGTATTTAGACTGACAGGTCCAGTCTGGAGTCGAACACTAAGCACTGATAGTCCCCTATGGCCTTATTGGACCTGTTGCCCTATCAGCTCCTCTTGCAAGGGAACGTGTGCCTTATTTCTAGGTTGCATGCATCTCTAGCCATTTGTGGCCAAACCACGCAAGTGTGTGTCACTTAGAGTGTCCTGACCCTCCTCTGATATATTGTGAACGGTCTTCCATTTCTGCAGGAACTCTGGATTTGGTTGTCTCCATAAACACCCAAGCACTCAGTGAAGGCAGGTACAGAGAGAGCTGGCATCTCTGCCTCAGACTGAGACAACCCCACAGGAATGGACACACTGCATGGGATCCACTACAGACAGCCATCCACCAAGTGACTCAGCTCTTGTCTTGCTCCACTCCATCCAGGATGACATAAATTTTTTACCTGGTGCCTCTCAGTGCCATTGATGCTGCGTCGCTGGCGACCCCTCTTGGGGTAGCCATTTATCTTGCACTCATAGCAGGTCTCAGGGGAGAGCAGATTGTCTTCATCCTCTTCCTGGGGGGCAGGAAGGTAGGTACCTTTCCCAAAACCCAAGCCAGAAATACAGTGTCTGGTGGCAGAAGAGCAGAGAGACCCATCTCAGATTCATGCTTCAAGAAAGAAATCTTACCATTGCCCTCACAGGTTCTTCGTGTGGCACCCAAACAAACACAGGGGATTCATGTCTTGCATGGTTTGTGCAGTGTCTTGTGTGCAGTATGTACCTGGGGGAGATCAGGCCACATCTTATTTAATAAGGCAGTAGGTTTAATCTGTTTGCACCCTGGATTAGATTGCACCTGTGGCAACACTGCAAAACATGCATCCCACACCTCAGGTCCTTGGCTGCCAGTCTCAGGGACCTGAGCTATAAACTGCGGTGGAGTTCGGGCACCATCGCCTGGTATCTGGTTACCTGCAACCCCTACAGAGAGCAGGAGGGACCTCTTAAAAGTGACTTAGAGCACAGGAGAGAAGTGTGAGATTGCTCTCTGTCAGTAGAGAGCACCCAAGCACTCTGCTTCACAAAGTGAAGCTGGGCTGGGCTGGAACAGCATCTGACACACAGCTGCACTTATTAAGGATTCATAATGCTGAAAGCTGGTCACTCACAGACAGTGAGTCCTGGGGCAGGAGGTGGAACTGCATAGTGCTGAGGGTCCTTGCAAGCAAGCAGTTCCAGGTTCTGGATCCACCTGAGTCTAAAGGCATCCAAGGCTACAGAAATGGCTCAAGAACCAGACTGGAGATGAGCTGGGGTGAGAACCAGTTACCAGTCTTGCTGATAAAGCTGGGCCAAAGTGGGTGAGTCCTAGCCTCTGAACATCACTCTAGATGCACTTTAAATGTGCTTTATCCAGAGATGCTTAAACAAAGTCTAAGAATTCCCTGCAGCAGAGTCAGCTCAGGAGATTCCCTCTCAGGGAACTGGCCCTGACACAACAGTCAGAGCTCCCTCCTTTCTTTCTGTTTTTGCTATTACCTCCAAGGTAATCCAACACCCAACATTAACCTGAGCTCCTGTGGGTTATGTGTGGCTGGCCAGGCCTGTCTGTCTACTAGCTCGGGAGTATATGTGAAGGTGTGTGAGTGTGTGCAATCTGCTTTGTACAAGTAAGGCCTGTGGGGATCTGGTGTGGAAATTTAGGCAAAAAGATACAGAGGGGTGGGCTTGGTGCTGTCACAACAGCAAGCACGAGTGGGTACATTCCCATGTTAATGTGCCCCCAGAAGTGTGCCTGGCATCTTCCTAATGGAAAAGATACCAGGTGCCCCAACACTGACATGCTGGCTGCTCTCTTACCCTTGTCCTGCTCGGAAGTAGCCTCCAGGACATCCACAGAGATAGCCTCCGTCTGTGTTGGAGCAGCCGTAACTGCAGGGGCTGCCACCTGCTGAGCATTCATCCACATCCTGGCACCCCCCGAAGGCCTGGTCAAAATCGAAGCCAGATGGACAGACACACTTGAAGCTTCCCAGAGTGTTGTAGCAGGAGGCAGAGCCACAGGCAGTGGGGCTGGAACACTCATTTTCATCTGCACCCAAAGACAGCAGAACTAGTTAGAAACTCAGTGGAAGAGCATTGCCTTCATTCCCCTTCAATATAGAGCGCTGCTGGCATCAAAAGCAGTGGGAGCTCAGAGACTGGGGCAGGGCAAGAGCAGCAATTCTGGGTGAAGGCATGGCCTGCTTCTGGGGCAGGGCAGGAACTGCAGTGCTGGATTTGCAGAGATGAACCCAGAACCCACTGTCAGAGATGGTCAGGGTGGCTGGAGAGAGACTCAAAGCTAAGGCTCTTTCCCACACCCTACAGCTCCAGTATCCAAGAGCCCTCATCCCACACTCACCCACGCACTGATTCCACTGGTAGTGCTGCACATAGCCCTGGGGACAGCCACAGCGGTAGCCTCCGAGCACATTCTGGCAGCCATGCTGGCACCGATGGTTTCCATCGCACTCATCCACATCTGCAGCAATGTAACACAACAGACAGCAGTCAGATAAATTGCTGTCCTGTGGGCAGCACCAGGCGCACAGGGACCATGTGCATGTGGTACATGCTTGGGACTCAGCATCCATCAGGGTGTGCATGTAGGTGGGTGGTTCTTCTGCCTAATTATAGCTCTGCGGCTTGGACTTGAATAAAACCCTCAGTCCCAAGGTCCATGTACATCCCCTTGTAGCTTCTGCTTGGATATTTTTTGCTTTACGGCCTTTTGGTCTGCCTGGACTATTATCAGTTTGTTCTGCCTCATGCTGCCTGCGTTGAACACAGACTTTCCTTTAGCTTAGCACTTGGTGTTTTTTTGGGGGGCATGAGGTCTCTCATAGTGAGACACAGGTCAAATCCTTTCCTGGATTTCTGGGCTCCCACAGTAAGGAGTGAACCCTTCTTGGCTGGGCAGAGCTACCCTAGAGACTGTGAGTGAACTAGGAACTCTTCCACATGGAACACGTTTCTGTCAAAGTTCCAGAGACAAAGACCCACCTTCACAGTTGACACCAGAGCTGTCCAAGGAGAATCCTTTCTGACACTCACAGTTGTAGCTCCCTGGGGTGTTCAGACACTGTCCTTTGGCTCCACACAGAGAGGGCTGAGCTGTGCACTCATTATTGTCTGCAAAACACCGGCAGCTGCCTGTAAGTCCAGCCCCAAGGATAGCGCAGCTTTATGGACAGCTGCTTGGCATCTTGGTACTTAGCTAAACCTCCGTAACAGAGACAAGTCAGATGCACAGTACCAGGCTGGCTGGAGAGGGGCAGGGAAGTCTCTGATGAGGTTGAAGCTAACCCCCCGGGCACACTTGTGGTGCTGCACAGCATAGCAGTGAATGCTTCTACTCACCAATGCAGGATGAGTGGTGCTGAGTGAAGCCTGGGGGACATTTGCAGTTGAATCCTCCAATAATGTTCACACACAGGAACTGGCAGTTGTGCTGCTTGGTGGAACATTCATCCAAGTCTGAAGTAACAAGCATAAGAACATGCGTCTCAGTTTATTTTACTGAGATAGCTGATCTTTGGTGTCTGAGTCAATGATACCCGCATGTATATGGTGGTTCTGGGCATATACAGTGGTCCTGGGCAGATCAGGAACTGACACAGACCAGCCTCAGAACAGCACACGCAAAGTTCTTGGATGAGAATCACAAGTCCAGGTAGCCTCTCCCCACCTCAACTACCTTGACTTCCGATTGCATACAGACATATTTGGGAGCCAGATTTTTCTCTGTCTCTCCTGTAAGCCCCAAATCCCAGACCCTCCCAGACCCTCGGACCACCTTACTTGCAGCCTGATATATCAGCACTGGGAGAGGTGGGCAAAGCCCCAGCCTGGCAGATGGCAGCACAAGGAGGAGCCCTTATGGTGACTCTGAGATGCCCGACCCACTTGTAGGATACACACTGGATCAAGGCTCCAGGAACTCAGCACAGCTCGCAATATGCTGTGCAATCTGTAGGAAGGGGCAAGGAGTATATTTTTCCTGATGAGACATATCTAGTGTTTGTAGAGGGATGAAATCAGTTCAGGAGGGTCCAGTAGGGCACCTTTCTCCTTCCCTAGTCTTGTCCTGTGTCTGAACAAAAGGACCTGACTGGTCTGTCACATTTAATCAGCTCTTGCAGTCTCCAAGTTGTCAGAGATGAGACAGGATCTCTGCTGCATCCTTCTCCTGGGTGAATACCTTTGCAGATCTTCCCATCTTCTTGTAGAATATACCCTCGGGGACATGAGCACTGGTAGCTGCCCTCTGTGTTCTTGCAGATGAAGTTACATGGCTTAGGGGACTGGTTACATTCATCCAGATCTGGATTTGAGAGACACAAGACAGAGCATTCACAGGCTGTGCTACTGAATGGGGTCCCCAGACAAATGCATCTTTTGCATGGGGTCCCCACTCCCTGCCCCAGACAAATGCATCTTTTCCACTCTCCAGGAAGCAGGTGAGCAGAGGAGCAGAGACAGAGGCGTTGAGGGAGCATCCCTGTTGGAGCCAGCACAATAAATCTATGAGATCTCCTAAGGAAAAGGGCTGAATCACCTCCCTGCTCAGACATATGATGTGGTGTGACCTGGTGTACCTGAGTGACATCTTGCCCAGTTCCCTCCTGGCTGAGGAGACGGGTGTATGCTCCTCTTGAGTGCTAGGAACATCAGGGATGGGGTCAGGCCCCTATTTCTGGGCGCTGCCACCTCTGCCCTGCAGGGAGCGGCAGCAATGGGCTCTGAAAACGGCCCGTAACTTCGAGCAAGGCTGGATGGCACAGAGCTGGAGAAAGGTCCCAGATGTTCAGAGAAGAATCCTGGCCCGGTGCTCAAGGTCGTATCTACCCTTCACACACAGCTTAGTTTCTGGGAGCCGAGACCTCTTTTCCACTCTGTACCTAGGACACTGCTGCTGGCATGGTCCTGAACACCATCTCAATACTGGAAGTGTGGCACATCCTCCTCCTCCTCATTTCCTATTCCTATTTCCTATCATTTCCCAGAGACCTGCAGCTATGATTCCAGGGGTGCCTTTTATGTCAACATCTGGATTCCCTAAGTGGCATTCAGGCTGGCTGGAGCCTGTTGGTCTGCCAGTGAAAGGTCTGGCTGCTCACAAACCTTCATCTCTGGATCTCTTCACACACCCACCCCCTGCACCCCCATGTCCCTGTGACCCCTGCAGTCAGTGGGAGAAAATAAGGACCCTGGGTTTTAAAGAGTTAAACAGCAGGGAGGGATGACTTTGATGTATTGCCATACAATAGGACAAAGTCTGCAGAGCCCTGCCATCTATACACAGGGCAGTAGGGACAGAGGTGGAGACCAGGACCCAGGTGGGGGCTACAGGACCCTCTCTGCATGCTGAAAAGCAGGGGAAGAGGGAGGCCTGCCAAGGCCAAGGGCTGTACGGAGAAATTACAGTCATAGAATGGTCAAGGTTGGAAGGGACCTCTGCAGATCTAGTCCAACCCCCTGCCAGGCAGGGTCACTTAGAGCACGTTGCACAGGATGGCATCCAGGAGGGTTTTGAATATCTCCAGAGGAGACTCCACAGCCTCCCTGGGCAACCTGTTCCAGTGCTCTGTCACCCTCCCGGGAAAGAATGGGTTTCCTTCTTCTGACTTACCCACACAGGCTGTGCCTGTGATGTCTGCGGTGTAGCCCAGCCTGCAGTGGCAGCGGAAGGAACCGATGCTGTTGATGCACTGCCCATTCTTGCAGAGGTTGGGCAGTACCTTGCACTCATCGATGTCTGTGAGAGGGAGAGAAGGACCCATTACTGCCAATGTTGCCTTGGACCCCATGCTCCTGTGACTACGCTCTGCCAGGGCAACTCAGGCCCTCCCTGAGAGCCAGAGATTACATGCAGGGAATTGTAAATAATGTCACAGAGGCATCTTGTCTGCTCCAGGCACTGTGTAGACCTGTCCCAGACAGTTTCCAGTGGAATTCTGCTTGTACCCACGTCTCTGCTTTCTCTTCTCTGCACTAAATTTGCTTTGGCCCCCAGCTCACCTCTCCCATCAGTAGAGTACCCTGGACCATGAGGACACATTTTCTTGTACTGGGCAGTTCCAGGAAGGGGGCAGAGCTCACACTGGGGGCCCCAACTGCGCCCACTGTTGCAGCAGCACTCAGATTTGGTGACCAGGTTGCGGTTGGTGGAGGACATCTGGCACATGGTTTGCAGCACTTCGGTGAAGCAGAATCCCTGGCGGGTGTCTGGATAGAGAGAGTGGGGAGACAAGTTCAGGATGTGAGACAATGTCAGCACCAAGGATAACGGAGCAACCTGACCCGCCTGTGTCAATTCCAGCATGGAGCTAGGGTGCTTTGGACAATGTGAAAGGCAAAGCTGATGCCCCAGCAACCCGTCTTCTGGGGCAACCCAGGCCATTCCCTGCACGCTGGGACCTGGGTGTCCAGGCTAGTCCCTGACTCTACCCTTTCCAAGAGTCCTTTCACAGACTTTATCATCTCTTGTACTCAGAAACACTCTCTGGCACTGCTTGAAATTGCAGCCTGACCCGAGGATGGCAGCTCCCACTTTCTGTATAGATGAAGTGGTTCAACATTTTCAAATATTCACTTGGGCAAATTCCCCTCCAATATCCTGAAGCACCTGAAAAGCGACACCTGCTACTAACAAGAGACTGCTCAAGACCCACCAGGACATGGTAGTTACCGATACACTCTGTGCCAGAGGGGCTGACTTCAAAGCCTTCATTGCAATCACAGCGGTAACTTCCCACTGTGTTGATGCAGCGGCCGTTGGGGCAGATTCCAGGCTTGGTGCGACATTCGTTCTCATCTAGGAAGGAAGGAGCCATAAAGAGCTGCAGTGAGGCCCAGGACAAACTGCAGCTTTCCATGAGTTCCCATGCTAGCACTCAGTTTGAAAATCCCTCACATAATCCCTGAGGAACACTCCCACATTCTCAGACAGCTGAGAAACACGTTCATTTTCCTTGGACCTCCCCCAAAGCAGGGCAGCTGAGTGCCCAGCCCTGGTTTGCACATTCTCCACCTGCAAGTGGCCAAGCTGCCAGACCAGGAGTGGATCTGGGCACAACACGCATTCCGTTTGTACCTAATACTGTACAGGTCTGGGTTAGCCAGCACTGGCCCTTCCAAAAGCAGCTCAGTGCAAAGAGGCTTGACACAGACATAGAAAAAATCAGGAGAAAGGACACTAGGTGCAGTGTGTCATCCTGTGCTGGAACACATGGGTCCACTGATGAGCAGAGATTTGGGTGTGCAGGCATCTAATAAAACAAGAACTTCTGACCCATGAGGTACCCCAGAACGGACTTGTTTGACAGGATATCAATGAAGGCTACAGGTCTCCACCTAGGATGGTCTACAGCTCCACTGGGAAACCCTCCCAGCATGATCCTTGGTACCTGTGCAGCCATCTCCGTCAGGCCTGCGTTGCATTCCTGGTGGGCAGATGCACATGAAGGTGCCAATGAGATTCTTGCACAGCATTCCTCGAGACTCACAGTCGTGCAGACCCTCTACACACTCATCCAGATCTGCAAGGGAGAACTTCATGAGACCGTGTTCATCCTTCCAGATCTACACCACTGTGGGGGCACCTAAAGACCAAGTGCTCACATCTGCAGTGCTCTGTCAATCCCTACTGCCTTGGTCAAGGCTGGCTGGCACACAGCTCAGACACCAGGGTAGATGTGAGAGTGAACACAAGCCAAGAGACACCAGCCCAGAAGTCCTGCCTTCTCTCTGTACAGCACCAGAGACAGGCTAAGGGCCGGGCTCTTGGGAGCGTGTGGGACCCAAATGGGCCCAGATGGCTGCAGAAGGGGTATTTTACCTCTGCACATCCTTCTGTCTTCTCGGAGGGCGTATCCAGATGGACAAGTGCACTCGTAGGAGCCAAAGGTGTTGATGCAGCGGAAGGCACAGAGCAGGGGATTCAGTGCACATTCGTTAATATCTGGGAGGCAGGAGAGAGGGGAGAGCTTGACTCTGTGCTCTGAATGGGATCAGCTGGACAGTAATGTCAGTGGACCTCCCCAGGAAGATTCTCTGCCTGTGCAGGCATCTCAGGAGAACTTTCTGGGCTTCACCAAGGCTTCGTGTCATGGTCTGCTCTTGCAGAAGGACAGACGGGTGGTGTCTGAGCAACTGCGATGGAGACAGGACCTTGGTGAGGCAGCTCCTGCCTTCAGGTAGGCCTCCAGCACTCACCCTGGGCTCTGGTCTCAGAGGAAGCCAAAGGGGACCAGCTGTGATGTACATGGAGGTAGGGACTAGCCAGGCTGACCTGACTGCTGCTCACTCACCCAGGCGGTGACGAAGTGGGGACATGAACACAGCCTAGATATGGCTGTGGTTTTCTGGGTACCCAATTGGTACCCAGTTCGTGTACAGGTGGCTACGGAGGCAGGTGGATGAAGGACCCTGTGGGAACCACTGCCACTGTTGGGGCTAGGCACAGATTTAGCAAAGAGAATAAGGCACTTGCTGGCCCCAGAGAGTCTGTAGAAGTGTGAGAATTATGGAAAAGAGGCAGGGGACTGCAAGGACCATCAGGGAAGAATAAAAACCTTGTAAAGGACAAAAGAGAGTCCCCAGATATCTGCTTCACACTTTTTTATGTGACATTAACCTCCAACAACCCAAGACAAGAAGACCACAGCTGCAGTGTGTCCCAGGAGAGCTAAGAAGACTCGTTATATCAGCCCTACATGTCCACCATTCTTCACTGGCTGGGGATTTCCCAGGTAAAATACCCATCTTGTGTGAGAGAGAAAGCAAAAAACATGTCAGCGATCCCTGCCAGTTTGGCTGTGAGAAACATTCTCCCAGGCCTCAGCCAGACTGGCTCTTAAAGTTTGAGCAAAACCCATCATTTGGAAGGAAGCTGGAGCAGGAAACCCATGGGCTCCTCACGGAAAGTTCAAACTCTTCAGCTCTTCCCTTACATCTCCCAGCCAGGATGGAGTAATGTAACATGACTTCGGTAAGTGAAAGACTGCAGAGTCCAAATCTGGCTGGGAGAGTGTTATCCAAGCTAAAGGGATAGTGGAAGGAAGGAACGTGTTTACTTGGTTTCTCCCACCTCTCACCCCACAGCAGTGTTACCTTCGCATGTCATCATGGGACCTGGCTCAAAGCCCTCGTCACAAGCACACTCGAAGCCTCCCACCACGTTGGTGCAGGTACCGTTCCCACAAGGGTTGCCAATGGAGCATTCGTCTGTATCTGAAGGAAGCCAGGACTGTGTTAAGCGGATGAGTTACATAGGAAAGATGCAGGCAGAGCATTCAAAAAGGCCCAGCAAAGTCAGGAGCCAGGGTTAAAAAAGGAAGGGGCAGGGGAGAAGTAAATTCAAAAATCTTTCTTTTCACACGTGAGCATGCTCACAGACTTTAACATCAGGAGGATAAATGCAAGAGGGAGCGGTGCTTCCCACTCAGACCCTTACCTACACAATTGACTCCTGTGTAATCCAGGTTGTACCCAAAGGGGCACTCGCAGCGGAAGGAGCCGTCAGTGTTAATGCAGGCCCCGTTTATGCAGACACCCAGGTTCTCTGAGCATTCATTCACATCTAGAGGGGAAACCAAGGCAACAAAACCTCATGTGAGCACGTGGCTAGAAACATCTCTGTCTTCTCCAGGGCTGGTGAGCAGAGACAATGGGCTTGGGAGGGCACCAAGTCCTACATCCCTCCCTTGCTGCCACTGGCATGCAACCCTACTCTCCAGATAGCCTAAGTTTGGTTGCTTCTACGCTGATGTCCTTCACACCCACAGGACACATTTCTTCTCATCCCTAGATCAGATCTTACCTTCTCGGGTGTCACCTGGGCCTGGGATGGCTCCATGACCATAAGGACACAGCTCCTGGAAGGCAACTGGAATAAAGTAGAAAAGTGAGATATGCTTAGACATGCTTACACCCTCAGAGCTGTATGGGAAACACTTATGCCCACCTCGCATCTGGAAGCACTGAGATACTTTTGCCTTATCTAAAGTCCCACCAAGAAACAAGAGCATATCCAAAACAGAACTAAGCAATCCATTTCCCAATAACCTGACTATGGTTGCTGGAGGCTCAGGGAATATTGCAGTCTAGTAAGGGCTACTAGGTTTCAAAGCAGTACTCCTGAGATGAAGGAGCCCTCTCTGCTGGACAGCTCTCATTGCAGGTTGTCTGGCCTAACCTGCACACTTTCCCCATACTGCTCACGTTGAAGGCACACACAGACACATCTCCCATGGAGCTGGGGCTCAGCACTCCTACCATTCCCTTCCTGTGGGCACAGCTCACACGGGTCTCCCCAGCCTTCTCCTGGCATCTTGCTGCAGCAACACCGAGCCTTGGTGGTGTTGAAGGCCTTCGGGACAGAACACTTCCCATTGTCAAAACGAGTGAAGCAGAAGCTCTGGCGAGTGTCTGTGGAAGGACAGTGAGATGCACAGGTCATTGCAGACATCCAGTGGTTATGCCATCCTCCCCTTTCCCTTTCAGTATGAGGAAGGTCCTCTTCTGGACGCTTGTGTCCAGGATGGCTCTAGAGGCAGGCAGTGCTGCTGCAGAGGAAGGGAGCAGCCCACACACCCCTAAATTTTGGCTCAGAGACACCAAGTTGTCCTGGAGCTGTGCATAAACTGGTGGCAAACCAGGATATTTTATTATCATGCCTCTCTTCCTTTCCTCCCTCTCCCCCCAACACTTTCTGTCTTGAGCACACCCCTAAGGGGGCACAGCAGGCAGCAATAGCGCTGTGCCAGCTCCTGACTCTATCTGTGGTGTTTGTGTTCCATAGAATCATTCAGGTTGGAAAAGACCTCTAAGATCATCTAGTCCAACCATCCCCCTACCACCAACATTGCCCACTAAACCATGTCCCCAGGTACCACATCTACCCTCTTCTTAAAACACCTGCAAGGATGGTGACTCCACCACCTCCCTGGGCAACCTACTCCAATGCCTAACCACTCTTTCTGAGAAGAAATTTTTCATAATATCCAACCTGAACCTCCCCTGGCGCAACTTGAGGCCATTCCCTCTTGTCCTAATGTTTACCATGTCCTGTACTTCCTCACCACCCTGCAGGCAGAGCCACACTCACCAAAGCACCGTCGTCCGTTATCAGACAGCACAAAGCCAGGAGGGCAGACACACTGGAAGCTGCCAGGAGTATTGGTGCACGTCCCGAAGAGGCAGATGTTGGGCTCCTCCTCACATTCGTTGATATCTGGGACCATTGCAGATGCATTACTTACAGAGCAGCCAAAGGTCACTCCTTTGCTCATTGCATTAAAAGCAGGTGAAGTCAGGATGTTTGGGGAGCTCTGTTGCTCACAGGTCATCACCCCTCTTGGGGACAGAAAGCCTGGCCTTACCCTTTAACCCACCTTCAGGGCAAATGGGACAATTGAAGAGGTCAGGGTACAGCAAAACCACTGACCCTCTCCTGTCCTGGCAGCAGGCCTTGCCTTGCTCTGTGCCCAATTGCTTTCAAGAGGATATTTGGGGGTGGTGATGCATGCCCCAGGCCACCCAGGAAGAATATGGTTGCTCTGAGAATAGCCCAAGGTGACCACATGCTGTGCTAAGAATGGAGGAGGCAGAGAGCCAACATTACCGATGCAGTTGTCGTTCTGTACTTCATACCCAGGGGGGCAAATACAGCGGAAGGAGCCCTCCAGGTTCTGGCAGGTACCGGGGGAGCAGGTCCCAGGCAGGCTCACACACTCATTGATGTCTGCAGAGGAGGGGAAATAAGCAATGGCAGTGTCTGTGCTCAGGTCTGAGAATTCAGGTGGAGGGTACCTTTTCTGCAGTGTGGTGGACATAAGTAACCAGGGTACAACGTGCCTGTTTGTCCCTGCAGCCCCAGAGGCTGCACCAGCACAGGGACCATCTCAAGCAAAGCCAGTCCTGCCTTGCACGGTAGTTCTTAAGGTATTGCTGGTACGACTCTGCATGCTTTAGGAGCATGGACAAGACAATATTTGCCCTCTCTGTCTGCAGGTCTCAGCTGGTTGAAAGGCACTAGCATGACTGTTCCTGGCATTGCTGGAACAGAGACACAGGTGTAGTGGGGTCCAATCCAGTTTTCCATTGGCAGTCAAATGACAATGCTTTGACTTGACAGGACTTGGGGCAGACCAAGTCTACCACTTTAGGTAGACCAGCTTGGGGACCGGGTCTCTTAGCACTACACCGTGCCAGCCATGCCAGCATACGGCGTAACTCACTGAGAAGGACTAGCCTGCTCCCCGTACACTCACCTACACAGTTCTTCCCATCAGGGGTCCGGTCATAACCCTCTTGGCACAGGCACTGGAAGGAGCCGATGCTATTGATGCACTGGCCATTTCGACATACCTGCCCCACCAGGGAGGAACACTCATCAATGTCTGTGGGAGGGAAATGACAAGAAAAGTGGGAAGAGATATGCACAGCGTGAGTGTCAGTGTACCACCTTCACCAGCCCCTTATTTCTGACTGGTAACACATCCAACTACCCCCATAGCCACTGACAGGTAACCCTCAGCCATCACTCTTATAACAGCTGCCATGTGGCACCCAGAGTCACCCCCTGCATGCCACTGTGTGACACCCAGGGAGTGCCCCTCAGCTCTTGCCAGATGACACCAATCATCCCGTTACCCGTGTGGTCGGGACTGCGTGTAACTCACCCATGCAGTCATTGTTGTGTGTTAGCTCAAAGCCAGGGAAGCAAAGGCAGTTGTAGGAGCCAACCGTGTTCTTGCAGGTCCCATTTCCACAGGGTTGCCGGTCACATTCATCAATATCTGCAGGGAAAAGGACACAGATGATTGAGGGGCGATGTGAGCTGAGAGACACTGTCTTGGATGTGCAGACAGGGTCCAGAGAGCTGCACACGTCTATGGATTTGCAAGGCCAGCCTGGGATTAAGAGGACACAGAGGCCATGTCCTTGGCTGTCCTTGGCACTACCCAGCAGGTGCTGGGGAGAGCTCACGTCCATCCTGATATCGTGATTCACTCAAAAGGCCATTGCAGGGCTGGGGCAGTCACACTGACCCATGCACATGGTCTGCTCCCCGGTGGCCTTGAAGCCGTTATGACAGATGCAGATGTAGCTGCCCTCGGTGTCAACGCAGTCCCCATGGCTGCAGACATTGGGAATCTCCTGGCATTCATTGCGACCTAAAACAAAGCAAAGTGGGCACCAGTGAGCAGAAGGGATGGACCAAATGGGAGAAGTCAAGGTGCTAACCTTTTGCAGACCCCTGCTTGCTGTGTTTGTGAGCAACAGCACAGCAGAATGGGATCTGAGTTTTCTGAGAGATGGCTCTTCAAAGAGAAGAAGCAAGAGGATTTTTTGATCTGCAATCTCTAAAAAAGTAAGTTTCATTAAAGCAAATGGCCTGAGCTGCCAAACTAAAGCTGTAATTCACAGAGATCCTTTTTTACCCCCAGGGGCCCACAGTCCCTTGGAATTATTCTAAAAGTGTAAGCATCCCATAATCACAGCACAGGTCCCCAGGCTTGACAAAAGACCAGGAACCAGTGCATGGGCCTGGCATATCCTTCATCCTGTCCTTCCTTGGGTCCACACAGGGTGGTCTGAAAAGCCAGATGAATAGCCTAGGGGAGTCAGCACCTCCCACACGTGCCTTTAGAATAGGTAGCAAACAGCTCCCATCTTACCCACGCAGGCTCCGCTCGGCGACAGCTTGTATCCAGTTGAGCATTCGCACCTGTAACTGCCGGGGATGTTGATGCAGTCAGCATTGCGCTGGCAGAGGTTCTCCCCACTGCTGCATTCATCAATGTCTGCGGGAGGAGAGAAGTGCGCACCTTGACTGTGCAGAGTGCCAACAACTCACCAGGCATTATCCTGGTAGGGCTGGAGAGGCTAATTGGAATCAACTGAATTTTTACCCTTGGTTTGTTCCAAGAAGTCTCATCATTTTTCTATTGTTTTGCAATAAAATAATGCATCTTAGGTATAATTCAACTCTTTTAAACAATAGCATTTACAAACACTAAAAAAAAAGCAAAAACAAACCAAACAAAAGAAAACAAACAAACCCCACTAAAACCAGAGGAGGAGAAAACCAGAAAGGAACATTCACAAAAATCAGCATTTTTTTTGTCCAAGATTTGATGTAGAAAAGTCAAATAAATTCAAGAAGGCTGAGAACGTGTGGATTCTATCTATGTCTGGCTGACAGCGCTGACCCTGATGCCCCATGAGCTGGGGAGATGCTAGTGCTACGTTGAGCCCCCCCGCCCCGTAGGCACCCTTGGCAGCACTGTCCTGGCTGCTCTGTTACCTTCACAGATGAGCAGGATGTTGTTGTAGCTGAATCCAATGGGGCACTCGCATCGGAAGCTGCCAATTTGATTGATGCAGACACCATTCGTGCAGATAGCAGGGATCTCACTGCACTCATCGATATCTAGACACAGATAACATTTGTCATCAAACTAGGAAGGCACAAAGAAAGCACCCCCCACAACTGGAATACTATTGCCCTTGTTCATTCTAGAAAGAAGATTTATCAGGGAAAGGCCACCAGGCAACCAGTGGAGCAACTCTTGCAGGATTAGTACTGGATCCTGCAGATAGTGCCAGGCTAGGACCGCTCTGCAGAATTCTGCCTACCCAACAGAGCCACACAAGATTGTAAGTCACAGGAGCCATAGGATTGCTGGCAGAGCCTGCACAGCACATGCTGGGAGGGATCCTACTCAGGACATCCACCTTGCTTTCTCCGAGTATACCGCTGCAGTAACATAAACACTAGCTCAGGCTGTGATACCAGGCTGGAACTGGGAAGATCAGGGAGGCCACTGAAACACTGAGATGGCTTGAGGGGCCCTGACTCTTATCTCTGTGTTCAGTACAATTCACCACCAGGCCTGCCAGCCCTTCAGTCCCACACAAGTGACTGACACGTTCTGTAGCATGGCCCATGCTTCTGAACTCTTGCTTCCTTGGAGTGGAAGATGAAGTCATCTCCCTCCTTTTCATTCTCTTGGGGTCAGGTTGGCAATGCCATGACCAGGTGAAGCAATGATTAATTAATCTGGTGTCTCACAAGCTTCCATCTTTCAGGACTGCAGAACTTCCATAGACACTCCGCAAATTCCATAGCTTTCACCAGCACCTCTGACTTTCCATCTACCAAAATACAAACCTGAAACTTCAGCTCTCAGCACCCTGAGGCTGTAATGCCTGTGCTGCTAGCAATACAAATGCCAGGTCTATCACACGTGAATTCTAGATCTACCTGGCTACAGGCTACTGGCTACTGTCTGTGGTCACTGGCCACCCATCTGTCCAGGTAGCACTGAGACCAACAGACAACTGCAAATGTGGAGAGCTCTGAGCAGCCCAGGCACTCTGGACACAGTCCTGAAGGCTTGGTGAACTGCTTGCAACTATGTTTGCCACCTCTTTCCCTTCTCTCTTCTACTCAAGGCTTAATTTGCTGAGGGAATGGAAGCAAACATGCTCACAGACACTGTGGGGAGAAAGTAGAAGGGTAGAGAGCAGACCTGGCGCTGCACGTGTGGGGTCAGAAGGGGCTGGCTGTACTCACCGATGGGCTTCCCTGTGTGGATGTCGATGATAAAGCCAGGGGCCTGGTTCCCACACAGGATCTGGTACTCAGCTGGAAGGGAAACACCGCAGTCATGGCCATGCCTGCTGGGCAGGCAGTGAGGAATGAGAGGGACAAGGGCCAAGAATGGCTGGAGTGAGTGGAGAGAGGATGTAACAGGTCAGAGGGGATCTGCGTGGTGCCTGGCCAGGAATCTCGGGGGCTGGCACATGGGGAACTATGAGCACGCGTATGGCACAGGGCAGAGAGCTTACACATGTACTGCAGGGCACAGTCACACCTACAGGCACACACGCACACTGGCACATGCACACACAGAGACATGCATGCACGTGCATGTCCCCATAGCGTTCACACCTGTAGGCACCGTCTGCCAGCCACGATGCTTTCCCTTGTCCCCCATTATTTTGTTACTCCCCCTGTGCCTGAGTCTCAAAGTGCACAGAAAATTAAGAGGGTAGCCACGATCTCGAGATGCCTTTCCAGGAAGTTTGACTTACAGCTGGCTGGCGTGGGACAGGGCTCGCACGGCTTGTTCCAGGCCTTGCCAATGTTGTAGGAGCAGCAGCACATCTTCTTGGTCATGTTGAAGGACAGCTCATTCTCACACGTGTCATTGTAGTTGCGATAGCACACACTCTTCCTCATGTCTGCAAAGGCAGCCCAGACAATGTCTTGTGCCCACCCTCAGAACGAGTGCTGCAAGCCCGAGCGAGCTCATTGCCAGGGATTTGTCAGACGGCCCAGTCCTGGTGCTCAGGGACTGCAAGTAATGCACTGGCCCAGCAAAGTGGCTGCAGTGATGGGCTGAAGCTCTGCTTGGTGAGAGCTTTGGATTCTGTCCCAAAGCAGGCAGTGGCAATGCACATCCTCTGACATGGGCAACGTGTGTGGTGTAGGGGCAGGGATGCATTCAGGCATCCTGAGTCCCAGCCCCTGCTCCCAGCACTTCCCACTCCTTCCACTCAGCCAAACTGCTCATGTCATGCTGCCCACAGCACCACCCATAAGTAGGGCACAGCCAGGGCGCTGCTGGGCCCCTTCCCAGAGTTTTGGATAATGCCATACCCATGCAGTTATTTCCTCCGTTGACTTGCATGTACTCAGGGGGGCACACACAGGTGTAGTTGCCAAGGGTGTTGTAGCAGGTCCCAGGGCCACAGATCCCAATGTGAGCAGAGCACTCGTCAATATCTGCCAAACAGAGGAGACGGGAGGTTAAAGTACTGACTGGGTACAGGTAGAGACAGGCTTGATGTGGGGTGGAGGATATGGGCTTTGCCCTAGGTATGGATAGGCCTGGCACAGGGCACATGCAAGCTGGCATAGGGACCAAGATGGCCTGGCATAAAGAAAGGGGCCAGGGTTTGTGATAACAGGAAATCTGGAAGAGAAAGGGGAAGAGATTCTGCCAACCACTCCTACAGCATAAAGGGAAAGCCCAGCACAGATACAACCACGACTCTGTTGCACACACATACACACATGCATGCACACACTTGTGCCACGGGCACCAAGCACAGTACAGCTACCTTCACAGATGCGTGTGTCCTCATTGAGGTAGTAGCCGAGGGGGCACTCACACTGGAAGCTGCCAAAAGTGTTCACACAGTTGCCACCCTGGCAGAGGCCCGGCAGCTCCTGGCACTCATCGATATCTGTGGAGGGAGAGCAGCCAGGAGGTGTTCACTACCTGGTAGACCAGACCAGGGAACGTCCTCAAACCAGGACCCCCCTCTTGTGCTGATCACACTGCCTGCAGCTCCTGCTGACACCCAAGCAGCTCTGTCAGGTGTCTGGAAAATATCTGAGCATTCACTTGCTGCTAACCATTGGGTGGTCAGGGCTCACTCAGCAGGCACTAACCAGCCCGGTGATGTGGCAGACGGTGCTCACACACGGCTAGGCTCCCCCACCTCCTGAGCCCCTTGTGAGGGTCCGGGTGGCCAGGTGGGCTTACCTTCCAGGATGACAGTGATGGGGTTGGGCCGGAAACCTTCTCCTCCAGGGCATAGGGTCTTGTACTCAGCTGTGGAAAAAGTCAGTCAGGGGGGTCCTGAGCTGAGTGAGCTCCCATGAAACAGGACAGGGAGGGAAACCCAGGGGAAACCCAGGAGAAACCCAGGAGAAACAGGACATGGGGGTAGTGATTGAGGTACAGATGGAGCAGCCTGACTCCTGTCACACTCTAAGCCAACTCAGCCTCCCTAGCTCTGCCTGTCCAATCCTGAATGGGATTATTCCACATTTCCCAGCCTTGTGACAAGGAACAAAGGATCCCAGTCTGGACCCCCAAGTTACAACCTGCCTGGTCTCCCCCCACCTTTCCCCAGCCTTGGTCTACATGTCTAACCTTACACAGCAGGGTCAGCCTCTCCTCTCTCATCTTCCCTTGCACTACCATAATTATAACAAATACTGGACCCAGGACTCCTACCCTGAGCTGAGAAGCCACAGGGGCACAGCCCCTTCTCTTCTTTCTGCCCTATGCTGCCCATCCAGCCCATCCAGTTCATCCCAGATGACTTCTCAACTCACTCGTGTTGGCTGGAGGACAAAGCTCACAGGGGTTACCCCATGCACGACCCAGTGAGCAGCAGCAAGATGCCCGGGTGACACCAACTCCAATTTCTGCACTGCAGGAGATCCCCCCATCTCCTCGATCCTGGGTGTCCAGGAAGCAGTTTCCAACACGGGTATCTATGCAAAGAAAGTACTGTGTGAGTAAGCAAAGAATTGCGTGCACAGGAAGAAAAACATCTCTCCAACCAGGAGAGCACCCACATTGGTGACACAAGGTGGGCCAGTCGTAACAGAAGGAAAGGACTTTGCTGCTGCTGCAGGGTTAAGCCCATCATGAACGGCCAGGTATTTTACAGGGCATATTGTGGTCTACCACTCCAGGCTCTGCTAGTGGCTAATCCTGGGCCACTACCAACATGAAGGACCACCAAGCTCTTGACAGGAAGGTGTGTTTACCAGACAGGTCCCCACTCACCCACACAGCCCACACCAGTGGGGTTCAACTCGAAGTCTTGTGGACAGTTGCACAGGTAGCTGCCAGGGGTGTTGACACACAGGCCATTGATACAGTTCACAGGGTCTGCACATTCATTGATGTCTGAAAAGATGGAAAGATGAACACTGAAAAGAAAGATGAAGACTGCCACAGAAACCACTCATCTAACCTGGTCTTGAACACCTCCAGGGATGGGGCATCCACAGCCTCTCTGGACAACCTGTTCCAGTGCCTCAACACCCTCTGAGGGATGAATTTCCTCCTAATCTCTACTCTAAATCTCCCCTCTTCTAGTTTAAAAACATTCCCCCTCGTCATTATCTGGTTGAGCAAACAGTCGCTCTCCATCTTTTTTATACGTCTCCTTTAAGTACTGGAAGTTCTCAATGAAGTCACCCCGGAGCCTTCTCTTCTGTAGGCTGAACAGCCCCAGCTCTCCCAGCCTTTCTTCGCAGGAGAGGTGCTCCAGCCCCTCGATCATCTTTGTCCCTCCTCTGGACCCATTCTAACAGATCAGCATCCTTCTTGTGCTGGGGGCCCCAGACCTGGATGCAGCACTCCAGGTGGGGCCTCACAAGTGCAGAGCAGAGGGGGACAATCACCTCCCTCCACCTGCTGCCCAATCCTCTGCTGATGCAGCCCAGGGTTACATTGGTCGGTCTTCCTTTGACATCGGTCGGTCTTCCCTTGTTGACTGATGCAGTCAGTATTAATAAATCTTAAAATGCTGCTAAATCAAACCTGTGTAAAAATTTCTTGAGTGACAGTACAGCTGCCTGACCTCTTCAGGGCTACCCAAAAGCTAAAGCATATTATTGAGGGCATTATCCAAATGTCTCTTAAATACCAACAAGCACGGGGCATCAAGCCACCCTCTCTAGGAAGTCTGTTTCAGTGTTTGACCACCCACACAGTAAAGGAATTTTTCCTAATATTGAATCTGAACTTCCCCTGGTGCAGCTTTGTGCTATTTCCTCAAGTCCTATCATTGGTCACTAGGCAGAAGAAATCAGCACCTCCCTTTCTGCTTCCCCTCCTCAGGAAGTTGTAGAGAGTAAGGAGGTCACCTCTTGACCTCCTTTTCTCCAGAACTAGACAACCTGAGTGTCCCCAGACTCTCCTCACAGGCCATGCCTTCCAGCCCTTTTACCAGCTTTGTTGCCCTTCTCTGGATGCTTTCAAGTACCTTAAAATCCTTTTTATATTGTGGAGCCCAGAACTGAACACAATATTCAAGGAGAGGCTGTACCATGGGTCAGTAACCCTCATCCAATGGACCCATGCAAGTCCTGTACCTGTGCAGTTGCCTCCACTCCTGTCCAGTTCATAGCCATCATCACAGGCACAACGGAACATCCCAGGCAGGTTCTGGCAGGTCCCAAAGACACAGATATTCTGGAAAGTGCATTCATCAATATCTGCAAGAGAGGGAGAGCTGGGTACTCAGGATCTGGCAAGGTGAGGGACGGGACAGGACTCTCCTGCTCCCATTGCAAAGCAGAGCCACAGCCTAGTCACCCACTTGCTAACCCATGTCCTCATGATGGTTTTAGTGCTGAGGGATATCACCTCCTGGGTGAGCAGGACCAGGAATGCTGTGTCTATGCCTTCTCCCCTCACTCCTGTTTAGTTGATTGTTCACATATTGCCTGGATCCTCAGCTTAGCCCAGCCTCTCTGCAGGCTGGGGACCAAGGCCTGGAAGTGGAAGAGCTGACATGTCTGAAGAGTAGGTCTCACCTGGAGCTGCCAGCCTGGGGAATAGCACCTTGGAGTCAGAGCAGAGCCTACAGTTCAGCACTGACATTGTGGTACCCAGCACTGATGGTCAGGGTTCTGACTACCTTCAAGAACCCAGTAGCCTTGCACCACCAGATGATGGTGTGTCTTGCTTAGTGGTGGATCAGGTGGCTATAGTGCTGAGGAAAGACAAAGGCCAGAAAGGAGGTAGACCCTGGATATCTTGAAGTAGCTAACAAAACTCTGGGCACTTACCCTGGCAGGCCTTGCTGTCCTCTGTGGGATTGAAGCCCATTTCGCACTCGCAGCGATAACCCCCAGGTGCATTGAGACACTGTCCGTTCTCACACAGGTTCACATTGTCCGCACATTCATCCACATCTAGGGAGAGACAGGTGTGAGACTGAAATGGTGTCCACCCAAATATAGGAGCTTTTTCCACCCCGCCCAGGAAAATCCCACAAGCTTGTTCCCATCCCTCTGCTAGGAGGCTGCAAAGAAGGGGCTGCGATACTTCTTGATCCCCCCCAAACACCAGCTGAGAAGAAGGTGGATCTCTGCTGAAGGTACCTCAGCAGGCTGTGGTGCAGGGCAGGCTGCAGTGGGTTTTGGAGGTTATCTGGTTTGGGGAATCCCACACATGTAGCCAGGTGCTGGGTGAGTTTGAGAGGGGTGAGACCTTTGCCTCAGCAGGACACTCAAGCCACATTCCTGCTGCTGAGTCTGTGGGACTTACCTGTGCAGGAGAAGCCATCCCCATTGAAGCCTTCTCGGCAGGCACAGCGGTAGGACCCTGGTGTGTTGATGCAGTTGGCGTTCAGGTTGCACTTGTGCTCTTCAGTTGCACACTCATCCAGGTCTGGGGAGGGAAAAGCACCCTGTCAATTCAGACACACATACCCACGCATACACCCTTACATCCCTTTATATATACCACACACATTGATCCAGTGAGTCCCTGCACTTGTGTATGTGCACCATACATACACCAGCACATCCCTACACACCTCCTACACCCACATATCCCTGCATACCTACTACACCATGCCCCAACACCCCACCAGCCACATTGCCAATTTGACATTTGTCCAAACACATCTCAATATCACACACCCACACTCCACATCCCACAAACATATGCCCTTGCTGCCACCATCACTCGTATCCTTCCCGGACGGTCACAGAGCCTGACAGTGCAACACCTGCAGCCCGCCTTCATCCTACACCTACACTTTGAAAAATCCTCATGCAGGACCCCTTGGGCTCAAGACCATTGTAAGCCAACTCAGCCCAACCTTCACAGGTACCCACAGAGCACCTGGACACACCAATATGCTCTCCTAGGATGAGAACTCACCATTGCACTTCAGCCCATCTCCAAGCCAGCCTGTGCGACACTTGCACTTGAAGCTCCCAGGCACATTGATGCAGGAGGCATGCATGTCGCAGTTGTGAGCCCCAATCTCACATTCATCAATGTCTGCAAGAAGGAAGGATATCAGAGCATGACACAACTTAGCTTCCCCAAGAACAGGTTGCCCTGGGGTTGTATCCTTGAGCTGAAGAGCTATCTTTGTTCCCCTCTGGAATATAGAGACAAAAGGAAGGACAGCTCCCTGGCTTGGCTATAAACCAGGAAAGTGTCACCCTGACTGAAACTTCCCTTTCTGCCAGTGTGTGCCTGCCCAGGAGGGGCTCCCAGCCCCAGGGGTGCCCACAGTATCCCCCATCAGAGGGATGGTGTTCCCTCCGGGGCAGCTGCAGGAGGTGTTTGTGAGAGCTCCCACCATCACCCCAGGGCTTCACTGCTGGTGTGTTCCCACCTGTGCAGCCTGTGGTTCCCTTCTTGACGAAGTAGCCCAGCTGGCAGTGGCAGATGAAGGAGCCCTTTGTGTTTTCACACTCGCCATGCAGGCAGATGTTAGGGTTGAGATCACATTCATTCACATCTGCAGGAGAAAAAGGGCTTGCTTTGAGCACCACAACAACCATGTCCTGACTTTGAGGCAAGCTTCTGCTTCTCTCCTTCCTTCCCTCCCCCAGCAGCCTCGTGGTACAGTGTTGATGTGCCCAGGGCACAGCTATGTCCTTACCAATACAAGTCTTCATGTCCAGGGATGCCATGAAGCCATCGAAGCAGAGGCAGCGATACTCCCCAGGGATGTTAGTACACTGCCCACCATCACAGATGTCTGGATTATCCTCACATTCGTCAATATCTAGAGAGAAGAAACCATTCCTGAAGTCAAGAAGTTAGAGCCAGGGAAAGAGTATTGTGGGAGCAGTAGGGGGCAGGAGGGAGTCACAGGAGGGGCTGTGTAACAAGTTATATACAGGCCTGGGGGGGCCTGTAAGGAGGGGCTGGACATTGAATCACAGAATCGTAGGGGTTGGAAGGGACCTCCTGAGACCATTGGGTCCAACCCCCCTGCCAAAGCAGGTTCCCTAGAGCAGGTTGCCCAGGTAGGCGTCCAGATGGGCCTTGAATATCTCCAGAGAAGGAGACCCCACAGCCTCCCTGGGCAGCCTGTCCCAGCGCTCCGTCACCCTCACCGGGAAGAAGTTCTTTCGCGTGTTGGTGTGGAACTTCCTGGGCTCCATCTTGTGGCCATTGCCCCTTGTCCTGTCCCCACAGACCTCTGAAAAGAGGTTGGCTATGTCCCTCTGTCTCCCACACTTCAGGTATTTATAAACATTGATAAGATCCCCTCTCAGTCTTCTTTTCTCAAGGCTGACCAGACCCAGGTCTCTCAGCCTTTCCTCGCAGGGGAGATGCTCCAGGCCCCGTATCATCTTTGTGGCCCTCCACTGGACTCTTTCCAGGAGCTCCCTGTCTCTTTTGTGCCGGGGAGCCCAGAACTGGATACAGTACTGCAGGTGAACTGACAGCAGTGCAGAGCAAACCTTAGTCCAGAGAAATCACCTCTCCAGAAGTGACCTAAAAACGAGACCCCCTCACTCTCACACTACGTCTGGCAGGCAGTGGATGCAGAGGACCCTGGGACAGCACCTACGAGAGCCAAGCTGAACACTCACCTGCACACGATCTCTTGTCTGGCATCAGTGCATAGCCTTCACTGCAGCTGCACTCATAGCTGCCCTCCGAGTTGGAACAGTGCGTGTCACAGCCACCGTTGGTTATGGTGCACTCATCAATGTCTGGGGGTGAAGGGAGAAGTCAGGCATCGAGTTAAGTCATAAGCTGGGATGCATGCAGTGCAGCAGACCTGCTCAGATTCAGTGCCAGCATGCAAGAACAAGGTGGGAGAGATGCCTTCATGATGGGCTTGTTGCAGAGGGAACAAAGCTCCCCTGCCCAGGTGAAAGCATTCTTGCCTTCACTGTCAACCACTTCCCAGCTCACAAGTTTCATAGCTGGTGATAACCCTTTGCCAACAGGCAGGAGGTTCCCCCCACACCTGATGTTAACTTATACTCAGGCACCCTGCTGAGCATCATAAGAGGTACGAAGCCAGGAGGGTCCTGGATGCATACTGGGGTCTTGGCATAGCATTTGGAGAAGTGGAGCACTCACCGACACAGCCCTGTCTGTCTGGTGTGGCCTGGAAGCCCGAATCACAAGCACACTGGTAGGTACCGATGATATTGACACAGCGTCCATTGCGACACAGGTTGTCACTGAGGGAGCACTCATTGATATCTGTGGTGGAGAGAAGAGTTTGAGCAGCCAGCCATCCTGCTACCATGTCAAGCATCATTTCATACACAGCCCTGGGTACCCTGATGTACTACTGGCTCTAAACTCAATTTGTCCTTGCTTTCTGACCTGATACTCTCCCGCGTACTTTCTTGTCCTGAGAAGAGAAAGCAGGCTGATTCCCCAGAGCCATGACCTGCAGTCCCTAGGCTCAGCCCCAGGCTGGTCTGATTTAACTCTACCTTCATTCTTCTGTCCTCTCTGAGTCAGCAGTTCACTGCCTCCTCCCATCATTACTTGGTGCTGTTTATGATTCCCAGGAGCCTGAAACACAGATTCCTGATCATGCTAGAACCCAGCTCAGCTCAGACTGCCCTAGGCAAGTTCCTTTTGCTTCCACACTTACTGCCAGCTTGCAGGTTATGGCTGTGCAAATAGTCTAAACAAAGCTACAAATGAGCACTAAAACTTGGTTGTTTAACACATAACAAGCACTTGACACTGCCTCACACTGCCTAGACCAATCTCAGAGATTAAAAGGGACTAGGAACCATTCCTACTTGGGGTGTCACCAACTTGCTTGGGAGGCTAGACCTTGGTTGTATGGATACAACCACAGAGTTGTTGTGTGGGTAGAGATCGTGGGGCTTCAGGCCCAGAGAATATTTAATTTACTGGTAGAGATATAGCTATAGCAGCCAGTAGAAAACCGAGATCTGTCTTCTCCTTACCAGCACCCCACTGCTCTGTATTCAATGAAGAGCAGGTAGAACAAGAGACATAAATGCAGTGAAACCCTGGGAGTCATCTCAGAACTTCCTGGTTCAGTGTATTCTACACATATACGGAATTGGAAGAAAATTCATGGGCCCAGTATGAGACTCCCTGCATCATTATCCTTGATCAGACTATGGTCATAACATAGCTTTCCATCACCTTACCTACACAAATGTTCCCTTCAGAAGTCAGCTCGTGTCCAGGCGGGCAGATACATTCAAAGCTGCCATCTGTGTTCATGCAGATCCCGCCTCGGCACAGCAGTGGGTCCTGCTCACACTCGTTGATATCTGCAGAGTGACATGAAATGTGGTTAATTGTTCCCTTCAGCTGGGTTTTCCCAATGTGGCAGCCAAAAAAAGCCCCCCAAAATTTGTCATCATCAGAAAGAATTGTGAGGACAGAAAGAATCAGTTTGCTGCTGTATAAAGTGTGCCCACATCTTGAGCACTGTGTGTGTGCAGCTGGTATCTTTGCAAGTTAGGATATACTGTGAAAGCTAAGCAAAAGAGCCATGGGGATGGAGTGGCTGCCTTATAAAAAGACATTAAAGTAACTTAGACTCTGCTGTTTGAAGAGAAGTAGAATTTGATTGATGCTCACAGAATCAGCAAAGCAGTGTCTATGCTGAATTTAGAACAACGGTTTACTATATGCTTCCATACACGAAGGGTGCCTTTGGTGAAAGTAGAATGGATCATTTAAATTGGTTAAAAGCAAATACTTCTAGCCCCAGGAGGTTGTAGAGATAGATAGGATCAGCAGGCAGCTGATCAAAATATAATTAGACAAGAAGTTCATAAATGGATGTGAAAAGGTCTGGGTGGAGACATTGCTTTCAGCATTCCTAATAAAACTTGAGAACTTCCCCTGAGGCTGACATGCAGGACTGATGCACAGAGAGCCTGTGTTGTGTCTCACGAACGTCTGACTTCAATTTACATATGTTTTGCTGTTCTCCCAGGACCATCTATGGCACTCTCAACCCTTCACACAGAGCCCTTCCTCTACAAGTACTGCCATTCAGCACAGTTCTGCCTTTGCAACCAAACAAAGGTAGAAGACTCACTGCCCTGGGGAGAGCAAACACTGTCAGGGATCTCTCCTCAGCATCAGGACTCCTGCAACGCCCCTAGAAGGCAATGTAGAAATTTGGCTTGATACCAGGGAACAGAGAGCTAATAAACTTCTCACAGCATCTCTACAGGCCCAGGTCATGTGTTGTGTAATCGACAGTGCCCAGGTGCAGCCAGAAGACAAATAGTTAGCTGGACAACCAGACACATAGACAGCAGCTTGGAATGAGGTCATTTGTCAGATCTGGTACCAGAGACTCTCTTCCCCAGGGAAAAACAGTAAGGGTGCTGCTCTGCCCTAGAGATGAGCCCTTACCCATGCAGTTCTTCATCATCATGAAGCCGCTCTCGTAGCCTTCAAAGCACTCACACTCGAAGCTGCCCGGCGTGTTGACACAGGTACCATGGCCACACAGGTCTGGTGAGATGCGGCACTCGTCGATATCTGTGGGGGATGAAGACCAGCTAGTGGTGGCAGGACAGGCTACAAAGCACAACAGCTGGCACTGGGCTGCCTCTCTCTGGTGCAGGGCTGATCCTTCCTACCACAAGCTGGAGGAGGGTCACAGGTTGTTTGTGACTCTGCCCTTTGCTTCTCTGAACATCCCTAAGATAATTGCCACGACTCCTCTGGGTGCCACCATAATGCTAAGCATCCCACAAGGCAGTGGGATGGGCAAGAGTGGTTCAGAGGAACATTTTTTTTTCCCTTACCTGTACAGTTCCTTTCCTCAGCATCCAGAGCAAAGCCACTGCCACAGAGACATCTGAAACTGCCGATGGTGTTCCGACAGGTCCCATGAGTGCACAGACCAGAGAAGACCTTACATTCATTCACATCTGTACGGGAAGGTTGAACAGCAGTGTTTCAGGAGAGCGATGTCTGCAATGAACTTAGGGTCCCGGAACCAGGCTCCTTGGGCTGTAGCTGAGATAGGCTGAGCACAGCCCACAATTAACCACCCCCCTCTTTCTTCTCACCTTTGTAGAAGGGCCTGCCAGAAAGCACATCTCCTCGGTTGGCAAAGCCAGGTCCCCTTGGGCAGATGGCCTTGTACTCGTTAGAGCCGATCTTGGGACATTCTTCACAATCGATGCCCCAGGCTGAGCCCACAGAGCAGCAGCACATGTCAATCCGGTACTTGCCCGGCAGAGGCTCCGTGCACTCATCTTCATCCCACTTCATGTAGCACTGTTCCACACGCACATCTGGTGAGAGAGCAGAGCTGAGTTCCTGCCTGCAGCACCTGACCTCTGGAAAGGCCAGAGGTATTTTTTTTTCTGGGACATCAGCCCTGTGCCATAGTTAGCATTGTCCTTAGAACAGCTTTGGCTGGGGCCAGAAAACATCCTCCAAACAATGCCCAGGTACAGGCCATTTGGATAAATGGCCACCTTATTTGGGACGATATTAAAGATTATTGATATGGACATGGCTGGCCTGTGGACTGTTGGCACAATGGCCAGAAAACAGTCCCTCCTTGGGGGAGCTAGTAGTGCAGATGACCCTATGAAGGGCACACGTTTTTCATGATGTGCCCAGAAAGCAGCTGGGAGTTGCTTTAGGGCTCCTGGGCAGGGTCATTAACCTGTATTGTTAGGTTATCTGCTTAAAGTCTGATCACTGTAACAGCCGTGACGTACAGAAGTGGTGGACCTTTGAAAACAGCACGCAGAATTGACTACTCCTGATATCCACGCAAGGACAAAGGTTGCACTACTGGCTGGACCTGGGACATGAAGCTGTGGCATACTTGCTTTCTTTGGGCTGCTTGCTTGGCTGCTCCTAACAAGTTTTACATGCTTCAGACAGCAGCACTCTTGGGGATTGATTGATGGCATGTGGTTGGATACGGGATGGTTGGGCCTATGTGGAGATGGCCGAACAGACATCAGGAGTCTTGCTCAGACGGACCAGATGAGGTGTTCTTACCCACACATGTCCTAGCGGTGCCGTCGAGGGTCAGCCCTTCTGGACACTCACACCGAAAGGACCCGGCAGTGTTTACACAGCGGCCATTTGGACAGACGCCAGGGAAGACTTCACACTCATTTACATCTGTTGGCAGGAAAGCAAGAGGCAGGCATGAGGGTGGCACATAGTCGTGCCCAGTACAGCTTCGAGGGGCTCCAGGAGAAGCTGGGAAGAGCCCAGAGCTGCCCACCTGGCTAGCACTGGAAGCTTGTCACACTGAAAAACATGCTGCAGGCACAGGCACTGCCATACCCAGACACTTTTGCAAGGAGGCTGCATCATGAAGCCTTTTCAGAAAGGAACAGACAGAGAGTGTGGTCCTGTTGCACAGGTCCACAGCTGGCACAGAGCTGACAGAGCAGCACCACGACGCATAAACATAACTGCTGTGTGTACACACACTGGTGCTACACACCACTGAACGGCCTCCATTTAGAGCACCCCGTCTGCAGTGTTCAGGGCAGATGCCAAAGCAAGAAAGCACGAAATAACACAGAAGGTATGAGACTCCAACCAGCCGTGTCCAAACTCAAAGATGCAGAAAAACAACAAATAAACAATGACTATGTTCCCAATTAAAAAACTCTTCTGTGTCCTGCAACACTTTACCTTCACATGTGACCCCCTTCATCCTGGCATAGCCCCGGGGACAGGCAGTATCTGCAAGAAAACAGGAAAACAGAGGAACGTTGGCAGATAAATGGGCTGCATCCTACTTTCATGATTTGTTTGCCAAGAAGAACCTTACCAATCTCACAGCGCTCACAGGGGCTGCCCCATGCTGCTCCCAATGTTGCACAGCACTCTGATTTCAATGTGGCCCCATTGATGTTCACCTCACAACGTCCATCCTGGATGTTCAGCCAGCATGTCCCTTTCATGCTGTCTGTAGGGACAAAGGCAAGGCTTTGAGTCAAGAGCTGCTCCTTGGCTAATGTTCCCAACTTCATAACAGCCAGCCTTTCACAATAAGCAGGTAGGAGAAACTATCCATAAGCTGCAGTGTGACTATTGCTTTCTGTCTCTACTTTATTTATCAGGCATGGGGCCAAGCACTTTGTAGCATGGACCCAAACTGCTGTTCCTTAGAGCCGTGTCCCACTGCTATGCTGTGGAGCAGCATTTCTGTGCTCTTTGATACAACTACAATTGCATCAGTTCCGTGTTCTGCCCTTTTTCTATTCTCAGCCTGCTCCTCTTCTGGATAGAAAGAGTCCCTTCTGCATAGCTGCCCCAGGTTGCTATACACCAATGCCATGCAAGGCCCTGACCATCTAGGAAGTGAGTACCTTCTCATCATCTTGATGAGAAAGGATCTACTTCATCTTGATGTGCCTTAATCTCATCACACTACAAATCCATCTGGTGAGTGAGAATACACCACCATGAGCTGTAGGGTCCCCTTGGGCCCCATGCCTGTGCTTTGTCTTGCTGCAGCACAGTTAGGGATTTCTGACTGGTACAATGCCCAGAGCACTGTCTGAAGTTTCAGCATTTCAGGTTTCCTGGATGCATAAGAGATATTAATTGCTACAATTAACAATAAGAAAACACAAGATGAGAAAGAAAGGCCTCAAAGGATATCCACCCCTGGGCCAGGATCACAGGACTTGCTTCAGGTGAACAGCAAGGTCTGCTGTAGGGCAGCGCTGATAATCAGTGTCCTGGAGTTGCATCCAGAAGGCCATATCCTTACCCACACAGATGGTGCCACTGGGGTCCAGCTTGCTGCCTGGGGAGCATTCACAAGCAAAGGAGCCAGCATTGTTCCTGCAGACACCGTTCACGCAAGGGTTAGAGGTGCACTCATTGATATCTGCAGAAAGAAATGGACTGTCACTGTGGTAAGTAAGTGCTGTGGGATGCAGTCTTCTGGGCCAGGGACTTGGGGAGGCAAGAAGCAAAGAACATGAAGAAGGGAAATTTTCAGCTGCTCAGAAGTTCACCAGTCCAGGCCGTTAGAATCCTGCATGTACAACTCCAAGTATGCGCCATCTCAAAGTGGATAGGCCCTGACAGCAGGCACTGAAATTAGCAAGCTTCTTCAGCGTTGGGGGAATAGATGGATTGAGGCTAGTCGATGGAACTACTGGGAAATTGTAGGGCTTTGGCTTTCCTAATCTGGTCCCTGGCTGCTCAGACTATGTCTCTGCATCTCTTCCATGCTATCTGTCCTTGCTTCCACTCTCTGTAGGACTTGTTTTCTGTTTGAGTTTGGCCAGGAGCTCCTTGTTCATCCATGCAGGCCGCCTGGCATTTTTGCCCAATTTCCTCTTTGTTGGGATGCATTGCTCCCAAGTTTGAAGGAGGTGATCCTTGAATATTAACCAGCTTTCTTGGGCCTTTCTTCCCTCCAGGGCTTTGTGCCATATTACTTTATCAAGCAGATCCCTGAAGAGGCCGAAGTCCAGGGTACTAAGCTTTCTGTGCTTCCTCTTTGCTGCCCTCTAGGTCCAAAACTGCACCATTTCACGGTCACTGCAGCGAAGGCTGCCCTTTGAGTTTCCCATTCCCCACCAGCCTTCCCCTATGAGGACTAGGGCTTGTGAATGAAAGGCTGCTTCTATCTGTCTGTAAAAGGCCTCATCTGCTTGGTCTTCTTGATCAGGTGGCCTGTAGCAGACTGCTGCTATAATGTCCCCTGACCCTGTCCTCTGGACTCACTCACTCAGGGATGCTGCTGGCTAAGGGGGAGCAGCCACAATGTTGACCATGGCCTTTACGTGCTTGTCTGCATCAGATGTGAGGCTTCTTAGCATTTGCCATTTATCACGTTCTTTACAGATAATGAGGGTTTTGTCTAAACAGATGCATAAAGTGCCAGTATTTTCATAGCATCATGGAATCATAGAATATCCCGAGTTGGAAGGGACCCACAAGGATCATCGAGTCCAACTCCTGTTACCACACAGGTCAACCCAAAAATTCAGACCATGTGACTAAGTACACAGTCCAAACGCTTCTTAAACTCCGACAGGCTTGGTGCAGTGACTACTTCCCTGGGGAGTTTGGGGCTTTGCGGTCAGCAAACAAATCTCTCCTACTACAAAACTGTAAGCTTTCAATCAAATACCCCAAATTTGTAATTTTGGTCAGGTTCTAGCTACAATTTTGGGAGCTTGTAGGAAATTGTTCTGGTTTGCAGTCACTGAAAAGCTTTTGGGGTTTGTATGTCCACTATTTTGAATAAAGAGTGAAATTCCCCCTGGAAAAAAAAAATAATCCCCAAATCTGGCCCTGCTCCAGCTCAAACCACTGTGGGCAAAAAAGAACCAAAGACACATTAAACTTTGAGCTCATTTTGGGCAGGATGACAAGACATAGCTCACTCTTCATAACTTGCAAAGATGCTCTCTGTTGTCTTAAGAGCCACATTACCTTCACAGGTGTCTGTCTCAGTCCTGAAGACAAAGCCCTTTGGGCAGGTGCAGGTGTAGCTGCCAGGTGTGTTGCGGCACAGTCCGTTGTCACACAGCAAACGATTGACAGTACATTCATCAACATCTGTGAAAAAGATAGGGTTTCTGAGCTACAACACCAGGGTCCGTTCTTTCAGTTTGCCAGCCCTACAGCACTCCAACAGCCTGAGAGGCACAGAAATGCTCCTTTTTGCCCAGACCAATACTATACAAGGCATGACGTGTGTAAGCAAACACATACAGGTCTGCAGACAAAACCAGAAGGTAGTTGAGACAAAAAGACATCAGCCTCGCCAACACTGACTGCTTTCAGCAACACTAGGTAGTAGGATGCACCTCTCTAGGGACTTAACCCAGCTTAGGCAGTGCTGGTATTTCTAGAGTAGGCTAGTCCACCCCATACAGCCCAGCATCTTTCTTAGCGCTCACTGCCCTTGCTGTCTCTTGAGGGTCTGGTGTTTTCATGCCTGACACCTTGGTATCATCACCAGGGAAAGTTTCTTGTACTGGTGGCAGTTCTACTCTGTGTAGGAGGTCGGAATAGGTCCTGAGGGTTCCTCCACAAACACTCCTGTGATTTATGTCATCTATCCCTCCCTTCTATTCAGGTTCTTTATCCAGTCAATGGAAGGTGGACAGCAGGTGATCTGGTGTGCCTCAATCCACACTTGGGGGGGGTCTGGACTGTGTTCCAGAGTGGCCTGCCCCTTTCTTGACTGTAGAGCAATCCTACAGCAATAGGTTTAGCGAGATGACCAGGGGGAGATATAGTCCCATCCTCAAAGCAATGCAATGTGGAAAGTATGTTAAACCCCACACGTACATTTTCTCACACAGTACCTTGTGCTTTTCCACATGGACAAGGCACCACTGACTACAGACAGTGCTGAGGGCATCAGCTGCTGTATCACCTCAGGCTCCTGTGCAGCTGCACTGTGAAGGTCTGTGTCTGATTCCTAGCCTCATACGCTACATGTGCACCCCCTCCCTACTACCACGGGACTATGCCACACTGCTTCCTTATGACAGACTGGGCTAGGGCTGCCCTGAACTCACCCACACAGTTCTTGCCCGTGGGATCTGACTCATAGCCCAGGTTGCAGATGCAGCGGTAGCTCCCACGCAGGTTCTCACACATGCCGTTGGGGCAGATGTCTGGGTTAAGGGCACATTCATTGATGTCTGCACAGAGAGAGAAGTCAAATTAGATGGATCATGGCCAACCACAGACAAAGAAATCTTCCATACTCTAATTCTCCATAGCTTCTTGATGTCAGTAGCCAGCTAGGGCACCCCTCTGCAGAAATCTCTCCTTCTTGTCCCACCGACCCTCTTGGTGTAACCTAGTAAGCTCTGGGGAGCCTCACCCCTTTCTTCCTAGTACTTTGGAGCTGGGGATACACAGCTGGTATGGTACAGGGCTCTGAGCTCAGGAGGAGAGAACTGGACAAGGAGTTGAGAGGCACCCAGACTCTTTACCACATGGAGGGCTCTCTGGTCCTTCTGTTATCTTCTTGAGTCTACTGACAGTGCCCGTCTCCCGCATACTCAGGTCAGACCATTTAATTGTCCTGCCTATTTCAGTAGGCAAGAAGGTGGAAGGTGCTGTGAGCAAGATGCTGGGGACAACTGGAGTAAACACAGAGCATGATGGGCAACCTACCTGTGCACATCCAGCCCTACCACGGAGGACCATTGCTAGAGGTAGAACAGGGAAAGAACACCCAGACGTGCTGGAGAGCACCCTGTGGGCAGCTGGACTGGCAAAGGGTCATGTCCATGGCTAGATAGTCACAGCAAAGCCCTTCCATTGGCACTGAATCCCTGTGGCCCCTAACCTAGCTGTGGTCCCCAGACTTGCATAGACTCACTGACCACACAGTCACCAGGCTGGAAGAAGTCCCGATCAGGCCAAAGTGAATTTCCTTTTCCTACTGTTTGACATAAAAAACTGTTTGAGAACAGCTTGGCACCCTGGAATGAGAGATGTGAGGACCTAAGGCCCTGGAGAGTGTGTGGTGATGGCAGGGCAGGGAAAGAGGTGAGTGTTATGTTCGGGTGAGGGCAGGGCCATGGGCCAATGAGCCTGTAGGATGTCAAAATCTCAGCTTCAAAGACTTGCGAGGTGCCTTGGACAAACCTATCCCAGCCTGAGAGATTTTGGGACTGTTCTGCAATGATGTGCAGTGGGTATCACAGGCCACTGCTACCCACTTGCATGGTGGGTGGACTTAGGCCTGCAGGAGGTCTGATAGTCAAGAGATGTGGGTGTCCCTGCCATCACCAACCTCCTGCCCTGGAGGGAGTTCTGTCCTTAAGAGGAGAGCGCTCCATGTCAACAGAACCAAGAACATGAGGAGAGCAACACGGAGGGGTGGCAGCCATATGGACAGCTCCTCCTGCTTTGTGCTGATATCATTTCACTGCCCTTTTTTGCAAACCTCTTTTTTTGAAGCAAACCTCTCGTGGCCAGGCAAAAAGATATTATCATGGCAAGAAACAGCCTCCCCACTGAACAAGGCACATTTTCATTTGTACAGCAGTGTCCTCGCAGTGCCATAGTGCCAGGTGGCAAGCAGCCCAGGCTGGGGCTTTCCAGACACTGCTGGCCTTTGTCTCCATGCAGTTGGAGTTCAGTTACATCCCCAGGGAACTGCAACCCTGGAGAGGTGCTGAGTGTAAATAGCCCTGGCTGCAGGCAGTTCTGGGCTGACCAAAGCATGTCTGACATTAATATCTTGCTAGAAAGCATCTTATCATCAGCCTGAGACTGATTTCGGCCAAGAAATGGTACCCTGGAAGGAAGCCCATGAAGCCACCAGCATTTTGCCTCTGGCTCATTCCCATTTGGAAAGTTTTGAAAGACCATAGATAGCTGGCTGCCTTGTGTTCTTCCTGCTAATCCAAGCACTGCCCAGGGCTGGCAGCATAGCTGCCTGCCTGACATCTTGCACAGCTGTCTAATTCAGAGCAGCCCCTTGGCAACATGTCTCATGCAGCACAACATGCACTTATCACCTCCCTCTCCTTGGAAGACTGTGAACCCTCTTCTGCGACCTAGAAGCTGGAGGACAGAGGAGGGAAATAAGCAAGAGGATGCAACTGGTCACACTCTTCACTCCTATCAAAGCAGTGCATAAAACTAAACTCTGTGTTCACATCCCCAGAAACGGAGTTGCAGGGTGCCAGAAATCAACTACTTGATTCAATATGCAGTCTGCAGGGTTGTTTGCTTAATATTAACTCAAGGTTTTGTAGGGAGGAAGAAAGACATAGAACATCCCTATCCTCTTGTGCCCAGGCTCATGTCCACCCACAGACACTCACTAACACAGAGATATAATCTTGCATGCACTCACAACCACCCAGGCTATGCAGCCTCCCCCAAGCTTACTCACAAAGTGCTCTCACATAAACAGGCATAATGGTCTAATGCTCCTCCACAGCACTGAGTCCCTTATGGCACACGTTCCCACAGTCACACAGATGTATGCACACTCAGTTAAAAGCAGATGAAAGAAAGAGCTGAGAATGACTTTAGATGCGTCTATCTAGAATATAGTATTTGGGATGCATGTACCTCTGCCATCAGCTGTTATACCGATGCCGCTGCTGCAGAGTGCCTGGAATTCAGCTGCGGAGAAAGCACAACAGAGCCATTAGCTTTTCTGGACAGTTCAAGCACAGTGGCATTAATCTGGGATTTATTGTTTGTTTGTTAGAATGTCATTTGTGGGCTTCCAAGCAGTGTCTGTTTACACTTAGGCAATGTATATTTTAGAGCTGGTACTCACAGCTAATAGTCCAAAACTGTGAGAATCTCTGCAATGAGATCGGCATCAGATTTGCTTGTTGATTCAACCTAAATTTGTTGACTGCAAGGTTACACCCCTTTCCCCCTGCCCATGGCTTTTCCGTACCATTGCCAAGCTGTCTAGGCCATCTCGTGAAGAACCTGTCACAGACTCAGAACATCTCTGAGCACCTTCTTGGCTTTTTGCAAACCCAGACGGAAGAGGAGCTCACCAGAGTTTTTCGCAGGACAGGGTTGGCAGGGCTCTCCAAAACCATGATCTGGGTTAGCACAGCAGCACTCGGACTTCGTGACTGCTCCTGGAAAGGGCCGCGCACACGTGCCCTTTTTAATGCCTCCGTAACAGGTGCTGCGCATGTGGGTGTCCACACAGACTCGTCCATCCACCCCGATAGCCAGGCCTCCAAGGCATTCACATCGGAAGGAGCCCTCTGTGTTTATGCACCAGCCATTCATACAGATTCCTGGTGTCTCACACTCGTCGATGTCTGGAGGAGGAAGCACAAACTGGCTGTTAAGCTACCCATGGGCAGGAGAACACAGAAAGGGGCTTTAGCTTATTGCATTAGCTTATTAGCATTATTATGATGCTTTAGCATAATGTTCTGCCAGGCTCTGCTGATGATTCAAGGAAAGGAATAGGGATCTGGAGGTCTTCAGTCTCCTGAGACCGACCCCCTTCTCAGAGCAGCAGGGTCTGTACTCTGCTATGTTAATGGAGCAGTGAGACAGAGAATTCACCTTGTGTCACAGCAGTGTGTTAGAGGAGTGCTACATTTTCCTCTTCTTCCTTTCTCCACTCTGCCTTCACACCCTAAACTTCCTGGCTTTGGGAGGTGACACACGAACCCTGGTGGAAGATACTGTAGAGGCTGGGGAAGCCATGAAGATGATGGCTTCCAGCTAACACTGTGTAAGCCATACACAGCTTCACAGCCCTGCTTAACCTCCTGTGGAAAGAGGATTTAAGCTCAAATTTGCACCGAAATAGTTGAGGTGCAAAAAAATTTTCCCTTGTGCCCACTCTGTTGTTAGGGAAGAATTTCTGGCAGCAGAGCAGGAGATGCCTGGAACCAGGCTTGCTTTTTCTTAGCTTCCCTTGGCCTCAGACTCATTGCAAGTCCCCAAAAACATGTGTGACAGACTGGGAAGAGAGCAGAGGCCAAGCTCAGAGGCCTACTCACCGACACAGTAGCGTCCGTTGGGAGCCAGCACAAACCCTGGCTTGCAGATACATTTGAAGCTGCCATCTTCATTGATACACATCCCATTGAGGCACATATTGGTTGTGGCACATTCATCGTGATCTGAGGAGGACAAACAGAAAAAATGAGCAGGGTCTGAGAGCTCCAGCAGGACTCTCCTGTGCTCAGACACTCCTGTCACCAAACTTGTAGTCAAATTGCTTCTTACAGCAGTAGGTGCTAATCCTCAGGCAAAGTTCTCACTGCTACTCCTGTTAAGAACTGTCCTGTACCTCAGTCAGCTGGTCCAGCTTGCAGTAGGACTTGTACCTTAGCTTCTGGAGGCAGCAACTCTCAAGGTGATAGAGAGTATCTTGCTTCCATACCTCTGCTCTGCTCTGCTCTGCTCTCCTCTCCTCCCAAGAGATACCCACTCAAGATACACTCTGCCATAGCAGTGTCTATCCAGGATGAAGGAAGATCAGCACAGATTAAAGTATCCCCCCAGGCAGGATGTAGTCTCAGCTCAGATTAAAGTATCCCCCAGGCAGGATATAGTCTCAGCTCAGCTCCAACTTCCCCACGGCGATGGATGATGACATATCAGGAAATAGCTTACCAACGCAGTTCTTGCCATCAGGGGTGATTTCAAAGCCAGCATTGCAGATACACTGAAAGCTGCCATCAGTATTAACACAGCGTCCATTCCTGCACATCACTCCATTCATGATGCACTCATCAATATCTGGCAGGGAAATAAATATAGGAAATCAGCGGCAGTTGGACTGAGGATCAGTTCCAGCTTAATCAGCTCCATAAGAAACCCAGAAAAGTGCTCTCAGTCTTTCATAGTGTATTCTGCTCCAAGATGACAGTCTTCTCCTCTGTGCAAACTGCAAAAGGTGGAAATGTATGAAAAGCTCTCTGCATGTTCTGGGAGCAGCACTAATTTTGAGATTTTAGAGCTCTGGGATCTCAGGACTTCCATGATGTCCTGGTCGATATCCTGCCCTAGGGCTCCCCTTGTATCTGAAACGATCCTATGCCTGTTCGAGCCCATAGTAGGCAGCAAAAAAACTCACACAAAAAGCCATGGACAGGCTTACTACTAAGTGTCTCAGAGACACTTAACTAACTATTAACTTAACTCTTTGATAATCCTGCTGAAATTGGTGTAGCATACAGTGTCTCCCCCAAAAGGCAGGGACAGAGAAGACATACCGATGCAAGCCTGCTTTGTAGGGGTGCTCTGGAAGCCTTCATGGCACTTGCAGTGATAGGAGCCAGGTGTGTTCACACAATCACCGTGCACACAGGGGCTGCTGGAGCACTCATCCACATCTGCAAGAAGAAAAGCTTAAATCTGTGAGTCACTAAGGGAACACACACACAGCTACTGGGAAAGGCGACAAATGCTGGCTTCTGTGAGTTGCTGCACCCATTGACAGCATGGCCAGCAAGGATGAAAGCAGTCACATTCTGCATTGAGGAGCCAAAAGCTGGAGCTGGTTGAAAGGTAAAGCCAGCCAGGCCTGAATACATGATAATGACCACGTAGAGAGTACAGTTAGAGGAGAAAGGGATCAGAAGCCTGCAGACCAGAAAGCTTGACCTCTTTCATGTCTTTTTGGAAGCTCTGCCCACTGAGCGAAGGAGGGAGAATATAGGTTGTCTTGGGAATCTGCTAAGCAGTGACAAGCAGCTAAGCCAATGGCAATGTTATGGCTACCAAAGGAGAGTTGTCACCATTGCTGGGTAGACAAATCCTTTCCATCTTCTTCCAGCGTCATTAGCTGACATGAGCCCAACTACAGCCTCTCATAGGGAGCTCTGTCTGGGATGTGGGTTGTTGGGGCAGCAGCCTAAGGTGATGTCGGGAGCTTGCATGGGGCTGGTGCACGGTGGGCGCCGACCTGTGTGTGTGTCAAGCAGATTCCACTCACCAATGCATTCTCCACGCACATCTTGCTTGTACCCCATGTTGCACTCACAGCGGTAGCTGGATGGGGTGGGGATGCAGCGTCCGTTCAGGCAGAGGTTAGTGAAATGCTTGCAGATGTCAATGGTCTGATTTAAAGTGGCAGTTCCTGGAAAGCACAGAGACAGCATCAGACAGATATTACAGCTCCCTTCCCGTTTCTGTCCTCTTGAAGGAGGAGCAGTAAGTCCACCATGGTGCTGCAGACACAAACTCAGCCGCCTCAGAATGCCCTGCAGAGTGCTGTGGTACCAGATGTGCCCTCACCCTGCTGGCATCCACAAGATTGCACAGCAAGTAAGGTGAGAACTGATATTTATTGTCATCCAGTGCACTTCTGCAGGCCTCAGCTCTCGGCCAGGAGCTATACAGAGATGCACAAAAGAAGAGAGTCCAAGGTGGTGGGAAAAAGTCTGTTTTGGGGAAGCAGAGAGTGAAGCAGTGACGTGAAAGCTTCATTCCTGTTTGGTAATTAGAAAGATATTCTGCACTGGAGCCAGCTTCAGCTCCCCTGCTCTGCCAGGAGATGCTGTTTGATCTGCTTCTGGGCTCAGCATTCTGCATAGCATTAGTGTCACATCCCATCACCTCCACAATGTCATAATAAATCTTGTATCTGGCTAAGAGCAGTGGTGGTTTGCTCATGTGTGCACAGCTCAGAGAAGTGGGCCGGCACACAGGCAAACACGCTGTGTATGTTCTGAGACAGGCAGCCAAGTTGGGTCAGCACAGTAAGAAAGTAATTTTAATTACCAATGCTTGAACTTCCTGGGCCCATTCCAGGCAGACCTGGGATCCCGCCTTGTCCATTTGCCCCATTTGGTCCGATGCCTCCAGGTCCGTTGAGTCCCGGCCCAACTCCATTGGGCCCAAATCCAGGAATTCCTGGAAAGCTCCCAGGGAACCCTGGCACGACTGGGAGTCCTTCAATGCAAAGCCTGCGGTACTCATCTGAAACAAACCAGCTGCCTTAGTGCTTTTCCAAGAACGCCTTAAACCCCCCCGCTGCCTCCGCTAGAGTGCAGAGAGCAGAGGCAGAGGGGTGGAGAGGCAGACAGCAGGTAGGGTGGATGCTGCTGGGAACAGGGCAGATGGGTAAGGAGGGCTTTCATGCTGCACACTCTAGACCAGATGATGGGACAACTTGCCAGGGTGTTTGGCAATTGCTTCTTGGGGTGTGTTGGGCAGATGGCACCATGGGTTCCCTTCATGCAGGAAAGGAGGGGACACAGAAGGGTGATAGACTGGTACTGTAAAGCTCCATCCTTCTCAGAGGAGGGGTTGCTGGTGATAAAGGAAAAAAGACAGGGAGATACAGATAGCTACGGTGTTACGCCTTCTGAAGGCATCCTGATGTGTGGTCTCACCATTATTTGGCCCCAATGTTCAATTACGGTGGGAGCCAAAAATTGCTGAAGGGGTACGAGGAAAGGGATAAATTCGTGCCTTGGCTGAAGTCATCTGGCTTGCCTTTGGATGAACCCCAGGCACAGAAGCCAGCATCCCCACGCAACGTTTCTCCGGGTGTTATGTTGATGGTGTACCATGTCTGTGCAACCCTGGGGTATAACTACGGCAGGGCAGAAGAGCCACAGGTTGGACCAGCAGAAGGTGGAGAGCCTTTGCATTGCACTTACCAGACCCGCGGACAGGGCACATTTCTGGAGTCTGACCGATGGCCCAGCAACGCCCCGAGTCACAGCAACACTGCATCTTCGTGTACTGGCCAGGGAGGTCCCCAGCACAGCGGCCCCCGATCAGAGCAGAGAAACATGTCCCAATCCGCTGGTCTGCAGAGAGGGAGAGAAGGAGACACATTCAGAGGGGATCATCATCACACTCTTGGTCAGGTTCCAAGGGCCTGTTCCCATTGGTATTTCTTCTTCAAGTCCATTATCCTAATCTGATCTTCTGTTCTGCCTCATCCTCCCACATCGTGATGTTCTCCAGAACCTTCATCTGGTGCACAACAAGGCTGTAGGAGACAAGCTTCACCCTCTAGTGTTAGATCCCAGATTCCCGTTTAGGCTCCTATAAGCAGCCTGACCAAAACCAGGAAGAGGCAGTAGGTTGGCAACACCTCTCCACTGGATTCTCTCCGTTGGTTATTGCCCTGAACCCCGCAAGAAGGACAAGGTGATTCTGGTTGAATTCACAGAGCAGAAAACAGATGAGATCCCCCACTTCATCTCATGTTTCCTTACCTTCCCATTTCAAATAAATGAGATTATTTACAGGTGTCTCCTTTCTCTCAATAGTTTCTGCACTGATGATGGATGTCAATAGTCAGGTCTGGGTTCCTTCACTCACCCACCATACACCCTGAGTTACCAGCTGGGAGAGAGAAAAGGCTGAGGATAGCTGGTCCACAAGAGACATCACTGCAGGCATCAATAATACCACCACCGGACAGCCTGACTCATCCTCTCAGCAGGGGCAGATAAACTGTTCTGGAGTAAATCCGTTATTCAAAACTGCATCCTGGGGCTGAGACCTCCGTTATTCAGGTTCCTCCTGACATTGGTGTCTGTCTTGCTTATTTAGGTTACACTTGTGACCAAGGACTGTCCATCAGTGTCAACATAACAGTCCCTGAACATGACCACATCCCAGAAGCTGTAATAACAAATGCACCTCCCTTCCTTTGTGGACAAACCTGCTTAGCCTCTGCAGAAGTCTGGCAGATCTGATATTTGATTTTGACATACTTTAATTTCTTGACTGTGTTTTAAGAATGAAGTGCTCCAAAAGACAGTGTTTGAGGGACCCTTTGGAGCCTCTCCATCACCTCTAAGCATGGACTGGGACAAAGTCCCTCCTTACCATTTCATGTCCAAATATACTGCCTCAAAGGTAATTCAGACCTGCTAATGAAATCCAGGAACAAAGAAGGCTTGGTGAAAATGGAAGGAAATGTATTTGTAAATATATTTTGGAAAGTCATTATCATGTCTCAGGTATACAGAAAGTTGAGCAACACCCTCATCTGTTGACAACAGCATAGAGTCGGAGACAAACTCAACCAGACAGAGGGAGTACTGGGAAGAGTGAGCCTGGCTGTGTAGCTTAGTGATTGCAACCTCTAATAAAAAGACAAATTTCAGCAATGTGCTAAGTGGGCAGTATTGCACCTCACTAAACCTTGTTCTCCTCTGGGAAGGTGTGGGTGCAGCGGCGTACAAGTGTGTAGGGAAAGTTCCCTGTTGACTGCTAAACTAATGAAGGTTAGAGTTGCTGTTTCTTTGTTTTGTTTTCACTTGTAGCAGGACAGAACTGGTAGACCAAGGTGGCAGACCAAGGTGGTTAGCCACCACTTTGGCAAGGCTGGGGATCAAGGTACAACACTTCCAGCATTAGCCAGTGATCCCCAATGTTGTACTTGTACTAAGCAACGACCTTTCCACAGCCACCATGGTCCAGTGTGGGCCTGCACAACTCAAGCAAGGCCGTACCTTTTCTTTCCAGAATGGTTATAATGGTACCTGCCCCAAGTTCCTTGCTTCCCACGAGGAAACACTCCCTGCCAGGTTCCAGCGTCGCTCCCTAACCAAATGGACTGTTCCCAATCTCACACGCCTCTCGTCTGATGGCCTCCCATTCCCAGAGGATGCCTGTTTCAGGTCATGGGTCAGTTCCCACAGCCTGGACGGAGCGGTAAGAACAAGCCCTGGATGATGGTCAAAGCCTGCAAGCACAGCCAAAGCCACAGACACCAAGCCTGGCAGTGGTGTTTAGTGTGTGTGGCTTCTGGACAAGGCCCAGGAGACTGAGGGTCTTTCATATGTCTCGCAAGCCTTGTCTGGCACCAAGCCCTTTAGGAAAACCTGGAATCTTCCACTCATTCATCTCCTGTCCTTGTTTCTCAAGTAAATTAATGAGGGGGAAAGTCTAGTCTGATTTGTCGTCTGTGCTTTTAGACTGAATTAGCCAGCAGGCTGACACTTTCCTGAAATATAACTGAAATTAATTGCATGGAACTGTTTGATCTGTGGGCTGTAGTTACATCTCTTCTTTAATCACATCTCGGGGACTTGCAGAGGACAGTAACCCCGTTTAAAGCCAGGGTGACTATACCAGCAGTTCTTTTAGTAACATTCCTTCAGCCATTCCCCAGCACCGAGTTCAACATGAACTGTTCCTCTAAACAGAAATGTTATCCACGAAAGGGACTTGCAGTAGGGCAGACAGACCAGGAGAAAGGAACTTTGAACAAGGGAACTGAATGCAACACAGGAATAGCTCCTAATCCTAGCAAAGCAAAGTACTAGCTGTATGGATGTTTGGGTCATCCCACATCCTTGATCTCTGGCAAATGAAGAGAGTTCAAAAACAATGCCCGTATCTTTGTGGGTTTTGGTGACAGCTGCTGGTGTGTAGAAGAGAGTCTTATTTCCACACCACCTTGACAGGTTGAGTGTTATTTAACATCAGCATGAAGCCCACTCCTATTCCAGAAAGCAGCTGCTCTCTGAACGAGCCAGGGCAGCATAGTGGGGCCACTTGGAAAAATTGCATGAGCCCCTTTACCTCAAACCATTGGTGTGAATTTATCTGAATGAGCCACTTAGGACAGAGCTTAGATGAACTTCTAAACTGGAGGGTGGTAGTTTGGAATAAACCCTCTGGGCATTAGAAATAACAGATTCCACCCAGCCCTTCTGTTCTTCTATGGGATGCTTGCTGCCATAAAGGCAGTGATACATGGTGACAGCCAGCCAGTTAATGAGCAAGAAGTCATTTGGAGAATGCAACTTCTTCTCCTACAGACAGACACATGTTGACAGGTTTGACAAGGCAGGGAGGTCACAGCAGTTTGTGTAATGGAGGGAATGGTCCGGCCTTTACTCATCTGGATGAACATTTATTAAATTCAGCTGTCTTTGCTGCAGTTTGTAATAATCTCTTTCAGAAATGAAGGTCAGAACCAATTGAAAACCCATCTGGAGCTGCCTTGGGCAGAGGCAAGGGTGGATGGAAAGAACAGTGGGTCCCTGCAGTCCCTCTGTGACCTCTTCCAGGACCACCCACATGCTGGAGGTACCAGTGAAAAGCCATCATGTTTTTGTTCAGCCTTCCTCTGCAGCTGTTATGGGAACAGATTTGCACAATAACCTTAGTAAACCAGATAAAGCTGCAAGTGAGAAATAAGGTGCACATGAGATTACACAGTGCACAGAGGTGGTGGATAGACCCACGGGTCTGTCAGTGGTCTCTGATTCAGGAAGGCTGTGGATGCTTTATAAGGTCCCACCAGGAAGGTGGAAATAGAATGCAGCAGGAAATGGAATTTGGTCTGCATATCATTTTGGGACAGAAGCAACTCCAAGACAGAGCTGCCTGTCGGTGTCTGGCAGAGTCTGCACCTGTATGGCTGGGCCTGCATCTCAAAGGCAGAGGTGTGGCATGATGCCTGGGATGAGCATTACACCAGGAGCTGCACACTCTGGGTAACGGGTGATAATTCATCACAGCAAGTCTCCATTCGTGGCAGTGTGGACATCCTCTCTGTGGTGGGCACAAGGTGACTAGGATCTGCCATGCACCTGCAAATGACTGGCATTTCGGGGGGGTTAAGACATCTAAAAACTTGTTGTCTGGTTCCAGTTTTTAAGCAGCCAGTAGAAGAGATAAAAGTCTGTGCAAAGGAATTGCATACAGCAATGGATTCTCACGGCATACATACATAATTTTCTTCGATTTGATCATGAGTACTTTATGGAAGTCACTTGAGAAAAGGTGAGACACTTAGAGAATGAAAATAAATTTGAAAACTTATTTCTAGTTGTTTCTGGTTTAAGGGAATAAACTCTTTTCTTGATTTTTTAAAATTTCATTTGTTTTTCTCCACATTTACAACATTCATTTCATCACAGAACATTTTTTTTCCCATCAATTCCTTTTTGTTATTTGTAAATTCCCCAAGGACTGGGAAACTATAAAAAAGATCAGGGCAAAAGTTGCAAAGGGGCAAAGGAAAATGAAAACAAGGGGAAAGATATTATCGGCTTGCCTTTACCAGTGCACAAATATGAAGACAAGTATAAAAAGTTATTATAGTTTTTTAAATTACTATTTCCCTAGTTTTGCACTTTTCATCCTGGTGAAAAACTGATCTGTTTCTTTGGAGGTGGGGTGGAAGCAGGCAGAGAAGGAGGAATAGGAAGCACTGGTACTGCATCCCAAGGAAGAACTTTTGAGGTTAATTATTTCTTCTAATTTGTGTCTTGCCTTTTACTGAAACTGAGAATCTCAAGCGGCCAAAACCAAGCAAACTAATGGTTTGAAAAAGGCATTTGGCTCTGACTATAAAAGGACCTGAGGGTGATTAACTCAGCAGGGAACTGCAACACAGACATCAGCATGTAGCCAGAGGACTACCACCCAAGATGTCCAATGGTGTTTGGTTTGCATGGAAGAAAGGTGCAAAAGGAGCCTCATGCAGTGGTGAGGACTAAGGATGTCATCACATGTTCTCAGTTTCTGGAAACCTAACCAATTTCATTCTTGTCTGAGTAAGATAGTATAGATGGTGGTGTCCATCTCAGTGGAAAGTGATGTGAGAACAAAGGAATAATGCATCCTCTGGGTGCAACTCCCACTAAACCAATATCCATGACACACCTTGGCCACCAGTGCCACTTCTGCTGTCTCACTGAAGGAAGGCTGCAGTGCAAACAGGGAAGCTCTGGATTATCAGAAGGCAGTTTCTTTGTTTGCAAGTGATACTGTAAATTCCCTTCCTCCCTGGCTCCTGGCTGTTCACTGTTTTCTAAACTCACCTTTCAGTTCAACTGTTTTAAGCCTGAGGTATAAATGCATCCTTGAAATAATTCTCCCTCCTCTTTTTCTTGTTATTGTCCCCAGCCAAGGTCCCACCAAGTCATGGACCCCCTTGTCCTCCTGGGCCTGGACATGATGGTGCTCACCAGAGGTAGGAGGATGGGAGTCCCAGTGACTATGGAGCCTTTCTATACCGTCAGTTCCTGAAGGTATCTGGGAAGAGCTCCCCTTGGCAGCATACCCAGTTCCCTTGACCCCTTAGGAAGTGCTGAGAGCTGTTGGGGGGCTCTGCTCATAGTCTCTCCAGCTCCTTCGTAATCCTTTTGAGCCTGTGACCCTCACACCGCTTCCTTTTTGTCATTTCTTACCATCATAAATATTATCTTCTCATATTTCCTCTTTCCTGTTGCTCTTTCCCTTCCTGGACAATGACCAAAGCAGTCAGAAAGGGTTCTCCGGGCAGGTGAGGCCCTCAGTGACACCCTCACAACCTCCTTTCAATCTCTCACAGTCTCTCTTTCAGAGCACTGCTGCCCTATCAGGAGAAATGAGCAAATAAAGCAATGTGCAGGACTGCTGGCTTGCACTGAACAAGAGAATACCACGTGCATGACTGGAAATGCATCTGAACAACCATTTTACTCATTTTAAAACTATGCTTCTAAGCAGTTCTTGAAAAGCAAACCATTGTACAAACAAGGCTCACAAACTGCTAGAGCAGATTCTTCTGCTGCCTGCAAAGCACTGAGCCTGTCTTTTACAAGCATAAATGAATGAAACTGTTGTGAATACACATGGAACTGGATTCTTTGTGTCAAGCACAGATGGTTGAATCATTCAATAAATGCTCATTTCAAATGATGACGGACTTTCTCCAGCTACGCCACTGTTTGCATTTTACTGAGGAAGGCAGCTAATGAGATTTGGGATCAACTCAAGCTCAGTGTCTTGCTGTTTCAGCTGCAAAAACTACAGGAGATTATTCAAATGCAATAAAAAGGTGTTTACTTTTCTAAAGAGGGAGGGGAAAGGGATGGGAATATATGAAGTTTGCCACCATAAAGTCACCACATACTCAGTGTGGGTGCCCCATTATATATAAAGCCGTATGTGGTCGTTTCCAGTCTAAACATCTGAGAGGTGGCGGCATGACAATCTCTTCTGCTCTCTCCTGATGCTGTTCTTGTTTTAAGGGTGTCTACATTATTTATTAACTTTCAATTTTACAAACTATTTATTTGATTTATTTCATAGGATGTAAATAGTGGGTTAAAACTCCCAAAATGAGCACTAAAACCCCCTCAACTGATATAAACAGGGTTTATAAAATATGGATTCCACTGCAACAACACCCAATGGTAACTGTGTATTTTGCCAGATAAAATATTGTTCGTCCCAAAATATGACAGCACACTAGCAGCATTTATTAGCTCAGGGAAATGGCTAGAGCATGATGTATTGAGTTTAGATGCAGTCATAGTCCACTGTAGCTAACTAAGCTTTGGACTATTTTTAAATTTGGTCTTTCTAATTTTATTTAGTTCTCTTTACTTGAAACACTTGTTTTCAAGGAAAGTGGAGAAATATCCATATGACTCATCAGACAGCCTTCACACCCCTCAAGGCTTATGGAAGGACCTGGGAAACAGGGAGGAAAAGAATTTCATTCTTTTTAAAACCTACCAGGTGCCCAAACAAGGTGAAACGTATGTTATACTTTATAACATTTTCTTTCTGGAACTGAAACATGATTAATTTTTATTCCAGGTTCTAGGGATATAAAAGAGCTTGGATTTTTATATTTATTTTTTTTCTTTATTAATTTCCAGGACTTTCCACAGAAAACTGTGCCTGACATTTTCCATTGCACTAACAATGATCCTTGCCAAAGATCCTTGCCTTTCCTGTAACAGTTCCTCTTTACAGATCCTTGCATCCTTGCGTTTCTAAAGGCAAATTAAGTTTCTGAATGAAGAGACAAACCCTGGGGTTCATTTTGACTAAAGTAACTGCCCCTGCTGAAAGCAAGTAAGTAGAGAGCTGATCTATTTATCATAGATGCTGTTGTCTGTTTCAAAGAGAAATGGACCATCAAATATTTACAAGACTTGGAAAAGAATTTTGATCTGTTAAACATGCAAGATTCACTCCAGGCTCTGTAGTCTGGAGGCAAAACAGCTCGTAAGTCTGGGGAAAGCTTGCCTGGACTTGAGCCAATTCTGGAAAGCTTTGAAATATAGGCATCTTGAGCCAAACTAAGACAGAGTGAACAGGTATGTTCGAGCCTGTTAAGTGGCACACACTGTCCACAACCAAGCCCTTCATGCAGTCTGCAAGACTGTGATTTCCTTATGGGCCTGAAAGTCATTTTGTTGCCAGAAATTGGATATTGTGGGAGGAAGGTGGGCTACAAGGTAGTGTGTAAGAGCTTACACAGCAGCCTTGTAAGCCTGCAGGCTCAGCATGTGTGCAGGAATTGGTGTCTATAGTGCCCCGTGCCATGCTTGGGAAGCACCTCTTTCTTTCCAGTGACTACAGAGGGAAACCAGACAGCCAGCTCCACAGTGCAAAGCAACTCAGTCCTGAAAGGTTGAGTTCAGTGCAGTGAAATGAGGCCAATTGAGTCCACAGCCCAACTGCTTATTAGCTTGGGGCAGTAGAGATTTATGAGCCATTACCTGTAGTCTAAACAGGAAGAAGGAGGAGATGACAAAAGTCACCATTTATTTGCATTGGTTGTGCAAACATTTGGAGTAAGCTTTCCTGCTCCTTCACCTCTGCAAAGCAAGCGGATGAATGTGCAGCTGCAGGGTGTTCCCTGTAACTGGGCTCCTCTTTGATTCAGGAAGGCCTACAGGCTTTTCCTTGGACCTTCACACTGCGCCATTAACCATGCCTTCAATTCAGTCACAGGGGGGCTGCTGATACCTCTGTCTGTCTGACATTTAACGCAGGAGAAAAGTGATAGGATAGGAGCACAAGGGTTCTACTTCAAGCAGACCACTACCCTAGCCAGACACCTTCCACCTCAGTCCTCTTAGTGTTCCTGAGCAGCCCCCTGTGAAACGCTTTAAGCACTAAGACATCTGCAGCTCAAGTTATTCTCTGTGACTCGGAGATGGGGAAAGCCCTGGTACACAGTAGCCAAGGAGGAGAGCATCAAAACCTGTGACCAGGCCAGACCATGGCAGCACATGAAAGGACAGCACATGAAAAGCAGCATCTTACAGCTATTGCATGAACAATGTGTCCTTCTGAAATGATTTCCAAATAGCTATCGTGATGTGAGTTCTGGGTTTCAGTGTGACCTCTCTCTACATCAGTGGTTGTGAGAGCTATCGAGCATCTTACCAATGCAGCGGGATCCATCTGGGCTTGTCATGAAACCACGCGGACATGTGCACACGTAGCTGCCTGCTGTGTTGGTACACTCACCACCATCACACACGCTGGAGACTGCTCCACACTCATCCACATCTAGAAAAGAATAAACCAACAGTGATTATGTTTCTTTGCAAACCATCTCCTTTCCTACCTGCAGTATCGATCCAGGACCAGAGCTGGGAACACAGAGGACAGCTGCTGGTGTTAAGGACTGTCATGGGATGATTGAAACCCTTAGTGGACTCCTAGCAGTAGGTCAGTAGAGAAAACAAGACTCCCCTAAAGAGTAATTCAGAAGGCTTCATGAAGGCATCTACCTATCTCCACTGACAATATAGGTCTTTGGGTAGGTTGATCTAAAATGTTCAGCTCCCTGGAGCACAAAGGAAGCTTTAGGACAGAAACACATCTGTGCAGGTGCCTCAACAGCTGTTCTGAAGGCAGAGATGCTTCTGAAAACATCATGTTTTTAAAAAGCACTGGACACCTACAATATTCACAGAATTTTTCCATACAGGAGGAATTTGGTTGAATTTTAAGACAAGTGTCTGTACTAGACCTGTGTACTAACAGTAAGACAGAATACAATGTGTGATGAGCCCTTCTTTCCTGGAAGTGGCTGAACATCAACCTACTGATGGGAAATAGTGGATTAACTCCTTGTTTTGCTTTGCTTGCATGCACAGCTTTCATTTTAGCTAGTAAACTGTCGTTATCACAACCCACAAATTCTTGCATTTTTACCCTTTTGATTCTCTTCCCCATCCCCCTGGGGAAGAGTGAGCAAATGATTATGTGGGGGCTTGCTGCCTACTGGTTTAAACCATGACACCGTGGAAATTAAGATTTTGGAAAGTAAGATTTTGTCAAAGCACAACAGCTATGCTCAGGACTCAGAGAGGCCAGGCAGCCTCAGTGCCCAAACATATGGTAATGATTGCAGAAAGATTACCAAAGTACTGAAATTCAGAGAAAACCACACCAATGATATAGCTTTTACCACCTGAACTTACAGCGTGATCTGCCTAGTGTGGAAATACAGCATACCCTCACCACAAACTGAACACAGAGACTAGTCTCATTGCCAAAGGCATTGCTACCTGAGTCTGGATGCTGAAAGAGCTCCGACAGGAGCTTTTCGCATCCGCATCTCACTGCAGAGCCAGATTCTTCCCTCTGCCTCTCCCCCACGTTTCCTTCCTGATGCAGCTGATGTCCCCATGAGGAATTCTGTCTCCAAGCAAACATCTCCCTGCTCCCCATGTACCAAAATCTGCCAAGTAACCATCAGTCCCTCCAGATCTTCAGGCAAAACATGTTTTTTATCCTAAGGGAAAGCACATAATCCTATCCCAATGGCTTACATTGGGCCCTGTCAAAATGAGTTTCTACACACAATCCTCCAGCTGTGCCTGAACAATTAGGGATTGGATTATGGTTCTCAAGAGTCAGCTTTTTCATTAGACTGTTCATAGAAACCAGATACTAATGCCACATCTCATGAAGCTGTTTACACCTGTGAAGCTGACAGGGAAACACACTCATGACATCCCACTCTACACTGCACTGGTGTGGCCTCACATTGAGGGCACCACGTTATAAAATAGGACATAAAACTGTTAGAGAGCACCCAAAGGGGGGCTATGAAGATGGTGAAGGGAAGGTCCAGAAGGGAAGACACATGAGGAGCAGCTGAAGTCACTTGGTTTGTTCAGCCTGGAGAAGAGGAGGCTGAGGGGAAGCCTCATGGTGGCCTGCAGCTTCCTGATGAGGGCAGTGGAGGGGCAGGTGCTGAGCTCTGCTCTCTGGTGACAGCAACAGGACCGGAGGGAATCTGCATCAGGGAAGGTTCAGGCTGGATGTTAGGAAAGGTTCTTCACCAAGAGGGTGGTTGGGCACTGGAGCAGGCTCCCCAGGGAAATTCATGGCATCAAGCATGCCGAAGTTCAAGAAGCATTTGGACAGCGCTCTCAGACATACGGCCTGATTTTTGAGTGGTCCTCCAACCCAGGAGTTGGACTCAATGATCCTTGTGCATCCCTTTCAACTTGGGATATTCTACAACTCTATGATTCTATAACCTGTCCCATGCACTTGGGCTTACTTTTACACATACTGAAATATAAAATTTCACATGGGTGGTGATTTCCCAGACTTCTAATTTGTCAAGATCTCTCTCTTTAAGGCCTCTCCACACTCAAGGAAGTCAACAGCTCCTATTAATTGAATATCATCTGCAAACTTACTTGGTATGAATTGGAGTCCTGTGTCCAGATCACTCTGTTTCTAAAAACATTGAAAAGAACTTGCCCTAAAATGGAGCCGTGGGGAACCCCACTAGTGACTGGCCACGGGCCTGATGAAACCTCATTTACTATAATTCTTTGAGCCTGACCCATCAGCCAATTGTTCACTCATTGCATTATGTATTTGTCTGTATTTGTCTGTATTTGTCTATTATGTATCTGTCTTTGGCTGGACATTTGTGTCCAAAAGAATACTATAAGAGATAGTATTGAAAGCTTTGCTAAAATAAAAATAATAACAAAAAAAATCACATTACTGGCTTCTCTCTGTCAACTGGATGGGTAACTTTGTCATAATAGGAAATTAAGTAAGTTACACAGGACTTTCCCCTCATGAACCCGTCTTGACAGTGACTAATGACTGTGTTGTATTTCAAGTGTTTTTTTTCAGTAACTGCCAGAATAATCTTTTCCATAATCTTACCAGGCTCTGCAGTGAGACTACCAGGCCTGTAGATACCAGGGTCTTCTTTCTTACCCCTCTTGAAAATTAGAAAAACATTTGCTGGCTTCCAGTCAACTGGGGCCTCTCCAGATTTCCAAGACCTTTGAAAAACAATTGAGAGAGGTCTTGCGATGACATCAGCCAGCTCTTTGGGTACCCTGGGATGAATCCCATTGGGACCTATAGACATATGTGCATTCATCTGGAACAGAAAATCCCAAACAAGCTCAGAGTTGGCTGGAAGTTTATCATTCCCCCAGTCATGGCCCTCCAAATCAGGTCTCGAGGGATCCCAGGGCCCATCATCAGTGTTACAGGCAGGGGCAAAGAATCATTAAAAGTCTCTGGTTTGTGGTGATGATCCTCATCAAGTAACAGACTTATGTTACCTCTAGTCTTCCTTCTCCTGACAACACACTTTAAAAAGCCCTTTTTGTTGGCCCCACAGTACTGGCCAGCTTCAACTCTAATTGAGTTTTGGCCGCACGAATTTTCTCCCTACAACAGCAAACAACATCTTTGTAGTCCTCCTGTGTCACCTGACCTTGCTTCCATTGCTCACCATACACCAAGAGGGGAAGATGCATTCTTATTTGTTTTCTCAGTAATTCTAAAATTATGGTATCATAAGCATAATTTTGGCTGCCTTTTGCGCACAGCAGACACTGCCTCTGTCCTTGCAGTGTTCCTTTAGTTCTTTGATGCTCAGAGTCCTTGTAACAGATAAACATGACCTGAAACCTAGAAAGGCAGCAATGCAAATTTACAGAAAACACTTCCCCCACCTGGGCCCCTGCAGGGAAAGAGATTTTATCATTACAGTCTACCCTGTCATTTAATTACAGGCCTGTGTTTGGTTACAATTTGCAGAACACTCCAAGAGATAGACTTTTATGAAGCAAACGCTGGTTGTACTATCAGAAATAACTGTTTAAAACATCTGCATAGCTCTCTTGAAGTTTGTTGTATCAGAGATCTGGAGGCCAGCTGACAGGCAGGCATCTTATTAGCTCACTATTGGTAGTGTCAGTCATCCAAGAAAAAGTGTATGTGAGGGGTGGGCAGGAGTGACAGCAAATACATTCCTTTCTTAAGGAAAAACAGTTAATTCAAAAAGTTAAATCAAGCTGTAACATTTTTTTTTCTTCATTTAAAATCCTAGCTCAGAAGATTCCAGTGTTAGCAAGACAATATGCAGAAAAAAAAAAAGAAAAAAAAAAAGCAAACGTTTCTTGAGACTACTTGCACATCCTGTACTTTGAGAAACTGAGCTCTGGGCTTTGTTGTTATTTCACTTCTTCCCAACCACATCTGCCTTCTTTATTTTCTCTTTCTAAAGTGCCTCATAGTTTTGATTCATTCAAAGCTGAAGTCCTTGGAGAGCTTGATGCCGTGGGACACATATGTACACCTCTCATTAACACCCAGCTGCCAGTTCTGGGTAAGGAATTCTTCCAACTCCAACCTGGCTACTTCATGACTTTTCCAAATATCTGTTAAGAATTAAAGCAATATTCTGTGCACTCTGCTCTTCAGACAATGGCAGAATTCAATGCAAACGTTGATTTTGGACCTGATCTCCATTTCGTTGGGTTGGACTTGGCCTGATCATTTAATACTGAAGATGCTGGAAGCCAAAGGCTACAGAACTTCAGAAACAGAGAGAGTTGCAGCCTGCAAAGCCCATCCAACACGGGTGCCCACAGACTGAAACCCCAACCTTTCCATCTGCTAGAAAAAACAGGAACTGATGGAGAAAACATCTCTGTGTCACGTAGCAGAGGTCACGCCTCATCAGCCCTCTCTCGTGCAGCACACGGGACTCTCAGACCTTCCCTTCCAGAAAGCACAAAGAAACCACAGAAGGGAGTAATGGAACCCTCCAAGCCACACCAAATCCATGGAAATGAGCTTTTAATGGATACAAACAATGAACTCTTTTTCTAGACATTTTGTAAGAAAATTGAAAACACGCTAATAAAATGGCTATCATGTTCCATTGGGAGGAAAATGGGCCAGCCTACCCTCTCTGCTCATGAAAAAGCAGGAAAACTCCCTCCGATTTAGAAACATGAATGAGATTCAACAGAGTAAAAAAATAGAGCCTTGTCTTCATCAGCAAATTCAGAATTTTGTGTGGCGGTGACAAAAAAAGACTACTGCAGACTAGCCCTTAGGGACATAAGTGGCATCTAACATGTCAGTCAACAAGTGCTGAATAGAAAGAGGTGAGTTAAAAGAGGAGAGATTTGTAATTAAAGGATCTCTTCTTCCTTGGCAGAATCTGTCTCCTGGAGATGCAGATGACTATCAAAAAGGATCTATCGTGAATAGATTTAAACAGAGCTTGTTGCACAAAGCATGCAATGCCTTTCACCCCCTTGCCTGGTGTTTCTCTATGTACTTTATTGTATCTTGTATGTATCATTCAGGAACAGATTTGGATATGAGACATTTATTCCTTTTTGGGCACTGGAAAGCATCTTGGGTAAGTTACTGGTACTACATACTTCACCGATAATAGAGCTGGCATAGCATTTTGTTATTCCATACAGGAAGGGCTATTAAGACAAGAAATGAAATTATTGGCAGAGAACCACTGAAATCATGGAAGAAAAAGTTTTGTTCAGTTGGCGATTTTATGCTTGAGAACATGTGACAGAATTGTTCCCTTAAGTATAATTTTAATGGTTGCTTTAACATGTCACTCAGTGTAACAAACTCCCCTTCCCTCTGATTTCTTGATAAAGCTTTTTGTATCAGGAAGATGTAATGATTTCAGTTTTGATGTTTCCTTCCTTCATTTTGTACCATTACTGTCAGGAGTGCTTTCTTGTGTCCTCCTCAACAATGCTTTCTTCCAGCAGTGTTAAGAAGTTAGCTTGATAAAAAGCATGCTACTCTTTCAGAACTCACACACTTCTAGTCCCCTTGCAAACCTCAACAGATCCTGCTCTTTCCCTGATCCTCCATAAGCCAAGCCTAGGATGTGTCAATTTACTTGTAAGCTGACTTGCTCATCTTCGCATACAAACAGAATATAAATGCAGTCCTTTGTCCTTTGCAAAGCCAGCCTTGTCTTCAGTACCGGTTAAGAGAGCAGCCTTCCCCATCCTCAGATCCTGTCTCTCCTCTTTCCCCCTCCTCGCTGAGTTTCACAGACTGCTTATATCTTTCAGAAAGTGAGCAGGCGACTCTCTGTGCCAGAAATTTCTCATTATGTGTTGTACAGCCCCAGGCTCAAGAACTCTTGATCCCTCGAGCTCCCTCAGAATACAATGAACAAAGGCATAAAATAAGCCACTATTTGAAAGTGTCACATTCATTAGAGATGAGCTATAGAAATAACTCTGGAACTAAGCAACCCTGAACTTGGAGAACATGTAAGTTCAAATCCAAGCTCGATGTTGTGTGCACATTTTCATGTTTAACAGATAGAACAAAGACACAATTTTCCTTATGGGGATGACCAAATTTCACCCAGTGTATCCAGCTGCAACCATCTGATATGCTTGGGAGATCAGGGCCTGACCTGGACTGTGTTATCAGCATAGTAGATCTTGCATAAGAACTGCATCTTTACTCTTCAGGGATTCAGGAACTGAAAATGAAGCCTTGATTTCATGTGCCATTTCTGTTAAGAGATAAGTATCACTATGGAAAGCTAATGATATTATTTCTACTGCTTATTCCCACTGATAAACAGCCCAAAGAAGATTAGTGGTACATGCTGCTGCATTAATGAAGGAGACATCATTTATCAGCAAACACAGTGACACAGGCTCTGACCTTTGGCTCAAACACAATCCCATCTGCTGACTTCACTCCCCGGGAAGAATCCTATAAGCAGAAAATACAAGCTCCTGGGAACTAGGGAAGAATTTAACACAGACATTTCATTTAGCTTTAATATTTCCTGGTTGCTGGACTTGAATGAGGCATCTGAAAACAAGAGGAAACCATTTCCTCTTCCCAAGAGAGATGGTCTCAGTGCAAGCTGAGAATTCACTATTTTCACCAGCTGCAAAATAAGTGCAAACAGATTCAAAAAGGGAATTCCTACAGCTTTGAGATTTTAGATTTGGAGCACACCTGGATAAAGAACATATCCTCTTATGGTTGTAGTCATTATTTAGATTAAAAATCCCTGGCCCGGTGTAGTTTGGACTGTTACAGTGACTTTGGCGGTACAGACATTTCAGGAGGTTAGGAATTAGGTGCTTATCTGCTGTACCAAGCAGTTCACTCCTGACATATCAAAGCATGCAGCAAACTCTCTGAGACAAGGCTTAGCTCCTCAGTTGCAAAGGACCTTCAGAGATATATCTAGTCCAATTGCCTGATCACTTCAGGACTAACCAAAAGTTAAAGCATATTATTGAGGGCATTGTCCAAATGCCTCTTGAACACTGGCAGGCATGGGGCATCAGCTCCCTCTCTGGGGAGCCACTTCTAGTGTTTGACCACCCTCACAGTAAATAACTTTTTCCTTATATCTACTGTGAACCTCCCCTGCCGTAGCTCTGTGCTGTTCCTTTATGTTCTGAATAACACTTCATAAAATGTTAGCATCAGATGAACGCCTGACAAGATGCTGGTTCTTTATTCCCCTGGAATATATGAAGTACATGTCCCAGAGGGGAGCAGTGATAGCCCAGATGACAGTATCCTCTTTTCCTTCATGGTGGGGACATGTTGGTGATTCATGCCTGGGAAATTAGCCCTCAAAAACAATCACAACTTTTTCAGCTTAGAGCATCCCTCATGTTTATGTCGCTCTCACAGAAAGACCCCTAGGTCAGTAAGTTATACTAAAGGCAAGCACCCTCCTTTGGTGGTCTTTTTAGCAACTGAGGTGAGATAAGCTAAGGAGCAGATACTGTAGATGCTGGAGACATCTCTTTTTATGGCCATCCAGGAAGGAGAGTGAAAGGAAGCTGTTTATGGCCGCATTGAGCTGCTTTTGCAAGCTTTCTGGGAAGTGAGGACCCACGCAGAGGCCCCTTGCATCTGGATGACAGATTCAGACAATGGATTGTTTTTAATCTTGGTGTATAGAAGATTCCAGCTAAACTGATATCATATGTGCTTTGTCTGGTCCCCAGCCAGCATGGGTGAGGCAGACAAATGCAAGAACAACTTTTTGCACCCTGAGGTTGGGTGTGTGGTTCTAGTACAGCCCAACTTTTGCCCATTGGCTAGCCAAACTGCATGGGACATAAATTTGATATGGGGAACTGGTTTGTTGCCTGAGATTTGTGTTAAATGGCTGTTTCGGATTCTTCTGTTTCCAAGTCCTTGGGTGCTGGAGCACTGCAAGGAACCCTTCTGTTCAAACTTTGTAAAGTCCTATGGCATCCTGCCAGTGAAGATGCACTGAAACAGATGTTTTCTCAACAAAAAAAAGGAGTTTTCAGCCTCTGAGCTGGTGTCTTACTTTGGAAAAGTTTTTCTGAAGGGCTATACCCAGGTCACACAGCATGCATTGACAGAGACACTACTAGAATTATACCAGCCGAGAAAATGTCCAGTGGTTTGAAGGAGAGTGGGCGTATGGGAACAGTCACTGGGAAGCAGTGAGATGTTTTTATCCCTGAGAAGAGACTAGGATTAGGAGAAGCCCCATAGGATAACGTATGCTGCAAATGCACAGTGCCATGGAGGTGGGTTTTTGTCATACTGACTGCTTCTAATAGTTGCCTACAGTTCTGTCAGTAACTTTGCCACCTGGAAACAAAATTCCAGGTTAAACATCTGGATTCCAGTGCATTCATCATCCCTTCTCTTCATTACAACAGAGTCTTGGAGAAGAATGAAAGGCAAGTGGAATTCCCGAAGCCCATCTAGGTGGGACACAGTCACACGAGCACAATGAACATATTTAAACCTGAAAATGGCATACATAGGCCAGCAGAGTTTCGTTAAGGGATGTGGGAAAGAGCTTTAATAACTGATGCAGGAGCAGCTGTTTTCCTTTTCACAGAATGACAGAATGTTAGGGATCGGAAGGGACCTTGAAAGATCATCTAGTCCAACCCCCTTGCCGGAGCAGGAACACCTAGGACAGGTCACACAGGAACATGTCCATAGTGGGTTTTGAATATCTCCAGAGAAGAAGACTTCATAACCCCCCTGGGCAGCCTGTTCCAGTGCTCCGTCACCCTCACTGTGAAAAAGTTTCATCTCATATTTAAGCGTCATATTTAAGGGGAACCTCCTATGTTCCAGTTTGCACCCGTTTTCATTTGTCAGATGTTTGGAAAACACAACAAAATGTTTATTCCTCCACTTCTGAGTAGTGCAGCCTGCCTGGCAAGGCAGAATAACAGCTGCAAAATGCCTGGGGGCGTCCTTCCTGTAGGTGTGTCCTTCCTGTAGGGGTCTGCACACCTCTCAGGGACATTCTGAATGGCGGTAGCGGAGCTGCTGAGACTGGACCTTAAGGAACTGGAGTCAAGCTATCAAAATAGCATAAAGAGTGCTCAGATTGGTGGCACGGTGAATAACATATGGACTGTACACAGTCCTAGTCTGTGCTCCACATTTTACTATGGATTTGTGTTTTATGGCATAGAACAGGTGTCTAAGATCCTGCTTCTGGGTGAGTTCTGAATTTAGACAACATAGTGGACAATTTATCTTAAATCAGAGAGCAGACGGTAGTCCCAGGGACTTCCAGGTAGAGTTCTGCCTTAACTACCACAAATTAAATTCCTCCAGCTTCTGTGCTGAAGAAGAGGCAGAGAGTAGTTTCAGTGACATTCCCCTCTATAAGTTGACAGAGAGTTGGAAAGTTGGCTGCACTCCCCAAGCTCCCCACAGCTCAAGGGCAAGGCTGACGCTGAGAAGACACGAGCTGCATTCCCCCCTGCTTCGCTCCATGCTGCAGTATCTCCCTAGCTACTGCTAAGGCAGTAATGCGTTAGAGCATTCCAAACCACAAGCACAAACTGAAACACTGTACCATGTCCAAGAGAGATGATGAAAATATCATTCCCATCTACAACTCATTTGAAGACGAGCAAGGTGCATCCCACAAAGCAACCAGGAAGACTGAAGATTTTGGCAGACATCCCTGGGGTGGTATGCTTCTGCTATGGGGCTGGGACACTATCAGGCTCCCTGGCTAAAAGGAGGGATTCACAGCCATGTTTCTGATTGGCAATTCATGTCTATGGTAACAAATTTTCTTTTGTACTCAAGGACAAATTTCAGGCCCTGGCCAACATGTCAGTTTGGAATAATGACACCTAGTCAGTGAAACAAAACTGCATTTACTTGTTCCACACCCTCATCTTCTGCAATCAGGTCTTCTGCAGTGCAATGATGTTATTTCTGATTGCCTTGTTCCACCACCATCTGAGCTAGTCAGGCTCTACCCACTTTGCCCTCCTTCTGGTTACTTTACTGAATTAGAGACAACAAGCTGCAAATTGCAAAAAGATAAATATCAATTGAATATAAGGAAAATGTTATTCACCATGAGAATGGTGCAACCCTGAGAAAAGAACCCTAAAAGGACAGGCCTTAAGTGTTCAAAAATCCATCAGAAAAGGCACTGAGCACCTGACCTAGCTTTGAACCTAACTGTGGTCTAAGTAGGAGGTTGAACTAGAGGCCTCCAGAGATCCCTCCTGTTCCATTACCCTTGTGTTGGCATTAAAATATCTTTCAGAAAACACCCATAGAAAACCAAACCAAACCAAACCAAACCAAACCAAACCAAACCAAACCAAACCAAACCACAACACAACACTCTTTTGAGTTTAAGAGAAGATCAGGCAAGATCCGTTCCTCATTTTCTTGGCTTGAACTCTGGGAAGCAGATAAGCAGAGCAGAAATTCATATTGCAGTGCTTTCTCTAACATGCCTTGGTGCTTGCAATGCCCTCTCCTACTTGGAAATCAGGGTTTGCATGGGGGCTCTCTCATCTCTCTACTTTGCCAGCCTTGGACATGCCCTTAATGCAGAGAGATTCACAGAATCATAGAATGGTGATTCTCAGGTTTTTAAATGCCCTTGTGTTCTCGGAGTGTATCTGGGAACCCAGTGCTGTGCAGTTTGGTGAAGCTGTGCAGATGGATGTCGGCAGTCTTACCTTCGCATCTGTGGCTGGTCTCACTCTGCTTGTGTCCTGCAGGGCATTTGCACTCATAAGAACCTACTGTGTTGATGCAGTTACCTCCCTGACAGAGGCCAGGAATGGCTTGACATTCATCCACATCTACAGGGAAAAAAGCAAAGACATTAGAAAGTACAGCCACTGCAATGGATGAAGGTTCAGCCCAGCAAAGTGAAGAACAGGTAGTGCTATGAGAAATAGGAAGCTTTGCTCCAAGTAGGTGGATTTACATTTTTAATGCAATTACCCATTGGATTACATTAGAGATAAAGTGAAGGACAGAAAATGGACATAAAGTTATTGTTGGCTTATCTACACAAACAAGAAGGGAGAGAATAGTAGAGTATTGTTTTTCATGGCAAACATCTCCAGCCTCAGCAGCCAGTTTCACATGGAGGAAAAGGCCACAATCATTGTGGCTACCTCCTCCTGGTTCAGTCGGTGGCTGAGCTGGAGATGAGAGATGATTTGCCCTGCAGCCTTCAGAGAGCAACATCTGATGCAGGGCAGAGAGGGGAACACACAAACTGTAAGCTTGTCTCATCAGCCCAGACCCAGGAAGCTCATCCTGCAGCCATGATTTCCTCACCTGTGACGGGAAACTGAATGTGACTGGGGAAATCCATACACTGAAACTACCTCAGAATGGAAATCGTCTTAACACAAACATTATAACATGTTAGAAAAACAAATATATATGTAGATATTAATTACATTAAGTATTACAAATTTTACAAGTCTCGTGGAAGTAAAATGAACACGGAGAGTAGGTATTATGTCAGAGGAAACAGAATCAAATGATAAAGCTAAACTTGAAGCATCCACTTTCATCCAAATAATTTCAAATGCTTCCTCTGGAAACTTAACTAAAGGCAGTACACTTGCCTGAAACAGTCTGACCTCATGGAATGTTTCCAGCTGAAAATATTTCTACCTGCTCTCAACTACAAGACAGACAAACCAAGGGAGAAGCAAGGGACCCAGGGCACTGCTGGTAAAGCTGGAATGTGTTGCCTGTGGCACAAACGCTGCTCTCCCCTGCACCACAGCCTTAATTAAAGAGACCAAACTTTGGCCTCCAGAAATGAGTAAAAAAATGTCATTCTTCAATGCCCTTACCTTGGTTCTGTCCACAGACCACTTTTTATCACTTGTGATGAATATTACTGAAGTGTATGTCACATGGGAGACCTAAGGTCTATGGTGAATCTTTTGACATAACTGTGGATTTAGCAAAGTTTACACAGACAGCTTTCTCTATATTGGGACTCCTGTCAGCTATCCATCACTTGTGCTTTCAGTACGCATCCGAATGGATAAGGGAACATCATCTTACATGTTCATGGCATTTACCTTGGCAGGCTCCAGTGCGAATGTTGGGAATGAAACCTCGGCGGCAGGGATGAGGTTGGGCAGGGCACATCTCACATGGGTGACCCCAGGCCCGTCCAATGGTGGCACAACACATGGTCTTGGTACAGACAATCCCACTGAGCTGGCCCTGGCACATCTGGTTATTTACTTGGCTAAAGCAGGGACCGGTACGATAGTCTGAGGGAGAATAAAAATAACCACAGGTTAGATTAAGAAACAAGCACAAGGTCCTTTGTCTAACACTGTGTCTATTCCCCATCCCACCAGCACAGCCATTTAAGTGCAGAGTCATCAAGTTCTGGAAAAAAATTATGCAATCATGGGAAGATGAAAAATTTAAAACTAAGCTGGAGACTAGCACTGGAATTAGTAGCCACCTTTCAGATGCATGTTTCATGTGATTGTCTAGAGGTTCTCCAAGACAGCTCTTCCTTGTCCACCCCAGGTTCATCCCATGGCCTAGAGCTATTTCATGCTCTGAGTGCTCTTTAAGCACTGGCCCCAGAATGAACTCAAAACACAAAGTCAGGCAAAGGGGAGATTTCAGGGCTGCACATTCACCTGTTCTGTGGATGGCTGTCATCAATGAAGCAACTGAACTTCATATTAGTTAAGGGAAAAGATGTATATGGAGATGGCATGGTAAAAGCATCTCATGAACAGTCTTAGGGCCTGACAATCCACATAACATGAACATATGGGCAGAGTACAACAGTTCGGTCCCTGAGGACCTCCTTTCATCCCCATAACAGGGAACTCCAATGCCACATTGCCATACTCAGCAAATGCAAGCCTCATACCTCCAGGTCAACAAAATTTATAAAAAAGAGCTTATTTCAAGATGTTGGTTTCTTTGTTGTGCCCCTACACTGTGTTGAAATATAAATTATCATCAAGCATCAGTGTTCAGATTAGCTCAGAGATGTTTTTGCAGTGAAACATTTGAATTTGTCATGTGAAGTAACAAAAAGTTGTGTGGAAAGTGGTGATAGCTAAATCATGAGCCATGAGCAGTAGCGGCACACACATCTACTGACTAATAATTCTATTTCCAGAAATGTGTTAGTAAAACATAAACACACAACAAAGGAAAGCTTATTGTCCATGCTCTGTTTCTTGGCCTGCAAGCTGTCAGATACAAGCCTTTCCACATATGATCTTTGCAATTGGTTGCCTTCTTCTTAAATACTGACACGGATGTGCAAAAACCAAAAAACAAGGAAAACCATTGAATAGATGCTTTGAGACAGGAAACTTTCTCCCACTGGTACAGCCACATTGTCAGACCTGCATTTGCATGAAACCGTGACAGAGTGCTTTTATCCTGGGCTATAAAAGATCATCTGGAAATGCTGGAAATTACTACAGGCTTTAGGCTGAGAATGCCTGTGCTTATATACCTTCCTCACTCCTGTTGTCTATGCTGAGTAAAGTCTGGGTGAGCTACATCTGTATTATGATTATTCCACCTGGAATCAGGGTAAGCATTAGCTACACAGCAAAGCACACAACAAATCCTCCTCTAACTCTGGGAAAGAACCCACAATTCCTTAATTCCAGCTTAATGTTCCCTCTTATTTGTATTTTTGAGCAGCTGAAAACACAGTCATACATAAAATTTAATACTGATGAAAGTCTCAAAAGAAGGTTGGTCTGTGGATGTCACTGAGAAGTAAGCAACAGGATGGATTTGAGAAAAAAAGGGCAATGATTTTAAAGTTACGTAGGTATAAAGCTGACAGTAGCTCATAAAAATGCATTTGTTTGGAAATCAGAACAGACGCGTATTGTGTTTGCAATGGTAAGTTACCAAATAGTCATAGTTTGGTTTTTGACCAAAATCTTAATGAGATACCAAAGCACATGGTTCTCATTAACTTCTCCTGCCATGCCAAGTATAATGCTTTAGTTTGTTCTAGTTTATTCCTAGAAAACAAATCCACATATTTTGAGTTGTTCTCTCACCCACTGTCTTTTTCTTATAAAACTGAAAGGCTCTTGCTCGAATTTTTAACATCAAGACCAAGGAGATCTCTCAATAACCATACAGGTGAACAATTTTAAAACTTTAAATTTAAATGTCTGATGTCATTGTGGTATGTATCTACAAAGGGCTCTATTTGACTTAGAAAGTCAGATCACATACATGTATAATAGAAAATTGAGACGTAACAGCACTCTATAGAAGGCAGAGGTGAACTTGCACCTCCCACATCATCCTGCTGAAGCATGGCTGGATGCACTGCAGCAACACTTCCTTGAGACTGATAATGAAAGTGCAACTGTAAGGACAACACTCAATTTTAAACAAATAATTGACAAAAATAGATTTCCATATGTAAATTACTTTCTTGGATGGAATGAAGCTAAGGAAATTGCAGTCTGGAGTCCAGAAAGTCTGCCTGCATTCCAATTCCCATCTGTTGCTAATTTTAATGGGTCAAATTATTAAATATTTAATGAGGCAACAATCTTCTTCTTCTTTTTTTTTTTTTAAAGGAAATATGTGTACTTAGGAGATGCCTGAAGACTTGTTACAGTCTACATAGAGGATCCCATCTTCCAGGAACTTTGTTGCAGGTAGTTGTCCTTTAGAAGTTGGGTCTTTTCTGCTGGATTTCTTATAAAAGCAGAGAAGCGCCTTCCTCATCGAAAGCTGGGATTTATTCCTGCTTCCTCTTTCATACTCACTCAGCCTTACAATTACAGCGTCCAGTGGTAGAATATGGGCGATTTCCATCTTTCCACCTGCAGGTAGCTCTCATTAAAGAGACTGCAATAAATACATCAGGCCTTATTTTAGGAAGAAAAACTTCAGTCTATGCTATCTAGTCTACGCTATCTAGTCCTTCACCAATCAGCTGTAGATTTAGAAAACAACAGGCCAGTTTGCTGCCTCACTTCTCCTCTCCAAAAATAGTTTTGCAAACAGTAAATACTCATTATAGGGCAGACATCAGTTATCCTCCCAATTATCTATCAACTGCAACATTACACATCTCATTTTTCTTGCTTGCTTGCTCTGTTAGCTTCAAAGTAGACCATACTCAGTGCCCTTGGTCTATCGGCTTCTTATCACAGAGGAGTTAGATTAGGTTACTGGTCATATACTTGTCCCAGGCAGCCAGCAAAGAATGCTCAAACTTCAAACCACACGACGGAATCAGAGTTGCAGCATCAAAGTGTTTGTGTTAACCACAAGAAATCTGATTCCTTGCTATGCTCTTTGTTTTCAAACCCTCACCTCCCCCTACCCCACTGGGACAGTAAGGTTTTAAAACACCAGGTAACCTAAACTACGGACTTCTGCAGATGCCGCAGTCAGTTCAGGGCTACAATGAGTCTTGTCTGCCTAATCCTACAGCCAATACAGGCCCCAGATGTGCTCAGAAGAGGAAGTGTAACAAGAACAGACCTCACTCCCAATTTCCATGTTTGGCTGGTTGTCATGGAAATCGCTAGGAACCCCTTTGGCTAATGAATGGTCACTCCCCAAACCCTTAGGGAGTGGGATCCAAGCCACTGCACACCCTCTTACACTGAGCCACATGATTCCGCTTGCAAACAGCTTCCTGCAAATATCCCCTTAAACATTTTTCACTATCCTAATTAGTGTGTCCAGGACATAAGTGGAGGAATACTTTACAGTTGCTGCAGACATCTGTCTTCACCAACATGCTGCATGGGCTTCTGCTGGAAAGTCTGTGACAGTCCAACATGAGAGTGGAGTGAATGGATTCAAGCACTCCTGATTCAGCCAAGCCAGAACACAAAGCCTCATAGCTACCCCTGCTTCCAGCACCTAGGGTGCTACATTGATCAGGGATGTTGCCCTGGCTTTGCCTACACTATTTCACCCAAGTTCACCTTGCCAGAATACATCTCACCAACCACAAGAGGTAATAAGAATGTCACACGATTCTGCCAACTGTAATTTTTGCCAGAAATGCAGCTTGATCTCATTAAAAAGAATAATCCATCCAGACTATTTAAAATTACCACTCTGAGACTATCAAACGTTTATGTAGAACAGTTGCAAGGCACCTTCTTTATTGCTAGGTTTCCCCAATGTTAAATGAAGAAAATGGAAATCTTTTGTAGGGAATGTTTCCCTGGGATATAAGCATAACTGAATGCCATTATTTTGTAGGGAAATGTTAATTTCAGCAACTCAGTCTAATTTCTTTGAAGTAGCTCTCACACTCAACACTTCTATTAATAAGGGCATTTTTCATATATTCATTATAGCTTACATGCAACTTCAGACAGCTTTTTATAACAGCTGAATTGACACAGGTTCTGAACCTGGAATATTTACAACTTCATAACCAGTTTAAATTATTTCTTTGCTGTGGAAACACACAAACAAAAAAAAAGACATTTTAAATGAACTTTTTACTCTCTTTTAACTTGTCCTTACTGTCCCTCTGGGAAAACAAACTAACAAACAAACTAAAAGGTAGTTTTTGACAAAGGACTTCTACAGAAAAGTATTTTGCTTGAAAATTTTCACAAGAAAAAGGATAGCCTTCCCCACTTCTATCACATCCATCTACCCAGCAGGGTGTCACCATGTAAATAAATGCTTGGAATGGGAATTCACATCCCTGGGTAAAGATTCAAAAGCAGGAACAATTACACTACTTTCATTGCTATTTAAAACCATAATCCCAGAAACACAAATATGCCTGACCCCGTCATGTAAGCAGTTCTGCAGATTCCACACTAAAAGGAACATAAAGCGAGGGAAGAGCTCTCCTCTGCACTCTCACTCCGTCTTCTAGACTGTCCTTTCTTTAGCACCATTTAGCTGGAATCCCCTTGTGAGACAGGCCATGGGCCATGTGAATTCCTTCCTTGCAAAATAAATAAATAGAGCAGCAAGGAAGAAGAGATTTTCTTTGCTAAAAATCAAATTCCGTCTCATGATAAACAACGCTTTTAATGAAGGCTTTTTCTTAAAACGGTATGGACAAATGCTGCTTGTAAGTAATCCCCAGAGAGATACAGCCTCACTGTGATGAGGTCACTGTAACATACCCCAGGCTTTGGCAGAGTTCCACATTGCTTTCTAAAAGCTCAGCAAACCAGTAAAGGGGCGCAAGGACAGTGGATAGCAATCCTGATATCTATTTTTCTAATATCATTGCATGATTTCCATCAGCAGAAGACTTGGTCCCCAGGCCAGGGGGGCAAAGCCTTGCAATTCTTTTTGTCTGTAACCTTCTGGGCTTTTGGGGCAGAAAGCACACAAATGGGTAGTCAGCACAGCCCTGGGAGTGAGCAAGAGCTGATGCAATCAAGGCAAGGCACTAATCTGGCAGATTCCCACGCATACTTCTACCCAAAAGATTCCCATACAATGCCTGCTATCCCTGATAGGGGTATTCCTTGAACAGCCCACAGAATAGGCCAGCTGTGCTCTCAGGGACCTGCCAGGTGAGCTCATAAATTACAAATTAAAAGCCTAAATGGAGCAATTTATGCTATACTCACAGACAGACGATGGACAGAAAATACCCCGGGGACCACCATGCAAAATGCACCAGAAAAAAACAAACTGAAGGGAGTGAATACAAGTCCCCCAAATATTCTGCAATTGTTCCTGTTGTAGTAAATGCAGATTTTAGTACATTGATTATAGGTTTCTGCATGTAGTGTAACCCTAAATATCTGTTAAACCTCTCAGGCTGTGTACATCCATGACGGCTTTGGTGGGAGGGTGGATGGTTGGTGCAAAGAGCATGAGGGTCTCTGTGAAGGACTCAGTTTTCATGGAATACTTTCTCCACCTAGTCATTTCCTTACCTCATACAAACACAGTCATATTCTTGATGTTTAACTTTTTGGAGTTTTGCAAAAAAAGAAAAAGCTGGCTGGGGCAGTTTATAAGGCCAGACATTCCAACTGTTGAAAAAACACATTCAAAGGAAATAGTAAAGAAAGAACTTTTTTAAGTTTTCCTGTCCTATTTTTACAGTTTCCTGTCAAAATCTTTGCCTGATGAAACCTGAGACAGAGCTTCATGTACAACCCTCCTCCGAGGGTTCTTCGCTCCAGTGGCATCTGAGGCACAAAGCACACACAGCAACAAGGAGCCAATACTTGAAGCAGTTGTAGAAACATGTGTCAGTGTTGGAGCAGGAGGCTGGCACCGCCACGCTGTGTTCTTCATCGTAGAAGAGAGGTGTTGAATCACGCCTGGTCGGTTAGTGCAAACATGGAGGTGCTGGAGGTGGTATAGGGGTTTAATAGCTCTGGACTCTTCTCTCCAAGCACATCTGCCCCAGGTGGAACCTTGCACCTCTCAAAGTCCTTTGGCAGAGATTACGGCTATGGGCAGGCACCTGGATACCACGGGAAAGAACATATGGAGATGGTGGCTGGGATGGGATGGACTGAGCTGAACTTGGAGGAATTTCTCCTGGACATCTGCTGATTTTGTTCACCATAGGAGTCCATGGCTGAGTACAAGAAGAAGAAATTTGTGTCTGTCAGGTGAGAAGTATTTTGGGGCAAAGCATTTATGGACTTCGCCTACCTTCCTTCTGGGAATAAGTTAGCAATAACAATAAGTTAACAATAAGTTAGGAGCGAGTACTGAGAAGGACACAAATGAGTGAGGATGACTTCCAAACATTGTGGCTAGTTTTACAGATCTTGCCTGATTGTATTAATATTACCGTGTTTGAGCTGCAGTCATCTGTTGCTCCATTCAACAAAGTCTTTGTGCTTCAAAACACAGTGCAGTGCATGGCTTATGCTAAGAAGGGCAAGGTGATCTTTGGAAAAGGCTTATTCACAGTTAAAATATCTTGAAATAGATGGAAGAAGTCTCAGGAGTGACCAGGCAGACACAAATCACATGTTACTTGCTTCTTTTCAGACTCAATTAAAAGAATTGAAAACATTGCATTCTCCTTAGCATCTTCTTATCCCAGTACACTTCAGCAGGCTTTGTTTTCTTTCTGCAGTCAATGGTAAGAGTATTTATTGGGCAGACTGTGAAAAACATGCAAAAAATACGACTGTTAAGGACAATTTGATTGAAGACGGCAGAAAACGAGTGCTCAGAGCTCAGATTAGTAAAACAGGATTCAGCAGCCATCCTGTATATGGAGTAAGAGATTGCCCCAAAATATCTCCCAGCCTAGTAATGCACTGTTATCCTCAATGACTTGTCACAAAGTGGAACAAGCTCAGTAGTGAATACGTGAAGGCAACCCAAAGGCCTGGACCACACAATTATCCTTTGTCCCGATAAAGCACTGAAGATGTAACAGCACTGGCACTGTTTTCTAATGCCTAATGTAGGTCATTTATCTTCCGACATATCAGAATAAGCTGTTCAGATATACTCAAATCTGCTACTTGTAAATCACCCTGTTTCCAGCATAATAAAATCACAGAATCATAGAATGGCTTGGGTTGGAAGGGATCTCAAAGATCATCCAGTTCCAACTCTCCTGCCATGGGCAGGGATGCCACCCACTAGATCAGGTTGCTCAGGGCCTCATCTAACCCGGTCTCGAACACCTCCAGGGATGGGGCATCCACAACCTCTCTGGGCAACCTGTTCCAGTGCCTCAACACCCTCTGAGGGATGAATTTTCTCCTAACCTCTAATCTAAATCTCCCCACTTTTAGTTTAAAAACATTCCCCCTCATCCTGTCATTATCCGATAGAGCAAACAGTCGCTCTCCATCTTTTTTATAAGTCCCCTTTTAGTACTGAAAGGTCGCAATGAGGTCACCCTGGAGCCTTCTCCTCTGTAGGCTGAACATCCGCAGCTCTCTCAGCCTTTCTTCTCAGGAGAGGTGCTCCAGCCCCTTGATCATCTTTGTGGCCCTCCTCTGGACTCACTCTAACAGATCCACATCCTTCTTGTGCTGGTGGCCCCAGACCTGGATGCAGCACTCCAGGTGGGGCCTCACAAGGGCAGAGCACCGGGGCACAATCACCTCCCTCCCCTGCTGGTCACTGCTTTGTTGATGCAGCCCAGGATGAAGTTGGCCTTCCGGGCTCCAGGCACCCACTGACGGCTCATGTTGAACTTTTCATCCACCAGAACCCCCAAGTCCTTCTCTGCAGGGCTGCACTGTCTTCTCCAGTGAACTTTTAGTATAAGTCCTCATAGGAAAGGAGACAATGGTTAGAACAAGGGGGGGAAATGGTGATGATAATACATCAATCCACTTCAGCCTGTCTACCCTGTATTCACTTCCTGACCCACACAGAGGAAGTGTTTAGCTTTCCTGCAGGTGCTCCTGGGTTCTCTCTAGTTCCCTGAGCTCCTGAGGAGCAGGACAGCACTCTGCTTCAACTCCCAGCCACAAACATAGTGTGTGGACCCTGTCTGCCTGGACAGACCTGGATCTGCTGTGCCACTGTGAGCTGAATGCCTATTTGTAGAACTGCACTAGGGCCTTGAGTAAACGTAGGCCAAGCAATGCCCCTCTTGAGTATGCATTCCTCCTCTTCTACCTTCACAGGTCTAGGTCTGTAGTCAGCAGAGTGCTGATGCACATCATCCTTGGGTTGATCTCAGTCCAGTGAAAATGCAGTGATTCAGGTGTTCATCTCCAAACATGCTTCACTGAGCCAGTGGCTGTGACGTGGTGTTGTATTGTACTCCTCGCAGCTAGCTAGCTGAGGTTGCTCACAAACCCTTGCAGAGAGAGTCTCTAGATATCAGTGAAACGTGAAGCGAGGCATTTACCTTCTTGCCAGTTTCCTCCCAAAAGGACTATTTCTGACGTCATGTCCCCTCGAGTGGCTGGTGGCTGCCAGATACATCCCAGGCCCCTTGGCACATTTGTTCCAATGTGTCATGTGTTTAGATCCGCTCTTCAGAGGCTGTCTTTGTACCCATGGATGTGAGAAAGCCGGGTACTTCACAACGTTGCTTTTTTTTCTGCTCCAGTGATGTTCTGCTCCCATATGCACTGAGCAGCATGTTCAACAACACCAGGATACTCTGTTGGACACGACACCCCTTCCCACACTGAGAACGAGAGACAAAGCCACAGGTGACTGCATCCAAGAGTGACGAGGGGTCAGAAGATATGACAGTCACCTTTCTGCCTAACTCAGTGCAGGCAATGAGGTGCCAGCTACACAGACTGGAAGACCCCAACCTATACTGTTCCAGCGTTCTCCTGTGCACAGTGAACTGAGCCCCTTACTGAGCACCAAGCAGAAAACAACAGTGTTTTGGGAGTGCTGTCCCACGTCTCAGAGGAAGAAGAGTAGTATGTGATCGTCTACAATCATACCAGAATGCTCACGGGCATGCAGCAAAATTATACATGGAGGATGTGTCTACATCCCACCAGTGCTCTCAGCTGACCATGACTGGCTTTCTGCAGAGAAGAGAGGGAAATGTGGTTCCTCAGGGCTACAAATAGCTTATCAAACAAACCCACCCACAAGAAGAAAATAGCAAACTACAACTGACAATAGAGTTAGACTCCACTCATGGTGAAGTTTCTGCCAGATCTTTCAGCCTAAAAGCATACTACAAGTTATAGCAGTATATATATCAGAGCAATCTTCCTCTCTGGACTACATTTGATTAACAAAGTACTTATTCTATCCCACTGTAGAGAAATGGCAGTTCATGCCTCACCTTTGAAGGCAGGCTGAGAAGAAGGAACACTATCACATACCTCAGCTACGAGTTCTGTTTTATGTCTTACCATCTGCATTACCAGAGTACTGGGAAAATCAATTAAATGCCTCATTTCAAACTAGGATGAGAAATCTCTTTGTAAACACAGTCTGCTATTAAAAAGCTCATTTGGGAAAAAAATCTTAACCACTGCCAATAGCATTCCTCTATAAGATTTTTACTTGAAGTAATTTCAAACTTAATCTGGAATTGAGTGGAAGAACCACTGGCTGGGTGTAGGCAGATTAATTTCTCAGCCATATACTGTACTCACACCACTCAGACAGCTTTGATGGGCCTGACAGAATGAGCCACAGTAGCCAGTGTTTTCCTTTTTTTTTTTTTTTTTCCCCCAGAGAATTAATATGAAACCCAAGAAATGAATAAGAGTTCCTGAAACCCTGGAACAGCCTTTCAGTTCAGGGGATGCCTGTGAACTGCCAGGCAAAGCATTTCAGTTCAGTCTCATATTAGGACGGCTCACGGACCATTTCTCCACCCATGCCCAGTGTTTTTCTGAGACAACAAGGGATGTCAGCAAGACAGAGGCACAGAGGCTATCTAAGACAAAAGCTAAGGCTGTTCCACAATATAAACTGTGTCATGTCTCCTAACCCTTCAAAACATGGGACCGAAGTGGAGTGCTCCATCTGTCCTGATAAAATCCACCCTAGCGAAGAGACACAAAAAGAAAAGGAAGGTGACAGGAAGGTCACCTCTCCCTCCCCTCAGTAAATCTTTCCCCAGCTCCCCAGTGTTGAAGTCAAGGCTTTGGTCATCCCTTCAAAGTGCTGCGTGGTCTCAGCAGCACAAATACAAATGCTTTCAAAAAGCAGGAGCCGCATCCTGCTTGTTGATTGTTGCTATGTATCTTCCCACATCACTCGTTCTTTGAGAAGAGCACCTGGATTGGGGCTCAGTTTCACAGTCCGCATGGACCTCAGGCACAGCCGTAGGTAGTATGGAGGAGGTATTTTTTCAATTTATCCCCAAAACAAAAACTCTGTTAGGCACCTCAAATTAATAAATGTGACATATGTTCTTCTGAAATGCAAAGGCTGAGATTAAAGACCTTTCTGAGTTATCTCAGATATCATTAAATTTCTGTAAAGTTTTCGTGGCCCCCCTTGTTACCATGATGTATCTTCTTGCATGCCTGGTCCCTGGGGCAGTTTCCAGCTGAACGTACAAAACATGTACAGCTCTACCAACTATTTCACTTAGAGCAGCATTCTGGAAGTTCAGGACTATGAGCTGAGTTTTAGAAAGGAGTGAATAAAGGGACCGTGTTTACCGTTGGCTGCTTCCTGTCAGAGTTTTAGCATATACATAGGGGGATCTGACACATCCTGTATAGCTGATTCTTTTCTCCTAATCATCCAAATTAAACTGAAAATTTGGGAAGTAAATCATTATGAAGAGGAAGCAGAAAAGCTGAGACTAAACCACACGATAAGTCTTCTATGGATTGGGGAGGCTTTACAAGCAAGAATAATGGAATATTCTGCAATATTCCCACCATCTGGAAATCTGAGTGGATTAAAGTGCCGTTTATGCTGACAGACTCATTAACATCCATCTGTACGTTACAAAATGGTCTTTTGGATCACGTATGCTGTTTATATATGGCACGGAGCATCTGTCACTAGAAAAGCTACAGCTGGAGGGAACGTAATAGATCACTTTGGATTCCTCTTTCCCTTAGACAAGACTGACTCTACCAGAATTAGATCTAACAAATATTTATGTTACCTGCTCTTAAACACCTGCAGTTATGGAAACAGGCTCCTTAAGCAACTCTTCTAGTGGTTAAATATTTCAGGATGATAGATAAGAGTGGAAGTCAGATTGATAGACATTAGATGTCACAAATATGCTTAGAAATTAGGAGGATGAGAGGAACTGTCTTCCTATACAGGAAGGATCTTTAAGAAATTGATATAGCATACAAAAATGTGTTAATTTGGGGACTTGTGTTAGTCTTACTCATTGCTAATGGAGATTTCTTCCAGGACTGGAATGATAGCAGTTATGACGAACCCAGGGTTTACAAAGCCAAAACAAAAACAAAAGCAAACAACAACAACAAACACATCAAAATCATTTTGAAACTTTCAAGAATCTACAGACACAGACATAGACACATCATGGAGACTCAAAAATACTCTCTGAGTGCACATCAAAGGAGATCCTCATGTTATGCATGTGCTAACATATAAAAAATAGGAACTACAGACAGCTACACGAACAAATTACTGTCTTTTCCTCTTCCCTATTGTTTGCAGAACTCCAAGTGTCTTTGGAGTTTTCATGGTCTTCAGGTTTTGGTACCCTTCTGCAACCACAACTCTAAGGTTAGAGATGCTGCAAAGTATCAGGGAGTTCACCACAAAGATCAAGAACGTTATCAAAAAATCTCTTTTTTTCAGAATAAAAGAAGACATGTTTTCATTTAAGGTAGCAACTGTCATCAACAGCGATGGCTTCAGCATTTGTATGGGGGAAAAAAAAAGGCAAATTAAACCTCATCCTTCTTACACAGAACAATCTTCCACACCTTCATCTGAGACCAATGTTGTCACTTTCTTGCAACATTTTTTTTCCTACTTGAAAGAGGGTAAAATCAGAGACATGACATCAAAATGTTTCATTTTTTCTTTAAAGTTCAAGAAAACTATTAAATAGAATTGGCCTCTCTTCTCACAGATTTTTTTCTATACTTTTTTCCTCCAACACTGATGCAATGTGAGATCGTGTTACCAATGCTGCTGGGGCTATACAATATATCCACTAGTTTTTATCCCTGAAGATGTCAAGTAGAAGGAGGAAATGATGCTAAGATTCTTTGAGTACCTAGCTGTTACAGTATTTACCTCTCAAGTGGAGCATTTCCTGAATGAAGTGTGAAGGTAGTTAGCTTGCTTCCATTACAAAGCAGCCTCTTACTGTAGTCCTGAGTTGTTGAACACGCAGCTTGTTGAGTTTACAGCAGCAGAAGCTGTTGCATAGTGTTCAGGAACTCAGGTTATTATTGTTTAAAAATTAAAAGATCGCTTTTTATGGTTTATAGCAAAATAAATTCAAAATAAAATCAAATTAAAAGCCTAAAATGAGTCTATAATCTGTTTTGAATGCCTTCTGTTCATCAACACAGATGGGTACATTTTCAGTGCTTGCCTATCTAAACTGATACCTCAGCCCCTGTATGAAAGCAGACCCTAACAGTGCAAGCCATACTAGTGTATGCTAATGTTGGCACTAGAATCAATAGAGTTGTCTCTGTACAATGCTAATAAGCCTTTCTGAGAACCCCAGCACTTTGGCACAGATATTACCTGGATGAATGGAGCTGTGTGTTCCTCTAAACAAGTTAGCATCCTTGCCCTGCATATAACAACCTGAGATAACAGCAGCGTGCTGTGCCTTGCAGCAGAGAGTAGTCTACAGACAACTATCTTTATACTGCTCTGGGAGTTAAAGATTTTAAATCCGGCGTCAGATAAGCCCATGTATAACAACCAGGGAGTCTTTCCTAAATCCTACCAAATATCCCCTCTTGATCTGAAGATTCCAGAGATGGGATTCACGTGAATAAATGCAGAGAATTCCATAGCGCAGACATTCGTGGCAGACCTGATCACCCCTCTGTATACACTCATCCTAAAGGCAACGTCTGCATTTGGTCAATGAATCCTGCCCAGCGCTGCTATCACTCTGTCACCTGTAAGGTTTCATGAGGTTATGCGCTCAGCTGGACACATCTACGCCAAAGGAGTCTAAAGTGAGGCAATGTAGTACAAGGGGTATCGGGCACATTCCTGTGGAAGATAATCAGTTGGAACTAACAAACATGATCTGTTTTTTTCCAGTTTGAACTGGTTTCGCTTCAGCTTTCAGTTCCTTCACCTTGACTGAGCAGAAGAACCCGGGTCACTGCTTTCAGAGGTTGTCCCATTCTACAAGAAATATTTCTCTGCAGAGGAACATTCCCTCTGTGCTTCTTCAGTCCGTGGGTGCACTGCTGATGAGGATACAGCCCTCAGGCTATAATGTGTATTTGACCGAAGACTATTCCTGAAGTAATGGTGCCTTTTTTTTTTTTAGGCGTCCTTGGGAAGAAATTTTCATGGGGAAGACTGGCACCAGAGAGATTTCTCCTGGAACCCCTTGAGATTCTTGGTTCTGCCTGTGCTGAGCTCCTTGGTAGGGACACAGATGAGCAGCAGAGGAGCTGACAGACCACTCCGTCAAACATAAGAGCAGGTTGCAAGGCCAAGCAGTCATCAGTTGAGTGTCACCTGTATGTAAGGTATCACCTGGCCCGGTTCTGCTATACTTGAACCACGGATACTGGTGAATTTTGATAATAAGGGTGTCTTTAAAATACACATTTCCTGGCTTTTATTTCAGGCTGAAAATAGTGTTTTTTCTTAGGTTGAGGTGACATCTCCACCTACAAAAAAAGGTGTGGTGGAGGCAAACCAACTCTTGGTCCAGAAGCCAGCCAGCCACTGCAGTATGAGTTGAACTGAGTCTGTCCTTCCTAACAGACTGGTCTCTTAACATCGTTTTTCAGTCCAAGGAATCTTATGCTTTATTTAACACTCCAGTTCCAGCCTGGAGGTGGCTAATTTGGGAACCTGGACAAGAGTAAATACACAGTGGGCTGTATCTCACCACCAATGTACTGCCTCAATTCCTCTCTCATCCCTGTTAGTGGTTAACTTACCAGCTCTCCTGCAACCCTTTGGTGAATCCTCACAGTACCCATGCTGCAGCAAAATGGCTATTATTTTACTGAGGAACATAATACGGTGGAGATGTAATGAATTTTCCAAGTACCCATAATTAGTGGGCCAGACTCAGGATGGAGCAGTAGACCTTATACTGCCTCATCCTATGCTCAGAACATTAAATCTCCACATTATCCAGTTGTGATTCAAACCAACTGCTCCATTTCAACAGCAGGCTGGAAGAAATTGAGGGATGTATCCTACAACACCTCCTCTCTTCCGCAAGTTGACTGTGTTCTGATCTTCCTGGCCAGGTTATTCCTATCAGTAGATATGTCACAGCACAGAGCTGAGGGTAATCACTGTTATTTTCTCTGCGCTCTTTAGCCAAGAAGGATACTACCGATGTTGCCTAATGCTAGAGAGCCGCATTTAGTAGTTAACAACAGTTCTCCCAAGAGAAACATCACTGTAACTAGTCTGAGTGGGAAGGAGAAAGGTAGATGATGTCTTACTAAACAGTAACTGGTGTTACTGGAAGTTCTCTCCCTGTGGAGACACAGGCAGAAATCTGAGTAATTTCCAGTACCCTTATGAGACATGCTAGGAGAGCATTGGTAAGGAGTCTTGGGCTGGAACTTGGACTTCCTACTTACAAGGCCAGTAGGTTTTAGGTTCTGCTTTGAATTAATGTTTCTTCAGAAAAAAAAAAAAAAAATGTTTAAAATGAGACTCAGAGCTAAACTGAGAGTTATGGATGATCCGTGTTGCTTTTAAGACTGCTACTTGAGTCCCCTGTTACTGGAGACTTCCAAGGATGCTTGTAAATATGTCACATACCATGGCTGCTTTAAAAGGAGAAACTGAACAGAAATTCAACAGTGTTCATGTTTCCAGTAAGTCTGGTGCTAGGGACTTCATCTCAACTTGCCTAGCAATGGAGCAGGAGTGCAGTTTCTCCTTGGAAGGGTTAAGTTCCTCATTGTCACACTACCGATTACCAGTAGGTCAGTCACAACCACCTCACCAGACCCACAGACTTCCCAGCCAGAAGCTTCTTTGAAAAGTGTAACTTTTAACATCTCTTAGAAAAGCAAATGCTCTGTTTGCCTTGGCAGGGCAGACCCGTGTATACACAGCTGGAGAGCTTGTTTTGTCTCTTAGTACAAGTCTGGACCAAACTAAATCTCTACAGGCTTTCTAAAAATCCTCTCTTTATTTAAATAATTTTATACATTGCAAGCTGTCTCCAAAGTCTGCCCCTGTTCAGTCCCCATTTTTGGCTGACTTTCCCACCCCCTCTCCTATCCCCTCTCCTACCATGCACACAAAGTAAAGTAAGTTGGATTTTTAAGTCCATTGCTGTATGCAAGAATATCTTAAGACATTAATAATGTCTTATCAACAATGTCCATATCAACTTCAGATACCTGTGAGCTAGGAAAAAAACAAGCAACGCTATGGACAGTTCTCTAGCTCACATTCAGGAATTTTAGAGGAAAAAAGCTTGCAAGGTACAGCTTTCAAAAGAGAAAGGTTTTTGGCATAATACCTTTCCATAAATAAAGCAGTGAGTGTGCGTGTATGCCTGTTCGAGAAAGGCAAGGAGAGGTATTAAAGAATATATAAATGCAGTGGTCCACCAATATCTGAGTTTGCAGCAGAGTACAAAGGAGGAGACTGGAACAATGAAAGGTTACTTCAGTAAATGTGTGTGGAGGTTTTTTAAATTCTTGGCATCCAATAAATGTGATGCTCAAACCACAGCAGAGGCCTTTTATGGGGCACCTGCAGCATGAAGTTCAGTAGAGACTTTTGTAACCCAGGGAACATTGCACAACTATGTTGAGTTCTGCATATTTCTGCTGGCTTCTATTCAACCAGGACTGACTGATGCCTGGGCTACTGGAAACCAACTGTTATTCCTATCTCACCCTCTAAATCATGTTGCCAAAAATCCCCAACTTGGAAAAAAAACCAAAAAAACCCAAAACATTAAAGTCAAGAACAATCAAATCTTTGAACAGGGAGTTAAACAGAATTATCCCAATCTCGGGAAAGTGAGAGGCTAGAAAAGCAGAGTATTTCCAGGGCACTTTGATGTTAATACTGGGAGTTCGCACATCATCTTGGTGTTTCAGTTTCATTTCTGCTCTGTGCCACTCTGGCCCTTGCCAACATCAAATCAGAGCAGTGTCGTGAGATGTCCACCTAAGCCAACAGGAAAGGGAGAAAATTCATATCTCAGAGCCAAAACCTCAGCCATACCCACACTGGGGTAAACCTGATCTAGTCACTCAGCACATGCTGGCTGGATGAATGAAATACAGCAAAGCCACATGTCACTAAGAGCATATTCTCAGGCTCTTAGTGAAGATGTTTTGATTCATACTGGATGAGCAGCTGGCAATGAACTGAGGGAGGTTTACAACAAAATAGAACTGGCTTATGTTTCCCTTCGAAACTTTTTTACTAAAATAAAGTAGGAAATTCATGGAAAACCTTTGGTTCTAGTCACGCTTTTCAATATTTTCAAATAAATATAGTACTAAATCTTAAAAATAATTTTGCACAGGTTGGAATATTGACCTTTCAGATTTCAGGTCCACGTTAATTTGCAAATCAACAGCTGTTAGCACTGTTAGCATTCAACACTAATTTTCATTTTTGAGGGTACATGGTATTGATCTCCTTCAGCCCAACAAAAAGGTCTCCTGCTGCAGACAAGACATGTAAAATTCAGGGAATTGCTGCAGGAGTTTGATTCTATACAGTGAAAGATGCAGGAGACATCTTTCCATATTACTGATACAGAAGCTGAGTGCTCGCCTGGTGAACTGCAGTCAATCTATGTCCAACAGAGTTCTTCTGCAATCTGGCCAATCCTTAAAGGACTGTTTTGCTTGTGATCCCCTAACTGTGTGAGGTCCCTAACTATTCTGCAAGAGCTGCAGTGAGTAGCTGCAATCCTGAGCAGAATCAGTGAATGCTGACAGTCGTACAAATCTGGTTCAAGGTAACTCAAGGTGGTCACCAAAATTAGCTAGTTGTGTCAGGTCTGGATGAGATGGAGTTAACTTCTTTTCACAGCAGCCTGCATGCTGCTGAGCTTTCCATTTGTGGCTAAAACAGTATGGATAACACATTCGTGTTTTGGCTGTTGATGAAAAGTGCTTTCACAGCATCGATTTTTTTTCCCCAGCTCCCTGCTCCTCACATCCAGTGCAGTATGCTGGGGCTGGGCAAGAGATTGGGAAGGGACGTAGCATAGACAGCTGACCTGAACTGACCGATGGGATATTCCATGCCATATGACACTGTGCTCAGCCCCAGGAAAAGAAGGAGAAAGGGGAAAATAGCACGGTTATGGCTCTCATCTTCCCAAGCAACTGTTACACATGCTGAGGCTCTGCTTCCCAGGAAGTGACTGGATATCTGCCTGCTGATGGGAAGTAGTGAATGAATTCTTTGTGTTGCTTTGCTTCCACATGCAGCTTTTGCTTTCCTTAGTAAACTAACATTATCATAATCCATGAGGTTTTTTGCTTTCCTTCTATCTTCTCCGCATCCCAAGGGAGAGGGGAATGAGCAACACACAGGATGTGTGCTTGGACCGAGCTGATCCACCACACTGAAATTTTTGAAAGTTTTAGTTTATGTTTTCCCTTTTAGTGTTTAGGAAGGGGCTGACGGTGTCACCTTCCCTTATGCTGCGATAAGGGGCTTCCTCGCATTTCTAAGCCACACCCTGGTTACAAAGACAAGAAGCAAGGGAATGTCCAAGAGAAAAATACCTCTTTTGTACTGTGCACAGGGATTTATTGATATTTAACAAAAGAGCCACAAGGGGCCACGTGTGGAATGAGAAAGATCCACAGACACGAAACAGATATGCAGTCAGTTGGGATCCCAGGGAATGCTTTGGACATGAGGTTGTTATTAAGGGCTGAATCTTCGTGCCAGGGAATTGAGCAGAAATTCACTCAGAATTGAGTATCCCTAGTATATATGCTTGAATATACAACTCCTGATGCTATGCTCTGTCAGTGATAATATGAAAATCTGTTCCTTACCTCTCTCACACTGGGGGCCAGTGAACCCGTAGACACAAGCACAACGGTTTGGTCCAATGCAACGACCTCCATTCTGACAGCCGTTTTCACAGACAGCTGTTTAGAAAGAGAAATAGAAATGATTGATTTCTGCTCTCAGTAAAACCGCAGCATGAACTGTGTGGTGCTGGGCGGGCTTGGAATATCACCTACTTTGTGGTGTTCACCTGTCAAGAACCTCCTCCACATAGTGAACATACAGAGAAAAGCCTGATATTTTTTCCCAGAAAATGACTTCCTGTTTATGAGTGAAACCATTTATAAAAAGGCTATAAACTCTCACTTCATTTGAGAGGATTTCCTGTGCTCTGGAATCTCAGCTCATTCAGGTCAGCACTGGGATTTAACTGTCAAGGTCAAGACGAATCAATACAAATGACAAACTGTATAAAGGCAAACGTTTGAATTTAAGGAGAGGGGAACAGGACAACAATGAAATGTGAGAAAGGACCAGTCAGCCATTTCATCTTGCCTTGCAGAGTAAAGCAGGACAATAAACCAAACCTGTTATTCTGACCACACCAGTATATCTGCAATCAGGACGACATGGTGGTCTTGCTTTACATGGCAAGCAGAGGAACACCTGGATGGATGGATCAAACACTGGCATAGTGTTAGTGCTCATTTTAGGTGGCATTGGCATCAACTCATTACTTCATAACACTATAGTAAGATGTGCTCATTTGGGCTGGCGGTAGTATCAGGAGATGATGCTCTCCAGGACAGAAATAACTTTTCTGGGGTTAGAATTGGGGCAGGGAGTCCCTTTGTAAGCAATAGGTAAATGATGACAAGCCTGAGAAAAGCTGAGAAGATAAATTCAGTTTTCATTGTGAACAATTCAGATTTGTCTGTGGCAATTGTGTGGTACCACTGGCTGGAAATACCCATCTTCTTCAGACCTGTCTTCAGCACACCCACACTAGCTGGCGTTCTATTATTCTCTCATATTCTGTCATAAACTGAGTGAACAGAAGATGAAAGGCCAGCACTCATACGTACCACAAGATCAAGTACTTTAAAGAGTCCATGTGAGAGGCTGAGATGGGCAGGATGCCACTGACCTATTAAAATCTCAGCAGTTGTAGTGACTAATTAGAACTGTTGCAAAATTTCCTCATGTTTTTTTTACAGGTTTTCACTCATTAAGCTACTCAGTTGCACAACACCACTGGCACATTGAGGATCAGAAGACTATAATCTCACCTGAAGGGTGAGGCCCACAGCAATCCCGCGTATTACCTCATTGTGGCCCTTCCTGGTTTAATGCCAAGCCTAGTGGCAGAGAGGCCAGGTGCTGCTGCATATCATAGCCTTCAAAGGTTACACCCATTTTAGAACTGAATAAGCTGAAATCTGCTTTGCTGGAATGCTGCCAGTGGGACTCTCCATTGTTCTCCACCCTCTCAGTGATGTGTTGCCCACATCTGAACCATTATGAAAACTCTGCTGAGGATATTATAGGTGGAGCTGGTAGCAACACATATTAAAAGTTGCCTAGCCTGCTCCATTATAAAGCCTGGTTTGCGCTTACTTATAACTTTCCCAAGCTTTAGCTATTCAGAATGAAATTTTCCATATGGTGTGTCTGCCTTCAGTTGAACTTTTTGGAAAGTTTCAGAAAAAAATCATCGAATCATAGTATCGTTAAAGTTGAAAAGGACCTCCAAGGTCATCTAGTCCAATCACCCCCTACCACCAATGTCACCCACTTAAACCATGTCCCTAAGCACCATGTCCAACCTTTCCTTGAACACCCCCAGGGACAGTGACTCTGCCACCTCCCTGGGCAACCCGTTCCAATGCCTGACTGCTCTTTCTGAGAAGAAATTTCTCCTAATCTCCAACCTGAACCTCTCCTGGTGCAACTCGAGGCCATTCCCTCTAGTCCTATCACTAGTTACCTGTGAGAAGAGGCTGACCCCCAGCTCCCCACACCTTCCTTTCAGGTAGTTGCAGAGAGCAGTAAGGTCTCCCCTGAGCCTCCTCTGCTCCAGACTAAACAACACCAGTTCCCTCAGCCGCTCCTCGCAGGACTTGTGTCCCAGGCCCTTCACCAGCTTCGTAGCCCTTCTCTGGACACATTCCAGGGCCTTGATGTGCTTCTTGTACTGAGGGGCCCAAAACTGAACACAGTACTCGAGGTGCGGCCTCACCAGAGCAGAGTACAGGGGGACGATCACCATCCAAAATGTAACCTAGTTTATAATATATATGTATATATTTAGTATTTCTTCTTCTAATCAAAAGCAGGCTTCATTTGAGCTAAAATGAGTGTTTCCCACAAAAAAAAATCAAAAATCCATTCCCAGAGAATGTACTGTTTTTCTAAAAATATTTACAGAAAAATGATACTTAATTTCTGCTAGCACTGGAGAAAAACAGGGGATGATCAGCAAAGCCTGCAACTGCTCTTCCTGGCATGGGGGATTCATGCTGAGAGTCAGGACATGTGCAGTCTAAGGCAATGTCCTTACTGTTTTGATGTGACTTTCCTCAATCTAAAACTCATTTCATATTCCGGAGAAAAAAGTACAAGTCATGTCAAGTCTTGACTTTGAGGTCAGCAGCATGCTAAGGATGGATGTGTTCACTGTGGGGTCTTTTAAATGCCACGTGGAAGTTTGGATGTGAAGTTGTGAGGAACCAGAAAGGTGGTGGCACAGAACTTTGGCATCAATTCTTCTCCCAGCCAGGCCAGGCAGAACAAATGTAACGTCTCCTAATGAGAGTAAGCTGAGATTCCAATGGAGAGGAGAATATAGCGAGGCCATCAAAGTCTGCAAACAATGCATCAGTATGTGTAAGGTGTACAGCATGTGTTGCAAGTACTTACGTTGTCCACAGTATGTTCCGGTATAACCTTTCTGGCAGAGGCAAGATTCCTCATTGCAGCTTCCACCATTCATGCACCTCACATTGCAGGTTTGGACTGTGGAGAAAAGCAGGGAAATATTAGAAGACAATGCAACAAACTGTCTGTGACAGGAGGTGGATACCTCACAAATAAGCGATGTTCAAAATCTAAAGGTGATGTTAAACGTCCATTTTTTTTTCAAGTAAAATGAATTAACTTGAATTCCCATTACAGGGTATGAGCCCATAGTGTGGTTAAACGCTTGCGCTTTTACTGAAGTATAATCACCCCAGGGTTTCTTACAACTATAAACACCATAGTCTGTTCCTTATCCCTTAGACAGAAGGTATTTTTATTGTTCCTGTACCTGGTAATATTGAACTGCTGAGACAATGAAAAGCCACAAGTCTTACAGGTAGTGTAAAACTATGAGCAGTTTAGGGGACACGATTCTTCAAGTCCATCTCGTACAGGGTAAGGCAGGACGTTGTCCTTTCTACAGGATGTCCTGCCATAGCTCATGTGACTGAGAGTAAGGGCATATTTACCCATATTTCCCTTTCTTTGATGACTCCATCATTCTAAACATTTTTTTTTTCTTTTAGGACACTACACATTTCAAATATTTTCATATCTTTTAATTATTATTTTAGATTTTTGCTCCATTTTCAAAATACGCTTTTCACATTCTGGGCTGTCAATCTTTAAAATGTCTTCTTATTAAAAGCATGTTAAAAGACCTATGAGATGTTTTGGGGGGTATAATTTATTTCATGGAGGAAAACCATCAACTTTAAAGACATTTCTTTTCCTTTTACAGTGATTATGTGGCCTTATTGATGAGTTTCATCTAATACAAGAAGGTTTCAACAAATCTGTAAAGAAAAGCATGTATTATCTAGTCTTCTTCCTATGTTAGAGTTCAGCTTTTACAGTAGATTATGGAACACTGAATGTGAACACTGTAGAAAAACAATAGTAATAAATAAGAGTCAGTCAGTTTTACACTGACGTAGACACAAAGCTAGTATTGGCTTTAACTGTTTCATCACTATTCAATGGTTAAGGATGTGGTATTAAAGTAAACGATCCCAAAAGGGGAGGTTTATTGCTAAACACTGAATTACAAATACAGGTCAAACAGCTTTCATTCTTTACTGAAATGCCTGGAACAATGCAGTCTTAATTTGTGAGATGTGACAATTCAAACTGCAAGTGCGTCAGGCTGTAGTAAGCTATGTGAAAACTGTTTTGCAGCAGGTACACCACAGTTCCTGCATGCCAGGAAAGGAAGGGCTGTGATTTGGCAGCTTGAAGAAGTTGAGGCTGCAGAGCGCGTACATGAGTGGATACTCAGATGTGGCTGGTGTATTCTCTGTACATGTAACATCAGCTCCAAAAGAGAAGGGTTGGGGCTAGCGTAATTGAAATGGCTGCCCAAAAGGTAGTAGAAATCAGAAGTATCCAATAAGGATAATTACATGGTTCACGCCTTGTTCATAGAATGCCTGACAGGAAGAAGGAGTGGAATGGGAAGTCTCGGGGCTTTGCGTTCAACATGGTCAGCACATGTGCTGTACGTTTAATCCATGCATTTCTAGTATGGTTTGAATTAGTCGTGATGTCTACAATTCCTATTGCTCTGTGGCTGGAGATCAGGCCAAATTTAGATGAAAGCTTAATCATTAAGGAAACTGAGCTTGAGGCTTCAAAGCATTGCCCAGATTGTCAGACATGAGACCAGTCTCTCTGGGAAATGGCTCTGTTTCCAGCACATTCTTACCCTACACCCCTCACCCCTCACTACAATTAATCAGCACTGGGAAAGCAATTACATACAACAAATCTGGGAGGGCTGCCCAGAGACAGTAGGAAGAAGTAGCTAGGAAGCGTCTGTCTGTCAGAGTTGTCCGTCTGTCGGAGCTTTTCCCTACAGAGTCTCTCAAGTTTTGCATTCAAGGCATTCAGCAGGGGGTAAGATCTAGTGAAGTTAAGAAATTTTAGTAGTTCAGGTTCTGCATATAAGAAAAGCCTTGACACTTATCCAGAATTTTTCCAACTAATTGGCAAATATACTATTTCTAGCCCTGCTTAGGTCCCGTTTCTTACTTCTGCTGTAAGCCCAAATACCCTGAGGTCCCATCACCATTTCACTTATCTCCAAGGCTAGCATCGAAGGGTCTCCTAGATTTGGAGTGCTGAAGAAAATCTTTCAAATAAGAATTTCAAGGCCTATTATTCCTTGTCAGGATTTTCCAAGCAAAGACCAAAGTTCTAGGAAAAAGAATAACAGCTCTCCCTAGTTAACTTTTCCCATTGGATTGGATTCATTCTACATTTTATTTTAAAGGATCAGTGTCTGCAGCTGTTCTGCCAGCCATCAGCAGTGGAGTTTGCAGACAGGTTTTATGTCTGCTTACTGACTACTACTATCTAAACATTCACTTGCAAATTACTCCTAAAATACCTTACTCTCCCAAGTAAGAAACCAAACTTTTTGTTATGACAGAGAGAGGCGGAGTGGCTTTTATTGCCTCTGGAATGCACTATTTGTCTGTTTTACCTCCCTGAAGCATTCATGATAAATGCAGATCTAAACATCCCCACAATGAATGCCAGATTTAACGAAGCTTCTGCAGAGAAACCTACCCCTCCACCCCCACCCTCAACCCGGAGCACATGCTGAAATCCACCCCAGGCTCAGAGGAATGCCAGGTCTGTGCCCAAATGTATATACTGCTTACAGCATTCCTCGCATTCCTCTGTGATTGCTAACATATGGACCCTCACTCCAGAAACTTTTGTGTCTCCAGCACCTTCCATTCAGCAAAGCATTTGGGAAGGTTTGTAGAGCTATGCACACATAGGCTTCAGTGCTGAGCACTTTCTGGGGACATCTGCAGTGCTGTAGGACAACGTGGCGCTTTGGAATTAGATTCTGGGAATTTCCTTCTTTCAGTCACGCCCCGAATGTGGTTTTGAGGTTTGAGGGGGCTAGTTCTCTGGCCTTCAGTCAGATGCCTGCAAGTCACTTCGTTAACAATAGTTTGCCTACAGATGGGCAATAATGGGAAATAAATTTCTGGGTTGTCTCTAGAAATGGCCACGAGACCTTAAAAGATGCTATAAAATCCCATTAAATTCTGCATCTCGCATTGTCCTAGCAAAATCATCCTTCTCAAAACAATACACAGCTCTGAACAGAGCCACAGCTCTGCTCCTTTGCTTGCAGGTTTTTGTTTGTTTGTTTGGCTGGTTTGTTTGTTTTTGAGCACTGTCATCATCTATGGATGCACCACTTACACATTCAGGTGCAAATGGTCACCCAATATCCCTGCCCACATCTGGAGATCTGGAGTGCAGGCCGGCCCCAATTCACAAGAATTTGAGAAACAAATGAAGCCCTTTCGGGCAGATCTGCTGGCTTACGCATAGTCCGCACTGACTTGGGTGGGTGGTCTCTGTGCTGGTGGTGGCCCTCGTCTTGCCAGCAGGAGTGCAATTATCTGCACCCAACGAGCTCCAAGGCTGTTAAGTCAACCTGCACACAGTGATGCTTCTCAGATAGACGTCCCTTGTCTGCCCGGGGAGAGACTGGGACAGTAAGGGAAGGGAGCGTGAGGGGCTGCACACAGATCCTACAGGCCTTCCTGGCTCCTCTCACGTATGGGCAATAGTGCTCGATATCCAGATCCTTTTTCTCTCTTAAGTGAAGGATTCACATAGTTTTGTCTGTTTCTTTCTGCTGTTTAGTGAGTAGAAAGAACTGTCTGGAGCTTTCTGCAGGTAACCAGCAAAGGCAAAACTACCATCTGACCATTTGCCACTGGGTATTCCAGTTCAAGGCTCAGTGTAAGCCACTCTTTCGTACAATTATGTACAGACTCATGTGTGTGGGTACAAGGGCTTCCTGGATGTCCCCATTCAGCCTCCCCACAGATCAGGATGGCCATGAATTTGTCTAGCCAAGCCTTGAAACTGCCCAAGGAGGGAGATCTTCTGCACCTCTGGCGACCTGTTCCAGCATTGCACCACCCTCCAGTGTAAGAAACTTTTCTTTGTGTACAACCTGAACATCCCAAGCTGCAACCTACGGCCAGACACTTCTGTTACCTTGCCTGCCACTACTGAGAGGGGTTTGGCTCCACTGCCTTTGTAGCTACACTTCCAGTAATTACAGACTACTACTGGATCCCTCTCTGACTCCTTGTAGACTAAATCAGAGCAGCTCCCCCAGCTTCACCTTTGAGGACGCATGTTATAGACCAACCATTTTGCAACCCACTGCAGATCTAGTTTCCTCTCATCACTTCTGCACTGGCAGCCCAGAACCAGACTCAGCATTCCAGCAATAGCCCTGCTAGTGGCAAGCCGAGGGGATAACACCTTCCTTTGACTTTTTCGCCATGATCCCCTTAATCTAACTCACGGCGCGATTGGCTTTACTGACCATCGCAATGCCTACTGACTCATAACCAGCCCAGTATCTACCATGACTCCCAGCTCCATTTCATCAATACAACACAGTGGAAAAAGGGGCACGGAGAAACACTATTGAGTAAACAAGACCATTAGCTATCAGGTTTTAGATTCAAACAGGAGTGCCTTCTGTGCAGAGTCATGTGCTGCAGAGTAAAGGAGTGTTTGCATGCTCTAGCCTTGAATACGTCTTGCAAGAATTACTAGAGGGTTATGGGAATTACTGTCTGGATATTTGACTGTCACTCCTCCAAGTCCTCCATAGTTTGTTTATGTGCTATGTTAACAGAAACCTCAGCCACCTAGTCTTCTTCCCAGAACTTTTCAGGTCTTTGTCCTGAAAGTCTGAGATGGGAGAAAAAGGCAGAAAAAGTGGCAATGGAATTTCTACATTCCCAACACCGACAAGTGCATAACTTCGTTGTGTCACTGCAGTTCTCTAAAAACATTGGGCAATTCTCTCGGACGTTCAAATCACAGCCTACCAAAACTTAATAAACTTAGCACTGGAAAAAATAATTATTTGGTTAACAAAAGCAGTGACAGATTTAATTCCACTTCAAGGAACAGCCAGGAGTGGATGGGCTCTTTGGCAGCAGTGTTGCTATTTGCTGCTGGGAAATTCAGTTTCTGTATCCTGTATGATTTTTTTATACCAAAGTAGCAGAAATCACACACACAAAAAAAAAAAAAAATTTTTTTGAATGCTGCCCAATTCAAGTTAGAACCTTGTTGCCCATTGTGACTGGGAAAATTTTAAAAGAGCATATAACTAATTCAGAGGGAGGACAATCACCAGCAATGTTTTCTTACCTCCAGCTGAGCCACAGTTAGGAGAAAGTTGTCCATTGGAGCACGTACACATGTTTGGCCTCGAACAAAATCCATCACCACAAGAATTCCTGCAAATTGCTGGAGGAAGAGAAGGAGACAGTGATTAGCATAAGGTGCTGCTCTGTGAACTTCCTCACAGGCTCATATTTGGCTGCCAAAAGGGTGTGAATTCACCTTGTTTTAAGAATAAGCTGGGGAGGAAGCTGTGGCACCTCCTGAGGACTCTGCTGTGGGCAGAGCAACAGCAAGAAGGACTCATTCATTCACAGGGCATGAATTCCTAGAGAAATCTTCCTTTTATCACACACTTTGGCTGGGCCTGTTATTTTATTTCTATTTCACCAAGCAGAGGACGGGGAAAATGTGGCACCTTTCACTATTTTTGCCTGCTAAAAATGTTTCTCATCAGAGACAAGTGACATTCACACTGAAACAGGTTTCCTTATTTTTTGTGTGTGTGTTTCCATGCAGCATTTTGCAGTCCATAGTTTGGCACTCAGCTAAATGACTGTTACTGAGATTCATCTCCTGTTGAATGAGGGGCTGAGCCTGAGTCAGCCAGAGATGAATCAGCAGGATGCCTTCATATCAATCCATCCTTTCTTGTCTGGGACCCCTGCTAATCTCTTTCCCTTCCTGTACCATGAGAGCCAAGAGCTGACAGTATTGTTCCACCTGTGTAAGCACAGATTTCATTAGAGTCCCATGAAACTATCTCATCTCTGTGTTTTTTATAAATACAATTATAAGGCACAGTTCCCTGAGGACCTCCAGCCCAGATGGCATGTTTTACAGCTATGAGAAAAGTCAGCAGACAACCCTGAATGTTGCTAACCCTGCATGCCACAGAGCAGCCATTTGGTTGTAAGTTCCTTAACCCTTCACTGCAACCACCATTAAACTGAAGACTTGTATACTTCCCAGGGCGTCCCCTGTCTACAGGGCAGTGGATTTCCTAAAGTAAAGAGGATTTTGTGAGTTTGCTTGTCTCTTCCCATCGGGAAAAGAGAGGATGCAGAACTCCATATCTTACCACCACCAGGGGTGAAGTCAAATGCATTTAACTCCCAAGTCATTATTCACTTTTGGTTTTTAGTGAGTAGAATGCCCAATTCAGGCACTCAGACACTGGCACTGGTTACTCACTGTGCACAAGGATGCATAAACTGCCCGCATCACTCATAATGAGCTTGAAAGTATTTCCTTTAAGAGGAGAATATTTGTGGCTCTGGGCTCAGTTTTGTGCATCTGAGATCCCTGACATTAGGAAATATTGAAATTGGGAAACATGAGGCAATTCTCACTAAGATGACTTCTTTCTAAGATGCAGTTTCATCTCTGAAGGTGGAATATCTTCTGAAACATGTAACCTGTACTATGTCGGAGATTCTGCAAGATGACCCTATTGTTTTCCTCAACTTCAAACCTCCCACTGTTAATTATTTTTAGGAAGTTTTGCAAAAGGCCATTCCAAGTGTGTTCTAATGCAGAAGATTCCTTTAGAAAGCTAAAATACAGGGAGATATAAGCATCCTACAGTGCTATCTGCTATTTGGTGTGTCCAGGATACATTTAATATATTCAGGACACCATGCATTTACAGTGTGTGTTTGCTATGTTTCAGCATGAAGCATGACCAAATGGAGGTACAATTATACGTATCGTCTCCAGTAAGAATCTCATTTATTTACCCCTGAGCTGACTTGCAATTCCCATAGGAACATCTTCCAAAGGGCAGACTCCTTCATCTCCCCATAGCTTATGCCTTTACCATACAGAAACAAGCCATAGATCCTAAGCCTCTTAATGGATTTTATAGGTGTATATCAGCACTTGAGAGTGTAACAATGATCTACTCTAAATGGTAGAGCTATCTGCCAAAACAAAGGTGTGATCTATATAAATCAGCATTCTCCTTTAGAAAGAGGACACTGAAAGAAAAATGCAAATTCCTGCTTGTGGACACTTCCTCATGACAACATGCTTCCAATGGCAGCACCTAGATCTTGTCTGAGCAGCTAAATTATTTCATCTAACTAAAGAGCTCTAAAATTACTCTTCTGGAGTCACTAAAAGTGTTCCTTTGAGGCTAATCTTCTAAAGCAGGCACACAAATTGTCAAGCAACATGGAACAAAGTGGCAATTTGGCAGAAGACAAAAGGCCATGCATTAAATGGGACCAATTGCAACAACCCTGTTTTAATCAAGGCGAGCAGAGATGAGAATTCCCAACAATCACTGCTCCTTTCCCAGTGGATTACGAGATGTTTTGTCATATGCTGAAGCGTGAGATGTGTATTCCTTCCCACATGGCAGTTAGCTCCCTTGGTGCCCTTAACAGGAAAATTGATACTCACGGACAATGCACTGGTTCCCTCCGGGCAGCGTCTTCCAGCCAGGGCAGCAGTAGGAGTGGAACCTCGAGCCACAGACATTAGGTCTGAAAATTAAAAACAATTTTTCCTCTGTTTCTGTACAGTGCCATTGGATATTCAGCGCTTATTATCTCTGTATGAGACCAGCTGAATAGTCTCTTGCATGACATTTCTCTGCTAAACACCATTCCCTCACTCTGAGCTTAAACAAGCCATGTTTAATTCCCACCAAATGGAGTCAACATACATTACTTTAATGACTGACTTCTGACCTCCCTGTGCAGAAAGCCCCAATTAGCTACACATTTGAGTGAAGGGAACTGAGGGCATATATGACTGCCGTCATTTCAGCTATAATGCACTGTGCTAGGATCATGGAGCTCAGAGCTCAAGCTGCACAGATGGAGCTCTTACTGACAACCACTGGCTTCATAGAATCATAGAATCATAGAATGGCCTGGGTTGGAAGGGACCTCAAGGATCATCCAGTTCCAACCCCCCTGCCACAGGCACGGATGCCACCCACTAGATCAGGTTGCTCAGGGCCTCATCCAACCTGGTCTTGTACACCTCCAGGGATGGGACATCCACAACCTCTCTGGGCAGCCTGTTCCAGTGCCTCAACACCCTCTGAGGGAAAAATTTCCTTCTAAGGAAGGGAAGAAATCTTCTAAGGAAGATGAGCTTCTAAGGAAGATGAGCTTCCTGCTGATCTGACGGCTTGCACAAAATGTACAGCTGTCACCTCCTTGTGTCCAAGACAAGTGCCTCCTCCAAACTGAGAGATACAAAGGAGACTCTGCAGGAGCTGCCTGAAGTCCAGCAGGCTGTCTGGAGAGGTCAAGCCTATGTGGCTAATTATCTCCACACTTGTTAGCATGTGGAATAAATGTCTCTTTGCACATAGTTCTGTAAACTGCTCATGGTGAAGGGGTCTGTTTGCTGCAACCACAGCAGCTGACACCAGATCCACTCCTGCATCTCCAAGCCGCCAGACAAAAACAGAGCCCCAAAGGCTTAGAGTGACCCTCTTAGGACTATGGAGGGGTGAGGAACTGAGGCACAGCCAGGTCTACCATTATACTAAGCCAGAGCATGTGTGTAGGCTCCCAGTACAGGAATGGGGCCATATCCACAAAGTTAGACACAGCCAGTTGGAGACCTGCATTTCCACATAGGAACAGCAAGACCTAGACACCAGACAACCCTAGAAATCACAGGCAACTGAGTATTTTGATAACCTGAACAGGGCAAGGGCATCTGTTCCTTGTGCACATATCTCATCAGCCCTGTGTATGTTAGATAAAGTCCCGCTCTTCCTTTCTGAGTGGCAAAGTTATGCACATTCCAAACCGTCAATCAGACAGGCCGGACATAGTTTTCTTTTTTTTTTTTTTTGGCAGTTTAATCAATGTCATGCATCAAAGACGGCTAGAAATCCAGCCCAAGCATATAATTCAGCATGGCATTTACAACATGTTGTGCCATGCTACACATCCGTAAATGAAATAACAGACTTTCAAAGAAAATTTCCCAAAAGAAAACATGAAAGCCACAAACCCATGTGATACCCATAGTCTTGTGACATTGTCAAGTGTGGAGTCTTGAGAATGCAGCCCCTTGCAGAGATGTTAGGGCTCTACCAAAGGATCAAACATGAGGGACGGCAGTAGAGAGGTAAGTGTAGACAGTGTTCAAACCTTGGCTGGACACTGGCCAGCAATCCTCCAATGTCTTGTGCAGTCCCTGAGGGATCACATCTTTTAGAGAAGCATGAGAATTTGAACTAAAATAAAGAGTGAAAGATACACTTTGGTAGTTTTCCAGTTTGCAGTAATCCTCATTGTTAAAATGGCTTTATTCAGGGTCTGAGTTTATCTAGCTTTTACTTTCAGGCATTGGATCTTGTTATATCTTTGACTGCTGGATTGAGCAAAGTCTCTTCCCCAATAGACCAATGTAGCCTCTATCGTCCTTTCATTTTTCTTTGACAAGGGAAGGAAAATATCAAACTAGTTTACCAGGATCCACGGACCCAACTTTATATCGTTTGTTATTCATTACGCCATCCTCATTCTAATTTTTATTGATTACATTTTATGTCAATCAGTTCAGCAGTTTGCTTGGGGCTGGTTATTGACAACCCATAACTATCACCATCATTACACAGAGAGGGTGGCTTTATGTGAATGAATCAGATTAGGAAGTTTCTGCTATGTAGTTTGGGATGTTTCTGAAACACCAGAGTTTCCATCTGAGCATTAGGAAACACTTCATCACGGTGTGGGCGACGGTGCACTGGGCAGGATGTGGAGTCTCCCTCCTTGGAGATCTTCAAAAGCCATCTGGACGTGGTCCAGGGCAACCTGCTCTGGACGGACTTGCTTGAGCAGGGGAGGTCCCTTCCCATCTCAGACGTTCTGTAAGTCTATGTTCACTGCAATCCATTTCATTGTTAAATACACTTCCACAGCTACGTGCATATCTCAGCTACCGGTAGAAATATCTCTAGCTATATGGCTACTCAGCGTGGGAGCAAATGTATGGATACAGCAGACTGGAACAAAAAAACATTATCTGATTTTTAAAAAAACGTATACAAAAGCATTGGCTGCTTTGTTTATTTTTTATTTTTATCCTGAAAATATGACCATTTTCTTCATCTAGATCAGCAAATTCATTTCATTTTCCACAGAACGGTCTCTTTTTATTTCCCTGGTGGTTTCTAACACCTCTGCTACTGGTTTGTGTTGCTGCAGATGGCAGCTGTGAGGAAATCACACCTGGGAACAAGCCCTTTACAGAGCCTTAGTTGAGAGCTGCCTTCACCCTGGGTATTCCTAGGACTGATACTTTCAGACCGGAATCAGAGCATCTACATTAAAAGCCAGAAAACAAGGCTTTCTTGGCTCATGTTTCATCGTTCTAGCAAACTGAAAAACTGAACCCCCACCACCAATCAGAACCAAACTGCTGCTAAACTCTTATGTAGTTTGTATATTCTTTGGCTACATCTAGAAGGAAAAAAAGAAAAAAAAAAGTGACCTTTATAGATGAAAGGATTTCAACATCTAAAACAATCTGAGCGTCTGCTTCCACCTCCCAGGGAGTCCAGAGTACCTCACACGCCAATATGTTCTTTGAAGTGACTCAGTGGAGAACCATAGAAAAAAATGAAATTCCAAAAATGGCTTTTGGGAAAAAAAAAAAAAAATAGCAGCTCAATATCACCAATCACCTTGCAGGAACAACTCTAATAAAACAATACCTCTTTAGCTGTTTCTGAACAAGTTAAGCATCTCAAACATTAGTTTCTGGTTGGATCTAGTTTTTTCTCACAAAGCCTTTTTTTTTTTTTGGTGTTTATTAAACCGCCTGCACAGCATGACCCAGCTGAGTACAGACCTCCACTCTCTTCTCCTTGTACCCTTAAAAAATAGCACACTGCTCCTCATGTGAATTTAGATGTCAAAATGGACCCTCTGGTATTCTGCCACCAGCAAGGAAAACGCGTAAAACAGTTATTGTCTCATCTTCCCTTCATTCCTTTAAAACGGCATCCCAAACATTGCCTCTGCCCTTGTAGGAACTGTTCTAACCATGGATGTTGTAACTTCCCTCCCATGCCATGACGTGCCTACTGCAGAACTTGTCTTGTTCTTCCTCAAATCCCGAGGTGCCTGTGGCTGTGTGCCATCAGTCTATGTTTTCCTGAACTTCCTTTTGCTTCTGCCTCAAAGTTTTGCCTAAGTGGTGGGGATTTTTTGAATATTTTCTTCCTCTGGTTTCCATTCTCAAGGTTCTGCAGTGAGCCAAGAGTGGGAAGGCAGAGGGTGCTGGGTTGGCTGTGCACCTTGGGCACAACAGCCAGTATCAGAAGCACTCTGTAGAGTCCCTTTGCCAGATTCCAGTCGGTATTTTGGCAAGAACTTGCAGTGGTTTAGGGCAACAGCTTCCTGGCTGGGAGAGGCTGGTGGATCCTAGAATACCCTGAATAAGCTGCCTAGACATCCACAAGTTTTTCACCTTTGGCATGACTGCAGCTGATGCACAGGAGTTACACAGAAGACATGCAGCAATCGTGAAGCAGACATACAACATGCATTCAGAAAACACACAGCAAACATAAAGTAGACCCAGCAGATACACACTGGATGCACAGCAGACATAACAGAAACATAGTGGATGTACAGCAGTCACAATGATGATGTGCAGCACACACCCAGCAAATCCAGAGCACAGCAGACAGAAAACAGAGACCCAGCAGGACATGTACAGCAGATGTGCAGCAGACATGCAGCAGACATGCAGCAGATGTGTAGCAGATACGCTGCAGGTGTCTCTTTCCAAGTGGAAGAAATATAATGTTTTCACAGGGAAAATTGAACTGGGCAGAGTTTACAATAACGACAAAACCACTGAGCTGGCCTAAGAGTAAACTCTAAGGAACCGTCTACTGAACACTGTTATTTCTATGTAAATGCAATCTTAGCTTCTGCTTTCCATGGTGACTAGAAGACCTCTGAGCAGCACAAATATTGAATGACTTTCTGGTCAATGAAAGGTGCTGCTTTCCTTCCCTGTTCTAGTTTTCCCAGAGCACGCAATGACCTGTGCAGAAACTGTGGCAGCTGTTTTTCTAGTCGTGCTGCTTTTGCCCCGTGCTCTGTGGAGCCTCCTTCACCAAACCTGCCAACACAGAATCAAGAGCTCTGCTACAACACCATCAGATTTCGTGCTATGGTCAAAGGTGGCGAGTAAATCTGTATTTTGACTTTGAATGGGCTTACTTTTTCCAACAGTCTGGGCATCTGTTGCTTCTCCTGTGACTAGCAGATAAAAGGAGACCTTGAATGCAGAACTGATTCTGTTGCCTTGGATTTAAGTGCCCTGCAGATGGTGGAACATCCTGGGCTACAGTTCCTGATTGCATTAGGTTGGATAAAATACAAAGCTAGCTAGTACTGCCACTGATACTCAGTTGCAAATCTCCAGTAGGAAGTAGACATACATCATTAACTCAGAAGATAAAGTTTACTCTGAGCAGATGGGGGCCCTGTAAAGCCTAAGTTTCAGATCTCAGGTACCCAGCATACAGAACAGATGGATGGATGATTATTCTTTTTTTGGATATAGGACTCTCTAGTACAATAGGTAAATTACCTAATAGGTAAATTACCTAGATGGTGAATGAAATTAGATTCCAAAACAAGACCTCAATAAGGAGAATTGTGTTTTGTAAGAAAAAAAAGTCTCTTCAGCAAATCTGTGACAAAAACAATTGTGGAAATAAATAGCAGTTATCTTGATCCTGGAAGATACATGCTGGAAACACATGCTCTTATCAGCAAGAAGGTATAGATAAAAGGCATGCCATTTAGTTGTTAAACAGAAAAGAGCAACCACGCGTCATGGTGAAGTGCTCCAAGGAATGGAAAGGTGAAAGCTATAGGAAAATTTGTTCAAGTTCAGTAAACTTGTGACAACATTCTGATGGTTACTGGTCATCAAAATCTGCAGACATTTCAGAGTCCGAAATTAAAAATCAAGAGACTTTTTACTTGTATTCACTGTCAGCTTTATCTTCTTGCTAGCCAGCAGTAGCAAGGTGGTCTTATACAGACATGATGTAGTCCTGAAGAGGCATAGTTATAATGCTGAGACTGTGCTTATGCTCTTATGACTTTTCCTTTGGGTATTAGAGCCACAGAAGTAAGACAGTGTGTGCAGACAAGGAAGAGTCTGAAAAGACCTCAGATACTAAAGAGAATTTTTTAAGTGAAACTGAATATGGACAGAAGAATAATGCTAAGAAAGGACAGAAGGAAAAGCAATGGTGGCCATTGTGTCTTCTTTGTCCACTTTAAATAAACAATAGAATTACAGAGATAAGCAGAGACAAAATAAGCATGAATTTCAATTGATGGCACTAAATCCTGCCTGCTGGCAGGGACTACATTTGAGAACTGGGAGATGCCAAGAAAAAAAAAAAAAGAAAACACTTCAGTAGAGCAGAACTACAGACATGAGATGTGAAAATGCAGGGCTGTTAGTAAGAGAACCCTTTCTCCCAGATCCACAATGAAGTCTAAAGCATAAGCAAGCCCTGGAAGACAGACCACACCACAAACTTGCCCATAGGCTCAGGGTGCCAGTCTGCTTGTGGGGACAGAACACAAGTGGAATCTGGTTGTTCCTGTAAGCAGCCTGGGAAATACAGCCTGAAGCACTGAATTGTTGCCTAATAGCTGAGCAAGCAGCCCGAATGGGCTCAGTCTGCCAGTTATTGTCAGATGTCTAGTGTGACCCCAGCAGAAAAGTTCTCATTGTTAAAGGTAGAAGAGGGCAGACAGCACAGCGTGTGATGTTTGGGCTAAGAATGTTTTGCAGACAGATGCTAGACAAAAACTAAGTAAAGTTACCCTGAGCTTCCTGCTTAACCACGTTACGTTGTAACGTATATTATTACGTTATGTTTAACCCCTATGTCCTCAATACATGGACATTATCACACAGATATTTGCCCAGCCCTCCAGCCGTGGGAAAAGGAATGCCCAGCTCGAGTGAAGCTCTGGGTCTTCTTCAGAAAACTCTGCACAGTCACCAAAGGGCTGCTTTCAGTAATAACTGCAGTGCCCTGCAAGTAGCGCTTCTCCTGCCAACCAGCAAGACCCACAGCTAATGAAGCCTTGGCTACGTGTAGCGCATGCTTTCCAGAAAACAGGCACTGCAGCCCAGGATTTGTCTCCCCTGTCGTGGTTAATCGGTGTGCTTCAGTTGTCACTGGCTTTCAGAAGCGTTATTTCCATTCCTTAAATTAGAGGAAGACAGAAGTGAATGAAAATCAGTGTACTGCCAGGGCTGGAGTAATTCTCAGAGGTGCTTTGGTCTGCACAGGGTTATTCCCTGGCTGCTCAAACGTTTTCCTTCTCACTGGCCTCATCTTCTCTCCAGGCAAATGAATGATAATTTCAGCCAGTGTAGGTGGTTATGAAAGACCTGTTACCTGCCCTGCTGCCCTGCAAATGATAATTTCAGCCAGCGTATGTGGTTATGAAAGACTTGTTACCTGCCCTGCACTCACTTTCTATAGCATTAACGACATTGTCTCCATGGGCGATAATGGATCGATCCTGACTGCCCACTCAGACCCTTGGGAACTACAGAAAGTGGTGCTGCATTTCCATCAGCATGACTGCACAGGTCTCCTTTATCAAGCTAAAGACTTCCTGGAGAAAGGTTATGATAAAACGAAAGCAGAATCTGGTCTGCAGTATCCCTATTTTCCCACATCTTAACCTAACTCCTTCCCATGTTGCTGCAGAGCTACACCCACCCACTCTGAGATGGTTTTCACTTGTTCTTTACCCTCTTCAGACCACAGAGCCTTCACAGGAAAGCAAAATATTAGTCCCTTTGTCTTGTTTGCCACACTGCTGTCGGTTGCTTGGCACTATATCAGCATTTTTAAATACTCTTAGAAGGCAGCTTTCCAAGGTGGGAGACTTCAGATCTCTCCAAACAGCAGGATATAGATCTAAGATAAAACTGAATAGGCTCATAGTGTGTCTGAGGAAACAAAGGCCCTTACACATTCAGCTCTCCAGGGTCAGGTCATGAACCATGTTCTCACTTTAAGAGCAGCCAGTCTCCTCCTGTTCCAAGGACAGCAGACAGAAAGCAGAAGCTAAGGAGGGCTTGCAGAGGTCCAAAATTCACACACACTCAATAGCAGAAAAAGCCCCCAAATACCCTTTGCTTAAGTGGACGAAGGTCTGCTGGCAAATAGGACAACGACCTGGGGAAATAAGTACTGATAGGACCAGAAGGATTCATTCAGGAAGAATTCACTGCAGCTGATCACTTTGGGCCAATTTCCTGATGGAAAAGCCCCTTGACCAGTGACTGACCTTCCTTAGCACCATCCCTGAGCTGTGACCTTGGAACTACTCTGCTCTGGTGCACACTCAGCAGCCCAGCAAACGGTTCTCCCAGCTTGTTGATTACTTTGTGTATGGATGGAAAAGATTGGGCTGGGAAACTGCTACCAGAACATAGGGACCCTTTTCCTTATCTATCAGTCCTCTATTTCCCTCACTGATACAGCCTAAGGCTTCTTCCTGCTGGGTGGAAACAGATTTTCAGTGCTCTAGCTGTCTCATGAGAACTACTTTCCAAGATATTCTCTGCTCAGTGGAAAAAGGAGTCTGAGCTAAAAGGGTCCAGCTGGGATATGCACTGAGCAAATGACTTTCTGCACTGGTTTGAGCTTCCTGGCGAGGACAGAGATGCCAACACTTTACATCTCTTGCAAGTTTCCTCTGCTCTCCTTAGTGCAATAAGAACATGTGGAGGATACGGAGTAGGTGCATGCAGAAATTAGTACATTTTGTAATGTACTTGTAATGGCTTTTGTAAACTTTGTTAATAAGATAAGACTTAATAAGACTGTTAATATAAGTATGGCTTACACTTTTACCACGTCCCACGTGTAAGTTAGGCGAGTGACCAAAGACAAATGATTTCTTCTCTGTTTCAAACACAACAGTAAAACATTCAGTAAAAAACACTCTCCTGCCCTGCCAAAGTACAACTGTGCAGGACAGTATTAGGGCTGGAGCCCGGTGTTTTATGGAAGGGTGAACAGCAACTTCCCTAGACATCACATTGGGTCTACAGCTGGTGGTTTCAGAGTGAGGAGCAACACAACTTCACTATCCAGCCACAAACCTAATGATCACGAGATAAGAGACTTCCTCATTGATACTGGCCCTCAAAATGGGCAGGACAGAATATGGTCACAAGAATACATTCAAATGCAGACCCTGAGCCTTAAAGGGAGTGACTGGAGGAAGACAAGAAGTCAAGAGATTATTTTCTAGATGTTCTGGACACACAGTACACACACATTTCTGCGTAAAAGCTTCGCTGTTACCGATATTCATTTGGCAAATGCCAGGTGCAAAGGCAGCATTGCTCCTCAGCAACTGCTGACTACCCGCAGCTATCTGTAAAAGAGATCATCTGAGCTCCTAACCAATGCAAAATAAGCTGGTTTTGTTCAGAGCATCTACAACAGCCAATGGAGTCATGCTGAGACCCTGATCAGTGATCGTGGTGAAATCCCCATTCAACAGCATCCTTGCTGGCCAGCAGGACCCCGTGAGCTATTTCCCTGTCTTCTAGCTCATACTGAGGGTACACCTGGAATACTGTTCTAGAGAGATATGGAGAACCCGGAGGGGGGCATTCTTGGACTAGAAGTTGATGACCTTTGTAACTGCTTCAAATTGTCCTCCTTGCAAAGTGCTTAGCTACTTCTTTTCTCCAAGTGCTGAACATAGCCCTGAAGGTCTCTGACTCATGGTTTGTTTTCAGAATGACTGCCTCTCTGGTCAGTGTGGAAGTAAACATTTTAGTGATTTATTTGCATGCATCTTGAACTCTCACTTCCATGATATTTTGGGCCTATTTATCTTGGGTACTAGCGATCTGATAAACCTCTTGTAAGGATTCACGGAACTGATCTCTAAAACAAACTCTGAACTCTCAAATTCCCACTTATCAATCTCCAGACTCTGCTTATCAGCTCCGTAGAAAGACCCTGCTAGGTAGCAGTTTAATTTCACAAGATATGACTAAAGCCTGTTCCTATTTGTAAGCACAGCCATATGGCATCTGTCAAGGGTCCATATAGTGCAATACCTATTCTCAAACAGTGGCCAAAAATGGATGCATGCAGAACATTATGAGAAGAGTGTAAATATAGGTAATTATTCCCCCCAGCATTGCCCTCAATTCTACCCATTTTCAGGTCAAGGATGTCCTGGGATCAATGTAATTTCTATGAATTTACTAGTCTTTGGCAAATGTCTTTTCTATGAACTTCTCTAGTCCCTCCTTAATCTTTTGTTCACTTGTGGTTGGTGCCACAGTTTCCTTTGAAAAAGAAGAGCTCCCTGGTTATATTAAAAGCATTAAAATTAAACAAACAAATACCCTTACAGATCCTTTGCCTTTATTCAGCGTAAAATTCACATGCTTAAAGTTAAAGATCTTAAAGATCTCACTGGGGATGAGTATCTGCATGAAGGTCAAATAAGAGCTTTTAACCCATCTTCAACTGGCCATAAGTTGGAAAGGAAAGTGAGTTTAACTTCTAACTACACTACCATAAAGATTGGGGTGTTCCAGTAAGACATTTTTTTATGCAGGGAAAAATGGATGGGACAGCCCGCCACTGAAGTCATGGGAGTCAAGACATCAATGAGCAGTGTTTCAGGTGAGTTACTATCCCAGGCTTTCCTTTAAAAAGACAAAAACAAGGGAGATAAGGTCCAGTGATGACCTTCCTCCAGGTCCTGGAGGAAATGCTGTCTGAGCAAATGAGTGGTGTCCCTAGCAGAGATGACCTAGGTGAACAGGAGATTCCCAAGATGTTCCCCACCCTCATCTGCCAGTCTCTGAGGTCCCATGCTTACTTCCAGAAATGTTCTTTATTTTATTTTATTATTTTTTTCCCAATGGAGTTTTTTGAAAGGCAAGAAGCTGTCATTTGCCACTACTGGCAAATGTCCCGTTCCTCCCCCAGTGAAGATATGCTCTTACACACACTTTTGGGTGTTTAGCTTCCATAATTTGCTCAGGCCCCATGGGAATTATATTCTCCAATTATACCATGCCTAGTACATGCAGATGAAAAAGTGCTAAATACACCCTCTCCTGCTAGAGCACAATCTCCTAATTTTAGGATCTCATTAAGTTTGCTCAGTCTTAGTTTTCCTTCTGTTCTCTCTGTATTCTCTGAGTATCTTGAGAGACACGTAAATCCATTTGGGGGTGAAGCAATTCTGACATCTTACATGGGATGAACGAAGGCCCCTTAGTGTTACAAGAAGGAGGTTTTGCTGATAGTTACTGCCTTTCCTGTCCCTTTTTTTTTTTTAATGTCTTTCAAGTTTCAGATAAGGAATATTAGGAGTAGGACTCAATGGTCCTTGTGGGTCCTTTCCAACTCGGGATAGTCTATGATATTCTGATTTATGGGGAAATCAAACTATTCAGCAACAATAGAGATTTGTCCAATTCTCAAAGCTCTAATGCTTGTTCAGTTTTAGGAATGTACATTGGGGAAATCTAAAGCAGCATAAGTGGCAAACCATTTAGTGTTACCCTTTGCTGTAAACTCACCAACTCAGTGACGATTTAGCTAGTTCCAGAATAGTCAGGATTTTTGATTTGATACTGCAGAAAAAAGGTGTGTCTGCTATCCACAGAAGACATATTTTAGAGATGAGACATGGAAAATATTTTTAGATTATTTGCCCTTGCAGCTTATTCTCTTATCGTGAAGTTCATGCCTGTGCTAAGTCAAATAAGATTAATTTGTATGAACATTACCACTACATTCTCTAGTCTGACGGGACTGAAGCATGTGGCTTTTCCAGGGAAGATGATCTTGCTTCTCTACCCAAGCTAGATTTTTTTCCTATTATTGAATATTCTTTTTGGTTTTGATCTTAGCCTGATTTTTTGTTAGGCTCCAGGGACCATCTCACACAATAACTGGGGAACACCACTGCAGGAATCAGTCACCCTTAGTCTCAGTGGAGATCACTCGGGGGACAATAATTACTGCCAAATGTGATAGTGGTTTTTGTCCACGTATCTTGCCATCCACAGGGATTTGGGATTGTGTCATGGTGTGAGAACAGATTTTAAACAATGTTGACTTTTGGATCACTGGCCTGTAGAGGAGCATATTTGCGTCCCTCTATTTCTTGACTTATGCATTTCCTCAAATGTATTGCAATTATTCCTTTCAGTGGTTTATCAGCTTTACAGTTCCAGGATTGGGCTATCTGTATATTTGTGTACTTCCCCAGGCCTATACGTGCTCTTGTGATGGATAGTTTGCTAAATAATTTGCAAACAAGAAAGTAGAGCAATACCCCTAGAGAAGCCAGCTTCTTGTATCAGCAATAAATACACAGGAGAAGTACGCCAGGCAACCTCCTGTTAATTTAAGTTTAATGACTCAGTCCTGAAAAGGAATTGCTTAATTTCTCCCACCACAGAAGTCATTCTCTTGTTCTGTAAAGCAGCACAACATACGTTTAGCTTTTAGGAATTAGCTTGTCCCAAAGATTTCAATTACATTTGGTTCTAAGAAAGCACTTTTAAAGGTGCAGCGATGCTAACTTTCTGTTAATACCAGCAGAAGTTACACACCTTAGAACTGGCAACAGCTATTTTGCTGGGTAAGACTGTGAGTACAAAAGGACTTAGAATTCAGAACATCTTGAAGTTGTTTGCTGAGATGACCTACAGATCACTTTCCTAAGGCTCTCAGTAATACCCAAACTATGACAGCCAGTGTGCTGCTGAGATGAGCCCAGGATGAGGCTGCTTCATGCTTTGTCTGGCACAATCACCAAACTTCTCTGCAACAGGGTGAAAAACATGGACCAAGACAGTAAAGGCAGACAAATGACCACATGTTGGACTTACTCAAATAGGGGATTATCATATTGGCAACAGAAACATTCTTCTCTGATCTCATCGAAGTCCCAGACTTGTGATGTTTCTCACAATTCTGCTACCAGACCCTCTACTTTCCCTGTCTCATGGAGCTGCCCCTACTTCAGTCCCTAAAACCTCAATCCCACTACTCAAAAAGTGATGTGAACTGGCACATAGCTTCCTCCTGAGCAAACAGGCTCCCCAGGGCAGTGGGCACAACACCAAGTCTGCTGGAGGTCAAGAAGTGTTTCGGGAACCCTCCCAGACACATGGTCACACAGGGACTCTGGACACACACTTACAGAGAGGGAAAACCGGGCTGAGGATGTTGCCTGGCTGCCAGTGAGGTGACTAGCTCACATCAAAATAAATCCTTATGCTTACAACAAATTTCTGCTCGAGCTTAGGTGACCCAAGCCATGTGAAGCAGACTGCAGGATACACCCATCCTTGGAACAACTATAACATTGCACACATGCACGGTCATCATGCACTGATGCGTTTATGAGCTGCATTTTGGCCATTTCTGGTACACAGCAGTAACCTCAACTAAGTCACCGCAACAGCAGATCATGAAGAGGGAATTTCGCAAGAGTCCCCAGACACCAGTGGTGTCAGTTAAGGGTTGGCTCCCCTGTGTTATTCGTTAGTAGGTATTTCCTCTTGAGATCTATGAGCTTAAATAGACAGGATATACAGAGGAGAGAAAAGGCACTTTGCGAGAGAGCAGAACCATGCTCATATTAATACACATCTGTTTTCTTTTTACCTTACTTAGAACTAGAGAATACAAGGTTTATTTTGCTTATGAAATAATTACATCAAAAATTGCTCCCTCTCCCCTGCCAAAAATCCCTAAGTCTCAATTTTTCTTTAAAACGTTATCTCAGTTGTGGACCAGGAAATGGACAAACTGAGCCAAAATGAAAGATTTTGTTTTTTATTGAGTTATCTTAGGCTGTCAAAACCTTTCCTTTGGCTGTTGGCACCTCTATTTTGATGTAAACGTCCTAACATCAAAAAAAAATATATATTATTATTAGTCATCTCGTTTATTTAACGAGCACTATGGTTAGATACCAATTGTTGTGCTTTCAGTACAAGCCAGGCTATCCAAGACTTTCAGGAATCTTTTGCGTTTCAGAAAGACAACCCTGTCTCAATATCAGGTTTATCAAAAAATATGAATAGAAATGAAAATAATTTTTGAAAGATGCGTGATTATTTTTCAGTTTCATAAAACTAAAGAAGAAAAATGCAAGGGAAGCCTATTGAAGACTGTATGGGTTTTGGATTCAGTCTATTTTGCTTAATGCCAAGTTCAAGCCTAGTAATGTTTACAATCTTTTTTAAGCACTGTGTGTCTATAAAATCTTTTGTTATATATCTTTTCTTTGTCAGTAAGTCTATTATTTCCCTTTATTCAGATCTTCATGCATTTGGTATGAAGGATGGTAAGGAAAGTCTTCTCTTTTTTGAGTATATTTATGTTTAAATCCTATATATCAGCAAAGAACCACAGGGAAGACTTTCCATTGAAATAAACTAAAAATGCAATTGATTTCCAGGAACTGCATAACACTTTAATTTGGAAAGCAGAGTTACCAACTCTTCCATCTTTTTTTTCCCTTAAAACTCTGAAACAAATTGAACTTCAAATCCATTTCTTAAAAATTCCAAACAAACCCCTATAACCTATTAAACTCTATGCCAGACAATCTCTTTGCCATGCCAACACTTGCCTTTATGTTTCCCGCCAGTAAGAAGAAAAACCAGCCTAGACAAGAAGTCCAAGATCAACTATTTAGTAATATAAATTAAGACAAGGAAAATTTAGGAATGAGAGTCCTAAGTCAGAAGTCTCCAGCTGTTGCCTTAATTTTGTTCCTTCTGTTGGTTGAACTTCGGCTTTATGACTAAATCTCAAAGTTTACATGTGTGAAGTACAACAAATCCAAGTGCAAGGTGCTGCACCTGGGCCGGGGCAATCCCAGACATGAGTACGGACTGGATGAAGAACTCATTGAGAGCAGCCCTGCAGAGAAGGACTTGGGGGTTCTGGTGGACGAAAAGCTCAACATGAGCCAGCAGTGGGTGCCTGGAGCCCAAAAGGCCAACTTCATCCTGGTCTGCATCAACAGATGAGTGGCCAGTAGGTGCAGGGAAGTGATCGTGCCCCTCTGCTCTGCCCTTATGAGGCCCCACCTGGAGTGCTGCACCCAGGTCTTGGGCCCTCAGTAGGAGAAGGATGTGGATCTGTTAGAGCGAGTCCAGAGGAGGGCCACGAAGATCATCAGAGGGCTGGAGCACCCCTCCTATGAATGCAGGCTGAGAAAGCTGAGGATGTTTAGCCTGAAGAAGGGAAGGCTACAGGCTGACTATACCGCAGCTTTTCAATACTTAGAGGGATCTCATTAAAAAAAGATGGAGAGCGACTTTTTGCTCAGTCAGACAATGACAGGACAAGAGGTGACAGTTTTAAACTGAAAGCTGGGAGATTTAGATTGGATGTAAGGAGGAAATTCATCCCTCAGAGGGTGGTGAGGCACTGGAACAGGTTGCCCAGAGATGTTTTGGATGCCCCATCCTGGAGATGAGGCCCTGGGCAACCTGATCTTTGGGGGGGGTTGCAGGCCTTGGAGCCCAAAGACCCACATTCTCCCCATGGCAGGAGTATGGTGGGAGAAGGCAAGAAAACTTTGCCAGAGTCTAGCCCTGCTCTTCCCTGTCATGTTCGTCCTCATTATATGGTCTGAATTTTGGGGTAGACGTGTGGTGCCAGGAGTTGGACTCAATGATCCTTATGGGTCCCTTCCAACTCAGGATATTCTATGATTGTTGTTAAGTGGAGATGTCCCAAAACAGAATCCTTGGAATTGGACAGTCCTAAGGGCATGCACTTCAAGGCCTTGTAAGAAAAACAGCATTTGACATGTGGGCAACCATAAGCAGCCCAGTTCTTTTCAGGCAATGATTTTTAGTAAGTACTGTAGTCCTGTTGTTTCTCTTCAAGTGCACATGTGTAGTTTCTGTCTGTCAGTGGAGTTGGTTACATACCCCACAAATTTTCTTTTTAAAGTATTTAGATTGCCCTAGTTCAGTGTCTTTTTCGCAATCTCTCCACGCAGTAAGTGTGAGTCTGGTTGCCTAAACTGGAAGATTAAATTAAGAAGTGGGACATTTTAGCTTCCAGTGACTTTTAGAAGCACCTTGGTTCTTTCTCTAAAGAGCACTTCATTATCAAGGGAATTTTCGGCAACTTTGAAATCAAGAAATTGATTTTTTTTTTTTTTTAAAGGAGTCAAGCTGAGCTTCTGCATTGAAAGGACTCTGACAATCGCACTTTGGGGAAACCAATACCTCTCACTAAACTTACAGTAGCAGCTGGGATGGTAACACTGCAGGAAAGATTTGCTTAAGCTTTATTCCTTTTAATGAAATAAAAAATTATAACAAAAATTAAAAATTATCCTTGACCTTATCAGAGGCAGAATCATGCCCTGAATCATGAAACTTCTGACCAAACTAGTTTTGTTTTGGGCATCAGCTCTTTTTAAAGGCATGTTTACAATAAACCTAAAGAGACAGCGTGGAGAAAATTACAATTGCTGCTGGTGAAAAAAAAAAATCTGTTGTTTGTCACGCAGAGCATCTGTATACGGAAACACAAATCCCAGAGACTGATACTGCTGCTAAGTAATTAGGAGAGTTAATCTGCATTTACAGGAACAGCAAACACCAGGAAACACATGGGATTTGAAGGTGGTTTCACTGTACTCTGCTTCTACCAGGACTTCAGGTCGATGCAAACTGACTGGTTTTGCCCCTGAATGTGACAGCCCTGTCCTCTCCCCATTCCTGGCTTCTCACTCCAGTGCTGCATCATCCTTTCCACAAGCACTCAGGCAGCAATCCAGGTCAGAAAAGCAATTCAGGAAAGCAGTGCCAACACTAACACAAGGGCGTAAGCGGTGTGAGGGTAAGATCCCGTCACACAGGGACAAAAAAGCTGATAATAGCTAATAATTACTGTACTAAGATGCTTGTTGAACTGCAAGACCAGGAATAAAGTCATTAAAATGATGCTGGAAATCATCTTTCTCTATGCATATCTCAGAGTGAATTGGAAAAGTGGTGAAGCTAGTCTCTGCTGTGCCCAAGCTTCCCTTGACAATAAACATCATCACAGTGTCAGCTCCAATTTAAATTGGTGCTGTACAGCCCAGAACCATAGCCCATAGCTTTCCCTCTCCACTGCACCTGAGCTTCCAAGCTTACGGATGCACAGAAAGTTTATCTACATCCCAGCAATTCTTCCTGTCCTTTGCAGTCACAATGTGCCCTTCCTCTCCATTCCCCAACATCAAGTGGAAATTAAGGTGTCAGAAATCTATGGCAGAGCAGCTTGTGAACTCATATTTGCTATATCCAACAATTCATTTAGACATTTCTCCATCTTCTTGCATAAATCATAGCAATGGAAGAGGTATGATGTACGTCCGTCTTTCCCAAACATTATCTCCTCATCTATCTTCTCAATTGCAGTGGCCATTTGCTAATTAATGGGCTTGACATAATTAGTTCTGTTTAAAGTCAAGCTATAGCTGAGCTTTTATTCTGACTTGAAAAAAACAGACAGCCATGAACCTACAGGAAATCATACTGCCAGCAAACAGCTCAGCTGGCTGCAGACTAATCATCTTTTCTTTCCCCTTTGTTAAACACATTCTTTCTCTTGGAAACTGTTCAATAGTTCATTAAACTAATAATCCCATTCAAATCTTGCCTCATAAATGGGTTTGTTAGCGCTGTTTCTTTCAGGAGACAGTCATTTTAAATTGCCTCTACTTTAATGGGTTTAAGGATAGATTAAATCATGGCTTTGGCTGTGACTTATTGCTCCACATTACTTTATTAGTTATTATTTGTAAAGGCATTGGTGAATAACATGCTCATTTATTTTGCATTTTTTTCATGCTTTGCATTTATATCATACTTTCTCTTTACTAAGGAAGACTGGGTTGGGAACGGAGAAACATTCAAAGTAATGTTATCCAACAGAACCATATACAATCTTTCCTCCTACATTGCTGATGATGCCTCTTTTTACCAAAAGGAACTCACTGATTTGCTTACTAACAATATATCTATAACTATCCTCATACAAGGAGAGCTTGTGTCAGTCACACAGGAGTTTTTAGAGAACCGTTTCTCACTACAAGCTCTATGATATCAAATGATTCTGTGTATTTCTATTAATACTAATTGACTAAGGGTTCACAAAAAGTCACTGGACACCAAAGGAGAGCAGATATCAACCGCTGCCTGGGCTTACTCAGGGCTTTTCAGGGAAAAACTTAGGGAGTTATTTGTAGAGTAGGCAGCTGTGCTATGTGCAGAAGTAGGAAAGAGCACCAAATAAATTCTTGTGTATTTGATTCTTCCAGAGTTGGTTAACACTTCACTGTGTAGCAAGCTGGAAGGAGGTGGAAGACAGTTGGGTAACACCCCTCCACACAGTTCAGGTATGATTCTATTTCCTTGCCCAAACTTAAATATAATAAAACGTAGAGATGGAAAGAATCTATGGTTCCATCCATTCCGGAGAAAAGGCGGGACAAAGAAGAATAAATCACAGAATCATTTAAGTTGGAAAAGACCTCTAAGATCATCAAGTCCAACTGTTAGCCTAGTGCTGCCAACCATGTCCTGAAGCAGCACATCTACACATCTTTTGAATACCTCCAGAGACAGTGAATCAACCACATCCCTGGGCAGCCTGTTCCAATACCGCGCAACCCTTTCAGTGAAGATTTTTTTCCTAATATCCAACCTAAACCTTCCCTGGTGCAACTTGAGGCCACTTCCTCTTTTTCTGTTGCTTGGGAAAAGACACCGACCCCCACCCAGCTACAACCTGCTTTGAAGTAGTTGTAGCCAACCCAACCATCTTAATACGGTCAAAGCTCTAGGCATGAAGAAAAAGCTAAGTAATGTGTAAGATGCAGATAGCCTTTGCTTATAACCTTTGGTTATATTTTACAGCAGCAACAAATCCTGATACCTTAAAGCAGCAAAAAACAGGTCAGGGAAGATGTTTATCCACAACTGCCACTCTCTAAAGCTGTTTCTAGGCAGAGCAGGATGAGGGACTAGGACAGTCTGGGGAATCTACAACAAAAGTTACTGGGTCTGGGACTCTTCAGGGGATGGCTTTCAGTAGCTGACAGCCCCATCTACAACAGTGCAGATGGTGACATCTGTAGCTGCCTTCTCGGACCAGTAGAACACTGCTTTAAATATTCTTCAATAGATTTCTCATCTCAAGTGGTTTATCAGAGACAGAGAGAGGGAGATTTTAAGCAGAGCAATTGCTGAAGGGCTAGAAATCCTGAAGGAGAGATTTCAACACAAATCCAAGGAGACTGTCAGAGTCACTTGACACAGAGCATGGGAATTGCCTGAGGCAAAAGCTCCAGCCACTCTGAGTTTTGCCAGCTTTCCTTCCATTGTCCACCACGATCCTCTCCCTTGCAAAAAGACTGCTCTCCCAAGGGCTGGGAAACAATGAATCTTCAGTTATCTTAATTTATAGTTGCACAGATTTCCCTAAACAGACCTTGCACTTATCCCAGTGGGGCCTTTTCTCTTCCTACATCAATTGTTTCAGAGGGCATTAAAAAAGCAGAAGACAAAAGGAGAGAGGTAGCAGTGTGGTCCTTAGCTCTCAGCAGAGGACTGGGAGACCAACACTTCAGGCCTAATTCCGAGCCTACCTCAAATTTACTGTGTGGCCTTTAGTTGCTTACACAACTCATAATTTGGTATTACTTTACTTAAATGATAGCTCATGTCTGAGGCTTTAAATTAGAGAAAAGTTTTCTAACTTGGGAGCTTGGGCTTCGTTTTTAAAGCATTTGTGGGATTTGGACCCTTCAGATTCCCAAAAGTCAAAAAGAACTTAATCTGTAAGCTATTTTTGAAAACAGTATCTGGTCACCTAGGTCACCAAGTTTCATAGATCACTGGATTCCAGGGACCTCCATTCTTTTCTATTCCCATTATGAACATAGTGATCAATCACATATTGCCCTGGGCTGCCAGACTGAACAAGAGTTTCTGGATCCGGCAGACAGTCACCCCATCCTTTGTAAGAAATGTCCATCATCCTTTTAATCACAAAGATTTGGAAAGTTTTTTTCCAGGGGGATAAATGGACTACATCCACAAAGATACTTGAAAGAATCACAGCAAAAGTACTTGTGGGTTATAATGGAAGAGACATAGGGTGGTCCTGCCCTGTGAATGAGCTAATGGCTGCTTTTGGTAACTAGTTTTGAGAAGAACAAGTCCCAGGGCAGCTGCTGTCCATCTTTTCTAAATCCACCATAGCAGAAACAATTGGCTGTGCATTTTTGAATTCAAAGAGCAAATGATGCCAGCACCACGGCCCTGCCCATGGCAGCTCTACTGCCAGGTTCTATGTTCCAGCTTCAGCCCACACATACATGTTTGTCTGTCTCGGCTGAAAGTGTGGTGCTCCATCCCATTCAAAAAGCATTCTCCAGCAAGTGCTGGAGGACTCTGGCACAGCCCAGGCTTTGCGCGTGTATCACGTTCTGCTCTGATTCTGCCCACGGACACAGGAACACTTTCCAAGAACTACAGCCAGGCAGACTTAAAATAACTCAGAATCAGTGCTGGGGCCAGGAACCATCTTGAGAACACACAAACACAGCTGAGCTCCAGCACAAGCTCCAGTATTCTCTAGCTGAGCCCTGTATCCCTCCTCAGGTGGAAAGCCCTCACAAGTCCAGTTCTCACACTGATTTGGCTATGGATGAGACCACAAGCCACAACTCCGCAACAGAGGACTGAGTATGGACGCCTGCCCATGAGCAACGATCGAGAGAACAACCATTATGTAAAAGCAGTCATCAGAGGCAATAATCTCTCAGTACAGCCCAGAGCATCAATTGGTAGCAGAGAGACGAGTGACAACAGGTTTGAAACCCAAGCTGACAGCATCCCCGCTAGTGACAGTGGAAATCCCAGCCAAAGCCATTGCTCCAGGCAAATGTCCAGGATCCTTCCCACCAGCAGGCAGGATGTGAATGGCTCCTCACAGTCCTGGTGCGAGCCCCTGTAGTACTGTGATCCACTGATCAAAGCTGCAGAGCCCAGTGCACAGCACTCTGTTCACACAGGAGGAGTCTGGGTTCTCTGCCTGCTTGGCTGTCTCCTGTGGTAAGAGTTTTCCTCCTACCCTGGGTCTGCAGAGCAGATTCCTTCCTAAACTCAATGAAAAATAGAAAAGGCAATTCTGTAGGCATGTCTCTATGTGCTATAATAACAAACAAAGTTCTGCTTTGTAAAATAGAAATGAATATTAAACATACCCTCGTAAAGTGTCTTGGCCTCTTCTTCTCACTCTGTTTGCTGGCTGTCTTTCCTCATAGCCTGCAAATCTGTCTGTCTGCAAGTCCCCTTCATATTGACCCTGGGTTTGTTCCACATACAAAACCGCTGTACATCCCAGCATGAACCTGGCCAGCCATAATACCCCCATGATGGCACGGATTCCACGATTCCCCTGGATGCCCCGAAAGCTTCTTCCAGCTGGAGGGTCCCTGCTGCCTTGGTGGAGGATGGGTTTTGGCAGCAGCCCCTAAGTGCCAAGGTGCCTTTCTGCTGTTCCCTTTCTAGAAGCAAAGACAGAGGAAAGAGAGAGAAAGACAAACAAGTGTTCTTAAGGGCTTCCATACTTTTAAAATGATTGTTCACCCCAGGCTGTCCCCCCCCAAAGTTAATACAGTGAGATCATACAGTCACACTGAGTTTGGCTCCTTGTGCATGCAGCCAACATGCTCACACTGTCATTCTGCACCACATCATCGCCAAAGCCTTCCTTTCCCAAGAGACAGAAACCAAAAGATCTCCAAGGGCTACAGCTCTGCTCTTGTATTCAATTTTCCTGCCTTCCTGGGGAAGGAATGAAGAGTGCCCTGCGTGTAGTGGGTCATGATACCGAACTTGGCATGGTACCTAGGTTCAGAGGAGCAACACGAGATGCAGGGCTATCAAGCAAGAGGAGACTAGCACTTCAGGGAAGGGTGGATCCTATTTATGGACCATCTTCCCAGGTCCCATAGCTCTGCAAAATTGTATTGTATTCAAGCCAGGCTGGATATGTGACAGAGATTAGTTGCTTGAAAACAACCTCCCAGATACCTGGTACTTCAAGCAGTCAGAGGAATTGCTAGAAAACACATCAGAAGAGTATATATGCCAGTATTGAGGTAGGCAAAAGGGTCGCGTGTTCAAGATGGAAGACTGTGAGGTGGGGCTACAGGATGAAGACATGGTTCATTAAGCTAAGTGTGGTTTCTGTGGAGGATGAAGGAACAGAGTAGAGGAGGAGGGTGAAGGGACGAGGTGGAGAGCTGGGTGTGCTGGGAGGTATGTAGGAGCAGAGACCCTTAGCTGGGCCAGGCAGCTGGGAATGACAGGCCACAGGGAGCGGGATGGTATGGGGTCCAAAACTTCTTCAGAGAGCAGGGAGTGGGCCAAAGGAGGCAGACACCTGTGGTTATGGACACAGCTTGGGATGAGCACAGCATTGCCAGCTCTCCCGGGCTGCACGCCAGCAACAGAGCCCATGAGCCAGACCATAGGGAGACAAAGACCAGGTCCAGGCTGTTGCCCTGAAACACACCAGGGCAGTTTCTCAGTCCCCAGAGATTTTCTGCCCTAAGCAAGCCCACGTGGATCAGTCTTGATGAACAAGACCCCTTCCTGGGACAAAAGATGAGAGCCGTTCTCCCTCCTTTGGGGGCAGTAACATGGGGGAGAGGGATCTGCGGACAGGCTCTGGACCCTGTCCTGGGCCAATATGTGCAGAGCCCAGGAGCTGAGCCCTCAGGAGAAGCTGAGGGCCAGCTCATGCCACGGAGTACTATGGGCAAGGCACCCAAAGCAGTCTCTGGAGCAGCTTAATTTTAGTCCTTGTGGTCATTCTGGGTCTGATGTAGCACTGAGGGCAAAAGGAAAATAGACCCAGGTAAAGGGCACAGATCCTGGCACAACACAGACCGAGGAGGAGGAGTGCAATCAGGACTGGGGTCTTCCTCAGTGACGAGGAGCATGGCCCCAGGCTTGGGGTGAGGGTGCAAATATGGGCAGAGGGTGCCAGGAACAGGCAGTGCTGTGAGGCTGGGCTCAGAGGGGGAAACCAGGGAGGCTATGAGAAAGCTCAGTGAAAAGACTGAAAAACGGATCACCAAGGAACGTTCTCCCCAGACTGCACCCCCTGATCCTGTGCCCTCTTATTGCTCCCCCTAGCCCCCATCACCCCTCCCATTCTCCAAATCCCCCAGCCCTGCACTGGCGTGTGCAAGTGACCCTTCAGCTCCTCCCTTGCCCACCCCCACGCATCGGAGTTGGGGTCCCTTCCTTGCTTCTTCTGGTCGGGGGAGGGTTAGAAAGCATCTCTCACCTCAAGACCCCAAAGTTTGCTCCTTCAGGGAGGAATCCTCACAGGTCTCCCCTCTCCACCCAGAGTGGAAATATCTGCTGCTTCTGAGAGAGGCACAGGCTTTAAGTCCGCTCCTGCTGGGAGGGACAGGGCCCCTGAGCCTCCCCTAACTGTCCCCCTTGCTTTCCCACAGCAGCACTTTCCAGTTCCAGCCCAGCCCCAAAGCAGGCAAAATCAGCCCAGACAAGGCAGAAAATGCGTCTGAACAACAACAAAAAGAAATTCCTCACAACTCCAGAGCGGTGTCCCAGCTGGGAATCTCTCAGCTCTTGAGGGCATGCATTTTTCAGGCTCTAATATTTCAAATGCAGTGAATGAGAAAGACAGAGTGGGAAGGAAAAGGCAGGGCTGGGAGCAGAGGCAGAGACAAAGAAACTGCCTTTCCTGCAGCAGCCTTGCAAGCTCTGCTGCTACTTTGCTGCACATGCCTGTCTGCTGAAGGCTGGAATATGATTACCTTCAGCTAGACAAAAGGGAGAGCATTTCCTTTCCTCCCAGAGTTCTCAAGGTAGCTCACGAATGGAAGCGAAGTCATTAAAAGCTGAAAGTTTTACACTTCCAGAGATTTCCAGCCTTCATGCAGAAATTTAAGCTGAAGAAACTCCAGATTTATCCATTTCCTCACAGAGAAATCAGAAGCAAGACAAATGATCGATACACAGGCACGTACTATGAGAGCATTAACAAAAGTCTTACTAAGAGAGTATGGAAAAGTCATTTACACCATCAAAAGAGAGTTAAAAAGGCTCAAAAATTATTTTCAGCTTTGAGAAATTCCATCCAACACCACTTGTAAGAACTACACTGACAAAGCAAGGAGAGAGCCAATCACTAAATCAGATTTAAAACTGATCTGCAAGTTTGGAAGGACTCAGGAAAGACTTTTCAAAACCATGCCTTTGAGTTTGCAAATTAAATTAATAAAAAATGCATAAAACTTAAAAAAAGATACAATTAGGCAGACAAAGAATTACAACATCAATTACAGATAGAGAGAAAGAAAACCGATCCTAGCTATGCAGGATTGGATTTAGTCCGAAACTTTTTAAATACCTTTACGTCCTGGAATTGGTGATGTACCCAGAGCTCCTTTGTTTAGTGGAGATCTGGGCAGAAAAGAAGGGAATAAAACCCTCACCCTTGAAGGAAGAGAAGAAAAGGTACAGCCTAATCCAAATTGGACAGGGGGAGGGCCTTGCGGTGGAGGAAGGGGTGCAGGAGGAGTGGGAGTAGCAAGGGACAACCCTACCGCATTCTTGAGCCAAAAGTTTTTAACTTCAAGGAGGGACTGGGGCGGGGGGAGAGGTTGGGTTTAGCAAGAGACGTTTGAGTGCAGACATGATTATCACCTAGCCATTCCTTGTGAGTGGAGGACTCGCTCAGCTCAGTTAATTAGGGAGCACTTTCAGTTCAGCTGGATGCAGTGACTGCTCGTCCCAAATTTAGGCTGGAGCTGCAGGAGGCAGAAGGGCATTAGTAACAGTGACTTCACATCAAAAGATCTGATGAAAAATAATCCATTTTCAATTTGGGGGTGATTCCTCATCTCTTTTTTAGAAAAGTGATTGTGTGTCAACAGTAGCAGGAAAAAAAAAAAGACTTTCAAGTAAAAGGTACTTTTCTTGCTGATCACTTTCTTTTACTCAGCACAGCTGATGTGAAACAATTAAGCAAACACAGGTAACCTGAAGGTTAAGTGACCCAGCCCAGGACCTTTACACTCAAAAGTTACCTGGGCTCCAAAAGAGGAAATCTTTGACGTTACAAGCATTTTCACTAATTAAATAAATTAATAATTCTATGATGACCTTTGAATGCCAGCTGTGAGACTAATTCTGCTCTTTTGTTCCATGCAATACTTTTTTTTTTTTTTCTTTCTCTGCCTCTTGCTTAGGAGTCTCCTGGGAAAGCCCAAATCAAGTTGCTTTTCAGGTCAAAGATGTTCGGATAAGGGTCTGAACCAAATGGACCCTAAAAGGCTGTGCCCAACACACCAGCAACGTGAGGAAGCTTCCTTATTGTCCTACCATCTGGCTCAGGGCTCAGTTACCTTTTTACACTCAGCAGCTGAGGGTTCAGATACAGCTCACAATTCAGTTTACAGAGGTGCAGAAATTCCAAGGCAAGCCCCAAGCTCCCAGGGAGATTGTCATCTCTTCTCCTGCTTCTCTTTGAGGCGTCTTCACTGCCTTCTTTGTTCTTTTTGCTTTTCCTAATTAACCCCCTACTAGCTTTATAGAAGTCAGAGTGATGCTCAGCCTAATTAACAACAAACTTGTGGAGACTAACAGGGAAAAAGCAGACCTCGATTTTACAAGCAGCCAATAACGAAGCATTTCAAGGAATGCAGTTCTGTCAACAAGTCTGTAGTGTTTTTTACAGCTCAACAAGATATATAAACTATTTCCTGGGCCCGACCCTGCAGTGCCTATTTATGTTAAAATAAATGTGAATTTCACCTGATTAAGAATGGCTGAACTGCTCATACAGAGCAACACAGCAATGGAAGTATAAGAAAATACCATTTTTTCTCTCTCTCAAAGGCACGGCAAGTTGGAGGGTACAACTGTTGATGCAAAAGATTCCCTTTGTCAGCCTTGTCTAGTTCAAAGCATGTTAACTCCTACATTGTATTCATTACAATGTTTACGTGATCAGTAGATAATTAAAGGTATTCTGGCACATAAAAATACACACAGGGTCTTTGTTATATTTTCAGGAACTCTGGAAAGTCTATGGCTTTTGACCATCACATATTTTTAAAAGTAAGTGTCCAAAAGGTGATACTGCATAAACGAAGAAGTGTTCTTGTTTCCTTTTTTAGGTGCAAAATCAACCACAGATCTTTACTTTTGGAATGCACTTGTAATGCCAGATAAATTTTATTTGGGTCTACAGTCTGGTGTATCTGGGCTTCTGAAGACTGTTCTTTATGCTTAGAATAGATGCTATCCTGTGCCTCACCTCTGGCATGGTCCTGCTCAATCCATTTCCTCTGTTAATTCACATGTAACTGATCTCAGAGAACGCATTTAATTAACATTTCCCAGGTTCATTTGCTTTCCTCTCTCTAAAACCTCTCTCTGAGGGGCTGCAGTTGAACACAACCCTGCAAATGACTGGCACGCGAGGGAAATACACTTTTTTTCTACATTCCCTATTGAATGGTTAAGCAGCATTTTAATCCGTTCAACATATGCAAATCTCTATGAACATGATGCTTTTAGCTCCTCCTTTATTTTCTAGACTGAGGCTTTTCAGCACAGCTGTATCTGATTAAGGCACATCAAGTCCCAGGATTCAGACGTTGCAGCAAGATCTCTTTCAAAGTCTCATTCAAGCCTCCAACCAGTTCTTTATTTCCCCACTGTCACATCATTGTTGCTGGCCACACGGAGTTACTAACATTTGTATAATTTCTCCAGCTCTCCAGCTGCTTTCCCCTTGGGTGGCTGGGTATTTTGGTATTGTTTTTGTGCACAATAATACATTCACCCAAAATGTTCCTGGGTCTACCTGCTCTGAGGTATAGAGAAGGCAAATGAATACCTAAGCATGTTATCTACCTCTAATGCTTGTGTCCAATATAAATTCAGAGCAGGTCTGAAGTTGGAAGAAAGTCATCTTTACTTCAGGCAATATTGGGGTGTATATCTGCCCCCTGCAAAACAAGAACTAGCAGTGAGCCCACTCGTGCCTGTGGAAGTGGTGGACCAGCTGATATTTCTCAGCTAAATTGTTTCATGGTCCACAAAACTGCCAGGGAGAAACTCTGAAGTGGAAGGAGCAGTAGGATGGCAAAATGTACTCCCAGCCAGCCCACAGAAAATTGCCCTAGATATTCATATAAAAAAAATATATGTCCCAGTGTAGTTTTAAAAAGCCATATGGAGAATCTGTATTTGTAGGAATAAAGATCTGTAGACAGATGAGTATCAACAACATAACAGATCTATCTTTAGCAAAGTTTGCTATAGGACAAGTACAGTAGCCACTATTTTAACTAAGGCTGCCTAACTGAATAATATAATTAAGTTGGGGAATTTTATTAGCTTGGCCTTTGTGGATTCCAAATCATGCCCAAAGAAAACTCTTAGTACCCAAACTTTCATTTTCTGGCTGTATAATTTGTCTAATAAAGATTATTGCATTTCTGTTGCCTTGAAGAAAAAGAAAACATTCCTGGTTCAGTATTCAGATGTTCATGGTACCTTTTTAGGATGCTAATGACTTGATGTGAGTGCTCTGGGTCTCATCATGTGAAGCTCTCCAGGAGTTCCTCGTGTGGGCAATGGTAGAGCTGTCAGTACATATGATGTCCATGTCCTTTTCTCTGAAATGTTACTTAATCTCTCTACCTTACACCCAAACCAATTGCTATAGATCACCTTTTAATAGATTGTTTTGTGTCATATCTGTCTCTTTCTACTTAACTGTGCAATTAAACATGGGCTTTCTGGCCTGTTTTTCAGAGTGAGTGCCGTCTGAGACATTGCTTAAGACTCGGAGACAGTTGTGCTGGTGCAGAGCCTGCATAACTCAGTAAGTATATATGCATACAGATGGACTGTAAAATATCTTGGAAGGTTATTTTTCTGCCATTTTTCATCACCTAATCAAAGTAAAATATAAAGCCCAACACTGCATTCCTGATATATGTGGTAACAGTCAATTGTCATATTGCAAGAAATGTACTCAGATCATTTGATTATAAACTAATCTGATCTATACTGTTTCCAAATGTTTATTTTTTTTTTCCATCTCAGCTACCTGTGAATCTGAGTGCTTTGATATTAGAAGGACATTAAACCCCAAAATATATAATATTTATAATAAATATAAATAAATAATAAATAATAATAAAGCCCAAGTGAACAACTAAAGAGGTAAACATGCTTTTTATATTAATATACTGCAAACTGCCATCTGTTTTACCTATTTGTATGTCATACATGGAAATCAGCTATTAATCTGTAAATTAAGTCATTAATCTACTGCTATGCCTCACATGAAGCTGTACAGACATCTCATTTGATTAGTATAATTTTAAGCAGAATGAGGACTGCTGTCTTATGAAATGAAGATTCTAAATTTGTCCATGGTGAAACACCTTTTATTCTTACATAAATATCAGTAAAGCAAATCACAGGTGAGCGAAAATTTACTCATTGTAAGTTTTATGTAGAGGTAGCAAATTCAGAAAGTTTGTTAGCAAGAGGTGAGAGATCATGGAACCAAGGTTTGTACCATTGCTAAATCTGTGAATACAGGTCTGAAGAACATTGTAATCTCTGCCCCTGCCACCAAGCTTCTGTGAAGTGACAGATGCACCACTTAAACTGATAGTTTCATAGTTTTATGATTTGGAGTCCCTTGTTTTTAGAGGCCTAGCACAGAACAAGTAGGTTTCCTTTGCAGAAATGATCACAGAATCAATGAGTGGCTTGAGTTAGAAGGGAACTCAAAGATCATCCAGTTCCAACCCTCTGCCATAGGCAGGGATGCCACCCACTAGATCAGGTTGCTCAGGGCCTCATCCAACCTGGTCTTGAACAGCTCCAGGGATGGGGCATCCACAACCTCTGGGCAACCTGTTCCAGTGCCCCACCATCCTCTGAGGGATGAGTTTCCTCCTAGCATCCAATCTAAATCTCCCCTCTTTTAGGTTAAAAACATTCCCCTCTGTCCTGTCAATATCTGATAGAACAAAGAGTCGCTCTCCATCTTTTTTATAAGTCCCCTTTAAGTACTGAAAGGTTGCAATGAGGTCTCCCTGTAGCCTTCCCTTCTCCAGGCTGAACATCCCCAGCTCTCTCAGCCTTTCTTCTCAGGAGAGGTGCTCCAGCCCCTTGATCATCTTTGACTCTCCTCTGGACCCACTCTAACAGCCCCACATCCTTCTTGTCCTGGTGGCCCCAAACCTGGATGCAGCACTCCACGTGGGACCTCACAAGGGCAGAGCAAGGCCTTACAGAAGTCCAAGGAGATTACATTGGTCGGTCTTTCCTTGTCAACTTATGCAGTCACTCCATCATAGAAGGCCACCAGGGTGGTCAGGTACCATTTGCCCTTGGTGAAGGCTATCTTGGATCACCTCTTTGTCTTGCATGTGCCTTGACGTTCCTTCCAGGAGGATGTAAAATATGTCTCAAAATAAGCAAATATTTTTTTTTTCCTGTCAGCTGCACTGTTTAAAATGCCTCCATGTAAAACAGGATAACGTCTTGCGTTAGTTCACATGGCTGTCAGGCAGAGACACTAAGTGTGAAATTTTCAAGTTTTAAAAGGTAAAGCATAATATAAAATGCTTTTTATTGATTATTATTATTAATTCTATTCATTAGAATAGTGCTGTACAAGTAATTGGTTTTGTTTGCTTGTTTCTACACTGAACAAACTGAAAGAAATAAGGGAAGGGAAAGAGAGTCATTAAGGGCAATTTGATGTATGAAAAATCAACACATTTTTAGCTTGACATAAACATATAATATGATATTAAACTTTGAACTTTGGGTTTTGGATTTTTTTTTAATCATTATATTATATATATATTTATTTACTGAAGTTCCTAAAATTCTGGTTTGATAGGAAAAAGTACAACATACAATTTTACAATTAATGAAATATTTGTAAATAATCATCTCTCAAAAATATTTGACAACCTCAAAAAAGATTTATAAGTTTTTCACTGCATTTGGCCAGGAATTTTTGCCATGTCTCTTTTGGTCTTAGACTGACTGTGGGCAAAAAACAATGCATATAACCATCCAACAGGGAAGAGAAGAAGATCACTTCTCCTAATTTTGGTGAGCACTAGGTATCATGTGCACTGCATGCAACAGTCTAATCAAAAAATGACATGAGATCATCATTTGTTTGTGTCACTATAATCATTAAAATCCATAAGGGAGAATGTTTAAGGTTACCTACAAGGTTGTGAACCCCATTTTCTTTTTAATGCCTGACTTGGCTACCTTTTGGCTCTTTCTCTGGGCAATACATGGTATCAGGATCTTGTAAAAAGAAGTATAGTGAGAGAAGGGAACTTGCTTTTTTCTGTCTCTTTCACCATTGTCAGTCCTGATGTTACACATTATTACACTTCTCTCCTGTATTTCTGCATGAATGTGTAACAGATGATGCCTTCAGTCATATCAGTGACTGTCAAAAACATGTAACAAAGCCTAACAAAGCCGAGTTAAGGTTGCTTTAACTTTTCTATTTTTGACTTCAGTGAGGGTAATCTAAAATTAGTACATGTTGCTTCTTGCAGGATGACACAATTGCTGTCAGGACAGCAACAGTTCTTAAGCATGAAGTCATCTAAAAAAATCAAAATCAGGCTCTTGTATTCAGATTCTTGCTGTGAACTGAGGTCAGGGAATATGAGATTTATACTGCTGCTCCAAGATCCCTGCAAGGCTGTGTCCTGGCAGGCCCACAGCTGCTCGCTCTAGCCTTGAAATCTCTAAGAAATCAGAGATTTTATTTAAGGGATATGGTGTATAATGGTCTGAGCAGGATGCAATGAAGTGCGTATGATAAACCTGCACTACCTGAGAGCTTTGCAATGCCGGGGCATGGGATGCTGCCAGCAGGTAGTGCTGTGATCGCTACAACCAGCTGCTCAGATAGTGAGGATGGAGGGGGTCATAAAAAGGATTCTAAGAAGCCAGATAGCTGTGTTTGTGTACAGGTTACTAGTCTCCACTTCTTCTTGATAGGGAGTTGATGATGCTCTGTTCTGGATGGAGCTGTGGCACCTGGACTCCTCCTGAAAGGCAGGTAGATGTCCCTCGGGTCCAGAACAACCTGCAGTGCTCTGGACTAGCTAGTCCAGAGCTGCAGAGTATGTCCAGAGACATGTTCCTCAAAGAACAAGACTTGTTCAGAAATAGGCCAGTCTCAGATCTGCTAGGTAATGGAAGGGAAAGACATGTGCCCTGAATGTGCTTTACTGCAAGCTCTAGTGTTATCTTCCAGGCTGGGTTTTTGGCAGTACAAACCAGTAATCCTGAAGTTCAGGCACTGGCACAGCAGAAGACATACAATAGTGTGTGCAGGAAGCCAAGTCCAAATAAACCCGGCAAGTTAGCAGAATGTCTGATAGTCTGGGCAGGTGGCATGGGGGCAGACACACAGCAAAGGGGCATGTGCTGCTCGCAGCCATTACAGACACTTAAATTACTTTTTTTTCTTTTTCCCCACAACAAAATTTTTCTTGACGTGCTGCAGGAGCACAAGTCCCACATAACCTTGGTATTACATAGACAACATGTTTTTGATGCTGTTCCTGGGTGTTCTACAATGTAAGTGATTTATGTGGGCTCAAGGCAGTGCTCAAAAGACAAGTTCCATCTTTCTTCAGATCTGCTGAGAGATAATTAAGTCATCTCTTTGTGCTTCAGGTGTCATGCCCCCAAACGTGGGTATGATGCCATCTTCCTTTGAAACATGCTTCTGGAGTGAATAGGAATAAAAAATAAATGCAGGGAATTTCCAGAAACTTCTTGTCCAATTTCATCTCAAACAAATTGACATCAAAAGTGGAAGCTATCAACACCATGTGAAGAATTTAAAAAGTGTGAGGAACAAATTCAGACAAAGGTTTCTTTAGGGAAATCATCCTACAACAATAAATATTTCATTCACTTCAGATTGTCATCAGGTATTTAACATCAAAAGAGTTTTATCATCTTATCTGACATTCTAAATAATTCAGGCCAGAAATTTCACTGCCACACATTCTCTTTTACTCCAAACTAAACAACCCAAGTGTCCTCAGCCTCTCCTCAGAGGCCATGCCTTCCAGCCCTTTTACCAGCCTTTTTGCCCTCCTCCGGATGTTTTTGAGTACCTTAACATCCTTTTTGTGGAGCCCAGAGCTACTCAAAATACTCAAGGTGAGGCAACACCAGTGCTACGTGTAGCAGGAGAATTGCCTCTTTTGACTTGCTGGCATTGCACCATACCAGATACTATAAAGAAAATTAACTCTATCCCCGCCAAACCTATAGTACAGTCATTTACCTTTGTTGAACTTCATGCTGTTGTTGATTGTCTACTGCTCCAGTATATTTAGATCCTTCTGCGAGGCCTCTCAATCCCTCACAAAAGCAAGTTTGTTTTTCTCTGAAAAAAAAAAAAGATTCTCATTAAGATCTCCTCCAAGTAAGGTAGAAGGTCTAGAGCAGGACTTATGAGAGGAGGGGTACCTGTTATTGCAAATGTCCCCATTGGGCACGCTTCAGCATCGAGCATTGTTTGGTACTTCTAGAAAGCCAAAGCTTGCTTGGTGTGTTGCAAAGGGATCCTCAGGAATGAGAAGGGCATTTGACTTCCAGCACACTAAGTGACGCGTAGTGGAAGGACGGGGAAAGGGACCAGCAAGCAGCTTCTGGTGCATTGAGCAACCCAATCACTTCAGGCACTGGAATGCCATTTTAATAAGGTGGAGCTTTGTTTCATAGATTTCCCAAAGCGGAAAGGCTTGGTAAAACCAGAGTGACTGAAGTGCCAAAAAAAGAGCATTGGGTGGCAGTTACTTATTTTCTTTGCCCTTTGGGTCAAACAGTCCAGATTTTAAGCCCGTACACAATGGACAGAAATGATTGAGGTTGGGCAGAAAAGGGCAGCTTTCTTCTAGACATGTTGATCATGAGCAGTCCTCTGTTCTCAGTGTTGTTCACGCTGTTAGCATGCGATGCCAACCTGGCAGAGGAACCACCGCTATTTTGGGTGGCCCACAGACACTAATGGAGCCTGCAGTTGCCTTGCCCTTGCGGTAGGGTTGCCTGACATCATTTCAGCATATCTCTCTGCAACAAGACGGGATCCCACATGGGGAATATGTGCTGGCTAGGAGACAGCCCTGTGCTATAGATGCCTGGGCAGGTGCCACACTTGCCAATTGATTCCTTCCCGGAGCTCTCCTGGTTTGCTGTAACAGAAGTCGGTGATGCATGGCCAGAGTTATAGGGCTGGCTGTGCTGACATTGCTGTCACACTGCTTTTGAGGCAAGTGTGCACAAGCCCAAGGAGTAGCCAGTGAGGCTCTCATTAGCAGTTCACCTTTCCACCAGCTCCCTATGTGAATCTAGGTCAGCCTTCTGGGGCGGGTGGCGGAAGGTTGGGTCCAGCAGGGCTGTGGGTCACTGCCCAACTGCCAGCTAGGTGGATTCTTGGCTATATCACTTTTGCAAGAGTTAATTCGGATCAATTTAGATGAATGCCTATATGCTGTTCTGAGACTTTGGGATTCAGTCAGAGCCGTTCAGATGTGACTGGGTCAGATTCAGGCCCTAATGGGTTTGCCACTGGAAGTCACAGAAAGCACTGGCCTTGGGAGGGCTGAGTGACATTGCATGAGGGTTGGGGGGACAAGGGTCCAACAGAAGCGATCAGATCCTCACTGCTTTGTGCCATTCCCAGGGCTGTAGAAATAGCCCTTGGTTTTGCACATATATGAGGCTTTATGTAACAGGACGATGATGTTCCTGTGACAAACATGTACTTGTCTGAACAGACCTGTCTGCTTTGCCGGAGCCAACAGTAAGGCTCAAACCAAAGGTACCCACTCATGATAAATTGCTACCAGCGTCCTGCTCAGACTGAGGCTCCTGTCTATGTAAGATTTGCAGTCTTAGAGCTTGTGATCACAGTTGCAACATTCCTTTTGTTTTCTAGGAATTCGACTCCACCAAGGAGGGAAACCACAGGGAAATTGTTTCAGTGTGCGCTCTGGATTGGGAGAGAAGGGATGGGGCTAAGGCATGATGTATAACATACAACTCAACAGCCAAGATGTTTTTAAAAAAAACACCATGCTTTTATTTAAACTAAGGAAAGTAACTTTTTTCTCTTTAGCTTGGCAGGCAGCAGCAGCCATGCTGAGCCCAGGCAAATGTAGATCAAAGCCAGGCAAGTCTGCTGCAAAAAATCAAACACTGGACATTTATTAAAATTTTATTCATAAAAAGACATGCAGTGAGTGCAGTGGGATTTCACTGTGGAACTTCTGACATACATGTGAGCTGCCTTATTTAGAATGAAAATCATGTCTTTCTCCTGCCAGGAGTAAGGCGATCCCTCCATTTCCTGTGAAATTCAAATCAGGGATACAAACACCTTTCTCCTTGTCCTCATGTGGGCTGGAGTCTGCATGCAGCCCTCGCTTGTGGGGTGGGGGATTCACAGCCTTGGAGGGGTCGTTCCCTTGAACTCTCCTGGCACATGCTTGAAGGCAGAGAGTTCCTGCTGCAGCTGTCTGCGCTGGTCCCAAAGAGGCCCACATTATTCTCTTTTCCTTTGGTTGAATTCAAAGTCTCCCACTCTCAAACCTTTTCATTTGTAGTTCTTTTCTCTCCTTTGTGCAATCTGTAGCACAAAAGTTTAACTTGGCAACAGTGCTGGAACAGATGGAGAACACTGGACCAACTCCCTAGATCCCAGGAACTTCTTCTGCTCAATGCTGTATGCAGGATTTCCAGCCACTTACTGCTTGAATCTGCCAGGCAAAGTCTAAAAACAATTTTCAGATAGAGAAACCGGGATTTTCTCTAGGACATCAGCAATCAGTGAGTCACCACATGAGTGTACTCCCCCAGTGGAAGGTCCAAAGTGTGCACATTTCATGTGGACTAGTTCCAAAAAAAAAAAAAAAAAAGAAAAAAGAAAAAAAGAAGAAGAAAAAAAGATAATTTTAGGGAAACCTGTAATATCTCTTCATATGACTCACTTTGTAGAAGTATCAGTGTGATAAATCCACAGCTAGTTAATTTTGAAGATGAAGATCAGGCAGAGCTCTGTGCTTGCCTTTCAAGCACATCCACACGCTTCTGAGCTCAGACATGGGCAAGGCACAGGTTGGAGTCATTCCTCAGGGGAGAGAACATCCTTTTTCCTTTCAGCACAAATGAGCAAAAAACATGTTCGTGCCCATTAACATTGTGAACAGTCCAAGCCCAGAGCTGTCAGTTGGCACAAGGAGTCATAGCAAAGGAATGAACCCACAGGGACCGGAGAGGTTCAGGAGGGGAGCAGAGGGCAACAGTTTCCCCTTTTCAGTTGTAAAGTACTTACTAGTCTTTTTACAACATGCGACAAAGGAGAGATAAGGTAAACTTCGTAGAGTTTAGAAACAGATCTGAAGTGGTGATGGGTAGAATTTTTCAATGGAAAGCAAATTTGCTGGAAAAAAAAAAACATTGTGTGGTGTTCTGAAACCATGTGCAGGTTTTTTCAGCTCAAAAAAAAATATGAAGGACTGTTTTTTTTTTTTTAAGTAAGAATTTCAAGTTTTGGTATTGCTTGGATTTTTTATTTTTTTATTTTTTTCCAAAACAGAAATATAGGGGGCCAGATGGGATGCATGTCAATGTGCTGATGAAGATGGTAATGACATTGTGAGATTTTGTCACCTTCGAAAGACCAAACACATCCTGGGATGTATTAGCAAGAGTCCAGCCAGCAGGTCACAGGCAGCGATTATTTCCCTCTGTGCAGTACTTGTAAGACCACATCTGGACACTATCTCCAGTTTCTGGCTTCCCAGTCTAAGAAAGACATTGATGTATTGGAGGAAGTCCAACAGAAGCCACCAAGATGGTCAGGGAGTTGGATTACATGATGTATGAGGAAAGGCTGAGGAAAATGGGTTTGTTCAGTGAGGAGAAAGCAAGGGGAGAAAGATCCTGTCTACAGCCACCTAACAGGAGGGTAAAGAGAAGGCAGAAACAAGTTTTCTCAGACGTGTACAAAGAAAGGCCGGGATGAAATGGACACAAGTTGGAGCAATGGAAATTCTGCAGAGATATAAGGAAAAATGGTTTTTGTTTGTTTGATTGTTGTCGTTGTTGTATTTTAACAAAGAATGGTTGAATACTGTAAAGAGACACAGAGGGATGATAGCATCTTGAGCCTTGGAGATAACACTCAGCATGGTCTGACAACATGCTTGAACTGGATTTGCCTTGGGCAGGTGGTTGACTAGACATCCCTTCCAACCTACATGAGGTCCCTTCCAACCTCCAGGTTTTAAAATTAAAATAATAGCTCCATCACAAATTTTGTCTGTCATTTTTAGAGTTGATTAAAAAAAAAAAAAGTGAAGACAAGTGCAATATTTCATTTTAGGTCAAAGGGAAAATTTCAGGTTTACCTAAAGTAAAATTGAGATCAATTAAAAACTAATAAAAATGTAGGTGAATGAAAAAAAAATGCTTTTGTTCTATTTTGCAGAATATCCTAAAGGGGGTAGTATTGAAGGGTCTGAATTATCATCCAGTAAGTATAGGGTAAGAGTGTGTCAAAAAAGAACTACTGGATGACCATGAATGATATTCTAGTATTACTCATGAACACACAAGAGAGGAGGCCTGGCATTTTCCTATAGCTCTCAGCTGAGAAATTCTCAGTGAAGAAGCAAAAATGAGAAAACTAAGAAAAAATGTTGGAGAAAACCCTTTTTCTTTTGTGCAAGTGTCTGCTTTCAAAAGCCGATGAGCTGGTTTTATAGCTCATGAATTCAAGCAGAAAGGTGAACATTGAAACGTTATTGTGGAAAGACAAGACATACAGTACGCTCCATCTGAACACGGTGCTAAGTTTCTAAGTAGGAAGTGAAATAGGAGTGAAATCTCACATTGCCCCATGCCACTGCCCGACTGAATGCACCACCTCATGAATTGTAGAGAGGCAAATGACAAGCATCCCTTGCAAAAAGATGAAAGCAGATAGCTTAATTAGCTATTTATTTGGATAATAAAAGCTGTCCTGTGTATGTCCTTTTTTTCTCATTCAACACTGTTTTCAGATGGGTAATACCTGTGAGGTCATCTGTTGTGTTCCCTGCCAATGCATGATGTTATATTGTATTTTGTTTTCCTTTCTCAGTAGACAAAACAACTCCATGTTAGTTGAGACCACTGAACGCAAGTTTTGTTCTTCAAAATTTGTCTATATTTGGTACTGCACTGTTCAAACAAGTGATTCTTCAGGACCCCCAATAGCAGAGCATAGACCAAAAAATGTGAATGAATGGCTGTGGGGAAAGTTCCCATCATCTTTCTTTGGACTGACTGTGAGTGTTTCAAATGCTGGCATTTTCAACCCATCCCAACCTAGCAAATTCTGGCAATGTCACTGAAAAGATGTCCTAACACTCTGACCAGGCACTGGAGCTTTCAGCTGACTAGAAAGCCAAGGTCTGTAGAGGGGTTTAAAAGCAATTATGAAGCACAGTATATTTATGTTTATGAATTGTTGCAGCTATACAAAACATTGTGCTAAAGCAGCATTGTTTTTCCTTGAATAGATTCCATGTAACACTGACTCTTTCTTGAGCTCTCGACCTACTATCAAGCAATGGAAGCATGCCCTTTAATAACTTCTAATCATTTTCTTTCACATGATGCCTTCTCAAACTCTGCACAAGCTCTGCTAAAGTCAGAGATTTTAAGAAAAAATGTTTGATTTTTGTGTGTACACAAAGATGTACTAGAAGAATACCTGGGTAAAGATGAGGATCCCTTGTGAAGGTTATCTTGGATGCTCACATGTGGAGGAGTCCTGCATATGCCTGTTCTTTCCTGTCTCGTTTTCAGTCTTGGTCACTTCTAACACAGAATATGGGAAGTCCTGTGTGTTTTCAGTAAAGACTTCCCATCTCTAATGAAATTATCTATACCAGTGAATTCAGCTCCCTGACCATGTAAAGATAAATAAAATTGTACATTTTCGTTGCATTTATGGCCACCAGGCTCCCACATGCCACCAAGACTGTCAAAACATGTTAAAGGTCATTCTCCCGTATACCAACAAGAAATCAGTTTTCAGCAGCATAAGTGATGTTTACTGATCATAGTAAGAGCAGCCTAATTACAATCCAACTTGGCCACGAGCACCTGTTTTGTTTTTTTTTTCTAAGTACTCCTTCCTATATTTACTTCTAAAGCTGAAGGTAATGTTCTAAGCTATCAAATAACTATAGTCTTCGGCTTCAGACCTGGTTGTATTTTAAGGTAAAATTAAAGTATTTTTCTATAGGGCATGGGGCAGTGAAAAGCACTGTGATTGATTTGTCTGCCTGTTCAGAATCAGTTGGTAAATGCAAAATTATCTCAAGTTTTATACTGAATGAGGCCATTCTTTTCTTCAGTTCTTCTCCCAAGATTTGCATCCATGGAAGTTTCTGTGCAAAGCTGCATCTGTACTGTGATTATTGTAAGACCACAGAGGCAACATTCAAGCTGGAACAGGGCAGAGTTTGCTGTAACAGTACTACTGTCACACAAAAGCAGACCAATGTCACAGAAAACAAGCCAACCCATGCAGCAATATCAGCCCTGTATTCTGTCTGCAGTAAACTGCAATACTTTAAATGCATGAGCAAAGCCTTCTTCTGCCACACATGTGCCATGCTATGCCATAAGAAGGGGGAAGCATCTCCATTCGGATTAGTAAACTAATGGGAACTCTTCTCCTGCCCTCAAAACAACCATCATAGCATGGATAATGTCCAGATACTTAAACTCCCTTCCTGCCCCAGAATAAAGCAGACCTCACTTATCCCTTGAACATGGTAATTAGATGGAAGAAAGTTCATTGGCTTACTCCAGACCTGGGTACTAGCAGTATATTAGGCTGGACTATCACGGGCATGCATAGACCCATACGAGGGTCAGCATGGTGACGAGTTTAACCTTATTGTCTATAAAGAATGCAAAACCTTCAGGATACATTTGAAATGAATTATTGAAAAACACAGGAAGACTAAAAGTGTTAAGCACAAATTTTGTCCACCAGTTACTAAATGACAATGGCCATTTATAAATGGCTAGACAGTGTAAGAGTGCAGGATTCCTGTCTTTAAATCATGAAATCAGTGCAGCTTTTAGTGTTGTCATAAGTAACATGCACAGTAGATGTCTTTGTGTCTTTGGATGTCTGGCAGAAGATCATTCTGTTTCTACTGGGAGTTGCATCATTATTTTGTCCTCTTGTGAATATTATTAATATTTCAAGATCTGGGGAAATACATTTTCCTTTTTATTCTTTTGGTTCATTAACAGACTGCTTGTCAGGGCTTTGTGTGAGTCACCATCATCCTCTGTTATGAGTTAGTCTATCAGCTGATGTCATTGTTTGGCCATAGTAACCTGAATGTCTTTAGTCCATTGCCTGAAGGGTCTCTTTTCCAGTTCAATGTAATGAGAGAATAAACCAAGTGCCAGAAGTAAATCTGTTTCATTTTAACATATATGGATTTGAGCTAATAGTTCAGCATTTTCTTCTCTGGGAGGTGCAAAACACCCTTTTTTTTCTTAGTTCTCTTCCTAGTGACAATTATGAACTAATAGCAGAAGCACATTTTCCTCAGTGCCAACACCTACATGACTTATTTGTTTGAAATAGTCATTTAATGCTGTCTCTTTCTGGTGTCTGACATGATCCAGGCAATGCATATTGGAGGCTTTCAAGAAATGTGTAGATGTAGAACTTGGTAGCATGGTTTAGTGGTGGACTCTAGTACCAGGTTAAAGGTTGGACTAGAGGATCTTAGAAGTCTTCTCCAACCTGAATGATTCTATGATTCTGTGACAATCAAATTTGACCTTCTGAATAACATAGGATTAACTGTATGCACTGTGCTGTTCCCTATATTGTCTATTTGTGGGAGAAACATTCCCTGTTCCACTGCACCACTCAGCAGGAGGAGGTAGAAGAGGGTGAATGGTGGGGAAGGTGTTTTTAGGTTTTTGTCTGTTTGTTTGTTTGTTTGTTTCTCACTGTTCTAGTCTGCTAGTGATAGGCAATAAATTACATTAATCTCTGTGTGCTGAATCTGTTTTGTCCATGACGGTAATTGGTGAGTGATCTCCCCATCGTTATTTCAACCCATGCATTTTTTTCATCATACTTACTCTCCCCGTCCTTCTGAGGAAGGGAAGTGAGAGAGTGATGGGGTGGTGCTTAGCTTTCCATCAGTGTTAAACCACAATGCCATCACCTAGCATCAGCAAATCACTGAAAAAAAAAAAAAAGCTGGGTTTTCATGCTTCAGAAACAAAGACTTCTCCTATAGGTGATGAGAGTCTGGAACTAGAGAAAGAAGGTAGTCTGCAAGTGACAGTGACACATTGATTAATCTTGCACTAGTGAACATAAACATTGCTAGATGAGATCAGACTTTTTTTCAGTGCAGAAATCTTCCTTTTATTAGTATCATTGCTTTCTATTCCCATTTTGTGATGTATTTTCTTTCACTGTATCATATGCCAAAAGGCTTGTGCTGAACTGCAGCATTCTGGTACAGGATATGGTGACTAGAATAAAAGTAGACCCAATGCAGTCAGTGGCTATGTATAAAAGAAATGACTAGTGGACGGAATACTATCACAATCTGTCAAGCAAAAGGTAATAAATAAATAAATAAATAAATCATTAGTGACATACACGACAGTGAAGCATTCTTTGGTCATTTCATCACTTACTTTCAGCATGTTTACTCATGTATGTACTAGTGGTTATTCAACACACTATCTGTTATACTTAAAAATAGCCTTATTAGGGCTACCTACAATCATATTTATTAAAGGATGAGAAGAATGGGTCATACATTGAAGCTAAATGCAAATCAGTGTTCTTTTCACTGTTTTATATAACGCACCTCATAATACACAGACCCCACGCATAACACATAATACACAGACCCCACACATATTTGTACTTGTGACTCTTCTTTCCCTGGATCTACTCTGTATCCCACTGAAGCTGACATCTAAGGAATGTGCATTTGAACAGTTTGCTATTTGTGTCACCTTTTTAAGACTCAACTGCTAATATGTTTTTGATGGCACCTCACTATGTTGACTTTGACCTTACAACATGAACCACTTGGTTCTCATGCCATGACCATTTAAGAAGTACATATACACAGATCCAGGTGATTAACATATTTCCTTTTAAGCCTGGCAACTCCTGTCATTCACAGGGAACTCAGGATTGCTTCAATATGAGATGACGACAAAACAGACTCAAGACTTCTTTAATATGGCTAGTATCATATATAAGACTACTAGTTACTTAAAACAAAAAGCCCAGGTTCCCTGCTGCCAGGTGCAACTGTCCTTATTACAAGCAGAAAACACCAGTCAGAGCAATCAGGATCCAGCAGCTCACAAAAGTTAGTTAGTTTTGAAGTCTTTCAAGCAACTGAGTTGACTGCACCCCAAGAACTCCTTGCATCCTTTCTAGAAAGATCATACTTCAATTCATTCCAGTTTGCAATTTATGTTTACTTCCCCCAGAGTCATGGTCAGTTTTTCTAGGCAAAAAAAACATACGGTATAACTTTTTTGGACCTAGGTAACACCATAATTAATCTGGAAATAACTTAAACTTCCCAGTTTGTCTGAAATACCTAGATTTTGCTGATCTACGGACAACACAAAGAGCTCCTGGCCAAACTCAAACAGAAAAAGGAGACTTACAGAGAGTGCAAGCAAGGACAGATAGCATGAGACAGATACAGAGATACTGTCTGAGCAGCCAGGGATCAGGTTAGGAAAGCCAAAGATTGTTTAGAATTAAATTTGGCCAGGGACATCACGGGCAACAAGAAAGGGTTGTACAGGTACACCGGTGATAGAAGGAAGACTGGGGAAAGTGGGGGCCCTTTCTGGAATGTAATGGGAGACCTGGTCTCCTGGGATATGGGAGGAGGCCGAGATACTCATAGAATCATAGAATATCCCAAGTTAGAAGGGACCCAGAAGGATCATCGAGTCCAACTCCTGGCTCCACAAAGGTCTACGCAAACATTCAGACCATATGACTACTCAATGACTTTTTTGCCTCAGTCTTCACTGACAAGAGCTCTAGCCGCATAGCCTGGGCCCCAGAAGACAAAGGCAGGGACTGGAAGAATGATGAATGCCCACTATAGGAGGAGATTAGTTTTGAGACCATCTAAGGAACTTGAAGGTGCACAATTCCATGGGACCTTAAAAGATGCATCCACAGGACCTGAGGAAAGTGGCGGATGTAGTTGCTAAGCCACTATCCATCATATTGGAGAAGTCGTGGCAGTCCAGTGAAGTTCCTACTGACCGGAAGAGGGGAAACATAACCCTCCTTTTTTAAGGGGGAAAAAGGAAGACATGGGGAACTACAGACCAGTCTCACCTCTGTGCCTAGCAAGATCATAAAGCTGATCCTCCTGGAAACTATGCTAAGACACATGGAAAATAAGGAGGTGATTGGTGACAGCCAACATGGCTTCATTAAGGGCAGATTGTGCCTAACAAATCTGGTGGCCTTCTACAATGGGGTTACAGCATTGGTGGATAGGGAAAGAGCAACTGACATCATCTACCTGGACTGTGCAAAGCATTTGACACTGTCTCCCATGATATACTTGTCTCTAAATTGGAGAGACATGGATGTGACGGATGGAGCACTCAGTGGGGAAGGAAGTGGCTGGATGGTCACAATCAAAGAGTTGCAGTCAACAGCTCGATGCCCAGGTAGAGATCAATCATGAATGGTGCTCCTTAGGGTTCAGTATTGGGACCGGCCTGTTTAACATCTTTGTTGGTGACATGGACAGTGAGATCAAGTGCACTCTCAGCAAGTTAGCCAATGACACCAAGCTGTGTGATGCAGTCAACAAGCTGGAGGGAATGGATGCCATCCAAAGCAATCTTGACAAACTTGAGAGGTGGGCCTATGCAAACCTCATGAGATTCAACAAAGCCAAGTGCAAGCTCCTGCATCTGGGCCGGGGCAGTCCCATGCACAAAAGCAGGCTGGGCAGAAAATGGATTGAGAGCAGCTCTCATGAGAAGAACCTGGGAGTGTTGGTTGATGAAAAGCTTGACATGAGCCAGAAATGTGTGCTTGCAGCCTGGAAAGCCAACTGTATTCTGGGCTGCATAGAAGGCAGTATGGCCAGCAGGCTGAGGGAGGTGATTGTCCCTCTACTCTGCTCTCGTGAGATCCCACCTGGAGCACTGTGTTCAGCTCTGGGGCCCCCAGCACAAGAAGGACATGGACATATTAGAACAAGTCCAGAAGAAAGCCACCAAGATGGTCAAGGGGCTGGAGCACTTCTCCTGTGAAGACAGGCTGAGGGAGTTGCAGTAGTTCAGCCTGGAGAAGAGAAGGCTCTGGGGATATCTTACAGCAGCCTTCCAGTACCTAAAGGGGGCCTACAGGAAAGCTGGGGAGAGACTCTGTCAGGGGATGTAGTGATAGGACAAGGAACAATGGCTTTAAACTAAATGAGGGTAGGTTTAGATTAGATATAAGGAGGAAATTCTTTACTCAGAGGGTGGTGAGGCACTGGAACAGGCTGCCCAGAGAAGCTGTGGATGCCCCATCCCTGGAATTGTTTAAGTCCAGGCTGGATGGGGCTTTGGCAACCTGATCTGGTGCAAGGTGTTCCTGCTCATGGCAGGGAGGTTGGAGCTAGATGATCTTTAACGTCCCTTCCAACCCAACCCATTGTATGATTCTATGTTTCTATGATATGCAGAAGGTTAAATACAGTTTAGCAAAAAGGAAGAAACTTAAATAGGATTTTTTGTAAGTGACACAAAATAAGCCAAAGAAGGCAATCATAAAATGAGGCTCAGTGCTATGTACATTGAAATAACTATCTACAAGGATTTTCCCATCACTTTAAAATTAGTTCCACCACTTTAAAGTTAATTGTTTGCAGCTCTGTGTACAAGGCCAAGTTCTCAACAATATGGATGCATTAATGCCTTTACTATAGTAGAGGTGGAGGAACACTGATTTCATTTAAGGTTAAAGCAAAAACTTGTTCTCACTTGAAGGTTCTCCCTTTTATTAAAACAAGAACACTGATGCAGTGAAGTACAGAGAATATAGTGCCAGTGAGATAAGGCCCTGAAAGTTTCAGGTTTCTGCAGACTGTCAGAGTAAAGTACGTGACTTCCATAAGAGGCTGACAAGCTTTAGTTTCTTCCCTTTCAGATTGCTTTAGCTAGGCTTTTCCTTTATTCAGTGCTATAATGCTGACTGAAAATGCTGTTCTGCCATCTGGTAAATCTCCCATGCTGTGAGGAAATGATAACTAGGCTCTCTTTCCAGCAGGGATATCCAGTTTTGATTACTAAGACTTGAGGCTTGAATTCATTTGCAAAAAGACACTGTGAAGAGTTCGAAATTCTAGCAGTCTCACATCCCATAGAAATATTGTTTAAGTGAAGTTTTGGCAGAAAGTATCAGGAGAAAGGAAAGTCCAGATTCTTATGTTAGAACTGACTGCTGATTGGCATGATATAACCAAGTAAGTCCTAGATGAAGAAAAGAATAGCAAGTTGGTCTTAGCAGTTTGAAGGGGAGGAAATTTACCACTAAGCAAGCAAGGCAGCCCTCCATCATAGTCACAGAACCTCACCTACACTGAACTGAATTTGGTTAAGAGGAAGACAGAAACAAAGACATTAGGAGGAATAGAATATGATTTTCCAGTATCACAATTGTGCAGCAGAGGAGTCCAGTGCTACTTTTATTGCAAAGGAATACTTTTGCACAGGTGGAAAAAAAGACCACAAAAGTTGTCAAAAGGCTTTACAATGCACAGGTGCTATAGCCAAAGAAAACAGGGAAGTAAGAGTGATTACATCATTTTACTCCCTAAAAGCCAACTAGTGTTTATTTGTAAAGTTCACGGTACTTGATTTTGACAAAGTCCTAAATAGTTCGCAAAGTGTAGCAGGCTTCCTGTGCTTACATCAAGCAAAGGCAGATCAGCAATTGCTAAGTCTACTGATCAGAAAGAGTTATTCTAAGGGCCCTGATGGCATTCTTCCCCACTTCCAGAGAGCTTGGGTGCCCAATTTTGAGACAGTGTCATTGACAGCTGCCCCTTTCACCTCTGAGGACCATGTGGAGAGCATGTCCAGACAGCTCTGCTATTGACTTGCTTGGTGTGCACGGGACTGTCTCACCCTGGTTATTGTCTCCAGACTTGATCCTCACCCCAACTTGTAAACCTGGGCTGACCTCAGATCTGCCTTATAACTATGGACTTCGCTGATGATCTGGACTCCTGGTGGACCCTTGATACCATCCCTAAGTCTGCCCTGCTTGACTTGCTCCAGTACTGTGACATCATGCCCTGACCTGCTGCCCAGGCTATCCCCCTTCACTCCAGGCTCCCAATCTCTTCAGGAGCAGCCAGCTGCTGCTGCTCTCTTACACCCATAAGCTCGTGTCTCCTTGGTTGTTTCTGCAGGGACACAAGCAAGAACATTCTGCAGGAAGTTTGTGTTTTTTTCTGCAGCTGCATATCAACCGGTGTGTACAGGTTTTCCTGGTCCTACTTACTGGAGACATGAGTCCATTCAGGCTTCCTCTGGATAGTGACTAAATGGCACATGCACAGAAAAAAAACCTCACACACCAGAGGAGAACATAAACATCAATGTTATGTGCACAAGCTTATGAAGACAGGGCTATGTGAAACACATGGTTCCATTTTAATAAATGTTCTTGCATTTCTAGTGCTTTTTTATGGCTTGTTATTGAACTGTGAATAGCAATGCTTGTTTTTTTTTTTTTGTTATTGTTGTATTTTATGAGGACAACACCATGTCCATTGCCGCAAACATCAGATATTTTGTTGGGGAAGATAAGCTTCCAGCAAGAGCTCTTGGCTCCTGTCCAGGTCTCTGTTAACTACTTCTGGTTTTTTGTTTTGTTTTGTTTTTTGTTTTGTTTTGTTTTGTTTTTGTTTTTCTGGCTCAAGTTTTGAAAGACGTGGATGGGTAACGATAGAGTGGTCAAGAAGCCCCGTATGCTCTGAAATATTTTATCTCATCTTCCTTCTTAAACAATTTCATCCCCTATGGTTGTATTTTTCAAAGTCCTTCATATTTCCTTTGTGCTTACAGACACAATTTTCTGACAGCCTTTGGTGTGCAGAGAAGAGGCTTGTCTGCCTTGCTAAGACAGATGAAGTTGACTATCTGTAGTATAAAGGCCCGTGTATCTCATATTGTTGTGAGTACCTGCCTCACTGAAATAGGATTTGATCAAACATGAGTGTAGGTGGGGGAAAGTAATGGGAAAAGATAAACCTTTCTCCTTACAAAAACATGTAAGTACCTTCATTAACAGATCTTGGGCCATCCTACAGGGATGAAGTTTGGAAGGGCAAACTGCCAAAAGGCAGGATCAGGCCTTTGGGCTGGACAAAACCTGCCTGAGTTTCAATAAGGGGGAATTCCTGTCTCCAGGTCTGAGTGTGGTTCTGCTCTCCTGTACAACACACCACTTCACCACAGCACCTGACGCTTTCCTCCTCCTCTGTGGGTGTCCCAGTCTGTCACAGTCAAGAGATAGGACCAGGTTCTTCTGAGCTCCCCTCTGAATATGTGGAGGCAGTGTTGGGAAAGGAAAGATAGTAGAAAATGTATGGAGACTAGACAATGAGCTGGGAGCAATGTGCCAGACACAGTTCTCCTTGGCTTGTCCCAGTAAACCTTGATCACAAGGCTCAGGACTTTCCAGGACATTTATTCTCTAAATGCCGGGTGGAGGAGAAACACCTTGTAGTTGCTCATATCAGGGAGCACAGGCAGGAAGGCAAACTATTTTAGGTCAATTGCTGTAGCAAGATGTGAACCCTAGATGACATAAACCGCCTCCTCCTCCTCCTTCTCCTCCTCTTCCCCCTCCTCCTTCTCCTGCTCCTCTTCCTTCTTCTCTGCATTTGGCCATTCTGTGTTTGCCAACTTCTTCTATCACAGTATCATTGTTTTCATTTCTAAAGCCCCACCAAATACAGTCCAGCCTGCATGGGCCCTGGTCTATAGCAAAATGTAAACAGGCAGGCTTCCTTCCAGGGGAGACAGACCCTCCCAGAGAGGGCCAAGAGGCCAATTTGTGAAGACATAACATGGATAAGGAATCCCACCTGATGGCTTAAACATCCATGGTTGGAGGGGTAGAATCCCAGAAAAGTCACGTTCTCTGAAATACCTCATGAGTAGTTGCTGCTTTTAACACTGGGGTCAAGAAATATTGTCTTTCTGGGTTAAGGTTAGACATGAGGTTGCAGATAAAGACCAAAAGGAGAAAGCAGTTATATGCCGTAAAGTAGGACCGTGGACCACTACTTTACAAAGTTAAAAATGCAAACAGACATGTCACCAGTGTAACAGAAGGGGGTATATACCGAGTTCAGAGAGCCTCACATGTGCCCGATTGATTACAGATTTCTGAACATCCCTTGTTGCAAAATCTTATTTAGGAGCCAGTCTCTTAGTATGTGGCTGGGATTCCAGCTGCTTGGTGAAGTGGATGAGCATGGGCATTCAACAGGAAGGATGGAAAATTCAGACCAGCTCTAACCCCACTACTTCAGGATCGTCTGAAGCAGATTTGCCAGGGGTAGTTGGAGGATCGTGAGTTACTTCTTAATAGTAAATGCCAAATCCACTTTTCAAACCATTTATTTTATGTATATATATTGCTGGGGGAAGGGAACCAAATTAAAATGGCAAAAAACAAATGTAACAGCACCATTTTAATCTTTTAAAATCTTTCTAAAGAAAAAAATATTTTAAATGAAAATTTTAAAGTCTTTTTAATTTTTTAAATCATTTTTTTCCATCCACCAGCAGGTGGAAGAATCCTGTACTGACACAGAGAAAATATTCAGACACCTATAATATTCCTCGACACTTTTGTATGCTGCCATCCCACTGCACACATCTGCAAGACCTTTAATCTCCACCGCCCTCTTTTCCTGGCATCATCTTTAATTCCTGTTACAGTGTCTTGTTCGTAAGTAGGGAGACGGATCTGTTGTGGTCACTCATGTTTTCCCCATCACTCAAAGAAATGCACTGGAACAAACACTGAATTCCCAGCACTGATTGTACAGTGTGCCTGCCCAAGTGAAAAGGGAGAGAATTCCCTCAGTAAACACTCCTAATGATGTAGGAGCTAGAGAAGGTCCTGTCCCAACTCTGCTGACTCCTTTGGTATTTTAGTGTGCTGCATCACCTCCAGCATTTGCCGGGCCAGGATACGCAGCCCTTTCCTACTGTGCTCCTTTTACAACTGAGGCCTGTGCTCTCCCCCTTCTTTCTTCCCTCCCATGTTGGACAGAACTGTGTTTATTTTGGTAAAAACTAGAAAGGCCTGTTTTCTGCTAGCTGCAGGGAAAGAGGGTTGGTTGAATGAGAAGGAAGTACATAAAGAGAGGAAAGCACACAGGTTAAATGGGGGACAGTAAGCCTCCTTCCCCTAAATATCACCCAAACATCAGAGGCTGCTATGCCACACCGGCATCGTGAAAGAACACATGGAGTCTCAAGGGAAAAACAGGCTTTTCCAGCATTCACCAAAATCAGTAGGATTCTGCCCACTTCCTAGAACATTCCTGGAACTGAGGACTTGCAGAAGTGCAGTTCTCCAAAGCCGTCACGTTCCATGTGGACAGCTGCCATGGCACTGAGCTGAGGGCTGTGCTCCTCTCAGGCTCAGGGCTGGAGCCCGGGACTGCTTCCAAGCTCTTGGCCACTTCCCCACCCTGCTTGCTTGGATCTGCTGGGGTTAGTCTAGGCATTTCTCCCTCCGTGCTAAGGACAAAACACAGAAGTCCTGCTTTTTTTCCAATGCACCACTGCAACATGGTAAGCCAGCTTGCAAGCAATGCACAGCATTCACAGCTGACTGAAAGAACAATCTGCTGTGGCTCAAAGAGCAGCAGCTGCAGGTATTGTGGCCTCGTGCAATCCCCGCAGTGCTGCACGCACACAGTTTGGATGGCTGTTCCTGATGCACCTTGACTTCAAATCAAAATAACTCTAATAATTTATAAAAGGAGAGAATATCCTGCTGCATATATGGGGAATTTGAGAAATATGACAAACTATAAATTACAGTCTGACACATCAAGATGTGTTCTGCATTTCAATTCCATTATCAACACACTTGAAGATACTGCCCCCGTGGTAGAAAACAGGCACATAGGAAATTTAATCTGTGCCAGTTTGGGGTTCTCAAGTGTCGCACTTACCCAAAAATGTTACAAAGCTGGCAAAAATATATATATATATATATATATAAAGTTATAGGGCAAATCTCTCATTTCTTTTGACACTTCCACATCTTTTGTATCTCCCTGCCATATTTTAACTTGTGTGTGAATAGGTCCTGGCAGGCAGTTTACACTCAGCCACTGCACTATCTCATTAAGGCAGGTCTCTTCTGTCCCAGCAGCTCTTTTGCTGGTGGGCTAGCTCATCTGGCTGACATGTTCCACACCTGTGGTCTACTGCATCACCTACTGTGATTAAATGAACCATTTTGCCAGGGTGCCTAACTTGTAAGTCCAGATATTAGCGAAGGGGAATCCAGCCTTTCCATATATTTATACATGTACATATATATAAATATTATAATATATATATATTAAATAATCTACCTTTTTCTTTTCCTTAAGTCAACTGATAGGAAATTTCCAGTATTAACTCTAGGCATCTCTGCCAAATTCTGGCTGAATATGAGTAAACACTTCTTTACTGTGAGGGTGCCAGAGCACTAAAACAGGTTGCCCAGGGAGACTGTGAAGTCTCCTTCTCTGGAGATATTCAAAACCCACCTGGATGCCATCCTGTGCAATATGATCTATGTGGTCCTGCTTTGCAGGGGGGGTTGGACTAGATGATCTCCAGAGGTCCCTTCCAACCTCAGCCATTCTGTGATTCTGCAGAAATGATGTAATAGGGGCCCATGAAAACCACCCTGTCAAAGCAGCTGAATTGCCTTCATTCAGATTTAAAGCTTAAAAGAGGCAAAATGCATTGCAAGTCATATCTCTCCACTTTATTAGAGCATTTGAGATGGTTACAGTCTTGGAGAGAAACCAGAGAAATATCTAGCTACTGTAAGATGGATACAAAAGAAATTAAGGGAATAAACACAGAGGAATCGTGAATGGTCCAGAGTGATGGCAGGAGAGGGAGTGAAGACAGTCACACTGCTGGAGGGATCAGAGGATCTTGAGAGTTTCAGGTTCGCATGTGATAGAGCAACAAAATCCACTTGGTTTTAGTGACTGCCTTGGAAATCACCCAGGAATCTCTGGTTTCCGGCAAGTTGGAAATAAAACAAACCATTCTCACAGTATTTTAACCTCTGCATTCAGACAAAACTAAGCAGCAAGGGAGCCTGAATTTAATATTTGCACAGTGAATGAGCAGAAGTTTTCCACAGCCCAAGAACTTTGCATTTCCGGTCAAGGCTTATGCCAGCTTCTGGACTCTTTATTCTGATGCAAATTCCAGCTTTGCTGACAGACTTGGTTATTCCCTAGAAGGAAGGGCTGAAATCAAACTCAGGCTGACCCATGGAGGAGGTACTGAGAACACAAGAAGAGCATCAAAAAAATACTCTATTTAGAATAGCTGAGACATGCCAGAGAAACAGGAAAATTTGGAGTCCAGAAAAAAAATGGGTAAGTCATGATTACTGGCTAGGATATCCCTATGAAAACAAACCTCAGAGTAGCTACTAGCCGTGTGGTCATGACTGCCAGAAACTACCAACTAACTGACCATAGCTTGCCACTGCACAAGGTAGCTGTCAAAGCTGACAGAAGTGCTAGCATAAGCAGTGCTGCACATCTTTGCTGCCTGAATAAGTTACCATGCTAACTCCTCAGCTGAAGGTCTTTTTCTGATGGACTGCTTCATACCAATCTTTATCACCCTCCATTATTTCCACTTGCTAAGTGTAAATGCCAGTTTACATCCAAAGTTACTGTTTATGATTTATAAACTACATGTCTTTTCACATTGTGTCACTGATTTTCATCTTCAGTTAGCTTCTTTTACAGTATTTTCATCCTTCTCACATATTGTTCTTTGCCAGATCAGCAGAATTTAATGGTGCTCAAGCCCAACAGGGTCTCTTGCGAGTACCACTGCTACACCTATCCTACGATCACTGCTACACCTACACTTATGATCTCTTTTTCAAAAATTTTTTTCGCCTTTTTTTTAGGCAGTTTCTGATGTTCTGATACATTTTTCTTCTGAAAAGGAACTCTTCCAAACTTCTCCTGCCTGTGATCCATGTTGTGCATACCTTCACATCCTATAGTTATGCAAGCCATAGGAGTTTGCAAACTTCTCAAAGTATTTGCAAATATTGTACCTTGTCTGTCACTGTCAGCCACAGCAGGTGCAGATCCACAGCAGATTTGCTGTTAACTTTGAGACACTAGTGGTTTTGGTGTCATACCCTTTTCTTACTATACTGGAGTTACCCATCATGTTAACCAAATCAGAGGGCTACCCACTCTTTAGAACCCTGAAAACTGGAGAGTTTCCTTTGCATGCATTCTAATGACTTCATTAAATGTCCTTCAGCAGTCACTGTGTCACCCCTTAATGACCTGGCTTTACTTGGCTTACACTTAAGACACTTTTTCCAAAGCATTGGTCATTGTTACTCTCATCAACACATACTCAGAGTGGAGAATCTGTCCACCAGATAAAACTGCATTCCCTCTCCGTGTTTGGTGTTACATTGTTGTGCTGTGGCCTAGCCTGTAAGTAATAAAGCAATAAATGTTCTCCAGTAAGAAAAGCTTCTATTCAGCCTCTTTTATATTTGGAGACCTTCATCCCAAGTGAAGTCCAGATCTTTCAGGAGGTAAAACTCATATTTGACTAACTTGTTTGGAAAATAAAATAAAATAAAATAAATAAAATAAAATAAAATAAAATAAAATAAAATAAAATAAAATAAAATAAAATAAAATAAAATAAAATAAAATAAAATAAAATAAATAGAAGCTGTAAGAGTCTTAGCTATTCTGTAAAACAATCACCACCCACACAAAAACATCCACTCTGAAAATCCAATATAGATGAAAATAAAGAAATTTGGATATAACACTGGCATTTCCCTTGGTGTCTTCAGTGAAAGCACATTTTTTTTGAACACAGTAAAAAGAAAAATTGAGATCTGAAAAAAACAAGAGTTACATGTACACAAAAACAACCACACTGAATTCTAACAAGATCCTCCTACTGGTGTTGCACAGATGTCACAGAGAAGTGCAATAAAAGGAATAAAATAGGTCTCATCAGTGCCTCACCCACTATAGCACTAGAAAGAGTTAAATCCATTCACAGAATCTCTGAATCTGTAGGTTACACTATTTCCTTACTAAAATGAGAAACAGCCACATCCCATACCATCCCCCAGTCATGTTTTCAGAGTAGTCACCTCTAAGTTGAATAGCAAATGATATCAAAACCTGCTCAGAAATTATCTCTCAAAGTTTGTCTAAGAGATGGGCACTAATGGTGAAAGGAAACTCAAGAAAAAGCCATTACTGACACCACTCTAAATTCAGCCAAATCCTAGCTCATATATAGAAGGTTGCAGCAACTTGTAACCACAAAGAATAATTGCATCTCCAAGACACCCTAAACTAAACAAATTTAATGATGCCTCCCACAGGTCGCCACTGCAAGAAGAACATCTGTTTGCTGTGTAGTGGAGAGATATCCTATAATCTAATCGGTTTTGGAAGATTAAAAGGATAATGAAAGACATTTGCAATTTCTCAGATTCCTAAAACTTTACATTTTAGCTTTAGGAAGCATTAAAGAATGGGGTCGATTCAAGTAGGAATGTGTGCCACATGAAATAAAATTGGGCTGAATAAAGATCACCAAGAACCAAAGAAAAGTAGGAATAATTTACATATCCTTTCTCAAGTGAAAAATACTCCATAACGTGGACCTTTCTGAAACCATCGTAAGCTTTGGTCCAAAGTTTATGCACAATCATAGAATCATAGAATGGCTTGGGTTGGAGGGGACTGAGCCTGTCAGAACAAAAAAAAAAGCGGCTTTGGAAGATATAAGCTACTCTGTTCAACTCAAAATATGCCCAAACTGAAGCTGAGAGAGGAGAGTGTTGTCAACTATTTCTCTGCTGAACCTGTTTCCAGAGACATCTGTGTGTTGTGCGGGTGAAATGAGTCCTAAAGAACCGTTAGCTCTGCTTCTTCTCTGGTGTCACAGTCTGTGTTCTTCCTGTGCATTTGCCCTATTTTTCTGCCTTTTCATAAGTAGATGGGTTAATTTCTGCAGTAGGAGGAAAAGCGTGGGTGGATCTCTTGCATCAGGGAGCACTGCATAGAAGGGGAAGAGATGTGGTGTCATCCTTACTGGTGCTGGACACCAGTCTAGCTTCATGGAGCTGTCCATGTGTTGGAGAAGACACTGGCTATAATTTCTCTCTAAATATCAAAACCAAATTAAACAAACTAACTCTCTTGGCATCCATACACCTAATGTCATGAGGGCTGCAGAGCTCTGCTGGTGCCCCAGGCAAGGGCCTCCAGGTCTGATGAGCCCAGTCAACTTCCCAAAATGCACACCAAAATGAAATGAGCCCCAAGACTTTCATTCCACATTGAGGCTGGGGCAATGTCTCTGTATGTTTCCATGTGCTGAGTTCACTTCAGAAAGGAAAGTATGCTACTAAAGTCACACAGCCCTTCTGCTTCTTTTGGGACTGAACCAAAAATGTACCTCCCCTCCCCCTGCATTTCCCCCCGACACACCTTTCCTTCCACTGGAACATAAACCCAAATAAGATGTTGGCCTGACATTAAAGCAAAATGTATAAATATTTTTAAAAAGAGAAGAATTCCTGCCTCTCTAACAGTTTGCTCCAACTAATAGGTTTCAGATGTCTCACATACTTCATTCATTCAACCCCATTCAGTCTCCTAGGAGCCCCCGCTGTATTTATTAAACACAGCAATTGTGGAATGTTCAGCACTTACAGAATAAAACACACCATTTTTTACCCCCCAAAAAAGTGTAATTAGAAAGCTTTGTGAGTGACCTAAAACTGTCATTCTGGTTCCAGTCCCAGTGCCCACTCCAGCATTCTGCAGCTGTCTCAGATTTTGCACTACAGCTTAACCCTTTCTGGATTGCGCCAGCCCCCAAGAACACATTCTTTTTCCATCATTAGCAGGATCCTTTAGCTGCCTTCCTGGAGCACCTCCTTTTCACTGTGTTATTATTAAGCATGTACTTTTGGACGTTTGGCTCTCAAACACGTCTTGTCTCTGCAGTCTCAGTAACTCTTCTAGTAACACCACTAGATACTAGAGTCGAGCCTGAAATTTCTGCAGGATGACAGTGCTAATTTCAGCAGCAAAGAGCTGGAGAACACATCTTTCCTAGAGGGATTCAGATTGAAGCAGACAAAATAGAATGGCAATTTTTCATTACAATACTGGCTGCAAGATCAGAGGGAGGATGGCTGGGGTAGGAGCGTTGTAGAGAGGCAATAAATGGAGTTTGTTCCAGCAAAAGTAACCTGCCAGTACTGGGTGACTGGTCAGAACAGTTTACTGGAGTCTAGCATTGTCTCAGACCCTTCTCTGGGGAGAGACACATGAAAAGCAGATCTTAAAGGGTACGAGGCCTCCAGTCTGGGCTGGGAAGACCTGGCAGAAGGCAGCAGTGGAGAAATTCACTTTGCTGAAGGTCACATCCAGTTGTGTGGTCTGTGCATTTCTGCCAGTATCTTGAGAACATTAATAGGTCTTAATGGCACCGTTCAGCCTCACCTGGAGCCCCAACCCACACCCTTCCCAGGGACCAGGGGCTCCATTTCAGATCAGCCTGCCTGAGTTATGTCCAAGGTGAGCCTATCTTCAGCTCTGTCACTGGTGGTCTGGACACTGGGCTAGCCCTGGCTACCATCCCAGCTTGGACACTAGCTGGTGAGACCCCTGCCCTGATAGCTGCTCTCTCCTTCCCATCTACCAGCCCTCTGTGCCTTAGGGTCTACCCTCAACCCTCTACCAGCCTACCCTCTCCTAGGCAATTTTGAGGTATGGAGTGTGCAGCCCACAAGGACAGTGCAAGAACCAGTACATGGAAAAACCAGCATCTGGGAATGAGTAAAGCTGGGAGGGGGCAAAGCATCTGGCTGAGACTCACTAGATCCAGGAAGACATCTATGCCCTCACCACCTCCTGCCCATCCCCAGCCCGTTGGCTCTGGGGGAAGATGGGGAGTTGGAGAGAGTCTTGATGCTGTGCCAGCAATGTTCACAACAGCCAAACACATCAGTGTGATATTAATGCCTTCCTAGCTACAAGTGCAAGTGCAAAGCACTGTATAGGCTGCTGTGGGGAAAATTAACTCCATCCCAGTCAGACCTGTGTCTGTGACTGTGTGCTATATTCAGGAGGGGTAGCTCAAGACCCACCATCCTCCAGACTCCATGGGGCAGAACAGGATTTTGTTCACCATCAGCAAGACCTGGGGAAGGCAATATGGACCAAAGGATTTAAGAGAACCACTATCTCCACAGTTTGCAGATTACTACCTATGAATTTCCTTGCGGAACTGTGGAAAGTGCCTGATGATGTCCTTGTTTGTATTACAGGAGGAGGCTTCTTCATCCTCTCCACTTCTGCTTTTGTGAGCTGTGTTCACCACACACTGTGCAACTGCTCTGGTCCTTTTCTTCCTACAGTGACAGAAGTAATGCAGTAACATATGAGTCCTAAACAAACACATCATGGGAAGAATGACCTTTCCCCAAAGGTGTTATAAGTCATTTTTCACTCTTTTTTGCTGAAGAGCTCCACACCCATGCCCAGATGGGAGACCCCTTACAGTCCATGGGAGCTACACTGCTGTCACTGTTTCCACATTACTGCCTGCTTCAAAATCCACAGAGTAAGTCCTGTCCCAGCCACATTCCCAAGGGAGTCACTGGTTTGGAAGCATGATCTTGATTATTAGTCCCCTTACAGGAGGTTCTACGGGAATAGATGAATACTAGTGTGCTATAAAATGCTCCAAATATTCTGAGAGTCACTTTGGAGAAGTCTTAATGTTTCATTATAGCATTCTCTACAGAAACTACATCTGTCACAGCCCTCTACTTGGGTGGAAGAACAGATCCCTGCTCTGACCACTGCCAGGGGTTTCCCAGCTTTGCAATACTTTCCACTATCTAATTCCACAGAAGGCAAGACACACCTGGGAGCCCTGCTTCTGAGTATCGTAAATGTTCTAGCTTGCTCCTTGATAATCTTTTCTGTTTTAGCACTGCTTCATACCATCCTATCAGTAAGCCCTGCACTTTCCCTCAGCCAGTCCCCTTCACACCATCTCGGAGTGTTCCTTTTCCTAAATTTGGCATAACTACTAATAATCTAGCCACCGCTTGCAGTCAATGGAAGTGATGACAATAATATTCTAGGTGCAGCAGAAACTAAGCCCTGGAAGAATAAACTGGGACATAAAGAGGTTATGAAAAGCCTTAGAATACAACCTTGCACTGAGATTCCTGAGTGACAAGGGTGGACGCACACAGCTTGTGACTTGTTGCACATTGCAGGGAAGCAGCAGCAGAAGTCAGGGAGACGCTCTTGAATAAGGCAGGAGAATAGGGGGTTGGGTCTCTGCAGCTCAAGCCAGAGGAGGAAGATGCTGCAGACAGGTTCCTTTTTTAAAGTCAAGTCCCCAAAGACCTTCTTATTTCAGCAGTCTCTCCTGCTACCCTGGTGTAACATTACCACAGGCTCAGCAGCTGACCATGTATTGGAAAAAACCCTACGGAAAATTCCTGACCATTCCTGTAAGTTGGTGCCTCTAGGACAGCAATATTCCCAACCCCGTTATGGGTTTCTAGCCTTTTGAGACTGGGCTAAGCATCTGCTGGTGTTTAAGGATTTTGTTATTTGGAAGGAGCTGACAATTACCTCTAATTATTCAAACTAGGTCAGGTTCTTCAGTGTAGTTTTATGCAATGAGTGTTGGATGGAAATTAGGCCCAATGGTCACTGGAGAGCAGAATTTACCTCTCTTCTTTCACATAAAGGAAAAAAAAAAACACTTCCTCCCATAAACAACAGGTCCTTGTCTCACAGGATTTGACCTGTGTGTGTCCCTGGCCTGTTATATGACTTCCTGAATTGAATTGACAACTGTGTTTTTGTATGAACACTTCAGGTGTTTTTGAGTTTGCCTGCAAATTTCACCAGAGTTACTGGTGAGAACAGATCACAGGCAGATCACCCAACACGTAAACAAAGAGCACAGCCTTTCTCTTCAATGTCTAAGTACCTGGACAGTACCTTTCATTTCCCTGAACTCGTAGATGGAGAAGAGCAAAGTCCCATCCACTGTAAGTGAAGAGCAGGCTCAAGACCACCTGAAGGAACTGAACAGGTACAAGTCTATGGGGCCTGATGAGATGCATCCCAGGGTCCTAAAGAAATTGGCTGATGTAGTTGCCAAGCCTCTCTCCATCATCTTTGAAAAGTCCTGGCAGTCAGGTGAAGTCCCCAGTGCCTGTAAAAAGGGAAACATCTCTCTTTAATGTCCCTTCCAACCTGAGCCATTCTATGATTCCATGACAGATTATATATATAGCCTGGACAGTCAAGACATTAGGTTCCTGCCTGATGGCTGAATAACTACAGAAGCTGCAAACAGGTAATTTTTCATTCTCTGAGCATGAGAAAATCTGGAGTGAGTATTTCCAACACTCCTTCACTGGGAAACCTTTGTTACATGTCATTTATCTGCAGGGTAGCCCTGAACTCCAGCAGTTCAGATATCTTTACAAGTTTGAGGCAGCCAATAGTCCCTTTGTGGTCCTGTGTGTGCCGTGCAGATGTGACTATAAAGGCTCAGCACTGGGACACAGGACATTCGACACTGTTCTAAAGACAAATCAGTTGACTGCTGTGCCTGCTCTGTGCGTGTTAACATCTTCACATGAAATTCACTACCCCGTGCCTCAGGATAAGAAACATTGTTCCTGGGAACTCAGGACAAGTCTAGTTTTAGTTCTCCAGAACCAAACAAGGGAGTGAAGGGAATTTCCAGGATGCTGGAAAAATTTCAAGGACAGTTTTCTGATTGAAGTCTCTGTGTCAAAATTCCCAGATTGCTTGGAAATTTCCGTTGGGACCTCAGGTACTATGTGAGAGCATGAAGACTGCACTTCTAACCCCCTGTGGGCAAAGGATACCTCATTCCTCTTTCTCAGGGGCACTTGGTATCTATCATCCTGGAAGGGCTTCTAATTCCCCCGGAGCTGGCAACTCCTCTTTACATGAACAATACGACAAGTTCCCTTTGGCCAGTCTGACAGGGTCCTTGTCAACTGCATGGCTGACCCCACTCTCCTGCGAAAGGAACTACTGAACAGTAAGGATGGGAGAATGTATGATATGGAGAGTGGGACAACATCACAGGGGAAGGGTGCTGTTGCTCAGTGTCCCCTTGGAAAGGTACGAACTTTTAGATGCTCCCTATGTCCTCTTCAAGCCACTGTTCAATCAGGGCTCAGCATACCTGTGGAAGACATCCACAATCACCTTCTGCACAGCAGGAAACACTGGAAGGTGCAGAGAGTTGAGGATCTGAAAGACCATTTGGGGCATTGCCCTCACCAGCCTCTCTCCTCTTCATTCTTCCATTGACCAAGGAAAAGGGGTGGTAACTGGATGTTAGAGCCAAATACAAGGGAAACTAGGTGAGCCGTTTCCAGATGTCACTTGGGTGTGACGCTGGTTACCCTGCTTGACTGTAAAGCTTTGCTCCACCTTGATGACACATATGAACAAAGTTCTTGAAATGGTCACGGTGTAGTGCTGTTTACAGAGAAAATTCATATGAAAACAGGAAGAATTCACATATATCCCGATATGGAGCACAATCTCAGTTAATGAGATGGTTAAAATGGTACAAGCACAACTGGAAAATATGCTGCACTGAAAGGCCAGTAAATTCAAATTCCTTCTCTCTAATTACATGTGATTGCTTTTTGGCAAGCGCTCAACCTGCCAGAACAGTGAGGTTTTTACAAACATTCACATAGGCATTAGATCATTGTTTGAATGAGTTATTTGCAGCCCAAATCTGAAGTAAAAACATAGTTTAAGGAAGACCATATTGAACAGGATGAAGCTGTCTGCTTTCATGTCTCCTGATTGTCTCTGGACACCCAAGATCCCCTCTAGCTGCATTTCACTCACATCACAACAGCTTTCATGGCCACGGATGCTTTTGTGGTCTTCTCATACAAACTTAACACTTCTGCAAACAACAAGCTATGGATGGATTCCTTTGGCTTACTGTAGACTGGAAATGGTGGCTTTGAAATGTATGTGATAGGAGTTCAGGAAGAGCTCTGTGCACACCCAGTACCACATGCACTACAACATCACTCGCCATTTCCAGGAGGAGGGTGGTGCCTTATGAGAAATACCATTGTCAGCAAATATCCTTGTTGGGAAAACAAATTTCTCTGTATCAGACCTTTCTACATTGCCACACATCTTGAAACAGGCCACTCCCCTTTGTATTATAATAAACTTTTTGGTTTGCTCTAGTGAAATGCATCTTTGTCTCTGCTGAAACAGTTTGACAACAAGGGATCAAAATGCCTGAGCTCTGGAGCCCTATGTCATCCTCTAGCAAAGCCTTTGTGAAACAGCAGGTGCTAACTCATCTTCATGGCAAAGGTGGCGAGGATAAACTAGAACTAACAGAATCTGCTGGTCTCCTGGGGGAGTACCAATGCCTTGAGAAATCCATCCAAAGCAAGAGGATGGAAGACCCAGAGAGGAAAGAGACTGCAGTACCTGACACAGATCCGATGGACCAGACTGAATGGAGCAAGCTGATGCTGCACAAGAGGTGGCACCAGAAGAGCTTTGTAGCACAAGAGTTGTGCTGGTGTCTTTCTTACTTCAAAGTGCAGCTTTGAGTTTGAGGAGAACCTCTGGCAGCTAGGCTGTTGAGCCTAGTGGGTCACGAGTAAAAACACTCTGAGTTCTGGCAGCCAACCAGCCTGTTGCATGGAGCACTGCATGGTGTGGCTTCCACCTCAGAGGCACTTGTAGGACACTCCCTGCCTTACATGTGCTTCCTAAATTAGATCTCCTGAGACTGACATTGGCCTTTTAAGAGGGAGGTGAGATTGTTAGTAACCAATGTTATCCATTAAACAGAATCAGCAGCTTTTATTAGACTTCGAGGTGCTGTAAAAGGAAACGAGGAAGTGTACAACATCATGAGCCCATTCACCATCCCCAGAGGAGACACTTTGCCTGGCACAGAGGGTTTTTCAGTCAGGCATTCTTGCAGGTTACTGTAATTATTAAGTAACCTAATGCTGCTTAGTTACAGCAAGCCCCAGACTAAACACAAGGAGCTTTGTGGAAATGCAAGAAGATAGATATAAGGTTTGTCAAGGGCAGATCTCCAGTGGGCCCCTTCTCCTGAGGCCAAAGAGAAAGAAAACTCAAGCTGGAAAGGAACTATCTGATGACTGCCAAGCTCTCCACCCAGGAAAGTCAGAGTATGCAGGATCCTTTCTCACCAAATCATAGCCCTAGCTACATAGTCTGTCTGCCACCAGCTGCGTTGCTGGCATACAAAAAGTAAATAAAAAATGGCTAAACTACATCATGGCATAGCAGCAAAAAGCATATGCACTGCTACAATGACTGCAGTCATTCCGTTCATACAGCTCCCTTCCAGAACATGCTCAAAGATAATCAACACCTGTTGGCAAAGGATCTTACAGAGTTTTGGTCCGTGGTTTCATTTCAAAGATGGTCTTGCAATTGAGTGTTTATCAGTGAGCGGAGCTGGCAATCGTGGCACCATCCTCCAAGACAATGGAAGCAGTGGAGGAATTCCATATTCCTTTTGATCAACAGGCCCCCTTACTGGCCATATTGTTCTATGTATGGTCTCACTAATGCAAAGTAACTGGGCATAACAACACCCTTTACCCTGCTGGCTATGTTTCGCCTAATGTACCCCACATTGTGTTTTGCCCTACTCATGATGAGAGCAACTGACAGCTCACGTTCACCCTAACACTCACCATCACTCTCAAGTACTTTCTGAAGTGTCCTCACTCGGACAGCTTTGTCCAGCCTTGCACTATATGTGTTTATTCCACCCCAGGTGCAGAATTTAGAACCTCTCTTTGTTGACATTCATGATGTTTCTGTTGGTCCATTTAGTCCTGAAGTTTCTCCGCTCTGCAGTGAAACTCTTCTGTTTGTTTTGCCAGTCACCATCATTAAAGTTAGTGTCATCCACAAATGTGCTGAAGTTGTGCTGTGCATGGGCATTCAGGTTCCTAGTGAAGATGCTGAACAATATGAGTTCTTCTATCAGCCCCTAAGGCAATCCAACAACTGTACATCAAGCCACTAGTAACTCACTACCTTTTGAGTCCAACTGTCCACCCATTTTTTAACCCACTCAATAGTCTATTCTTAAGTATTCTTTATCAACTTTATAACAAAAATGAGGTAGGAGATGCTACCAGAAGTCTTCTTAAGGACAAGGTGTTACATCCACTGCTCTCCTCTTTACACAGTGAGCAGACATCGGGCTGGTGAAACATGGTCAGGCCTTGGTAAATCCACGCTGAGCTTTTGTGATTATCTTTTCATCCTTTACATATCTGGGAATAGATTCTCTTCCACATAAAAACTATCTGCAGCTGAAGAGCCTGTAATTCTCAGCTCCAGCTGTATTTGCTGTAAGCAGTACCATGACTGGGCTTTCCGTCCTGTGCTATTATTAAAATGATGGGTAATATTTCATTACATGAATTTGGTTATATATTTTTTTTAATATAGAGATGGAGAGAAGAGATTGTTGTGATATGAATTGAAGTAGGCAGTAGGCAGAATCAATCAGTGGGAACAGAGCAGACAGAAATATGTGGTTGTTCCCTTGTTGTTCCCTTTCTGTGTTAACACACTGCTAGGGGCAGCAGAACTGCTATGTTGTCCAAAACTGTTTTCCTCTCTGATGCCATACAGATTTGACCCGCATCAAGAGGAGATGCACACCCTGCCTAGGTGTGCTGTACAAAAATTGAGTGAGTTCCCACATGCTTCTGGAATTTCAGAAGAATTTTGGCAAGAAATAGAACCTGTGTTATGAGCTAGAGCTTAGACAGATTAATAAATGCAAATGGCCGAAATGACAACAACAGCAGATCCACAGTAGTGCAGGAGGGAGGAGTGGCAATAAGACAAATTCTAGAGACAAATGGATGAGAAGTATTCTTGACTTCTTCCTTAAAAAAAACATAACCACACTTGCTTCCCCACCATTTGCTACTTCATGTGCAAGAATAAGGAGAACTTGGCATTAAGCACACGTCTTGACAGACATACTTATTTCTAGTATACTCCACTACACAGAACACCAATTTTAATCCTGAGCAGTTTGTCCCACCTCTACAAAGACAGAACCCCAAATTTATTTTCCAAAAGAAAGAATAAGACTCCCAGGAAGCACATGACTGAAAGCTTGGTGCTGAAAAGTCACATGGAATGAAATTCCAAAATTTTCATTTTTGTTGTTGTTGTTATTTTTGGTTTTGTTGATATTGGTTTTGTTTCCCAATAAAGCTTATAAAATAAGGTATGTTCCCACCAGAGAGCTACCATACCAGCTATGGAGATACAATAACTGAGCACACAACAACTGTCACAGTCTACTGCCTTGTTTTCCAAAAATGCAGATTCAATAAAGAAATAGCGGTGTATTTTGGTTAGAAAGGAAGATGTAGGAATAAAAATTGAATGTAAATGAAGGATAGACATCTGTGAAAGTTTTGAGAGAGCTGCCAGCCAACAATAAAAATCTATACTGCCAAGAACATTTTTCATTTAGAATCCAAATTTAAAGATTTCTTATTAAGGAGGTATGAAGAGAAAACAAACAAAAGCTACACACAATGTTCAGATGACATGAACTATCCTGTAAAAGTTCTCACTGATTTGCCATTGTATTTTGGAAATAACATGGAACTTATGCTCTGTTTTAAATTGATTTTAGAATGCAAACTTTGTGTTGCAAGCAATGGCTTTATTAAGATCTAAGTCAACAAAAAGCTTAAAGCTCTTTTTGAATATTAATGTTTCATTCCATCATCTTGTGAGATATTAGTTATTATCTTCATCCTCATGATATGGGAATTTCATAGCAAAGCTAATGACCTTCCTAGGGTCATACTCTGATGCAAGTGACAGAGCCAGGAAGAAAAATAATCAGTCCTGGTTTTTAAGTATTAAGCAACTCTGCCTCCCTCAAATGTGTAATACAAACCATTTGTTTTCTTGCTCTAACAGCAGAATCCATAAAATGAAAAGAAACTCAGGAGATGGACTTTTGTCCCCGTATGTGTAATCCATCATTGCCATTACAAGACCTTTTAAATGTGCCTTCTTAATCCACGCACATTACTGAGATATTAGTTGCTTTAAGCTGCACAGACTTCCCACCACAGAGACCTGATTTCACTCCATACACTTCAATATAAACTCAAAGACTGTTTGGCTTATAGAATTACACTAGGAAAGCCCAGGTGTTCAGGCTAACCAGTTTTCAGTCTTTCTTTTAGTGCACTTTGGACCACTGAATGGGCACACAATGGCTGATTGTCAGCGTGAGGCCGAAGGGAGCTGACACATTCCCAGAGAAAAATGCCTTTGCTCTGTGTTTGGGAGGTTACACAGCTGTAAGTCAGACTCAGGAGCTGAAACCCTGGAGGGATTTTTCCCTCAAACACACACGTGTTATGGAAGGAAGCTCTCCTGTAGATTGACATGTCATTAACTCCTGCTGGTGGGAGCCCATTCCAACGGCTGGAAGTCCTTTACAACCTCAAACTGCTGATAGCGTGTCCTGCTTGTCTTGACTCTTGTCTCATCTGTGGCCTAGTGACTTGGCCTGGCTTGTATTTATTTTCTCATTTGATAAGAAACAGGCTCTTCTCTGAACTCCTTATTGGTGGGAATACTGCAGTGGGGTGAGGCTGAGACCTGCACTATACAATATCAAATACTCAAGGAGGAGAAATGGAACTTTGTCCAATATGCCATTTATCTTTTTTTTTTTTTTAAATCTCTGATCTACCTGCTCCCAGGCATGCCATCAGCTGAAGCAAAATGAAATAATGAGCTAAATGAGCCTAAATGCACTTTAAAGATCTTCTTTACCATCCTCACAATGGGAAATTATGTTTATTATAGAGAACTAGTCTGGAAGACAAGAAGAACATCTTTGATGTTCTATACTTGTATTTATTTATGTAAGTTTTTAAAATGCTCTGGGCTCTCACATAATAAACACATTTACATAATAAATCAATGAGATTATTGTCTGATATATAACTGAGCATGGCAATCCACTGTCAAATTTAGATATTGTCCTCCACTGCCATGTCACAACAGTTTACATATATTAAAAGCAGAGACCAAGATAAGGGAGACCATCAAAAGAAAAAAAATAGGTTAGATTGTCAGTGATATGTGAACAAGAGGGAACTTGAGTCATGAGAGGAATATCAGGAAGATGTTGGATGTCACTGCTCTCTATTAGGTTTTACAACGGTTTCACAGCCATGGAGGGCCCTACATGGCAGGACATTTTAATTATAACAACAGTGTTTCTCCAAGGGTCAGCATCTAGGTGAACAAAAACCTTCTCCCATTCTCTCAGGTAAATCCTCTAAAACAGGTTCATTCTCTACCATTTGGAAGGATTTCTGTCTTTGAGACTGGGCTCACTGTATATGCACCAGCCATCCCCTTGCACACAGGAGTTGTGGTAATTTTTCCTTTTACATTTTGAGTCAGTATGGTAATGTTGCATTAACATAGCACAAAGGCTGAAAGCTCCTTCTAAGATTGAACTTTAATGGATTATCCTGGGAATCTACTTAATAAGTCATATCGAAGAAGCTCAGGAATAGCTTGGGCTTACTTTGATATTGACTGTGCTTGTACTTTCAATAAACCTGAAACTGTCTGCTGCAAAACCAGGCTTTAAAATGCATATAGCTCCTTTCACTGAGAACTGAGCACTGGATTCCAGCTCAAGGAAGTAAATAACAAAAAACAAGAGCTAAAATACAAAGGTAGATATACAAATCTCAGGATTCAAGAAATTCATCCCTCCTTCCTGCCAGCTGCAATGTTGTCAAACTATCTTTCAAGTTCCCATTCTCCCCAAAGCTCTTAGCAGTCTTTTAGGTCCCAGTTTCCCTGACTTCCCCAGTCACCACAGGGCAAATTCAGTGTCCATTTACAACATCATCAATGCAGTGCAGCTCCACAGGCTTCAGAACAATTTTTGTGAGAATAGAATTTGGCTTTTAAGGGCTTGCTTATGCCAAAGGAAAGCAAGATACACAAGCCAACAGGGTCCACTGTAGCCAACCTGTAAGGCCCAGACTATGTTAATGGCTATGAGACTTTAAAAACTTTTACGGCAGCTTTATTTGTTTATTGGTTTCCCTTGCTATAGCTGTTCTTGATTTCCACCCCGTAAGCAGAGGTAGAAGGCCCTAGGGAGTGTGGGAATGACACGGTAGAAGCAGTTAGAAAGGACAAGGATTCTAGCAATTCCTTTGAAAAATAGATTTACACTTGTGATTTGGCATCTGCTTGGAAAATTTTACTATTTTTGTCTTTGAAATGAAATGAGAGCAGCTTTGGCAATGGCTATAGGAATGATACAGGCAGCACTGGGAAATGAATACTCATGACAAAGTCAGATCTGGTTATAGTGGGGAGAAGAGAAAGAAAGAGAAAGAGAGAGAAAGAGAGAGAGAGAGAGAGAAAGAAAGAAAAGAAAGAAAGAAAGAAAGAAAGAAAAGAAAAAGAAAGAAAGAAAGAAAGAAAGAAAGAAAGAAAGAAAGAAAGAAAGAAAGAAAGAAAGAAAGAAAGAAAGAAAGCGAGCAGACTATGAAGGGTGCAGGATTTGAGGCCAGACTGAGTTGCTCACACACAGTGGGACTCCCTGGAGAGGCATATGGTTTCCTCTTGTTTGACTCAAGCCCAGCTGGGGACCTAGATAAACAATAGCTGGGCTCAGCAATCCTGGGTAAATACAGAATGGAGACAGTTGTGGTTAAGCAAATAATTCAGAATGGCTTTATTATGGGCTCTCTACCAACCTCAACAAATCCCCCTCTGCTCCCCCAGCCTCCTTGACTCTTGGTTTCTGGATTTCTCAGGCTGGGTGCAGCTGAGCATAAAGGGCTGATACCACTACATCCAGTAGGAGACAGGCACTGCACTGGAGGGGTGTTTTCAGTGGCATTGTTTGAGCAGCCCTGGAAAAAAGGACAGAAACAACTGAATGCAGTCTTCTTTGTGAGAATAATAGCCACCTAACACAGAGAAACAGGTCTATAGTCATCCATGCAGGTAACTGTAATATACCCCTCAAGACTGGAGAAGTATATGAACATGTTATTCAACCTGCTCCTTCACACTCCTAAAGGAGGGAAACAATAAGCTCTCCTGCAAGGTGTGAATCTTCTGCAAGCCAAGACATTCAGGTAATAAATTCAGAAGTAAAAATGTTTCCACTGAAGGAAAAAAAAAAAAAAAAAAGCAGTGCACATCTCTTCTGCAGTGTTAGTTTGTGCAAGGAGCTGTTGTCTCCCAGACGGTTCTTCTTTCTGGATGAGTTCATATCCCCTTCTTCACTAACCTCAGCAGAATTCATAATGCAATAATAATCCAAAGGGTACCAGGGATGTTCTGTGCAGGTGTTCAAAAATACAGCCAGTCCAGGCGGTGACTTTCTCAAGACTAAGATATGTCTCAGAGCTGAGATAAATGTTTGTCTCCAAAGTAGATGATGCAACATCTGCACCTGGAGCTGGCCCCTGCAGTGGATTTCAGAGCTGTAGGCTGTCTCCACTGGTTTTATTAGAAAACTGGTGCCCCGACGCATACGTGGAATTCCCTTATGCTGAGCAGGGAGCCCAGAGAAATCTAGACAGAAATGCAGGAGTTCTGCTGGAGTCTAGGATCAGTGTAAAAACAGTAGGTGACCCTCTAGGCCCATTCTATAACCCAGGAGTTATTACAGTCTTGTGGGAGCCAGGAACTGCCAAAATGAGGCCCCTTGGCTCCTGTATTCTGTTCACAAGTCTTTGCTTCAGCAGTGTTGAACAGATCAATCCCCCCTGGCAGGAGCATGGTGCCTCACAGGCCTGGAGGGGATGCTTCTGAAAAACATCTGGGGAGCAAGCTCCAAAATGTAGGTGGTCTCAGGCATCAGGCCTCTGTGGAGACTTCCATGGATGTAGCCATGAAGGAGCCCTTTATGTGCCCCCAGCCAACTGACTATTCTGTCTGCATGGGCTCTCAGTGCTTTGAGTGGTCTCCCAGATCATTTCCGTCCTTCATCTCCTGCACTGCTGAGATAGTGTTTCCTAAGGCAACTATATGAGTTAGTGCCTGGTACTATTCCATTCTGTGCTGAACACCCAGCCCTTCTCTGTACGTCATTAGTTACTCCTTGCAAACACTGATTTGACTGCAGTCCCAGGTATGCTAACCCCCTTGAATTCTGCCCCCTGTCCTGTCCTGGAGAGCCCCAGACCCTGCACCTCATACACTACTTCATGGGTAGTGGTGTCTCCAAAGGCCATCAGACTCATGCCCGTCCTTGTGGAGGATGCCAATTACATTAAGCTGTTTTCCATTGTGTGTTTCAAAACTGAGGTCTCCAAATGCTTTTCTCTTTGGACCCTATCTTCATCTGGGCCCCAGGAATGAAAGGCAAGGTCGTTGCAATATGAGTACACAATAAAACAATTTTTTTAGCAAATAAAAACTTATACACCATTTTATTGTAGCCCCGTCTTATCTCCCAAGAAGAAAAGGGAGAGACAAGGAAATTAATTGTCTAGTTTGAAGCATGGCATAAAGACTCTATCATCCTCAGGGTAACAGACTGGAGACTGCAGCTGCAGCAGGCCTGAGAACCACAAAAAGGTCAAGTGTTGAAAAACACCAAGCACTTCCTTTGTTCCCTCACAAAGAAGTCTTAGTTTCATGTTTCATGATCTTTGCCCACCAAAATATTAAGAGATCAAGGCCCTGGTGTCAAATACAACTAATATGCTGACAGCCCACCTGAGTGGACAGTGGATATATAGTCCTGTGCACTGACTCACATAAAGGTGGGTCACCCACATTTCTGGCGGAAGCACACAGGACAGGAGGTATAACTTGACAATGTGCCTGAGCAGAGCAAAACTCCCAGTGGCCATCCTCCAGGGGCAGAAGACCAGAAATAGAAAAGCTGACAGATAGTAGTGGCCCTGCAGCAGTGTACCATGGGGTGAGGGACAACTAAGTGCGTGTCTTCATACCATAAGTCTGCAGCGGTGTAAAAGATTCTGCACTGCTCAAGGACACACAGAAAGTTGAAGTTTGGAAGGGAGCTGTGGAGGCTACAGGCGGGGTTATCTTCAAAGCTGGGCTGGGATGTACAAAGCCTTTTCCAGTCGAGTTTTGAGCATCTCCAAGGACAGAGATTCCCACCTCGGTTTTCTGTCATAAAGCTGAAGCACTGTCATGGGGAGGATTTAATTCCCCAGTCAGTCAGAATTTCCCACATTGTAGCTTCTGCCCATTGCCTCTTGTTGTTTTACAACACAGCTCTGAGAAAAGTCTGGCCTTGCCTCTCCTGTAACTCCCCTCCTAGTCAGAGGATGATGGTAAGTAATTTACCCCTCAGGCTTCTCATCTCCAAGCTAAAGAAGCTCCATTCCTATAACCACATGGAAGGCTTCAGCCCCTAACCATTTTCATAGTCTCTGCTGGACTTGTTGGAGATTTTCCTGGGGCACCACGCACTAGCCACTGTCTTCATACGTGCCCTCATGAGTGCCACACAGATAGATAGAGTAACATCCCTGAAAACGATAGCTATACTCTTGCTAATGCAACCCAGTACGTGGTCGGCCTTCACTGCCAGTAAGGTGCACTACCAACTTCTCTGCACTTCTAGGGTTGAAGCAGAACAATTCTTTCCATAGACAAGAGGTGCAATAGAAATTCCACAGCAGTTGGTATGTTTGTTTGGTATCCAGCAGATACGCTTTAAAACGTTTCAACGCTGAGGTCAGAGGCACCATGGAGGGTTGGTGAGAAAACACAGCTCTCTCCTTCCTGGCAGCCCCAGGACAGAGATCATGTGAAAAGAGCTGAGCCAGAGCCTGGATTAAAGACCTGAGATCTAAAGAGCCTAAGAATGATAGCACCCATAGGAATGAAAGACAATGTTTGCATTGCCAGCAGGAACAAGTTAGCTGAGTTTCCTTCTTCCTGTAACAAAGAAGGTAGCATGGCCATACCACCTTCTTGTGGAATCCCACCAATTCCTGACATCAAGGAGAGATAGTCCATGTTGGGGTGGGACAGTGGGCACTACTCTTGAAGGATTGTGCTTGGAAGACGGCATTGAAGCATTGCATGAGATGGAGGAGACACGGCCTGTACATGGCTCCTTGTATGGGCTATCATACTGCTTCCCTGAGTTACAGACAATTCAGAAGTCAGAGAGAATCAAGCTCATGTTTTTTATCAAAACCAGAAGCCACTTTCTTCCTTTCTTTGACAGATTGATTTACTTTAGGACAGTGAATACAGGTGATGGAATTATTCTGCCTTCCCTCAAGAAAGGAAGGGCAAGGGCCCTGCTCTGTTTCTGAACATAGTACTGCTGCCATCAGGAGAATTGCCTTTATTTCAGAGCCTGGCAAGGGACCGAAGGGGGCTACTGGCAATGCTGTGCTCACCCCTCCTTAACTTGGACAAAGCACCTGCCATATTCTTTTTCTGAAAAGAACAGTTTGTTTCCTTGTTCTACAAGGGCATCATGAGAAAGAGAAGCAGAAATTGTGCTAGAGAAACAGAGATTTTTTTTCCCTCTCTTTCATGTTTTATTTCAAATATTGGTAGAGGAGATGCATTTTTCTTGCTAAACGTCTTCTACTATTTCATGGGAAATATGCACATCTCTCTTTTTGTAAAAATCTTGTCACTGCTTCTCCCACAAAAACAATAATTATTCCAATGTCAGCCTCATAAATCCCTCCCTAATTTGTTCATTAATTGCCATTTTTATTACTTTCATCTGAAGGAGGATGAAGGATGATCTGAAGACCTTGGTTTTTCATTCTTCCTGTGATTAGTTGTGATTTTGTTACCTCAAATCTGAGCTCATCATTTCCTGACACACTACCCAACCTTTCCATTAATGCTGCATGAGCAAACTCAAGGTGAAGGGTTATGTTAACTATCACTTTAACGTCTCATCTAAAAATGTTTTGCCTTTAAAATCAGACCTTCAATTGTTATCTGCTTGAAATCCTGGGAATCAGCCAAATTTCCAGAGAAATAAGCACTAACTGATGCAAGATGTTGTAAACATATGGAAAAAATAGTGCAATGCAACATATAATTTCAAAAAGCTGGTCTGGCCTGGAATTCAGAGCAGGCTCTAGGGAGAGGTCAAAGGAGCTAAAAGTTTTCAAGATATGCAAGGCTATGCTGCACTTCAACAGAGCTTTCAAATAGCTGTATGATCAAAATGTTTCAGTCTCTTGACTTTTGCCTCTTTTTTTACAAATGTATTTGCTGCTGGAAGGAGCCAGATCAACAGTAAAGGCAGTCTGGCACAGAAGGGATCTGCCCTTTTTACTCTTCTACGGTTAGATAAAGCACTGCTTTCTTCCATGACATCATTTCTGGGGCTGGAGTCACCTGTTATGTGATGCACTGCTCTGTATCAGTCTGAACTAAGTTTTAGATAAACAGAAAATAGCCAGTTTATCTGTATGCCAGGGGGACAAGTAGAGGGGCTGTGGTCAGCTGTATCCAGCGATAATGAGTCTTGTTCTGGGGTTTCTCCAATTATTTTTCTGCATTAGATAACAGAACTTGGATCCTATAAATCCTCATGGAGAAAAAACTTCAGCTGCACTTAGAACTGAAAATGAGATACAAACACACCATTGCTGATATTTATTCCTTTATTGATTTCATACACACACACTCTTTGTACATCTGGACCTTGCTCTAGGTGCTCGCTAACAATATATTCCTGCAAAAGCACTGTAAGAGATTGGCAGCATTAAGGCTCCTGTTTCACAGATACAGGAAAATGAGACGAGTTGCCTTGCTCTCCCTTATCCTATAAAGCAAGACAGTGTCTGAGGTGGTGTTAAATTCCTGACTTGTAACTGCATGGCTCTTCAGACACATGGCCTTCCTAAACACACCAAAAAATAAATAAATAAATAAAAAGGACACAACTTGGCTTCTAATCCTCACTCCCAGTTCCTGTCCTGAATGAAGGATTCCATGCCCAGAAATCTGATCAGCCCAACTAGGATATCAACAAACTTCATTTCATTTTACAACAAGATCACCCAGATAGTTGACCAAAGGAAGTCAGTCAATGTAATCTTTCTGGATTTCCGTAAAGCTTTCAATATTGTCTCTCACAGTATCCTTCTGGACAAAATGACAGCAAGCTGAACATGAGCACAGCATTGATAACCAAATAGTTTTCAACCTGCCTTACTGTCCATTTATTTAACTCATCCTTCATCAGTTTGTCAATGAGGATGCTATGGAAGAAAGTGTAAAAAGTCTTTCTAAAAAGGCTTCCTAAAGCCTTTCTACTACTCTACTTTTGTCCACCAAGCTAGTTGTCTCATTATAGAAGGCTATTGGATTGGCAAAGCATGACTTTGCCTTCATAACTCCATGCTGACTGCCATATTCTCCTTCTTGCCCTTCCTGAAGATAGAAGTGCTATTTGCCTCAGGAGACTCTCCTGATCATCAAGACTTTTCAAAGATTGTTGAGAATGACCTCATAATTATATCAGACAGCTCCTCCCTCAGCACTCGTGGATCCATCCCACCTGCTCCTATCGACTTGGATATGCCATTTGTTCAGATGTTTCCTGACTTGATCCTCCTCCACCAGATGGCACTGTTCTTTGTTCCAGACTTTGCACAAGTTACAGGCGCATGGGATTCCTGAAGCTACTTAGGAGTAAAGACTGATGAGAAGACACTGACTACCTTGGCCTTTTCCATGTCTTTTTTTCACTAGGGTCCCATTCCCTTTCAGCAGCAGGCCCACATTCTCCCCAGATTTCCTTTTGCTGTTGATATACTTGTAGGTGCCTGTCTTGTTTCCCTTCATATCCCTCACCAAATGCAACTCCAGATGAGCTTTGGCTTTCCTCACCTCATTTCTACATGTATGGGCAGTATCTCCGTATTATTCCTGGGTGACCTTATCCTAATTCCACTCCTGTACATTTACTTTTTACGTTTAAGTTTTGCCATGCCCACAGGCCTCCTGCACTCAACTTTCTTCCAAGCAGATCCCTGAATGGGCCCAAGTCTGCTCTCCTGAAGTCCACAGTTCTGATCCTTCTGTTTGACACGTTGACTCTTCTCAGGATCCTGAACTCCACCATCTCATGTCATTGAAGCCAAGGCTGTCCCCAGTTTCCATTGGTACTGATCAGTGTGGGTAAAAGATGGATTCACAACTGACAAATTAAAAGTGGTATAGACTTGAGGCAATAATTTGGACTGCTCAGCTGTAATTATAGGTTTTAAATTAAGATTATCCTCTAAAGAGAAGGGCCTGAATATTCTTTGAGCAGGTCAGTGAAAACCCAAAATGTCTCCCTTCAGCCCATCAAACATTAGTGGAAAAAGAAATTTTATTGAGGCTTTTGACCAAAGGACAAACACCATTTGTACAGGGCAAAATTTCAAGCCTCAGAGGCACTCAAAACTTACTGGTCAGAAATTTTCACGTGCAGTCATCATACTGCCTCAAAGGTTTGATAAAATGTTCTTGCTGATATGAGCAGTCACTAATGCATTCAGAATATGCAGCATGCTCCTTTGAAAAAGGATGTGGCAGGGGAATAAGGTATACAGTTCTTAGCCTTGGCATTTCCCTGTGAGAAAAACCTGAAAACATGGAGGCCACAGAGTATTGATGGGAAATGTTTTGGCCAACTGTATAGAGACAGAAGAAGTAAACGGGATAATCCTGTTTTCTCACAGTATAATTACAAAAAATATCAGATGCAAGTGCTTCCAAATTGAAAACCAATAGGAAGAAATGTATTTCTCTGCAGCTCACTACTCTGTTCCCTTGGAACAAGCTGCTACAAGATACTATGAATGAGGTTCAGTAAACGACTGGCAAGACACTCCCAGCAATACTGCAATAGGAATGCCTTGTTTTGTTTAGAGAAAGGATGTAAATCCGTCTGCTGCTGGATACAGGCCAACCACAAACTTACAGGCTTAGGCAGACATTTTGCCGAATCACAGCCTACTCCAGAATCATTATTGTGGGGGTTCTTGTTCTTCCGGTAAAACAGCTGGACAGTATCAAGAACAAGATAAAAAACTGTATGGCCATTCATCTGACCATATTTCTGTAGCTTCCTGTTGCATTACAGGATATTCTGAAAACAAGAATATGTCAAATAGCTCTCACTGATATTCATTTAAATACTATGGAATAAATATGGATAAGAATCCTTAGTTGTCTATCCCTTCTGAAGAGCCTGTAGCCATCCATTGCAGCACTCCCGTCATGGAAGTGGTCCCACCATGTTTCAGTGATGGCAAATAGATTGTAGTTTGCCTGCTGCACAATGGCTTCCAGCTCCTCCTGTTTGTTGCCCATGCTGCATGCACTGGTGTAGATGCACTTCAGATGCACCATTGCCCTCACCCTCAACCCCAGCATTGCTCCCCCAGGCTCATCTCTATCGAGCCTCATTTCCCCCCGTCCCCCTTCATGTTTATTTTAAAGCCTTCTCAATGAGCCCTGCCAGTTCTTGGTCTAGAATCCCAGGACAAGTAATGTGCTGGGTAATGCACATTTATAATTTAGACACTAGCAGTGATGGGGCAAACATTTACAAATGGCATATGATTTAGCTCACTCAAGACCAAAGAAAACTGCAGGTGTATCTAATGTCAGAGGAATCTAATCCAAGTAGAGCAAGATGTACCACAAATGAATTTTCAATGTATTTTATTCATTAGCGTTGCAAAATCTTCAAAATTTGTTATACGCACTTCACCACTACCACTAATGGAATCAGTTCAGGAACGTGGCTAAGCTGTCAGTTTGGTAAAACTCAATGAAGATTTTGATAATGTGCAGCAGAATTATTCTGCAAAACAGAAAAAAATACTATAGTGTATAGAGAAGAAATTAAAAATAACAGCAAAATAGTTGAATGACATGATACACATTCTCGTAAGAGGCTTTGGATGCTTGTTCAGTCCCAGTCAGGGTTCCCACAGTCTCAGAGCAAGCATGGCAGTAGCACAGAGGCAGGATGCAGCTATGCTAGTATTTTGGTTTGGAACAGGAGTGCAATTTACTGCTGAGTCCCCTGACTCTCCCTGAGTTTACCACATGCCAGCTTGCTGGGGCAGCACCATCACTTGGTCAAGTGGGCAAGGCTTGTGCTCCCAGGGAAGTGCTATCTGCACACACTGGTGCTCTCCCCAGAGGCACTGCACATCATAGGCTGGAGAGAATGTGCTGCCTTTGCTAACGCCAATAAAGCAGACAGGCAGACTCCAAGACCTCTTCCCTTTCCAAAGGGTATCCCAGGATGCAGGGAGAGCCCCACTCCTGTGCTGACTGCCATAGGGCTACTTCTGTCTTCATTCAGGCTATTATCACTGAGCAGCTCTTGAGCCCCTCAAAGCAGTGAAGTAACAGAGATAATTGATCCCAGGAAGGATAATGATATTTTAGGCAAAGACTTCAGAGCACTTCCTAAACTTCAGTGCTTTCAGCTGCTTGAGCCCAAAAGGCAGCACAGGGAAACTGGTTGTCTCCTGGTCTAGAGAAAGGAATGTGACAAACCCTACATGGCTGGTACGGCAGGAGGGAGGGAAGGGAGCATTAGGGCAAAGCAGGACATTCTGCCCTTTTATCAGGAGGAGTGTAACTGATAAACCAGTTAAAGAGGGGAGCGTTCTGTGGGAAGGATAACAAACAGAGTGCATAACAGTGGTAAAAGCCTTGGCTTACATATTTAGCAAGTCAAGATTAAAACCATCTGTTCTGAACATTTCCCAGACTACAAATTAATAATTGCAGAATCCTTCTCCCCCTCTTCGGTCCCCACCACTGCATTCCCCAATACCACCACAGTAAGTCTTCCTTCACCCTCTTCCTCCCACTCTCCTACCTCTTCCCTCTGCATCCTGGGCTCATCCTTCTCCTTCACCCTTTCATTTTTCCTCACTTCTCCCCCTCCTCACCTTTCTCTGCTCACCAGTCACCTTTCTCTCCTATCTGCTCTTCCCTGTGGCTCTCCAACACCCACCCTCCCCAGGACGTCTTTCCTTACTGTGTCTCTCACACTTTCCCTGTCTTACTGTCCTTCCGTGTCCCCTTCTCCCTATTCTCTCATCACCCCCTGCTCCTACTCTTCTCACTCATTTCTGATCCTCCCCCATGACATATCAATCTGTAGGTAAATCTTCCATCAGATAATAAGAAAAAATAAAGCAAAGATAAGCACTGTTTTTACATCTCAGCAAGTGTCTCCACAATTTGATAAAATCCCCCAGACACTGCATGAGCCCCTCAGGGCTGCTTCATCACCAGAGCAGGGAGCAGCTAGACGTTGCAGCACAAAGTGGATTTGCCCAGGTTTTGCCTCCTTGATTAGCTCTGTATGCCAAGTTGAGGTGACTCTTGTTTATCTCCTTCACAGAGATGCTGTGGTGATTAATTCATTTATGTTGGCCCACCACTGAGTGAATGCTAAAGCCTGGATTACCTGTGCTTCAGTTCAAAACTGCAGTTCCCCAGGCACCCACTTCAGCTACCACCTTTTATACTGGCATACAAAGCCCAAAATGCAGTGTCTGACCCTCAGATTCTCCAGGAGTGAATGTTCTGGAGCTGGTCAGACCCAGCCACACCTCATCCTTTCCAGAAGGACACCACACTACAGTCAAGCCCAGTTGCTCCAGTGAGCACATGATCACTTGTCTGCATCCATGCCCAGTCATACAGTTCCCAGAAAGTCCCAGGTGTTGTAGGAAACCAGCTTCTTCAAAAAAGGATATTAAGCTGCCTCTAAGATGTTGCTGAGTGACTGCTCTTCTTCCTTCCTCTCCAGCATGCATTCAGAGAGGTTCATTCAATTAAGCAGAGAGAGTCTTCGCTCAGCGGACAGGCCATACACCTCAGCTACTTCTCTTTTCCTTGCACTGAAACCTGAAATTGCTAACTCCTAGCTGTAATCTGTCTTATGTTCCATCCTTGAGAACATGGAGTCTGAAGTTAAACTGTTCGGCTGCCTTGTAACAACAGTTCAAAACTGTTGATGGTGTTGGCAGTAGCTTACTTAGCAACTTAGGATTCTGCTCCTTTCTGAACCTCAAATTCTAGTTTCCTGCTCCCTTTCAGTAGTGTCAGTCAGAGACTCTAAACCACCGCTCAGCTATTCTGTTATAGGGTGTTCTTTGGGGGAGGCAAGCCTCAAGTTTCAAGACCTTGCTTTAAAACACAGGTAACCAGCTCTAGGTGGCCCTAATTGAGCAGGGGTGGTTGGAGCAGGTGATCTCCAGAGGTCCCTTCCAACCTCAGCCGTTCTATGATTCTGTTTATAAGGAGACAGCTGTAAGGACCAGCCAGCTGTAGGGACTAGAGAAGTTGGGAATGGGGTCTGTAGCTAAATACAATGGAGCACAGTGTTCATAGGGTTAACGTGTCTGAGTCCAGCACCACGAATGGGGAACCTTATTTTGCACTGTACTGCTGCTCCCAAGTCAATCCAGCTGTATGCATCCTCCCAGCCCTACCTCAAAACACAATGTGCCAAGCCAGCCGCCTGCTTGCCATGCTGGTCTTCAGGCTGTTGTGCCACAGATTCCCTCCAGTGTGAAAATCTGTCCTTCAGACTGAGTCCTGATAATGAAAGTACCAACCATCTCCAGAACCCCATGTGGTGGTACAAGGTGTCTCCACTGTCCATGTCCCACCAATTAAAATAAGACATGGTTCACACAGTGGCAATTAGGGCTGTTGCAGTCACGAGTCAGGGCAGTGCAGTCAGAAGAGTGTAAGGTACTATTCCTCTCATCCTAATGTAGACACCTGCACTACTCAGATGAATAGCACCCCAGACTTCACTAACTGGATCTCCAAGGCCTATGAGTTTGTCCAGGTATCTGGCTCATGTGCCAGCATCTCAGTTTTCCAACTTTGCATGGTCACAGTGCATTTCTTCCTTCAGTCAACTATAAACAAATGAAGACATGCCCACTTTTCTATTAGTGTTCTGGAGTTGTCATTATTTGAAGAAGTTGGTGCCAATAGCACCTTTTAAGCAAAGTAGAATATTAATATAGAAAAAATTGTGCATTTCTGAACTTTCATGTGAAAACTTGCATAATGCTGATCTTCATCTGCTAGAAAAGATACACATGACAAGCCTCTTGTATGCAATTACAAAGCAAAACAAAACAACCAACCAAAAAACAACAACCAGAAATTTGTGTACCTCAAGCAGGAATGCAATTTCAATAGAAAACAAAAAAAGAAACAGCTTCCAATAAGTGGTACGGTTAACTTGAAGGCTATTTTGTAGAAGGTCTCACTTGTGGTTCCTCACAGAAAGCATGCACAATTGCGTGCACATGTGATTTGCATCCACCATGGACAAACTGATGTTTGCAGCAGCTTAGTCAGCCAGGATTCTGGTAAGGTTGCACACAGACAATTACTTCATGATAGTATAGAAATACGGATTTGCTTTGTGGAACAAATTAAGTTTGCCTATTTTTATTTCATTTAATATGAAAGAGTTCAGTCACCATGGCTTTTATTTAACTTAGAGCAGAATGTATAAGATGAAATTGCTCACATCACAAGACATCAGAGGGGCATGGCTTATGCTGTCTGCCTATCCCAGGCCCATCTGTTAATGATGGAGAACTGGAGGGAAAGTTCTCATTGCCAGCCTCTGTATAATGAGAAACAAAGAGAGATGGAGCAGACAGTGAGTCAATCCAAATTTTGAAGCATGTTCTGCTCCACTTCCCTCTTTTTTTTTTTTTTTTTTGTGAGCATAGAAGCTGGTACAGGAACTGCTCAAAGGAGTTTGTCATTATCCTTGGAAACTCCTTCCAACTCAGTAACTGGCAATGAAAATGCTAAATCTCTCATGCTTGGAAACCTGCTTACTGGCTTCTCAGAAATAGGCTTCTATGTTGCATACTAAAGTCTAAGAAATGTACGTGAATTTTGAATCTGAACTCTGTAGTGTTTGTGCTCATAATACATACACTATGCAGACAGATTGCAGTTACAGACTGTTTGCAGATATACAAGCATGAATTATGAAAGTAATTTTTAAGTTTGCTGTCAACATTGGTTTATTTATGATCTCCCCTTTGGATCAGCTTCCAAATCTAATTTTATGGTGCAGTAGTTGAAATTTGAGTTGGGGCCCATATTCTACTTCACTGGAGCCTTCTTGTAGTTTAAAAGGTTCTAGATGTCCTAGTAGAAGAAAAGATTCCTCTGTCTTTTTTAACCAGCAAGTGGATCAAGAGGCAAGCCTCATCTTCTAACTTTAGGTAACATTAAAAAAACCTAACAGAACTATTAAAGAAACAAAACAACAGAGATCAGAAGAACTGGATGGAATGCTTCACATACTTCAGTACCATAACAATTTTCATATCATAATTAACACCACAGGGCACAAGTAGAGGATTTTCATAGGCACAGATGAGGAAGAGAGAGTTAAGTTTTAACTTTTAGTAGAACTTGGATTCTTGGCATGTCTCTTGTTTCACAAAAAGTAAATATGCCAGACATTCCCCCTAATACAGTCTATCTCTCCTCTGCCCCACATATCGTCTTTGCTTGTCAAAACAGATTTGCTCCCCCACAGTGCTTGGATTTATTTATTTTTCATTCCTCTCCTGTTCTGGACAGAAGGAAGAGCAAGTCATTTTCCTCTCCATTTCCTCTCCATCCTGTCTTGTAATTCTGGGACAAGAAGCAACCACCTTCCCATATCAAAGTCCCAAGCAGTTCACAATGGTACACATTAATGCCAATCCAACCTCAGGAAGATGTTTCTCCCATTTTTTTTTTCCTAACAAATAGATTAGATTAGAAGGATAGCTTTTTATCTGTGGCAAAATGGCCTGAATCCCCTCTAGATTCATCTGACACCAGAGATTCCTCTGACTAAGCTAAGCATCAAAGATAAAGACTTCTGGAATTTCTCAGTGGACATACAACACCATCTCCCCTGAACAGGTGATTTAATCCACAGTCACACTGCATGTGTCCATACCTGCTGAACGATTTACAGAGCAAAACCCTCTATGGTCCAGGTACACATGCACATACCCACCTTCCTGGAATGTCTGCAGCATTCACTATTCATTATGATGTCTCTTCCACCAAGGCCCCCCGGTCTTTCCTCATTAACAAGACAACCATGGACAGCCACACCGTCCTGGACAGGAAAAAGGTATTAGTGCTACATCAGTACCTTGGGTGTTTTTATGCTCCCTTTATGGGCAGTCCCCTGCCTCCTTTCCAAACTTCTCAGTTCTGCTGTTCTCCCTGTACCCCATTGCCTCACACTGTCTTCCAGAGCAGGTCTTTCCACCAGGCTCTTTCTGCTTCGGGCAGCAGGAACCAGAACTGGAGGAGATGCACAGACTTCTGAGGAGATATGAGGAGAGGGCTGGAAACAGGAAAAGCCTCTGAGCTATAGGGGCTTATGGCAATTGAACTCCTCAGGACCATGATGTGTGTGGCCCTGCCATGTACCAAGGAAAGGGCCTGGAGTGGTCTTTCCAGAGCATCCAGACAGTTTCTCAGAGTCTTGGTAGTGCACTATCAGCTGGAGCTAGCTGACAGTCAAGTCCTGCTCTGGAATAAGCCAGTGCTCAGGCAGCTGGCCCTGGCATGAACCAGGCTTTGGTGGAAACAGTGAGGCCAAGGGCTTTGGCACAGAGCAGGTCATTGCAGAAGCCTCCAGGCCTCACCTTCATTGGCAAACCCAAGGACGTTTGATCTCTTCTCCCAAGCAGCAAGTGATAGGACAAGAGAAAGTGGGCTCAAGTTGCACCAGAGAAGGTTTCGGTTGAATATTAGGTAAAATTTCTTCACTGGAAGAGTTGTGAGGCATTGGAACAGGCCGTCCAGGGATGTAGTTGAGTCACCTTCCCTGGGGGTATTCAAAAGACATGTAGATGTGGTGCTTAGTGGCATGGTCTAGTGGTAGACTTGGCACTGCTAGGTTAAAGGTTGAGCTTGATGATTTAGAGGTCTTCTCCAATCTAAATAATTCTATGAAATTCAGCTTCATTCCCTAAATCTGGGTGAAGTTCTCATGCCATGTCCTGCTAGTCTTGCAACATGCACACTCAGCATGCAAACAATATGCCTAAATACCTTATTTTTCATGTCTCTTATGGTACTCGTCAACATCCTCCTCCCACCCCATGTTCCCCTTTTGCCTTCTGTTCCTCCCTACCCCTAGTCCAGTCCTGACTATTTTAACTCCAGCACCTCTTTCTGTGCCTTCTCTATCTCCCATGCAATCCCTCTATTTCCTCTAAAACTCCCAGACCTCTACCAGACACTTTCTCTCTTAGTTGTTCCTACGCTGTTCATGTGCACTGCTGCTAACACCAGGGTAAGACTGAGTGTGCATGGGAGCAAGATATTTATGCTGACAGAGTAGCCTTGTTCCCACGCCAGAGTCCTTATTCCAGCTGTGCCTATTTAATCTAATTTTTGTACTGCCATCATTAACCGTGGAGTGCATATGTACAGCAAAACCACAGTGTGACAGCCCCTACAAAGGGTGGTCACCATGTCTTTAAGATCCCCTATTTGAGGACACTGAATATGCAATGGAAATGAAAAGTATGAGAGTGAAGATATGTTTTCAAAGGACAGGTTTCTGAGTGAGCACAGAACCAAATGGAGGGTACCAGGGCACAGTGAGGATGGGCTCCTGGACACAAGCACCCTTAGAGGAAGGGTTCCTGAGCAGAGACCCTGTGTAGAAGGGGGTCGCTGTCTGTAAATGTCCCGTGTTTGTCAGAGCACATGGCGGAGGTGATGAAACTGAACTGTTCTTGAGCTTCAGGCATTCAAAACTGCATTATATGGTCCCCTGGCCAGGAGAACCATGCTTCAGGGGATTTTTTTCTTCTACTTCCTATAAAGCTCAGCTACAGAACAGGTTAAAAAGAGATCATCCCCTCGCTTTTGGGATGTCATGAACAGAGGGAACTGTGAATTCTGTCAGATCCATTCTCACAAATCCCTCCAAATGAAGGACACTTTTCCCTGGGGCAAAGTACTATTGGGGTTTCATGACAACCCAATACCCATGTGTGGAAAAGACCAGGAAGAATGCAAGACACTTCGGATGTGTGGAAGGTTTGTACGAGGCTGCGTTTTGTGTTATCTACAGCTCAGCATGGCAAGATACAAGGAAAGTGAAGCCTCAATATGCAGTGGCATATTCTGTCCAGACTTAAGTGTCTCACCTTCCTGGTTTCGGGTGTTGGCTGGAGGAGGGGGGCTCTCAGGTTCAACATCTCAATAGAACAGAACTCCTTTTTTAGCTTCTCTGTCCTGTCTACCGTGCAGTGAGATCACAGCTAAGCCCCAAACTCCAGCCCATTCCTTCAAGATCCACCATGTCCCTTGTTCTGTAGGATGATGTTGTAATGCATGTCTATCTGGAAGCCAGATGAACTGCAAAAGCCTGTCTCTAGGGGAGTCTGGGACACTATGTTTCCATAACTCCTAACAGCTAGAGACAGGCTTCAAATCAGTCTCTCTTTTCATTTACAGCAGTGTTAAGAGACCAGACAGGAAGTGATGTCATCTTTCTCCATCCACCCACACCTCCCTTGGCATATGACATCACTCTCATAATTTCCACCTCTGTCTGTATTTTTAAAGTTCTCCTTTAAAACTCTCGCTCTAAAGCATATTCAGCTTTATCGACACGAGACACTTACTACTATTTTCCAAAGAAACTGCTTTTGCTGAAAAGCCTGAGATCTTCCCATTTGGAGTTCATGGCACCAGCATTCCTGAGATGCTGATTAATGGCTCTGTGCTAATGCAGGAAATGTAGCCAGCTGCTCTCTGGCATTAACAACTAGTTAAGGCAAACAGGGCTCTAGGAAACACATTTTATGCAATTCCACACACTCTTATAGTACGAGCAAAACTCAGAAACAAAATTTTTGCTTAGAGTCATCTGAAAACAAGAACCTTCCAGTGCAGTGTAAATGTAGAGTGAAGTCACACAACCACAGAATCACAGAATGGATGAGGTTTGAAGGGACCTCTGAAGATCATCTAGTCCTGCTGAGCAGGATCACCCAGAGCACGTTGCGCAGGATGGTGTCCAGGTGGGTTTTGAATATCTCCAGAGAAGGAGACTCCACAACCTCTCTGGGCAACCTGTCCCAGTGCTCTGTCACCCTCACAGTAAAGAAGTGCTCCCTCATATTGAGCCCGAACATCCTGTGCTTCAGTTTGTGTCCATTGCCTCTCATCCTGTCACTGGGCACAACTGAAAAGAGACCAGCTCTATCCTCTCGACACCCTCCCTTCAGATATTTCTTTACATTGATGAGGCCAACCACATTGTCAAGCATAACAGAAAAACAAGGGTGGATAATTCCGTCCTCTCACCACAACACCCTTTTCCTTTATAGCCCAGAGAGAAAAAAAGTCTGAAGCTGGAACTGAATTGGCTGGAATTGGAGCTGCCATGATGCTCAGAGAGTAGCTAGGCTGCAGCACAGGAAAGAAAGTCTCTGATGTGAAGCTCCAGTTCATGGCAGAGATCACTGCATAATGGCTCAGTAGGTCCTCCCTATGTAGCTTTACACAGCTCTAACCTTCCTTGAGAGTTGGTGCCTAGTACTGGTACATGCTACCGGCTGCTGTCCTGAGGCGGTGGGCATTGTTGCTAGCAGGTCAGTCTCGGCCACACCTCAGAGAGATTGCTGAAAACCTGACAGAGAAGGAAACCAAATGGAATGGTTACAACCTTCCCAAAGCAGGCAGTGGAAACTGGGAAGGATTTGACATTGCCAAGGTGCTTGTTATCTCAGCATCCAGTGATCTGCAACAGTCTGAAATACCTGTTCTGTAGCATGCCCAAGTGTGCCCCAGAACCCTTGTTCTCCTGACAAAAGGGTCGGCCTCTTCTCACAGGTAACTAGTGATAGGACTAGAGGGAATGGCATCAAGTTGTGCCAGGGGAGGTTTAGGCTGGAAATTAGGAGACGTTTCTTCTCAGAAAGAGCAGTCAGGCGTTGGGACGGGTTGCCCGGGGAGGTGGTGGAGGCACAGTCCCTGGGGGTGTTCAAGGAAAGGTTGGATCTGGTGCTTAGGGACATGGTTTAGTGGGTGACATTGGTAGTAGGGTGATGGTTGGACCAGATGATCTTGAAGGTCTAGAGTTTTCCAACCCTAATGATTCTATGATTTGTTAAGAGCTTTGCTATTTAAACGTATGGAAGCTGTTCTCCAGCTCTGGTTCACATGCCCAAACAGAGGCATAACAAGTAAATTAGCAGCATCCCTCCTTTGCTGACCTCAGAGTATCCTCTTCTGTAGGTAGTCCTTTGTAAGACTAGCTGATTTTCTTGATGAAATGGGCTTGACTTGATTTAGGAATATTGCCTTTCTTCCTCCCCACCAACACTCAGTCAGAAGTTGATATTGTAGTCACACTGTCTAACCCTTTTATTGGAGAGAAACTTCACTCCACAATCTCTGCATCTAGCCCAGCAATTTGTGGCTAGGAATAAACAGATTTTCAAGCAGGCTTCCAGTCTCAGTGTTAAGATCCTCTGCTTTATAAAGCTTATTTCTTGCTTCCTCCTGTCTCCCAGGAAACAGTTAGCTTTACTTATCAGATGGAATTTATTGCCTTTTTTTTTTCTTTCTTTCTTTTTTTTTTTTTTTTATCTGTTTCATTCAGCAGAAAGAGACAAATGAGGCTACACTTAAGTCAGAGAAAGGTCTGGTTTCAGGGAAGAACATCACAAGTTCACCCTCTGCTGGCCACTCAAACTCCATAGCAGTAAAACTGAAGTGGTGATGCAGCTCCACAACCTGCAGTATGGTCAGAAGAAGAGGTCCCACAGCACTTTTCTTACAATACTGTGCAAGAAAAAAATAAAATATAAAATAAAATAAAATAAAATAAAATAAAATAAAATAAAATAAAATAAAATAATAAAATAGGCTGCATGGTTGCATACTTGGCAATGGACTCCCTAAAGTAACAGAGTTCTGCAAAGAGAAGTGAATGCATTAGGCTGGGAATATCAGTAAGGGTCTATCCTCACAACTCTGGGGACCTCCTAGTGGAAAGAACAGGCTTAGTGCAGCCTCTCCCTTGGACTCTCCAAATATACAAGGAGTTCTTTGTTTTGTACAGGGGTATAATCTGGGAAGGGAAATTGCAAGTAGTTTTTTTGGAACAAACCAGTAATGAAATCCCGTCAAGTTTTACCAAATAACAGTAGAGCTGGAGCCTCTTGGCCTCTTGGGCCTCTCTGTCTGCTGACAGCGCCGAGCAAACAGGGACCTGTTCTAATTATGTGTGCCAACTGCATTTGCTCAGCTCTTCCAAACCCAGCAATTGTTTAAGGCGCTTTGGTGAGCTGCCAGGAAACGTGCTCAGCCTCCCCCGTCCCACATCTCCTCCTTGTCAGACATGGTGCCTGTTGATTACCGCTGTGCTTTGGGCTGCTGGTGGAGACTGCCCTTCAGGACAGACCTCCTGTGCCAACAAACATTCTCAGGTACCAGCCTTGGCGGAAAAAAAATACCCTTTTTTTTTTCCCATCCTGACCCTCAGAGCCCACCCACCACTCTGCTCCCCATGATGCCTCTGTTGGTCCAGCACCTCTTCCCATCATGGCCCAAACCAACCGCAAAGACCTGTCTACCTCATGCCAAATATCCCTGCAGTTTTTCCTTCACCCAGTTTCTTCACTCGGTTTGTTAGAGAGGATGACAAATTAATTCTGTCTTTCATTTTGTCAGTGATCTAGATGAGGGGATCAGGTATACCCTCAGTAAGTTTGCAGACGACACCAGGTTAGGCATGAGTGTTGATCGGCTCAAGGGTAGGAGGGCTCTGCAGAGAGATCTGGATAGCCTGGACCGATGGGACGAGGCCAACTGTATGAAGTTCAACAAAGCCAAGTGCTGGGTCTTGCACTTGGGGCACAACAACCACATGCAGTCCTGCAGGCTGGGGGAGGAGTGGCTGGAAAGCTGCCTGGTGGAAAGGGTATTGGGGGTACTGGTAGATAGATGGCTGACTATGAGCCAGCAGTGTGCTCAGGTGGGCATGAACGCCAATAGTATTCTAGCTTGTATCAGAAAGAGTGTGGCCAGCAGGACTAGGGAAGTGACCCTCTGTACTTGGCTCTGGTGAAGCTGCACCTCAAATACTGTGTTCAGTTTGGGGCCCCCCACTACAAGAAGGACATCAAGGTGCTGGAGCATGTCCAAAGAAGAACAACAAAGCTTATGAAGGCTCTAGAGAACAAGTCTTATGAGGAGTGGCTGAGGGAGCTGGGACTGTTTAACTTGGAGAAGGCTCAGGAGAGACATTATTGTACTTTACAGTTACCTTAAAGGAGGTCGTAGCGAGGTGGGGATCGGGCTCTTCTCCCAAGCACCAAGTGATGAGATGAGGGGATATGGCCTCAAGTTGCTCCAGCGGAGGTTTGGGTTGGATATTAGGAGACATTTCTTTACTGAAAGGGTTGTGCAGCACTGGAACAGGCTGCCCAGGGAAGTGGCTGAGTCACCATCCCTGGAGGTTTTCAGGATATGTGTAGATGTAGAACTTAGTAGCGTGGTTTAGTGGTGGACTTCAGTACTAGGTTAAAGGTTGGACTAGATGATCTTAGAGGTCTTTTCCAACCTGAATGATTCTATGATTCTGTGATTCTATGACACACACATTTATTTAGCTTTGCATCCTCTGAAGCATTGAGCAGCACTGTACAGCACTAAGGAGTGTTGTCTTTCTCCTCTCAAGGCTTGGAAGGATCTGTCTTGCTGTAAAGTAAGATCCCTTTTGTTTTTCTTTGTGAAAGCCTTCCAGAGCACAGACAAACTAGGCCTGGCTGCTGCCCCCATTGTCACTATTACAATAGCCCTGCAAGACACATTTGGAGATCAGGACATACCACACCCACATATGGACAGAGAGCTCCTTCCCGGAGATCTTGGTCACAGACAGTAGACCCAAGGGAAATGGAAGATATGAGTCAGTGGCACAGTAATGAATAGAGCTGTATATTCCTGTTACAGCCAGGGTCCATGTCTTTCCCTGAAGAGTGGACTGTTTTTGCATTTACTTCCCTCTTTAGCTGTTTAAAGAGCAGCCATAATTCAAGAAGACCTTTTAAAGGAAGATCTGAAGCTTCCTGCTGCCCTTATCAATCCTTTGCTTGCATCAGCCTAAAATATCCACACAGCTAAAATCTTGCAGCTTACAGCAAAGTGCTGTTCTTTTTCACTGCCTTCTCTCTGATCTCAGCCAGCAGACACTCCAAACTCGCCAGTGCTGATTGGAAAGGACAATACATGTTTCTCTGCCCTCGCTGGGCAGCCTCTCAGTAGGATTGTGGCATAGGCACATATCTGATAAGAGCACACTGATTTCTTGAAACAATGCAGTCGACTAATTGGTACGAAATCACTTAATTCTTTGGTAGTTTACTTGCTGACTCTGAAAGGTGAGACACAGTGTATAGTCCTGGGCAGGAAAATCCCTTAGGAATCTTGCCTGACAAGAAATATGTGAGAGTCAGGCAGACCCTTGCCTCCTCTAGCAGCAGGGCTGTGGGGCACTTTCTGCAGGCAGAGAAGCTCATGTGGGAAGAGATACACCTCCAGTACTTGCTTCGGGTGATGTAGCTAAACACCGTGTCTGTTCAGAGATGATGACAAGGACATTCTCCCCTCTGAGCATAAACAGAGGCAGCAGGGAGGTGAGCAATCCTTCTGCCCTTTTCATGAGACTGGCAATGGGAATGCCTTGGACTCCCTTCCGATGTCTCCAGGCCCAGCTCAGGGAGCACATGGGCCTCAGTCAGCACGCTTTTCCCTGCAAGGGGAGTCCTGAGTCCTTGATCTGGAAATGGATTGCTGTATCTCCATTGGGCATGGGCAACAGCCAAGTTCTGTACAAGGAGCAGGCAAAAGTGCTTACCTGTATGAAGCATCACAGGGACTGCTGTCACTTCTCCCTGAGTGTGCAATCTGGTCTAGACGTGCAAGTGAGATTATGGACAGGGCTGAACAACGACTATGCATTGGCTAGTGGAGGATAGAGATCTCCCCAAAGCTCATCACTGTGACTTTTATCTCCATAGGCCCACACGCTCCTGCAACAATCACCGCCTAACTACGTTCAGCCTACCATGGAAACAAAAGTTGGACAGAGTTCTGGGGATCTACTGAGATCTACACAAGGTGTAGTTGCAGGTACTAACATACCTGAAATAGTTGTTGCCTTTGGTGGCTCAGAGTAAAATGAGTACTTGCAGTTTCTGCATTGGCAACAGGGAGACCTAGATCAGGCCCTTCTTACATGATGCACACATAGGCTGCACATAAGGGTCCAGATTCCTAGAAATACTCAAGAGTCTGCAGCCTTAAATGGATGATCAGATAATAAAGATATTTCAGGAATTGTGAGGAATCTACCAAATATCCTGCAACTTACTCGTCCCCACAGAAGCTTAATTTTGTGTTGCAAAGGCTAGCTCTTCCTCTGCTTGCTCCTAAATCCCACCATATGGATGGTTTAGCTCTAGACATACATACACACAGGCATAGGGGAGTCTTGTAACTATCAAGAGTCTAGCTGACATCCTTAAGTATCTCTAGGATCTTGGCCCGAATTCTGAGAAATGACAATGACCTGCAATAACAAAGCCTGGCCAAGGAGAAGCATATTGTAGTACCCATTCTATGGAAAAGTACCACCAGAAAGCAAGCACAGTGGGATAAAGAGCTCCTGGGCAGGTTTTCAGCTTGATGCTATTCCCAAGTGTTGGTTCTCCATTCAGCTGAAAGCCATTAAGAAGCAAAGGATTCAATTAAAAATCGTGAAACTTCCCTTGCAAAGTAATTTTGGGGCCATGTCTGGACCATACTTCAAGCAACTGAAGTTCGCTTAAGGTTCTACCTTCGTGTTTACAGACTCTGTCACAGCCTGAGCATGCAAGAGTTAATGTCTCTAGCTCTTGCCTCGATGGAGTGCAGCCCAGCACTGTCTGAACTGGCATGAACTGCTGCTTAATGCTCCAAATGGTTTCAAGCACATTCCAGCTAGGCCCCCAGAGCAGGGCTGTGTCCTGGCCAGACCAAACACCACAGTCTGTTTAACAACTGCAGTGCAAGGCACAGATCAAAGGCAGCAGCCTGAACGCCTGCTGCACGCTTTTTGCCTTTTATCTCCCTGCCCGGGAAGCACATCCTACAGCTACCCCCAAGAAGAGGTTGCAAGTCAAACCTTTCTCTCAGTATATTTCTTGCCCTAGTGACAACAAGTGCATTACGAACATGGGCTGTTGGTCTTGCTCTTGTCAGAGAGGAAGAATTAGTAAGGTAAGCAAGAGCTGATAAAGGACATTAGATATTCTCCTGCCATGGCTGCTAGAGAACTCACCTGAGCCTTCCAAAGATGTGATACAAATGGCATGAATTTGCAGGGTGGGAAGGGGAGACAAATCCTGAATTTCCCTTATACTGAGTGACAGTCTACCCTGGGAATGGCGGGAGGAAGAGGCAGAAGGGAATGGCTGGTGGGCTGGGGCCTTGCCAAGCTTTGAGACTAGTGGCTGCCAACAGCTCTTAGACACCTTCTAGGCCAGACTATAAAGAGGTAAAGAGGGGAGAAATTTCTTTCCTTTCCCTCCTTTGTACTCATGGAAAAATCTGTTGGCTAAAAATAAGCTGTAAGATAGCTGCTGCCCAAGGGACATCATGTACCCAGGCCAGGGAGCAAGCTCAAGGAAGGTGAATTAATAAAGCTGGGATCTAGAGGGTAGGAATGAGACCATCTGGACCTATCAGTATACCTAACATCTTCTCAGTATCCCAAGGTGCCTCTGCTGGAACTCTTCAAAGATACCTGGCATTCTGGCCAGTCGCAAGGGCCATGACATGAGAAAATCACATGACAAATGACATGAGAAAATCTTGGAAGAAAACTAAGCCCTTTCACTCATCCAGAGGTTTAACTTTCTAACAAAGTCCATCTCTCCTTACCCTGAGTGAAAGTCTTTGACAATGCCCAGGGGTTTGCATTGCACTGTGTTTTGGAGGGTTCCCAATATTGTCTCATGAAAAGCTTAAGGGTGAACAGGGTCCTTTTTTCCCTTACTCTCTCCTGTAACGCATGGAATTGAAATCACCTCTTCCTTTTTGTTTTGTTGTCAGTGGCTTCATAATAAAAGAAGATGTTAACTATTTTAACTATAATTTCTCTCACTTCAGTAACTGATAATTAAAGATTCAATTTCCAAAGTTTTAATCAAGTTTGATAGTAGCTAGTCTTAAATCTTGATAAGCACCTTCATATTTCACTGAATTACAGGAGAGAGTTCCTAGTGGTGCCCTCCAGGGAAGAAAAGGTGGTGGTGTGAGCTCTTGCGCTATTACAAAGCACAAATGGGAAAGAAATGTTGTGTCTGCCCTAGCTGCAAGGGAAATGCTTGGTTTGGACCTCACATGTTATTAGGCACCGGAGAATCCAAACGTGAGATTCTGATCCATGGGAAACTGCACTCCACTTGTCCAGCTGCTCCTGGAAGAGCATCATTCATCTAGGACCAGGAATGCCTTAGCTACTCCCACATGGGGATCCTGCAAGCTTTTGCATTTCCAGCCAGCTGTTGACAAAGTATCTGTTTCTCAGCAGCACTAGAGTTCAATGGACTATTCTACGTTGCTCACTCAGTTGCACAAGTTCACAGGTTTGTTGCTTTGCTTTGCTATGTTCCTGCTGAACTTTGGGCTCACTGATAATTTTCCATGAAAATATTTTTTCAAGAAAAAATCTGTTAACCAAATTTTTCAGAGAAAGTGTCCTCCATGTACATTTTCTATATTTCACTGAAAAAAAATGAAAAATGCTTTCATTTTTGCTCCCCCCCCCCAAAAAAAAAATTTTTTTTTCCTAGGAAATGAAAATTTTCTGTGGAAGAAACATTTGCTGAACAGCTCAGAAGAGAAGCAGGAATCTGTGCTCCTGTGGCCAGGCCAGTCCTGAGCTTTACAGCAACAATAATATACAGCTCAACTGACTCCAGGTATATCAGCTCCCAAAGAAAAGTGTTAGCTACCTTTTCTCCAGAGCCAAAGAAAGTCAGAAAAGTCAGTTGTTTGTCACAGTGCTGAGGCTGAGGAACTGTCCTCAGCTCATCAAAAGCATTTGGAAATGATTTTTTGAAAAAAAATATGGAGAAAGATGAGAGAAGGCAGATTTCTAGATTTACTTTTTCTTCCATCAAGAAAGAATGAAACTTTTGGAACATGAAAATGGAAAGCAACTTGAGTGAACAAATGTTAACTGAGTGATTTTTATAATTCCAAATCTGGAAAGAGGAAACACAGAAAAACGGAATAGATTTCAATCAAAGACATGGTAGTTTCCCTCCTGGATTGGAAGTGTGAAAGCAAAAGACATTCAGGAGAACTGGCAGTTCCTTAAAGAAATTACTGAGAACATAAGTGCAAACTATCCCCATGCAGAGGAACTAGAGGAAGTGTGGCTTCATTGCTTCTTACTTGCATTTGAAGTTGCACAGAGCTTGGAAACTAGGTCAGAGTAATAAGGACAAGACTAAAAGAACAGTATGAGCTTGTTCAGGCAAAACCAAAAAGGCACAAAATGAAATCAGTCAAGGGACACATCACAACAAGAAATGTTCTGTAAGTACTTTGTTAGTAAGTTGACGAAGTACCATCTGCTTCACTCCTCAGAGGAGAAAGAAAGGAAGCTGTAGACAGATGATGTGGCCAACATATTTGATGCTTACCTTGCAACTCCTTCTGCCTAAAAGGGCAACTGCAAGCACAGTTACCATCAGGAACAGGGCAAATACTTACAGGTTAGAGTGTATGTGGCGAGGCTACATTTCATAAAATATCTGGCTTAAAGAACAGCATCCCAGTATATTCAGAGGTGGCAGTTGCACCCAGGGCCACCAGCAGTTGTCTGGACAATTGGGCAATAGCAGAGGCATGGAAAGGTTTAGAAGAAAACTTCTAAGAAAGGAGATAAATGAGAGACCTAGGATTCTATCACTGATAGAATTAGGAGTTGCTTGGATTCTATAGACTCGGCATCTAAAACTGAGGAACACAGCTAACATTTTTCTGAAAATAATACTTCAATTCTTAAAAAAGAAAGAAAAAAAGCATATTAAATATTAGGAATTATTAAGAGAGGAACATAGAATAAAACACAATATTAGATGCTACTGTGAAAACTGATGGTTTGCCCACCTCTTGTTCACCTATGGTCCTCACCTCCATCTCAAAAAGGATACAGTAGTACTGGAGAAGTGTCAGAGAAGGCCAATAAAGATATTCAAGGATGTTGAATGGCATCTTTGCTGATAACAATTAAATAAAGCAATGCAAGAGGTAACTGATGGATATGTAAAGTCACAAATGTCATGGAGAGGAAAAAGATGAAATATCTATCTACAGTGTCTTCCCATGCAAGGCCCAGAAAATATCAGATAAAACCATCATAAGGCAGATTCAAACCTAATACAAAGAGATGACTGTTCACATAACACAGTTTACATGTGGAACTCCTTGCCACAGGACACTGTAGATGAGAATACTTTACACGCATTCATGTAATGATTAGACAAATCTATGGAAAATGAGGACTCCAGATACAAAGGCACTGCATTTTGCATAGGAAGTGTCTAAGCTGAAAACTGCTAGAGGCAGGATATTTGGGGAAAGTATCATTTATTCTTCCCCCATTCTTACATGCTTTCCCTAGGCTTCTGTTATCAGATGCTGCTGGAGAAATTTATTGGGCTAGATGGACTTATCTTTTGACCCAGAGTGACTGATGAGATTTACATGTAGCTCAATACCCAGAACAATTCCTTAATAAAATTGCAGACAGTCCTTTTGTAAGTATGTTATAAGCTGACAAGATGAGAAGCTATGAACATTTATTTTTTTCCAGGACAAATTATGACAATCCAATTTAATTTCCATATGCACTGGGTTTTTATAGATAGGGAAAAAAACAGCTGGTGACAGTTATTTTGACTTGAAAATGGCTTTAGACTTTGTTTCATATACATTCTCATTAGGGTTTAGGGTAACTGGGATGATCAAAAGCCATACTGAGAGAGCAGATCTCAAGGGACAATTGTCACTACAGAAGAACACAGAAAGTAGACTTTGCAGTGGTTTCTTGGGTCCACTTCTATTCAGGGTTTTTACCGGTGGCCCAGATGGTAGGAAGGAGAATGTGTTTTTTTTTAATTTGTAGTTGACAGAAAGTTAAGACAGTCTATCACTGGTGCTCTGGGGCTCAGGCATGGTGTTGCTAGCATCCACATGTGAAGCATCACCTGGGCCAGGTTGCCACGAAGATCCTCTGAACCCAGGAGTCCTATAAGTCCTGGAGAAAAGGCAGGACCAGAGGCTCTGGTCCAGTCCCTGAGTAGCTCAGGGTTTGGAGGTCAGGCTGCAGAAAGAGAGGATCTAACAAGCACAGGTGAGGTGCAGAACCATCCCATCACCTCTCTGCTAGTGGCATGATGGAAATGCCTAAGATCCTGTCCTGCCTGGGTCCTTGTGGTGCCACCTTCCCTTTACACTGCATCACCATGGTCTGGTGCAGCATCACAAAAAGTGTTCCCACAGATGCTCATTCATCCAGATTTCCCATCAGGCTGCTTTGCACCACCTGCCCATGCCACTACTGGGGTAGCCACAGACAGTGCCAGAGAAAGTTTGGCCAAGACCAGGCAAGGAGAAGCCATCTGAGCAGGCGACACAGGGAAAAGAGATCAAGAATCAGAACAACTGGTGCAGAGGGGCGATTCTTCCATCAAAATGTGGACACAAGAACAGTCAAGTGAAAATAAGATGATCCCAAGAGACTGTGTGATGAGCATTAGGATGCTCCAATTCATGGGAGCTCTAATCAGGCTGTACCATCATCATACATAGGTCATTGGCGCCACTGAGTGGCAAATCAAGCCTCCTGCATTGTTCAAGCCCCAGCGTGCTGTCTCCATCAATTTATTCCCATCTCGGCATCCCTACAGGTGTGTGTGACCAAGGAAAGCTTCAAGGCACTCTGCCACCCCTCCATCCCACAGTGCCTGGTAGGCGAGAGGTTCATGAGGGTGCACACACAGAAGCCACTCTGGTTTTCTGAGCTACATTTACTGCATATGTTCTCCTCTCCGCAAATCTAATAACTTGCTGGGACTGAGGCTAATTGGGTGGGGAGCTGGGGGTCGGCCTCTTCTCACAGGTAACTAGCGACAGGACTAGAGGGAATGGCCTCAAGTTGCACCAGGGGAGGTTCAGGTTGGAAATTAGGAGACATTTCTTCTCAGAAAGAGCAGTCAGGCATTGGGACGGGTTCCCCAGGGAAGTGGTGGAGTCACCATCCCTCTGGCTTGCCCTTTAGAGCACAGATTGAGCAAGCGCTTCAGCCTTTCATGTTTTATTGTCTCCACCCAACCTGCTTCCCTCTCCCTTCCATCACTAGTTCATCTTCTGCAGCTCCAGCTCCACCCCAGTTGGACCAGTCTGACTTGCTCCCTACGGAAAGTCTTCCTCCTGGAGCTGCTAGCAGCCTCTTCTTAGCCCTCTGCATGCTCCCAGCTTCAGCATCTTATAGCTGCAGCTCAGTCCTCCTCTACAAACACTTCACAGGAATCTCTCCCAGCTCTCTTACTTCATTTGGCACAATCCAGGATTCTACTCTTGCTAACAATGTGTTTGCCGCAAGAAAATCTAAGTCCTGTTCTGAACACAGAATCGATTCCCCTAGGTGATTTCCTACAAAATTTGGAAATTTGAGAGGGGTGATTCATGTATTTTCATATATGTGCATACACACACACTCACACACACTTGTAAGTAGCAGAAGTGTTTACGTCTTCATCTGAGGAACTGTATGACAGCAAAAGTAACACCAAACCCTCCCAGTAACTCGGGGTTCCCCTACAAACAAATGAGGATTGCGTATTTCCAATAAACTTCTTTAGTGATTTCAGGTGCAGAGGCTGAGCACCATAGGATCTCAAACTCCAGGGCAGGATAGCAGTCCAGGCACTTTGAAAAGAAGCCATGTGTCTCTGAGACCACCCATGAACCACCTCTACAATATTCCCTCTCTCTGTGTCAGAGATAGGAGTTTGTCACGGTAGCATCATGTTAAGAAGCTATGAGATTATCTTCTTCCTCCTTTCTACCTTCCTTCCTTCCTTCCCACTCCTGAGGTGTTTGTTGGAGGCTCACACCTGGATCACAGATGGCACAGATTGGGTGTGACGGGAAGTGAGTAGCTGTACATCATGAAATGTGTCACTTGAAAAATGGGTGTGCAAGCAGTAATGAAATAAGGTCATGAAAGCAGTGATGGAATAAGATCATGAAGAAACAGGATGACATTTGGTCATCATTAATAACGCTAATCTAATTCTGTTTTCCCTCCTTCCCTCCCCCTCCCCGCCCCCCTCCTCTCCCAGTCTCTATTCCAGATGATCCTTATCCCTTCTCCCCACACCCCTGGATCTATTTCAATATTGTTCCAAAGAGTTACAGGTAGATCACCTTTGAAAGTAGTTTTTGTTTCACATCCCCACAGACGCACATTCAAAGTTTGGGGTATTAGAGCTTCTCAAAGAAAAGGCTGTCAGAATATTTTCTTCATATGTCAAAACAATAGTTTTTTTCCTGGACTTATTTCAGAAATGGCCCAACTGTTTCAGCCCAAACTTTTCAAATAATTCAGACACAGGCAGACAGGGAATGTGGTGTGTTTCAGACTGTGCGGTTAATGCTGGCAGAAGTACAAGGAACAGAAAACATGGTGCTACAATGGAAAGCATTAGGAAAACTTATCTCTAGGCAATGCTATCAGCTCCGAATATAACAAGCTTCTTTCTTTTAAACTGAAATAATTTTTCATGCAGGAATTTTCATCAGTTTAACTAACTGGCAGTTTTCAGTTCCTAAACCAGGAGCCTACCATCTGCACCACCATTCCTCAATGTTCAAAGTAGGCTTCAAAAAGGAACAAGGAAAAGCAAACACTTTCTGCGGTTCTATCCCTCTCTGGAAGCTCTGGGAAATTTCTGAGGGGTCATGAATTGAACAAGATGGAAAACCCTTGGAAGAAATTGCACTCCAAAGTTGTTGCAAGCTGTGCACATTCTCTCCACATGCCCTGGAGCTGCTGTTAGCACTTTCTTCACGAACAAAAACACTGCTGGTCAAATACCCTCAACTAAACCATCTCAAAATATAACGAGGCCTAATAAAAATGAGTGAAGCAACTGCGCTCTAGAGATGTTATTTGATTTAACCAAAGCCATCTTCTCTCCAACATCCATCCACCACACAAACCTGTATACAAGCTGTCCTGTGCACACACAGACCATAGGATCACCAACCAGCCCTTGAGTGGAGTATGGAGCACAGTGTGCCAATGTTTCCTCTGTGCTGAAAGACTGTGGCAGGCAGAGAGCCAAAGCAAGCGTGCTTGAATTGCTGTTTTACAGTCCCGTGGAAGGGGATGAAAAGGGAATGAGGAAGGTGAGGAATGTACTGTGCACACACCACTTGCTCTGTTCAATGGCTCCACACACTGTATGGAGCTGTGCCAGGGGTGACGCCATGGAAAGAAGCCCATGGCACTGGCCAAGTGGTACAGAAATTGTGCTGTTCCTAGTGGGCTGCTTCGTCCACTGCCCACTCAACTCACAGCTGAACCTGTGAAGCTTGGTTTGGAGTCAATACTCCATCCCACACCCAGAGCAAGTTTTTGTCTTTCCTGCCAGAAAGGTCTGAAAAACACTTGATTCATCCACTTTTATGTGGTGTCAGCCAATATCTGCCTTGAGGGTTTTTTCCATAAAAACCACACAGAAGTCATATGGTCGTGACTCAATACAGCCCCCAGCTGGCATCAGCACTGCCAAGAGCCCACCCAAACATCCTCTGCAAGTACACCCGAGCTGGACCCTCTCATATGTGAAAAAACAAACTCCTAGATCATTCCAAAACCACTTCTTGTTGTCCCTTTCTCTGTGACCTGGCCACCTTTCACCATCAGACATCTATCTAGCAAGGTAGACTGCAGAAGGTGCCATTCATATAAGTGTCCACCATTGACCTAACTGGATCTTCAGGGCCACTAGGAGCAAGTTTAGGGACATGTGATGATGTTCACAGCCACTGAAATGTGAACATGCATGTGTGTGGCTCCTTCTGCTGGGAACTGGATTTTCCTTTGTTGTATTCTTCATAGCTTGCTCACCTTGAAGGGAAATGAATGTCCTTAATCAGTAGTCTTCCCTCACTCCATAAGACAGCAATAAAGTCTTCACCAAGAGGGTGGTCAGGCACTGGAACAGACTCCCTAGGGGTGTGGTCATGGCACCGAACTTGCCAGAGTTCAATAAGCATTTGGACAATACTCTCAGACACATGATCTGATTTTTTTATTATTATTATTTTTTGAGTGGTCCTTTGCAGACCCAGGAGTTGGACTTGATGATCACTGTGGGTCCCTTCCAACTCGGCATATTCTATGATCCTTATGAGAACCTGCAGCTAACCCTAACGCCTTTACACTGACAAATGTAAAAGCACATAAACCCCCTAAAAATAGACCACAATGTTTCTTTTCAACCCTATTCTGCCTTACTTCAGATGGTCTGAATATGTAGTATGGAGCTTATCTTCAGTCTGGAACTTATTACATGGATTCTGATAAATTCTGACACTCTATGGGACTTTCTTCCCTGCGGTTAGAATAATTACCACAGTCATTTTCTATGACAAATGTTGTTGTACCCATTGCTTCCTCCACTGACAACCAATAGATGGAGTCAATGTCCAGCGATATGTTTAAGCCTTTATCAGAAACTCTCTCATATTCTCCTTAAGGGCCATAATTCTGAATTGGCCCCATTAACAACTGGAATCTCCTTTCTAAGATATTTCCTTGAAAATTGCCTAACTGCATTCAAACAAGGCACTAATAGATGTGTCTTTCTAATTTGGCATGCAAGTTTTCCTGAGTTTATTTTCAGTTTTCTCCCTTTGCACTTACACTATTTAATTTCAAATCTCTATACATAATCAAATACACTTTATTTTAGGGGACATACTCTACTTGATACCCTACACAAGAGAAAAGCTTCCAAAAGTATCAGATAATTAGACAGAAAGTTAAATGAGAGGAAGTTAAATGACTTTATCCAAACAAACTTGATTCACTTGAAGCCCAAGTGTCCCATTGGTTTCTTCTTCCTTTTATTGGTCCTGCTGCACCAGTGTGGATTTGTAGAAGAGCCCCTGAACACCGCACTGTCCCTAACAGTGAGGTCTGAGCTGTGTGCTTCGCATCTGAGTTATTTTTAGAAGTTCCTCAAAACTTCAACATCACTTTGAGCCAAACACAGGAATTAAGACTCAGTAATGCTTATCTATACATGCAAGACTCTGGAGGACCCCCTAGGTCCTGAAGGCAGAGGTGAGTGTCAGGGGTGTGAGTGTGCCCAGCTGGATGAGCTCCTCAAACAGGTGGCTCTGTTGCAAGAGGAGCTCACCAGGCAGCATAGCATTCAGGAATCTGAGTGGGAGATTGACAAATTGTTATTATGTCTGAGCAACAGCCCTGCCTTAAGTCCTGGCAAGGGGAAGGTAAACCAGCTTCCAGCCCTGAACGAGCACATTTGAAAGACTCAGAGGACAAGGAAGAGTGGATCCTTGTCTCTGCATGGACCCAGAGGAGGGGTCTCCCCCTTGCACCTGAAGTGCCCCTGTGCAACAGATACGATGCTCTAGGGCGGGAGAGAGGAGACTCCAAAAGAATTATTAAAGACCTCAGAAAGGCCAACCATACAAAGGTGGCTCAGTCTCCCAACTCAGAATTGGGAAGTGGCTCCAGATCATATGACACATCCCCCAGAGGTGCCATTTTCATTTCCAGTTGCTAAAGGAAGGTTTTTTTGGCTGCCTAGTAGGTAGACATCTACATTTGTAATGAACTCTGCCCACGTAACCAACAACCCCTCCACCCTAAAGGCAGGAGTTACAGCATTTCCCCTACCCAGGGCCTTAGGTAATGGTAGTAGCTGCCCAGGGCGCTCTCTGCATCCCCGTTTGGCACCACCAGGAAGCACACCTGCTCTTGTTACCCTTTCCTTGAAGGCCATCTTCAACACCCAGGAAAGAATCATCAGGCAAAAAGAGCAGATTCCTTCCAGATGTCCTGTCAGGCAGTGGCTGCACAGCCAGGCTCTCCCAGTGTTACCACCTCAGCCAAATGAGCAGAGATGACAATTATTTATGTGGGGGAATTCTTCTGTTTCCTTGGCAGCCGTGTACGGCTTTAAACCAGGTGCTTTGGATCATGGCCAGACTTCAGAGAGCTTCTTTGGAAACCTGATCTGTAAGGCAAAGTCTGCCATCTAGTTTCTGATGTGTGAGTAACTCCCGTCTGTCAGCCTGGTAATATCAAGAAGAATTTGAGAATCTGTTCCACGCTCTTCTCCCAGGGTTTTGCATGATTAATTTCCGTTCCCCTCCTACTCTGCTGGCCGTTTTCTTTGGTCTCTGGGGATCTGCTTCAGTGATGGACAAATTCTCCTCTGTTGATGCTAGGGAAGAAAAAAAAGCAAAACAAACAAACAAACAAATAAACAACAACAACAACAAAAGACCAGAAGCAGCTTCTGCAGCTGCTGTGGTTTGCATGGAATTGAAGGGCATTCTTCTTTGGGGCCTACTTCACCTCTGCAGCGTGTAACCACTTTTCAACTTCTCTCTACTCTCCTAGAGTCCAGACTCCAGCCCCAGAAAGACTTGCAGCAATTATGCTTTGTGTTGAGCCTGCTCTCAGATCAGTAATATTGTTCTGTTCATGAACCGGTGTGCTCCTTTGCCCAGCGACGATGCTAGCGGCCATTACTGTGTGATATCCACGAGGGTATATTGTTCTGAAGCTGCCATTTCTTTTGGGACATGTAGAGCCCTGCTGTACTTGCAAGACTGATGCATAAAATGATTTTTTATACCTTGAAGGTAGCAACCACGTGGTGAGGGACAGTATGGAGGTAAATGCCTGTGACCAGTCACAAACTTTTCCACTGATTTTGCAAACTTGACTCAGTCTCCGGATAAGGTGCTCTTGGTTTCTGCTCTAACTGAAGACCAGACATTCAGGCTACTGGCCCCTAAAGCCCAAGGATGCATAGCTTTTGCTCTATCACTATACATTTGTGTTTTTGAAGAACCAAGACCCTCCGAAATTTCAACAACTGAGTCTTTCACCTAAGAAAAGTAAGTCTCAATTCCAACTATAAGTAAAAAGGTTAATGTTTCAGAGTTAGGAGCAGTGACCAGAGGATAAGACAAGCTTTATTTATTTTTTTTTTTTTTTTTCAGTGCTCCACTTTGCTACCTGTTACCATAGTGTTTAGTAATGCTAGACCTGGCAAACTAAATGCAAAACACAGATACAAGTAGATATGACTGTGCAGCTTATGGAAATGGCCTGGCTGATGTAACATGTTTTTCTGACAAAAGGAAAAGGAAGCAGAGCAGCACTTTAGCCATGAAGCATCTCTGGGAAAAGCATCATGGCTCCCAGACCATCAGATGTCACAAGTCAGGAGGGGATTTTGCAGAATAAACTGTGGTCAGGAACAGAAGAATGCAATATTCCAATCTGGATTTTCCATCTGCTGTTTGAGGCTGTTTTCCAGCACCTTGCAACTGGATGAGTAAAGAACAGCTTGTAACACAGCTTGTAAATATGTAGCAGCTTGTAACATATTTGTTATGTCTTTGGTTATACCATAAATGTTGGTTACTGGAATAATTGATTAGAATAAGACCCAGTGTAAAACATGTCCACGTCCCACTGAAATCTCCTGAATGGAGGACATGTTCCCTATTGACTGAGATCTGACACTTAAGATACTCGTGGGCCTGAAGCCTTTTGTGCTGCCTGATAAAGTGCACAACAAATCAACAAATATGAGACCAATACCCACGTGCAACCACATTCAGACTGTCTCACTCAGGCATTCAGCTTAAGTGATACAAGACCTAAAGACTAGATGGTTGGCCTGGCAGTGTAACTGAAGGCTATCAGCTAAGAAATTAGGCACTGGGAAGTTGAGAGTCAAAAAATGGCAGCTGCTTTCAGTCTCTGATTCGTTACAACTCCTTCACTGAGCAGGAGAGATATGAGGAGGCCCTAACCCAACTTCCAGCACAAGTTCAGGTCTTTGTACATGCTTCAGCTCTGGCCTGGGCTCTCTGTGCATGCAAGTGTTTGTATAGGTCATGTAACATTATAGCTGGCTTGGGTCATCATTATTGGTTGTGTCTGTTTAAAGCATCAGTTAAAGTGCAGATTTTGATTACCATCCAATTTGGAAGTTTTCATTTTGTTAAGTGGTCCCTCAATACAACATAGAATTTCTTTATTTAGATGCATATTTGGGAATAGTTTATTTTATTTTTGACTTTATTTTCTGGAGCAGAAATGCCCTATGAACACAATAGATAACGCAACTTTTATCACTACTTTGCCAATTTAAAGGAGAATTTTAAGTTCCAGGACTTGTTCCAGGGATTTATCATCTACTATATGTATTTAAATGCTTTTCCTTCTAAGAAAAAGCATTGTTTTAACCTCTGAGGATGGACCTCAGATGGATTCAGCTCCCTCCAGTACAGGCAGTTTGGATGAGGTTTTTGGTAAAAGGTAATATCATAGACAATATTTTAGAAATCAGTGATTTGGGGAGAAATTGGCAAGCATAAATTGCAGACACGTGTATCTCTATTTCTGACATCTGTTTGGTATATGTCCTTGACATAGCCCAGAATGATGTTTTAAATCAATTGGACTTAATGAACCGCATTTTTTCCTTTTTTATTAATCAAAACTAATATAGAATAATGACAACTGGAGACGTGTTTTGTCTGTCTGTGGATCTCATGGTAAATTTGTAGAGAATGGTAAAGAAACACTAAGATTGGTAGGAACACGCATCTGAAAGCACCAGAAGAAACTGCAGAGAATACAAGAATGGCACATGATCTTGGCACCTAGAGCAGCAGGTCGCCACCAGAACATCGATTCGTAGTTCTCAAAACAGTCACACTGGGAAAACAAAGGACAGCCTACTACAAAGGACAGACTGTTTACAGCAAACAAGAAAAAGGAAAGTCAGTCAGCAATACTGCCTAGCTCAGAGTCCACGTTCACTGCCAACTCGTGATGGGTAGGAAAAGTAAATGCTAAAAACAGCAAAGCCATGAAATCACAAAGAACTGGGAGATGTTATTGAGGACTCCTTAGCTAGTGTTGCCTATTCTCCATGTTACTGCAAGTGTCCAAACCTGTCCAAACCACTTGCACACATCCATAGCAGTACTTGTATATGGGTATGAGAGAATCAGTGAATGAAATTAAAGAGAAAATGAATATGAATAGGTCAATTTTGTTTAAAATAAAATCACCTGTACAGCGTTCTGAGTTTTGCTGAACAGGCTCTGCAAGGGGAAGGGGGGAGGCAGGATGCTCTGACATTCTCATGGCATGCTAGGCACTCTCAGGTCACTTTTATCTCTCAGAGTGGAGGAGGAGGGACCTTGGTGAGGGCCAGTGACACGTTCACCCTGAAAATGGTGCTGCAGGTTGAGATCACAGCAGGACAGAGCAGAGCCTAGCAGTACAGAAAGGGCATGGGATTGCTTGCTGAAGTTGCAATATCTAATAATAGCCACAGATCGTATACTTCTGTAGCTCTGTCAAGAAAGACAGAGATCCCGGGACAGCTTTCCTCTCTAATCCCCTGGAGCAGCACAGTCCCTTGAGGTTTGTAATTCAAATCCTGCCAGACTGTACAGGGGAGACAAAGTGGCTGTTGGATACTTTGGTCTGTCCTTAAAATAGGAACAAATCTGCTCCCACGTGGCTCCCCATACAGCCTTGGATTGGGGGGAGCGGGTTGCACAGCATCCAAGAGTACTCACAGGGCCTGCATTTCTCTTTTTTCTATTACCCTCCCAAAGCTATAAATTTGGCTCAGGCTACCGAGCTTCAGCAGCAGACAGTAAGCCAAGTTATCCTGATACCCGAGGCCATAAGGCACAAAGACTACCAAGTCAGGCTGACACACAGCAAGAAAAATGTGCAAGTGAGGCCATGCAGCAGACACAGGCAGCAGAGGTGGGTGAGCGGACTGCGGGAAGCACTGGGACACGCACAGTATGTTCGAGCTGCTCTGTGCCATGTAAATGTCCCTGACACATGTACATTTGTTTCTGATGGTGGTCTTTCTGGGTCTTCTGGTGGTCGTTGATAGTCTTCCTCACTACGTTCGCTGATTGAACCCAGTTCTCGCGCATGCTCAGGCTCAGGAGGGATGCTACGAAACAGCTGTGAGAAGGGGCTCTGAAGCTGTCTGGAGGCTATCGATAATAAGAGGGTTTCAGTATTACTTAAAGGTATTAGGATCATAAAATTGTTCACCATTGCCTGCTGTGTGACTGTCGTAATGATGAAGACAGCAGCAAAGCATCACATTCTCAGTATTACCATCCATGGCATTATGAGTATTTTTCCTTTGGTGGAATAGAAAGCTAGCATCATCTCTTAGGCTCACATCAGGAAAACAGTCTGCACAGCTCAACTGCCTGGATGTCCAAGAACAATGCCTGGTTTTGCCCATGCTGCAAGGAGACTGCCTGCGAATGTACCCTTCCCATCCATTTATCTCTATTAATATCCCACTGTGGGATTTCTCATCACATTGGCTATTACAGCTGATTTACTTTAAATAACTAAGACTTATCTTTGGAGACTTTCCTCCAGCAACAGAGGGCCTTAAGCCTTTGCCTAATCTTCCCAGACGCAGCTGCGGAGCAGACTTTCTCATGTCAGCTGTGTGATTCTTGAGAAGTTATAATTTAAAGTGGCAGCACTCCTTATTTAGTCAAAATGTCATTCTCTGATGAAAAATAGAGTCTCTGTAAATTTTCAGTACAACTGTTTGTTTCTAAAATAAGCTGTCATATCTTAATCGACCTGCTGGTTAAGCTGTGTCCTCCAACAGCAATACCTAAATCAAAATGAGATAAAACAGCTTTACTTCAGAGAAAATAATTGTGTGTCAGCATCTAAGCCTTTGTCTTTGCAGTCTTAGAGAACACTAATATGTAGAAGTTATCTTCAAGAACAGGGTTGAAGATGTTTTCATGCTCAGAGAGATGAATATAAGATACCTTTAAAAAGAAATGTCACTGATATCCCTAAAGCTGGGTCATGAAACATTTGTACAAGTTACTTTGATGACAGTATCTTTTGTGACAGTATCAGACAGGACTGCAACACTTGTTTCATGAGTAAACTGACATATAAGTGTGTTTAAATTCAAAAAAGTGGATGACAAAATTCAGCTAAAGGAATGAGGTAAGATAGGTGGCAGGACCTGAGGGCTTCGTCTTCGCTTGCACGAATCTTGGAATCAGAGCTGTTTCCTGCATGCCACTGCTTCTTCATTCTGTGTGGCAGGTAACACGCACACCTATCAGATTTTTCTGCTGGTCATTTTAATTACACAGTTTCCCTTGTACCCCTAATTTCTGCAGCTGTTAGTTGGCTAAAATCACTTATGCATACTGAAACATCATCAAGGCTGGAATAATCTTTGTTAAATTAGGACTAGGGAAAGAGAAAATCTTTTTTTTGTTTTCCTTTCAGTGGCATTGCTGCCAAATTACAATGCCTCTGCACGAGTGTTTGTGCCGGTACACTGGAAGTATGAGGACCACGAAGCCAAAAGTAAGGTGTGGGTCAGGTTTGTAACAAGCTGGAACAGATCGATTTAACCTGCTGTTGAACTGCACTGCACCAGCTGCTGCCTCTCTTCAGTCACATGCACTCATACCTGCATCTGGCTGAGCCAGTTTAAGCAGCTAAACTAGAAGAAAACTAACCCCGTAAAAGATCTTTCTTACAGTGGTTTAATTAAAAATAATAATAATAATAAGTTTTCTGGTGGTTTTGCTCAAACTGGCCCATCAGAGGGTAAAATGAATGGTAGGACTGTGCCTCTGTGCCTGAGGGAATAAGGGATGAAAAAGTCAGGACAGCCTCTTTCAGCAGCAGGTAGCTACTGGATAGATTTGTTGTAGTACAACTCTGCTCCCTTAAACAAGGGAGTAAGTCCGGTGTGTCTCAGACTGAGTAACTCAAAACTGTGATTTAGCCCTCAGTCCTTTCCAGGTGCACCAGGCCTGTACCCAGTTCACAAAGATCTGTTCTCTCTGTCAGTTTTACTTTCAGAGTTACACAAAATAATGTGAACTTTTATGTCTTCCTTCCTGAAACGTGACCTACCAGAGAGCAAAGCCCATTGTGAGGGGCTGTAGTGGCAGTGGGTTCACCATGCAAAAAGCACCTGAGTAACTTGTCTGCTTTTCTGCTACAGAACTTTGCCACTGGGCCCTGGTCTTCCTTAAAATGTGAGGGGAGGAGAAACTGCCTCCTTGCCCATTGCTATGAACAATAGAAACTTTGCAAGAAGTGCTCCAGTGCTTGCACGAACAGCCTTTCACATCTTGGGTCGCTTACTTGCTGCAACCCTCCCCGACTGCCATAGCGCTAGGAACATTATCAACACTTGAACTGCTGACACAACCTCCCTCTGAGACCCGAAAAGGTCACAGGAGAGCACAGTGAGGTAAACAGAAGGGAAAGTAATTGAGAGGAAAAGAATTCAGTTTTGTTCCAAAACAGTCTAACATCACTGCAAGCTGCAATGCTTTGGATCATTAGAGAAAATTATGGCACTTTTATTAGCGCTTTTGGGAGCTCCTAAAAAGTGGAAGTGGATCCTGTTTGAACAGTTTGTCACGCTGTGATTTGAGGAAGTTCAGTTCTGTCTGCATTTGAACACCTGAAATCAAAGTGAAAGAAGCATTTTAACAGCAGGCAAAGACTGCCATTTGGCTTATTACAGAGTCACTAGCAAGAAGTGCACAATTCATGTTGCATTTGAATTTTGGCAAAAGTGAAGCTTCACACGTATTTTATTGGAAAGATAAATGCATGGTAAAATATCAGAACGCTGGTATCTGCGAGCACGATTCCTGAAACTTCATCGTATTGTCACAGCTCTGCCACCGCACCAGCAAGTTCTTGTACATCTGAGGTTGTGCTGCTGCAGATACCCAGAGGTGCCACTGCACTAGCTGAGCAGAGCTTCTCGGCACCTTTTTTTCACCTACACAAGCCAGACATCCTTGTTCCTAAATCCCCTGAAAACCAATGCAGGTAGAAGTTTTTAGAGTACATCTAACCCTCAGAAATAACATTGGGGTCACTATGAAGCTAAGTGTTCATGAACACACAAATTAAAAAGCTGTAAAATAAATTGAATCAATTAAATCAATTAAACATTAAATGGTATCTCCGTTTATATCTAAATACGTGGCAGTGCTTTCTCAGAGGGGAAGAGGACTTCATCTCCTCCCTATCCCTCCCCCTCGAGGTCTGTAAGAACATGTTGGGGTTGTGGATTCCCCGTGGATTTCTCGTTGTGTATTGCAGACTGCCGGATTTACCGGAAGAGATGAGATGATGGGAGGCAATGGGGAACTATGTAGCCCAGAGAGGAATGTGCTTTCCTTCTGTGCTGGGGGTCCTGGCGGACGACAGATTGGCCATGAGCCAGCAGTGTACCCTGGTGGCCAAGACGGACAACGAGATCCTGGCGTGCATTAAAAGGAGCGTGGCCAGCAGGTCAAGGGAGGTGATCCTCCCCCTCTACTCTGCCCTGGTCAGGCCTCACCTGGAGCTCTGGGTCCAGTTCTGGGCTCCCCGCTACAAAAAAGACAGGGATCTCCTGGAAAGAGGCCAGCGGAGGGCCACAAAGATGATACGGGGCCTGGAGCATCTCCCCTGGGAGGAGAAGCTGAGAGACCTGGGTCTGGTCAGCCTTGAGAAAAGAAGACTGAGAGGGGATCTTATCAATGCCTATAAATACCTGAATTGTGGGAGACGGAGGGACATGGCCCACCTCTTTTCAGTGCTCTGTGGGGACAGGACAAGGGGCAGTGGCCACAAAATGGAGCCCAGGCAGTTCCGCACCAACATACGAAAGAACTTCTTCCCGGTGAGGGTGACGGAGCGCTGGGACAGGCTGCCCAGGGAGGTTGTGGGGTCTCCTTCTCTGGAGATATTCGAGGCCCGTCTGGATGCCTACCTGGGCAACCTGCTCTAGGGAACCTGCTTTGGCGGGGGGGTTGGCCCTGATGATCTCTGGAGGTCCCTTCCAACCCCTACAATTCTGTGATTCTGTGATTCTGTGGCCATGCTGTATATTCACCAGTACCCATTTATGTTTGAAGTTCAGGTGTACCGAGAGGGACAGATTGGGTGTGCAGGGACTTTGGTTTTCCACTTGAGGGTGCTGTCCAGGCTGACACAGGGCACACGCAGGGTGTCCAGCACATCACAACCAAAGAGATCGATGACAAACTGACCACCAGATCTGGTCAGAGATTTATTTGGACTCGACAAACAGAATTCCAAAGGGTGACTCTTTCATAGACTATAAGCAGAGGAACTGTTCAACATCTGGCCCATATTAAGCAGCTAGCGGATAAATGATCACATTCAAACTACCAGTTTTTCTTACTCATAGATATATTGTAATATAAATAATAAAATGGGTTTGTCAGCCTGTTTTAAAGTTATTTTTAAGTACCTCAAATCCTAATTATTTTCTGAAAAAAATCAAAGAAGCCTGATATTTAGAGACTGCATGTCCCTCTTTGTGTTCCAGACCCCTTTGGATGTCTCGAGGTGCATACTATAAAAAGACCGGTAACTTTTAAGTCTTTAAGGGAGCACCCTCTACAGTCACAATGAGGGGCACTGTTCAGCACTCACAGTCAGAGTTCAAAATGAGTCATAATTTATATAAAAGACAAGGTATGCACAGGTCGTGTCCCTGTGCACCAGGGCTCCTCACCAAGGCTTTGTGTCCTGAATTGCTTTGGGGCATTGAGGTTTGTGCTGTGTTTTGATGATGGCCCTGTGTGCCGGTGACTCTGGTGATTAAGCAAAAATTTCTGTTCTGAGCAGTGTGACTCATATTCCACCTCTGTAACTGAGGAAGTCACAGCTAACCAGGGTGAGGGGGTGAGAAAGACAAATAACACCCCGAGCAAAGCCCCTTCCTTTGTTCCAGCGTTTTTAAACATTTCTGTTTTATTTACCCTCTGCTCTGAAATTAGCAGATTTTTGCCCAAGGAAGGCCCAATCCAAGTCCTTTGGAAGTCAGTGGGAGCTTTTCACTCATGTCAGCAGGCTTTGGATCAAACCCAGAAAAGCTGGATTTACAATACAAAGACTGCTGGTCAAGCACTGTTTTAAATTGGTTTTGATGATGCCATTCAACTAGCTACAGGAACACTAATGCATGTAGGAGCATTGGGGTCCACCCAAGGGAATATGATATGGCTAGAGATTCCTGACGTTATTACTCCAGGGCCCAAATACTTTGTGCAAATATTCACCAGTATATTTGTACAGATGCTAGTACATTCATGGCAATCTGGAGCAGAAACCATTTTCAAGCCATCAGTCAGTTACATGCTTGACTATGTGTTGCTTGATTGGAACTGAGCATGTGAAATACAATCGGTAAGCAAAAAAAACTTTAACAAGTGACTAAATTTGATTTTAAATTGTTAACAGCTCTATCTACACAGGTATTTATAGCTATATTTATCAAAACCATACTGGCTACAGCTTTAGAAAAGTCTGGAAATAAAGAACTGATAGAAAGTGTTTTAGTAAGATGAGAGAACAGTCTTAAGTGCTCCAAGAATGCATTATAGCACACTGGCAAACAATAATAGTACACATGATCTGTACTCCCAAGACTTGAAAGCAAGAATGATGGGGTGGAATTTTTTTTGGCCTACGTAATTCAGGAGGACAGAATAGATGAGCTTAACATTTTTTTTTTCTGGCCTTAAAATCTACCCAGCTGTATTGCAGTGATTCCAAAGCTGTAGCCCACTGCATTAGCTCTTTCTCCTTGTTTTGACTTGCCTCATCAAGAGGCTGAAATAACATGTAGTACTCAACCCTTGTTTTATCATATAAAGGGCAGCTGCAATTTGCTGAGGGACTTTATTCTGTCTCTTTTCTTATAATGTTTATGAAGAAAATACTGGGTTAAACTAACCAGGTTCACTGTTGGCAAAAGAAACATGGAACTGCAGAAATGGGCTCCAGCATCATCTATTTAAACTTTTATAGGCTGCTGTATGTCCTGCTTGATGCACAATGTCTGGATTTTAAAATACAATGGCATGTCCATACTTTCATATGTGTGCATTTTAGAATGTATTTTTACACAAGTGATAGAGCAGGCATGAAATTAGCAGATCCATTATAAAGAGGTCTAGGAGAGTATTGGAAGTAAAAGAGGTAACTAGCGAAAGAAAAGGGGGAAGCATGTATGATGAGAAAAGGAGCAGGAGCTGGTTTGTAAGGGCAGTGGCAGGATGGCTGCCATTCCATCAAACTGCAGCAGGAGCAGGAGTCTCATGATGAAGATTCCCATGACACCTTCCTTATCTTTTAGTTTGCTCTTGTGAAAAGTGCATATAAAGTAATAGTTAGGCTAATTCATTAGCATCTAATTCTCACTTTGACAGCTATAAATGGCACCATGCAAAGAACAGTATCGACATGCAGTGAAAGCTCAGAAAATAAGGAAGTCGGTGGCTTTGTTCTGGTGGTACTCCATCTGTATTAGGGCTGCCATGGCATGTATGTCCTAGCACAGTTGTCCCTTCCAGCTCATGACACCTGCTTCTCTTCCTAGAGACATTCGTTCCCTCTTGGGGAAGGCAAACAGGCCAAATTTTCCTTTAATGTTGAAACACACATGGACATTTCTGTAATGGTCCTGTCACCTCCTAGGTGCATCACTCCTGGCAAGGCTCATCCAGGGTCACCAGAACCAGCCTCTCCTCCCTTGCTGGTACCCCCACACTCTCTTCACATCCTGGCCCCTGCAGGCCTGGGTGCCCCGCTTGTGGCTTTGGGTGTCCATCATTATGGTTTTGGGTGTCCATCAAACGGCCACAAGTTGTGCCTGGGGAGATTTAGATTAGATATCAGGAAAAATTGTTTCTCTCAAAGAGTGGTCAGGCACTGGAACGGCCTGCCCAGGCAGGTGGTGGAGTCACCGTCCCTTGCGGTGTTCAAGAAGCGTCTGGACAAGGTGCTGAGAGATATGATTTAGTAGCTTAGTGGGTAGTATTGGTGACAGGAGGACAGTTGGACTAGATGATCTGGTAGGTCCTTTCCAACCCTGTTTCTATGATTCTATGATCAAAGCCCTCCGGCCTCTGGGAGACGCTTCCCCGCGGGGCTCAGCACAGGACCATCCCACTCGGGTCACGGAATGGAATCATTAAGCTTGGAAAAGACCAACCGGGACCTCCCCACGGCAGCTCCCCGAGGCCGGGAGGCCAGGCCCGGCCGCCGCCCGGGGTCCTCCCCGCCGCGCTGGGAGAAGCGCCCGGCCCGGCCCCGCCCCGAGGCCGCCGCCTCCTCATCGCGCCCGGGGGCAGGCAGAGCCCGGACGCCGCTCGGGTCTCCGCGGAGACCGGGACGGCGCCGCCCCGGGGGAGAGAGAGAGAAAGAGGGGGCCGGGGAAGTGTCCGGGGGAGGTGGAGGTGAGGGGCGGGTATGGCCCGGCGGGGGCTGGCGGGGGAGCGGGCGGCAGGTGGCGGCTGAAGTAGCGGCGGGAGCCCGCGGGGCCGGGGGGAGAGTGCGTGAGCGCTGGCGGAGCGGGGGCTGCGGGGGACGGACGGTGCCTGGCGGGGGAGCGGGCAGTGCTTGGGGGGCGAAGCGACAGTGCCGGAGGCTTTCCGGGGTCAGGTACCCGCGCAGCCGGCCGTGACCGGAGGGGTGGCGGGGGCGGAGGTGAGGGGCACCGGCTGTGCCGGGCCCGAGCAGCGGGCGGCGGCCCCTGTGTGGCCGGGGGAGTCGCCGTCACGGTGCGAGGATCTGCTGAGGCACGGGTTCCTGCTGGGGCTGCAAGGAGCAGCCAAAAGGGTGCCCTCATGGCACCCCCCCCCCCGCCCCAGCAGAGCCGTGCTGTGGGAAGAGCTGGGAGGATCCGTGTCTCACCTGCTGCTGGTGGAGTGCTGGTCGGCCTGCTGCTGGCTGCCCGTCCGGAGGGAAAAGAAAAATCCTTCGTGCCATTCCGCTGTAAAAGGAGAGCTTTCCATTCTTCTGGTGTAGCACCGCCGGTTAGTGTGAAATCAGCGCAGAAATAAGGGGTGGTATTGAGCTGTGTTTGCGGTGAAGAAGGTCAGAGCAGGCAATTGCAATGGTACATTTTGAGAAACCATTCTGTCTTCCTGTAGGTAGCTGCTGTAGGTTCACTCTTAACCCTTTGCATGGAAGGAGGATGAAATTAAAGAAAAAAATTTATTGCTGGTAATGAAAACTGTTCCCAGAAAGAAAAAAAAGGCAAAGCTGGCCACGGGTCTTCATGAATACGTTTATAAATCTTTTATAACAGTAAATGATTTTTAAAAATGATTTATTTGTTCATCAAAATTCAAGTAGTAAAATAAAAAAAAAAACAGCTTAGGCTAAAGTTGAAAGAAAAAAAATAAGTTTTAGATTGCAGTTTGCACTTCTGAAATCATTTAAAGCCAGCTTGTATGGTAAGTTTATGAGGCAGTGGCAGTTCAGTCTGAATCAAGTTAGGTATCAGAGCATGAAATGAATGTTTCCAGGGTAGATGATGACGAATTATATGAATTCAGACATCTGAATTCTAGCTAGCAAGATTTGAATATGGTTACTTTCTTACCTACACCTTTATCTACATCTGAAGATAAAATTTTCTTGTTTTGCAATTTTAACGTGAAGTCTTATTTAAGTTTTGCAAAAGTCAGACAGAAAGTGTGTTTGAGGGGACGAACATGGAGACTTCTGTCCTCCAAAGGAGCCAGTCTTTCTTCTGACTGACCAGAGACAACTGCAAGATATGAAAATGTGCTGGTGACTCATCTATCTGCAAGCTCAAGTTTATCAAGATATTTAGGAGATGTACGGAGACTTAGAAACCCAAAGGAGCCTTTTTTTTTCGATTTCTTTGATATTGTTAACCCAAGGCTGTATGTTGGAAACAATCAGACTGTGATATGCTGATGTTTCAGTGCATCAAAGAAGCTGGCAAAACTGAACAGTGCATCTGATATTAAGCCAAAATTTCTCTTTATCTAGAATCAATGCTACTCAGTGAGGAATACCTGTTCTGGGTAGCTGTAACAAACTGATGAAATTCATATAAAATATTAATTTTATTAATTCCCTTCTTCTGTTAGAATTGCATTAAGGAGATAAAGCAAAGAGAAGAGATTACTCAATTTGATAGTTGCTTCCGGCAGGAAGGAGAGCAAATATATGCAGTGAAAAGTAATTATTACATTGCCATTCCATTGCAGTCCACCTGAGTCCACAGAAACTAGATTTATTATTGTAGCCTATCACTCACATAATTCAGAGAGACTCAGCTTCTCTGTTCATGAGTGAAAGATTAGATTTCTGCTGCAATCTCTACAGGCAGTGGTTGAGGAATTAATGATATACTTCAGCTCTAATCCAAATTAAAAATGTCCCTTCTGGGCTGGTGCTTTTTCCGCTTGTTCTTAGAGGATGTCTAAGGACACCCTAGTCTACAAAGAAATGAAGACAGTGGTGGTGCTTGAGGGTGTCTAAGCTATCCACTCTTTCCTCCCAAGTTTACCTGGGGACACTCAGTGACCTGTCTGAAGTCTGAAGCCCAGAAGTTGGGGCTTCACTTGAGGAAGTTCTTTTTCTTCTCTGCACAAGGTCACAAGCTTGATGGAAGGCATTTTTATTGTGGTTTTGAAGGTTACTTGTGGTTTTCTGACATCCTTTTCTATTCAGAATTTAAATAGTATTTGGTCCGAAGGAGAGAGCAAGTTCTGAAGAGTCAGTATCACAACAATAGCCAATCTTCTATAGACCTAGTGGTGTCCAGTAAACACAAGAATCACTTTATCAGTCATTCCTGAAATTGAGTGTGTTTTTGAAAGACGATTGATGTGGATTATGTTCCTGAGCCTAAGAGGGCTCAATGTGGATTATGTTCCTGAGCCTAAGAGGGCTCAAGAAATAAAAAAAGGGTTCAGGAAAGTCTAATAGCTTTCTGTTCTTTGAGATAGATACCCCTGTTAAAAGTTCAGCTATCTTTTGTTCATAGAATCATACAATGATTTGTGTTGGAAAGGACCATCTAGTCCTTCCCCCCTGCCATGGGCAGGGACATCTTTCACTAGATCAGTGAATGTTATGGATGAACAACTTCTGGAAGCGCTCAAGGCCAGGTTGGATAGGGCTTTGGGCAACCTCATGTCTTACCACCCTCATAGTGAAGATTTTCTTCCTTATATCCAATCTAAATCTACTCTTTTTTAGTTTAAAACCGTTACCCCTTGTCCTAACACTACACACCTTTGTAAAAAGAATCTCTACATCTTTCTTATAAGTCCTCTTTAAGTATTGAAAGGTTGCAATAAGGTCTCCCCAGTCTTCTCTTTTCCAGGCTGAACATCTCCAGCTCTCTCAGTCTTCCTTCGTAGGAGAGGAGTTCCAGCCCTCTGATCAGTTTTGTGGCCCTCCTCTGGACCTGCTCCAGCAAGTCCGTGTCCTTCTTATGTTGGAGGTCCCAGGGCTGGATGCAGTACTCCACATCAGGTGTCAAGAGACTGAAGTAGAAGCAGAGAATCACCTCTCTCAGCCTCCTGGCAACTCCTCTTTTGATGCAGCCCAGGATACAATTGCCTTTCTGGGCTGCAAGCACACACTGCTGGCTCATGTTGAGTTTTTCATCCGCCCATACCCCCAAGTCCCTTCTCCACAGGCCTGCTCTCCATCCACTTGTCACCTAGTCTGTACAGATGTTTGGGGTTGCCCTGGCTCAGGTGCAGCATCTTGCACTTGGCCTTGTTGACCTTCATGTGTGCCCACTTCTCAGGCCTGTCTGGATCACACTGGATGAAATCCCTTCGTTCTGTTGTGTCATCTGCAACGCTCAGCTTGGCATCATCTGCAAACTCACTGAGGGTGCGCTTGATCCCACTGTCTATGTTGTTAATTAAGATATTAAGCAATATCAGTACTGGCCCCAGTACAGACAGACCCCTGAGGGGAACCATTCACAACTGATGTCCACCTGAACATAGAGCTGTTGACTGCAACTCTGGCTGCGGCCATCCAGCCAATTCCTTGTTCATCGGCCAATTCCAGTCCATCAAATCCATCTCTCTCCAATTTAGAGACAAGGATGTTGTGTTGGAGTGTATCAAAGACCATAGAGAAGTCCAGGTAGATAACATCGCTCGGTCTTCCCTTGTCAGCTGACATAGCAGACCTCCATCATAGAAGGCCACCAGATTGGTCAGGCATGATTTGCCCTTGTTGAAGTCATGATGGCTGTCTCAAATCACCTCCTTGTCTTCCATATGCCTTAACATTGCTTCCAGGAGGATCTGATCCACGATATTCCCAGGCACAGAGGCGAGGTTCACTGGTCTGTATTTTGCATGGTCTTCCTTTCTACCCTTTTTTAAAGCCAGTGAGATGTTTCCCTTTTTCCCCTCACTGTGGACTTCACCTGACTGCCATGACTGGTTCACATGTTGGTCCACACTATCATAGATTTGGGAACACATGTAATATGTAAAGAAAGACCTGAAAATAAATTTCTACCTGTAGCAGGACATTTTGACAGCTCTTACTTCCATGTAGATGGGGAGTTCGATCCTTTCCCACGTACAGCTTCTCTGTTGTTCGTAACAGTACATTGACAGATGCCTTCTAGAGAGATTAAAATGTATTTTGTTGACTGATCTAACCAGGGAAAGTCTGGTCATTATCTGAACGTTTCTGAGAAAACCGTGAGTCCTTGTGCCCTAAGTTTTTAGTAGCATTATGTAGCAAGTAGAAATAAAGACGGTCAACAGTACGAGAGTATTTAGAATAAGCCTATATATCTGGAAACTCAGAAACCTAAGTGAATGTTCGTACATCAGTTGTCAAACAAATTTTACCTAGGTCTTCGTTTGAAAATCTCTTTTTAGAATGAACTAAACAGAAGAAACCGCACCTGTATCAGAAGGATAATTCCAGCTCCAGTTAAAAGTCTTTCTCCCAGATGTAGACGTTGTATTGAGATTTACCTCAAGGCAGCAATTAAGAGCTGTGGCAGATGAAGATGCATTCTTAATTCCTTGGACAAATGTGTCATTTTTCTTGCTACTTTATCACTCTGCTAATTCTTCCTTGAACAGAAATATGATCAAGCTAGGATGTACCATCCATCTTTATTGTATGCAATAAAGAATACACCTGTTTTTGCGTGCTTGTTGTTGACAAGGTCCTTTAGAAACACAATATTATGCGACGACAAGAAAACTATAACTGTTTTCTAAATTTTTCTGTATTGTAACACCAGCTTCTAAAATCTTCTAGAAACTTCCCATGCAAAGTTTTTGGGGATAAATTTGCTTTCTGGCTCATAGATTTAGACAAGTTCATATTTTCTGAAATATGTAAAGCTGAGGACAATGCTTCACAGACTAGTGAAAGAACAGAAAATCTCTGTAGCAGATGGTAAGGCTATAGCCATGTAGACATAGCTCCGACTTTTGCTTATTTTACAACTGGTTTGTGACCGCTGCTTGCAACAGATTCTAACATCCATCCTCTAGCAGCTGAGTTGCCGTGTTAAGACTTCAGAAGCAATTATTTAAAATGAAAGATCTCTCAGGGAATTTTAAAATCTTAATTCATAGCCATCTTCTCTCTAAGAGGATAAAATGCAGCAAGGGTGTTATCATGTACTCTTGGTTTTTCCAAGTCAAACATGAGTAAGGGAAGGTCTTGTAAGCTTCCTACTCACCTCTAGGAGAAATATGGGAGGAATACAGGTAGAGTGATGTGATGCTGAGGGTCACTGCAATTTATTTGAATATGTACACTCAGAATTTACTTTCGGCTATGTATATAGAATATTTAAGCGCTTGTTTTTTTTTCAGGTTCCTTTTCCAGAGGTCAATAAGGACTTGATGACATGAATCCAGATATTACCAGGTATGATGTAGCAGTTGGAGGTTTTTATTGTTCAGCAGAGATGTTTTCTGCAGCACTACAGTTTGATCAGATTGAGGTCAATGATAAATGAATACCTTTGTCCTGCCACAAGCCACTTGGGCTTCTCTTCCCTATCTTGTTTAGCCTGCACAAATGATTTTGAAACCATGTGGTGAATTGCGCCGAGGAACTGGTGTGGGGGGAAATCAACCCAAGTAAAAAGAAAAAAAATGTTTTAACCCAAATGTTTCTCTCAGCCTGGTTCACTGTGAGGCCTCACAAATAGTTATGCTGAGTACAGGCAGGCTGTAGCACAGAAATGGGAGTGCTTGTCAGGAACGGGTGGAGGCCCGGGGCCTACTCTCAGTTGGCAGCGTTGGGTTCAGTTGGCAGTGTTGTTAACGCTTTATGTTCAGTTATCAAAAACCTGTGACAGCAGAAGAGTCTCTTCACTCTGGACAGAGCAGGAGATTCATTTCAAAGTTGAATCTCTCCACCCATTGATATAATCTTAAAGGAAACGTCTGCTTCCTCCCTCGCTGTGGTCACCTGTGCTGCAGTCTGGCTTTGTTCAGGTGAAAGCAAATTCACAAGAGGGAAGATTTTAAAATTTCAGAGGACTAACATCCACAAATCAAAACAAATAGTCTGTCTTGTTTTCTGTACTGTGGGCACTGATTAACTTATATTTGCCTTTGAAATGCTGAAGATTGAGTCCATAACTCACAGCACTATCTGGAAGATCACTTTTTTTTCTTCTTTTAATTTTAACTCTTTTAATGCATCCAAACATTACTGTGATAGAACAAGTTCACACTAAAATCCAATGTAAACAGATGAGAGCAGTTTTGAGCTGACTCTACTTCAGCTGTGAAGTAGATAGTTTCTAGATGGTATATAGCCTGTTGATAAGAACAAAATTGTAATGAGATTTCCAGAGTCAGGACAGTTTATTGTACCCTATGTTTTATCTCATGCTTGTATTCCTGATGTCCATTCCAAATTTATTTCCCGTAGCAGAAAACCCATGCCTTTACCTGAAGAGAAAGGGGAAAGCAAGTGTCTTTATCTGACACAAGAATGTACTTAAAAACAGATCACGTAATTATTTCTTACTAGTAAACTGAATTGTTCTAGTTAATATATTAATTGAGTGCTGCAGGCACGTCTGCAATGTAACATGTCACAGGTGTGGAATTTATGCGATGCTTTTGATTGCAATGCAACATGCTGCAGGTTGTGTTGTAAAACCTCCAGCTAACACCGTCTTTAGATCCGGAGTGCATCTGATGAACGGGTGTATAGGAAACTCTACCAAGAGCTGGGGTACTGCATACATAGTGCAGGTTCTTGTAGTGTTATGTTGGGTTTATCAGTTTCAGGAGCTGTTACCCAGCCTGGGCTGATGTCTGTTAAAAAGCTACCATAAAGCTACCAAAGCTAAGCTGAGCAAGCCAATGCTCTCCACCAGGTACATCCTTTCTATCAGAAGAAGGAGACAGAGCTACTCTCCTTGGTCCTGCTAGACACTCATGGGCCAGACCTCACACACAGGCTTTCTAGCTTTGGGCTGTTTTCCTCAGATTGCTGAAATATATTGCAGGTCTTTGTTCCACATCCTTGACTGTCCTTCTGTTTGAAGTAAAGGCTTTAATTTTATTGTGGGTCTCTATTACATATATTTATATATCACAGAATCACAGAATCATCTAGGTTGGAAGAGACCTCCAAGATCACTTAGTCCAACCTCTGACCTAACACTAACAAGTCCTCCACTAAACCATATCACTAAGCTCTACATCTAAACGCCTTCTAAAGACCTCCAGTGATGGTGACTCCACCACTTCCCTGGGCAGCCCATTCCAATGCCTAACAACCCTTTCGGTAAAGAAGTTTTTCTTAATATCCAACCTAAACCTCCCCTGGCGCAACTTTTGCCCATTCCTCCTCATCCTATCACTGGGCACATGGGAGAATATGTAATATATGAAAAAAAAAAGAAAGAAAGAAAAAAAAAAACTTGAAAGAGGGCAACGGGCTCTGTTTGGGTTATTTTTCTGTAACAAGGGTTATTTTTACGCATTGGGGTACTGTCAGAGTTTTTCTGGGGAACTGCTTCCTTATTGTCCATCTGTCTTCATACATATGTGAAAGATAACCGCCTTCTGAAGGATTTGAAAGATGTTATGCCAGAGATTGTTTTTAATATTTTTAAACAAAAGATCATTGGGTTTTCTTGTTTTGTTTTGTTTTGTTTTTCTGTTTAGAGATGATACTAAAGAAAAAACTTGAAATCAGAATTCCTGAAATAATTAATATATGATTTATATTGTGAAGTTATTTTCCCCCAGTAATTACGTCGATTTGTGGTGAACTGAAGAAAGCAGAAGGTGACCCTGAGTATCTGTATTTTAAAAATAAACCCTGAGCTCAGCTAACATGAATCAGGGCTGTGCTGTGACAGCCAGAGATGTTAACTTTGTACAGGGAAATCGAAATGGCTGTGGCTGTCACTCTGGCCTGGGTTGTGTTCACTTATCCAGTCACTGTAACTGGTGGAGGTGTGATTGTCTCAGCTCACATAGTTAATATTCAATTTTTTTTTAATAAATATCATCATACAGTAGATTGCATTACTCACTAAGCAGTAATGATTGTGAAAAGTGAGTCAGTTCTTTTAGTTGTGGAGAAAGGGAAATCTTTCTGTTGGTTGCTGTTTCTCAGACAATGTTTTAAATGTATTTTGCTTTTGCTGTAAAGTTGGGAATGTAGATGCTATTCTCAGATAAAGTTTTAGGTTTTGTGTTTTGAAATGAAAGAAAAATAATGAAAACGTACTAGTTTTAGAAGTATAAGGGTGTCATTTTTAAAATCTTAATTTTAGTAATTAAAATTTCATTTTTCTCTCTAAGCCTTGAAACAGCCTGGGGAGTTTGTGGGAACAAATAACCTGGGAAACTGATGGAACTGTTGATACTGAAATTCAAAGCCAGCTGGTAGAAAGTAATTAAAGCTTGTGTGTTCCCTGCGTGAGGGAGGAGAATGGAGATTGTGTGAAAAGTTATGATCTGCATCTGTAGGTGTGCTGGGTTATAATAAAGGATGCCTCCCTCAACCTAATGCAAACAAACTCACCTAGCATGGAATGATAGATAAGCACTTTTCTAGTCTCTGTTGGCATTCAAGACGATCCAATTCCACTTTGATCTTTGCTAGATCTGTGGCACAGAAGTCACATGTATTTGTTCCTTTGTCTTCCCGTTTCCTTATTATCACAACTGTTTCTCTCATTTTGTCTGAAGATTAGCAGTTCAGGAGTTCAGTGCTTCACTTAGCTGAATGTTTGTTATTGCTGGGGTGATAAATGAGAAACACATATTTGGGGAAATGCCCCATTTGTGGCAGAGTGAAGGATGACATAGGGCTTGACTCACTGTAGGGACTGACTGTACAAACGAGCAATGGTGAAGCTTTGGACTGCAGGGCAGTAGGAACTTTGGATGATGCTGGAGATGAAGACCTTCTGAGAGCTGCTATAAACTGTGCAGAACCAACCATGTGGCCAGAGGTGGCAGAACAGAGGAGGAAAGCCTTTCTGTTCCGGAACAGAACACAAACACCCTTCTGCCAAAGGTGATTCCTAGAGAACAGACCAGGAGAGGGCCATCAGTCCAGAACCATACCACTATTTGCTTTGTAATGTGCTTTGGAAGTGCTGAAGAATCAGATGACACATTGGACAAGCATTGCATTGTCACATGAACTTATGTGAAAAAGACTTCGATGAGGGTTGTGCAGGATTTTAATTCTTCCTTTCAAATCCTGATAAATATGGTTACATCAAGATGTTTGAAGATGTGACTTAAGTATGGCCTAAGACTTGGAAACTTGAACCTACTACCTTCTATTTGTTTTTCACAGTTTTTCAGTTTCACAGTTATAATTAAAAGTTTTGAGGCCTGATCTGTAATTGTTGAGTAACAGGAATAGTGATAATCAATTGAAAAATTTCATTTGGCAGCAGAAAAGATGTCTGGGGTATGTATCATATTGAAAGGTATGAGCACATAGTTCCCATTTCTCCAGCATCCAAACATCATGCACAGGAATTTAGGTTATAAGACAAGAACTTGCCTTTGGAAGAGTTTTGTGGATTTCACATAGCTGTCATTGTTACAGGCTTAAAATTTTGAGCCTTACCCAGTGTGTATTCTCACAGTGTGTGATTTCTTTTATTTTCTGTTTCCCTCCAAAACCTGTGAAAATGTCTCTATCAGCGTACAAACTACTTGTTTGTACAGTCTTTGGGGATAAGTAAGCTTAGAGAGCTATTCGGCAGTTTTTTACTGTCTCTTAACTCAGTTTGAAGGAAGATGGCTCTCTAAGACTCGCCTTACTCTTGCTTTGTGTGTTTTTGGTGAATTGAGAGAAAGGAGACAAGCAGTTACGATTGAAATAAGTTTCCTCTTGATTTCTTAATGTGATCTCCCAGCCTGAATTCTTAGCTTTCTGTGGCCTGAGTCTAATAACTTGATTTTCTTCCTTAGTTCTCTCAAGTGATGTAATCCAGTGAGTCCTATTTCTACAGAAAGACCAGAGGAAATACCAAGCATTAGAAGAAAGAATGAAGGAAAAATATCCAAAGAAATTGCTGAGTAGCTGGTCTGGATTTTATAAGTGCCTCCTTCTTGCGTTTTACATTTGTAAATGTATGCTTTCAAGAAACACACATAAAGATGGTAATACCTGTGTATATATTTTGGAGGGTGTTCTAGCTGGTACTTTGGATGCCTGAGTTGCCTTACTTGGATACTAGTAGTGTCTGATGTTCTTGCTAAGAGGTAGTATGCGTGTAGTCTTCTACGCAGTGATGGTAAAACATGATTTTCTTCACTCAGAGGGTGGTGAGGCACTGGAACAGGATGCCCATAGAAGCTGTGGATGCCCCATCCCTGGAGGTGTTCAAGACCAGGTTGGATGAGGCCCTGAGCAACCTGATCTAGTGGGTGGCATCCCTGCCCATGGCAGGGGGGTTGGAGCTAGGTGATCCTTGAGGTCCCTTCCAACCCAAGCCATTCTATGATGATTCTGTAGTGTTCTTATGCCTCACCAAAACAATCAGCATGCAGGGTTCTTTTGTTGAAAAATTGTTTGTAAAGTTAGCATTCAGTAGCAGAATAATGATTGTTCCAAACTGTCAGGAAAACAAAGTTGATGTTACCTCACCCCACCCTGGAAGTAAAAAAGGAACATTATTTCATTTAATAGTAGAGACCCGGGGTAAGTGCCAGACAGAGTCTGCAAAGGTCTTCAGCTTTCGTCTCTGCTGCTTTTTATGCTGGTAACTTAACATACCACTTTATTTTTGTGACTTGTTTGACTAACAGGTGCTGCGGTTCAACATGAGTTTCAGACTTAGTAGGGAAGCATCTCCAGGGGTCTGGAGAAGCAGTATGGACGAAACAGCCATGATATTATTTCTAACTGCATGTAAGGATGACAAGTTCTTGTGTTTTTTTTTATGATTCAGGAGGGTAGGTTTTGGCTTGTTTGGGGATCTGTTTGGCAGGATCTCATGAGAGACTGTCTTGGCAGGTAAAGGGGTTGGACAGCTGGTTGGTCTTCAAGGACAACCTCCTCTAAGCACAAGCGTAGTATATTCCAACATGCAAAATGTCAAACAAAAACGGCAGGAAGCCAGCAGGGATGAACATGAAATTGTTGATGGAGCTCAAACACAGAATAAAAGTATCAGGAAGGTGGAAGTGGGAGTGGCATGCAAGAATTGAGATAGGAAAGTCAGAGCTATGTTGGAGCTAGGGATGCGAAGGGCAAAGAGAAGGGCTTCTTTAAGTACACTGTCAGCAAAAGGAATGCTAAGAAAAATTTGGGCTCACTGTTAGAAGTACCTCCTGACCAAAGACCTGGAGGAGCCTGAGGTCCTTAGTGCCTTTTTTGTTTTTGTTTTTTCCCGGTCAAACCAGTACTTGGTTTTTACTGAGTAAAATCAAGGAATCTTACTCATCCACCTCAATAAGGGATAATAGAGTGAGAAGAGCTGTCTGATTTGCATTCTGACGTGGATGACTGACATCAGCCTGTAAGCTGTGTTGTCGGTCAGACCTGGCAGTCTACTTTGGAGTCAAGAAGTCAGAGAAGCCTAACAACCAAGAAGCTGGCAAGCAGACCACAAGGTATGGCAATTAGTAATTTATATTGGCTAAGGAAGAAGAGAGTATTGTTCTCTGGAGAACTAGGTAGCCAAGTTTTTCTATTTGCTAGATGCTGATTTGTAGCTTCTAGCACTTCTTTTGTGTTTTTATGCTTTTTCTGGGACAGGGGACTCCCAAAAGAGGGTGTAAATGAAAATTTTTGCCTTTGAACAGAGCAGCACATGACCAGCCCACACTGAAGCATGAGGTAGAGCTAAAGCTGGTGAAAAGTTGGAAAGTTTAGGAACCAAAGCAGCACAACCCAGTTTTCGCAGTGGGTTGAAAAGAGATGTTTTCTTAGTCAGAGGGTTGTGGAGGCAAATTTGCCATTCTACTTTTAAAACTATGAGTGAAAATTTAAGCTTCTGTTGGACTAGTAATGGAAGTAAACAAATAGAGAAAATCAGTTCAAAAAGATGAGTTGCAAAATTAATTTATTCTTGAGTGGGCAGCAGACATGAAATAATTTGGTAGGAGATATCAGCTGGTAGATCCAAGTAAGAACGTCTGAAAGCCAGGAAGTTGAGTATAACTGGTCATTGGTGGCAAGACAAGGCTGCATAAATCATTTCAAGTTTTCAGCCAGCTTCCAAACAACAGAATGTGGAGAACAAAGTCTGGATGGTGAGAGTAAGCCTGGGAGAACTTAGTGTTGATGATTACAGAAGGAAGATTTTGTTGGTTTTTTTCATTACTAGCCAAAGTTGGAAAAGTCTTATTTCACACACACACACAAAAAAAAAAAAAAAAAAAAAGGAGATTTTGCCAGAGCTTGAGGTTTTAGAGAAAAGAAAAGCTCATTCAGAATCACAAGAAAAAAAGATGAGAAAGCTGTGGAACATAGGAGAAATTAGGCAGAATCAGCTGAAGGTAAACAGAGGTTCATACTCTAGATTCGTACTAGAATCCCAGAGCAAGCAGTCTTACAATAATCTCCAAAAGAAGTTCAGAGAAATGGTGGTGTAGAGGGTGATAGCTTTTGTAGGAAAGATACTTTGACAAATAAAATGAGGAGAAGGCATACCAAGAGAGTGAAGGTTAATAAATTGTTCATGGACTGGTACCATAAGGAAAGATTTTGATTTTTTTTTTCCATCAGAGGACATTCTTAGGCATTGTTTTTAATTAATAAATTTCAGCTGAGTCCCTCGGACACTGGCAGGCTGTTGTTAAATTCACTTGTTAGATAAGGAAAGCTTTAAATTAAAATGGGAAAGAACTAACAGAGGGAAAAGGGAAAGAGAGTGATCTCTGGGAAAGGAAACATTGATAAGATGATATCAGAAAGCAGGTATATCCCCAGGGATGAGGGAATGGAAACAAACATATCCAAGCTGAGATAAAATTTGAAAAGTTTAATGTATTCCCTTAAGGCAACTAGAACTTAGGTAATCTTTGTCTCAGCATGCTGAAAATAATAGTATATGTACTTAAGAATATTTGAGCAAAGATTTTTTTTTGCCTGTACATTTTTAATAAATTGACAATACTTGAAATATGTTAGATGGAAAAATCATCCCACCAACTGTAATCCCAGTATTGTGATCCTAATGTGAAATTGGGGGCAGAAAACCTTGGAGACTGAGATGAAGACGTTAAAGGTAGCATGGGTGCAGAAAAGATGGCCTATGTCATGTTAGCCGAAGCTTTCTTTGATAAAATTATTTCTCTATAAGGGAACTGCAGTAAATTTCACATCTGAACTCATAATTTATGTAACTGTAACAAGTAGTTTGATGGGGGTATTTAGGGACATGTTTTAGTGGGTGATATTGGTGGTAGGGGGATGGTTGGACCATGTGATCCTGGAGGTCTTTTCCAACCTTAATGATTCTGTGATTATGGGAAGCATCAAATAGGTAGGAAACTGTTTAGAAAAGCTATTGGGAGGGAATCGACCTATGGAATTTTTGAATAATTGATTTCTTAGCTAAATTAGCTGAAGGTTCAAATGCATAACATATAATGATAACCCAAATTTAGAAAGTATGGACAAGTGCAGGACTGGAATACAATGGCTCTTCCTATTTGAAGTAACAGGGAACCTTTATGAACATGCATAGGACTCTGTTTCTACACCCCAGCTGCCTCTGGAGAGCAGTGAAGGGGAGACAGACCTGGGGGTCCTGGTTGCCAGCAGGATGACCATGAGCCAGCACTGTGCCCTTGTGGCCAAGAAGGGCAGTGGCATCCTTGGGTATATCAGAAGGGCTGTGGTTAGTAGGTCGAGAGAGGTTCTCCTTCCCCTCTACTCAGCCCTGGTGAGACCACATCTGGAATACTGTGTCCAGTTCTGGGTCCCTCAGTTCCAGAAGGACAGGAAACTGCTCGAGAGAGCCCAGCGCAGAGCCATGAGGATGATGAAGGGAGTGGAGCATCTCCCTTACGGGGAGAGGCTGAGGGAGCTGGGTCTCTTTAGCTTGGAGGAGACTGAGGGGTGACCTTATTAAGGAGGTTACGCTTAAATATGAGACAAAACTTTTTTATGGTGAGGGTGACAGAGCACTGGAACAGGCTGCCCAGAGGGTTGTGGAGTCTCCTTCTCTGGAGACATTCAAAACCCACCTGGATGTGTTCCTGTGTGACCTGATCCAGGTGTTCCTGCTCCGGCAGTGGGATCAGACCAGATGATCTTTCAAGGTCCCTTCCAATCCCTAACATTCTGTGATTCTGTGGTTCTCAGGAAAATAGGGAGAGCCTCTCCATTTTGCTCTCCAAAATATCAAGATTTAAGAGGCTTTTTTTGTTTTTAATTATTTCAGTCATAGCCCCATGCAAAAAAAAATAAAGCAGCTTGAATCCAGAAGCAATATAACTGCATCCGTATGGTGGTGTGCTTCCACATTAAGTAGTAATTTCCCCTGTGGCACTAATGTGCTGCTGGGGGTTAATTAAGTCCTAGGAAAACTGGCTATACCAGGAAGTCTACTACAGGAATACCTGTGCTGCTTCTGGCAGCAATGTCGTTAGCATGATGCTGCACTTAAGCTAATAAGACTTGACAGACCTAAACAGCTTGGCCCAGAGGCACTTGGTGGATGTTTGTACCTGTGGCATTATCCACCCACAAACTCAGCTAATCCATCTCTAGACAATAGACCATCTGCGGTATCATCAAGAACTGGAAGGCCTTCCTAGCCAGAGTAAGAGAAGTCAGGTGGCATTTAATAGTAGAAAGTGCAGAGTTGTGTATCTGGGGACTAATAACAGAAATTTATATTAAAAATGAGGGTGTTAAAGCTAGACACTCCTCTCAGAAACCTTGTTCACAGTCTAGTCATAAACAGGGGAATGTGCAAGGAAAGGTTTTCTGTCTCTTCAACTATGGCTAGTTATATTAGGAGAGAATTAGAAGCCATGGACTTGTTTAGCCTACAAATAAAGGATTAGATAAAAGTACTGTTCTATAAACAGTAAGAAGAACTTGCTCATGGTAAAATCCTGTGCTAATTCAAAAACAAAAGGCATTCAAATTGTTGATTGTAGTTGGTTTGTTAGTAGTTAGTGCAGTACCACACTAAAACTACATTGCTGCTAGAACCAGCACGGGCATTCCTGTAGTAAACAACCTTCCAAGATTGGAAGTATTTGCTGCAAAAATGTTGAGACGCCTCTAATATGTCTTGGTACCCTTCAGTAGAAAGGTATTATTGTTGCCTCTTATAGCAAAAAGCTGAAAGTGACTCAGCACAGTCTTGAATGTTCCTAAGATTAACTGCTTCCTGAGGTAGAAAGGAGGAGGAAACAAGTTCGTGAGTTGTATTTTGGAATCTGGAAAGAAGTTGGAAGTTCTGTGCTATTCTGGGCCAGCATTCGTACAGCAGAGACCTAAATCACTGCTGCATCTACGTTCCCAGTATGTGCTGCGTAAACATTAAGGCAGGGGCAGAAGGGTTTAGGGGAGGGAATATTGATTAGATCAAAAAGCAAACTAAAAACTCCAGCGTAATCTCTTTTTTATTATTATGGATCTTTATATTATCTTCCTCTTAACAGTGTAAGAAGTGAGCAGTGGCTAATGCAATAACGTCTAGCTTAACACTGCAGTTAAAAACTGGACAGCAGATACCTACACCTAGTTTTCTTCAGAGTGGATAGGTAATTACCCTGTTCTTTATGAAGATTTTTAAGTCTTTTCTCTCTCTTTTTCCCTCACCCTTATCTCCTGCATTCACATATGCAAATTTATATGAGTATTCATGTAGCCATATTCTAATGTTTAGCTTGGGAATAGATTCTGTAAGGGAAGCAGCAGAATGACTCTTTGAAGATGTAAGCAACAGTTAACGCTTTCTGGGTAAACCTGCTTAGCCATTTCAACTGTGAGACGAGGAGTAACTTTTCTAGCCAGATTCCGTGCTGCTTCTCAAACAGCTCAGCTTTGAAAGTGAAACTATATAAATATGTCCCTACGGGAATTAAGTGTAGTGGTGTTACTGATCCACGGCTCAGATTTCATGGAGCCCTGTAGTGCTATTCTCTGCTGCGGTGCTTAGATACTGCAGTTGCATTCCTCCTGCAAAGCAGAGCAATTTCTGCTTTCCTAGCAGCAGTTCAAGTGCAGCCTGATAGGAGAAACCTTTGTCACTCTAAGGATTCAGATAGAAATGTCAAGTTAAAAAGAAAAAATCAAGAAAGGTAAGATTTAACAATGTAAATGCAACTGGCAGGACTGCTGGACTGTGCTAAATCCAGTTGCTTCAAGACCTTGTGTTGACTTCAAGGAGCCTTATTCAAGTATATATTGAGTGCCTGATCTTGTCATGGTATAGGCTCAGCCTTGTCCTAAGCCTTGCCCTCCCTGTCCCCATGGCATAACTGTGATAATGCTCTGTTCTTGATTTCGTCTTCACATGCACATTCTACTACAAACTTAATGCTGTTTTTTCAGCATTTACTCAAGCTCACTGTGAAATCCTAATGCTGATCTGTTCAGTGTCACGTATGGGGGAGTGTTTTGCGGTGTTGTTTTTTCCTTTGTTCTTGCTGAACTTTTCTTTGTGAAAGAAGCTTTTTGTTACTCTTGTATTCAGAGCTGGAGGGCTTCTTCCTGTATATTATTACAAAGCTACAGCTAATAACACAGGATGTGCTGTGAGGTGTAAAAAACTTTTGAAAAAGAAGTAGGCCAGTTGATGCTCTTCTGGGGGTGCTCAATGGGCATTTTAGAAGCACCATTGTCTTCAGCTTCCCAGCTGCCTCAGCTTGAAAACTTGGCCTGTCTAAATTGCAAAAATATAAATATGTTGCTTCACACTCTACCTTCTTCTATATTTTTGTGATGTACAATGATAGCTGCTGAGATAAAGAAAACTTTGAAGAAGGTGACCTGACTGTAGTTTGCACATGAGAGTAGATTAGATAATGGATGTTTACTTCTTTAGTATTTTGAATCTAAGAATATTCCCCCTAAGCAAATTGCAAGACTTACTTTAAATATTCCCCACTTGGCAGAGTTAAGTTGCTGTCCTCCACCAAGCCTGTGTTTGCTACCATGGAGTTCCGGAGGGAGAATTCTTGGTTGTGTAATATACCGTGCAGCTATCGTTACACATCACAAAAATATAGAAAAGGGTACAGTATGAAGTAACATATTTAACTTCTTGCTATTTAGGCAGGTCAAGTTCTCAAGTTGAGGCAGCTGGAATCTGAAGATTGGAATAAAGCTGTGTTTCTAAAATGCCCATTTGAGCACCCTCAGAAAAGCAAAGCTAGTTATTGTGGCATCTTTCCCTAACATGCCTATTGTCTGCCCTTTGGAATAAACCTGTGGTACTGAAGAAACGTTTTCTGAAGAGCTGAGGAAGGAGGGAAATGTAATTTCTCTCTAGGGTTCTCTTGGGTGTTCCTGATGTCCTTAGTTACATTAATCTAACTGCAAGCTGAAGCTGTTTCCAGGCTAAGTCACTAAATGATCACAAATCTACACTCCATTTCAAGGATGCAACTCAACCTTTCTGCTCCATCCCAGGACAGAGCAGAGGAATCGTGTGCCTTGTCCCCAAGCAGGCATGCAGCAGCTGCAGCTACAAGACTCAGGCTTTTTTGGCCACCAACCAGATAACTTCAAGAAATGCAGATCTTGAGATATCTGCAATCAGCCCGCTATGTCCATATGCTAGAAACTCCATGCAGGTTACGACAAGGTTATGAAACTGGTAGATCTGCTTTTTGCTGTGCAGTGTCTGTGGTCAGTTGTATCACCACAAGTCCCAGCTGGATGTGTTTAATACTAACTGCTAGCTCATGTTTTTCAGACGTTGCCCAGCTTTTCTGAGAACACAGTCCTGCATGGGCAGCCAGAGGTCATACAGCATCTTGGTAGCTGTTTGAGAAACCCAGGAGGGCGTTTTCCAGGAACTATTGTCATGGACAACTTAAAATACGAGGCCTCTGTGCTCTTGCTGACTACACTCCCTAGCTTTAGTATTCTTCATATCTGTGTGGTATGTAGGTCATTAACTAGCCCTGTGACTCCAGCCTGCTCCAAGAGAAGAAACCAATACCTTCTTTTCTAGACTTCAGGCACAACAGCACCGCTATAGTGTTCTGCTTTTGGTGGCCACGCATCATGTTATTCAAAAGCTCATTTCATGAAACATGCTTTTTTAAGGTAACAGGATGTTTCATTTGCTGCTGGCACATGTAAATTTACTGACCTATAGATAATATAATAGGAAATTGTCACTTCTCTTCATAGCAATACTTGGAGCGTTTGTTCTGCCTTTGCCTCCGTTATGCTGCTGATCAGTGACAACTGAAAGGATGAAAACCATAACAAGGATGGTTGGAAAACATAAATAGTACAAGCCCATCACAAGAAATTGTTATGTTCTACTTCTGGAATCAAAGAAATCCCAGCTTCTTTCCTGAATGGATGTGTCTTAACCCACTTGCTAAATATTCTGAACTTTCCTTTGTTTTGTTAACCTTAGAATCACAGAATCATAGAATGGTTTGGGTTGGAAGAGACCTTTAAGATCACGTAGTTCTACCCCCTGCCATGGGCAGAGATACTTTCTACTAGGTTAGGTTGCCCAAAGTGGCCTTGAACACTTCCAGGGATGGGAAGCCTTATAAGGCTTATTTTTCCTCTGCCACCTCTTGTAATTCTTGTGTCTTAACAGAAACATTTTGCTTGTCAAAATGGCTTTTGAGGTCGGGAAGGTCATTTCAAATTTAACTCAGTTTCATATCAGAGAGTCCCGTTAATGAAAATCATGTCCAATATATTACTTCTTCTGGCTACAACTGAGATTTTTACCTGCTAAGAACATTTACCAACACTGTTGAGGATGGTGTCTTTCATGCCTTGTATAGCTCTTTGTAATTCTGGCACCTTGCTTAGGTTATCTGACTTTCCTAGCTGCTGTCAAGTACCTATCCGAAGTGTACAAACTGTTTTGGAACGTTATCACCACACTTCATAGTGACAACATGCTGAATTCATTGCCAGCTAAGTCAATACTTGTACAGTTTGCTTCTACATGCACACTTTCTTGTCTATAACTATAGAATTTTGTGCAGAAACCTGTATTCATGCAGTCTAGAGGAGACTTAGGGACATCCTGAAAACTTGGTTCACTGAGGCTCTGAGGTTCAGTGTATTTGCCAGCTTGTCCCAGCTTATATCTTTGTCACCCAAATGGAACTATACTAGTTAATAGCATGTTTACTGGGTAGTTTGAACAGATTTCTCTAGCATGAAAATATGTGTACTTCAGCTAGCTTCTCTTTTTAATGTGCAATGAATCCTGTCATGACTCTTCTATGGTCGTGGCTTCAGCTGCCTTTGCTGAATCACCAAAGGCAAGACAGAAAGGGAATTAGCTCTGAAGCATCCTATGGCAAGGGGACAGATAGTGGATAGCAGGTTGTTCCCACCTTAAAACAACCTTCTTGTGGGAAATTAGGTTATACTCTATGCTCCAGAGAGTCAGAGAGATTCAAGAGATTTGGCAGGCAACTTAAAATCTGTTACATCTTGACTGTCAGGTTCTTAAAACAGATTTTGAAGAGTCTATAGAAGATGTTTATCTTCATTTTATGTACCAATGATCTTTGTGCAGACATCACACTGGAAGGAGGGCTAGCAGACAGAGTGGAGAACTGCCTGGAAGTGGGAACAAGCCAGCAGATTCCAGAGTCCTGGAAGCTGCATGAGAAAGAAAATGCTGTGATTATTGCCAAACTGAGATCTGGTGAAAGACCTCTGTGTTCTTTTCAGTGCTAGTCAAGTTGGGTGCTGCAGCAAGAATGGATATCGTTCTTGTGGTCATACTGCTTCTGCTCTCAGATACACTTCTACAGTATAGCAGGCTCCAGATTTTTCAGAGTCATTTTGGTGTTGTTCATTTAGGTATCGGATGCTGAAATCAGGGAATGCAGGGAGGAAAAAGAGAACGCATTTTTAGTATGTACTTTTTCCTTTTTCTTTGTTGAAAAGGGGAAAGTGTTTTCCTGCTTTGTTTATCTTAAATGCTCTGAAAATTGCATTCACTTTGTGTCAAATACACATATATTTGCAATCAATTTTGTCATCATACTGAATTGGCTGTGAATGCTTCAGGGGAAATGAGAGTCAAATTTGAAGAAACAGGGTCCTGTTTTTCCCTGTTATAATCCAATCAGAAGACACATTGAGATGAATAAGAAAAACCAAATCAAGAAGAGAGGTTGTACTTCAGATGATATCCCTCAGACTCTACAAAATTCTGGAATAAGCCATATCTTCAGTTTAGCTAACAAAGGAACTACTCCTGAACTAAAGGTATCTTCAAAATAAAATATATGATTTATTTTCAATCTGTTAAGCAATTGTCCTTGCAGAAAATGGGCCAGGGTTTGGGCCTCTCCTGCATGAGATGTTTTATGATATTCGGGTTTAAATTACATGTTTTTTTTTCCATTGGTTTCGTAAGATGGCATTTCCTGTGTGCTATTGAAATAATCTCAATGGGCATCTAATTCCCTTACATAGTTTGTACCTACACAGAGTCTGTTTGATTTGCATTCAGAACTTGTGTTTGGGATATTTGTTGTTACCAGTCAGAATGAGAAGCCTGTAGTGGAGAGCAGCGCAGCTCCTGTTTGTGTGTGAGCTAGAATTACCAAGCAGCAGTATTCTTATGCTGAATGGTTTGATAACCCATTTCACTCTTTTATGCTCCTAAACTCTCTGATCATATATGTAAATCACACCTTCAGTCACGGTCTTTAAGATTCATTGAGATTTACCACTTAGCACAAAAAATTCTTACCTGCAAGTACTTTCTTTAATCATGTCAAGCAAAATATAGATCTATTTTTTTTTAAAGGACAAGCCTCAGGATAGTATTAATTACCGCGCACACATACACATACACGCACAGTGGAATTGTAATATGTAAATAGAAACAAACAAATACAAAAGATCAAAGACTAAAAAGTAGGGATATGTACGTATAAAGGAGAACTGGTAGCTAGCCTTGGAACAGACTTGCCAGATCTTCATGATACCAAGCTGTCCTTCCTATAGAAAGGGATCTATGAACCTGAGAAGTTACAGTACTCAGATTAAAACTTTCCGATACATCTTGTTGAGCATGACACTAGTGTGCTCTGTTGAATTTCGAGGCACTTTTCTCCATGTTAGCCTTTTTTGATTCCGTGCCAGGAATCAGCAGTCGCTGAGCACCTGATAAAAATCTGCGAGTAGGTTATCAGGTCCTTGGGCATTGATGCATTCCACACCTCTTCTACTTTCATAGCCAGATGCAACCTCAGCTAGGGTGTAATCCTTCCTCTGCTTCGCTGGCTTGTGCTGACAGGTTTGCTATGTGCTAGACTATCCTCAGTGTATTCTGGTCTCTCTTCCTTCCAGGATGGCACGCTCTCTGAATGAATGGCTATGGCAGCACGAGTTCTGGCTCCCCCCAGGAATTACCTGGGAGGACATGAAGGAGTCTGAAGACATCCATTATCCTCAGCCTCGTGATCTCCTGCTCAGTATTCCGTTTGCTTTAATCTTGGTTGTCATTCGATACGTCTTTGAAAGGTAAGTTATTTAGTGCTCTTTGGGGTGTTTTAGGGATAATACTGTCAGTTTGGGTCCAAAAGCTGGCTTTATTGTCTGTACCCAATGTATGATAAGGAGGTTCACAGAAACTCCAAGTCATAAAGTGTGCTGACATAAATGTTTCAGCTCTTTCTATACAGCTCTGTTTACATACTAAAGAAGCGTGTTGAATATAGGACACAAATCCTACCCTTAAGGTCTAATTATAAGCAGTGTGACTTCCCACACTTAAAACAAGCAAGCCCTAGAATTAGGTTTATGCTTGTGCTCTAGAAGGCAGATATGCAGTTTCTATTGCACATTACTTGCTATTTCTGGGCCAGGTGCAGTGGAAATAATGCTTAGACTACCCAAATACAGTTAAATCTCCTTTATTTCAGGAAATGGGTATCTAGGATATCCCACCTGACAGAGGAGCCTGAATAAGATGCAGTAAGATAAGCTGAGACATCTGACCTCAGAATCAGTACTGGCATAGCCACATGAATATATGCATTTCACTGACCACTGTTCTGGATTCAGGAAGTGTAATTTCCTTGGGAAGCACCGTGTAAAGATATTTGTAGCTGCTTCCTCTGGGTTGAGGCCTGCCACAGCCACTTCCAGCGCTGGGCTGCCAGAGTCTCTCTTCCTTTTCTCCTTCTACTACCAGACCTGCTTCGGTGGCTGCTTTTTGCAGATTCTGGGGTATGATCTTCCAGGATCAGCACAAGAGTAACTCTGCCTCTAGGATTTTTCTGGCCAGAGCCATTTGACTATTTTACACATTACTATTCAGCACAGAAAAATTGGGAATTATGGCGAAAGCACAGCTAGAAATCCCACAAGTTTTGCTGGCTCTGACTTTCATTAAGGTCTTGAACTGCTGCTGTTGCTATAAGCAGTTTGGCTGTAGTTAGTATTGCGTGCAACTCAATATAATTTGCTTGTGGATTAACTGAGCATTACTTTAGTCTCAGCCATTGTCAGGGCTGCAGAGTAAGACCCGTTTCATGATTCTGAAAATTATTTAAAATGGTCTTCACTGGATTGAAAAATTGCTATTACAAGTTGTCTGAAGAGGTGTTCTTTCGAAATAGCGTAGTCAAAATCCATAGTGGTTTTAAGCTCAGAAAGAGCTTGAACAAAAAGTTTTTAAATGAAAATTTTCAAAAATGAAAATTAAAAAAATGTTTTTGTCATCCTTTTCAAAAAAAGAGTCTGCACAAGAAAATGGTTATAGGCATTTCTGAGGGCTCGAAACACGTTTCTTCTCCAGATTCTCTGTGATACGAGGACAAATTGAAAAAGTTTTTAGAAATAGATTCTGAGCTCTGCTGTGAGAATGCTTTTATGTAAAAACACTGGCATTAAATTGGGTTTTTATTAAAAACAAATGCATGAATGATTACTTAAAGAATCTTCTTTTGATGATACAAACTTGGAATCCAAGTCTTTTCTTTGTAAATAATATGTTTAGCGTGCATTCCATTAATTCCATGGTTTTTATCCTGCCTTTTCCTGAGGACATAGGTGTCTCAGTTACCTCCACTGATGTGGGAACCAAGGTGCTGTAGGTAACCATTAAAACAGAAGTGAATCACATTTCTTTCTTGCTGACCTGCAGGACATGGCTGTATACAGTACCTCTTTAGGCAGGTATTGTCCTTAGGTCACTTGGACACACTTGCAGTGTTAAGCTAGAGATTAAGCCCCAATGTTCTGCATTGGCTAGAATTGTGAGCTCTTCAGTACAAGGAAGACATGGACATGAAGAAGAAGGAGCCAAACTCCTCTCAGTGATGCCCAATGACAGGACAAGAGGCAGTGTGCACAAACTGAAATGTATGATATTCCCTCTGAACACAAGAAAACACTTTAACTGTGAGTGAGGGTGGTCAAACATTGGAACAGATTCCCTGGAGAGGGAGTGGTCTCCCTTTGTGGAGACACTGGAAACCCAGCTGGACACAGCCCTGAACAGCTTGCTCTAGCTGACCCTGCCTGAGCGGCAGAGTTGGACTGGATGATCTCCAGAGGCCACCTCCAGCTGCAATGATTCAGTGCTTTTGCAACTTTGTCCCTTTATTCCTCTCCCCCCTGCCATACTGGTCCTAGTCAGCCTAAATATCTTTTCCATCTCCTTTAAGATGCTCCTGACCAGATCAAAAGATTCTTATATTTCCTTTCCAAGCTCTACCTAAGTTGGGAGAGTTTCCACAGGCGTAGGCCTACTCATGCATTTTAAAACTGTTTTGATTCACAGACTTCATTAAATAAAAGCTTCTTGTCACACCCTTAGGAAAGATAATATCTCAAGCCCATTTTACAGGTCCAGGAACCCTGTAATCATACCACTATCTTACCTATGCAAATTACAAGCTAGTGTTCTGAGCTATATTCTTGTTTGTCCTAACTCTCCGCAGTCATTTATTTCAGCATGAAGTTTTCTCATTCTTAGTAATTACCATTTCACATTCAGTTCATCCTGGAGAAGAAGGGTTCCCTTAGAGAATGGGAGGTATGAATCAAGTCCTCTGTTTCTCCGTTACCTTCTGTGTACAGTAGGGCTAGGACCGTTTAAACTCATTTGCACAGAGTTTTGAGAATTGCAGATTGAAAGGACGTGTGTTATTTCTCATTCTCCATGTAGATGGCCATGACTTTGTAACTTTATACACCTGTGGGTCAATATGAGTGTGATTTTGGAGAACGTAAGTAGGCTAACACGTTTAGTTTCAATGGCCTTAGCTTGGCCTCTGGCAATTGATTCTACCCTCATCTATTACTTGCAACTGTGCATCAGGTGCAGAGCATTTTTTTCTCTAGATGTGCACTTTCTTCCTTGTGGTGCCTGCTCCAGGATTTCAGAAATGCTGTAAACTGTTATCATTTATCTGTGTCAGAATTCCAAGAAAATACAAAGACAAGAAGTTCAGAGAAGGTTCTGCAAACCCTGATTCACCAACTGCATTAGACACCATGCTTGGCAGTTTTTAATGGTGCCATCTTCTTATTTTGGAGATTAAACCTGGGAAAGACCCTGCTACACTGAGCATGTTTTTTCCTCTCCTTGGCACCTGCTGGCTGAACTTGGAAAAACTGAGACAGCAGCGTCCGACAACCAGTTGCTCTGTGCATTAGGTGGTGGCTGTGGGAAGAGGCTATGCAGTAGTTGGGTGGGGCCTGGGAGAGCTAAGGAGATTGTGGGTGCAGCCCTAGGGGAAAAGAAACAACTCACTTCTGTGAAGCAACTCCTCTGTGAGCTAGTTTGCTCTGGGTAAGTTGGAAAAATAGGGGGCATTTGGTGCTGATGAGAGCAGAGTGCACACTCCTAGTCTTTGCCACAATATTGAAGCAGATGCTGGGGGAGGTCGGTAGTTCTGTCCTGACAAAAGAGAGGACCTGGAAGTTGAGAACCCCTTCCTCTGATAGTTCCAGATTGTGCTTATGAGTATGAGGAATGTCCTGCACCTCTATCTGGTGCCTGAGTTTAAACACTTGCATACCCATACTTGTGCTTGGGATTGTCCCGACCCAGATGCAGGACCTTGCATTTGGCCTTGTTGAACCTCATGAGGCTCTCAGAGGCCCACCTCTCAAGGCTGTCCAGGTCCCCCTGGATGGCATCCCTTCCCTCCAGTGTGTCAACCACACCACACAGCTTGGTGTCATGGCAAACTTGCTGAGGGTGCACTTCATCCCACTGTCCATATCCCCAACAAAGATGTTAAACAGCACCAGTCCCAATACCCCTGAGGAACACTACTCATCACTGATCTCCTTTTGGGCGTTGAGCTGTTGACTGCAACTCTTTGGGTGTGACCATCCAGCCAATTCCTTACCCTGTGAGTGGTCCATCCATCAAGTCAATGTCTCCAGTTTAGAGACAAGAGACAAGTTCTATAGTGTTTGAGACTTCACAGAATTACAGAATTGTAGGGGTTGGAAGGGACCTCAAGAGATGTGCTCGTGATGAGATGAGATCATCAGGTCCAACCCCCAAAATGGGACTTCTTTCAAATGATGGACTTTTTTCCATCAAAGTCAATTTCTTGGAGTTTTGCGGTTATAAAGAAATCACAGCTTTTATTGTAGTGTTTCTTGTTCATGTTGTTAAGAAAATAAGGAAACTGAAGTGCTCTCTGGCTAATAAAGGAGAAAGTTGATAAACAAAATGTACGTACATTTTAGTAGTCCTGATTTTGGACTTGACCTGTGATTTTGGGGAACTGAAAGTCATTGTCAGTAAATTTGAATCCCAGTAGTTTCCAAATTGCAGTAGAGGACGATTTTATTTGTGAGAAGACTGTGTGCAGAGGAGGGTTTTCAAGATACCAGGTTCAGTGTCCGCCTGGAGACACTCTTGTTGCAAGTAAGGCAAACTGCATCTTGGGCCGTATTAGGAGGAGTTTGGACAGCAAATTTAGAGGTTGTTTCCCCCTCAGCTTGGCACTGTTTAGAGTATATCTCTGTACTGTGTCCAGTTTTGAGTCGGTATCCCATACTTAGACTGTGGCGTCCTGACATCACTTGTGATTTTCCTGAAGTTGCATTAAGACCAGGGTCTTAGATGCACAGTCTGTGTTTCCGGGGGTCATTACCTCCTCATGGGTACACTCTAGAGCTGTCTCAGTCACTCATTTCTTAACTGTCTGGGAAATAGCTAATGAATTTGCAGCTTATGAAAGTAAAGTTTCCATAAGAACCGTGTTGATATGCTTCCTTTGGGGGGGATGATGGCATTTTAATTACATCTTGTATGAGGAAAGAACTGTTCCAGTAAATGTAGAAAAGGTTTTTAATAGGAGAAAATGATAAAAGAGATCTCAAACCTTACATACCCCGAAGTGGTTCTAGATTCTTTGAGCTGAAATAGCTGAAACACCAATTCAGGCACAAGTACAGAGCCTGAAATTCTAGCCTGTGAAACACTTTTGTGAAGGAAGCTAGAGACTAAAACAGGCTTTGAATTGTACGGAGTTCTGTTCAAACCCACAGTAGGTGTCACTGGTGTTAGAAGTTCTCAATCTAAATTGCTTTTTTCTGTCCATTCATTTCTGCATTTCTACTTGGACTGCAGTCTCTGAACGCATCCATGATTCATATGTGTTTCTAAAGGACTTGGCTTGCTTTCAGGTGTTACACAAATAACAGTCATTACAAAATACATGTCAAAATAAAATCAAAGCATCTGTCTGAAGAAAAACCTGAGGAAACTCGTCAATCTTTAGTTGTCACCAACACAAAATAGAAGACTCAGATAATTATTTGTTTTTATACTTTTTAAAATCTTTAGTAAATAGAACCATAGATTCTAGTCCAGGTTAGCTACAATCAGCTTAAATAAATTATCTGTACTGTATATATGCATATATATGTGTGTGTTTGCATATATATATATACATACTGTGATACTCTTATATCAATTTAATCCTGGACTATATAGCATTGGTAATAATTCAGTACTCATTTAAATACAGCTCTATAAACAACATTGATGTTTTTAAAGGTGCTTATCATAGATTTCACTGTCTGTTTGCAGAACAACTTTGCTAGTGGGAAGTGAGCATTGTAGGTAAGGATGTTTTGGGGAGGAGAATGAACATGTTGCCAAACACTGTTGCTTTGGAAGGAGATGCAATGACAAGAGCCAAAATGGAGAACTTCTGGGCTGTTCCCCTAGTAACTGGTCCTTCAAACATTTGGTAGCATGTAGAAGAGCACTTCAGAAAAGACTCTCTTGGATTAGTCAAGTAATTCTGTCAAACCTTCAGATGCACTTGTGTATTCTGCTTCCTCTGAGCTGCATGGGCTGTGAAGAAATATCTTCAGTCATGGAGAGATTGATTTTATTTTTTTTGCATTCAGTTCTGAAATAAGTGAGAGGGGAAATGGGTGGCAGTGTTAACTTTTTGCTGTTCTTAATGCAGTGAGGGAGAGTCAAATCTGCTAAAAATCAGCAGCTGAAAGTTAGCTTGTTGCATCCACAGCCTGTCCCCGCTACCTTCACATAGAGCCTTGCATTATCGTCAAAGGTGTACGTGATACTGTCTGGTGCCTTCACTCATTTTGTACTGTGCCTACCGATTCTCCTCAGCCCTGTATTAAGATCAGCAAATTCAAGGTTGCTGTAGTCCAGGTTATAACACCTTTCTCTCTTCTATCCATTCAAGGATGGAAGTGGTGCACTGTAAGCCATTGAATAGGAGCCAGAGATAATTCAGTTTTAATTAAATTATTTGAAGTTGCAAAAATGAAAAAAAGGCAGCTTCAGTTATGGAGCTCTCTGTGCCTTGATTATTCTCTGTTAAGCTGCCTCTGTGCTTCTGCCCCAAGTTTGTCATGGAAACAGTACCAGCAGAGCAAATTGTGTCCTTCTGAACACCAAGTGTTCCTTTGCCGAGTCCGTTTCATCACTGGGGGTTGGGAGACGCTCTCATAGATTGATTCTGCTTAACCAGCTAGAGAAATTCTCACAAGTGATCTTCCTGCTTCTTTACCTTCAGGATCTAGAATAAAGTGTTAAGTGATATGTATTATCGCTCAGATTAGTTAGAACATGGGATTCTGGCATCCCAGCATCTCTGAAGGCAGTAGATATGAAGAATTGAGATATTTTTTAATTAAAAAAAAAAAAAGTTTATGAATGTGATAGTATTTAGAGATGTGCAGCACTTAACTCAGGTCATCTTCAGATTTCCTTCAGGCTGCTGCTCTGAGATCCTATTCTAATATCTACATTCTCTTATCATTTCCCTCAATTCAAACAAAATATTTTTGTTCCTTTGTATATGTTAACCACAGGTTGACACAGGATGAATCTAATGTTGTGTAAGCTGACATGTGAGGTTAATGGAAAGGTAAATGATGTTTAAAGCACAAAAGACTGTAACAAAGATCTGCCATTTCACAGTCTTGTGGTTTAGTTTTCATCCATCTTGCCAGATGGTGAACTGCCAATTAAATCCTACCTAGTGGATTTCAGAAAACTGGTTTGCAGTCAATCAGAAATGACATCTTCATCTTTGTTGGCTGCAGTGGTTTCCCTGGCTGAAGCCACACTGCTATAGAGGTTTCCTTTCAAATCTTCCCATAAGCTCATGCTCCATCTGCCCTGGACACCAGGGAGTGCAGCATAATGAAGAAGTCCAGATCAGTAATTAGGTCAGATTTGCTACTCCCCCACTATCAGCAGTGAGCCCCAGTGTAGGGGTTTGGGGAAGTGAAGTTCTGGTTTCTGAAATTCCAGTGTCCTGTTGAGCCATCTTTTCAAGCAATTTTCTTCAGCCATAAAGGTTGGAAACTTTTGGTTTTCAATGAAAGGTTACCTTCTGAGGTAGCTTTCTGATTTACTTCTGATCAGTTTTGGCTTCATAAGACATCCAACTTCTTCAGCTTTGACAACCTTACTATAAATGCATTTAAAGTAAGGACAGAAGTATTTTATGGAGATAGCTTATGCTTGCAGATTGTAGTGTGAATTTCTGCAGAAACGTCCACTCAAAATTTCCCAATCCATTTGCCTTCAAAGGCAAACCATGCAACTGACTTTATTGCTACAACAAAGTAATTCTTATTATCTGGAATAAAACCTTATGGAAAACGACTACTCCAATCTTTTAAAAAAAATAATGATGCAATTTATTTAAATGTCTACTAACACGCACTCAGGTACAATCGAGATGAGTACAATGTAAGCTTTATATCAGAGTGTAAAGGTACAGAGCTTCAGATTTCCACTAGCGCTCAGAATTAGCCCATGGGCACTTGGGAATATAGATGACCCTGGTCCACGTTGCTGCTGGGTGAAACTGGCTTGTAGAGTACCAGTCTAGCTCCTCAAGTGGTGAATTTGTTTGCATCCTGCTCATTCTTCATCTGGTGGAGAATTCAGCTGATGTAGACTTGTTTTTCAGAACTTCTTGGCTGCTGCTGGGGACAATAGATGTCTGTCACCACTGCTGTTACCAGTGCTTGGCAGCATGAATGGGACAAGTGAGAGAGAAAACCAGTAAAAGGAATAATCTCTCTTCAAGATGAAAGGCAGCTTCTGTCTTCCCTTTCACAGATCCTGTGACACAGATTCAAAAGCACTGATGAATTTCGGTCTCCTTGTAGCAAAAAGTTACAGCGATGCTAGGAAACTAATAATAATTTATCCAGATTGTGCAGAATTCAAGATAAATGGTGCAACAAAGTATCGTTTGATGCCTTGTTTAAAGGCACATTCGCTCTCCAAGACACAGTAGCTCATTCAGCTGCTCCCTGTCTCATCCTAGCTGTAGCTGCAGCTTGTATAATTCAACAGATATGAGGGAGGGGAGCCCCCACAGCAATAACTTTATGGTTTGGTTCCAGTCCTATATAGTGAAGAAGTGCAGGGAAAGGTACTCTGAAATCTATAGAATTAGGACTGCATATATAATTCCTGTGGTCCAGTGATTTGAGTCTGTTTGATTTCCAAAGGTAAATACACAAATCTGACCAGAACTTCCTTGCATTTTACCAGAATTGAGACAAACGAGCACAAAGGCCTTAGGTACTTCTTGCTTTTAGAAAGTATGTGGGAGATAGCAGTGCTCTGCCGTGAGTGCTCCACATCTGAATCGACACTTGTACACTCTGGCCTGGTTAGAAGGACATCCCTGGAAACTAATGCCAATCCTGTCTAGCCTAGGCTATTTTCAACGCTCCTTTATGAAATTAGCTTGCATGGCTTTCTCCTCCTCGGCTTTTGAAGTGGTAGGTGACTACTGGCTAGCCTAGGGACTCTGCTGAGCAGCTACAACGGAGCGATGACAGCACATATCCTTGTGGTACTGTTTTTAGCCATAGGGTGGACATCAGGGGTGCCTAAAAGGTGGTGCTCCCTGCGGTCACCTGGTGTGACCTTGTTCCACTGAATCCCCTAAGGAGCACCAGAGAGTTTTCCTTGTAACCTGGCCGTTGTTTTGCTTTGTTTGTTTCTAACTCCAGAAGACCACCCATAGAGATCACATCACCCTTTTGCATGCCCTGAACCATGAGGGTGGTTGTTCCTGCGCCTGCTGTCCATGTAGGTCTGTGAGGATAGTTCCTGGTTTTTCCCTCTGCCTGTGGTCATTCTCAAGGACTTGTTCCAGTGGCATCTGTCTCCAGCAACAGGCACTTCTCATGCCTGCTGTGAGGTTTAAGGGCTGGTGAGTGTCATTGCCCTCAAGGATCAGGCCCTGCCTCAAGAGGACCTTACAAATTTCTTGGTAGTTCCTCATCTGCGTGAGTCCATGGCTTCATCTCTATCTCCAGGGTTCTGCTGAACTGTTCAACCAAGACAGTTGTGTTGTTCCTTTTATATTTTGTATGGTAATAACTTGCTCTGTTTCTTGCTCTACCAGATTGTTAGGCAAGTTTATTCCTAGAAAATCTGTAAGTGTGTTAGTATATTGCTTTACAGGGGTGAAGAGCCTTTGGGCCCTTCTGATGCAGCGTACGTAGTGACTACAACGAATTGCTTTTGCAGTTAAGCTGTTGCTCTGAGCTTGCCCCTTGAAAAATGATTCAATAAAGAGGCTCTTTTAATAGCAGGCTGGCTTATGTTCTCTGACCTGTAGTGTCTGTGATTCCTGCATTGACACTGAGATATTTTTATACACGGAGACAAACAATCGGAATATGTACTACCCACAGACAATAGCCTACAGATAACGTATCAGGTTACTGTGGGCAGAGCAGGGGAAACAAAACACTGTGTCCTGAGCTTCTTCAGTAAGAGCTGTTAGAACAAGCCACGTGAGATTTTGCTTTTTGTTCAGAGAGAAGTTTGTTCCCTCCCACTCTAACATTTGCCCTAGAATTTCTATGCCTGTTTGGGCAGCAGCTGCTGAACTGCAGTGAGCTGCAGCTGAGTTTGTTACTAGACATCTCCCCTGGCTGGGCTCAAAATGAAGTCTTAGGAGATTTGCAGCTGATAGTTGCAGTGAAATGCAGACAAGCCCGGCAAATGGAAAGGGAAGCTGAAGTTCAACCAGGAAGGAGGCATGCACGAAGCCTCAAGGAAGTCTCTAGCTTGGGTATCCTGAAAGATTCACTTTATCTCAGAAATTACAGGTGTAATGCAAGAAGTGTTGTCTCAGCCTGGGACCTGGTTTATGTAGGAATCAAGCTGCACTGAGACAATTTAAGGCCAGATTGTTAATGGCACGGACTAATCTTCTTGCTTCAGTTATCCTATTGGTTCCTTCTGGTGGCAAAATCCATAAATCTGCCCATTTTCTGTGCTTCTTTCCTTGGTAACCTCATGGGACAACATATTAATTGCAGCCTCTTAGAACATAAGCTGAGCTGCTTAAAAGGCACAGTGAACTTCTCTGTGTTGGTGATTTGACATTAGCTTTAACCATCTTGCTGCAGAGAGAGCTGAAATAGTTCACTTCCTGAGTCTTTCCTTGTGAGATTCCTGCTTTTCAACAAAGCCTCAGGGTGGGAAGAGGAGGATTTGGCATCCAGTTTGCATTTGAAAAAGGGAGCTTCCCTGCTGATGCACATGATAGAGCAAAATAAAAAAAATTAAAAAAACAATTGCCTCTACCCTGTTGTGCAATAGTGGAAGTTAAGAACAAGCTTCTCAAGCTCCTTAGTAATTTAGGCCAAGTTTTGTTGGCCTAAATCTTGTCAAGAACGCTTAGGACCAACACATTAATTTACAGAGGATCAAATGCTAGGGAATAAATGAAGAGATCATAAACAGTCTTACTCACAAATGAAATATGTTATTAACAGATACACAAAAATAACAGTATAACTTTGATTCCTATCTGTATATATTTTTGTATTAATTAGCTGTTATTGTAAGACTTTTACAAATTAACTATTTTAATTAAATTATGGTGTATTTGTTTAGTAAAGTAGATGGAAGTTACCTGGAATTTTTTACCTCTCTGGCTCAATTAATATTTAAGTATTTTTCTCCAAGTGGGATGGTATAAACATGAAAAACTTAGGGCAAATGTTCCAAAATACCAGAACAGAATTCTCCAGTGCCCAAGAAATCTCGAGGACCCTGTTCATTCAGATGTAGCAGAGCATATTGCCAAAGAAAGGCAGAAGACTGTAGCCCATTGAATATTAATTCTCCCAAGTAAGTAAATGATTGGTAATTTCTATTTACGTACAAAAGAAAGTGCCTGTTGTAAACTGGTGCATTTCTCCGTGGCTACTACCTCTCATGGGAGCAGGGCTGTAAATCAGGATTATTAACACAAAAAAAATCATAAAGGACTATTTTAAGTTATTTTAAACATACTCCTGGTTTAGTCAGAATGAGTAGGTCTTTTTTTTTAGGAGGGTTGCGATAGTATATGAGCTATGTTTTGTGCATTAAAAGAAAGGAATACTGTTGAACTGCTGAAACTGCAGAACCAGAAGAAAGGTGGAAGAGAAGACCCAAGTGTTTTATTTTGAAATGTATTTTTCTGCAATTCATTTTCCACAGAGATTTTTGTTATTGATCAGTAATCAAGAAGCATCTGAAAACAGCTTCCTCTTAGGTGCTTTAGGCATGTATTTGGTGCTGACTGTTTCGTGTAACATAGCTTTGACAGGTTCTTGACAGCATCCTCTTGTAACCACGAAAAAGTCGACAATATTGCAGGAGCACAGAGATAACACTTTGCCAATGGAAAGTAGGGTCTTCAAGAGATGGTGCAGTTCAAAGAGTAGAAGTTTCGGTTTCTGCAGTCACTGGTTCTCCTTTTCTTGGTACTAGAAGATATTTGCAGAGTGACACCCTTATAAATTCAATTACCTTTGTGGAAAATAAACTCACAAATGCTAAATTATTTCTTGTGTCTCATAATAGCTTTGAAAGCCTCTGCAAAGGGGCATAGCCCAGTCTTGCAAGGTGAGGGAGTGTGGACTTAGGCCCCTCCGTGATTAATCCATTTGATTTCAGCTTCAGCAGGTTTTGCACAAAATAGCTTGTTCATTAGTGATTACTGAATTGAATGCCTTACTGTGAAATTTCCCTTGTAAACCTTGAAGTTAGAGAGGCTGTCTTCACCTGAACCTTTCTGAAGAAGAAATAGGTTTGAGATAAAAGACATCTCACAGACTGTGTTTTGCCTTACCTAGCTTTGGAAAGCTGTACAATTTAGTCCTCAGGCTTTCTGCTTCCATATTCCAGAGAGCTGATAAGCTTCCATGATGAGACCATCTCTGCAACTGAGATGATGAATCTGTGATGTTGAAATCAGTACAAACATCATCCTCTTTGAGTTTGGAACAAGATTCAACTGAAAAGTGAGTCAGAGCATACATCCAACATGTACAAACTTCCCTTAGGAGGAATTTCAGGGTTTGATTTCCCAATGATGTTCATAAAAGTAGGATTGGTCCTATAATTCATGGTTAAACTCAAAACCTCAATAACAAAGTAATTGTAGCTCTGGTTAATCACACTCTGTCCTCATCAGCTGCAACTGGCTTGTTTCTGTTACAGTGAGATTTTATACCATGACCATAACAAACCAACAGGAAAGAAAGAGAAAAGGATTAAACTAAATTAAGGAGTCGTGCAGGATAGTTTAAATAGTTTTTTTTTAAAAAAGAACCAAACTTGTTGGCAAGCTGCCCTGACACCTGGCAGGAACATTCCCTTTAAGGTGTTTGGAAAATTTTAGACCAGTTTCCGATGTGGACTGATAAGAAGTTGCTGTAAGGTTCTTCTTAAACAGCAAAAATTGATTACATCTTCATCTTCAGAGGAGCTTGTATCAAATGACTTACCTTTAAAAAAGAAAGATCAGGCCCACTTCAAGGAACCACTTAAGAACCAAGACCTAGTGCAGACCTTAAGGCAAATGTTTTCTCCATTTCTATATAGTTATGGATATCTTACAAACACTTTGTCATTGTTCTTAGCACAGGACTGGCTGGTCTAATATCACTGTTAACTGTTGCAGCAATGCCAGGATGCTGCTGAGTTTCACTGAAACTAATGAGAGCTTACACAGAGCTTTTGTGATAGCTGTCTTGTAGTAGTTAGAAAGTAGCTAGCAATCAGGCTTAACCACTGCCCCCCCTCTTATGGTAGAAATACATCTTTTTCAGTGGTCTTGGTACATCTTAAATGGTCCTTCAGGCAGTGATGCCAAAGGAATTTCCCAGAGAGGATGGAAAAGAACAACTGGGATATGGAGCTGGCCATGGAAAAGGATGGTTGAAATCAGCTGTTACATGAGGGAGCTAAATGTACAACCATTCTGTGTTTTATGCCTTAATATAATAGAAGTTGCAAAATTCCTTAGGTAGGTAATCTCTTCAGAAAATTGCTTCTGAAACTCGTTTGTTAAATGAAGACAAAAGTCAAAAGAAACCTCTGGTAGGATACTTGATCTAGAATAGTCCCTAAGCACATGGACGTATGGAGTGACAATATGGCTAGAAGAGACCACAGGCAACCATACCACATAATCACGGTTATAAACATACCACATACTATTTTTAAGTAAAACATCTTTAAACACCTACCTACTGAAGTAGCTTCCACAACTTTTTTGCTCTCATGGAAAAAAAAAAAAAAAAGAAATCTGTGAACAGTGCTGAAACGTTCTAGGCAAACACTCCGCTCTTTTTGGCTAATGAGATTAATTGCATGCCAGTGGCAGTGTGTAAAAGGTAGTGACTTATAAGAAACAGCTAATTCTCCAGAAATGCAAGGAGCAGGCAGTTAAACTGGGCCTTTTTTGCAACTTTGATTTGCCAAGTTTCCTGTTTGTGCAGTGTTCATGTGGTACCTTACTTCACACCATTTATAAAGCTATTTCCTATGGTCATGGAGGAGAAGAGGGTTTGTCGTGGAGAAGTTTAGTTGTTGAGCACAGCGATTCTATGCCTAGTCTTGCTACTCCTTTGAAACTTTTTTCTATTTATGCAGATATTTTTCTTTACGTTGTTTCACCATGAAAGGCTAAAGGTGCACAGCTAGCATAAGCAACTGTGCCTTGTGGTTATGTTTCTAGTTGTTGTGTCCCTATGTTCCCACTGGCATGCTTTAGGAGAAACTGAGGAAAGTTCTTCCAGTAAAGACCGAGGGGCCTCCTGTTTCATCAGGGTATTTATTGATCCTCTTGATCCTGAGCCAAGTCTGTAGTTCACATGGGTGCCCTCTATGTTTAACATCAAAACTAAACAGTGTTTAGGCCTTGTCATCAATGCGGTACTCTGCATAAGGTACAAGCAAGCCAAAGACCAACAGCAGGTATGACGGCTGTCTCTACAAGCCTGGGCTTCATGCCATAATCTGGGACGCCCAAGCACAGTTGATTTGAAAGCTGACAAAGCAGCATGTAGCATTTCCAACCTCATTCTGTGTTGTGTATTACAACACTGAGCTCAGGCCTGTAGCATAGAAGCCCCACTGTTTCTACTGTAACTTTTTTTACTCAGTTTCTTTATTTTCTTTACCTGCTTGAGACAATACTTGTGCTTAGACCCAAAATTTTGTGTAACTGTGAGACACAATTGTTATGTACTACACTATGTATTATAGTGCTGCAGTATCAGAAATCACTGTTCTATTTTGGGCTGAACCTTTATCTTTTCTCTTGCAGAGCCATAGCCCTGCCCCTTGGTGCCAAACTGGGTGTGAGGGACAAGCAGAGACCAAAAGCTCAGCCTAACCCCATACTGGAAACATTCTACAGTATGCACTGCAAGATCCCTAAAGAGGTGAGTCTTTCTTCTTTGCTTTCCTCTAGATTTAGCCCTTGTATCTTTACCTAAATAATATCACATTTGGAATCTTGAAGTTTGGTGATGCCACTCGGAAGCTCAACAAAGCAGCAGGAACCTCTGTAGCACTGGCCACCTGACACCGGCCAGGCACGGGGATCTTCCTGCAAATGCCATCAGCCATCAGCTCCGCTTCTGAACATGTGGGAATAACAGCTTTCCACAGATAGCACTCCAAAAAATTAAATCTCAGACTTGTTTGGACAGGAAACTCCTCTCCCAAAGGAAATAATGACAACTCCTGTTTGCTCGCTTGCCTTCTTTTCATATATTAGCAAATCACTGTCACATCAACTCCTTTGAAATGACTTCCCTTGTTGCTAGTCCTTGCAGCTTAGCCCATGTGGATTGCGTGATTCTCTTAGTTCAGGGAGGCAGGTCGTTCTGTTGCTGTGCAATCCACAAGTTTGAGATTGGCCTTTCAGGAAGCCAACTAAAATCCTGTCTGTCATTAGAGACAAAGTAAGGAGCATCAGAAAACTGCAAACACAAATGGTAGGTAGTTTTCCCTTGAGAGAGAAAAAGAGATCTTGAACATCTTGGCATTATAATTCAGTTACAATGGCTGCTGCTGAGGGAAAAAGCATTGGAAGGATAGTGTATGGTCAAGCTGTACTTGGATTTAGCCTTGTCATTGGAGACCCTGGATGTAACCACTGTGGTAAGTAAGCGAATCACTGTGGTGATTCCACACTGATGGCTGGCTAAACTCCACCCCACCAATTTCTCACTCCCCCTCCTCAAAAGAACAGGGGGAGAAACTGTGATGGAAAAGGGCTCAAGAGCTGAGGTAAGGACAGGGAGAGGGAGATCACTCACCAACCACCATCTCAGGCAAAACAGGCTCAACAGAGGGAGAGAAACAGGGGGAGAGGGGAACAAGGAGGTGGTCAGTCTGTAACACTTACATCTCTGCCGCTCCTTCACAGCCACTCTCTGCCCCTGCTCCAGCATAGGATCCCTCCCACAGCATGCCGTCCTTATCAAACTGATCCTGTGTGGGCTTCCCACAGGCAGCAGCTCTTCAAGAACTGCTCCCACATGGCTCCATACCACAGGGGCCATCCCCCAGGAGCAAACTGCTCCAACATGCGTCCCCCACAGGTGGCAGCTCCCCCCAGACCCCCTCCTCCTGCGTGGGCTCCTCTCCACGGGCTGCAGCTCCGGCCCGGGGCCTGCTCCTGCGGGGGCTCTCCATGGGCCGCAGCCTCCTCCAGGCCACATCCACCTGCTCCACTGGGGGGCTCCTCCACAGGCTGCAGCGTGGAGATCTGCTCCGTGTGGGACCCATGGGCTGCAGGGGGACGGCCTGCTCCACAAGGGGCCTCTCCACAGGCCGCAGGGGAACTGCTGCTGTGTGCCTGGGTCACCTCCTGGCGTCCTTCACTGACCTTGGTGTATGCAGGGTTGTTTCAGTCGCTCACTCCTCTCTCCCAACTGCTGTGGCAGAGTAGTTTTTTTCCCCTTTCTGCAATGTGCTATTCCAGAGGCACAACCAGCATTGCTCGTGGCTCAGCTCTGGCCAGCAGTGGTTCCCTTTTGGAGCCAACTGGAGCTGGCTCTGATCTGACCTGTGGCAGCTGCTGGGCTCTGCTCACAGAGGCCACCACTGCAGCCCCCCAACTACCAAAACCTTGCCACATAAGCCCAGTGCAATCACATTTCTTTTCAGTGCCTTTTTGCAGGCTTTCTTGGCCTTGAAGCAAAAGCTATTAGCCACTACCAAAGACATGAGAAGGGGTTCCAGTCCTAGTACAAACAAGTAACTGCCTTGATGAAGCCGGTGCAGCATGTTTCATACTGCAGTGGGGCATGTAGAGCTCTGGGACACTCAGTACCTGCTTAAAAATAAAAGAATAGAGGCTGAAATAAAAACGAAGGCATTCATCTTGGTTGTGCAGCCAGCCCTTTTCCCTAGCAGTCGGGAGGAATGTTCTCAGAACACTTGCCATGGTCCCTGATCTTCCTCTTGCCTGTCTGAGAAATCTACAAGTTTCTCAAGAGAACTACTCCCATTGCAGCGATCTAACTCAAGGCCTACCTTTGTAAGCAGGCTTTCCACACAGCTGTCCCTGCACTTACATTGCACTGAAGGAGCAGAAGTCTGCACTTTTATCCTAGAGAATGTAGGATATCAGAGTGAATGCTGACTGTGAGACTTCTGACATCATTCTGACTTTCTGACATGGAGAAAGAATTGTGCAGCTGGCTGATGTCTTACTGACTCAATTCACTGGTTGCATCTCAGTCTTTCAGCTTCCCCCCTCTCCTGTGAGCGCTCAGACTCCTGCTTATGATTCAGCTTTTACAAGATGTGATTTTGCTCTTCTCAGCAGCCATCTCCTTGGGAGGAATACCGCATTACGGAGCAGTTGGAGAATATAAATCAATGTCTCCACTTGACTCCACCACAAGAACAAAAGTCACTAAGTAAAAATAGAAAGGAGTATATCTGAAAATGACTACTGGGCACATTTTTTCACAGCACTCTCAAAGTATGTAAATCACTGTCACATGATAACATTAAGGTAAACACATTCCATGAAAACCTATTGCTTTACTTAAAAAATAAGATTATCCTTGATGACACTTCAGAAAGGAATATAAAACATGATGACTTCTTCCGTGTCACACTCCAAACTCTTTAAGAGCCTAAGGACAAGAAGGAAGGTAATTGCAGTATTTCTCTGAGTAACCTATTGAAAAATTATCCCTACAGGTTTACCACAACAGGAGAATATCTGGTAGGAAAATGGTGTTGCCTCTGCTCATGACATTGGTCAGGTTATTCCCTGATATTGCATCAGGATGCTGAAAGGCATGACAAGATTCAGTGTAGAACTTCAAAAATTATTTAAGCTGCAGTAAAACTTTCTTGGAGTGACAGATTTAAGGGACTCAGTCCCTTATGGCTGAGCGAAGTGATTGAACAAGAAACACCTGTGAGAACAGACCAGAGTTTGAAAGTTGAAACCAGAGATGATTACATAAAAAAAAAAAAAACATAAAGATTTAACATTTAGTATTAATAACCAGTTGCTTACAAGGGGAAATGAAAGGTGTTCTATTATCTGAAATCTCTATAGTAGCAATGGACAGCTTTCTGAAAGGTGCCATAACTTGAACAGATTTGGGCTTGCTGGGAATCTCCATTGGGGTTCTGTGGTGGCTCAGACCAGATGGCCGTGTGTCCGTTATGACTTTCAAACCTGAATCTGAACCCTGCTTCCTCACCTGTTTTCCAGAGTGAGCTGATCAGTTTAGCCAAACAATGCGACCTGCCAGTGAGAAAGGTGGAGAGGTGGTTCCGGCGCCGGAGGAACACCGACCGACCGAGCCTATCCAAGAAGTTCTGCGAGGCCTGGTGAGCAGGAGCAGAAGCCATGAGCTGCAGGGGCCTTTCACTGGCACTGAGCTCAGCGGGCAGTTTGCTGCCTCCCAGCCTGCCCTGCACTCCTCCACGGAGAGCATCCTGAGTCTTCCCTGCCCTACCTGATTCTTCTCTGGCTCTGCTGCTGCTTCTCTATTACTGAATCATTCCTTGCTTTTCCGCTTTGTTTTCACTCCCGAGACTCCTTTTACTCCTATCTCACCGTAATCCTTATAGGGCACCAGTTTCTGACTTTGTAAGACTGATGCTCTGCTTCAGAACACTATCCTATCTGAAAAACTCCCTATTGTTTTGCTTCCTACTGCTTCCTGCTGCTTTGCTGCTGCTTCCATGCCTCCAAAATAGCCTACCATTGCCTCTCTGTTTCTCTCTTTGCTTCTCTGTGAGCTGATTCTTTCTGCTACATATTTTTTGCAACTGTTCTCCTTTGTATTGCTTTCGAAAGTCACAGACAGTGGTCTAGACTATATTCTGCTGTCAGTTGACTTCAGCTTCCCTGAAAGTCACAGAACAGAACCCTTTTATAATGGCAGAAAAGCCTATGTGAAATCTTTTCCTGGGAGCAAAACTTGGCAACAGCTATGTGGAAATCCTCTTTGTATGGAGGCACAAGGAGGTCTGGCAAAAGCTGATCATCATTAGGTTCCTCACTTTTTGGGTACTTTAACTTCTGCAGATTAAAAAAAAAAAAAAATCTCACGTCAGCCACTTCTGTAAATGTTAATCTTGACTGAGCTTTCCACAGATACTGCAGAGCGATAACCCTGATAGACTTCATCTGGACACACGTTTACTTGTTCAGTGCTACACTTGGAGGCCACAGTGACCTGACACATGACAGCCTGTCGTACAACTGAGCTGTGCAGCTCTTGTAGCTCTGTGGCTGTCAGTCCTTGTTCCCGTGCCTAGGCAATCTTTCTGGGCTGGGATTACCTCCTTGCAGGAAGCCAAATGAGTCATCTTCAGGGTCATTTTACACCAAGAAATCAAAGTCTGCAAAGCTCTTCAAGAAACTAATGTTCTACACTAATGTCCATACCCTTGTGAGCAGGTCCCAGATAGTTACCTGGGTCTGTAATTCCCAGATCCCTTGTGGGGGCTCCACTAGGTCCTCATGCTGGGGCAGTGTTTTAAAATCTCAGCCTGAGGTCTTTACAGACCTTAAGATCTGAGAGCTTGTACTCTAGCCCATCACATGGTAGACCATCACCCAGCAACTGTTTCCACACAACAGTCAGAGCAGTTCCTGAATGTTGGGGTTTGGTGGAAGTAGAAATTAACCCATAGTACAGAATTACATTCAGAGGAATGTTAAGAGTCTTTTGGTAAAAATTCAGAAATTGGCCCCTCTTAGAAATGTTAGTTTTGTCTCAGCTTTCCACAGAGAAGGAGGATTCTCCTGATCTCAGTTGAAATGCCTTACTTATGAGTGGCTGCTCTGCTATGCTTGTAAGGAAGTAGGTTCATCCAGGAAGGCCACATGAAGGAAGAAAATACCTACAGTGTCATTCATCTGACTAGAAGTGTGTATCTATAGGGTAGACATGACTTCTGAGCTAATCACCTCGTTGTCCATTTAATATTCAACCTCTAATTCAAAAATCCTGCCTAAAAAACCTAATGGAGAAAACAAAACAAACAAAACTTCTGCTCTCACTGATTATGTCTTTCTTGAAGCTCCTGGGGTTTGTTTCACTAACAGATTGAGTTTCTCTCTAAAAATGTTGTATCTTCTGATTTGTTATGGAGATTTTGGGGTTTATTAACCCAATTTAGGGGTTGTTGTAGGCAGTTTTATTTCTTTGAAGATTTCCTGTCTTTAATCTATTATAACTCATTTATTCTGTTGGGATAAAATTCCTATTTTCCTAATGTGTGTATATATTCAGTACAGTGTGTCTCTGTCCAGTAAACACAGCAGACATATTTTATAAGTACTTCTGTGTGGATTTAATGTGGATAAATCATTAGCAGCTCTGACTGAGACAAAACATGACAGTAATCAATTGCTTTACATGATAATGAATTTAGCATGCCTGATCTCCAAAAGCCTATGAGGGAAGTTGGCACTGTTTATGACTTTTACACATGCCTCTACTGGTACTGTGAAGAGTTGGGATGATTATCTGGGTGATTTTATTCAGCGATATTCTCAGAGTTTCTATCATCTAAAGCAGAAGAATTGCCCTTCATGGAATCTGTTGAATGTACCAGAATGCAAAAAAAAAAAAAAAAAAAAGTTGCAGTTATGATCTGGACAAACTTTGAGCATATTGATGTTTTTCTTTGATTTAGTAGTGTCATTCTTTGAACAAAAGTGATTGATACACAGAACTGGAGCTTTGTGGCTGATGGGATACTAACATACCTTCTTTGTTTGTAGCTGGAGGTTTACATTTTACGTCATTTCTTTCTTCACTGGACTTGCTGTCCTGTACGACGTGAGTATGCAAACAGTGCCACCTGCTGTTCTCCCCAGGGAGTGCCTGCAGGAATGGCAGTTTTTGTTGCCAAACCCGTGCGTTCAAACTTTCTTTCAGAGGTTTTCCCATCATGTCTTTGTCCTCTGCACAGCACACAATCTTTTGAGAACATAAATATATTGAACCATGCTTATTTTAAGAACTCCAACTCAAAACCAAGAGTTTTGCTCTTCCTCTGCAAAAGCAGTAGACAATTAGGGTTGTGAGACACTGTCAGCAGTTGTAAAAATACATTTCTGTGATACGGGAGGTAAAACATTTATCTGAGACAGGAGCTGCAGGGCCTGTTCGTGTGTTGTATATAATACTTGTTTAAGGTAAAATGCTTAGGCTTCTTTTGGAGCATGGTCTACGTTTTAGTAATTTTATGTATGTGTTTTCTCTTCTTTACCCAAGATGTGAGAGGGTGATGAGGTTGATGCTTCTGCCTTTTCTCTGATTTGATAAATAATGATTTCTCTTGATACAAATGGAACAGCCTCAACAGAAGAAGATTGAGGCTTGAATGATATGGGTTTGAATCTGAGGCAGAAGAGGTGTACCATATGCTCTAATCCAGACCTGTGGTCACTAAGCTGGGACAAGGGGCACCTGTCATCCTCTGGTTGTATTTTAGAGGTTACCCTGGCTCTTTTGCTGAATCCAATTCCTTGGGTGGGCTTTGCGAAAATATTCTACACTGAGACCTTCTGATGTGGTAAATAATGGAAAATCTGCAGATCCCAAGACAGGAGGCACAGACTATACTTGCACCTGCTTGTTTTTGTAACGACTGAAGACGTATTGAACTTAGCAACTTTTAAGGGAAAATTTAAGTTACTCTATGAGTCTGCAGATTCCAGGATGAGCTAGCAGTGGAGTGGTATCTAAATCCCACCTGTAATGCTTTTTGATTCTTTACATCAAAATAAAAGGTTATATTCTATTTCTCTGTTTCCAATAAAACACAACAAATCTGTAGTAGTAACAAACTACAGGAGTTAGGTGGTTGATAAGAGAAGAATTCCTCTGGGATCTTCCCATTCATGTTGCATTTTCTTTCCAGAAGCCTTGGTTTTGGGACCATAGAGAGTGCTGGACAGGATACCCACAACAGGTGAGTCATCCAGGAGTGAAAATTGCTGTAATAAATCATGTATTCTCTTTAGATATCTTTTCAAAATCAGATTACTTTAGGGACAAAAGAGAGGGCACCGATTGAAATTCATATTGATAAGCCATAAGAATTCAAAACCAGGCCCCTATCAACAGAGAACATCTTAATATTTTGTTTACTCTACACACAATAGAGGAGGAGTCAATACGGCAGAAGACGACTCTACAGTAGTAACGGGAAAGCGAGCCTTCTGACCAGGCGAGCAAAGAAACTGAAAAATAGGGATGCTCCAAGTTTAGTTTATAGAGGAGACTGAGGCTAGAGTAGGACATTTTGTCCAAGAGGGAGAAGCGAAGACTTCAGTGGAAAGCCTGTAGAGCAGAGGACGTTCTCTGAGTGATACACTCCAGAATAACCTCTAAGAAAATTGCCAGCTAGGCACAAAATATGCTCCTAGGTCATCAAGGAACAAGGGCAACAACAAAAAGCGAAGTACTTTTTACCCAGCTGCCTCTGCAGCTTTCCTGCAGCCCACTTTAGGTACTGGAAGGCCTCTATAAGGTCTCCCCTGAGCTTTCTCTTCTCCAGGCTGAACAACCCAAACTCCCTCAGCCTGTCTTCATAGAATGGGGCTTCACACACTGAGCACAGGACCAATCACCTGCTCTACTTTTCCCCCTTAGGTTTTTATGACTTGTGTATAGCAGCAGCCTTCCTATATAACATGTTACAAAGAGATAAATGTCATTAAAGTGAAAGATCTGATTTCAGCTTTGGAAAAGATTCCTTATCCTGTTAGAACAGCTGCCTTCTACAGGCTTAATTAGCATTATGAATACATTGATGAAAATCCTGGGTACCATTTCATTCCTGCTCTAAGAGTGGACAATTTTCACTGGGCTGCATCAACGGAGGAGTGACCAGCAGGTAGAGGGAGGTGATTGTCCCCATCTGCTCTGCCCTTGTGAGGCCCCACCTGGAGTGCTGCATCCAGGTCTGGGGTGCCCAGCACAAAAAGGATGTGTATCTGTTAGAATGGGTCCAGAGAAGGGCCACGAAGATGATCAAGGGGCTGGAGCACCTCTCCTATGAAGAAAGGCTGAGAGAGCTGTAGCTGTTCAGCCTGGAGAAGAGAAGCCCCCGGGGTGACCTCACTGCAACCTTTCAGTACTGAAAGAGGGCCTACAGGAAAGCTGAGGAGGGACTCTTTGTCAGGGATTGTAATGATAGGACAAGGCGTAATGATATTAAACTAAAAGAGGGTAGATACAGATTAAAGGTTAGGAGGAAATTCATCCCTCAGAGGGTGGTGAGGCACTGGAACAGGTTGCCCAGAGAGGTTGTGGATGCCCCATCCCTGGAGGTGTTCAAGGCCAGGTTGGACGAGGCCCTGGGCAACCTGATCTAGAGGGTGGCATCCCTGCCTATGGCAGGGGGGTTGGAGCTAGGTGATCTTTAAGGTCCCTTCCGACCCAAGCTGTTCTGTGATTCTGTGATGATTCTGTGATTATTTGCCCTTACCAATCCAAAAGCCTGGTAAGCGTTTCTAGCAGAATAGCCGTTTCTACTAGTATCATACATGGATCTCCTACGCACAGGATTTTACAGTACTAGAATTTCCGGGGGGGGCAGAGGGGGGGAATTAGTCTTTCATTAATTGAAGAAGAGGCTGAGGTACAACTTGATCACAGTAGCATGACAAAGTGAAAACTACCTGTGCTTTAGGGCTTTTTGATCTGGTAGTCAAAGTTAGAACAAGACCCTCGGATTGTGCATCAAGATTTGCAAAGCTGTAAATGTAATGCACAGTTTTTCACTATGATTCATACAAACAGGTGGTGTTTGAACAGGAATGTAAGGCTGAGAGGATCTCTTGGGTCCTTATTTCCTGTTTTGTGCATTTGCATTACATGTATTTTCCAGAGAAATCTAAGCCATTGTAACAGAACACTTTTCTACACCTGTAGTAAACAGAAAAGGCCAAAACCAGAGCTGGTAACATCCCACTGGAAAAGAGCAGGAACGGTCAAGAACATACCTGTGGCATAGCAGGAACAAAGAATATATTAAATACAATTTCTACCAAACAAACCATGTCCTATGCTACAGACAAGGGTAAAAGAAACATCGGTAATCTAATCTATCTTTGGAAAAAACAAAAAAAAAATCCCTTCAGATCCAGAGGATCATTTGGATAACCCCCAGAGCATTAACAGCACATACTAGCCTGCGGGATGTTAATATCCCCTCTGGTAGCACCAGTGCATCCAGCCATGCTTCCTCTTATGGCTAATCACTGGTGCATCAAAGAAAAACAAACTAAAATCTATCTTCTAAGGACAGAAATCAGCACTTTGGGTAGAGGAAACCTGAATAAATCGGTACTTGGGAGCACCATACTCCAAGATTCTTTGGAAATGCTTGTTGCAAAGCCCCTGTAGTCATAGTAATTTTTTTTAATCAGATAGGTTCTGGCTTAAAGATGCCATCTAGTGCCACAACAGAAAAATTACTTGTTAGTTAGCATGTGTCTTGCTGAGTGGGTCTAAGCTTTTAGTTTTCCAGCTGTAAAACCCCAGAAAAATTAGCCGGAACAGCACAGACTACTGTTCACACTCAGATTGTACTTTCCCCTGTTAGTTTGATTAGACTAAAAAATACATGTTAGAGTCCAAGATGTCTGAAGCATCTCCCCCTGAGTGCTAATAAATGGAATGATTTATTCAGGTACTAATCTATATCACCACGGTGAAACAGTACACCAAGTTTTTAAAGCTCTACAGTGACTGCTCAAGAATTTGCCCAGAACACCTGAAAATATTCAGAATCTTCCCCCTAGTTCTTTAAATGTTTCACATGGTATGGCAAAGTGGAGTTTCCCCTGCTATTTGCTTTTACCTCAGCACAGATGATGTTTGGTAAGTGACTGGACTGTTCAGTTGAGGATTTACCCCATGAAGCTGCAGGAACCAGATCTTGTCATTTTGGTTTATCTGATTTTTTTTGTTTGTTTGTTTTTTGTTTTTGTATAGGTAGGAGTTTTCGTTTCCAGCCCTTTCTTTACTTTATCTGATGGGTATACCACTGTCTCTTTCTTGCTGTTGCAGCCTCTCCAACCCTCTCTGTTTTGGTACTACATGCTGGAGCTCTCCTTCTACTGGTCTCTGGTCTTCACCTTGCCCTGTGATGTGAAGAGGAAGGTGAGTGACAACCCCTGGGAAGAATGAAGCACAAACAGGATCCAAGGTTAACACTCAGGAGAGTGTTCTCCAAGGTTGTATAGTGTGTATAGTGCTGGTCTGAGGTTTCAGGGGACTCGTCCTTGCTTGTTCCCAGGAATTTCCGTTACCAGTCACTGTCTTCCGTCTCCTCTGGGAGGTGGAGAACACAATCCTTGACATGGAAAGGAGTAAACTAATTCAAAATGTTCAGTCCCCCAAGCAGAAATTCCTCTGCTGGAGCGGAGGTGAGTATGGGCATTGCTTTGTGACCGAAAGGAAGCTCTTTTTATGTTTGTCTGTACTGAATCATCAGCTCTTATGGTTCTGTCTTACGATTTGCACTAACACCGGACCATTTCTGGTAGAGAGCAGAGTGTTCTTTGCTCGAGATCCTCTGTTTACACCATAAACTCATAATTCCTGGGTTTCTTGATTGCCTACATTTTGGCATGCATTTTGTTAAAGATTAATGTGGGTAAAACTTTACAGTGGAAGATTTCTTGCCTCATTGAGTAGACAGATTTTTTAGCTACCAGCATGCTCTAACTAGAACAGAAAGTGCAATGTATTTTCTTTTCTGCTGTCCCCTTTCTCATCAGGACTTCAAGGAACAGATAGTCCATCATGCTGCAACCATCTTCCTGATCAGTTTCTCATATTGTGCCAATTACATCCGCATTGGGACACTGGTGATGGTGATTCATGATGCTTCTGATTGCTTCCTAGAGGTGAGCTCCACAATTTAAGTGCCTGGCAAGGCCTAGTTGGCAGTGATGATCTTTAGCCAAGTGCTGTCTTTTGATCTAGCACAATGAGGGACAATCATTGTGGGGTTTCACTGATAACATATTGATGATCTCCTCACGCAGCTTAGGGTGCCCTACAGAGAGCCAGGAGGAGACATGAATACCTGCATGTGGATTGTATCGTATCTGGCTCGTTAGCGTCTTGGAGCATATGCAGATGCACTATCTTGGCCTGCTTTGTTTTATTGTTCTTTCTCCTTCCAGCCAACTAAGATATTCAATTACATGAAGTGGAAGAAAACTTGTGACAGCCTCTTTATGATCTTCTCAGCTGTTTTCCTCATCAGCCGCCTGATCATTTTCCCCTACACGTGAGTTTGCTGCAGTCAAGGGAAATGAAAAAACTGTCTTCTCAGAGGCAGGATAATTCAGCTGTGGGCTGAATCTTTTACTGCAGCCTTTGCTTTTAAATTCTTGAGCTCATGTCCCTGCCTTCTGCATAGGCTGCATTGCCACATGGCTGTTGTACCTGCCTTGGGCTAAACAAGGGTGGTCTTCCTTGGAGTTCAGAGTGTAATAGCAAGGACCTGAAATATACTGCAGAGGAGTTTTCAGCTTACAGCTCTACTCTGCTCATTTCCAGTGGGGAACGGAGAGTTGTCTAACATGTCATATATAAGAAGAGAGTGACTGAGGTGATACTTCTGTGACAATAGCTTTTGGGGGCTTACAGCCGCTCTCTTTCCAATGCAATTCTGTCTCTCTTGCAGAGTGCTCTATAACACCTACTATTACTCCATGGAGATATTCCAACCCTTCTTTGGATACTACTTTGTGAATGCTCTCCTGATAACTCTGCAGCTGCTCCATATCTTCTGGTCCTGCCTAATTATTCACATGGTCTACAAGTTCATCCTCCAGGGCACGGTATGAATCAGTTTGTAGTCCCCTGTACATCATATGGGGAGGGAGGATCCCCTGAGACTGCTGGGGAGCACAGGGAATCTATCTGGGGTGGATTCTTTTTTGTCCTAGTACAATTATACATGTAATCTCCTAACAGTGAGGTTAAAGGGTCGCTCAGTATTAGTGCAAGTTGACAAAAGAAGTAAAGTTTTTTTGAGTTGATATAAGATTGGGTTCACTTCTGAAGAGTATATTCAAGAAAAAATGTGGATTGGACTCCATAGGAGATATCTGTGAACAAAGCCAGTGACATCTGAGTGAGGATCTCAACACTTGGGTCAGTACTTCATTTGTAACAAAACTAAAATATCAAGGCAGAGAGTGTTGTTGTGATTGATGAGGCCAGTGCAAAAGTGCTTTCCTATAGTTTCTTCTCCAGGGGATTTCCAGTACAGGATTTTTAATTACAGTGTTACTAACATCACAGAATCACAGAATGGCTGAGGGCCCTCTGGAGGTCTTGTCCAACCTCCCTGGCTTAAGCAGGGCCACCTAGAGTAGCTTGTCCAGGCCCATGTCTGGATGGCTTTTGAATATCTTCAAGGAGGGAGATTCCGTAACCTCTCTGTGCAGTCTGTTCCAATGCTTAGTCACCATCAGGGTGAAAAAATGTTTCCTAATGTTGAGATGGAACCTGCTGTATTTCATTTTGTGCCCATGGCCTCTTGTCTTGGCACTGGGCACCACTGATAAGAGCCTGGCTCCAATCCTCCTTGCATCCTCCCTTCAGACATTTATATACATTGATAAAATCCCCCAGAGCCTTCTCTAGGTTGAGCAGTCCCAGCTCTCTCAGCTTTTCCTCACAGGAGAGATGCTTCAGTCCCTTAATCATCCTCATGGCCCTTTTGTTGGACTCTCTCCAGTATGTCCATCTCTCTCGTACTTAGTAGCCCAGCACTGGACACAGTACGCCAAGCATGGCCTCACCAGTGCTGACTAGAGGGGAAGGATCCTCTCCAGCTTTCCAGCTGAGCAGCCCCCAGTACATATTGGTGCATGGGGTTGTTACTCTCCAGGTGCAGGACTTTGCACTTCTCTTTGTTGAACTTCATCAGTTTCCTGTCAGCCCACTTCTCCAGTCTGCTGAGGTCCTTCTGGATGGCAACATGACCTTCTGGCATATCAGCGACTCCTCCCAGTTTTGTGTCATTGGCAAGCTTGCTGAGGTTACACTGTGCCCCATCATTAATGTATGCTTTGTGGGGGTTATCCTACAGTACTTTAGATGTCTGCAGAATAGATGCATTTGTCTAAACTAGCTGTCTGGGCTCCTTACATACTAGCAGACAGGCATGTCCTAAGCATAATTCATTCAACGTTGCACCAGGTATTGCCGGTTTGTCTCTATCAGTAACAGAGCAACCTTGGATATCTGAGATGCAGCTGTATAAACTGAAGTGACATGCACCCGTCTCTTTCTGACTGCAGCCTGTACTATCTGCTGTGAAACCAAACTGCTGCTCAGCATGAAATTATTCTCAGAATCAAAGACATGACCTAATGTGGCCACTTGCCAAGGATGTAGTCCAGGAGAAACAAGTCCATGCCCTGTGGGAGTTGACCTCATAGCCTGGGATGAGTTGTTTTATTACTATCCAACTGGGGAATTCTGTCTTATGGGAACTGAGAACAAGCATGAAAGGCTCATCTTCATCCATATTGTCCACAGCTTCCATTGCAGTTATTACAGTGTCAAATGATGAGGTAGTGGATAGTGTTATTAGAAGGAAATGAGCCATCAGGAAAAACATACTGAAGCACATCCAGAATTTTTCTTTATATATAAAAGTTGTGATTTAACCCCAGCAGGCAACCAAGTACCTCACAGACGCTCACTCACTCTCCCCCACCTCCTCACCGTGGGATGGGGAAGAGAATTGAAAAGATAAAAGTGTGAGAACTCATGGGTTGAGATGAAGACAGTTTACAAGGTAAGGCAAAAGCTGCACTTAAAAGCAAAGCAAGAAACTCATTTGGTACTTCCCATGAGTAAGCCTGTGTTCAGCCACTTCCAGGAAAACAGGGATCATCACGTGTAAGTTTCTTGGGAAGACAAATGCCGTCACCCTGAATGCCCCCCCCCCCGCCCTTCCTCCTTCTTTACCCCAGCTTTTATTGCTGAGCATGATGACACATGGCCAGTCTGGGTCAGCTGTCCCGGCTGTGTCCCCTCCCATCTTCTTGTGCACCCTCAGCCTCCTCACTGGCAGGGCAGCATGAGAAGCTGGAAAGTCCTTGGCTCTGTGGCTCTGCGCAAGCACTGCTCTGCAACCACTGAGAACAGCGGTGTGTTAGCACTGCTACTTCCGTCAAAAGTCCAAAACACAACATCATATGAGCTTCTGCAAGGAAAATTAACTCTATCCCAGCCAAAAACCATGACAATAAATTATCTGCCATATTTGATGCAGAAAATATGTATTTGAGGTCTTTCCATATTGAGCCATAAGTAGAAAAGAAAAATAGTCCCACGCAGATGTTTCAATGGTCATCTCAGACATATGGCCTAATTTCTGTGTAGTCCTGTGTTGAGCCAGAAGTTGGACTCAGTGATGCTTGTGGGTCCCTTCTAACTCAGGATATGCTATGATTCTAAGACATTTAGTAGCCCAAAGCAGTATCAGCAGAAATACTGAACATTCTCCCCTTTTGAGAGCCATGAAATTCTCACTCCAGTCAGAAGTTCAGATTGTTCTGATAGGTCTTTCTGATCTCTGTAATTTTCCTCCCCGACTACAGGATTATCTGCACCACCTTCTCACTTGATGTTTCCTAATCCCCAGTACTTATAGTTCAGCCTTGATCTTGAAGTAAGGGGTTTCACTTCCTCATACAGACAACTGTCTTTTTTCATGCAGCCATCTAGTTCCTTTGTGAATCTTGCTAGGTTTAAGGCTTCAACCATATTCTATTTCCATAAATTTAAAAAAAAATTAGGAATACTGATTTTCGTTTGTGCTTCTGCTGCGGAGCAAGAGTCTTTGTACACAGTTTCTGAACTGCCAATTCGAGAACAACATGGGATCGAGGTTGTTCACAAAATGTGGCATCTGCTATTTCTATTGTCCTTGCAGGCAGTTTGACTTGAGTACAAGTTCACATTCTTACAAATCCTATCTGCTTTTGGGTGTGGTGATCTTTAGAAAAGGCTTCAGACTAAATAGTCTGCTTAATATGATCCAAGTGCTATCCCCAGAAGAATGTATATAATAAATGGAGACTACAGAGCACATCCAGAACTAACAAGCTCCTGAGGAGTTTCCAGGCCTCAGGTCACAGAAGGGGTTTGCTGCTTTCCTTCAGAGTGTTCTTTCCAACAATGGGTGTGGACACTGTGAATTTGTTCCCAGTTTTGGCATCTTGTATTGCAGAGTAGAAACAGCCTGAGAAGCCAGCAAGTGTTAAGCTGCTTTCTCTAACTTGCCTTTTTACTGCATTATTTCTTTTTTGTCTTCCTTTTAAAGCAAGGAATTAAGTACAAAAGTGGACTACTGATCTCTTAATAGCAAGAGGAAGAACCTGAATATAAAACTGAATGTAGAGTTGAGCAGCTTTATGTTGAGCTATTGGTTTGTTTGAAAGCATATGTTTTCCAAAGCAGACCGCTCAGCTTGCAGCCACCCAGAATCTATCTCCTTGTCCCTTTTGAAAAATATAAGAGTTTGATTAACTGCTTCTTCCCATCCTTCTGCATGCAACAGACACTGTGGATCTCCTCAGCCGTACACAGTTGTCTTCAGTCCTGGGCATATGTGATTTGGTGCTGCTTCTCAACCTATATAGTAGTTCCTAATGTTTATCAGGATCACAGTTAAGGTACCACTGAGACAGAAGTCAAGTAGATGGAAAGAAACTGTTTCCAAAGGTGATGTAAAAGCTAAAAGATCATCATAGAAATGTGTGCCAGAAGCAGGTGGCTGAAGTAGCAGCCACAGTCTTTAGCATATGTATCAGCTAGCACAGTTTCTTGTGCAGACTTCTGCATTTGTATTGTTTCTCATTTACATTTTTCTGTAGATGGAAAAGGACATGAGAAGTGACACAGAAGAAAGTGACAAGGATGAAGAAAAAGAAAAGATCATGGAAAAGGAGAAAAATGGGATCACGTGTTTCAGCAATGTAACTAGCAGCAATTATATCCAGAGGAATGGGTCTGAGACACTGAACAACAGAGCCCATCTCACCAATGGCCACGTCAAGGAAAGATAGCTACTGCTCACATTCTGTCTGATCTGGTCTTTAATGAATCCAGTCCACCGTCTTTAGAAAATGTTTTGCTCATTGCGTAGATATAAAGGATTGCCATTGCAGTATCATAGTTGAATTCCTGCTTCCCGTAAACAGAATTGTTTATAGTCACTGATATTTGAGGGAAGTTTTTGGTCTTTCTTCAATAAAAGCTTACTATAGGTTGTTGCCTTGAAGCAGATAGAAAGGGATCAAAGTGGTTTGACTTGTATTAGACTGTACCATAATAGCTGTTAAATGTGTTAATCTTGAAAAATACAACAGTGGTTAACTTTGGCAATGTCAAGTCTTAATTGCCTAATGTTGTTTGGTAGGAATCTGTTTATTCTTGATCAGCTTCTGGAGGCCCTGGCCCATTGCCACTAATGATTATGGAAAGTAAATAAGTGTGAAACTCTAAATCTTATTACAGGGACACCTCTTTCAAGAAGACAAGTGGCCCATACTTACTCATAAAATTAAAACTGTGCATAGTGGAATAAAAGCTCTGGAAAGACATAGGAGAAAACATTTTCTTCTGACAGGAAATGCTCCTTTGTGCCATGTGACCAGTTTTGTAATTGTACGGAACTCAGTCCCTTCTGTTGTCTCAAAGGTGGAAACTCCAAAGCCCAGTCTGATGACAGTTCCCACCCAAATCATGGTTAGAAGAGCTGGAAAATCCAGGCAGCTGTGTCTCAACTGCCAGGTAATCCATTAAGCCTGTCTTGGAAAGGAACACTGTCACAAGGGAGGGGACAAGAAACTAGGTACTCTAGAAGACAACACTGATTAAGTGCTCATGTTTTTATCTAGTGTAATTGGCACAGTGGAAGATGTTTACAGAGTCAGCTTGGTAAGAAGGGAATAGATTACCCCTGTCCTCAGAGGAAAAAGGATCCAGAGAGGTTCTGCTGAACTTCATGAAATAATGCTTTAACTTAGCCTTCAAAGTCTAGGGCCTTTGTCTAGATGTGTCAAAAGTAGAAAGTTTAAAGCAGTGGACCATGAAGTTATGACGCAGTTCTGATTCAGTTCCTTTAGATGTTCTGTATTTTATATCATCCAGTGTAGTATTAGATTTTTGATTCTGTAATCTCTTAAAAGAGTTAAATTAGTATGGCATGGATTTCTGTCTTATAGATCAATTAAACTATGAAACCAAAGTATTAACAGATTCACTGTTATGAGAGTAGGGAGTTAGACTGCCAGGGCCATGCAGATACTTCCCTGTATATGTCTGGTAAGGTTCAACGCTAATGGCGGGACACGGACCAAGGAAATGCCTGATTCAGGGAGATGGCACACATTTTTAAAGTTAAGAGGCAAATGACAGTCTAGAAGGACAAGAGCATTTTCAGCAGCACACCAAGTTCACCTGAAATGCAGGAAAGATTTGATCTGAGCCTTTGATCTTACGTTTTAGTCAAAATACATTGGATAATTTCAGAGGAAAAAGTGGTTCTAGCACAGGTGATTCCAGGGCAGCAACACGCTCTGGAGCGGACCATCATCATTTAAATTCGTATTTGTTGAAGATAGTTTCTCTCTGAAATGTTGGGCTAATTCAAAGTTCAAAGTGTATGTTCTGTATTACTGTCATATTTCCTTAATCCACATGTACAATCTTGCCACTCCTCTGCAGGTGATGTGTTCAGGAGGAATGGTTACGTATCATTTTGTACTTCTGAATGTAAAAGATCTTTATAAATTACTTTTGAAAAGTTTGATTGTCTGGGCTCTTTTCTATTTCTTTGACTAGCAGGGGGTAACCTGGCTAGTTGCACCACCTGGGTGGATGAGGGAGTGACACAGTAGACGCATACGGGTTCCATTGCCATGGTCGTTACACTTGCAGCATCCATGGAGAGGATGTTGCATACTCAGAGCATTCAGCCATGGTAAGTTATGCCAGTAAAGAACAGCAGCTGCCTCGTTTGACTCCTACTAGGTAAAGCTGCATTTGGCCCTGGATCAGGACACTTTGGGGCACCCCTACATTAAAGCTAGGGGCAGTCCACGTTACCTGGCACTGCTAAGGCAATGGCAAGTCCGTGACTGCAGCACTGGGAAGATGCTTTGAACTGCAAGGTTATGGGAAGGGAAAGGAATGCCTGGTCTTCTTTTTAATGAGGTTTCTGAAGGGTAGGAAAGATCTATGTTGTAAAATCACAACATACCTCACCTGAGAAGCAGAATGCTTCCCAGAGACTCCGTGATACACTGTGGAGCCAGTACAAATATATACTAATGTCTGCTGAATTTTATCCTCAGGGCTATACTATCCCCCCGAAGATGGAGATAAGCTCTTGCCAGGCTCATTAGTAGGTAAATCTGTTCATTGTGAAAGGGTGCATCAAGGATTCAGGAGAGCTGTTGGTGTTGATTAAAAACACTTTTAACTGAATAACTGAGTATGAGTGATGAGTCACCGGGGCAGATCACACTGCAAAATTTGTTTTCTTTCCTATGCTATTTGCTATGGCTTAAAGAAGCTGTGTGCAATCAGTTTGCTCCCCACAATGGCTCCACCTTCTTTCCTTATGTCTGCTCTGGTATTGGGAAGCTTATGAGTGCTGTGTTAGTCTTTCTGAATTTATCATAACAACTCACTCTGCCATCACCCACCAATAAGATTCCTCTTGGAGTATCACAGCCCCCTGCACAAAGAAGCTGCTGTAAAAACCTGCAGCGAGAATCCTAGTGATTTGTCTGCTAAATAAACCAGCAAAGCAGATAGAGCAGTGGGCACCGGAGCAGAATCTACTTCCAATGCATCTTTATCATCCACGCGCACAGGAAAGGTGTGTGTCACATAAATGTCATCAAGCAGCTGTGGGGATGGGGTTTCCAGCAGCAGGTGAGCTATGAGAGAGAATGTCTCCTGGTGTCCCCAGGCTGCTATGCAGTGAAGAGTATCAGGGACTGAGAGAGAATGTCTCCTGGTGTCCCCAGGCTGCTATGCAGTGAAGAGTATCAGGGACTGGCAAAGTATGGCCCCCAGGGCTGGCAGCTAACATGGATCTACCGACTCCAGTGACACAGGCATCTAGTACTATTTTGGATCTTGTTTTAAGAGCAGTTTGCTTCATGCCTTCCCTTCCCCTTGCACACACGCAGGAAACATGGGAGATGTGCATCCACCATGTTTTTATCATTCAGACATATGCCCAAGGGAACCTTTACTTGGATGACTACACTTTGAACAGCATTGCTTTTCTCATTTGCACGTGTACAACAGACACAGTGCCTGCAGGTAAGGGCGTCCCTAAGAAATAGCAAGGCATTGTTCAAAAAGCCAAAGTCATGTCTAAACACGGGAAGTGGAAAGGACCTGTAACTTTGGCAGATTAATATGAACATGCAGTAAAGCAGGCCAAGAAATACATTGAGAAACAACTTAAAAGGCAATGGCAATCTTCTCTGAAAAACACTGGAAAGACTGTAGGAATCATAAGATTATCAAAGCTGAGACAAGATCAGGCTAGAGTGAAAAAAAATAATGTGCTGCCTGCAACTTCCCTGCTCAGAAGCAGAGGGGAGCCAATACTTGCTGAGGATGTGTCTCTAGAGGATTCATCCAAAACTGATGGGTGAGAAGATGTTATATAGCAAAGTAACTGAGCAATAGCAAGCCTTCCAGCTTGGATGGTATTTGCTCAAGTGTCAAGAGGAAACTTACACAAGAAAAAGTTAAACCATGCATTGTGGAGTGCCATTTTTTGTTGTTTCAAATCACCTTGTTATCCAAAATTTAGGGAGGTCCCAAGTGGGAATGTGAGGAGCTTCTGACATCTGTAGCTTAACATCTGTGCTGGTCAGATTGGTACAAAATATCATGAGTAATGGAATTACAGGAAACATGTATGAACATAACATTATGGGAAAAAATCCTCATGGTTCGTGTATGAGGAAATCATGTCTTTGCTGGAGTTATCCCAAAGTGTCAGTGAACACAGGCACAGGAGAAAACCTGCTGATAGTGCTTGGCTTTTCAAAGGAATTTGGAAAGATCCCTCACCAGTGATTTAAGGAAATCCACCTCAGGTTACCATGAGAGACCAACAGCTTTTTTGCAGTTACGAATTGTCAGAGAAGCCCCATAAATGGAGAGCTGATTAATAGGTGAGGGCTTTGCAGCCTGGGAGGGAAAAGGTTGGTACGAAGAGGGGGTGAGATAGATGCCCCTGCTGTTATTGTCACTAGGAAGGGACTTCAGCTGTCTATGCAATGAAGTGTAATTGAAGATAGCCACGTCACTGACACCCACTGAATTACTTTCTTGTACTAGGACATCTTACTCCACCTCTAAGCTCATGGGCAGGTCAGAACAAGTGATGTTATTTCAACTAGTTTAAAGTCATACAAATGGATTGGAGTGAAAGGTGTGGAGTATGAGTGACGAGCTGTGGGGCTGGGTGTCCTGGAGCGCTGGAGTCCTGGCTTAGGAGTGAGTTTTACATCTCAGCTGTATCTGCTCGCTGAGTCCCCAAGCCTCTGCTGTGCTCCCACAATCTAGACCAGGATGGGACTGTTAGAGGAGTTCTGGCACCACAAGTACTGGCTGCCACCTGGAGCTACCTGGGAAGACATGAAGGAGTCTGCTGACATTCACTACCCAAAGCCTCAGGACCTCTTGCTCTGCATCCCTGGTGCCCTGATCCTGATCATTGTCCGATACATCTTTGAAAGGTGAGTGCAGCAAATCCAGCCTCTTCTGTGCTGGTTGTCATCGGTGTCTTGAAGGGTTGCTCTGGACTTATCCTTACCCACCTCCTAACAATTACAACGTGGACAGGGAATTCTCCTCAGGAATACTGAATCTTTCTGCTTTTTGTGATTTATGGCATTTGTATGTCAGCAATTTGCCCTGCCATCTCTCATCCCCATACCCGTACCATAACCTGTACTATCGGGTGCGAAAAGACAAGTCACTCAGCTGCACCTCAGCTGTGTGTGGGAAGTCCCCCTGGAGAGACAGATTTGGGCTCTTGAGAGACCAGCTGGGAGCATGCAGCACAGGATAAAGAATTTGCTGGGTACATCAGGGTTGGGAGACCCCAGATGAGCCAGGCTTCAGCCTGGTTTTAGAGGATACTCCCAAAGATGCTGTGTGAGTCCCCACTCTTAGCACAGAGGAAGGACACCCGTGGCTCCTGCAGCTTCTTGTAGGACCACCCTGTTCACACCACTCCTTCCCCTCACCCAGCTCTGCCCTCCTCGCTCCTCCTGGCACCAGGGGTCCCCAGTTCATGTACTACAATGCCCTAGTTGTGGGCATTCACACCCACCCAGCTGAGGGAAATGGTACTCCCAAAGGGGACCCTGCAAACTGACAGACATCTCCCCGGAACCTACATGTGGGAACAATCTAAGTCCACATGGCTGAACACAGGAGATGGATCCAGAATGTGCTTTGGGCCCCTTTTCCAGAAGGTGAGACTGACATGTGGGGAGGTCCAGCCCTCACTCAGAGGAAATCAAGGGGTTATCAGTTAAAGCACGGCAGGTGCTGACACGGGCAGCCCTGCCAAAATGCTGCCAGCCAGGCAGAACAGGACTATGGTGTGTGTGAAGCAGGAAGGCTGTGCTCAGCAAACCTGCCCTCAGCTGGAGCATGGGCCTTCTTCTGTGGCCCGGAGAAGCTGGGGGAGCTGGGGAAGCACTGTCCCACCTCTCTGGAGAGCTGGCTTTTGGCTGCTGTGTTCAGCTTTGTGAGAAGCTCTGGCAAAACGGGCTGTAGGAAGAGCCAGAGAAACACAAAGCAGTCAGACCCCAAGGAAAGCTCTGTCCTGGGGGTTATCAAAACATCTCTCTGCTTCCTGCAGGCCTGCAATGGCTTAGCAAATCCCATGTATTCGTGGGTCTCAAGAAGCTTGAAGTCTGGCCAATGGCCAGCCCTGGGATCCCCAATAGGGTCTCACTTCCAGGTTGACTCCATATGGCGAGTGTCTTAAGAGCTAGAAGTAAAGACAATGAGAGCATAGCAACCCCCTCCCTCCCCTGCCTTGGTGTCAAGTCAATAATTATTATAATTAATTATTGCTTACTATTATTAATTATTGTATTATAGAATCATAGTATCATAGAATCATAGTATCATAGAATTATTTAGGTTGGAAAAGATCCTGAAGATCATCAAGTCCAACCATCCATCTAACTGCCAAGTCCACCACTAAACCTTGCCCCTAAGCGCCACATCCCCATATCTCTTAAATATGTCCAGCAATGGCAACTCCACCACCTCCATGGGCAGCCAGTTCCAATGCCTAACCACACTTTCTGTGAAGAAATTCTTCCTGATATTCAATCTCAACCTCCCCTGGTGAGACTTTAGATCATTTCCTCATGTCCTGTCACTTGTCACCTGAGAAGAGACTGGCACACACCTCACAGCAACCTCCCTTCGGGGAGTTGTAGAAAGCCATGAGGTCTCCCCTCAGCCTCCTCTGCTCCAGACTAAATAACCCCAATTCCCTCAGCTGCTCCTCATATGTCTTGTTTTCTAGTCAGCTTCATTGCTGTTCTCTGAATGCATTCTCAATATCTTGCTGTGAGGGACCCAAAACCGAACACAGCACTCAAGGTGTGGGCTCACCAGTGCCAAGTACAGGGGGACAATCACTTGCCTAGTCCTGCTGGCCACACTATTTCTGATGCAGGCCATGATGCCCTTGGCCACCTGGGCACTCTGCTGGCTCGTGTTCAGCCGCCTGTCAACCAGCATCCTTGTCTGCCAAGCACCTTTCCAGCCACTCTTCCCTCAGCCTATATGACTGTGTGGGGTTCTTAAGGCCCAACTGCAACATCCAACATTTAGCCTTGTTGGATGCCATACAGTTGGATGTGGCCCATCAATCTAGACTATCCAGATGCCTCTGCAGAGCTTTCCTACCCTCAGGATCAACACTCCCACCCAAGTTGGTTTCATCTGCAAACTTACTGAGCGTGCACTCAACCCCCTCATCAAGATCATTGGTAAAAATGTTAAACAAAACTGGCATCAATACTGATTATATTTGTTAGTGTTGTCTCCACTGCACATCAAGCATTCCTCACCATTGCCTTGGTGCCATTGTGTCTCTCTCAAAGAAGAGCATTGACCCGATAGAGGCACTAGGCTTTGTATGTGCCCCTGAAGCGGTGCTGGACCCCTGGGGTTGGGTAGGTTTGCACCCAGTGGGGCTTTGGACTTCTCTGGCAGAGTGTGTGCAGCCAGAGCAGTGCTGGACCCCTGGGGTCCATGCACAGGATACGGAGCTGGCACAATCTTGCTGCGGGCTGGCCCTGGCTCCCAGTGAGGGTGCCCACGTCCTCTCCTGTCTGAACTTTCTTTTCCTCTTCTAGAACCATAGCTCTACCCCTGGGCAGGAGGCTGGGTGTGAGCAACAGGCCGAGGCCCAAAGCTCAGCCCAATGCCACACTGGAAGACTTCTACAATCTGGTGGGCAGGACCCCAAAGGAGGTGAGTGTCGCTTGTGTCCCAAGAGCCCAGCTGATCAATATCTTCTTTCCCTACAGATACTCCAGCCCAAGCACACCAGCCTCACAGGCAGCACAGTTACTGCTAACAGGGCAGAGGTGCCCTCTTCCAGCCACATGGGGACAGAAGGCATCAGAAGGTCAAGTCCTGCTTTCCTGACCTGTTTTCTAGGGGGACCTGATCTCGCTGGCCAAGCAAAATGACCTGCCAGTCAAAAAAGTGGAGGCCTGGTTCCGGCACCGGCGGGCCCAGGACCGTCCCAGACTGATGAAGAAGTTCTGTGAGGCAAGGTAGGTGAGCCAGCTGAGGATTTTGATCATGGTAACCTCCAACAAGGACTGCATGCCATAATGCTGGCAGAGGACGTTTTAAAATGGCCAAATTCCTTCTGACATCAGGAATTTTGGCACAGCATGGACCACAGCAGAGCCTGGGTGGGCTGTAGATACCCCATTGCCTTAACAGCACGTTTGTGCATGTGCAAACAGAGCTGAGGTACTGCAAATCTTTGTCCAAACAAGAGTAGGCTCTCCCATGGCCTCTGCAGCTGCTGTGAGAGCATCTAGGAAGACGTGATACCACATTTGTTTGTCTGCACTTCATCCTTCTCCAGCTGTTTCTGGCCTGCAGTCATTGTGCCTAAATGTGTCAGTTTAGTCACTTCCACACAGCTGGGTGCTGGATGCAGTGGCCTGGGCACAGCCTGGTAAGCTATCACAATTCTGGAGGAAGTTTTAATTCCCTGTGTTTTTGTTTGTTTGTTTTTCTTTTTTTTCTATTTTAGCTGGAGATTTACATTCTATTTCACATCATTCTTCTCTGGGCTGGCTCTTCTGTATGATGTAAGTATGTCATCTGGGAGACACTGTGATGTGACACCTTTCGAGAGTTCCTCATCCATGGAAAATAAGTCGTATGGTCCTCGGCCATTTCAAGGAACCCACTGACGATTTGCGGCCATGACTAGGGATTGGACCATAGTTTCAGAGCCAAATAAGGACAAATTTCAGGGATGTGGTATGGAAACATACCCAATCTAAATCCAGCAGAACAGCCCCCTTATCCAGGCACGGACCTGGCTAGGTGTCAGTGATGTGACCATGGTTTTCTTCATCCGACCCCCTGTGTACCGATACCCTCAGTGGAACATCCTGTACATTCACTAACAACAAATGCATTTTGCCAACCACTTTCACAAAGTTCAAAGGCAGATTGGCTCTACCACAGGCACACTGACATCATGTGTTTACTTAATAAAGTACTCTTTCATGTTGCCATTATATGTTGTTATGGCTATGGGATCTTAACTGCTGTCTTCTCTTTGCACAGAAGCCATGGTTTTGGGACCACACCGTGTGCTGGCTGAGCTTTCCACAGCAGGTGAGCTGCACGTATGTGGTGTAATTCAGATTGGAAGGGGGCTCAGGAGGTTTCTTGTCCAACCTCCTGCTCACAGCACTCAGCTGTGAGCCCAGATGAGGTTACACAGGTCTTTTCCAGTCCTTGAAAACCTTCAGGAATGGAAACTGCAGAACCTCTCTGGGCAACCTATTCCACTGTTTGACTCTCATGATGAAAAAGGTTCTCCTAATATTCACCTCCTGGTTCCAAGTATGCCCACTGTCTCTCATCCTCCCACCATGCACCATGTGAACAGCCTGACTGCCTCTTTGACCAGCTCCTTATAGGTGGTCCATATGAAGGAGCAGAAGGAGATTCTCTCTGCCCTGAACAGTCCCCTCTTCTCAAAGAGTTTCTCTGTAATACAAGCCTGGCTGGAAGCTGCTCCAGGTGTGTGGCCCTGAAAGCGACCTGGCAGTCAGGACATCCCTTGAACTCTTAAACAGGAAGGGAAATGAAAGGAGACGAGAGGAGTCCAAGCCGCCGTAGAGGGGAGATCTCAGCTCCTCTCAGTCCCTCTGAGAGTCTGGGGCTTGTCGTCGCTTTGGAGCAGACTGCCAGCTCACCAGCAAATGGTTCAGTTACAAAGGACAGGAAAATTTAGACGTGACCAAGCCCTGCTGACCCAGTTGCAGTTTTCATGAATGCGTTTTGCCTGGGAAGAGATTTGCCCTCTCCCGCTCCCCATGGCTAAGCAAGGGTGTCACACTGCCTTTCGCTTGTTTTGCAGCCTCTCCTGCCTGCACTGGGCTGGTTCTACCTGTTGGAGCTCTCTTTCTACTGCTCACTGGTTGCCACCCTGCCTTTTGATGTGAAGAGGAAGGTGAGTGACGGCGGCACAGCACCAACCCGCTGGAGCCAGCCTCCACCATGAGGCTCCCCCCCTCCCACCGTCAGCACCCCAGGGACTCACGGAGCTCTGCCAGGCCTGTGAATAGGCCAAGGCAGGCAAGGCCCCAGGCCACGTACACTCCCTGCAGCTCCTGTATCCCACCTTTGCATCTCATGCTGGGCCCTGCTCTAGTGGGGGCCTGCAAGGCCAGAGGAGTGCTGCTGGATGACAGTCCCTGTGCCTGGCCAAGGGACACCAAGAAACAGTCAGGTGGACATGGTAGTGTGGCCCTTCCCTGCCTTGCTCCGCAGTGCGGCGTGAACCAGAGGACTCTGTACTGAAGGACAGACCAGGGGCTCTTGTGATGAGGGTCCTGTAGATGCTTGCACAGTGCTCACCTTCTAGGCCCCATGGACCCAACACCCACCTTTGCCCTCATCTGTGTGCCTTGTTCTGTAGTATCGACTGTGCAGAGCTGTGGCTCAACCTCGGCTTCATTTGATTGATGATTGTTCAGTTTGGCGATCATGTCTCACTTCAGTGACTTACTGCTGTGCCCCAGAAATGGACTTTACCCAGCTCTCACAAAGCATATCCCGGGTCCCAGAAGACCTGGAGAAGACCTATTAAAATTGTCAACCACACAATAGTGTTTGCAAATAGGTCAGTTATTGGAAACCTGCAATGCTTCCCAGAAGCAGCAGGAAGCCACCATCTGGCAGCGATCGTCCCTGGGCCAGAGCCAGAGCTTGGCTTCCCAAGACATTCACAGAGCACTCAGGGTTCATATTTTTGTACCCTAAGGCATTGTCTTCGCACATATAGGCTTGACTAAGCAGGCATGAACCACACTGCAAGGTTCTCTATTTAGATAACGCATATGAGAAGGCAAATTCCCCATCTGCAGAGTCTCCAGCCCACCTCCATGGGTCCCTCTTCATGGGCAGCACTGGCAGGTTGAAGCGCTGCCTCCAATATGACTAATGGGTAGGTCCTGCCCCAGGACAAGGGTAGTCTACTGTTGTCACAAAAACTTCTTCAGTCGTAGAATCATAGAATCACAGAATCGTTTAGGTTGGAAAAGACCTCTAAGATCATCTAGTCCAACCTCTAACCTAGCAGATAACCCAGGAGGAATAGTTCACAACACAAGGGAGGAGTCTAGGAGGAAAATACAGGAGGATGTTAAGAGAGGAACTTTGTAAGGAAAGCTTGATTCTTGGAAAAAACAGAAAACCTGTCTTCTAGCACACTTGCACCTATGTGTACCTCACTGGTATTTATCTGCATTTCTGGGTGTAAAGTTTTTCATTTGTCTTGGCTTTATACATAACACCAGAGAACTGTAGCACAGTGGGGAGCACTACTGTTTGCCACATCCTAGATGCAGCAGCATCTTTGAACAGGTGCTGCCAGGTCAAGGTCAATGACTGACACAACCTCTCTTCTTGTGCCAGGACTTCAAGGAACAGATCATCCACCACATCGCCACCATCACCCTGATCTTTGTCTCCTACTGTGCCAACCTTATACGGTTTGGGATGATAGTCATGCTGGTCCATGATGCCTCTGATTATATTTTAGAGGTGAGTTACCCTCACATAGAAATGCTCATCTATTCTCTTGTCTGTGAGTAGCTGTGCTGACCTTTGCAGATGCAGTCACCTACACAGGTAGGCCGCATGTATACCCTAGTGCCAGTGCATTTAGGAAGTATCAGATTTACTGCTCTTGGGGAAAAGTAAATGAGTACACAGGGCTCGGACAATCTCCAACAAGTCCAGTAACCCTTGCAGGACGTGGGAAATCCCTGAAGCTTCTCAGGAGAGTGGTAATAGAAGAAGAACTCAGCCCCATGGTATAAATGGCAATATGTCTCTCTACAGCTGGCCAAGATGCTCCATTACATGAAATGGAAGTGGGTCTGTGAAGCAGTCTTTGTTGTTTTTGCTGTGGTGTTCATCAGTTCCCGGCTTGTCATTTTCCCGTTAATGTGAGTTACGTTTTAATGTTCTCTAACCATGGGTGTCATGGACTATTTGTACTTCAGGAGAAATGACCTTCCATGGTGAGGGGAGGAAAGGCAGGGAACAGGACACTACAGGTAAACTCAAAGATGAATCCAGATAGAACTGAGGAACCCCAGAAAAAGCCAGGGTTTTTACCTATAAATGAATCTGGAGTCACAGCCTCTGCCTCTCCATTTCCAGGTTCTCACTGTCTCCTAGGCAGGAACTGTCTCTCATCTGGAGCTCTCTCTCTTGCTGGGATAAGATGTTTACATGCAGCTACAGCAGCTGACAATTCATGAGCTATCATAGCACTGGGAATTTTTTATGACTACCTTTCTCCATCCTTGTAAGGTCACTCCCACCACAGTCTGAGGGTAATTGTGCATCTCCTCTAATCCTGCTCAAGACCTGGTGTGACTCTTCCAGCAAGTAGGAAGTGGCCTCCTTCTGTTGCAAACACTGGTTCATTCAAGAGAAGGAAGGTACAAATTATGCTGGTTAGAATTTCCCAAGAATTTCTTTACAGACTAACAAAGTCCTGCTTAAAGCATTATTAAGATAAAACTAACATAGAAAAAAAAAAATAGTAGGAATTTAAGGTGACCCTGTATCTATTTGAAATAAAGTAGGAAAGTGATGAGTTCAACCTAAGGATTCAGGAGGTCGGACACTGGACATGCTGGGAGTGTAAGAGCAGCAGTATCTCCAGAAGTCACAGACACCAGTCTTGGAGAATGGTGTTTGCCTATACACATCTGACCACACTCCCACACTTTAACTATGCTGAAATTGTTCCCCCTTCTTTACCACTTCCAAATCGTCTAGAAAAGCTGATCTCACTTACCTTCCCAAAAATTCATTCCACAGTACATGCATTATATATAGTCTAAGGTTTCGGTTTTCTTCAAAAACCAAACACTTTTCTTATTATGCCTAGAAGGAGTGGGACATGCTACATATGCATAAGGACAAGTCTGCATTGCTGTCCTCTGTTCCTGCCCTGGCCCCGTACCAGCACTGACTATGCTGAGTTTTGAACGTTGGTCCTGCTTCCCTTTAAGTCTGGATGCCTGTGAAGCTGACTTTGCATAACAAATCCCCGACTCTCTGGCAGTGAAACAGCTCCCTCAAAGGGAAAAGCAATAAAAGTTTGAGGCAACTTTCCTGAGAAAGAAGCTCGAATAATGCTGATTTCAGTTGTCTACAAAAAGTCAAACAAGTCCCAGTAACGTGCTGTATTGTAATGGAAGAACAAAGCAGATGGATGTTCTGGGTCAGACCAAGGGTCCGTCAAGGTCAGACCCTGTTTCCAACAGCAGCAAGAAGCAGATGTTTAGGGAGGAGCATAAAGGCAGAGCAGACACAGATGTTATATCCACCAAATGTTTCCCAGCATATAACATCTTAGATTTCATGTCGTAGATACTTGCAGAGGAGCGCACATGCCAGTGTTTGTTATTTCTGTCCTGCACCAAATTCTGTTCTGTTCTGTCTGATTTCCATTTCAAAACCAGGTATTTATAAACATTGATAAGATCCCCTCTCAGTCTTTTCTCAAGGCTGAACAGACCCAGGTCTCCCAGCCTTTCCTCACAGGGAAGATGCTCCAGGCCCCATATCATCTTTGTGGCCCTCAGCCGGACTCTTTCCAGGAGATACCTGTCCTTTTTTGTGCCAGAGAGCCCAGAACTGGACACAGAATTCCAAATATTTTCCTCCCAGTCTCTCTGACTACTACATTCACAGAAAAGCTTTTAAAGCCAGTATTACAATGACAGTAAGTTGCCCTTGGCCTCGCCCCATGATGGAGGCACTGCTTTGACCTCCCAGTGCTGCCCATGAAGAGGGACCCGTGGAAGTGGGCTGGAGATTCTGCAGGTGAGGAGCATGACTTCTCGCAGAGAGAGCTTCATGTGAACAGAAGGCCTTGCAGGGTGGTTCGTGTCTGCATGGTCAACCCGTATGCGTAAAAGCAATGCCTTGGGGTACAAAAATATGAACCCTGAATGCTCTGTGGAGGTCTTGGGAAGCCAAGTTCTGGCTCTGGCCCAGGGAGGATCGCTGCCAGATGGTGGCTTCCTGCTGCTTCTGGGAAGAACTGCAGATATGCTTTGCAAACAGACCTATTTGCAAAAACTATTGTATGGTTGGCAATTTCAATAGGTCTTCTCCAGGTCTTCTGGGACCTGGGATATGTTTTGTGAAAGATGGGTGAAGTCCATTTCTGGGACAGAGCAAGAAGTCATTGAAGTGAAGCATGATTGCACAGGCCTAGCACAGACTGGTTCTGCCCAGGGAACCCATGAGCCAAGTATTTGCCCGGAAAGTCTCTTGACCCTTGTAATTGTGAAGACATGCAAACTCTAATTTGTCTCTCCCTCTCTCTCTTTCCCACAGCACATACTATTACTTTGTGACAAAATTTCAGATGTTCCTCCTAAGCTGTCTGATAAATGCTTTCCTGATGATCCTGCAGTTGTTGCACATTTTTTGGTCCTATCTAATCCTCCAGATGGTCTTTGGTGTCATCCTCCATGGTGCGGTATGAAAAATCTTTTTTCTCCTCTGTGCCACCATTACACATGAGCAACCCTGAGATCCAGAGTGATTCCTGCATGCCTGCAGGGAAGGGGTGGGAGAAATGGGACTACCCAAAAAAACAGCCCAAGAGCTTCTGCAGGCACATGGTGAGAGTTGTACAGATACCTTTGTTTATGGGATGTCATTAAAATTCAGTTTTCAGTGCACAAGAAGTAGCCATGACTATCTCCTTCCCAAATAACCAACTGCCCTCACCACAGGGCAGCAGTAGACTGAACAAATATATATTGACTTTCAGAGCTTCAACGATGAAAAATAGACAGGCTTATATGCAGAATAACTATATGTAGAATAAACACTAAGTTTTTTTCAGAAGGTCACATTACAAGAATATTATAAGGATCACCAAAAAAAAAAAAAAAACATATTCAAAAGTCAGGAAAACACATAACCAACTCCAGGTAGTTTAAGTCGATCTCCCAAATTCAGGGACAATTACCACACTGGTTTCAAGGATATGATCTCAGCTATTGTTTTTATTTTGCCTCTCAGGTTAACATACCAGTGCTCTGAATGAAAGCAAGACCAGTCCCCTTTAATGTAGCAAGACATAGGTTTTGCAGCCTGTTTAAATTATCTTTCTCTCCTACAGAAAAGAAAAGATGCAAGAAGTGACACTGAGGAAAGCGACAAGAGTGAAGCAGAAGATCTGGCAAAGAGCAAAGAGTAACGTGGGTCTCATTGCAAAATACCAAGAGCCAGACAGACTCCTAAAAGCAGGAAGGCTGAACAGGACCACAAGGGAGAGGCCAGACAGGCTCACAGAACCCTTTGCAGCATTATAGCTGAGGCATCATCCAACATCTAGACAAAAGAAAATTTCATCATAGAGTTTCCAGGCAACAAATAACTTTAGGAGATGTTTTCTTCACCTCTCTTGTTGGGAACATCATTTTACTACTACTCTATCCAGAAAAAAATGGTCAACCAGCCACAGTCTCACTAAAAACAGGCTAAGAGGGGTTAAACAATCTGCTGAAGTTATAACACTTAGCTGTGGTTATCTCAAAACTTTCCAAAAGGTTTGTAAAGTAATAAATTACAACTGCTGAACATTTATCTGAACCACAATTTCAGAATATACTGGCAGTCAGTGCTAGCCACCTTATGAAAAAAGTTGCATGTAAAAAACACTTGCTTCAGCTGCCAAATAAGCTTCCAGTTGTATAGGCTAAAATTGTCAGGTTTTGGGGCAAGGATAGACTGTTTCCACATATAATGCCTGGCCAAGTGAGACAAGCTGTGTTTGCTGTATGAATTATACAAAATAGCTCATGCATCTAAAAGGTTTTGCTAACTGAATGTGTACTTAGAGAAAATGGTCCTAAAACTGAAAGCAACTGAAATTCTTCTGAAGGCACACTTTTCTACTAGTCTAAATGGAAGCTTTCCATAGGGATGTATTAATGTTGTTGAGGTTTCATTTTTAAAATCTGAAAATCAATGTTACAATGCTAACATATTAATGGGATATTTTAAGGGTTTTCTCTGTTTTGGATGACTATTCACTTTGTAATACATTGTATCTGACGTCATGTTCAGAATTTACAGTATAACATTGGATTTAAAGTTTATGTAGAAATGAATTATTACACCTAAACAAGCCCATTTTACCTTGATTTTGCATGATGCAGATTTTTTTTATCATCATTTTTTGGAATATCAGTAATATCAGCTCTTGTGTCAATCAGCAGATCTTTGAAACCTGCTGGAGATCTGATATCACTGATAATTCAAAGGCTCAAAAACTACAGAGGGCCAATAAATCATCATATACATTTGTCTACAAACAATATATAGAAACCTACAAATGCTGTCTTTAAAGGTGTTTTCTACACAGGCTTTGAATATGCTTCCAAGGGGTCTGATATGTTTTGTGCAAACATTAAGAAAAATTAAACAATTTTAGAGAACTGCAAAGAGGTGGGGAATGAAGGATGGTGTCCCTAGAACACTTTATCGTTAAGAACCATGGTCCATCTCCCAGATCTGACCCATCAAAGAAAAATATAAATAACTCAGGAAAGATGTGTGAGAGAAAGGCAGAAGGAACTGAAGCCAACATGCCCCTGTCCTGCTGTTTCCTACAGCAGTCCTAAATCCTTAGTCCTGCCCATCAAACCCTCTTCTTCATAAGCAATCCTTAATTAAGGGTATATGCAGGTCATGCTCCTTGCACGCTCCTTTCGGTGCTTTAGGATAGAGATGGTGCTTTTAATTTTGGTCTGTAGAGCAAAATGGAATAAGGAGGCTGAAGCAGGACTTTAAGTGCCCCAGTTAGCCAGTGGCCAACCTCCCGTGGTGTTCTCTATGCTGGACTAAAGGTAATTTTCACCATACTAACATAACTTGGGAAGCTTATTTCAGGCTAAAACGACACTGATACCTGATAAGGCTTGACTTCAGCAATGTTTTTGTTTTTCTTTTAAATCCGTCCTGCAGCAGTAAGAGCCCATACAGTCTGCTGAAGATTCCCTTGACACACATTTATTACTTTACTCCTACAGGTGATTTTTTTTTTTTTGGTTGGTTGGTTGTTTTTTTTGTATCTGATGTTGTAACATCAACACTGAGGCATTTGTGTACTCTTAGCAACACTGACCACTATTTCCAGAAACGACCTGCAAACCACATGTAGTCGCAAAGGTTTCACCGGCTTTTGCTTCGAGATATTTGCCAAGTAGAAACCAGAAAAGCTAGGAATTAAACAGATCTATTTTTAAAATTTTAAAAATTTCACAAATCAAATTTGATACAGTGCAGTTCCCATCATCTGTAAAGCACGTGACTTTTCCTTTATGATTATGTTGGATCTGGTATCACTCATGCCCACGTATCAAACCTTCGCACAGAGACACAGCCACGAATAGGAAGGGGGCAAGGCAGTTTGTTCTCTATGACCTGGCACATATCAACATAGGGATCAAAGAGGACTACAATGGGGAGGGCACTGTTCCCCTTTCTCTGTCCAAGGAGATAAATTTGTCCATTAACAGTGCTGCATCCCATGAAGAACTTCTTGGTCAAGCATTCCTCATCCACATGAGTCCATTCATCTGTTTCCACATCAAATCGAAAAGCTCCCCCTCCTATGGTGTATAGAGCACCATTCAGTGATGTGATGCAGAGGTCATACCTGAGAGGGAATCACAGAATCACAGAAAAATTAAAGTTGGAAAAGACCTCCAAGACCATCTGGTCAAACCATCCCCCTACCACCAATGTCACCCACTAAACCATGTCCCTACGCACCAAGTCCAACCTTTCCTTGAACACCCCCAGGGACAGTGACTTGACCACTTCCCTGGGCAACCGGTTCCAATGCCTGACCACGCTTTCTGAGAAGAAATGTCTCCTAATTGTTTAAATTGTTGAAGAGTAGTGCTCTTTGTTCAATTCTTTGTTTTAATTGTTGAAGAGTAGGGACATGACGTTTCCATTTTTCCACTCACCAGGGACATTGCCTGAATGCCAGGACTTTTCAGATCGGATGGAGAGAGGCTTGGCGACTCCATCAGCCAGTTCCCTCAGGACCCTGAGATTCATGTCATCAGGTCCCATAGACTTGCACCTGTTTAGATTCATCAGGTGGTGTTGAACCTGCTATTCACTTACAGTGGGTGGGACTTTGATCCCCCAGCCTCCATCTATGGGTTCAGGGAAATGAAAGACTTGGGAAGCCCATCTACCAGTGCAGACGGAGGCAAAGAAGTTGAGTACCTCAGCCTTCTCCACGTCGGTCATTACCAATTACTCAGATACAGAAACTCACTCCTAATATAAGAAATTAGCCACCTATAATCGCTCACACACTACTATTTTCACCCCTCAGTCTATTTTCACAAATGTTAAAGGTGCATGGTGGCCCTCGGGGACTCCTCCTGTCACCCCGGAGCAGCAGCCCAAAGGAAGCTGGGTCCTCTTGTGCTCTTCTTCAAGGCTCTGCGCAGAAGGGATGCCACCTCTCGCACAAGGGCTGGGGGATGGGAAAGAAGCACTCACACAACCCCTGAGAATTGGCAAGAGTTGTTTATTGCCAGGACATCTTGCAGGTAAGCCTGCGGGATGTCTGCAGTATTTGGTGGCTCCAAGCTAGTGCTTGGGATGGAGCCTGAGCAACGAGTAGGGAGCTGGGCGGGCACTCCTGCGCCGCTGTTGGTGCTCTCGGATGGAAGAGAACAACGACATGCTGCGGTAGTCCCACGTCTGTTCTGGTGGAGGTGGATCCACTTCCATTTGTTCTTCCACATCTTCTGGTGGATTCGTCTCCATGGGCTCCACAGTGCTTGGCAGAAGGATGAGCCAGTCGTTGCCTGGGACTGCCCAGATGGGATGCCTTCCATTGGGAATGTTTTCCGGCCAGGGTGCTGAACCACGAGGTCGTCCAGTTCCGCTCCCAGGACCCATGCTACTGTTGGTTTGATTTTCACGCATGGGTTTGAGGCTGCCGTCTGTTTTATGGCCATGCCTGGGTCCCACGCTCCGTTCTGTACCATGGGCATGCCTCTGCACCCCACGGCTCTCTGTCTGATGTTCCTGACTTTGCCCCATGCCACCGTTACGCCGATGGGAAGGCCCAGGCCCCCTGTTGCTGGGTGTTTGAGGGGGTGGCCTGTTCCCCGCGTCACTGCGGTACCTGTGGTACCGCTTATGTGTGCCTGAGGGCTGGGCACCAGAGGTCTCTTGAGCACTGATGTCTCTTGTGCTGCTGGCGCCATCCCTGAACCCACGACACATCTTGTGAGCTGCATTCCTTCTTGGTGCTTCTTTGGATGGCATCGCTATCCTTGCACACCAAGGAGGGCCGCTTCTCGCCTTTCTGCTTCTAGTCGTCTTCCTGCCGCTTACGCTGGCTGCCAGAAGAGCTAGTCGCTGAGCGAGTGGTGGGCCAGCTGCAGGGGGGCTGTTTTATAGGGCCCGCAGCAAAGGTGGGGCAGCGGTGGCCACTGTGACCTCAGCAAGCCTCTGTGATGGAGTGGCCCATGCGTGCCCAAAGGCGGCTGTGTTGGGAGCAGCCCGGGAGATGCCCTCACATGAAAGAAGGAGGAGGGTTGGGAGGGCTGAGGGCCCCTTTTCTGGGGCTGGCTCCCTTGGGCCACAAGGGCTGCCCTCCACCTCCCATCCTGTGCCCTGGGTTTATTTTTAACAATGGTTTTATGTAATTTCTTCCTATTCTTTATGGAAAAGAACAGAAGCAAGGTGTATCTTCAGCCCTAACACCCATGTGCGCTTTGTGCTCTGAGTGAAGGATTTCTTCCTCACATCACATCTAGCCTAAATCTCCCCTCCATCTGTTCAAAGCCATTACTCCTTGTCCTATTGCTACGCTCCCTGCTAGAGCCCAGCTCCAGCTTTCTTTCTTCTGAACTTGGGGTTGCTCAGAGGCTCGAGAGGTCTAGGGACTCGAGACCTCTTCCCAAATGATCAGTATCCACAGCACACAGCATTAGCTTTAGCTATCCCCTGCCCCAGTCTCCCCATCTCCAGTGACAGCAGGAACGCTACCTGCTTGTGTTCACTCAGGTTGCAAAGATGTGAAGTGCTCCTACTCCTGCTCAAAAGCACAGCCGCTGTCCTACGACTACGAAGCATCATTACCACAATTACCAGCAAGCAAGAAATCAACATTTTATACTAAGCCTCATGTCAGCGAACAGCATTATCAGGGAAGCTTGCACAATTAAACCATAATTCAGTGGATGGATGTTAACTACTTTACAGATGAGCAAATTAAGAAAGCATTAGCCACAGGATTCGATGAAGAGGTGACAAGAGTGCCAGCTAGTGACCAGTGAAGTCCTGTGTGTGCTCCCACTGCTCAGGAGGGTCCCAGGCAGCCACCAGGCAGCTGCAGAGGAGCCAGGAGCCACCTCCTCCCCTGGATAATTCTCAAGATGTGGAGGAGGAAGTAGAGACTAAGAGGGGGAGACTTTAAGTCAGAGGCGCTGCAGATAACGCAGGATTATGTTTGCTGGAAAGTGTCTTTATTCCTGCTCCAGCATGCAAAATGTTTGCAGTGCTGGGTCTGGACAAAATAACCAGAGCAGCACCAGCTACAGATGGGTCCCACAGGGCCAGAAAAGCACCCCAGGCTACCAAGAGATGCCAGCTACGTACCCACTTAGACCTAACTGAGAAAAAAAACACTCCTGATTGCTTTGCTGCAAGCTGCTAGGACAGAAATAGCTCTGTATCTTGCCAATAAATCCCCACCACCAGACTGATGGACAGTGGACAACTCCAGCAGTCTTCCATTGAAATGGAATTACTTGCGGACATGAAAAAAGACTGGAAATGGGTGTTGTGGGAACATCCATCTCCTGTCCCATGTGCTGACGCAGGGGAAGGAGGGAGGACGGGGACAGTTTGCTTACTTGGGATGTAACGGAGAGCTCGGCTCTTACACACTTGTGGCTGCATCAGCCCTTTTCCATGGATCCCCCAGAGCTCAGGGATGGGAACCGGTCATCTCCTGGCAGCCAAAGCAGCGAAGGATGCCACTGGCTTCAGGAAGCTCTGGCTCAAGCTTTATATATTTCAGATACAGGTGGCTTTAAGCTGTCTTCCACAGTCTGTGGATTGTTTTTCTTGCTCAAATAATTTAGCTTTAACCTGAGGCTGTGGGCTCAATCCTTGCTGTCAAAACCCAGTGTGTAGCTTTGCATGCAGCTCCTGCGGGTATGGGGGAATACAGCATGAATCTCTCTGACTCCTTCAAAGTCTAGCAGAGCTGCTTTATGTTTGTAGAAATCGACATAAATAAAAATAAATCTGACAGGCTTTAGTCTACATTTCTCCAGTATATCCTCCTCTGCGCTGGATTTACCACCTTATAACCCTCCACTGACTCCTTTCCAGATTCTTTGCATCTCTCTTGTACTGGAATCCCAAAACTAACTGCTGTTCCAGGTGGTCTCATTGGTGCAGAGGGGAACAATAATGCCCTTCTCTCTTGAGCATTTCTCCTCATCAGGTCCCAGATTTCTTACCTTGGAAGTGGGGAAAATGAGATGACATCCCAGCTGTCCGTCTCTGTGTTCAGCCTTTGCACTCCACCATAGACATGTCCATTTTCATCCAGGCCACAGACCACATAGATCCTGGTCCCCACACTGACTGCATCTCCTCTCTCCACAGGCTGAACCATAGGACTCATGCTTTCCCACTGTAGGTCCACCAAAGCCATGCGCTCCACTGTTGCGATTATCCCTTCGTCTGTGCTCCCTCCAAGTACATACAGGTAGAGCCCTGCTCCTACCGCACAATGGCTATTGCGAGACTTCTTCATGGCGGGCCCTTCCAGCCAGCTGTTACTCAAACAATTGTAGATCAGCACCCAATCCACACTATACCACACAAACTCATCCCGGAAATATCCTCCTGTCACAAAAAGGAAGTTCCCTGGAAAGACAGCAGAGAAAAGGATCAGTTACACAAAGGCTGAAAATGGGTCCTGAGGGCTTTCTTTTTCTTTTTCTTTTTATTTTTTTTTTCCTCTGAGCTGTACCAGTAGGCTGCAGGATGAGCAAAGAAAATGACTGCTCTTTGTATTAATTGGCGATATTTGATTCCTCATCTGCCCAGATATGCTGGGCCTACAGGATGAAGCAACTCTTTCCAAGTTGGCTCCCACTCTTGAAGAGAACCATGAAAGCACTGGCAGAAAAGAACCTCTGGGGATCTCACATCCAGCCTTCCACTTGAAACGGGACTATCGCCAACACTGAGTAAGGGAAGTCATGGTTTTTGAGCTGTCTTGAAAGTCTCCATGGATGAAGACATCACAACGCTCACAGATAAATTTATCTTAAAGGCAACTATAAATCAGCAGTCACCACCTATCAAAACCAAGGCCAAAAAAAATGCTTAAAGTGATTAGACTCACTCCAGATAAAGCTAATGTGAGGAGTCCAATACATTTATTGGTCCTGCTATAAGAAAAAAGAATTTAGCCTTGCCTAACATTCTTCCAGGGCTATGGAAAGCAAGGCCATTCTCTGAACACAAGTGAGTTTTTTAGCAATGCTATATTTTACAGGAAAAGCAGCTGAATTTGCTGCATTTGAGTCTCTGAACCTCAGCTTCTCTTTGCATTTGCTCAGTCCCACTTGTTGGCACTTGAGTCCCAGTTGAGATACAGGTCTGCAAGTTACCTACTGCTGCCACTGCATATTGCGTGAGGTTTCTGCGCTGCAGTGGAGAACAAGCCTGCCAGGTCCCTGTTTTAGGTTGAAACAGAAATAATTCTTGCTGTTCGTTGTCATGCTTTCCTCCCAGGACATATAAGGTGTCGTAGCTCCGACCAGCATTAGGACACAGCTTCATATTTTGCCAGCTGGGTGGAGGACAGCTGTCTAACTTCCTTATTAGTCTGGAGAAGGTATCTGTCTGTCCATGGCGCTTGCTGCGTTTCACCAAGACATCAAGGAAGGACAAACTCAGAAAAGTGACCCTGACTTGGCCCACCAAATCCAAAAAGTCTTCCTCCCTCGTTGCTGGGTCCTCCATTATCCACCTCATAATACTGTCAAAAACCACATCTTCTCGAGGAACAAACAGCTCATCACTTTTTAGGAAGTGCATCAACATTTCTTTGGGTAGAGCCTTAAATTCTTCCTGACACATCACATCCCCCCAGTGGGTGAGAGCCACATTCATAGCAGATGCATGCAGCTCTACAAAGGCAAATTGCTGTGAGTAGGTCATCAGGCCCAGGCAGTTGGAAACATGCAGCTCCCTCTCCAGAAATTTCTCACACAACAGTTTCACCCTGTCAAACTGAAAAAAATCAGCTGTTTCCAGTAAGCTGATCACATTTTCTTGACCTATAAGCACTTGCGCTGTGCGAGTAAACTCAAGAAGTGCCTGAAAAGGCGCTGCATCGATCCCTCTGATCACTATATGTTGTTCAGTGCTCTCTCTTGCACCCCCAAAAAACATTGCTTCAAAGTAACGGCTGTGTAGTGAAAGTGCCCTTCGGCTGACCTGAAAGAGTCTCTCTCCGACCTCAAGAACTGTGTCTGCAACCATTTCTGCCTGAGGTCCCAGCTCTTCCGCTTCTTGTGTGGACTCCATGTCTGTTGACTGCTGACCAGTTAAAATTAACTCCGTCCTTACGCAGTCTTTACTCATGTGAGGTCTCTGGAAACATTATCCACCCAGCTCTAGGATAAATACAAGATAAGCCAGCCTTGGCCTAAAAATAGAATCTGCTTTCCATCCTCCTGCTTTGCTCTTCAGCCTTTCCCGCTGCTTTCAGAGCAGCGATAGCAGGAAAGCTGTTTAACTACAAAGTTGTAGATTTAATTGCCACCCACCTTAGCTAGGCAACACCAAAGTCAACTGGGGGAGCTGTTCTCCAAGCAAAAAGCCTAGACTAGGAGGAGGATGGAGGTAAAACAACCAAAACCTTCCTAAGCACTGACTACACCTAAGGAAGTTATAGATTAACATTGAACCTGCTGGGAAAAAAAAAAGTATATATATATACTTTATATATATATAAAATACTTTTTTTTTCCTGAAAAATGAAAACTTAAAAAAGCTTAAGACTTTCCAAGAAAAACAACTTTCCCCAAGGCTAGATCCTTCACCAATTTAACTTTGATATCGAATTCCAAATTGCTTGCAGTATTTGTTAAATATTTAGCTTTAAGCTTTAATAAGACATGGGGGGAAGGAACGAGCCCCCACGCAAATACCAAAGGCGGCCACATACCTAGCCAGCCTCATACTCAATGCACTAAATCAATAGTCAGCATGAGCAACACATCACTCACTGATTTCACACTGTGGATTTCCCAAAGCATTTAGACCAAACTGTTAAGTGGAGGGATTTGCACAGTGACTTTGAACTAGGGGTACTTACGCTAGTGGTTTTCAACAAACAGAAGAGTGTTCCATGGATCCAGTACACTTATTTCTCTCTGCAGGTAAGCAGAGGGAAGTGCCGACCTCTCCTCCCTGGTAACCAGTGATAGAACATGGGAATGGCACAAAGCTGCACCAAGCTGCACCAGGAGAGGCTCAGACTGGATATAAGAAAAAAATTCTTTACTGTGAGGGCGGTCAAACACCAAAATAGGCTTCCTTAGAGAAGCTGGTGATGGCCCATGCCTGTCAGCTTTCAAGAGGTACTTGGACAATGCCCTCAATATGCTTTAACTTTTGGTTAGCCCTGAAGAGGTCAGGCAGTTGGACTAGATGATCTTTGAACATCCTTTCCAACTGAACTATTCTAAGTTTTGCAGCATTACAAAAATAAGTTGGAAGGAGCATGACTATTGACAGCTATGGAAAACACTCAAAGAATTGACCCCTAGGAGCTGAAAAATCCAGAAAATCCACTCATTTACACAGGGTCATATGTCATACAAGATAAATGGTCCCTACTGTCATAGCTCCCTGGACAAGTCTGATATACTGAACTTGAATTGACCTACTTCAAATTCCCAGTCATTTTAGAGTTGACCCAGGAAAAGCCATGAACAGGTTGCTGTTGCCAAAATGAACAGCCAATACAGCCTGTCCTTGCCATGCTTTCTCAAAGATGTCCAGGAACAAGACTCCTGCTGCCACCAAAACCCTTCACTCAGCTACAACCTCCTTGTAAAGGGTCCTCAAGAAACAGAGGGTAGGAGAAGCAGGTTGCCTACAGGCTACATGCAGGCATCTTCTACAGGAGAGTCTAAAATGCCTACCAAATGCAGAAGTATTCAGATAAAGGACCTGAAAATATTAGTCATTCTTCATTGCTTTCCTGCCTTATAATTGAGCATTGTTTCTGGTCTGGTCACTTCATTTTTTGCTGTGTTCACCCACTCCCTGAACAAATGTCTTGTAGGTTTACAGGTGTGGAAGAGTTGCAATGGCAGATGTAGACCATTTTTTCAAACAAACAGACATTTAGAAACAAGTTAATTTGTATTTATTCACTCACAACTCCTCAAATCTCACTATTTGAAGTATAAAAGAAATGTTTACTTACAAATCAAATTATTACAGCCATCCCCTCGTGGTTCTGCTTGTTATATAAAAATCAGCAGTATTTCCAGACACTGCCTACAACTGAACATTCTTCCTCTAAAATTTCAGCTATCAAACAGACACTTCCATAAGGTTCACATCAATCAGCTGAGACATGATAATCATGTGACAGGTTAGTCCAGTCTTCCTGTAAAAGTGTGGGAGCCTTCCAATTACACAGATCACAGCCCAAAAGATCTGCAACAAGTGCTAGAAAACTTCTTAGCTACGTAGCTTGTAGAGGTGTAAAGGTAGCATATGATGAAAGTACTTCTCCTGCATGCACTGGAACAAGCAGGAAAGAGACCAAACTCTAATGCAAAATGCTTCCCAGCTGAGTCCTGAAAACTAAGAGGAAGAAAAACATGTTCCAATCTATTCAGGTTCATTTAGTTTAAAAACAATTGTAATATATTTAAAAATGCACAACATATAAACAATATTTGGGGCATTCTTTACTAATTTTAATGTGGTTGTTTCAAAATTCACAAAATCAAGAGGATTTCTGACAATTCCTAGATAGCATATTCTCTCCTGTCAGCTCTACACAATGTAGAGCTTCAGATTTATTTGAAAAAAAAAAAAATCAGAACTTACTTCTCGCATACCGCACCCTATCCTGCACTTCTTATGGAAAACCACAAAAATAAAAGCTGACTGTTTTTTACATTAACAAACACATGTTCAAACTCTTCCCCCAAATCAGGGAGCTTCACACACACTGAGTTTCCTCCAATGATTTGTACCCCTGAAGTCTTCAGAGATAGCACAAAGCCATTAGCCATCTTGCTGCTGAATGAAAGGGTTTGGAATTGCTTCCATGCCATCCTGTGGACAAATAAGAACCACAGAAGTCCCTCTGCAGACCACAAGTCCCAGCTGACGCGTGTCTTCTGTTAATTTGTATTGATCATCTGGGTCTGAAAAAGAGATCCACAGTTACAATGGCAACATAAGGAAGATAAACCAAATTCCATCAACTTCAAAAAGCACAGACATGCTATTTTTCCGAATTTCCCAGCATTTTTATTTATTTTTTTTAAATCAAGCACACAAGACTACAGAAATGATGCAGCAATGTCTGACATTTTCAGCACATTGTTTTACTAGTTTTCAAAGCAGCAAATTTATCTTCTAACAAATTCAAAGGCCCTTTAATTCACCTAACCAAAAGCATAGATACAAACAATAAAAAAAAGAGGAAGGAAAAAAAATTCCTGATTCCACTTCAAATGACCTTATAGACAAACACTCTGAGTAGACTGAGGGGAGATGTCATGATGGCCTACAGCTTCCTCATGATGGGGACTGGAGGGGTGACAGGACCTGAGGAACAGCATAAAGCTGCTTCAGGGGCAGGGGTCAAGTTGGGTATTAGGAAAAGGTTCTTCACTGAGAGGTTGGTCAGGCACTAGGACAGGATTCCTGGAGAAGTGATCACAGCATCAAGCCTGCTGGAGTTCAAGAAGGACAATGCTCCTGGACATATGGTTTGATTTTTAGGCTGTCCTGTGTAGAGCCAGGAGTTGGATTTGGTGAACCTTGTGGGTCCCTTCCAACTCAGAATATTCTATAACTCTACGAAAAAAGCACAGCTCTATTAGCTCTAAGAAGCTATAGAAGGCTTTAGTTCCATGGGAATACAGAGAGTGCATTTACAATACAGTTTATAAGATTGTAAAATACTAATTATTGCTGGAAAAAAAAATACTTTTCATGCTTTGAGCAAGACCAGCAACCCTCCAGGTCAAAGGCAACTACCTATCTGAAGAGGAACACTTCTTCATTCCAGCTTTAGAGGACAGGAGTACCAAATGAGTTATACAGGAGCTCAAGCAAAGACTAACAAGAATGCTCTACAACAGAAAGCATGTTTAACCTGTGTTATTTCATCCATTCATGCTTCATTCCTGTCAACAAGTCTCTGGTCAGGTAATGTCAACCTGCAATTTTTGGTTATTCACCCACAGAGCTGTAAGTTTTCTGTTACGCAAATCATTGTGGGGGGGGGGAGATGCTTTACAGAGGTAGCGTATTACTTACCTCTCATATATTCAATGGTACCATCAAGCACAAGGTTCAGTAGAGGGTCAAATCCTTTCAAGACGCCACTTGCTATTAAAAACCACACACAAAAGAATGATTAGAGACCAAAACCAGGAATACAGAAACACAGGAGGTTGAGAACATGCTCAGTTCTCCAGATACATTCCCTCCCTCAAGGGACGCAATCAAGAGAGTGACAGATATTAAACAGCACACTTTATCAAAATGCAGAACTGTGAGAACCCAGCCTGTGTTGTATTCCATTTTTTACAACTAATTACAAAAGCGTTAATGCCTTAAAGAATATTTTGAGTTTTCAGCCAATTTGATGAGCATTTTAAGAATATCTCAGCATAACAAATTAATACAAAGTCACAACATAAAATAAGTAAATAAATAACAGAGACCCCTTGCAGAAGAACATCAGAAATGAGGCAAAGCTTTAATATTTTTCCTCAGACAATCCATTTTCTAGGTGTCCTTCTGGAATGTAATCTTTTCAGCATAAGCACTAGCATTATAGGAATGCACTGCAGACAGTCAATGGCTCTATTCTAAAACAGAACACAGATCTTCAAAACTTGTCACTAAATAAATTGCAGGACTACACAGACAGATCTCTCGTGTTGAAAAATACTTGATTATCAGAACTGCTATCATTGCTACCAGCCCAAACCCAGGAACAGAATCCTGTATCTGAGATGTTATATGAAGATTATAAAGGTAATAGCGTGATTTTTCTGAGAAAAAAATCCAAACCAAGATTCAACAGGATTATAAATTGCTCAAAAACTACCAAAAAAATCACCCCCCATTTAACAGTAGAGTACAAATAACTTCCAAAATTCTGTAAGCATCAGGGCCCACTAGACTTTTAAAGGAGATTTTTAAAAACTGAGCTTGCTTTGCAAAGCTTATGCCCAGCACCTCCCACGCAGCATTTTGTTAGCTTTCAGACAAACAGGCGCCCTGCAGGTGGCACTATCAGCTGCTCAAGGATGGATAGCTGTAAATACGACAGGAGCAAATAAGGAAGGAAACATAACTGCTTTGGAAGTAACGGAGAAACATGGAAATATATTGAAACAATTTAAGAACTCCAAGAACTTTTAGCAAGTTAAGAGATGAGAGGGAAGACAGGCGTATGAATCATAACACCTAAGAACGTTTCTTTGCTGCTTTAAGAGCACCCTTGAAACATGAAGGATCAGGAAAAAGAAACAAGACAACTAACAGAAGGTGAAAAAAAGTGTACAGATGAAATGCAGAGATAGAATCGCAGCCAGGGGATTAACAGAAAGATTAACAGAGACAAGCTTCGCACCAATAAATAGCAAACTATAACGAATGAAAGCAACCGTTATTCATCGCCTTTCCTTGAAAATAAGCGGCAAAGAAGAAGAAGAAAACCCCAGAAGACAGAGAAGCAAATCACGACGTGAGGAGATGGCAGGGTGCACGGAGGACCTCACGCTGGGGGCACCCGTGTCCGGACCCAGCCCGGCGCCGCCTCACCTTCTCTCCCACCTTGGAACTTCACCCGGATCGTTTTGTCGATGTACTTGGAGAGGTCCAAGATGCTCTCCTTCTTCTTCTTCTCCTTATCCTAAGGGAAAGGAGCGAAGGCGAGCTGGATTAAAGAGGAGCCCCCCCGCAGCCCGCCCTCCCTCCCGGTTCCTTATACGCTTTTTACGCGACCCTCTTCGCAACGCCGCTACGGAAATCACCCCGAGGCAGCTACGGACGAACGCGGAGCGAGGAGAACGCCTGCCCAGCGCGGCCGCGGCGCCCTCCGCCAGGAGCGCGGCGCCCCCCAGGGCGGCGAAGCCCCCTCCTCACCGCCATCTTGCCCGCGCCGCCGCCACCACCGCCGCCGCCACCCCCGCCGACGTTCGCCATTTCATTTGCCGCCGCCAGAAGTGACGCCGCCGCCCGGGTAAACGCCCATTGGCTTGCCAGGGAGCGCGGGGCGGGACTTCCGGTCCGGGTTGCTAGGTAACCGGTGCGGAAGGGGCCCGGCCTGGCCCGGGCGGAAACAAAAGCGGGCGGCGGCGCGGCGGGGCCGGGATGGCGGCGCGGCGGGCCCGGCTCCAGGCCCGGCTCCTCCTCCTCTTTCTGCCTCAGGTGAGCGATCGGTGCCGGCCTCTGAGAGCTCCCTGGGCTTTCTCTGGTGCTGGGGGTGCCCTGTCGGGATAGGGGCAGCCGCTGGATAACGGGAAGGGGCCGCGGCCGCAGCCCCCCCCCCAGTCTGTGGGGTGTGCTCTCCGTGATCCATCAGTGTTTGTGTGTTACTGCTTTGTTCCGCGGTTGTCAGCGTGTTCCTTATCGTTCTTAAAGCGTGGTGGATTTGCTCAGCCAGAGCCTCCTCCAGGCAGCCCCTTGGGGACTGCATGCAGGGAGGCAGATGGGTTTGGGGCTGGGGTCTCCACAGCAGGGGGGGCTTTTGGCTTTGGGGTCATCCCAACCGGTGAGTCTCTGAGAAACCAGCCGGTGTAAAATAAAGGGGGCTTCTGCTGAACCCATGGGTCGCTTTGATTCCGGCGTTCTTCTTCTGTGCTAATACGTTTTGTGGGACAAACTTTCCCAGGTCTTACAAACACATGTGACAAATTGTGCAAGTAATCCTGATGCAGGAGAGAATGGATTTCTAGCTATTGTGTTGTGGCATGGTACATAGTTTGTGTATTTTAAGCTCAGGTGTACTGCCCTCTGAAAGTGTCACTAAGATACCTTAATTGCTTACTAGGTACTCCGTAGAGCAGCATTTCTTCTTGGGTCTTATTAGTGCAACATATTAATATGATGGTTTAATTTTTCCCTCTTACCTGTCTCCTTAGTGTTTCCTTGCAAGTGATCTTCAGTTACAGAATGAGCTGATTACTAGTTAACATACATTCTTTCTTACATCTGCATAATACTTTCTCCTCTTCATTTTTCACCTGCCTTGTGTGTTTTGCAGTTCCTAATAATGCTTCAAATGCACTGGTAGTGCTAACACGAGGTCCACAAATAATAAGGTATAAGAAGGGGTTGAGGTCTGGCATGGAGTTCATCATCAGCTTTGAAAAAGTGACCACCGTCACTTACCTACTGTAAGCTACTAATGTTTCAGGTATCCAAGCTGGCCTCTTCAAAAACTATTTGAAGAGCTCTGATTTTACAGTGCTTTACATCTCTTGTACTTGCCTGTAGGAGTTTTAACTAGTATTTCATCCTCAGCTTGAGGTAGAGAAGAGTGCTGTGATGCACTTGCACTAAAGTGAGTACAAGTGACTGATGGATGGGATTATTCCAGGAGGACAAAGCTGATGGATGGGATTATTCCAGGGGGACAAAGCTGACAGCTCCTACAATGAGTTGTGTGTATTTACTGTGTGCTAGTTCTACTCATCATATGTTTATACAGACCAAGATATAACCATATATTTATACAGACCAAGGTACTGCCTGTGATGTAACCCTATGAACCGGTGTCCCTAAGGCAAGGACAAAGTAATAACTTGCTGTACCTGTACCATGGTGTGCCTCATTCTTTTCTGCTAGCATTACTAGATTATGCTAGAAACTGTATTGTTGGAGTGGCAAATTTAATCCTTAAGTTTTGTTTTTCTTAGTTTTGATTATTTCAGTGACCTGACTCAAGCCTCGCTCCCCAGCCTGTTAAGCTGGCAGAACTGCGAAGGCTGTGAAATCAGAGGGGGGTCATGAATAAGTCACATCTCCTCTAGATACTGTCATACAAATTTATAGCCCTGTCTTGTAAAACAACCTCTCTATGTACATCCAGACTTGTGTGACCTCCTTACAGTATAAACTGCCCCTTTCAATGCTGTCTTAAGCTTTCAGCATGTAATGTACTCCCTTAAAGTTATACAGACTGTATTGTCCAGCTGTGACTCTTCCTTCTGTGGAAAACCAAAGGTTTAGATAGTTAAAGGTGTGTGGGGTGCCCAGGTGAGTTTGGAGACATGGCAGAGACGAGCAAACAGTAAGAATGAGCCGCCAGGTTGGCTCAGTTGCTCACGTTGCAGTTTCTTGAGAAACTTGGTGAGTTGAGTTCCTCTTCTCCACCTTCTTCCGTCATTTAACTTAAAGGCCCTGGTGCTCGTCTGCAAGCTGCGTTAGTTCACCAACATGGCAGAAAGGAACCCGTCAAAATCTGCGGGGTGGTCTGCTCTTTTAATGCAGGAAATAGACCACGTAAGGGTCTGAGGTTCAGAGCAAACAAGTGTGCCCTTGTAGTGCCACAAACTAATAGATTGGCTCAACTGCCTCTTAAGTTGTGCCCTCAGACTTGATGCTTCTGATGTGTGAGAACCTTCACCTTATTTTGCAGCTTTGTATTGTAAACTGTGTTGATTGTAGGACAGGCTTCAGAAAGCCACGATTCTAGCAGGTTGCCAACTTTGCAGAAATCTTGCTTGTGTGGATATCTGGATATGGATGTCTGATTGTAAATGTTCTGTTACCATACAAATATTCTTTATCCGTATACGGAAAATGGATAATTCCCTACTTAGCTGGAAGAAATCACTTCTGCTATTTGAGTCCAAGAAGCCTGTTCAGTTTTAAGCTTGTCATAGTCTTCTAAATCATATGTACTGTATGAAGCAAGAACCATAAAAACAGTTTATCATACCAGCTGTTATTTTTTTTCCTGCAGATTTTGAAAGAGGCTGGGCTTGAGATCCAAACTCTTGGAAAAGTGCTTTTTGGGGTTGTGGGAAGGTTGTACAGGATCTGCACAGGAGATTGTTTTCTCATAGGTTAATCCAGGATATGGAGTGATCTCTAGGAACTGTGAACAATAACAAAGGTTGCCGCTGTCCCAGTGCATCAACCTCACTGCTTTGAACTTACTCTGGCAATGCGATGCCTAGTGATATAAACAAAAACAAAACTGGAAGCATCAAAGCCCTACAGTGCTGAAAAAAAGAAACTCTAATGCCCTTGGCTCTCCTTAGGTGGGAGAGAATGAGAACAGGATCGAAGTGGTTGTTAACAGACTCCAGAACTATGCTTTGATGCTAAGTGATAATTGCGTTGTAAAAATGTTTGTTAATCCCCGTTCATTTCTGTCCTCCGTGGACAATCTGTAACTCCTTACACCTTCTTCTGCATTTAGCCCTGATCGTATTCCATTTAATTCCCATCATCCTTGATTTTTACTTGTTTGTTGGCACACAAGTGCGCAGCTTTCTAAAGTGTTTTGAGTGCTTCACAATAGGAACCTTTTACTCCCCTAGTATTTCTTTTAAGAACCATTGAGTTGCTCAGAAAGCCTAATTGCATATTGCTGTCTTCAGTGTGCCACTTGGGGATTCTCACTGAGTTCCAGTAATGGCCATATAAATGAAAATGGAGCAACACACCCTATACCTATTCTCCTCTTAAAGATGTGTAGTTTCTGTTATAAATGTCAGATCTTTAACTGTACAAGCGGATGGTTTTTCAAATGCATAAAGCCGTCCTCCTGCAGGTAGCTAGCACGTGCAAAACTGCCTGAAGCATTTGGAGGCAGCTGTGCGTGTGATACTCAAAACCGAGCTGTCCAGGTTTTGGATGTGATAGTGTAAGCATTGCTCAGCAATAACTAAAACACTGGTGTGTTATCAGAGTTATTCTCATCCTAAATCCAAAGCAAAGCACCATATCAGCCGCTAGGAAGAAAGTTAACGAAGTCAAGGACTTTCCAGCTTCTAATGCTGTCCTGGCAGCGAGAGGCCTGGAGGTGCGCAAGGAGCTGGAAGGGGACACAACCAGGACAGCTGACTCAGCCTGGCCAAAGGGTTATCCCATGCCACGCGTTGTCATGCTCAGCGATAAACCTGGGGAGATTGACCAGAGAGGGGGCCCTGGGGCTCGGGGACTGGCTGGGCATTGGCGAGCAATCGTGTTGTGCACCACTTGTTCTTATATTCTGTTATTCTTCTTATTACTTATTATTTTGCCTTCCTTTTCTGTCCTATTAAACTGTCTTTGTCTCAACCCATGAGTTTTACCTTTTTCTGATTCTCCCATCCCACTGGGGCGGGGGGACAAATGCCTGCGTGTTGCTGAGCTGCCTGCTGGGTTAAACCACAGCAGTCCTTTTTAAACCCAGACAGCTTCTGTAACAATAAGCAGGAAACACTCTCGTTCTGGTTGTTGCTATATCTATACTAGGGTCTCTGTGGCATGTTACTCTTGCGAGACAAGTTCAAGATACTAATGACTGTGAACTATTATTTAGCGATGCTTCCTTTTGTTGAAATGAAAGTGGTTTAGGTGCTGTGGTTAGATAGCTCAGATATGAGCTAAAGAAGCGCGCTGTGACAAATAGGTGTTTATTTTTCTTGTTGCTTTTGCTAAATACGTTTTTTTCCACCACTATTCTGCATGGTGGTATCTCCCTTCCCAGTGTAGCCGTATCTTGAAACTTGCACTTTTGTCAAGGAACCTTTAATCAGCTCTGAAATAAGCAGTGTAGCCCGCTGTGCCCAGCACACTTCAGGACAAATCTGGTAGATTTTAGAGAACCAAATGAACACTAACACTGAAGAATAAAGTTGCTGCATCAGTTATCCGAAGTTAATTGTACACGAAAGAGCTAAAGATCAAATATTTCTACATCCCGCATACTTTGGGTTGATTTTTTTTACCGCTTTGCTGATATTTTGCAGTGAAATGGTATCATTTATTCTCCAGGCAATTCGGAGTTCATTTACGATTAAAGACAATTCTTCAAAGTGTTCCAGAAAGCATGCTCACTGCGAGTGTTTCCAAGGGTGCAGCGTAGCATCCGTGTAGTAGGTTTGAAATAAATGGGGAGAAATGTCTGAGGGATTCTTTCCATGAATTTTAGTACAAGCACATTAAGATTCAGCTTTGTTTCCAGGTGTCTGTCATCGTGTTTCTCAGCAGCTACCTGGAGAAACAAATGTGTAAGATGTATTTGTAAAAGCGTATCGTTATCAAACCATTAATCTGTTTAACGTACGAATGTTAGAACGAGATGTGACAGGCTCATCCGTGAACACCTTTCTATCTAAAATTGTTAGACTCCAAGCCAGTACAGCAGTGCTGTTAGGGATAGTATATATTTTTTTCTCTAGTAATCTTGAAATCTTTCGATTCACCCAGGTTTAATAGAGAAGGAGTCTTCCAAATGACTCTTGTGCTTCAGATGGCGAGGCAGGTTTTAGGGTAACTGCATAGGAGAGGGATCCTGTAAATATACAGGCTGCTGGAAAAGCTCTGCTGGAGGAGCGTTGGACAGGAAAAATAGCCAAGGAAGAATGGGAGCAGAGGAGCTGGGTCTTTGGGTAGGGGATAGTAGGACATGAAGGCAGTTGGTAGAAAGACGAAATGAGTTGGCTTGGAGGAGTTCAGCACAGGGGTATAAAAGACTTTGGTCTGCTGGTAGTGAGTGGCTGCTTTTGCATCACTTGTCTTTGCTGTTGTTGGTTTTGGTTGTGGTTTTTTTCCCCATTTTATCCTCTGCTTATTAAACTGTGTTTATCTGGACCTGCCACTTTTTTCCTCACTTCTGCCCTTCTCGTTCTCTCCCCAAGGCTGGAGGGGGAAAGTGAATGATCAATTGGACTTGGCTGCCAGCTGAGGTCAGCCCACCACAGCCATGTGATGGGAAATCAAAAGCATGCTTTTGCCCTCCCTTCAGGAAACTTATGAGTTCGTCCAAGCAGTGCAGTGTCAATGTACGTAATCTTTTTATAGTCTATTACCAGGCAGCAGTGCTTCACTGTCCTCTTGCAGAGAAACTTAAGTGCTTGAAGGCCTGAAGCAGTAGTTAAAGATCAAGACTTTCTATCTTCAAAGAGGCATTGATCTGGACTAGTGCATTTGAATTTAAAAAAAAGGAAGAAAAAAAAAATCTCAAAAGTGAATTGTTCAGAAAGCAGGACAAAAAGGCTTTTGAATGTGAACTAAACATTTAAAGCTTTCTACAGGGACTGCAATGGTCAGATCTTGGCTAGTCCCCAAGCACCACATCCAACCGTTCCTTAAGCACCCCCAGGGATGGTGACTCTACCACCTCCCTGGGCAACCCGTTCCAATGCCTGACTGCTCTTTCTAAGAAGAAATGTCTCCTAACTTCTAACCTAAACCTCCCCTGGTGCAACTTGAGGCCATTTCCTCTAGTCCTGTCGCTAGTTATGTGCAAGAAGAGGCAGACCCCCAGCTCCCCACAGCTTCCTTTCACTGAAGGTCAGTGTGACATAAAGTGGCACAGAGGGAAGAGGGAGGGAGCAGAATCTCCTGGTGGTGGGACTGTTGTTCTTATAACCATATTCAGGGAGGCTTCATTTGATTCTTTGACCAGTTCCTTTGTAGGAGCAAATCTGCCTTACGTATCTGAATTCTTTGTTTGAAATATGATGGAACTGATAACGAATTCCACTGTATTCCCTGCACAGACCCTGAAACTTTGTAGAATCGTCTGTTTTTCTTTAATTAAAAAGCAGACTACTTGACAGCAAGTTATACCCATTACTTCTGCTGTTTCATGTGACCCAAACTTCTTGTATTGAATTTTGTTATATTTTCAGGTGTACTGCGAGTATGGGATGGTACATGTCCTTTCAGAGAAGGGGAGCAGCAAAGGAAAAGACTACTGTATCCTCTTCAACTCGCAGTGGGCCCATTTGCCACATGATCTGGGTAAAGCTGTAAGTACCTAGCTAAGTAATAACAAAAGAATATATTCAAATATGCCTTTGTTATAAGGGATATTTCTAATTCCTATTTTGGATTTAGTAGAATATGAAACACCTAATTTGCTTGCTGTGCTTTGAAAAATATTTTCAATCTGTTAAGATCTCCCTAGACAGTGCTGTGATGGTGGTATTCCTTTCCAAGCAGCATGTAGAGAGTAACAACTATTTCAGGTTCAAGACGAAAATCTTTCTTTTGCACATCATGATCAATTAAATGAGAATAGAACTTACCTGTGGTTGGAAAGAAGCTTTTGTGTTAGTGTGATACAAAAAAGATACCACATGACCTTCCTGATATCCTGAAAGATGGCTTTTAGTGCTTCCTCGGTAAGTTCATAGTTCTGTTAAGTTTAGGAATAAATAATTACAAACTGTCACGTGTGTTCTGTGTTATCCGGAGCTGTGTAAGCTGATGACTTTTTTCCCCACTCATTGGTGATAGGTGCCCACTTAACATGACTTCGCTCATGAGACCCGCTCTGTTTACAAGCAACAAATCTGGGAGGACACCGTTCCTAGTCAGCTCCTTTAGTACCTGTACCAAGAAGTTACCATCAACAGGCTTTCCAAATTTCCTGGATCTGTTGTATCACCTGTGTGGTGTTCACACTTAACATCTGGCAAGTTGAAGTCAGCCTTAAGGACAAAGGCAGTTAGAGAACTTAGTCAACCTTAAGGACAAAGGCCTTTAGTTCCTTATAGAATCATCAGTGTCATCATCCTGGCAGGGTGGTCTCCAGTAGACTCCCACAATGACATCTGCTTTGTTTGCTTTTCCCTTAATCCTTACTAAGAGGCCCTCAGCTGTGTTGCCATCAGTTTACAAGCTCTGTACAATCCTGCCCTTCTGTTACAGAGCCACCCCCCCACCTCGCCTGCTCTGCCTACAGAGAGAACAGCACTGTTGCTTCTCTGAGAATACTCTCACTTCGTTACTTGTAAATTCTAAATTGTGTTTTAGAAACCCTGTGCTTTCTTGCTCTTGATTTTATTTATATATATATATATATAAAATTAAAAATATTTTTTCAGTCACTCTTGCAGCTGCAGGATCAGACAGCATCTGTTTTGTGTTCTCCTTCTGATGTACCTGATGGGGGATTTAATAATCAAATCCCCATGGTGATGCGAGGGAATTGCACCTTCTATGAGAAAGTGAGGCTTGCTCAGATAAATGGAGCTCGTGGGCTGCTGATTGTTAGCAGAGAGAGGCTGGTAAGTCTATTTCTGTCTTTCTAGATTACTGATGCTCCTCTAGTGTTAGGTACTGTCTTATTTTCAGTGCTTATTGCTGGTATTTGATGCTCCTCTTTAAATACACACACGTATGTTGTTTATTTTTATGTATCTTCCTGCCTTGCCTAGCTATGTGTGGAAATAATACAGATGAAGAAAATATTAATGAAACAAGAGGATGTACTAATTTAAGTAGGCAGAGTGCTGCATGGAGCCCCTGTAACATTGAGTCTGGGGCTTAGAATTTTCCTCATGTCATATGAAATACTGGAATCAAAAAGATTCCAAGCCAAACCATTCTATGGTTCTTGACCTCTCTGGGTGTCTTTACATATTGAGCCACTAACTTCAGAGAACTGTTAATGATTTCAGGATCTCTTTCTGAGTGGTAACCACCAATTCAGAGTTTAGGAACATACCAGCATAGTTTATTACTTTTTCCAAGTTGCATTACTTTATATTTGTGCTAAAGTGAATTGGCCATCTTTTTCCACTCATTTGGTTTGGTGAGGTCTTCAGGATTGGTATATTTGACTGCCTGGATTCATATCATCTGCAGAATTGGAGATTTTACTCCACCTTACTTTTTCACCCTAACAATGAAAATGTTGAATAAAAGCAGTCCAAGCACCAATCGAGCATGGACCCTACTGCAGTCTCTTCTCCTCCCTGAGATGAGAGGATTAAGTCCTAATCTTTTGCTTCCTGTTCTTTAAATAATTTTTAGTCTGTGGAATGACCTTTCCAACCCAAGAAGTTTTTTAGTAACTTTTTTAGTCTTCGGTGTATGCAGGGCTGTTTCTCACTCCTCTCTCTCCCAGCTGCTATTGCACAGCAGTATTTTCACGTTCTGCAATGTGCTCTCCCAGAGGCAAAACCAGCATCACTCATGGCTCAGCTCTGGCCAGCAGTGGGTCCCTTTTGGAGCTGGCTGGAACTGGGTCTGATCTGACCTGGGGCAGCTGCTGGGCTCTCAACCAAGCCCTTGACACGTGGACTCAATACAGCATCTTTATAATTGGTTTAAGATTTTTGATAATGTATTAGCAGTATTTTTTTCTGTTTTGTATTGTGTTTTGGGTTATTTCTTCTGTGGATTGCCTGTGTGAAGATAATTTTAGATTATAATGACTTTTTTTGTCCCTTTTTAGAATATTTTCCAAATTAAAAGGAAACAAAACTTTAACCCTTTTGATGTAGTCTTTGCAGAAATTAATATATTTTTGCCTGATCTGAACTGTCTTTCAGGTTCCTCCTGGGGGTAACAGGAGTCAGTATGAAGAGATTGATATTCCTGTTGCTCTGCTGAGCTATTCTGATATGTTAGATATTGGCAAGGTAAGCTCAATACTAAATACTCTATTTCCTGCCATCTGAAATGAGTCATTGATCAACAGTATGTGAAGCTCATCTTAGGAGCTTTGGCTCTGTAGAGAGTTATATTCAGAAAGACTTATGTTTTATCCAGTTATGTTATATTATGTTTTATGAAGTGTCTATCCTATACTTATTTTGGGGAGCCTTGCTTTGGAATATTCCTAGTCTGACAGTGTACTTTGAATACCTGTTGGCAGCGGGGAATGCGTCTTCTTGGTTCACTTTACCAGGAAGAAACTCAGCCATGTGTGATCAGGAAGCTAACTTCACAAGTATGTTACTGGCATAAAAGAAAACTGGCATGTAGACTCTTTCATATGCTACAAGCTCTTTCATTGTCGTAGTATCATTATATCTGGATCTTCTCTTAAACTGAGGCAGCAGAGGAAGACCTGGTTGTGCCAAGACGGTTCTGCAGAAGCAGAACTGCAAATGTCTGTAGCACTTCTAGATCACAGAGAAAGATGTCTCATTAAATTGTGTGTATATTTGGAATATCTGAAGGTGTTCTTTGCATTCCCTTGACATATAGCCTGCATTTTTTTTTTTTTAAATACCTTTCGTGGGAAAAAGTAATATCAAAAACAAATTTGGGAGACTTAAAGAACAGGGTGGTTCTAACTGAAGACTGATCACCAAGTTCCTTAGAGTTCTGTGCTTGCCTCTGCAGAGTTTCGGCAGGTCAGTGAAAGGGGCGATGTATGCACCAAATGAGCCTGTGCTGGACTATAACATGGTGATTATATTTGTCATGGCCGTGGGGACTGTTGCAATTGGAGGCTACTGGGCAGGAAGCAGAGATGTGAAAAAGTGAGTATGAGGGATGTAATGTGCCAGATTTTTTCTTGTACTTTTGTTGGGGGCAGGAGGGAACCATGGTGGTGTTGTCCTCTAAAGACAACCTGGTAGCAGTGCAGCTGAGGATTGGAGACTATAACTGGAGTGGGAAGATGCTAGTGTGATATCTGAGAGCCCTTGAGTCTGGTGTATAATTTTCATGTACGGTATTTTAGTGTTTTGCCTTTTTTCAAAAAGCCAAGCATTTGAAAAACTTGAAAGGGAAATTGGATTGGAATAGGCTGTTTGGGCTTTTGCAAAGAGTCATCTTTACAAGTCTTTTATGAATATTATAGCAATTGATTTCACTAGTATAGTGTAAAACTGATTAGATGGTTAACATATGATGTTTATTATGAACGTTTTACTGAAATTGTGATTACTTTTTGCAAGTAGGTGGGGAGGAGGTCTATTCTACACATTTCCAACATTTACTTTACAAATCTGATATCAGGATTTCTTCTGAAGACAGCAATGTATTCTGTGGGAACTTTCAGGATTCAGAGTTTTAAGTGAATGAAAAATAATACTCTTGATATAATAACTTAGTGATTACTATTACACCAGATTATTCTGGTGTTCATACATCCATGTAAAATGTTGAATTCCACTGACTTGACTGGAAATCCATGCAGGTATTGGTGTAGTGTCATCTTTTCCAAGCCCATGTAACTCTTCCTGAAGTTTCAGTGACATTTTCTTGCAGAAGTAATGGTCTGATTATAGCCATGTTACTCTTTCAGGCGATACATGAAGCACAAACGTGATGATGGGGCAGAGAAACATGATGATGAAACGGTTGATGTGACTCCAATAATGATCTGTGTGTTTGTAGTAATGTGCTGCTCAATGCTGGTCCTCCTTTATTTCTTCTATGACCACTTAGGTACTCTTCAGTTGTATTTCTATTAATATATCTTCAATACTACTAGGCTGCCATTGCTTCAAGAACAATTTTACTGTAGAAGTGATTATGAAACAGCTGTCTTCTGCCATTTTTTCTCATCGCTATATGATTTAAACCCTTTAAGAAAATCCTCGGGGTAGACCTCTGTACCTACTTTAGTAAGGTTGGATTTGGTATTCATAGCACTTCTTTCAAATATTAAAATCTATTAAGTAGATAAAAAGGTGTAAGATACTAAGTCTTTATTTTTACCAAAGGATTTCTCAAACATATACTCTTTCTATTATTACTCAAGTTGATTTTTTAGCTTTATAGGTAAGGTAAGCTTCTATTGATTGCTTTTTTATCAAATTAAAGAAATAACGTGCAACCTTAACACCCTGAAACTTCCATCCTCATATTTCTGAGGAAGCTGTGAAAGATGCATACCATCTGTGTTAATTCATTTTGTTACTGAGTGATTTTAAGTGTTCCCTTACAGCGTTCACACGTACCAATAGTGAGAAGATGAACACTTCACTGTAAATTGTCTCTTTGGCTTCTGATTTAAAGCTTACTTTAAAAATATTAGCCAGGAGCTTTTGATTTGTTGAAGTAGCTGTTGTATAAAGTACCTGAGTAAAATGACCTGGAATTAGATATTTAAAGAGCATAAATCTAATCAACAACTATTTGAAGTCTGTGTTTAATTTTCACTGATGAAATTTAAGCCTTATTCAGGCTTTTTCTTTGAAAGAAAGCATCTCTTACCTTATCCTTCATGGACTTACTACTTTTTATTTGTCAGTCTATGTTATCATAGGAATATTCTGCCTGGCTGCCTCAATTGGACTTTACAGTTGCCTGTCTCCTTTTGTAAGAAGATTTCCCTTGGGGAAGTGTAGGTATGTGACAACTTGTAAGTTTTTTAATGGGAAAAAATAAATTTATAGTATAGGATAACTAAGAGATTTACAAGGTGATTTCATATTTCAAAATGTTTATAAAGGAGGAGGGCAACTATATATACAACTGTACCTATTTGTGTTTCACTTTCAGAATCCCAGACAACAACTTGCCTTATTTTCACAAGCGTCCACAGGTCCGGATGTTGCTGTTGGCGGTATTTTGTATCTCTGTCAGCGTAGTCTGGGGAATCTTCAGAAACGAAGATCAGTAAGTGTATATTTTAGTTTCTGTGCAAGAAGACTGTAATATACGTTATACTATGTTATTGACAGCTGTAGAAGCTTAAACCTATCCAGAATCTAGGAGTTAGAGGAAAGAAATTAGAAACTTAGGCATAAAATTCATAGTTGCTCTTGATGTACTTCATCTTTGATTGGTCTAAGTTACAGGAAGAGAGAGAAGTTACAGGAGAGTTACTTACTCTCACTAAGTCTGTTTTTTTTTCCAGAAAATTCAGGCTTCACTGTGTCTGGAGTCCCAGCCGATATTCTGATCTCACTGGTTTCACACAGCTTTTCAGAAGTGGTATAGAAGTGTGGATGCAAGTTGTCTAATTTATTTCTTTAGGTGATGGTCCACATGTGAATTTGTTCTGACAGAACAAGATCTATGACAATAGTCGGATCTTTAGAAAATGATTTACTCATACTCAGACAGTTGAGGGGAGCTATGTCCAGTGTTGCTATGGTACCTAATTATAGCATGTTCATTCTTCTTACCACTTCAGTTAAAAGGTTTCTATTGCAGATTCCATGTTAGAACTGAAGTGCTGGCTTTAGTTTCTGCTGATAGTACTGAAGGTGTCTTTCTTGTCTTGAACGCCTTTTATTGCCTTTGTGGGATCTGTTTTCTGTGTTAAGGCTTTAGATCATTCACTGACAAAATTCAGAAATCCAGAAAGCATCAACTCTGGAACTTCTTTTAGAGCAATAAGGAATCAGTGTCGGACTGAGAAGTACATAAATACTGTAGTGCCATTCCAACCTGTGATAATTTGGACTGGAAAACCCATAATCTTCTGCCTCAAAGCTGGAGCGGACTTGAGTGTCTTGCACAAAGCTTCATCAGCAGGTACTCAGGTATTGATCAGAGGATCACAGAAGCATAATGCCTCATCTGCATCTAGTCTCTAGCAGTTGTAGGGAAACACTAGTGTTCTATATCTCAAATCCTACTTCTGTTTCATCCTAGCTATCAATAATAAAACAAAGAGCTTTAATTCTTCTAGACTTAACTTGCAAAAACTTGCCCGGGAAAAATTCTTCCCTTCACTGAGATTCAGGAGGCTGTCAGCAGTGTTTTATCCAAGGAAAAGACCACTAGCAGCCTCTGAAAGGATTTGCACATCTCTCTTTCTGCGGATGATTGTCTGTGTGTGTTTCCTTTGGAGAGTGTTTCAACTTGAACCAGTTTCTTTTAAGACTGGCATACGAAGAAGGAAGTATGATAATAAGGTGATTCTTATTTACCAGTATTAACCAAGAATTAATCTGTTTTTCCATCCTGATCTTAGTTGGTGACTGTACCATCAGCTACCATAGCTGCATTTTTATGGTTGCTAAAATGAAAGAGCAGTGTGTATTGTAAATGTGAGACAAGGTATGTAGGGAGAGATAAAAATGTTCTGATAGACCTGCCACAGGTTTTAGCATAGCTAGTTTTATTCTCTATTCACTAATTTCTTTAAACAGCCAAGACCACAACATGCTACCAGTTTATAATAAATGGGTATAAACTCCAGTATTTTTTTCAGCAGCATTATAAATCTAATCATTCATGGAAAAAAAATCCAGATATTGAAAAGGATTACAGACATGGAAAAAATAGAATTTGAAAAGCAGATACTGGCCGCAAATATGCATGAAAACTTGGTGTGTGGGGTTAATTGCACTCTGAGGTAGTTACGTGTTCAAAGACCCTTTGATTGCTCTGAAGAAATTGAAACAAGGAGGATAAAGGCAATTAGCTTGTTCTAAACTATGTCATGTCTAGGTGCTAGATGATAGACTAAAACATGGATAGTTTGGTCCAAAAAAGAAAATTGCAGAATTACGGAATGTTTGAGGTTGGAGGTCCTGTGATCCAGCCATCCTGCTCAGGCAAGTCAGCCTAGAGCCAGTTGTACAGGACCGTGTCCAAATGACTTTTTAGTATCTCCGAGGAAGACTCCACAGCTGCTCTGGGCAACCTGTGCCAGTGTTCATTCACCTGCATAGTGGAAAGCAGGAATATTCTGTGTTTCAGTTTTCGCTTGTCACTTCTCATCCTGTCACTTGGTACCAATGAAAAGAGTACGGCACCTTTGCACCCTCCCTTCAGATATTCATGTACATTGATAAGATCCTCCCAAGCCTTTTTTTCTCTAGACTGAATAGTCCTGTCTCTCTCTGCCTTTCCTCATACAAGAGATGCTTCAGTCCCTCCACTGTCTTTGTGACCCTTTATTGGACTCTCTCTAGTAGCTCCATTTCTCTTGTACTGAGGAGCCCAGAACTGGACACCATACTTAAGGTGGACCTAAGGCTGAGTTAGAGGGAAAGGATCACCTCCCTCAGCCTGCTGGTAACACCCCTCCTAACACAGCCCGGGATACCATCGTTCACCTTTGTAAGGTCATATTTCTGATTCGTATTCAACTTGGGGTCCTCCAGCACCCCACCCTCTTCTCTGCAAAGCTGCTTTCCAGCAGGTCAGCCCCCAGCATGTACTGGTGCATGGGGTTCTTCCACAGCTGGAGGATTTTGCACTTTCTTCAGTTTCTTTTCAGCCTGTCTCTCCAGCCTTTTGAGGTTCTTTTGGATGGTAGTACAACCTTCTGGTATGTCAGCCACTCCTCCCAGCTTTGTGTCATCTGCAGACTTACTGAGAGTACACTCTGCCCCATCATCCAGATCATTAATGAAGAAGTTCAACAGGATTGGACCCCATGTGGACCACTGGGGTACACTGCTGGTTACTGGCCTCCAACTAGACTTTGAGCCACTAATCAACACCCTCTGGGCCTGGTCTTTCAGCTGGCCTGTACCTCACTGTCTGCTCATCCAGCCTGTGTATCAACATCTTTCTCTGGGGATATTGGGGAAGACACTGTATAGAAAGCCTTCCTGAAGTCCAGATAAACAGTATCTGCTGCTCATATAACAAAACAGTCATTTACTTATAGAAGGTTATCAGGTTGGTCAAGTACAACTTCATATTTGTGAATCCATGATGACTACAATGTTGATTTCAAACAAGGGCTTTTAATAAAGTTTTTATTTTGGTTTAGTTTGGGTGTTGGTTTTTTTTTTTTCCCCCAAGCATGTCCTTAGTGAAAACAGAGCTTGATCTGACTGTCCTACTGCTTCCTGTAAAAATGTAAATTTTCTCTTCCTTTAGGTGGGCCTGGGTTCTGCAAGATGCTTTAGGAATTGCTTTCTGTCTTTACATGTTGAAAACAATTCGCCTGCCTACATTTAAGGTATGGATGTTAAAAGATGCTACATTTTGGTTTACTTTAAAATGGTTTACTTTATCTACTACAGCACTGTGTACCAGTGAACTTCTCTTCCATGCGGTGATGATTTCATGTTTTAGATCTTTGATTTAAAAACAAAAAATGTTGAAGTACCGTATGATTCAGATTTTGCTAAATGTGATTACTTCATAAAGATCTGTTGTTTGTTTGTGGAGATCTGTCAGCTGTGATTTTTCAGTCCTTCTCAATGTCATTTTGCTGGAAATCAAATATGAGTAGCTTCTACCACTCTGTTTTGTTTTGTTTTTCCCTAAATTTGACATATGATGGATGCAATGTTCTAATTTTCAAATCTTCCAGAACTTAATCAGTATTCTAAAATAAAAATTAGTGTTAGTCATTTAGTTCCTTTTTAGGCAGCTCTTCAAACTCTTTTCCAAGTTATCTTCACCTATAAATTTGTTCCCCTGTACAAATTGGCTGAGATAGCGTAGATACTGTTTCAAACTATGCCTAGCATTGTTCAGAGAAAATGCAGAAGTTTTTAGTATCTCCTAACAAATTGAAACATCATTTTCAGATTTTACAGAATAAAGAATTTGAAGGACTAACATGTAACTTTGTATCTGAGAATTATATTCTTGCTGCATGCAAAATGAGATTCTTCTCTTTAAAATATTTAGAAATTGAGGAAAAATTAGGGTGACTTGTTTAGTCCTTGTTAATTTTTTGTTCCGAATACTCTTAAGTTGCTGAATATATGCTGCTGCTAACTAATGCATAGTATAGAAGTACACACCAAGTATCTTGTCTCTTCTTCCAGGGTTGTACCTTGCTCCTCCTGGTTCTTTTTGTCTATGATGTATTCTTTGTATTTATCACACCTTTTCTAACAAAGGTAAGTAAAGTATTTCTCTGCCTGCTGCTGACAGAGCAAAATGTAATGACGTGTTTTGCTGTGTATTCCGAAATAATCCCTGGCCTGCTGCTTTACAATTTTGCCATTTTTTTCTTTAGACTGGGGAGAGTATAATGGTGGAGGTCGCTGCTGGCCCATCTGATTCTGCCACTCATGAAAAGGTATTGTACGTAGTCTGAAAGTATGGCATTAACTTCCAGCTATTAAGCTTTCAACTTCTGTAAAACTCAAAGACCATGGGTCTGAAATGGATATGCCACTCGAAAAAGAATTTTACGTGGAAATAAGCACTCCTAAGCTCTCTGGAAATCTACAAAAAAACAAGACCAAGCAGACTTTTAGTGACTCTTCATGATAGCTTTGGTCTTCCTTTATATTGCTTTTAAAGAGTTTCAGTAAAAGGAAGCTGGTTAGCTCAGTTTCATGAAAGTATGTGAGCATATTTGTAAATATAACTAATTTCTAATGAAGCATATCTATTTTAACCTGAAGAGATTAAATGTATATGATGTCTGTCTCTTTCCTACCCTCCAGCCCCCCCAGTTTTGGTAGTTGCTTTATGAAAAGCTGAGGCTAGGCAAAGGAGAGAAACACAAACTGGAGATAGAAAACAGAAATCAGAATTCAACAGTTCTATACCCTTTGACTACAGCCAGCTGTGTGCACAGAGCTGTACAACATGGTGTGGCTGAGTTGGGGAGGAAAGTAGGTGAGATATAGAAAAAGATGAGTTACAGTGTAGAAAATAATTATGAAGTGAGTCTGTAGAAAAACTGTTTTTGTTAAATTACTCTTGTCTTTTGCTCCCCTTTTAGTTCAAGTTTTACACACAATTAACTGTACAGAAAACTAATTATACTATAAGTAGATACAATGATTTTAACACTAACATAAGCAAAATAAATTTTCTTTAATTTCTATGTGTTTGCACCGAACCTTGTCATACTGTGCCTCAACACTGCAAGTTACATAATAAACAGAAATGTTAGAAAACACACAGCAAAAAACAAGTCTCAAAGTGATTGGAAAAATTACTATTTAGAGGATAGAGTATTTTGAGATGTGCATCATAGTAAAAGTTGTCTTGGCCATTTGTTTTTAAAAGTATTTCTTCATTCCCATCTTAAGTGTATTTGGTTTGTTGTCAGTAATGTTAGTAAAAGATATTTAATAAAAATATGTATAATGTAAAAAATAAAAAAATATATATATATATACACACACATATATGTTTGCTCTATCTGTAGCCTTCAGTTCCAGTATACAGGAACAAGTTCTGCTGTAAGTATGTAGAGAAGAAAGTTTTTCATAAGGCTTATGTGTCTTTCTTTCTAAGCTCCCAATGGTCCTGAAGGTTCCACGACTGAACTCCTCACCACTGGCTCTGTGTGACAGGCCTTTTTCTCTCCTAGGATTTGGAGACATTTTAGTTCCAGGTATTTCTTGTTTAGTGTGTTAAGAATTGTACTTACTGCACTGTCATATTAGTTTATTCTTCTTCTGCTTCCACTTCAAGTGGAAAGTTTGATTTGACATGTATAAACGTGATACATTTGTAAGTGTACCTTTTCTGTTTTTTCTGCACTATGTACTCTTTCAATAAGAAATTAAATGCCTACTAATTTTATGGTTGAGTTTCATATGCAGTCAAGCCAAGAAATGTAGAGAAAACTGGAGAGTTAATTCAGCAACTAATGTTACAATATAAACATTTTTAATAGTGTGATCATAGAGGAAATGGCTTGCTCATTTGCCCATGATTTGAGTGCGCATATACCTCACCACTCAAAACTTTGTTTTGTTATTCACACAATGAATGTCCATTGTTAATACCTCACTTTTCTCTACTTACCTGTATCTCCAGCATCAAATTTACCTGTTTGAAGACACCTTTAATTCTTATGGGTTGTATTCTTAAAATGAAGCTTCCAATTTGTCAGGTTGATAATCTAGTAAGCCACTTGCAGCCATCCCATTCATAGGTTGCCAAAATGCAAAACAGGCTGTGATGAGAGCAATTAGTAGAACATTGGGTTGGAGCCATCTCTTGTCATGTGGTCAGTCATCAGAGAGCTGTCTCCACCTTTAGTGTGTGTTGGCTGCCACTGCGTGCTCTGTCCATGTTTCTTCCAGTACTGTGCCAATACAGGAGCATCTGAATATGCTACAGCACTTGGCAGAGTAGATTTGCAGTTGCTATTGGTTTGAAAAGGTCCAGAACTCATCTCCAGGTACATGTAGATGTTATAGACAATTCACATGAAAATAAAAAGAAATTCACCAGTAATTGGAGTTCAGGATGTGCTTCCCATTTGCACTGTGACCTCCCTTCTGCCTGTTTTCTAATTCTGTCTCCCTGGGATCACTTATTTCCAAGCTTCAAAGTTAGGAGTGAACTAAATCTTACACAAGGGTGGCTGGAGCATTAAGGAACTTGGATAATCTGAGATTAAGAGAATTATCCACATTCTAGTGACAAAACATACACAGTGTGGACAATTCATCTAGCAGCATTCTCTTACTGTGAATAACTTATTTTTTACTAGCTGCATGATCTTCTGTGGTACAATTGTTAACTTGTGCTGCATTTAGTTTGCCAGAGCAATTACTTCTTTTCTCTCTTGTTTTGTTGTTTGTTTTTTGTTTTCTTTAAAATACGTGAACAAACAGGTTAATGTGCATTGCTTTGAAACTTACTTTGTTTGATCTTAGTCCAGAACTCTTTTATTTAAAAAAAAAAAAAAGTACTGTGCGCTTAGCCTTGATTTCTACAGAACCAAAGCTTCTGCAATCCCTGGTTTCAACAAAATTCAGTAGCAAAACCTTAGACAACTATATTCCTACAAGTTTCATGGAAAAAAAAAACTATTTAAATGGGGCAGGGTGGAGAAGGATCCTTCCCACAGGAGGGAAAGGTAGAAGCATATTGACAAAAAGAGAATTAAGTTAAGGGTAACTTTATTAACCATTTATATAACTTCTGTAAGCTGTGCGGCTTATTGAATGATGCTGTTATAGTTCTTAAACAGTGGAGTACCAAAGTAAGTATTGAAAAAATCTTAAAAGCTCGTAGATAATTAGATACAGGTTTTCATTTATCTCAATGCATAAATGGGTTGAAAATGTAATTGTTCTTTCCTTTCCTAGGTTTACTGGTAGCCTACTGTCATAGATTTGATATTCAGGTCCAGTCATCCAGAGTCTATTTTGTAGCCTGCACAATAGGTATGTTTGACATTTAAACACGATATCTAGAGGAGTCACTTCAAAAGCCTACTATTGATCTCATGCTATGTTGTTTTTTTGATTATTCTGCTTCATTCATTATTACACAGAAATAATGAAGCAAATAAAACTGTTGTACTTTAAAGGGTAGACCTTCTATCACTGAGTTACCTGACATCATTTTCTTGAGCTGCCTTGTCTGACATAAATTAAGGGAACTACTTCTGACCATGATTTGTCTTACTGTAACCCCTACATGTATTCTTATATGTGCTTAGCTACTCATTCTGGCTTCTTGATTAATGATTTTTTGAGTTTGTTGCATATGAAAATTCAGGTTCAAGGATATTGACTTTGTTCTTTTTTGTGTGTTCTAAAAATCTGTGACTTACGATGTAATGAATTACTTCGTAATGGATGTAATACCTCCAAATTGGTTTCAGACTTTAGTTTCTAGAATCCAGAGTTGCACACCATGGACTTCAAGGTGACTGACAAATGCTATCTTAACTTTTAACACAGCAAACAGAAACCTGTATTTATGCTAGCAAAATCTTAGAATATTTGCAGTTAATGTCATAAACTTAGATGAAAGTGCTTAAGAAATTCTTGCAAAAATAGCTACATTCTTAGAGGCTTAAAGCAGGATTAGAGTAGCAAATTTTAGACAATTTCCTCTCATAGGTTCTTAAAGTAAACCATTGTCTTGCATGGTACTTTCAAAACATCTTGACAACATTTTTCTCTCAATTTCTGTATCTGTGAAGAGTCAGCAGTGTTATTGCAGCAATGGAAACTAACCACATGCTGCAGTGTATTAGCAAAATTAGAGTCAGCAGGATGAGAAGTGATTATTGCCTCAGTTTGGCACTTAAGACTGAGTCTGGAATACTATATCTAGAGGGACTCGCGATACTCAGTGCAAAAGAGACACTGACATGCTGGAGTAAATCCAGTGCAGGCCATCAAGATAGTTGGGTGCTGAAGCACATGATGCTCAAAGAAGAGAATGCAAAGGGAAAATTCTTTTGCTGTCTGCAGCTACCTAATGTGAGGATGCAGAGAAGACATAGCCAGACTTCTCTTGCAAGTGTGCAGGGCTAAGGTGTGAGACAATGGACTTAGGTCACAAAAATAAATATTTCCATTAAATATAAAGAACTGTCACTAATTAAAAAATAAATAAAAACCTGAAGAACTGGATAAAACTATTGAGTATTCCGATCATCTGACTTCTGAACAGAAATCAGGTAGTTTTAGCTTCCTTCTTCTGAAAATGTAATTGAAAATAATTACAATATAAAATCCTAAATGCTTCTATTCTGATTTTCTGCAGAATAATAGCAGAAATTAGAGACAAAATAATAAATTATACAGCTGTTTTTTCAGTTATGTTGCCATGTAGTAAGAAGCAGTCAAAGCCAAACCAAACAAGAAGTATGTAATAAAATGGTCAAAATGATTGTCTGTACCTGAATTCATAAATATAACAGGAGAGAGAAAATATTTTGCTTCTCTAAAACTGTTTAAGATATTGATTTAATTGCACAGCATGGAGTAGGTCAATCACACTACTTTCATAACATCATACTATCAATAGAAAGACCACAGTATCTCAAAGTAGCAGTCCAAGTTTATAGTGTATGTATAATGCTTATGTTTAGAAGCCAGAAAAGGTTTTGGAGAAGTTGCTTTATGTACTTCTTGGAAAATAAAAAAGTTCCTGTTAGAATGCTTATTTAGCTAATTATTTGGTTGTTCTTAAGCAGAGCTATATCTGAATAATTTTTCTTGCTGGTTTTGTTTCCTTCCAGCCTATGGCATAGGCCTTCTTGTGACCTTTGTCGCCTTGGCATTGATGCAGATGGGCCAGCCAGCTCTCCTCTACTTGGTGCCCTGCACTCTAATCACGAGCTTTGCTGTGGCTCTTTGGAGAAAGGAGCTTGCAATGTTCTGGACGGGCAGCGGCTTTGCGGTGAATACCAGTTTGATATGAGTGTCTTCAAGAAATACTATTATTATAAAAACCTAACTAGAATTAAAGTTGAGTAAAATATTGTAGTATTATCCACCAAAACCAAAGATTTTTGTTTTGCTTGATTTTCTTTTTTTACACCCTTTTTTTACCTCAGTAATGTTTTCATTTTCTTTCTTTAATATTAATGGCCATGTAAACTAGCTAGTGAAAAGTAAAGTAGAATCTGTCTATTCTTCTTCATTCTGATGCAATTTTTACTGGTTTGATCTTTGTTAAAAGTATTATTACTGTTGTGGTAAGTAACTCCTTAAAAATATTTATCTTCATACCTTTTCGTAGCCTACAGCTTATGAAGATAGAGATCTAGATCAGTTCATTATAGATTGCTTATAGTCCCTTAAGTTTTACAGAAGGTAGTGCTTCTCTTTTCATGGTTCTTCAGTAAGAACATAGACTTTGATGGGACTGGTTGAGTTGGCAAATACTGTTTCTTATTATTACAGGAAGCCAAGTAGCATGTAATTAGCTGAGTCGAGATTGCAGTCCTTTGTGTGCCTCACATAGGTCATGTTTCTGGAAGACTATCTCAGTTGATAAATCAAGAAATAGGGACTAAAACCACTACTAATATGTCACAGAAAGGTTGCAGTCAAAGAAATCAAAGTCATTGTCAGTCTCTTATAGACATGTGATAGCAAGAGACCCAGGAGGATCTTAGCAAATTAAAGTTCTTCCACAAGTTCTTCCTCTACAGAGAAACACTTATAAATAACAATTCAGAAATTCCTGCAACTCTGATTTAGAGAAACAGTATTTCTTGGTTACAAATCCTTTAGTCATGTCACTACTGTTCTGTGTTAGGAACCTAGCACAAAGACACTTTAATAATATGAAGGGTGCCAATACATTGTAGTCACATATCTGAATCTGGAGCTTATGGAAAGGGGGTGGGGAAAAAAAACATTGCAGGTGACTAGCTAGAGCTTTAACATACAATGTTACCATAAGAACAGTGCAGATGTATAGCATAGCAAGCATTCAATGAAATATCAGGAAAAAAAAGTGAAACATTCTTCTAGAAGTTGTTGTTTATTTCCTTAGGACCATCTTATCTAATAATACCTTCCCTTCCTTAGACTTAACAAAATCCTATCATAAAAGTTTGGACTAGAAATCATGAATTCAAACAGTTTAAAACAAAACCTTTTTTTTAGAAGATTAGTATTTTTTTTCTGGGCAGACATGAAACTCCGCCAAAATTGTTGTGAACAAGAAAAGCTTACAGGGTTTTTTAAAATTGTTAGACAAGTTCCTGGAAGAAAAAACTCTTATGCGCCTTAAAATGCAAAAATAGGATAACATTATGCGTGTGTCCAGTGCTGCAGAATAGTAAGAGCCTTTTATCTTCACCTTGTGTGACCATTTGATCTGACCATTTCACTTGATAACTGGATGCAGCTGAATACATTTTTTGTAAATTCTAGTGTATCTCTATATACAGTTAATAACTCTCTTGACAACAGTAACAATTCCTGATTTTCTTCATTCTGTGATCTTCATTTGCAGAAAGACCTACCTCAGCCTCCCTTGGTGATAGCTCCTGTCAACTGCCCTGAGCTTCCCAAAGATAGCAATGTACCAGCCTCTCAAGAAGAGACCGAGCAAATGACCAATCCCACCCTCCATGTGAAGGAGCTGCATGGCCCCACCTTGACTGCAGAGGAGCTGGCTGATAATGACACAAAGACGGAACAGTCAGAAATTTCTATCACACAGAGTGAGGAGCCAGCTGGGCATAACAAGGACGACCTTGAAAGCAAATGCCTAAACCTAGAGCAAAAACAGCTGGAATAAACAATGTGATAGGAACTCCATATTTTCCGTCACAAGCATCCATGTAAAGCCAGTATGTATTTAGACTGGTTCGGTAGTATTCATGTTCATTGAGGAACCTCACAGGGAGTCTGATCATCAAACACAGAATGTTCTGCCTCCAGCTTCGGTACAGCTATACACTTCAAATATATTTCTGAAATATGGTGCTCTACGAGGGTTCTGATGTATGGATTTCAGTGATCATTTTATTAGTGAATGCCTTTGACTGATGCATTTTCATTATACCGGGGTAGTATTAAGAGTCTTTATTTACACAGTACTCTGTGCTTGTGTGGCTATTTTTGCTGCTTTAGCATAGTGTAGGTTAACGTGGAGGAAAAGCATTGAACAAGTCTGCTACAATGCTTAGTTGAGAGAAACATGATAGGTTTTTAGCACTTTCCCTACTGTTACCTTTTACTTTTCCTACTTGTCAAAGCCATTGATGCAAGGGAATGCTTTAGTATAAGCTGACATTCAGGCAACGCAGAGAATGGTTAAATTACCAGCCTCTGAAAGGATTTATACTACCGTGGTGCATTAAATGCATCTCTTAAACTTTTTTTGTCTTTGTTTTTACTTGCAGGTACCTGTGTTGGCTACTAGTCTAGTTTAAAAGGCAGGATGAATGGAGCTACAGGAAGCTCTCTAAGCACTCCTATGAACTCCAGGGGCTGTTTCTGAAAATAAATTGTTTGTCACAGAATGAGTGTATTAAGAATGTTTGCTTTAGAAATAAAATACAAGCCAGATAAATAAAAAAAATAGGTAATAGCATTACACTAAGCTTAATAGGCAGTACTTTCATTGGGAAAAATGTTAAAGTAAAACAGCAAAAAGAATCAGTAAAAGCTCAAAAATCCAAACTGCTGAACTTTAAGGAATATAGTTGTGATTATTAATTCTGAAGAAAATGGTGTTTTCATTCCCAAGGGAACACTTGGTGCTATAGTCACTTCTGATTTAGAGCTACTTGCTGCTCAGTAACTAATCAGCTGCTTCAAATAATGTTTTGTTTTGTTCCGAGAGAAGCTAAGTGTGGTCTGTCAGGTTCTGGAATGAGGCTGTCATCTAGCCTATTATTTTGCCCCTCTTGCTAAAAGACATTGTGAAAGACTAAATTGATGAATTTAAAGCTATTTGAGGTGCAGCTGGTCTTAATTTATATTCCTGAAATTGTGCATTTTCTTATGTAATATGGTTGAACCTTTTATGCATCAGCTTTGATACACGCAGAGAGATGATGAGATTTGCATATCATTTCTTCAATTTAAGAACACTTGGCTTCATCGAAGGTGTCTGTGTTCTACACTTAAATTGCAATTCCCTAAAATTTCAAACTTCAAATACTTTGTTAAAGCTGAGAAAGGAAATACGATTCAAGTATCATATCAAGAATATGATTCCAAATTGCATGGAAGAAATGCTTTTTCAGAGTATTTTGAGAGCCTAAAATGTCATTTACAAAAGCATCATTATTGTGTCATGATCTGAGGCAATGCTTTTAAATTAAGAGTCTCCAGCTGGCATGTTGAGTTGAATGCTGAGAGGCTCTCCTCTTAATGTCTGTCTGTTAAACTTCAGCCATTATCTCTTTGGCTAGGTCTTCCAAAAGTTTGCCCTGTGTTTTTTGGATGTTAACCTCTTTTAATCCGTTTTGCATTGGGTGGACAATATTCTTTCTCTAGAATGTGAAAGGCTTTCTGTAAAACCACACCATGGGTTCGGGATTTTACCAGCTTCTGCTTAAAACTTCAAGCCCTGTCTGATAGACTGATGTAGCGGTGAGTTTCTTGGAGGGCTTACTGAGTCCTAAGGCCTGCACCACATTCATTTATGAATGACCCAAATGGATTAGATAGTAGGATTAGAGAGATCTGGGTTTTGTTCTTTTGTTTTGTTTTTTAATTTCCTCTTTAATGGACTATGTTACTTTTGCCAGGGGTAATCTGAACCAATTATTACTGATAAAAAGCAACAGAGACATTTTATTGAAAATATCAGCCAGCTGGATTATGCCTTAATTTAAACCATTGTGTAAGTATGTATATTTAAAAAAAAAAAAAAAATCCTGTGTTTAAATAATGAACTTGACAAATAGCGATAAAACAAATTTGGAGACTGACTCAAACTTCTATGTTTTTTTGCCTTGATTGTCTTTCAGTCATAATATTTTTGGGAGTCGTTTTTATACGCTTAAGTCAGTAGTTTTTTGATGATGAAGCATTAAGGTTTATCACCTTCTTAAAAATGTATTTTAACATTTGTTCTCATGCAGTGTGGGTTAGGTAAGAGTTTATTTCTCAAGTTGTTTATAACTCAATTAAAATGGAATAATTTATAACACTGATTAACTTATAGACCTTTAATAGTTGCTTTGTTCATATTTCATTCTAGATGGGTCTGCTTGGAGCACATGCTTCACCTTTTTGTTTTTGCTGGTTTTCCATCCAAGTGTAACTTTTTTTTTCAAACTACAGAGATCAGTGTGGAAAAAAATAGTGCAATAATTCCAGTTAAAGTATGTAAATAATGAGTTATATACTTTGACTATTCTAGTACTGTACAAATCAGGTGACCCTGGTATGCCAGTCTGGCTGCGACTGTTTAGACCCTGATCCTACATAGTTCAATCACTTCCATCAAAAACCAAGGCTCTGCTTTTCTGTCTTTCAAAAAACTTCCCACAGCAGCTTAATGTAAAATATAATGTTTTATAGAAAAATGTCAAGATATATTCAATGTAGTTAATTCTGATTTTTTTTATGATTGCAGATGTACATTCTCCACCAACTTGAGTTAAAAGGCTGCTTTTTAAGTAATGTCGAAGTGCTTCTTGTTTAACACAAAAACAACCAAAAATCTTTCTTTGGATGACCACAGTAGTGAGTGTCATTTTCTTTCTTGGGTCTGAAATTACTAAATATGAGTCAGTGTGTTGGACCAAGTGTTTGGGTTTGATTTGTGTCCTCCTGAAGGGTTGCACAAATGCAGCTGAAGGTAGAATGCAACCTGAAAGACCTTAGTGAGAGTGACAAATAAGGGAGAAGTACCTCAAATGCTCTGTTAATTTGTGTGAATTTTCTTTTTCACTTGTCACAAATTAAGAGCATTTAAAATGAAATAGAAAAATATCTGTTTTTAACAGTAGCAGATTAAAAAAAGGCAAAAAAGTCCACATATGGAAGAGCTGTACTTGTTTATGTTTAATGATTTAATGTTATCTCTAAACTTGGACAAATGTCAAAAAAAAATATCACTATCAATAGCACAGCATTTTTCCTAACAGGTTTATTAACATGGCATTTAGAAAACATGTCATTTAGAAAATTCCTCTTTTCATTTTGTTTCCTTTTGTATTAACCATATCAAATTTCTTGATTTGTTTCTTTACCTGATATCTTGATCTCAGTCAAGCCTTTCCTGCAGAAGCTGCTCCTTTTGGCTTACAGTAGCCATCAGTCTGTCTTTTCTTAAGAATGCCTTGCAAGTCCTAATAGTGTTTTTTCAGATATGTCCATTTCCACGTTTCAGATTTGGTTTTTGCATCTGTGATGCGTTGCTCACTGAGAACATATGACCATAATGATAGTGCCTGTAGACTTCTAAGTATGCTGGAAAAATAGCACTGACGCTGGAGCCAGAAAAAAAAAATGAAAAAGAAAAAAAATTAATAATAAACAGAACTGAAATAATACAATTTTAAGCTTTGCTGAAGGTGACTGCATTCATCAGTCAATTAGTATGACCGGGGGAGATATGTATTTACTTGCAGATCTTATTTTTTTGTGGGGTGTCTGATGGACAACAGAATGCTTAGAGTTAGTTTCTTTTTTTGGAGGAAAAAGAAAGTTTTGTTCCAGAACAAAATCCTTGGGACACTATGTAAGTTCAATGCCTCTGGATATATCACACTCCAGTTTGTAGAACCTTTTCTAACGTAGGAAGTTCCTCAGTTGCCTGCTTAACTACTCTGCTTCCTATTAGATGCCTTTGGCCTTGAGGGGTTCCTTTGTTTCATTCAACTGTTTTTATACCTTCCCAGGCTAGCCAAATATAAATAAAATAAAAACAAAGAATGAAATCACCCCTATACTGGGTGTTGGTTAAAAAAAAAAAAAAAGTGTTGCCTTGAAGTAAATTCTTACATACAGGTCTTTTATTGTAAGATACTGCAGTTTTCGCCTGTGGTTTTGTTCCTTTCTCCCTTTTCTTTAACCCCATGGTTGTATAGTGCATGTATTTCTGATTTCTTGCACTATACTGGATGTTTAGGATGTAAAGCCCAGTAATATTACTTAGTGGCAGCTTCATTGATAATCAGTTAACAAAATTGATTTTTTATATATATGCTTTCATCGTTTGCCACATTATTTGTAGCATATTCCTATGTGTAAATAACCTAGCTAAGCCATAATGCACAACAAGTGTATAGCAATACATGGCACACATTACTTTGGCACAAGCCAAAGTAATGTGTGCCAGATGTGCTGGCAGATCCAAACATTTGTCCATAGCCTGTGGGGGTGGTGCCTTTTTTTTTTTGACATATGGTCTGTGATGTTTTAAAATAAAATCTGTAAGGGCTGCACATTGAGGAAAAACTAGGACATTTAGGGAAGCATTGTGAGTAGCAATTCAGAATATGGAATCATAGAATAGGATGGAATTGGATTGAATCATAGAATCTAGAATCCTAGAATAGGATGGGATTGGATGGGCCCCTTGGATTGGAAGGGGCCTTAGGGACCACCTAGTTTCAACCCCCTGCCATGGGCAGGAATGCCACCCTCTAGATCAGGTTGCCCAGGCCTGCATCCAGTCTGGCCTTGAACACCTCCAGGGCTGGGGCACCTACAGCCTCTCTGGGCAGCCTGTTCCACCCTCTGTGGGATGAATTTCCTCCAGCCATCTAATCTAAATCTACCAGTTTAAAACTATTCCCCCTTGTCCTATTAATGTCTGCCCTAGCAAAAAGCTGTTCTCCATCTTTTAAAAAGCACCATTTATATACTGAAAGGCTGCAATGAGGTCACCCTGGAGCTTTCTCTTCTCCTGATGGAACATCCCCAGCTCTCTCAGCCTTCCTTCACAGGAGAGGTGCTCCAGCCCGTTGATCATCTTCATGGCCCTCCTCTGGACCCACTCTAACAGCTCCACATCCTTCTTGTGCTGGGGGCCCCAGACCTGGATGCAGCACTCCAGGTGGGGCCTCACAAGGGCAGAGCAGAGGGGCACAATCACCTCCCTCCACCTGCTGGTCCTGTGTTGATGCAGCCCAGGATGCAGTCAGCCTTCTGGGCTGCAAGCACCCACTGCTGGCTCACGTTGAGCTTTTCGTCCACCAGAACCGCCAAGTCCTTCTCTGTAGGGCTGCTCTCAATGAGTTTTTCACCCACTCTGTACTCATGTCTGGAATTGCCGCAGCCCAGGTGCAGCACCTTGGACTTGTTGAGCCTCATTAGGTTCACATGAGCCCTCTTTTCTGTCTTGTCCAGGTCCCTTTGGATGGCATCTCTTCCTTCTGTTGTATTGACTGACCATACTACTCAGCTTGGTGTCATTTGCAAACCTGCTGAGGGTGCACTTGATCCCATTGTCTATGTCATTGTTAAAGATACTAAACAGCACTGGTCCCAAGACACATCTTCTCTTACAAAGAATGTTTTGGTTGTGTTTTACTAATTTAAAAATCATGAGTTCTATGGACAGAAACCACGTCAAAGCACTTGTTAAATAGATGCAGTGCGCCTTCTACTGAGATAAGAAATCTTATCTTTTGATTTTGTACATTTAAGTAATAAGCATGAGACCAAGTCTATGGGGGGGAGATAACCGTATTTCTCTCTAACTGGTAGTTAATGACAATGGTATGCATGTGCTAGCGCAAACAGCTATTGCCTATTTGTCTTCAACTCGTGCTTTGTCACTGACCTCTCAAGATTGGAATAGAATAGTTCAGTTGGAAGGGACCTTCAGAGAACATCTAGTCCACCTGCCTGACCTCTTCGGGGCTAACGAAAAGCTAAAGCATGTTGAAGGCATTGTCCAAACGCCTCCTGAACGCTGGCAGGCATGGGGCATCAACCGCCTCACGGGGAAGTCCCTGTTTCATAGTGCACTCGTAGCACTCTCTGCACTAGTCCATTAACCTTATCTGACTCCATATCTTAACCATCAGATACCATCGCCCAGCCTGACTCCTGCATTACATGCTGCATTTGTTGTGTGGGACCGTCTCATTCTAACATTTTCAATGAATCTTTTCAATCCTAGAAGTCACTGCCAGTGCATGCAAGCTCCAATATATTCGGTTTGGCAACATATGAAAGCAAAACCACTTTTCTTAAAGAAAGATGCAGATTTGCAACCCTGACTATGGATGATCTACTTACTGTTTTTATCGCTTTATTTCACTTTTTCATATTGTGCAGTGCTGGAGGAACTGAGGCTCTATTAATGTGCTAGCAGTGTTTGAACAACATTAGCATTACTTTATTAAAAGTGAATTACCGGTGCTTTGTATGTGGATCAGATGGGAGACTGCAGGCAAAAAGAGCAGTATAAAGAGAATTTGAGATAAGACTAGAGAGGAAAATACATGTTTGTTTAATGCTAGTTTATTGGGTGCTTGTTAGTAGCTTCTTTTAGGGAGCAGGAGGTAATATAGTAGAATAGTTTAAAAAGTCCAATGTCTTTGTGGAAGGTCTTTGTAATAATGTTCAATTAATTGTGTATAGGCTAGTGTTATGAAGACTGCAAACTCAAGTGGTTATTAATTTTAGTGCTTGCAAATGCATACCTTTATAATCATGAGAGCTAAACTTTTACGCTCTTGTTTCATGAGGTGCTGAAGGAAGCTTTTGTGTTTCAAAAGCTGATACATTTTGGTTACTTTAAAATCTTCTTTGCTATTGGCCCCTTAAAAAATAAAAATAAAAGCATAAAAAATAAAATTCCAGCTAAGAAAGTTTGCCAGGGTACCAAGATTGTGGCATAAAAGCTCAATTCAAATGTTTTTCCTGCACGATGGCTAGGAATGCCACATGCACTGAAGCTGTCAAAATGAAACGCAGATGGGACCCAAAGAACAAGGAGTTTAGTTCCCTATAAAGATGTAGTCACTCCTTAATCGTTGCATCAGGTATGGTGATAAAGTGAATATCCTTCCCTGATTTTATCTTGCCTCTCATTCATCTTGTCAGATAGGCAGTCACATGCAGTATGCATATTAGTTCCGTGGTTTTAATTCACTGGATTACTGAATTATAGACTGCCTGGTGTGAATTGTAATTCTCTCCCTTCAAGCGAACTGTAGCAGGCGTGGTATTTGCTAGATGATGGTTTGCAAAACCAGTGCATGGTATCTACAAGGATAGATAAATCAGTAATTTTGTGACTTGTATCTATGATACAAGTATCTTGTATCTATGGTACAAATAAGATTTTAGTTGTTATTATTGTTTGCAAACAATAATAAAGAACTGAACATATGTCATGTTACTACTGTCTTCCTCTGCTGACAGTAGAATAGAGCCATTGCAAAGCCCAGGAGGGAAAAGGAGTGTCCGAGTAGTCAAAGACACTTTTGGTGAACGTTTCTGGTTTTGACATTGTAGGTCTTACTGTAACACTTGCATCAGATCTTCCATTCAGTCTGGGTGGGTTCTTTCCCATATAACTATAGAGCTCATCATGGTTTTGATCTCATCCCCTCCATCTGAATGATTTAGTCATGTAGCCAATTGCACAGCATATCATAATATATAATTTTATATGTGTAAATACGTTGTAAGACATAGCATCTCCAGTGATCAATGTAGATTTGTTTCTTCCCTCTGTGATGTATCATGGCGAAAACCCTATTTCATAATTAACAGTGGGAGGAACAGAATCTGATGACGAGAGATCAGAAATATCCCAAGGGTTTCTGCAGAGTGATTTTTGTTTTGTTTTCCATGGAGTAATTTAGCCTATTTCAGGCATACATGTATATGGTAAAAGAAAACAATTCTTAAAAAAAAAAAAAAATCAACTGAAATTGCAGTGGTTTTTTTCCTTCTGTTTTGCTTTTTAAAAACATTGGAATTTACCTTAGCCTGTTTTAGTTTAAAAATGTACAGATTTTCTAAAACTGTAAAATAAAGTTACTTAACTTTTGAACTGAATTTTTCTATTTTTTATCGTTACATTTGAAATCCAGTTCACTTTTTATTCTTTGCATTAAAATGTGATAAACTGTCTTTTGTAATTTAAAAGATCTCAAAAGCTGCTCCTAGCTTCAGTCTTGAGATGGGTTCCATGCAAAATTCTTGTCCATTGACTTTCAAGTCTTGCCCATTGCATTTCAAGTCTGTCTAAACGAGTAATCAAACTTCCTTTCTGCCTCTGCTTCTACCCTTGATGGGATTATTGTACAGATACAACCAATGAGTTGCATGTTGTGTTATTGCTTGAAAAAGAAGGTGGGTACTTACAGGCCCTGTGAAAAAATACTAAGTTTCTAATGAATTAAATTGCAAGTCATAGAGCCATCTGAATGGTGCAAGTTGAAAACAGGTGCATTTCAACTCTGGTGTTCAGTATGTCCTGCATTTTCCTTTTACATGTGCAATATAGCTGAAAAGACAAAAATTAAGAAATTTCTTGTGTCACCTACCTTGGAAGAAGGAAGACAAGGAAGGATGGAAGCATTGCAGCTAAACAGCCTTTCTCTCTGGACTGTTGCTGCGGAATGACAGAACAGCTACTTCTGTTCAGACAAAGAGGGCTCAAAACCAGAAAGACTAGTTTTGTGTTAAATAAAGGATAATAAATATTAAGATTCAGTCTGGCTACAAAATTCATCCTAAAATGCTGACAGGCAGTATTTTCTGGGAACAAAACATAGTTATCACGTCAATACCAACAAACAAATGTACCGCATAAACTTCTGCAAATACTAAACTAGTAGCGCCATCACTATTTTTTGTTGTTGCTATTAAGCAAAGAAAAGTCACATTTATTTTGTAGTAGCACGTCCTGTTGAAATTGTAATTTAGATTTAGATATACATCTGCATATTAGAACAGAAATAGAATAAGGAAAAAATTTAGTGCCTTTTTTATTCCTGTATCTGTTGCATAAATATGGACAGAGCATTTGTTTAAAAAATAAATTATTGGTATTTTGGCACAGGGTAATGTTCTCATAGGGAGTCAAATCACTCAAACAGAAGGATGTCTCAGGATGAGACCCTGAGCTGCTGAGTTCCTACCGTACAGCCGGTCTGTGGCTCTATGACCAGTCCTGCACATGCATGTTCTGTCACTTTTGATTATCTTAATTACATTTAAAACATTTCCAAAATATGCACTGCACAGTTTCTGTTGACTATTTAGAAGCATCTTATCTACTTACCTCTTGCTTGGTTTTACAGCAAGAACCACCTAAGGGGATCTCTGTAAGGAAAGGCTTTATTTTCCACCCAGAGTGATAGCTCCTTTGAGCACAGGAGCGGGTCTATGCACAGATGCTGCCTGAAGGTTGACCTCAGGGCAGTGTGAGATTCCTTCCCAGAGAGCTCCTGCACTAATTGCTCAAATACTTTTTAGTGAGGCTCTTCTTGATTGCCCAGTTTCAGGTCAGTTCTTTGACCGAAACCAGTCCATTATCTCGCCTGTGCATGTGACTAGGTGGGGAGTTTCGGGACCACCAAGGGCCTCGATGACTTAATGGCACTGGATGTACAGGCAGGGACAGCCTTGATCATCAGCTATGCCACAGCTAGAACTAAAAGACAAACCTGAGTTTCATATTTATAGCTCATTGTAGCCTAAATTCTTTAGCTCTCGCTACATGTCCAAAATTAGATGACCTGTTGGGGTTTTTGTTTGTTTGTTTTGTTTTGGTGGTGGTGTGGTTTTTTTGTTTGTTTGTTTTTGTGTGTGTGTTTTCCTGTTTTAGAAGGGAATATAGATTGCATATCACACACAAATAAGAGAGCTTTTTGCTCACCATAATGAACTGCAGAGGTCCAGTCTTCACAAGCCCAATGCTGTTGTTTAGTACAGGTTGGAAGAAAGTTACTTGAACAGAAAAATAGTGATGATGAACTAAAATCTAAAGCTCTGAAATTCTTTAGCCTTGAAGCATAACATAAGGTTATGGTGTATTTATATGTGGTGTATTATGATGTATAAAACATAAGGCTCTAGGGTATTTTTCTTTTTGTGAGAACTGTATTCATGTAAATGAGGTATTTTGAAGTTTAATCTCAAGTTTTTCTGTTTAAATACAACTCTTGGCTGGTGGATAGGGAAAGGCTGTTGATGTAGTCTGCGTAGACTTCAGCAGGCCTTTGACATGGTCTCCCACAGTATTCTCCTGGAGAAATGGGCAGCCCATGGCTTGGACAGGTACACTCGGTACACTAAAAACTGTCTGGGTGGCCAGGCCCAGAGAGAGGTCGTGAGCAGAGTGAAATCCAGCTGGCAACCGGTCACCAGTGGTGTTCTCCGGTGTTGGGGCCCATCCTCTTTAGTATCTTTATGGCTGACTTGGATGAGGGAATTGAGTGCACCCTCAGTGAATTTGCAGATGACACCAAGCTGGGGGAAGTGTTGATCTACCGGAGGGTAGGAAGGCCCTGCAGAGTTCTGCTTGGTTTGGAGAGCTCCCATTAGACAGGAGTATGTTAGGAATACAAGAATATGCTCCTCTCAAAACTAACTTCAGGGAAGCCTCTACAGTTATTTTATAAGTGGGGAATAATAATAATAATAAAAACATTTTATATTCCTGCCATGCTTTGCTTAGAGCCTATGGGATGAGAAATGGCAAGCAGGTGAATGCTGACTGTGCCTAAAAGCAGGCAAAAAGTCAGGTTGAAACACAACCAATTCTCAGTTTTTGATGTGATTTTCATCTTTCAAGATGTCTTGGCAAAAGGCTCAAATGTTAGCTTCCACACAAGGAAATCCCTGCCCGGTTTTGGCCCCTGCTGCAAGTATGTGTGATGCTGGGTAAGCCCTGCCTGTCCCTGTGCAGCAGGTACGGCATTTTCCTCACACAGAGATTGTTACGATGATAAATAAAGTGTGTACAGTAAGCAGTATGGATGTCTGGCCAAGGGGCTGAGGGACTTTTGTACAAGTGCTCCCCTTCAGCGATTTCCACCTGCACGGACCGTGCTTGTTAATCCATCACCCCACGGTTTCACTGTGTGGGGCTGACAGCTTCTGGCGACTGGGGCAAATTCAGCGCTGCCAGCGCGAATCCCCATCGCTTCAGGAGCCAGCTCCTGAGGGCGAGGCCCCGGCTCCTCCCTGCGCCTTTAACGGCCCGGCCAGGCCCGGCCCGGCCCGGCCGCCCCCCGCCTCTCGCCCCTCCCGGCGGGGCGGCTGCGCCGAGCGGGAGGCGAGGCCCGGGGCCGGACGGCGCCGCGACAGGAGGCGAAGCGGAGCAGGTGAGTTACCGCTCGGGAGGCTTCGCCTTGCCGGTTTCGGTGCTTTTTGACGCTAAAATGACGGCGCTGAGGTTGGGGGCGCTTCGCACAAGTGACACAGGGATGCTGGAGGGGACCCGGTCCGCCCGTCAGTGCGAAGGAGCCAAAGCTCTCCACAGGAATGTGCTCACCGTTGAATCTCCACAAGTTTGGCGCGTTTCTGCCGGGTTTCCCCGGGATAATTTATTTCTGTAGGGTGTTTCATCGTGTGGCTATTGACCGGTGTGTGTCCACTGACACCAAACGTGTGGCCTGATGGGCGAGCTGTGGTTTCACAGGAAAATGGTCTCTGGAACCTCCTCCCCGAAAGTACTGGGTGAGGAGAAATGCCTAATTTCATTAGTACCCTGGAAAACAAATGCAGAGCGTGATTTACGGTATTTAAAAGCTATAAGGAATTACGGTCCAGAAAGTTCAGGTTACTTCACGGGAAATAAAAAGTGCAGGTTTAGCAATGATGCAGACATAAGCGCTGAAATAGGCACCGTTGTCACTATATGAAGCGCGTTGGTGGGACAGCCACGGGTGTGTACGGTTTTGACCTTGGCACGGGACAAATCCTGTAGCAACGTCCGCGGGCTCCAGGGATGGGACAGCACTACTGTTTGAGCTAAAGGAAATGTACCTGCAGCGTTTCTGGATGGTGCTCAGTCCCCGCAAATGGAGGAAAGGGCCTGCGAGTGCTGTCGTGCTGCTTTGCACCCAACCTGTCTTCCAGCCACGAGGCTGCCCTGCAGGCAGCTCAGAGCAGCCCATGTGTGCCAGTGTCCCGCAGCCTGTGCTCGGGGACGGTCCCCTCAGGCAGGAGGGCTGACCCTGGCTGGTCACACACCCTCAGCGCCTGAGTTTAGTAGATGGCACTGTCCCGCACCACTAAGTCTGGAGTCTCGTTCTGCAGCCTCCCAAGTCAGTGGCAAAAATCCCATCACCTCAGGCACTGCAAGTTTCCAGCCTGAATGCTCCTCAGTCATCACTAGCTGGGTTCTCTATGTGCATTCTGTCTTTGAGGGAACCATGCACTACAGATGACGGGTTTCAGGGTAGCACAAGGGTTTTATGCACATGAATATCGATGCCTATCTGTCAAGCTGTAACAAGGGCTGAAGCTAGGTAGCAAAAAACGTGATTTACACCTTGCTTCAAATCTGTGCAAGGTGGTAAGAAAGAACAAAATGTGGTTACGTGCAAAATGAAAGCATCTAGTTTAGCACCCTGCTGCTCCTCCAGGATGCTCTGGTCCCAATATCTACACCAGTATTTTCACCAGGTGCGGCTGATAACCTCCCTTCACTTGCTGCAGCCTCTGAAGCCAACGTAGGGCAGCACATTTAGGGGGGTTGTGACCAAATGAAATGCCATGAGTTAAGCATGTGAGCTTTCCTTGGCCATTCATGAGCTGAAAAGTATCAAGTTATATTGTTCTCCTATTGTGAAAAGTAATTGGACAAAAATGGCACTTCTTGCTTACTGGATACTCCCTGTGTGTATTCAGTATTTACTATTTGTAACGTGGTCAAGGCAGCACAGTCAAGAGGGAGGAAGGCAGCCTTTATTTTGCTCTCTAACACATAGCTGAAGTTCAAAACCCAACTGCAGGTACAGATCTGCCCGGCCCTCTCTCAGCAAGGGGAGAGCTCAGGGGCTGAGTGTCTCCACGGTGGAAATGATGTTAGAGCCTTTGTTACTGTGATAATACGAGCACTGGGCAGCTCAGCCTGTCATGTCACAGCTGAGACTGCAGAGCTGGCAGGCAGGAAAAGGATCTTCTTACCTGTAAATTGAGAGACATTTGAAGTCCAAAACAGACAATAAACAAGGCCCGCACAGTGTCACTAGGCTTGCTGAGTGCAGGACGACAGCTGAACCAGATGCACCTCCAATAAGGATGCTGCAAGTGAGCAGGTATTCAGGATCATCTCTAAACCTGCATCATTCGAGTCAGAATCACTGGAGCTGGTAACACCCAGAGCAGGCTTGTTCACTTGCAAGACGCTCGCAGTCCGCAGGCAGACAGCGCTGGCGGCGTTTTCCTAACTTAACATGAATAGAAAAAGGTGTCCTCGACCAGGGCTTACAGCCTCTTGGGTGATAGCATTTCATTCTGTGTGGCAGTAGGGTGTAGATTTTTGGATGCAGCACAACCCTCCTAAAGGTTAACCCACAGAGAAGTGGGGGACATGGGTCTACATGCGCCGGCTACAGATGTTGGAGATGCATTAAAGCAAAAGGATTAAACATGGTGTTAGGTGGTTCAAGGAACCACTTTGGTGGCAGGAGATGCTCATGCCACGTGAAACAGAAAGGCCAGGTTGGCCAAACCTGGCTTGCCTGTCCGTCTGCTACGCATGGACACGATGTCTTTGCTCATGAAGGTACTGTTCACTCCAGCTGGGGTGACACCAAGGCGCTCTGTCATTTCTTTGTGTTCTACCAGCTGGCTGCTGTTTCTTCATGTACGGTTTTCACGGCATATCATCATCTAATGAGGAGAATTAAGACATTGTGCTCATCACAATGCAAAGGTTTTATTCCAACACTCCCTCCCCTCTCTGGAGCCCCACTTTGGTGCAACCTTGGGGTGCCCTTGAGCCATAAAGGGGGCTGATGGCAACTGGCACGTGGTTGTTGATCTCTCCAGACTGACATGTCATTGTACCACCATCCAGCCTCTGGCTACTGCTGGGGAAATATTCTACCTTCTGTCAGTAACTGCTGCTACAAGATGCCAAGCTCTATTTACATACAATTAAATTACCAGCTACAAGGAGAAAATCACAGTGCTTAACCCTGTTTTCTTGCAGTTGGATTAGATGATCTTTGAAGGTCCCTTCCAAGTGAACTGTTCCATTCCATTCCATTCCATTCCATTCCATTCCATGTTCACTGAGACATTTGGGTTTCGTTGTTCTCACCACTGGGCTGTGCTAGCAGGCTTGTTTGCTAACCAACATCTTTATCTCTTCTGGTCATGTTTCTGTTTTCACTTACCACAAGTGACTCTCTCCTCTCTTCTGCTCAAGCTCATGGTTTGCTGGCCCAGATGTGATTTGTTATTCTGACATGTGTGATCTTGAATGATGATGAGTGAGGCACATTGGAGTTTAATTTTTCGTTTTGTGCTTTTTTTCTTTGGAGAAAGATGGTTCTGCTTCTGCTATATTCCTCCTCTGAAGCACCACAAGTCTTACGGTGGTGATAAACTCACTAGTCCTTCACTCACCCTTGACCAAGTGCTCATTACTTCCTGACACTGCACGTAGATTTGCTGCTGATCTTGTCGTCTGCCTCAAGCAAGTCACATAGTTCTCATACCGACACCATCATTTCACAAAAGCCCTGTTTGGGGGAGGCATGACCTTAGACCATGAGACAGTTTTACAACCTTGATGTCTGAAGACTTGTCAATCTGCAGTACTCAGCATTGCTCTGCTGAGAGCCAGACTACCCTGTAATAGTATCAAGCTAATGCAGAATAAAGGCAACATATTTTTTTTTAACACTTGGTTCTTCAAATGGCTGCAGTAAATTGGCTTTTTATAATTGTAGTGTTAGAATAAAACATCCAAACACAGCGGAATATAGAAAGGCAACACAAAGACTCGAAAGCAGTCTGAAAGCTGCCCTCAGGGGTCATTAGGGTTTTCTAGCATTCGTTATCTGTTGCAGAGTAAATTAAATTCACTTTTGAAGACATATTTACCACTGTTTCTTTTCTGTGCTTCTTTCCTTGTTTTTCTTCCTCTGGTCAAGAGACCAGAGGAGAATCATAGAAGGTTATAGATAGGTTGACTTGGATTGGAAGGGACCTTATCATCTAATTCCATCCCCCCCCCGCCATGGGTAGGGACACCTCCCACCAGATCAGGTTGCCCAAAGCCCCATCCAGCCTGGCCTTGAACACCTCCAGGGATGGGGCAGCCACATCTGGGCAACCTGTTCCAGTGCCTCACCACCCCCTGAGTAAAGAATTTCGTTCTTATATCTGATCTAAATCTGCTCTTTTTTAGTTTAATCCATTACTCCTTGTCCTGACAGAGTCCCTCTCCTGCTTTCGTGAGGCTTGATTCATGTCCTCATGGCGGAGGGCTGCTGCTGAGGGTATAAAGGGAACAGAAAAAGCTGAAGAAAAGCAGGAGGGAGCCTGGGGCAAAGCATTGTGAGTTATGGGAGTGGGCATTCCTGTTCTAAAGGGGAGAGTAAGGGTGCAGAGCTGGAGAGGGCAGGGAGGGCTGGGGGAAAGACCTTAGGTGGCGAACGACACAGCAGAGACAAAGAAAGAGAAATACTGAGTGGAGAAAGACAAGAAGCAGGGAAATGGGGAGGTAAAGGAAGAAAAAGCAAGGCCCGTCGGTGGTTAGTTAGCCTTCAGCACCCTGCTGGAAGGTCACCATCATATTTCCACCTCAGGTGCCGTCCCATGTTGCAAGAAGCCAGTTTCTACATAAAAACGGGCACTGCCACAATCTGTGCTGAGCCGTTGTGTGTTCTGGGCCAGTCTTACATCTCCGTGTGCACTGAAACAGAGACGTGTCGCGGGGCGTCTGTCACCTGTGCCCAAGGCATTCAGAGACATCCAGGAGGGTCCTTCCTTGCTCCTGTCCTTCCTCTTGTATATAATGTGCCCCTGACCCTCTGCACAAGCGCACACCCATGCTTGCACACAGCATTGCTCCTGTCTTCTCCTTGATGAAAAGAACTGGTGTTAGTGCCAGTTTGGCTGATTAGAAGAAATATCAGGGACGAATGAATATTTACACCATTCCACTTCATATCTTAAATTTTCCATGTCTCAATCAGTTAAGGAAAAAATTTCATGGAGGTCCTATGAAATGACTCAAGCTGCCCTAGAGCAAAATCCAGACCGAGGAAGAAACAAAGCCAGAGCTGCAAGAGCTGCTTTGCAGATCTTTAGGGACAGACAGAGATTAGTTTCACTGGGCAGTTCTTGTTGGCTTTCTCTGTAGCACATCTTACACTCATTCTCTGCTAAACTGGAGCAGTGAGAAGAAAGCCCAGTAATACTGGACTGGAAGGACTCAGATCACTTAGTTTTCCCCCCGCTCTCAGGGGCTTTATATTTTATAACCACTCACAATTTTTACTCTGAGAAAAATCCATAAATGTGTTTTTTCTTCTTAACATTCTTACCGGAAACTCACGTTTCTCTGACAGTTGGCACTCTTCTGATTTCTGCCCACACCAAAAAAAATCACTTTTTGCTCATCTGTTTTTAATGGAAAGATGTTTTCAACATATATAGCTCCTTGCTACTCATCTCCTTTATGTTGGTCTGTATATGCTGGCACCAAAAAAAAAAACTCCACCCTCTACTGTGCTCTTGCAAGATGGACTTCTGGTTTACATGTCATCAAAATCATCTTTTTATTTCTTCTGGCTTAAATTGTTGACATGGAATGTAGATGACTAGAACTGAATATAGTACAAGAGCCCACCTCACCTTTGTTCATTAGTGCTTTTCTGTTTGGGGGGGGGGGGGGAAGCAGAAATTAAAAGTTGAAAAAATATGATAATTAAAAACAATAATAAATTCAGATGTCAGAAAAAGTAATATGCAACTTTTTCTTCTCTTTGTCCATTCTGGGATATGAGAAAGCATGACTTCATTCCTTTTATCCTTGCACATTCCTGTTTCTTGGTGAATGAGTCTCTTAGCAGACTTTGCTGTTCTGATGACTTTGTCCTCTAGGAAATGGTCCCGAAGGAGAGGAGGTACTTCTTGCACCTCAGTGGATGAAGCAACTGGAGTTCCCAGGGAATAACTGTGGTGTGTGAATTGATCTGCTCTTCAGTTCAGCCAGTAATGTCTTCCCTCATGTGCTGTGCCAGCCCCACTTTCAGATATGGTTATTACCTACTGCAGTACCACAGGCTACATTGCTGCTCTCCCCATAAACCTTCCGAAGTATCAACAATGAGCGGCTAAATCATGCAAAGACTGGGGACAGAGATATTGAATGACTACTACAAAATCAGACAAACATGGAATCAGCTGGGGCTCCTAACAAAAGATAAGCATTGGCTTTTTACAGTATTTTTTTTTTTAAACCAAGGGGGTTTGAAAGCCCCATGAGATGCACCATGAGAACTGTTGATGCTGATTTCTGCTGTCGTCTCCTTCCTGACCCAGCAGCAGCTTCTGAAAATTCTCAAGAACTTTCATTTCACCCAAAGGAAAAACGGACAAGTTGAACTTTCCGCTGAACATCTACCACAAGCCCTCTTGCTGGCCAGAGGGGTTTTATCTTTATCCTAGAAAATTATGTAAGGGCAAGGGCACAGCGGTGCTATAGTCCAGCACGTCATCTTCAAATACACCACCTCAGTCTCTTCCCCATCATCAGGGGTGATGGAGATGCATCGGGTTCTTGGCACGGGTCTCTGTGTCCACTGATTTCTTGAGGCAGCCCAACTGAAAAGGTTACAAGACAAGACAATTTCTTCATGGAGAGGATGGTCAAGCACTGGAATGGGCTGCCCAGGGAAGTGGTGGATCCCCATCCCTGGAGGCGTGGACATGGCACTAAGCGATGTGATATAGTGATAGGACTTGTTAGGTCAGGTTGATGGTTGGACATAATGATCCTGAAGGTCTTTTCCAAGCTGGCTGATTCTATGATTCTAAGGCAGAGGGCCAAAGCAGACATTTGGTCTCATTGACTGCACCCAAATTCCGTTTAGGGGATCTCTGCCAGACACCAAGGGAGCAGAGTATGGCCAGCATAGCTGTTCGCACCCTAGAGTGAAATGAGGTGGGTCATTCACCCAAATGAACGTGAAATGAGGTGGAAATTCATTGTTGCTGAGTTAGTTAACTCACCTGAAATATCAGCCGAGAGGGTACGGTCGGAAAAAAGCTGTGTTCTCCTCCGTCATCTGCCCCTGCTCCCTCACCTCTGTTGGACGTTATTTGATTTCTTTGATTTGCAGCACAGCCTTGGGCTTCCTGGTAATTCACAGCCCCTGTGATAGAGTCTGAGACTGCAGGTAGGAAGGAAGGGTGTATGTTTCTTTGCATTTTCATTTCACATGTAATTCTCTTTTAACTTACACCACTTGCTCAAAAGAAATTAAGTTTTCCTTATGCTAAAAGGAGAGCAAAGAAGATGAATTTTGATTGCTTTGCTAAGTAGGCTTCTGCCTCTAAATACTTCCTTTTTCCAGTTAAAATGCCAGTGCAATCAGTAATACGAACTTCTTGCTAGGGTTCTAAGAATCTTTTATCATAGTGTAACATTTTATTTGCTGCCAAAATTAGATCAATCTAAACTGTACTGTCCAATTAAAAAACAGCAGTAGACAATTTTGCCTGTGATGTTATTTTTCTTCTTCCCATGCCATTGTCCTACCTCTAAAGTCCACTCTTGCACTGATCAGCATGTCTGGATTAGATTTTTGAGCTCCCAGATGCGAGACAGCCCGTGACCCCAAAACCTATTAAAAGAGTGGAGAAGGGATTGCTCATCTGTATGCATTTAGGTCACAGGGACCACTGGAAAAAAAAAGTTTCTTACCTGTCTCCTCTTAGCAAGAGCTGAATTGTCAAATGGAGATACTGTTAACCAAACACAGGGGCCCAAAGTGCCTATCTCTGCCAGGCTCAGTTACAACTGAAAAAGAAGATATGGAGGTTTGTTAGAAAAAAAAAAAAAAGGCATCCTGGATGGACTCCCTTCCTCTCCCCCTTCTCTGTTTCTTGCCTCACAAAGAAGTGACCTTTTAAAATCTCTTATCTAGAAGCTTCAGTTTAAAGAGCCGCTGATGCCTCTTGGAAATCATTGAAAAGCTCTTCAGAAGCAGTTCTGCTGCTCCCTGTGTCCTGAGTGCCTTTCTTCTCTCTTTTTCTTTCATTGCTAGGTAGATTTGCATTAGAAAAGGCTGTTCCTTTGCAGCTTCCCTGTTTACTGAAGTCTCAGACTGATTTATAGCATCAGTAAGTGGTGTTTGGGCCCAAGCACGCACTGCATCTTCTGAATCAGGAGGAAATGGCTGATGCAGAAGAGACTGGATGAGATTTCCCTTGGCACACCCAGTCAGCACAGGTTCGTGAAAAGCAAGTCCTGCCTGACCAACCTCATCTCTTCTTTGGGCATGCTTCAGCACCTCGATGTCCTTCTTGTAGTGAGGGGCCCCAAACTGAACACAGTATTTGATGTGTGGCCTCACCAAAGCCAAGTACAGGGGGACGATCACCTGCCTGGTCCTGCTGGCCACACTCTTCCTGATACAAGCCAGGATACTATTGGCCTTCTGAGCCACCTGAGCACACTGCTGGCTCACATTCAGCCGACGATCGACCAATACCTCCAGGTCCCTTTCCTCCAAGCAGCTTTCCAGCCACTCCTCCCCCAGCCTGCAGCACCGCACGTGGTTGTTGTACCCCAGGTGCAGGACCCAGCACTTGGCCTTGTTGAATTTCATACAGTTGGCCTCGGCCCATCGGTCCAGGCTATCCAGATCTCTCTGCAGAGCCCTACTACCCTTGAGCCGATCAACACTCGTGTCTAACTTGGTCTTGTCTGCAAACTCACTGAGGATGCACTCGATCCCCTTGTCCAGATCATTGATAAAGATATTGAAGAGAACTGGCCCCATGTTGTGTTGAGCCAGCTGGGGATGAGCATTTGTGTGCAGGTTAGGGATGGGAGAAAAGAGGAATATTGTCCATTAGTAGTGAGGTCATGATGGTTGATAACATACTGGATGTGATGATCAGTTACTGGCAGGGATCAGTACTAACCAGGGATCTTACTAACCAAGAATAGGTCTCTCCCCATAGCTCTCTATTCAGCCTGCAGTTTCATATTTAAGTACGTGACTACAGTCTAGTCCTGTTACTCGCAAGCCTTCAGGATTACTCTGAGACAAATGTTGGATTTCCAACTTAACTATTCTACCTACTGCTGCAAATTCCTGATTCCTGAGTAGCACCAAAGGATATTAGTGACACTAGTTGGTTTTAGGATCTTTGTTAGGGGTGATGGTCTTGAGCAGAAAGACCAAGCCAAGATCCTAAGCCCAGTCCATGGTAGTGCCATCCTTGCTGAACCCCAAGCAGGGCCTTGTGCTGCCATGACACCAGTTCTGCTCTTACCCAGGGCTTGTGTCACCAAAAGCTCTGTGCACAGCACGGAGATGGAGGCATCAGGCTGGCTCATGATCACACCACCTGGCAGGGACAGGCCGCTGTGGTTGATGTGTTCAGGTCCTACAAACTGGATGTATCAGAAAAATTTCCTGACTGCAGCCTAAGGCATGGCCAGGGGACACAGTGCGTTTCCAGTCCTTTTACTTCCTCTGATAATGTCCTGGTTGGAGCTCCTGAGGTAACCTTGGCTGGTATCTCTCATTTCATCCCAGACACGTCCTTTTCCTCCTCCTCTTTTTACTCACAGAGCTGCTCAGAAGGCATGGACCAAGTAAAGCCAGTCCCAGGCAGAAAGGGGAGGAAGGCCAGCTGCTGGAAGTTAACCGTCGTGGCCGCCGTAGTGGGCAGCGTGATGGCCCTCTACCTGGGGATCCTGCTGGGTGAGTGCACAGCCGGGGGCGTTCTTTCAGTTTATCATCTGCTCCAAAAGAGTAATGGTCTGCACAGCTTAAAGCAATAGTTCTCATACCAAAAATTCTCAAAAGCCTTTTTCTGAGGACAAGACACCGTCAGCTCTCCCCCCGTACACAGCCAAAATGCAGAGGCTGTAGTCGCCTCATATTTTGAATGCCATCTGACTAAAGCACTTCATCCTTAGTGCTGCATGTGATTTATTCCTCTCTAAACTCTCCCAGTGACTCCTAAATCTCTTGTCACTTCCTCAGCCATCTCCTACCTCATCTCCTTGCATCCACTGACCATTGCTTGTCCTACTGTCCCTCTGCAGAGTGTGACCACCATCTCCTTGTCTCTCGCACATCCTTCCTGCTGCCTCTGGTGCCCCATGGCCACATGTCACCTCAGGCCGGGATGCTGGTGCGGAGCCCAGCCTTACATGACCGGCAGACCCCACCAGCACATCTCGGCTGTGCAGTATCACTTTCTAAGCTAGCTTTGGTAACCAGGACACATTTCCTCAGCCTGTTCCTGCAAGGACAGGGTCAGTCTGATTGCCCTAGCAAGCTGTACCCATTTGATTCTGATCTGTTTCCTCAGGCTTGATAAAAATCTACAGTGTTAATATTCAAATTAGCTGCAAGTTCAAAATTCTCCTCCTGCATGTGGGGGGGGTAGCCCAGCACAGCCATGTGGCACCCCCAAAGCACCTCAGAGATGGTCAGGGACAGTCAAGCTGCTGAAACTTGGGGGTCTTAAGGACATGGAGAGACCCATGCTCCAAAGCAGACAGCGAGGAAAGCTGGGTCCAGCCATGGCCCTAGACCTCCGTGTGCCCTCTGTGCCTCCGACAGACACTTTCCTCTCTGGCAGCCTGTCATCCCGTGGGAGAGACCAGCTTTGAGCACACAGTGGAGCTGCAAGGAATCATGTTCAACAGCAGCTTGCAGAGGGAGAACTCGGACTATTACAGGGTGCTGACACCCGCCCTGGAGAGGCTGGTAAGTTGAGCTGGGCTCGCCGTGCACACTGCAGCTCTGCACCCCTCGCTTGGCCCAGGGCAGAGCCAGGAGGCTGCTGGGTGGCCTGGGCCCCATCCTGCTGAGGTCCCTGCCTGTGCGGTTCCCCAGGGCCCAGCTTGGCTGTCCTCATCCAGGGGCTTCTTAAACATCAGCAAGGAACACTGCAGGGCTGAGTCGCACTTCGACAGGCCCCATCAGGGCCCTGAGAGAGACTTGTGGAGTGGGAAATGTGTGCTCAGGTCTGCTCCTTGCAAAAAAAGAGGTGGTGGGAAGATGTTATCTTCACGCCCTGAACCAGGGTGAGAACAGGGTTACATGTGCTCTGACGAGCTGGACTCAGGTGCTCCTGCCACCTGTGGAGACAAGAAGATCCTCCAGTTAGCTCCAGCTCCCTGAAAAATACCAGGCACCAACTAGACCCATCTCATAGGGGTTTTCTGCCCAGTGTGTGTTTTTGTCTTGCAGTTTCTGTCCAGTTTCCAGGACTCCCAGCTGGACTGGAGCTGCACTGGTTGCACCATCCTGGGCTACAGGTGAGTGTAGGCAGCTTTCTCTGCAGGTTGTGCAGCTCATGTTTTCAGGACATTTTGACAAGCTCCACCAAAAAGGTGAGCTCACACCTGTGTTCTTGTTCAAAACTAGCAAAAAGAGAAACTGATTTTAAGTTGAGGCCGGATTCTTTTATGGGATTGCACCAGTGTTCTGGTTTCTTTAAATTGGAAATGTAGTCAGAAAGGCGGAGGAAAATGGCCTTGTTCAACCAAAGGAGAACTTCAGGCCAAACAGAATGCCAATGACTGTTTCATCCCAGACCACACCTCCAGAGACACTTGAGCTTTAAATTATTACAAATTAGTTTTGTTTCCCTCAAGTTCCCTGTAGGCAGTTAGCACAAGAAACTGTTCCTTCTAATGGAGCCAAAGTGCTCAGTAATTCTCTGTCTTCCAGCAGGAATGGGAACTCGAGCGTACTTGTCCGTTTCCGCCTCCGCTTCAGCCCCCAGGATTCCCATCCCCTGAGCTCTGCCACGGAGGAGGAAGCTCTCAGACATGGCCTGGCAGCTGCCCTGCACGAGCAGGGTCTCTCCCTGGCTGCCTATGGGACAATATCCTCAGCTTCTCTTACAGGTGTGCTCCTCCCATAACTGCTGGGCAACCAGAGCAAGGCAGCCTGCGCTGCTGCTGCTAGCAACACGGGTCATACCAGCAAAACTGTGTCTCGAGTAGCCATAGTGCCTTGGGGCTTTAGCTTCGGATGTCCAGTCAAGGCTTCATGCCCAGCAGCAATGTTAGAATGGAGCTGCTGCCAGGCACCCAGGCAAACCTGCAAAAGATGCTCTGGTGCTTCACAAGACAGCAGCAGAAACATGCTTAGCTCCTGGCAGTTGCAGAACAGCTGGAAGCTTCATGGGAAGCCCCCAGATCCCCCCCCAGTGCTAACGTTGTCCTGCTGCTCTCTGCGCTGCAAGAGTTGTTTTGGCAGTCTGGGGCAACAGCAGAGCCTAAAGCACAAATTGCAGCCTGAGGAACCGAACCTCAGCAGGTTAATTGCTGGGCTGTCCGTACTAACAACTGTGAGCAGTCCTTAAGCAATCCTCAGAGCTGCAGAAATAATTCCTGCTAGGGTAGATAGTTCTCATAGGTAAATTCTTCTCTGAAACCACCTGAAATTCTCTTTTCCCTCAATAACTGTGCAGTTGCACATGATCTTAGGCCTTTCAAAAGAAATATGGCCAGAAAACATGAAGGAGTGGGCTCCCCTGCAGCCCCCTCTGCACTCCCTGCAAGGATGGGCAGAGTCCCAGGCCTTTGAGAGCCTTGTGCAGCCCAACCGGAGGGTGCACCTTGGCTTTGGGCAACAGCCCCGTGTCACTTCCACCTTGGAGCCTGCTCCTGGGATGCCGATCACTGCCACAGCTCTTGAGAACTGGTCCCTGCATCTGGGATCACCCCAAAAGCCTTCAGGGCTATAGACAGCTGCTCACCCGCTGCACCCTGTGCCTACAGTGGAGCAAAGTGGAGAAGGGCTCCAGGAAGTGAACTGTGCCGGGAGCTCACCGCAGGGACTCCCACTGGCCATGGGACAGGGAAAACAATTGCCAGGCAGGCAGGAAAAGGTGAAGCAAAGACTCTGCCAGTCCTGGCTGGGAGCGGCAGTCATGAGAGCACACAGCTCCTGTGTACCCCAACTGGGATGCCCTCGCTGATCCCCATTTCTTCCATTACTTTGTTACAGGTCCCAGTGAGGTTTCTCCATACAGACCAGGACTGAAATCAGGTAAGAGCCAGGCAGCAGGAAGAGCTCTGTGCCTTTCTAAGCATTGCCAGGGCAAAGATCGGCCCCAGTTCCTCAGGTTGCATGCTGCAGCCTGACCTCTAGCCTCCTCCTCACCAGATACAAAAGGTGTTTGCATCCCATCTTGTTCATAACCTGGTGAACCAGTGCTCTGCTCCCCTGTTCCCCCTGGAAGCTCAACAAGAGCTGCAGCTCAGCTGCCGGCTGCATCCCATGGGGACACTGGCACTGCCGGGAAGCAGGGTGAGCACGGACACAGTGGTGGTTGCCCCTGGGGGAGCCAGGGGACAGCTGCTGGGAGGTCTGCAGAAGACACAAGTGACTGAAGCCTTGCTGTCCCCAGGGAGCTGCCCTGGAGACTTGTTCACTTGCCGCAACAAGCAGTGCGTGTCGAAAGAAAACCCAGAATGTGATGGCCAAAAGGACTGCCCTGATGCCTCTGATGAAAAGGGCTGCGGTGAGTCCCTTGCAGCAGGTCTCCTGGGCTCTGGGGACAGGCCCCAAGTCACCCCTTGCAGCTGTAACAGTGGTAGTCTTCTGGGCACTGGGCTGCAAGGACAGCTTAACTTCTTAGGCCAATAGTAGATGCCGACATCAGGACAAGGGGAATTGTACCTGAGAAACATGCTGGTCCCATTGCCACCAGCAAAGGAGTAACACGATGTTGGGCTAGAGCAGCACATTCCCATAAGCCAGTGACTCCCACGTGCCCAAGCTGCAGACATTCAGTGGGTGCAGGCAAGCACCCACTGGCATTGCCCCAGAAGCCTGGCCACGAGGGCGTGCCCAGCCCCGTATCAACACCCCCGGCAGTGTGGAGCTTGAGCTATCTTTGGGCCTTGATGAGCATACTTGAGATGCGGTTTGGTCGCAGACTTGGTTGCTCAGAAGGACAAGGGTAGAGGCAGAGTACAAGGAGACCCAGGCACCCTGCAGGCATCTCCCACGATCATTGCTGAAGATATGGAGCCTCTCACATTCCCCTTGTGATGCTACCACTCCCCTGTGCATACCCAGTCTGACCCTGTACATACCCAGTCTGACCCTGTACAGGTGGTGTAGGTCCAGGGACCAGCCCATCCCCTCCTGCTGTGCTGGAGGCAATCTCTGCGTGCCCATGGGCTGCTGGAGGAGCTCAGCAGTGGCTGAGCTGGTGAAACTAGCAGAGCTATTTCTGTCCAGACTTTCTTGCCTTAAGGAGTTTCAGAGAGGACCCTGTGATGGGTCAGTGCTTTGCAGTGCCTTTTTTCCAGAATTGCAGGTTAAAGTCTGGTCCCTTGTGACATCCCTAGCAGTGTACTGGTACTTGAGCACATGCTGGGAGCATGCACAAAGCTGAGGCAGATTTTTTTCCCACCTGCCCCAGAAAGCACATTGCCAAGGCACAGGTGGCAGGATCCCAATGCCCTGGCTCTCTCCTCCCTTTCAGACTGCGGGAGCCGCCCTGCCATGCAGACTGCCACCAGGATAGTCGGAGGCTCAGAGGCATCCAGAGGGGAGTTCCCATGGCAAGTCAGTCTGCGAGAGAACAATGAACATTTCTGTGGTGCTGCAATCCTCACGGAGAAGTGGCTGGTGTCTGCCGCTCACTGCTTTACTGAGTAAGCCCTAGCCATGCTATCTTGCACCATTTCCAAAAGCTGCTGTGTCTTCTGGCCCAAGTCCTCAAAGTACCACACTGCCTTGTCAAGCCTGGTTTCCTTTCCCTGCCAGATTAAGACACGGGGAGCTGATGTCCCAGAGCTGATAGCAGGATGGACGAGAGGTGGCACCACTTGCATGGCTCTGGTTTGCAGGGTGACACTGCAGGTCTGCAAAGCCCCAGCTGTTTCTCTTCCAGGTTTCAGGACCCAGCCATGTGGGCAGCTTACACGGGGACCACCTCCATTAGCGGTATGGACAAAGGCACAGTAAAAATGGGCATCGCACGGATCATCCCGCATCCCTCCTACAACACAGACACAGCTGACTACGATGTGGCTGTGCTGGAGCTGAAGAGACCTGTGACCTTTACTAAGTACATCCAGCCTGTGTGCCTGCCAGATGCTGGGCATCACTTCCCCACCAGCAAGAAGTGCCTTATCTCTGGCTGGGGCTACCTCAAGGAGGATTTCTGTAAGCAAAGTGTGGCAGGCGGCAGAGGAGGCATGGTGGGGTGTGAGCGGTGCAGGAATGCACCAGGGAAGGGCACTCAAGCCATGCTCTGGCCAGCCAGGAGGGGTGGAACACAAGGAGCTGGTCCCACGTGAGGCTTCCTGCGGGGAGCTAACGGTTGCATCTCTCCCATTTAGTGGTGAAACCCGAGTTCCTGCAGAAAGCAACAGTGGAGCTGCTGGACCAGACGCTGTGCTCCAGCCTCTACAGCCATGCCCTCACAGACAGGATGTTGTGTGCTGGCTACCTGGAGGGGAAAATAGATTCCTGCCAGGTAAGCATTGTCCAGGGAAGCTGGCACACCTCCCAGCATGAGTCTTTTCCTTCCCTGTACGCACCAAGTAGTACTTCAAGAAGCAGGATCTGACACCATGGGCGCAGCATCCCACCAAGGTTTGGGGCCAGGCCTTGGATCCAAGCATGGATCAGGGACTGCAAAAGAGAAAAATGAAGATAAATTCTGTAGTGCTTAGAGCAGGGCACTGCTGTTCAAGGAGCTTTTTTTGGCTATACAACTACTTTTCTCTATTTGCTGACCTGTAATCAGGTCTGGTGTTACCGACCTACCTGGCAGCTCTTCAGATCAAAATCCCACTGGCAAAGGGCAGCAGTGGAAAACTAAAATATATACAAGAGATCTTGGTGAACGACTTGATGGTTTTCCTGGTGGTGCTCAAGGTGGCTGTGGCAAGCTTGGAGCATCCCCAGGAATAGTTCACCATCTGGGCTTCCTTTGCAGGGTGACTCTGGTGGGCCCCTGGTTTGTGAAGAACCATCTGGCAAGTTCTTCCTGGCAGGAATCGTGAGCTGGGGAATTGGATGTGCTGAAGCCAGACGGCCTGGGGTTTACACACGTGTTACCAAACTGAGAGACTGGATCTTGGATGCTATTTCTCCCTTTCCCAACTCCATAGCGCGTACTGTCCCCCTAATACACTCCAGTACTAACAGTAACGTGGTCACCACTGAAGAGCTCAACACCACCACCAGAGCAATCCCCACCACCTCACCAGCCCCAGCTGCCAGCGAGCCAGCACCTGCATCCAGACCGCAAGGTAAGAGACCGCAGGGTGGCTACGACCTTTGCAAGAAGAGAAGCTGGTACAGGTCCAATTGCAAGATTTGTTGTTCCACTGAGCTGAAATTACCTTCGGTAGGGTGACCCACACAACTGTTGCTTAAGTGCCAAGGGCACAAGTGACACTATCTGGTTGCCCTGGCTTAGTCCAGAGCAGCCTGGCAAAGTCACTCAGTACCGGCACAGATGAGTGTCATGGACTCAGGCCCAGAACAGGGCCTAAGGGACCAGGGACTAAGACATAGGAGTGTCACACTGCTTAACTTGTTGATCACTAGCTTTTGTTTGCCAGCCACATACTTCCCAGAAGTTCAAAGCTGATAGCTGTAACCTAAGAGCAGCCATGCACCCTCTCACTGAAGTTCCTTTCAGGAAGGTTGGTGTCTACAAAATGATTTGTTAGATCCAAGGAGTTCTCCCAGCAACTCTGCAAGGAGACCCAGATGTTCGGTATTCTTCTAAATTTAGGATTAACTTTCTATCTGGAATAGCAGGGCTAAGAGGCACAAACCTGCTGGTTACTCTGTCTTCAAGAAAGGCATAGCCCTAAGGACTTGCTAAGAGCAAGCTGCAGAACAGCAGTTAGGATGAAGGGCACCCCAGGGAACCCCATGATACGCAAGCAGGGCTCGGGCAGATATCTCAGACTTCAGCCCTGACTTGTCCCTGCTCGGACTTACTGGTTAGAGAGCAGAAGCCTCTTCTCACTTGTCTTCTGCTCACAGTACTCACAAATCATGCTTTGGCTTCTATTCAGAGTGTGGAGGAAGACCTGGGCTCTCTAAACCCAGCAAGATCGTGGGAGGAACAGATGCTTCCAGAGGAGAGATCCCCTGGCAAGTCAGCCTGAGAGAAGACTCGATGCATTTCTGTGGAGCCACCATAATCGGGGACCGCTGGCTGCTGTCAGCAGCTCACTGCTTCAATGAGTAAGAGTCCATCCCTGCTGGCACTGCTCTTCCAGCTTGCCTGCCCACTAGTACAGAGCTGCACAGCTCTACACGGCCATGCAGCCAAATCCACAGCTATGGCACTGGAGTTGCTGGTGAAAAGCAAGGACATGCACCGAACGTTCATTTTTGTTATAGCTAGAGGTTAATAGCAAAAGCAGTTTTGTGGGGACACTGGGATGAGGCAGGGAAACATTAAAAAGGCCCAGACATGGAGTGAGGACAACAAATTTGACAGGGGTGGAAAAGGGCAAATGCCATAAGACTGTTTCTTCGAGAAATTTAACTTCACGAGGAAAGGCCTGTTATACAGATAGAAAAAAAAAAAAGCTGTAATACAGGAAATAAACACATAATCAGCTGTTATGGGGAAGAGGGTCAGTTCAGGTCTGCATGGGTCTGTTAAACAGCAAGAGCCCAAACGGATTTATAAATGACCTAGAACAGGAAATGAGTAGCAAGAGGATAATGTTTGCCAAGAATAAAAATTCCTGAAAGCAGAAGCAGATGGGGGATCAACGATGACGAGTTTCAAGATGGTCTTAAATAGCTGGGCAATAAAGCAGCAAGTGAAACCCAAGGTAGGCAAGTGTGAAGTGAGGCAAAGAGCAACAAACCAGTGTTATCTATCCACAGATGATAATGGGTTTCCATCAGATTCTACCATTTAGAAAAGGAGGTCAGAAATAAGTGCCATGGAACAGCAGCTCTCTGGGCAGTGGCAATCAAAGAGCAAACGAGTGCTAGTAATTATTAGAAAAACAACTGAGATTGCCAGTTTGTTGGTACTTAGATCCACAGCAACTCACTTCTCACATACTGCACGCAGTGCTGGAGTAATATACAGTAAAGAATAACACAATACACAATGTGGACCAGCATCCAAAACAAGCATGACATACACCAGAATAGACATGGGGAAAGAGAACTGGGTGGGAAGGGCGTGTGCCATGGGATCTATGCAATTATGAAAGGTACAAAGTGTTCAGGGAATGCCTTTTTACTGTTTCTACATGATATTAAATTAAACCATCGAGAGCAGATGGAAAACAAGAAAAAGGAAGCAGTTCTTCATAAACGACATTAAACTGTGAAGTTTTTCACCATGAGAAGTGAGGAATGTTTAAAGTCCACATGGGGTTAAAAGATTAAAAAACAACTCTAGAAAAATTCTAATAAAAAACATCTGTTAAGATATTCTGAATATAGAGGCATCATTTGTATGCCAGAACACTCCTGAAATCACAAGTTTTTGGAGGCAAGGAGAGGATTATGACGTTTACCTGCTCTTGACATCCAACACTGCCGCTGCTGGAAACAGAGGTCTTGGGGCAGGACTCAGTCCTTGCATATGCTGGGCTCTGCTTTGGTGAAGTAAGGTTTCAAACACTAATCATTTAAAGTTGTCTGCAGCTTAAATAGTCTACCAGGTCAGCATTTAAACTAGGTATATGTATGTGTGCATACATGTTTAGGATTATGTATTTACAGGACAGATCCAGAAGAGATTGAAGCCTACATGGGAACGACATCACTAAATGGAACAGATAGGAACACGGTGAAAGTCAACATAACGAGAGTCATCCAGCATCCTCTCTTCAACCCTATCCTTCTGGACTTCGATGTGGCTGTACTTGAGCTGGCAGAACCCCTTGTCTTCAGCAAATACATCCAGCCTATCTGCCTCCCACTTACGGTGCAGAAGTTTCCTGTTGGCAAGAAATGCATCATTTCTGGGTGGGGAAACCTCCAAGAGGGGAATTGTAAGTAGTGGTGCCTTATCAGATGATTTGCTCTGGAACAGTGACAGATTCAGCAGCAAAGCCTGTACCACTGTGACCCAGATAGTCCTGGGTGCATACCGGACAGGGGACAGTCAGGAACTGACAAAAACACAAGAGTAAGCAAGTGGGGTATGCCTTGGCAGCCTGCTGTAGCTCAGACAAGATAGCATTCAGTGACCAGGGTCAGTCACAAAGATGTTCCGAGCTGTTAAAAAGAGCAAAGCTCCCAGTGTAGGGAGAAGGCCTGAGGGTGGCATGTGTGCTACCAAAGAAGCTCCACTGTCCTTCTAACCGATGGCAAGGAGCCCACAAACTGTGACAACAACAGAAATTTGCTGCCTGTGCCCCGTAGCCTGTAGACAGGCATAAAACTGCATCCTGACGTGAACCAGGAGCTGCGGGGGCTTCCTAGATGAGAGTAGCTCATACAGGATTCAGCTCTCATCTGGGATTAGAGCCTGGTTTTCTGAAGCATGTGTTGGATCACCCTAAAAGCCATTAGCTCTCACTTCTGTCTGCTGCACTCACTAATCCTATGGTTTTCATGCAGTCACCAAGCCTGAGAGCCTGCAGAAAGCTTCTGTGGGCATCATAGACCAGAAGACTTGCAACTTCCTCTACAACTTCTCCCTCACTGACCGAATGATCTGTGCTGGCTTCCTGGAAGGGAAGATAGACTCGTGCCAGGTAAGGGTCTAGGATTTCTCCACTCCTCTGCAGCTTGCTCCAGAAAACCGGGCTAACTCACAAGTTATGGCTTTGAGAAATATTTACCGAGTTTCTGCGGCTAGGCTGAAACCCACGTGTACCTTAGCTCAAAAGAAGAGCTCACAGCCCCAGGGCTTTAAAAAAAGTGAACAAAGGTCCATCGAATTAAGCATTCAGATATTAACTTTCATAACAAATGCCAGAGTAACTGCAGCCAGGCTGTGCCATTGGCCCTAGTTTCAGCCTCTGCTTACTCATGTTTTGCACGCACTGCGTGGGAGCAGAGTCCCTTAGAGTCCCTCAGAAAAATCTGAGGTTAGCTAACTCCTCCTAGTGTGGCTGAGGAGCAACTCCATGCAGCCGTGTCCTGGGGAGAGTGGGCTGAGCAGCCATTGCCTTGCTTCTTCTTCAGGGAGATTCAGGTGGGCCCTTGGCCTGTGAGGTCACCCCAGGCGTGTTTTATCTGGCTGGCATCGTGAGCTGGGGAATTGGCTGTGCCCAGGCTAAGAAACCTGGCGTGTACTCCAGAATTACCAAATTCTACGACTGGATCCTGGACACCATCTCACAGTATGCCAGTCCTGGCACAAGCACTCCTTCCAGTTCAGCCATCAGCAGCACTTCTACTGCAGCCATCCTCACACGCCGCGCCAGTACAACAGCTACAATAGCTGTCAACAGAACCACCCTGAGCACGAAGACCACCACACCCACGAAAGAAACCTCCACAGCTCTGGGAACCACTGAGCCTGCCAAGCCCACCCAAACCCCAGGTAAAAGTCCATCGGTAGCAAAGTTACTGACACGCTGCTAGGAGACGTCCAGCCCCAGCACGGCGGGTACTAAGCAGGCCGTGGGTTATTGCCTTCCAGTGGTGCCTTGTACCAGCTTCACCTTCAGGTGTTCCAGCAATGTCTGTATAGGAAAAGAAAATCCTGAATGTGATGGAGTTGTTGACTGCAGCAATGGCTTTGATGAAAGCAATTGCGGTGAGTAGCGTTTTGCAGCCTGCGACTGCTACCCAGACCTGTTCTACAATATTCAGTCTCCCCAGTGCAACCCGCTAACTTCACATGGGCCGTCTGGGGCCAGCTCCTTGTGGTCCTGGTCTTACATGATGTTTGTGAGACTACAAGATAAACCCGGATGAGCAGTGTCCAAATTTTCTACCAGGGAACATGGCCTATTCTACACTATAAACATTGGACACATTTCCCAGCACGCAGGCCTTCTGCCAGTGTGCTAGAACAAGCTGGCACGACAACTCTGCACAGCGTTGCAGCCCAGATCTCTTGCTATCTTGGGACTGTTCCTAGGACTGCACATCCCTTGCTGTGTGACAGCTTGGCCGGTGCATCCAAATTTGCCATCCTCACGTAGCACATACCAGGAAGGTGTGGCGTGTGATAACAAGGAAGTGTTTCCAACCTGTATCACGTCTGCCAAGCCTTGCCTCAGATGCATGAATGAAATTCATCGCATCCTACTGCCTTGTGCGTGTCTCCCCAGAACGCTGTCCCCTGGTGGGGGCTGCGGAAGGACAACAACCCTTTCCCTTAGTTACTTCAAACCATGGTGCCTTTTTCTGTTCCAGACTGCGGCTTAACTACGGCCCTGGCCTTCAGCAAGATCGTGGGTGGGAGCACTGCAGCTCGAGGAGAATGGCCCTGGCAAGTCAGCCTCTGGCTTCGGCGGAAGGAACACAAGTGCGGGGCTGTCCTCATCGCTGACAGGTGGCTGCTCTCTGCAGCTCACTGCTTTGATATGTAAGTATGGGCGGGTGAAGCCGGCCAGGCCCTGGCCACGCTGCCATCGGCCCACCTTCCCCTTCCTCACGGTCCAACGCCACGGCTGGGATGCTGTGCCCCACTGGAAGCACACACTGCCTGCTACAGGTGTGCCCCTACAGGTAAGCAGGAAGAGGACTGAAAGGAGCAAAGCCCCGGCATATCTGCGCCACAGTGTGATGGAGACGGGGGCCCTGGCCTCACGTGTGGCCACAGTGCATCCCAGCCACACAAGCGGAGGAACGGCACTCCTTGCTAAGCCATGCTCCTAACGGCCAGGTTTGCTGTCTTTCTGCAGTTACAGTGACCCCAAAATGTGGGTGGCCTTTCTAGGAACACCCTTCCTGAGTGGCATCGATGGCAAAATGGAGAAAATATTCCGTATCTACAAGCACCCTTTTTACAACGTCTACAGCCTGGACTACGACGTGGCGCTGCTAGAGCTGAACACGCCCGTCAAGTTCAGCAGCACCATCAAACCTATATGTCTCCCAGACAGTTCACACATCTTCCACGAAGGAGCCAGATGCTTCATCACAGGCTGGGGTTCCACGAAGGAAGGAGGTACTGGCTGAGAGGGCTCCCTCCCATCCGTGATGGCCACGTTAAGTGCCAGCTACCCTGCAAGTCCAAACATCTCCGTCCCCGCTCCACTGCCCCACACACTGCCCCTGACAGACCATACCCTGCAGGGGATACCAGCCTGAGCAAAGCCTTGTGCCACCACAATTTCCTCTCCAGCAACCACGCACTGTACCCATCCCTTTGGTTACACCTCTGCCCTCCCGCAGCCTTTCCAAGCTTTCTACGTGACAGCCATCACGCTCCCCATCCCTCTAACAGCTGCTTCAGCTGTGCTCCTGCAGTACGAGGACCACCCTGATACCATTCCTGTCTGCTCAGCTGCACTGCCTGACAAACTGTACACAAAAGGGACCTTCCTGGGCTTGCTCTGCTGGGGAAGAACCAGGCCTGGTACACTTGGGAAAGTGCAGGTCTCTCCCTTTGGCACACCAGCAAGGCTGCAGAATCCCCACTCTTAACACATGCTGCTGTTACTTACGTGCCCTGCACCAAGTTAACAGAGATACTTGCCTCTTCAGGTCTCATGTCAAAGCATCTGCAAAAAGCAGCAGTGAACGTGATTGGAGACCAGGCCTGCAAAAAGTTCTACCCTGTCCAGATCAGCAGCAGGATGGTGTGTGCCGGTTTCCCACACGGTACCGTCGACAGTTGTTCAGTGAGTGTGAGAGTAGCAAATGCTGCTGCAGGGACAGCAAACTCAGAGTCCCTGGACAGCCTTGCCCTGCCTCCCCAGCTTAGATGTCTGTCCACCCATCCCCACTGCCTGTTGCCACCCTTGGAATCCACCCTGCACGCACCTCGTTCTGCTTGTCCCACCAACCCGTGACAGGTCAGGGAAACATGCAGAGAGGTAACGCCAAGCAAGATACCACAGGGATACCACGAAGCCCATTTCACATCCCTGCTGCATCTCTGGAAATGCTCTTCCTTGTCCCAAAGTCCCAATCTCTGTGCATGCAAGTACGTCAGTGAGCAGCCCTCCAGCTTGGAAGCGGGCTCGCGGGGAGGTGGGCAGCAGGACAGCAAACACTCCATGTCCCAGAGAGCAACATCTCACAGCTGGGGGGCTGGGCTGGGCTGGCTTGACCATCTTTTTGCCTTGATACAGGACCCTTTTCCTCTCTCTGCAGGGTGATGCTGGTGGTCCTCTGGCATGTCAAGAACCCTCAGGAAGGTGGTTCCTAGCAGGAATCACAAGCTGGGGCTACGGCTGTGCCAGGCCGTACTTTCCTGGTGTCTACACTAAAGTCACAGCTGTCCAAGGCTGGATTGCGCAGAACCTCAAGCTCTGAAGCTGCATTTTACTACTCAGGGAAGGCAACGAATGAGAGGAGTAATTGGCAGGGGATGCACCAACCCCGCACCTACTGTACGTTTTTTGACACTGCGAAGGGGTAACGATGACCTGCAGGTACTAAGCAAATGAGTCTGTCATGAACCACTGCAGTCATGGCACCAGGGTATTTGATAACTGCTTTGCATAGAGAGGTACAGTTCTAGACGTTTTTTCTATAAATAAATGAGGCCTGTCCCATCTTCAGACCTGGCCAAACATCCTACGCATCAAAACCCGGCCTTTCAAGTTGGAGTGGTGCCAGAAACATCTGCCAGAGATTTCACATAGCGTGGTTTAGCTCTATGCTAATCTACTGGCCTCCCAAGGTCAATCCAAGAGATGAGAGGACCTTGTCCCAGCCCTGAGCTATGCCCTTGCGGAAGCCTCAAGACCTCACAGCCTGGATGGAGCTGTTATAATGTGCAATGGCTTTTGGAAAGGGTATGCTACCACTTCAAAGCAGAATCAATGCTTGGTACTAGTACCTGTAAGCTCCATGGCTTACCATTTGACTGCAAGAGAAGGTTAGGACTAAGACACTTGGACTTCAGACTGCCCAGGCCCCCATCCATATTAAAGAACCAGTACAGGCTTCTCACCCCTGCCACAGCTCCCCTTGTGTAAGGGAACAGTTGATTCAGTTGTCGAGGACCAAGGCATAGCAGTCGCACAGAGCACTGTTCTGGTTAAGCCTGGTGGGAAGAATTCAGCCTGCTGAGAGGGGCCCAAGCATCCGATTCATCCAGTGGGAAGCCCAGTCCCACCAGCTAGCTAAGGCACACAATTGCATTTCTTCTGAAGAAAAAAATGCTGCAAAGCTCGTGTGTAAAGCCTTAGACAGACCTGGACATTTCTTTATAAGCTTGACCATCAAAATAGAGCAGCAGTTAAGTTCTGTTAGCTCCCCAACCTCATTCCTAGGCTTCTGCAGGTAAGCTGTGCATCTGGGTACAGCAGTAGGTTTCTTCCTTCCCAACCTGTAGAATCATAGAATGATCTAGGTTGGAAAAGACCTTCAAGATCAAAGTCTAGCCATCGATCTGACCCACCGAGTCCCATCTCTAAGTCACATCCCTTAGTGCCACATTCACCTGGCAGTGAGACCCACAGCTTTCCCAGCTAGAGCACTAGCAAGGTGGGAGACCTGGCTTCCAGGCTCAGCTCACAGTGGGTTCAGTTCCAGAGCTGGAACACCTGTGGGACGTTCCCTCTGCTGAAACAAGACTGCTGTACAGCCAGGACCACAACATTCAAACAGCCAGAAAGAAAAGTAAAAAGACCCCTATGAGAACGTGGCTGGAAGGCACTTGTATTTTCAAGTACTCTTTCTGCCTGATTTGCGTTAGTTTCAATTATTCCAAACATCCAGATATCTCTTAATATATTATCTTGCGAGAGCACTTTATTCCCTGTATTGAAGCCACCACACTGGAAGCTGAAATGAAATCCAATTCCCCCTTATTCCCTTGATCATCCTAGCAGGTTAAGGAGAAGTCAGTCTCTCCCAGTCTGTCCCTCTGCCCCAGCCAATATTGAAATATTTTATAAAATATGGAAGTGCTTCAACAGAAAGAATTCCAAAAACATCATTACAGGGGTACAGGCATTTTTAATATCCAACACACTACTCTTCCAGCCGCTGGGCATACTGCAGACCACACAACACATATCGACCATTCCAGGAGTGGTGTGCAAGCTAAACACAATACTGTGTACCTGCAAAGGAGACCCAAGTACCCTGTTACAGAAGTGCTCCTTCCCAAAGAAACGAAACCTGAAAGGTAGGCTCCAAGACGGAATGCTTGTGTCAGCGCCAAACCAGAAGTTACAGAAAATCACAGCCACACGTTTATTTTTTTCCTTTGAAGAAATCAACCTATGTAGTTCCTAACCCATTTCATACATGGTCTATCACTCCGAAGGTGTGCTCGTACAACTATTTGCAAGGCTGTGCTGCCAGCTCAGTAAGTATGCCCTTGACTCCCAGTGCACTGCTTGAGCTAAATCTTCATTTCAGCCCCACAAACAGCTATAGAAACACAAGGGAGGAAAGGGCCAACTGCGGCACGGAGAGCATCTCATTGCAGTTTTTCTACTGATGAAAAGGGACTAGGTAACTACCTGATGGCTGGGTCCAGGCTTGCTTCCTGGGCAAGGGGATTCTGTTGGTGGCTTGGCCCCCCCTTTTCCACAGAAGGCTCCTTGCCTCGCACAGCCGGGATTTATCAGCCGCTATATGCCTTGGCCAGTCGGGACCGTTGGGAAAGGCACGAGGCAAAACGAGCAGCTCACGGTGGCTCTCGAGGCTGGAAAATTCACTCGCTCCTGGGTTTTGGTGCTAATAAAAGCCAAAGGATGCAAACGGTTCAGCGAGGGTTTATTGCTCTGCCACGGCAGGGGCTGGGGAGGCTGCGGGATCTCGCCCCCAACCACCTGGACTGGCCGCTTGTCCCTTCCCCGCATGGTCCCGCCCTCGTCCAGGAGCTTCACATGTTGGCTCTCTCCCGCTGCAGCCGCGAGTTGTAGGCTCGGGAAACCGTGTTCCAGGCGTCCATGTAGCGGTCCATACACATGGCGATGCACTTCTGCGGCAAAAAGAAAAAAAAAAAAAGGCCCTGAGCAGGGGAGCGCAGCGGGTCGCCCCCCGCTCCTCGCCTTGCCCCGACCGCGCTCACCTGCTCCGAGTTGTCCAGGGAGCCGCCCGGCTTCCCGATGCACTTCCGAAAGCATTTGTCCGTCATGCGCTGCGGAGAGAGGCCGTGAGAGGCGGCCGCGGACCCCGGGCCGGAGGCACCGGGCCGGGCTGGGGGCACCGGGCCGGGCCCGCCGCTGCCCCCCGCCGCTGAGGCGCGGCTCAGGCCCCGCCGCCCGCCCCCCTCACCTGTAAGAGCTCCTGCGCGTTGGCCACGGCGATCTGCACCTTCACCTGCTCCATGATGAGCCCCGGGTCCAGCTTCCCTCCCCCGCCGCCCCCGGAGCCGAAGTCGGAGCCGAAGTCGGAGCCGAAGCCGCTCTCCATGCCGCAAAGTCACCGCGGGCAGCGGCCCGCACGCTGCCGCCGAAATGGCCGCCGGCCGGAACTACAGCTCCCAGCGTGCACCGCGAGAGGCCCCCGCCTGGAACTACAACTCCCGGCCCGCCCCGCGCCGCGCTCCCTCGGCGGCGGGGCTCAGCCCGCTCCCCGCCGCCCGCCCGAGGCGCCCCCCGCCAGGCGCGGGGCCGAAGCCGGGAGCCCTCGTCCCGGGGCAGGGCGGGCTCCGGTGTCACCGCCGGCTGAGGCGGAGATGGCCGCGGGGAGGGCCCCGAGTCTGGGCTGGGAACGCGCTGGCAGCCTCCTCCCGCGGCAGGACCGCCTGTTGGGGGGTCTTCGCTGTGGTGGCGGCTGCGGCTGCCGTGGTCCTCTCACGGGGAGCCCTCGGTGCTGGAAGACAAAGCGCAGCCGGAGACACCGGGAGCCTCGGGCTGCGGCTTTGCTCCCCCGGGACCGCTGCCACCGGAGTGCTCGCACCGTGGGATCCGTTCCCAGGCTGCCAAATAACTCGCCCGTTTCGTGCGCCTTTGCAGCTGGCTGGGCCGTAAGCGCCAGGCCAGTGACATTTTGCAAGTTAAATACGGCACAGCGCTTGAGGATCAGGTTTAAACCAGAGCCTCACACGCTGTGGCAGCGGGAAGGGACGTAAGCCAGCTTTACCACAGAGAAAAGCGCTAAAAACCATCCTCAAGTGCCACTTCCCAACATTACGGTAAGCATTATGATTTGGGCACCCTCCAGAGAGCAGCTCCCCCGTGAACCTTCTCGTTACAGGATTGAGCCACGTTCCCTCTAGCTTAGATACGTGGCTCAGCAAAGAGGCTCATACCCTGAACACCTGCACAATGGCACATCCTCCAGAACGCTGTGGGAGTTAGCAGAATCAAATGGGGGATGACAACATGTTAGGTAGCTTCTTTTCAGGTAGTACATGTGACACACAAAGGAGGTTGCTGCTGCCCTCCGAGCATTACAGCAGAGCTAAAGCCAAAACTGGGCTCATCTCCCGTAGCCAGACACCACTCAGAAGACAGAGTTTTGCAAAACCCCTTTGTGGATCCATCTACTTAAAGACACAATACAGTTCCTGCACCTCACAGAATTCTAAGCAGCTAATGCTGAAGGTAGGGTAGTAGAAGTTTATGAGTACAGACACATGAAAAGAAATGGACTGTGAACCCAGAAGGCTGCGTTGCTGTTTATCCAGAATCCAGGTTGTGCTTTTTCAACTGTGAGAAAAGGGGATTGTTTGGGCATAGTCAGAAAGGCAAAATAGTTCATTGGAAGTTGAGGTAGGTTGATGATGAGCACAGGTAATCACAGCAATGGTTCAGCCCATTTCTCAGTTCCTAAGAATAAGTCTCTCAGAATCTGCTTTTACTCCTGAGTCAGGATCAAGTTTGCTAAATGGAAACAACCCCTGCAGTAGAAGGGCTACGGAGGGACGGTGGGATGGTAAGAGAGGAAGTGGAAGTTGATTTGCTCCTGATACTCAAGTTCTTCCTGCTGCTTTAGTTGGAAGCAGTGCCACTGATCAGTAAGGACAGCAGTTTCCCAATAGCACTGCCTGCATAAAATTTAAAGGAAAGGATTTGTTTCTGGACACACACCACTTGATTCAACTGATCTCTTTTAGGAGCGTGGACAATTTGCTGTCCCATCTCGCTACACACAGGAAGGTTTCATGGGATAAAGCATCTCAAGCAGCCCAGGTTACCCCTGCATTGGTTTAAATGAAAGACAAACAAATAAAATGCAAAACATTTATTCGAGTGTGTTGTACAAAAAGTTTCCAGTCATAAAATGTATATTACAAATCATTGAAAAAGACAAGACATTTGGCATGCATATTCTAAAAAGAAACAAAAAACACTTTGAAATGGTAAAGTCTAGATCATTATGTAGTTTTCATGAGCTCCACGTAACATTTTCATCCTTTTGCTTGTATTTCAATTTGCAACCTTTCTCAGACTTCGTGATTTTAAAAACCTGAACCTTCCAAAAACTAATTTTCAGCAGCTGACTGAAGATGGTCAGTTAAACTGGCCAGTGACCAGAGCTATCTAAATAAAGTCTGTGCTAAAAAAAATAAAAATTAAATTAAATCACAATTCAAGTCACAAGGCATCACTGTTATGAAAATAGAGTTCAACCCAGAAGGTAATATTGTGCCCAAATGTAAAGCATTTTTGCTTAACCTTGTTTAAAACAGCTTATTGCTTGTACTTTTAGTGTAATGATGATCTGGGTAGCTGGAATAGAGTAACATCCACCTTATGGACAGAATTGTCACTTCATTAAAAGCTAACAAGACAATTTAGAAGTTCAATAAGACACTTTTTTTCCTGAACTCTAAGTCAATTCACTGCTAGTGCTATTTTAAACAGTCTTTCAACATTAAGCAACCTTTTCACACTCTAGACCTTAGCATTTCAAGAAAGGCATTATGCTTACAAATAATATTTGTATGTAAATATGGTCTTGTATAAAAACAAAAACAACACTTAAATTATTTTAAAGTGGTTTAAAGCTAAGCACATTGAAGGGCAAATAAAAATTCTGTTTCCCAGGCCATTTTAAATGTTTAACAAATGAAAATTTCTAATTTGTCTTGACATTCAGCTAAAACAATGCTTTCAAAAATGCAATCACTATCTCACCTTCCACTCACTGGTTTACAACAAGGCTTTGTCTCCTGGTTATGTAGGATGTGGGGTTTGGACCCAACAGTGGCAATAAAATCCAGTATCAAATATGGATATGCCTTTGTTTAGCGATAAGACTTTCAAAACAAGATACAGAAAGAAGAGACTGAATAGCTTAACAGTGAGGAAATGAGAGAAGTGGCTACAAGACATAGAAAACATAGATCATGGATGTTTGCATACAGCGTCAAAATCTTCTTGGTACACACGAAAGAAAAATATTCTCAGATGTTCTGGTGTGTAGAGAGGATTTCTATGAGCCTCTTCGAACCAACCCCTGTTCAGGTTGCAGTTAAAAGGCTGTCCTACAGGATGAGCATAAACAAGAAGGAAAAAGGTGTATAAAAAAATAGTAAGATCCCTGAACTGAACCTGAGGTGTCCTGTTGCTCAAGGATAAACACACACACAAAAGTGAATCTCCTTTCACAGTAAGGTCTGCTTCGCACTGCGATATGATTTTTGTGACTAATACAAGCTGCAGACAAACTCGTCTGACTTTTACATTACAGTCCATGGGAAGCAGATGTTTATTTTCTTCCTGAGACTTTTGGCTCCTGCTACAAACACAAACTATGCCAGCTAACTCCCGTCTAATGGCAAAACAGTGCTGAAGACAAGTGATCAATGCATCAGTGTAAACTACTGTTTTTGTCAGGGCAAATCCAGAGACCTAAACTAGCCTAAGAACACAGACTGTGAAATAAAGGTGTGCAGCAACAAAGCAATCATAGCCACTCTATTACTTTCAATAAGTCATTGCAATACAACAGCTTAAGTAACAAATATAGAAGTGTGGTGAAAGAAGTGTCATGAAACATCAGAGGCTCTGTGTAATTGTATCTCACTCCGCAGGACTCCACATTCATGTTACCCATGGTTCTGCAGATGGTTGTGTTCAAACAAATCCAGCCATTTTCACATAGTACAAACTTAGGAGTAGGTATACATTTACCAGTATTTTGTGTGATTCTCTGTGATCTACGCAATGAAAAGATCAGCTTAACTATTTTTCTGTAGTTATGCTGTTCTTATTCCTTCCCCCTCACCCTGGTGCAAATTATTCAGGAATAATCTTTATTATTTCATCCAGAATAAAATTGTTTTTCTGGAATAAGAACATCCATAGGGGCAGTTACACTCAAACACCTATTCTGCCATAAGCTATACTGGTTAATTTCTCTAATCAGAAAAGCCTTAAAATCATTTTTCCTGATAAGTCAAATATGTTCCTCCTTCAAAGCTCTACACTTGGTATCAGACAATGGAGTAGAAGCGTGGACTATCATCTAAATTCCTCAAGAGTGGCGAGTGGTACACCTATAGGATCAAATAGGAAAGGGGACACTGCTTTTTATTTGAAAAAAAAAAGAAAAAGCTTCAATTATCCTGAAAATTAAAAAAAATCCTTTAAAGAGAAACTAAAGAATCGATGCTTTTTGCTTTGATAAAGCCAAAAAAAATAATCTCCCAGTATGGAGCACCAACTTTAGACTGATAGTACAGAAAGTAAAAGCAGTTATACTGAAGCTCAGTATCGAAAGCAAGAAGAAAAGATAGTGTCTAAAGAAAACAGACAAAAAGAAAACAAGAAGTGGAATACAGTAGTTTTTCTGTGTCTTTTAGTTTACAGTTTGGAATTATTTCTTGAATTTTAAGTAGCCATTTAGAAAGCACTGTGCTGATAGAATCACACACTTAGACTGCTGTATTAAGCCTCTCCCACAGTATCAATCAGTGTTTTCTATGAACACCTATATATGCCTAAACATGGTATTTAAGAAAAAAAGAGTTTCCAAAGTTACAAGAATAGCTTCAAATCTAAGGACAAACTCTGCAGACTGTTACTGAAGGGCACAGTGCTCACCACAAAACACCTGCAAGCACCGATCCTTAAGGCTACAAGACAACACATTTCCCATACAGTAGCTGTTAAAAAAAATGGCTCAGGTAGCAAGAGGTTTTTCCTCATTCAAGCTGCCTTTCTAGCCCATTCTTTACAGAAAAAAAATCACAGCAAAAAGGCAAATGAACTGCACATTCATTGCTTAGTATTTAAGATCACAGAACAACCTTATATTTACAGGACAATCTTAAAGGAGAATAAGAAATCTGAAAACTGGCCAATGTAAAAAAATAAATATAGATCTTAAGAAAAAATGCAAAAAACCCTCAAACACTATGTAAGGATATTATAGAAGCTGTGGGTCAGAAAGGGAAATAACGTCCAGTGGTTGGAAGGTGCATTGCAAAAATATTTTTACACTGATTGCATTCATTTGTGTAACAGCAATTTAGAAAAGGTAATTGGTAACAGTATGTCTGAGAAACATAATTTCATTAGATACATTTTACAGAGAGAAAGAAAGACATGACCTACTACGTATTTAACCCTCTACTCAAGCAGAGTGGGAAAATTACATTAGAAAAATGGCCAACAATGTGAATAAATTGATCCCATTAGCCCAAACAGCCAAATCTTCCTACTTTTTTGTAATGTATCTTCTGATCACAAGCATAATTTTAATTTTGCATTAGTTTAACTTCAGTAATTCAATTATCCCACCCAATGAGGAAAAAAGTAGTATCTTGAATTTATTTTTAGATGGCAAAATACATCCATAAAAGTCACTTCTGTTCCCACCCTGCTTGCATTGCAAAGCCTTCAGTCAGAGCCACTAAACTGACTTTCTAGGTTATATCTGTCAGTCATAATATTGTTCAGAGAACATACATCCAAAAGCCACCGAAAACATCCAAACCTTGTAGCTTGTTTGATGAGTCTAAACTATTTGAATGACAAGATCAGAGTTCAAGAGTGCGGGTAAAAACAGGATTCTATGCTGGCATCAAATGGTATCCAAACTACTAACTATTGGAAAAAAATATTTGCTTGTACAGTAGCCAATACATTCTTTGGAACAGTCAATTATTTTTTCCTAGTGCTTAAAGATGCACTGCTATCTGAATACTAACCTTACGGGAGTCAGTTACCTCCACAGAAATGCAGCATAGGAAACCTGAAGCTAAAGGGACACTGTCAGAGACAAAATGCATCACACAAATAAAAATAATCTGCTACTAATACAAAGCATTCTTTATAAAAAGGATTATTCACTTCACTCACTGTTACTTTACTTTGAGGATCTGAATACTGCAAAGCAATACTTATGTCCAAACCAACAGCAGTTCCTTTTAACTTTAAAAAAGTCATTAAACTATTTCTGTGCTATTTTGCAAATTAATGTATCTGACAATGCCCCTCTGAATATACGACAAGTATGAACAAGCTGCATCTAGGTCTGACTAAAAAACATTTACACAGGATAACCTTTAAAACCCCAAATATTTATCATTGCCAAAAGTAAAAATATTTTCAACATTAAAATCTTAGTCATTCTGTTCAATGCTGGATATGTCAAAATTATTAAATCATGATGCTTAACATCATAAATACTGTACATCACAACTTGCATTCACAATTTAACAAGATCTCATTTGTGACAATGTCAAAATCCCTAGAAAACACAACAATTAAAACTCTGGTTTTGACACTTCCATATATTACGATGGTGTCTATCTTAAGAAAGCAGAAGCCATCAGTCTCCATCTTCTGAAGTAATGATATGGAGCTACGGTGTTGACAGGATTCATGTGTTTATACTAGGCTGTCTAATCCTGGAGCAGGACAAAATGCCATGGTCCTGAGCCAAGACCGACAGAAAATGCAACTACCCTTTGTTACTTCCACTGGTGGAGTAGCATTTTAATGAACAGTATATTATTTTCTTAAGCTGGGCACTGCTGAGGACACCAGCAACTTACTACCATTTCTTAAAGGACAGAGGAAACTATCATGAATCAGTCCTGAGGCCCTGCATTTGAACATGTTTTCTTAAAATTCCCTTTTTTTTTTTTTTAAATATAAGTTATCCTGGTTATATATGCACTGACTATAGATTTACCATACACTCAAGGAGTCTTGTCCCATTTTAGCTAAAAAAAATTCTTTTCTGCTGCAGGTTTGTACATAAGACTTTAAACTCTGTATGGGGAAAAAAATATTTCAGTACAGTGATTCAACAAGAGGGAGAAATAAAGAAATCTATTAAAAATTCTGGCAGTTTTGTTCAGTAAAGGTTTTTTTTTTTGATTTTTTTTTATAAAAATGTACCAAGGAGTAAACTTCAAAGAAATCAGATGATACGTATAAAAATAGTTTTCAGTGGCTCTGGAAGGAAAAAAATAGCAAAAATAAAAGGAAATAAATGGAAAAAATAGCAAATAATAGTTTCTTTTTTTCTTTCTTCACATCACTGAGCATCCTCTAGATGTTGTTCTGGGATCCCCCTAAAATAAGAAAGACAGTGTTAAACTTAACTACATTCTTACTAGCTCTTGATATTTTAAGACTAGATTCTGGTTATCATCTCAGCTGTTAAAAGCAACTTTTTCCTAGTTTAGTTATGTTCAGGGAACATTGCAACTATAGATAAAACATATTACACACCACAGTCTGGCCAGCATGAAGACACTAACATTACCAACCCTAACTATAGTTTAAGTCATTGCAGCACTGTAAATTTGTGATGTGTAGCATACTTCCACTGATATCCCAGCATCCCAATCTGACACTAGACTTCACTTGAGCTGTACAATTATTGACTCAAGTAGCAGCTCCTGGAGGAATTGCTCATATTGTATTCTCTGCACATTGTAGTGATGCTGCAGAGCTGCAAGCTGTTTTGATATTGTCCTCTGCAAGCATCCGTTGGAAAAATGGACCAGAAACTCAGAATTAGTGAAAACTTGAAGGGACCCCCCACAATCTCATTGCAGATTAATCTAACCAACCAGGCACAAATTAAAAACCTGGTCTGCATCATATTACCTGTTGGTTGAAAATGTCCTCCTCTCCAAACTCTGCTTCATCCTCTTCCTCTTCATTCTCTCGCATGACTACTGTTTTAGTAACAGTTCTCACTGCAACTTCCTACACAAAAGGAAAGACAAGGAGATGGCCCATAGTTTTTGCTATACCATCAATATAACACCCCGCTTAAAGTTTCGAGGATTTAAAGCAATTTGCCCCAGATTCAAAGTTAACTGTGCAACCAAATACCTGTAACACCCTGAAAAGCACAAAAACATTCCTAGTTCTAACTACAAAAAGACAAGTAATGTAATTTAGCTTCAGGAACTTTCTTTCATTACCTAGGTATTTGAGGAGTAGCAGCCATGTTTCAGGTGGCCATTACTCAGTTTTATACAAGCTCATAGCAGACTCCTCAGCTAGGAGCTGTCAGAGATATTGTGATGTCAGAAACTAAAGTTTCTCACTATGATTACACAGCATTAAGAACACTCAGTATTTCTATTAAATATTTTATATCTATTGCATGTGAATTATCAGGACAGTCTTCCAAACCAGGCGCTAAAAAGAATTTTAAAACATCAGGGAACTTCCTTTACTACTGAACTACTTTTGAACACTTATCAGCAGTAAGAAATTCTTCTGTAAACCTTGCAGCCTTGAAATTGTAGGAGCAAATTTTTATTTGTGGAAAAAGTCGCCCTGAACATATGCTTCTAAGCAGGGATACTACAGGTAACCACAGCAGGTAAGGACATGGATTTGAAGTATTTCCAGACACTATTTTAACCGCTTTTTCTATTTGAATACTAAGCCAGAGAGCTTTCTATCTATACAAACGATCCTCCCTCCTACCTTGTCCTGTGCTGCTGTTCCTGCACAAAGTGCTTCCACAGAATTGCCAGCAAGAGAGGCAGCATGAAAACTGATACAACTGAGGTCTGTTTCAGTTTCCTATTTCTATCGGACCACTGGGATAATGGCACATTTATGAATAACAGCCAAAGCACGATCTTCCCTTGCAGGAGTCTTCTGCAGGGATAGTTTTAAAAAAACAGTTGTGGGCAGATGTAGGACAATGAAGAACACAGAGAAACCAGTGCCAAATGAAAACTTCTGATATACTTCCAACATTGAAAAAGCAACTATCTTTCCACATTAATAATGACACTGTATCCCCAAATATGGTGGGTCCTACACACTAACTTTGAATTGCCAGTAGTATTTATTTTCTCTGCCTCTTTGACTGAAAACACATACTTAAATGCCAAACAATTCCACTAATAGCAGGGAGTTTTTCTAAAAATTAGAAAAAAATAGTCTACAGATGTAATAAGGAGATAATGATCACAGTTTTCTAAAGTTTCCAAAATCAAAGATTCATATAGATATTTAATTACTTCAATGTTGTAACTTGTACTATATTAGAAGACAAAGGGGGAAATCTTTTGTTTTTGTTTTGTTTACCCCAAAACAATTTAAAGAGTTTGGGAGATAACCCAGCCCACATTCGTATTCAACAGAAAGAGCCTACCTCTCCATCAGAGTTTACGAGGTATGTGCGGATATTTCCTCCGGTGCCCCAACTGCCTTGATTCTTCCACACGAGAACAGAAGGGGGGCTATGAGATACACCTGCATCTGCACCCCAAATCTAGTGACAAAGACATTCTGTAATCAGCTATTTGTGTACATTTTTTAATATCCAAAAACTTCTAACTCTCCCACTTCTTTCTCCATGTTCGTTTTGTTTCGGAATTCCAGTAGTAATTTTACCCTACTTTTGCCTATGCCAGTACTTTTAGGCAGACGTTCTCAGTCTGCAACGAAATTAACACTAGCCATAGTTAAAGGCAAGAGAAAAGAAGTTATTCTAATATTGCAGTCATCAATTCTTTTCTGAATATAGCAATTTTTCCTACCACAGTCTCAATGACTACACTGTATGAAGCCGAGACATAAAATGCAACTTATAATGTGCCAATTTCATCTTTGGCATGCATCTGAGCAATTGATACTTAAGTAGTAATAGCTGGAACTGATCAAAGGAAAGCCATTCTTTAATTCTGAAAGGACATCTACTGCAGACTAAATATCAAACGTAAAATTACAGAAAAGCAGCTGTTCTACCATATTTAAGGCTGAGAGTGTCTAGTCTTAAACTTAAGTCTACCAGGCTAAATAAATACTCTGAAATTGTTCTATTTCATGAAGTAGAGCAAGATTAATGTTCCAAACCTTGACAAAGGTGTTTGAAAATCAACAGTCCTTGCCTCTCCTCCCACTCCAAATACCTTTTCATCTCTTTGTGTCCCAAATAGTCTTAAATACTAAGTGTTAATACAGAAATTCAACTTGTATTTTGCCTTTCTATAACTGAAATCCTACTCCTCTAAAATGAGATCCATGAAACCTAAAGTTATACATTAAATCAGGCCATACCAAATGTCAGATTTACAACTGCCACAATATCAACAAAATAACATTGTTTTTGACATACTCAAAGTATGACTTACTGTTACAGTCTGCCCAGCCCTGAGGACATACTTCGGAGTAAATTTATAAGCAATTTCCTCTCCGTCTCCTATTTGTCTTTTCAGTCTCCAGTTACCCAAAGACTGATCCTAATGAGAAAAGTCAAAGTTATTTCAAATGAGCAAAACAGAGCAAACAGGCATCAGAATTTTCTCTAGATCTTTTTCCATTACATTTATTTACATGGTTGTTAGTCAACTGCATTCTAACTTGAAAATATTTTTCTATACCCAATAATAGTGTTAATTGTAAATCCTGCAAGGTCATTCAGCAACAATTTAAGAGACATTTCACACAAAACAGATCTGTTAGAGCCAGCAAGGCTTTTTTCAACAAGCTAGGTACCAGCACATGTGTTTAGACATTTAGGGCACACACTACATTCTCTTCCTGCAAACATCACACTCGTGCTAGCGCGGTGTAATATTCACCTTTCAAATGCCACTTAATTATTGCAGGATGACACACCTCGAAAGATACAACTTCTCTCAAGTGACTTTATCTACGTGCGCTTAATAGGCTGTGCAACATTTCAATTTAGCTCCTCCTCATTTCCTAGGTGTTCAGCTGGTACTCACCTTCTCCGAATTGTTCTTCAGTTGAACGTATTTGCCCTCCAAGTCTATCTCTTCTATGCTGATACTTCCAGTAGCTGAAGCTTGCTGGGACATTTGGAAGCTACTGGTACTACTGCTGCCACTAATACTTCCAGTGCCAATTCCACTTGTTCCACTGCCTGAAAGCTCCTCTGCTTCAATACGTTTTCTCTTGCCTCGGGAAGAGCGAACAAGTGAAGTGCTGCTACTGCTGCTGCTGGAGGTAGCCCGAGAGACTGTAACACGGGAGGAGGGACTTGGAGAGAGCTTCAACCTTAACACAATCAAGCAAGCATTTTAATTAAATGGAAGAAAACTAAGTGAAGATTGTTTTCTAGCTCATTCAGGGAGCTACACACAGAACAATAATGCACAATATACTCAAGTGACCAGACTGTAACATGCCCCAAAGCTGATAGCAGCCTTACTGTGTCTTGCCAGCAGGACTGCATATAGAGGAAGAGGAAGGCTATCCAGTCCTCAGCAGCTTTCTGGTAACATGACTATGAGGTGAAAGACAGTGCTAGTGAGAGCAGTGCAAATCACATCATCCTCCCCTCCAGTATTTCTATTGCTAAACACACTATTCTTGGCCTAACAATTTAAAAACAGGAAAACACAGCAGCATGTAAGCACTTAAATAAAAAGAGGAGATGAATATCAAGCACAGAATAAATTGCACTGCACTTTGAGATCCTTATGAAAAAGGAAACAATGTAAGGACAGGTGTTCAGGTAAGAACAGTTGCAAGTGTTCCATGTAACACACTGCAGTGCAAAGCCAATGTGACTTCAGGGAATTGCAATATTGTCACTTCTGCTAAAATGGTAAAAAAAATAAAGGTAAGAAATGAAAATAATACCTGCCAGTCCTAAGATAAGCATATGGAATCTGTACTTACCTTTCCTCTTCTCCTTCCAGGAGTTTTCGGTAAGCACTGATCTCCATGTCTAGTGCTAATTTCACATCAAGCAGTTCCTGGTATTCTGTAAGCTGCTGCTGCATCTGGTCCCTCATTTCTGTCATCTCCCTCTCCTTGGCATCTAGCATCTTCCTAAACTTATCCCGTTCACCAGCCATCATTTCCTCCAATTCATGAATGCGATCTTCTGCTGCACTAGCCTAGGGAGACAGTACAACAGAAAACTCAGTTGGCATCCATGTGGTGCAATAAAAAAAAATTACCACCCTCCCAAATATTCCTCTCCATAAACTTCAGAAAATATGTAGGGACAGAAATTTGAATATATGCAAACATTACAGTGCTTTATATTAAAAACGAGAACAAAGTGTGTCCCTTTGTTCCCTTTTATACCTGCTTCTGAAGGCCAGAAAGCTGGTAGCTGAGAGATTCTATCCTCATGCGAGCCTCCTTCAACTCCTCCCGAGCTGCACCAGCAGCTTTGTCATTTTGGTCAGAGGCCAGTTTGGCATTCTCCAGCTGGAAGACAAGTTTTATACAAGTCAGTTGTATTGAGAAAGTTAGATATCCTGAAAACATCCTTTTATTAAGAAAGGAAAGACATTAAACCTTAAAAAGTTTTTACGGAAATCTGGTAAGTTTATGACCAGAATTGCGTAACATCAAGGAAATGTCCTAAGCACCAAGAAAATCTATTTGAGTCCTATTCCTATGAGACTGTACTAGCAGCCTTATAGTTTCCAAAAACTCAGGTTCATGTTGCCACACACTATCTGCCTGCTTGCCAAAAACAAACCCAATGGATCAGAACAAGTGTTAGCAAGTTTGTGTCCTGGTCTAACAATTCCCTGGATGCCCAGGGGGAAGGTTGAATAAGGAATTTCACTAGTATCATGTCTCAGCTGTCCAATTGTAACTCACAGACTTCCTCAGTTGGAGACAGGATCCTGATGCTTACAATCTTTTAACAGATTCTTCAGGCAGGAATTAGCCTCTGCACTCTGCATCCACACGGCACGGAGCTTTTTTCTTCTGTCCCTTTTGAATCTGCCACTGGAGAGTTATGATCACTTTCCCTACTTCTACCGAAAAATAATAAAGATTCACCTTCTCTGTGCCATTCATCCTTTTACAGACATCTCTCCCTTCTCTTGACTCACCTCTTTTTCCAGGTCAGGTTTCATTTTAAACATTCCTCATGCAGGACCTATTTCATACTCTTGATAGTCTTTGTTGGTCTTCTCTGTATTACTCTATGCTAACTTTTCCAAAAGGTCCAAAACCACACACAGCAAGCACTCCAGATAACATCCTGCCATAAAGGCAAAATGATGCTTTTGATTTTTTTTCCTATTTTTTTCTAGTGGTTATCACTTTCTTGGTTAACACTATTCCCAGCTATTACCTCGGGCTATAACCTCACTGGAAATGCATCTGCCCCCACCCAGCACAGGAGGAAACATTTGGGCACCAGAACAAAACTTGTTTCAATTATAATTGTCTCCTTAAAAGCAGTAGGACTGATGGAAATAGGTTTATCTCCCTGACCAGAGTTCCTGTCAGACAGTGCTGTGGATAGCAGTCGTTACCTTAGCCTGATAGGTCTGCTCCAGCTCCAATTTGTACAGTTTGACTTGCTCATCATGTTGATTTCGCAGATCCTCTAGGGCCTGAGCCATTTTGGATTCATATTCCTGTTGGCGACTAGTGTCCACCTCAACCAAACGATGTTCATGCCGTTTTCTTGTCTCCCTTATCTCCTGCATAAAAAAAATAAAGAAAAAGATTAAGCTCCTGCTGCTTGATGGTTTTACCCCTCTGTGCAGCTGAACTCCACCATAGCTGCTCTAATTCTCCCTCCTCGAAGAAAAAAGGGGAGAATACAATGGAAACAGCTCAAGGGTTGAGAAAAGGACAGGGAGATCACTCAACAATTATCACCACAGTCAAAACAGACAGCACAGGGAGATTAATGTAATGGATGGCCTATCACTAGCAGACTAGAACACTGAAAAACTAAAAGCAAACTAAAAACACATTCTGCCCCCATCCACCCTCTTCTACCTCCTCCTCCCAGGCAGTGGTCAGACACATGGTCTGATTTTTTGGGCGGACCCCACTTTGGGGACCCAGGAGTTGGACTCATAATCCTGGTGGATCCCTTCTAACTTGGATATTCTACGATTCTATACTCCAGCGCCTGTCCCTAGCCACACAGCCTTGCCTAGTCCCTTAATTCAGTTTGAGCACTCACTTGATTCCATGGTAAAACATAACTCAGCCACTAAACTGGCAAACATTAAACTCAACAAAAAGAACCGAAAGTATTTCCTAGTTAATCAGACTGAAATGGTTTGGTGCATGGTCAGCCAAACATCACATCTAGCATGGGTGAGATGATGGGTGGAGCACGTGGTAGCTGCTCAGAGCACTAATTAAATGAGCTCGGGCTGCTGAAGAATCAAAGGTCAGAGCTGGTTTTCACAGGACGGAATAAACTGACCTAATACATTTACTACTGGTGCACAAAGAAGGTCTTGCTTCCCTTTCCCATCCCCCCCAGTCCCCACATGGGCATTCCCACTACTTACTTTACAGAAGCTCTAATCCTCCTTAGAATCGCTATGAGCCAGTCCAACCCTCTAAACAGGCAGAAAATTACCCCAGCAAAAAGCAGGGCAATTGTATACTGCTCTCATCAGTGAATACAGGTCACAGTCAGGTCTAACAATCACTGAGGCTGGTGCAAATCAGGGGAAGGGCCATGCAACCAGGTGTAGAAAAGGGGAGTAAGACTTACCCTTTCACACAGCTGCAAGCAGTTACATTAGCTCAACGGCCCACGGAACAGTAATACCCTTGTCACTTGGCTCTTATGCCTGTTCAACCACTGATTTACCATGCAACTCTTGCAAAACCTTTAACTGTTTTATTACTCAACCAATTCATAGCAATGATAATATTGATTAACCCTACCTGGACTAACTAGTAATAGTTTATAGTCAGTCTGAGCAAGATCTACGTGAACATCAGAATATAATGAGATTACTAGGTTGATAATACCTCCTCAAACACATTCTTCCTGAAATCCAGATCCTCTTGCAAGCTCTGGCACCGATTTTCCAGGTCCACACGCATGAGTGTCTCCTTCTCCAATTGCTTCTTAGCCACAGCATGACCATCTTCAGCCTGGTAGAGAATTTGGAAGATAATGATTTGACTGGATCCCTTTTTTCCATCTACAAGCCCTTTATGGTCTTCAATTGACATTTTTGGACCAATAATCCATAACAATAAATCTAATCTCAAGTCACTAATTTAAAAAAAATGAAAAGTGAGAACGTGTGTGTATATGAGTATTTAGAAAAGCTTTCATGTTTATAAAGCACCTGTTTAAACCACAGGATTATTTCAGTGCAGACTGGTAATAAAACCAAGGATTATTAATTTCTCAAGCATATATTTCATGTTCTTTTTCTTGCCAGCACAGTCCCACTGGATACTTCAGCGTAAGTTTAAAATTATTCAGGATGTTACGAAGGACAACATTTAGTAACTAGAAACATTTACCAAATATTTTTAAATATTTTTTTTCACTATCAAAATTTCTAATATACCATGTTACTTTGGTTGCTTCACAAACATTTCTTAAAATTTATTTTTATATCCAAGAGGAGAAGGTAAAAATTAAGCATAAGTGAACTGAACCAGTGATGTTCAAATATAAACTAACAACAAAAAAAATTTTACAAGGAACAAACTTTCTTGTGCTGAAGGAAACATTCGCTGCCATACCTTAGCAAGTTGGGCACGCAAATCAGCCACCTCTGCTTCCAGAGTGCGTTTCTCATTCAGGACAGTATTGAGTTCTGCTTCGCTTCTGTGGAACAGCACTTCAAGATCCTTAATGCGACCTTGAGCCACAGACAAATCTGCATCTTTCTTTTTGTAGCTGAAACAAACAAAAGTTACCTATATTCACACACGGGTGCGCACACACCTTGAGAATACTTTGGTTGCAATTACAGATGTTTTGTTACTATCCATTTTTACTACAACTGTTGTGCCACTAGGTGGCTCCCAGAGTAACCTCCAACTGCACCTAATTAAAATAATCATAAACCCGTCTTAGAACTCAGCATGTGCCAGTGTATTGTAAATGTATTGCCCAGCAAAGAGGAACACATCACTGGCAGGCAAAAAAAAAGCCTACCAAAAAATTCTATCTACTAATCTTCATTGCAAAACAACTGTCCCAAGAAGTGGGAATTCCTCTCTCATCATCTGTTTCTCCACTTACGCTTGAAACCTCACCATTGACTTGATAGCTTATCAAAGCACATTGTAAAGGACAATGACATCAAAGATGGGTATTGTGAACAAAAATACCTAAATGAAATATAACTGTTCTCTGAAGCTTTTCAAGCACCACCTCCTATTGTCACGTTTATTAATGTAGTAGGAAAGCTGCAAGCAGCAGAATTAAGTGCTTTAATAACGATACAGAAATAAGACACCTTACTAAATTCCATATAGAAATCATCCTACCATGTTTCTACTTCCACACCGCAGTGGCTACTCCACTCTGAGGAACAAACTGACAGAGAGCCTCACCCACACAAGGACTTCCCTGCGAAAAAGGATGATGATGACAAACCCCTTTCATTCCACGATGGAGAGATTTGGCATTCCAAGCCTAGTGGCATTACTTTATCTGGCTCCCTTTATGTATCTCATCTTTGCCACATGCTGACAAAGGGAAGCTCCTGGGTCCTGGAGTAGTAGTTAACGAGATGTCTCAGCACCTCCCAAAGCTTGGGAACTCCTGACTCATCCTACTGGCCTTATATCTCATTTTGCTATCCAGATTGTTCTCACCCCTAAGTTGGATGAAAAATTATGGCACAATTCTAAACACGTAGAAAGTACTATTCCATCTTCAACCTGGTTATAAGACAATGAAGACCTTATGATTATCTATACACCCCAAAGCCTTCTGGAGCTGATTTTTTGTTTTCTTGTTTCATTTGGAAAACTGTACAGCTCACAAAAATATAATTTAAAAGATACGCAGTTTTATTACAACAATGTAGACAACGAAAAATGAAAGCATTTTCTGAAGAGACTTCCCTCACAGGAAACCCTTTTAAGTTTAGTTAAGACAGGATTTAGATGCTTTGACTTAAGAAGCCCTGGGATACCTGCAACATCCAGGTTGTGTCGGCATTTATGACATAGGAAGGATGTGTGGGAGGTTCATACCTTGTCTGCAGTGCAAGAGATTGATGTTCAGGCATCTGAATACCAATTGTGTCGTCCAGAAATCATGTTTCACGTTACTTACTTGAAAATTCAATTGAAAAGCGTATAGATGCTAACGTATTAACCAATGGCTCCCTTCTGTCTCATGCAGATGAATCTGCAATTTGGAAGCCAAACTAATTTCGCTTGACTCCTCTAAAGAAAAAGATGAGCATCAACCTGCAGGGCACAGAACCAAAGGCGGCTAAAGGCAGCTGGGGCTGTATTAATAGGGCACGCCTGGTAAATCATGACAGTGATTATCCTCCTCTGCTCAGCACTCAGTAAGATCACACCTGTGTCCAATACTGCACCCAGTTACGGACTCCCAGTCCAAGAAAGATGTCAATAAACTGGAGAAAGTTCAGTACTGGGCCGCCAAGATGTCCTGAGAGTTAAAGTACATGCCCTCAAAGCAGGGGCTGAGGGAACTGAACCTGACCAGTCTGGAGATGAAGCAGCTGTGGAAGGACCTGACCAGAACGGCAAGATGTTAAAGAAAGGAAAAATGACAAATGAAGTGTGTTTTGTTTGTTTTTTTTTAATTTAATTTATACAGAGAAATCCAGACCCTGATATTTGTATGGGTGAAATTAGACAAAGGTATCAATGAAGCGTGGTGGGCATATGCATAAGGCACAGATGAATTTGAAGAGTCAGAGTGAATTTAGCTTTTGTAAAGGGAAGATAAGCTTCCCAAGAAGTCAGTAAAAAGCATTTGGAAAAGAAAGATCAACCTAAGCCAGTCTGCTTGGACTCCCAAAAGGTTTCAACAACATCCCTTGATGATCCAAAGATGGTCCGACCAATACGATCTGCTCTAGGAAAATAAAAAAAAGCTTGAGATGCTTCTTTTTGTTCAATTATCCCAAGTACTAAAACCCAGAAAATGTTAGAACATCAGTATGCTACATGGTAAATAAGTTAATAAATAAATTAAATAATCAAGATATTTGCCAGGGCATCCAAAACCCCAAGACATGAATCTGTACTCACACAGAATACCAGGGTGGTAACATTTGTCACTCACTGAACAAGCTGCCTGAGTACATGGCAGAAAGACATCAGCATAAACGCACCGACAGACAGAACATGTACTCTCCTAGACCATTAGCCCTGACATAAATCTCGTGTAGCAACCAAGGGTCTTGCAGCTTCCCAAGTGTGCTGGTGTTGTGCAAGCGGACAGCCTCAGGAACAAGCCAAGAGCAGAGTAAGCCTCGGGCTCCCTCGTGTGCATGAACTGGGCCTGATGTCACCACACCCAGACACACCCCACGGCCTCTCTTGAGCATCCTCAGTGCTTCCAGGAAAGGGTTCTCCATGCTAACAGATGCAGGCTTTAGCAGAGAAAGACAGGGAGAAAGGCATCTCTTGAAGATGTTAGCTGTATATTGAAGGCATCTCTTGAAGGTTAGCTGTATTTGTAGCACTAGCTAAAAAAGCTCTGCAAGCCCGTGGCTCTGCAACTAAAATTCAGTGCAGTTTAATCTTCAGGAAAAACTTCCCTGTACCCTTTTCAGCCGTTGTTTTCTCCTGCTGTGACTCCCCCAGATACTACCTGTTTTCTGCTTACTCTCTCACACGGGAGACCAAAGGAAAGATGCCCCAAGACAGAAGCCTGCTGTCTCCTTTCCCAGGAATGCAATCAAGGGAGCAGCAATGCCTGGGATCCCTCCTGGCATCTCTAAGCCTGCTGCGAGCATGAAAGAGACACTGAGATAATTGTAAGCAACCATAAATTACATACTGACCTACTCTTCCATTATACACAAAGCACTGACCTAAACTTGGCATGTGAGCAGAAGCATCTGTCAGCTTGGGCAGGGAAGATTTTGGTCATCAGCTGGCTGTCAAAAGGACACCCTGCAAACAGACTTTTCAAAGCCGCATTTGCAAGAATTGTATCAGATCTGGCCACGTGTCAGGAGCATACCCTTCCGTATGTCCCCAGACAGACACAGCAAGAATACTCCAAGAACCTTACAAGCATCTTAAGGGACTGGAAGCAACCTGGTAGAAGAAAATTCCAAGCCAAGGAAGAATTCAATTCTACTCCTATAAACTAGGAACAGAAAAAAAAAAAGGTGTATTTTCCTCATAGTCTATGAGGAGAATTACCCTGTCAAGTCAGTGAAGTGACAGATAATGGTACTCAACTCAATTGTCCAAGAAAAGGGCAAGGGAGGTAACTCAAGGGAAAACACCATTGCCACCACTTCAAGTGCACAACATTCTACAACAAGATATTTGCAAAATCCCTTAGTGCTGTCAAAAGCCTAAAGAACAGGAGACAACTTGCAGTGATTCTCATTAGCTGCAAAGCGAAGACAGTTCTGACAAAAATACCTTAAAGCACAAAAATACGCATTCTGCGGAACAGGATACACGAACCAAATTCCTGGAGATACTGGGGCTGTTCACTTTTGGAGCTTGCATTAAAACCCAAGCAAGCAGAGTATTTGCTATCACCAGGACAACCCTGATGTCCATCTAACTCTGACTGCCACGCAAAACGTAATATCTGAAATCAACATTAGCACTGCTGGCATACGGTTTGTAAGAGGGAATTTAGTCCTGACAAGAGGAACATGCGAGTAGGGCTGGGTGGTATTCGTCTCACTTAACTTCAGATGCCTACACACACCACAGGGTCTTTTCATGGTTAACAAAGGCCTAGACAAAGAGCCAGTAAATATTAAAGCACAATTCTTCCAACTGCATGCAGGCAAATTTTCTGATACGAAGCATGCACCAAGTTCAATAGGTTTTATGGTGACTTATTCAAATAGAGATGTTTACACTACAGGTATTTCATATTTGGCCATTTCATTTAGGAGCAAAGTCCACAAAGTCTCTCTGATTGCTGACTTTAACAAGAGGGTCCAGCAGAGAAAAATGAAGATCCAGTGATATAGGAAAGATTACAGAGAAAAAAATAAAAATGCTACATCATAAATTAGCTAGTCAGAAAAAAAGAATGTTTCATTATTTGTATAACCAGTTAGATGCAAATGAAGGAAAATGGGAGACTTATGGTAGGCTTGTACCTCCACTGCCAGACTAAAAGCAAGTTTATGTCCAACAGTGTTCACAGACACACTGACTTGCTCAGGAGAAGTCTTTACATCCCAAATCTTACCTACTAAAACAGGTACCAAAATTCAATCAGAAGCAAAAATCTTTTTGCCATGGCATATATTCACTTTTAAATTAATTTTCAACTGCTAAACAGTATTTGACCACAAATGCTCCCTAATGCAAACAGAAATAATGGATTACATTGCCTTCATTAGCCGGTTTATTAGGTCAATTATCTTTACTGCAGACTAAACAGTGTATTTTTTTTTTAATGTAGTCACTACAAGGTCTCTTCCAGCACACTTATGCTTTAGATTCATGCATTTTCAAGCCAACATTGCTTCCATATTGCCAGTGTGCTCAGGGCCATGAATTTCCCTTTTCCTTCATTTCTGCTATCAGACATACACTCAACCAGACAATAAAACTGATACTGTTTAAAAATTAACCTTCCTTGGATGGGTTAGTTTTAATATAGCAGTTTCTCAATCAGTTTTACTAAATAGCTACATGCGTGCACGCTCACATCAGGAGAGGCACAATAGGACAGAAGTGGGCACAATTGTTTCAGCATCTAGATTTCCGAATTGCTCATCAAATCACAGTTTATTAATCTTCTATCTACAAATATGTTTGTGTACATACCAACCTGGTTATTTGCTCTGACTAGCTGTACAAACATTCTGAGGAATTCCCCCCTGACAAGCCTGCACCTTTTCATTGATCTGTAACACTTGCAAAAGACACCCACTAAAGCATTTTGAGAATCATCAGTAGCATCAGTCACACTGCAAATATTGCCCATTATCATATTTAATGAAACAACAACATAATAGATCACACAGGGCTTTCCTTACCTTTTATTGAACTCCTCAAGTTCTGCTCTCAGTTTTCCTATTTCAATCTGTAATCTAGCCCTCTCTTTGGCGGTTTCATCCAGAACTCTTCGAGCATCAGCCAGTTCGGATTCATAGAGACTCTTGATTCCACTCACCTAAAGTAAAAAAAAAAAAAAAAGCATTCAGACATGAGAACATCCCAAAGACTAAGCATCAAAGAACTGAAATGGCTTAATAGGTTTCATTTAGCTTTCTTTGAAAAAGAGTGTATATGACTTCTGTTGTTTAAGAGCATTGTATATTGAACATTTTCAATTAATATGCACCTACAGTTAGCTGTGATCTTGTCCCACAGACAATATTTCAGATTTATTCCCAGTGGAACATAACAAAACATACCAAGTTTGAAGTGTGCAAGTCTTCCAAAGAGATAAACTGAAGCGAATTGGCACACCCTACAGACAGATCTTAAATTATTCACATTTGTTTCCAAGATCGTTGCTTTGGGTGATATTTTTGAAGCAGTAATATCATTTAAAAACAAACGATGACGAACTTATTTTCTGGAATACAGACTCAGGTCCAATTCAGCTCCACTGTTCTTGTACTATGAGGCAAAAAATAAACTGAAACAACAACAAAAATATTAACTGTTCAGAGACAAGCTCCCACTCCTGTTCTCTACCTCAGAGGATAAGGATCTACAGACCTCTCCCTGTCCCAGCTCGAAGAAAAAAAAAATCTATCATCAGCCATTCAGACTGCAACAAGGCACGTCAAAGTCTTCAACACCTGTATTATTTTTTTTTAATACAAGATCATTTGAAAGGTTTACCAGATAGCAAAAAATTCAAGATAAGATTGCTGGTATTGCTTCTATCAAAGGGTGCCAGAACAGTTATTATTGATGTAAATTCAGACACAGAGCAATAAGGGAGTGGGATGAGCCAAAAGCAGAACTTTAGGAAGAGAAATTTCATAAAGCATAAAATGTAGAGACAAGAAAGACAACTGTGTTATTCCTAGGAGTGCCTATTTCAACATCAGAGTGGCACCAATGACAGACTCAACCAACTGGTCTTCAAAAAGACTGATTAAAGGCAGTCAGGATATAGTTCAGTTCTTGATAGAGTGTATTTCACAAACCTTCTGAAATTAACTAAGATATGACAGTGAGGGCTGAGAAGCCTTAGCTAGCTTGCAAGCACACTGCATACCAGAAACAACTTGGCTGGCTATCCATGTAATCTTACATCTTTTTCTGAAGAATTAATTCTTTCAAGCCTTATTCAACTTAAGTTTTATTTTTCCCTGTTTTTTTCCATAGTTGATAGACAGAAATTGTCTGTGACACAAGGCAATACAACTCTGCGTTACCACTTACAAAATTCAGGACATTCTACGAAGATGCGTATCCTGACTGTGCTAAGATCCTTCATACAGCACTCCATTACGCCCAGAAGAAAACTGAGATTTTAAGGCTGTAAAGCCTTTCACTGTGGATGACCCTTCGGTGAAAATACAGCACTTGCAAATACCTATACAAAATGCCATTGCCCAAAGGCCAAGCACTAATTCTGCACCATCAGGTACTACATCCACAACGCTCCTTCCCCAATGCTGGCTTGTCTCCCGACCATCGCCCCTACAACTTTCATTTACATTTACTAAAATACTTGCACCAGGATGTCCTCTGGGAGCTTGGGTCTATGTTGCTGTAGGTTCAGAGAGAGAACGCAGAATCACAGCAAAGGACACAAGCACAAAACTCTTCCCAGTCCTCCAAGGCATACGCCAGAATTGCATGTACAAAGAAAGCCTCTTTCCCCCAATTTTTGCCAACACTGCCACAAAAAGGTAGTACAAGGATCGGAGCAGCAACAGGCAGTGAATGTTTTATGCTTTACGTTCAGGGCACTCCAAACACCACCGCCAACAGAACAATATTCTGAACTGTGAATAAACACTCAATGCGATCCCTGCCTTGAAAAAAGATAGCAAGAGTGAACTAAAAATGGTATGATGCAAGCCATTTCAGAACCTGCTGGTAAAAGGAGAACCAGAGACCATGCTTCTTAATTAAAAAGGACTGACTCACACTGCATAACCAGTTGTAGTAGCTTAGTATGTTTTTTTTTCTGCTGTAGCATGTTAAACTCTACTCCGCTCCTGTTCCAGTAACAAAGATGAGAAGGTAACACACAGCTCCAATTCACAGTCTGAAACACTAGCAAGAAAACCACTTTCAGTAGCATTTTAAGCTAATCAACAGACAGAAATAACTGAGAAATGGGCCTCATCTAACCTGACCTTAAAAACCTCCAGGGATGGGGAATCCACAGCTTCTCTGGGCAACCTGTTCCAGTACCTCACTACCCTCTGAGTAAAGAATTTCCTCCTACCCTCTAACCTAAATCTCCCCTCTTTCAGCTTAAAACCATTCCCCCTTGTCTTGTCATTATCTGACTGAGCGAGGAGTTGCTCTCCATCTTGTTCAGCTAGTGACAGGACCAGCGGGAACAGCCTCAAGTTGCACGAGGGGAGGTTCAGGTTGGAAATGAGGAGACATTTCCTCTCAGAAAGAGCAGTCAGGCATTGGGACGGGTTGCCCAGGGAGGTGGTGGAGTCACCGTCCCTGGGGGTGTTCAAGGAAAGGCTGGACGTGGTGCTTGGGGACGTGGTTTAGTGGTGACATTGGTAGTTGGGGGATGGTTGGACCAGATGACCTTGGAGGGCTTTTCCAACCTTAATGATTCTATGACCATCACCTCCCTCCCCTGCTGCCCACTCCTCTGCTGATGCAGCCCAGGATGCAGTCGGCCTTCTGGGCTGCAAGCACGCGCTGCTGGCTCACGTTGAGCTTTTCATCCACCAGAACCCCCAAGTCCTTCTCTGCAGGGCTGCTCTCATTGAGTTCTCCCACTCTGTGCTCACATCTGGGATTGCCCCAACACAGCTGCAGCACCTTGCACTTGGACTTGCTGAACCTCAGGAGGATCACACGGACCCACTTCTTAACTTGGGCTTGATAACACTTCTAGCCCACACTGGCTACTCATTAAAAAGCTCAGGAAAAAGAAAAAAAGGAAATTCAATAAATGCATCTAGCAACTGTGCAGAACATTTCCGGGTCTTTGCCTAGTCACATTTCCCAGCAGAGGACCACCAGACAGCGTCTACCTTGTCCCTGAACACTCCTAAACAATACTGGGTGCAAGAGAGAATTTCCGGTATCTTCCCTTTTTTTTTTTTGTCATTTTTTAAGCATCAGTGGAATTGTCAGGATGGATCATGGCTTGGAGGCAGTGATCCTTGACTATCAACCCAGCTCTCTCGGACACCTTTTCTCTTTGAAAACCTTTTTCTTGGGATTCTTGTATCCATGTGTTGCAGCACTCATCACGTGAACTATCCCGCTTCATCTCCACGACTCCAGTGAGGTTGTAGTGACCACAATGCCCCGTTCCTCCTGGTTGTTCCCCATGCTGCACACATTAGCATCCAGACTTTTCAGAGAAGCATCATGATGATTCCCCAGGAAGAGCCTGAGAGCTTTCCCCACAAGTCTGTCCCATGGGCACTTCCTTCTTTACATGCCTGTGTTGTGGACGATTCCATTTCATCCTTGCTCTGTTAACTACCGTCTCCTCTGTTCACATAACCCCAGGCCCTTTGCCTTCCTACTACTTCCTCACCTGATCTTAGAGGAACCTCTCTCTCCCTCATTATTCCTAGTTTAAAGTTCTTATCAGGCTGACCAGTCTGTTGACAGAGATACCTTTGCCCTACTTAGGTATAGCCTCTCTTCTAAGCAGTTGTCGATCCTGAAAGACAGCTCCGTGGTTCTAGAATCCAAAATCCTGTTGTCAACAGCAGTGCTGCAGCCGACTGTTGCTCCGCAGGATCCATCCTGTCACCCTCAAGCTCCACCTGCTCAGCAAACCATCCGAGCCTTCATCGCATGAACAGTCACCCACAGAGACATGGAGTCACACTCGACACTTTCCGGGTCACCCCTGCCAGCATCACCGGTGCCTCCATGGAAGGGCAGCAGGGGTTAACAATCAGATGGCCAAATGAGTCTCAGGAGCTCCTCCACAACAACCTGAACGCCCTGGTCAGCAGCAAACCTCCCCAGAAGGCAGGACAGGTCAGGAGATGAGACCTCTGTTTTGAAAATGTAGGCACCATCTGAAGATGAGGGGAAAAAGGAAATGAGCATGCGAAGCACAAGAAAGTAGCGATATTTGCACAGAACACTTTGAAAGGCAGAACTGCTGGATGCTCTTAAGCCTACTTTAACCTACCTACCTACTTTAATCCAACTGTGCTGAGAGCGCTCAAGAAAGCTCTGCGTGGAGGCTGAAGGACAGATAGATGAACACAAGCGGTCCTACGTCAATCACTTGAAAAACCTCAAGACATCACTCGGTGAAGACACAGGAGGCACGCTAAGGCAATGAATCTACAGGCTAAGAAAGGAACATGCCCCATGCCACAAGTGAGCCTGGACAAATTGGGTGAGGAAACGTTAATCATATTAATATGCATCAATGTGTAAAAGGTACGTGCATTCTCACCAGGCGTGGCTCAACATGCTTTTGTTCACCTGTTATGGGCTGCTGAAGGACTACCAGGCTCACCAAGAACACCTGTTAGGGCACGGGTACTCTTTCTCCTGATGTGTTCCCACCTATCCAGGCCACTGAAATGTCTGCTCAGGACCAGGCACTCATCAGCATCAACATCACTGACAAAGGTAGATCATCCACATTTTGTTAGTTGCATCACACCCGTTCAAGGAAATCTGTTTGTATGGTTGAGAACCAGCTTCTTCACAGAGATAGACTCGGAGCCACGGCACAATCTGAGTGAAACTCTGCACGTGAGGTCACAGGTCTTGGAGGAACAGGGCTGCCTTTGCCCAAAGACTTCAGTAAGATAGCTTAAATAAACATTCTCCCTTCTTTTCCATCCAGGCGTGGCAGTTCGGCAGGTGTGAAACTACTGCAGGAAAGTGAGCTGCATACAATCACCACCCTACAGATGATGTCTGCAGAAGGCCATTTAACCTTTTGTCTTGGAGGCTACAACTCGACCCAGCACTCACTGAAGCATCTGAACACGTATTTCTCAGGTAGCAATGAGGGAGCACCAGAGCCACACATCACAGCCCTGACAGTAGCTCCTTTTGCTACACACAGCGCACACAAAGGGCACAGCAGCTGCAGCACTGACAGGTAAGCGATAAACCAGGTGAGACCGCATTGAAACTTTTGGTGGCTCTGACATACAAGGCTACGGCCACCTTCAGTGACACCCACAGAGGTGGGAAAACACAAGTGAGCGGGGAAGCCTGGAGACACTGCTTCTGCCACAAGTGTAATTGGTGTCAGTAGTGAGGTCTCCCAGGGATCTTCACTTCCCCTACTCACCCCACCCCTCTTCCTGAGGGTGAGAACAGTGGGATGTGCTCAAAACAGGGTAGTCCCTGCCAGGACTATAAAAACACCTTTTCTGGAGGTAGGCAATCATAAGCACTGCAGTGGGAGGGAGGGTGTTAGTACAAATTCTAGCCACAAAGCCCAAACCCCTGAAGGCAAATGCAGAGGCTAGGAAATTAAAGGACCACTCACAGTAGAAGATCAGGTCTGCGACCACCTGAGAAACCTAAAGGTGGACAAATGCATATGACCTGAAGAGATGCCTCCAAGGGTCCTGAGGGAACTGGCAGATGAAGTTGCCAAGCCGCTATCCATCACAGCTGAGAAGTCGTGGCAGTCCAGTGAAGCTCCCACTGACTGCAAGAGGGGAAATAAACCCCGCATTTTAAAAAGGGAAAAAAGGAAGACCCAGGGAACAACAGGCCAGTCAGTCTCACCTCTGTGCCTGGCAAGATCATGGGGGCAGATCCTCCTGGAAACTCTGCTAAGGCACATGGAAAATAGGGAGGTGATTGGTGACAGCCAACATGGCCTCCCTAAGGGCAGATCGTGCCTGACAAATCTGGTGGCCTTCTACAAGGGGGTTGCAGCTTTGGTGGATAGGGGAAGAGCAACCAACATCTACACGGACTTGTACAAAGTCCTTGTACAAAAAACTTGTACATTTGGCAGGCCTGCTCCCTAGCGTAAAAACAAAAATCAGTATCTTTGATTCAATGAACATTGAAGTGGATACTCAGGATATGGAAGTGTCTCAGTTTCTATAAAGCGCTGAACTTTTATTCATACCAGAATACCATCCTTCTTTTCTTTTGGTAAGGGAACAAGCACTGTGCTCAGACGTACTCAACATTATACTATCACAACCAGCAAGTTTTTTGAAGCAGTTTGCCACACATCATAGCCTTAAAGAAGTCAGATAACCCCTTTTAAACAACTTATTTATTAGGAAGTAGATAGAACGGCAGACCTAATGCATACTGAAATTAAAGTCTTGGAGTGCGGAAAAAAAAATCTGTAAAAGGTCAAGACAGTTATTAAATGTGGTAAATGTAACAAGAAGAATATCAGGAGGGAAAATGCAGATAACCACAGATAAGCCAGAGATATTCAAATATTTAGCTAAAAAAAAAAATCAAAGGAGCCAAAACTTGAACACAGTTGAGGTTAACCGAGGGGAGTTTTCATCACGAACACCCTGAAAAAAGAAAATCGTATATTTCAAACATGCAGGACTAATATGAGATATAATTATGTACCCAAACATTGTGACAGTATCACTGGACTACACTTAATAGTGCTTCTGAACAGAAGTTAGGATGTTGTGGTTTTTTTTTTGCTGGTGGTCTTTTTTTTTTTTTAAATTAGTACCTTATTTCATGCTAAGTCTGATAATTTTAGGAACAAAAATTCTAATGGTGTAATGGTGTTACAAGAAAATTGAACTACCAGCACAAAATCCAGCTGACCAGTTTGGTGCTGAAAGGACGGGATTCTGCCATCCCAGGAAACCCAAAAACTGACAGCCACTTGAAGTTTTACTACTCACACAATCCTGAACCACTGTCCACAGCCCTGAATCAAAACACTGATAAGACTGCAAAGTCTCTCATTCTAGACTTACGTATAGAAAAAAAATAAGCTGTCCTAAAAAGAAGAGGGAAGCATTTAACAGATAGTCCAGAAACCAAGTGAAATATCTTACATGTATTGGCTCTAACACAACACTGAAGGGCTTGAAGAATCCTAGAATATGCCTAAGAATTAAGACTTTTAAAAAAAAAAGTCTGGAGTAAGAGTAAAGAAAGGAAAGCTCAAGGGTAAAGTAAGCAAAGTATTTATATCAAGATCTTCAGGCTTATTTTCCCTAATTACTGCATCTGAATATTTTTTCAGAATTCGTAATGCGCAGAAAAGTTATTAAAAGGTGGTTTAATTTATACTAGATATAAGATTACTTCTATGTTTTGTGCTTGCCCTGTTCTTACTCTCATTCCATATGTTCTTGTTGATGGAATTATATTCTGCCTCCTATATTTACAGTGTGTATTCCCTGTTTTTATCTCCAGCCTCCAGCAATCTACAACTCACAAGCTCCCTGAACCAGACGTGGTTATTCTGTTTATAGCATGATTTCACATAGAACAAGTGACACAGGCAATTTTTTATGTTTCACAATATCTAGTTATCTTGAAAACACTGAAGTTATATTACAACATTAAGTGATACACATGCATTTCAAGGTACTTTAGTGTGCACTGATTGCAGGTAGGCTTACCACTCCCAAAACAAGCCACGGCCCCATTTGGCCTACTTAAACTGAATTACATGAATGTAAACCCTTCTCCCACTACCATCACCAAAACAGACCCCTTAAAAAAAAATAAAAAAGCCTACATTAGTAGCACAACAATCCTTCACATCACACAAGTTACAATGCTGCTATCTGCCAGCTTTCCATGGAAGTTTAACTTAATTAAGTTTAACTAGGGAAGTGGGACACCTTACCTTGCAGACTGCCTCCGAGAGATGGAGGAGGGTTTGAGCTGGTACAGGATGGGTGGGACTGTCCCCAGCTGCACCCCTGACTACACCCTTCCTCCATATGGGAAGGAGAATCCTGGGGGAAAGCAGATTCAAGAGAGAAGGGAAAAGCAAAACATGGCTTGGAGAAAAAGGACCAGCCAGTCTGCCTCCCGGATCACAGGGAACGGACCAGATCACCTTCCACACTAGCGGATTTGATCCATGGCATTTGAAGGGACTAAAAGAGATTTTCCTCTATCAATAACCAAAGTTAGCATCAACCCTTTCAAATTTTTCACCTCATCACAACAGCCACAGGCCAGAGACAAAAAAAAAAAAAAAAAAAACAACACAAAACCTGACACTCGGTTTGCTACAACTCACACGACACGCGGGTCCGAGCGCTCAGCCTTCACCGGTTTACCTGTGACAGGGGAACGGGCTACAAACTACAGCGAAGCACCAGCCCACAGCAGATGAGACCTGCCCGAACGTTTCGATGCCTCCGAGAACCGCATTTCGTGCGGCAAGCCCTACCTGGCCGAAAGAAGAAGGGCAGCGGGCAGCTCCAGCCCCGGTGCCCGCCCCAGGCTCCTTCCCGCCTCACGAGTTTCCACTCGCTGACGAGACCGGCCTGAGCCGAGCTCAGCGCGCCGCCAGCAGCCTCTCCGCCCGACATCGCGGCCCCTACGGCTCTCCGAAGGGCCACACAGAAACAGGCTGGGATTTCTACAAACCCTCCCCCCCGGCCCGCACGGCTCTCAGCCCGGAGCGGGACGGCCGGGGGCTGCGAGCGAGCCAGGGCCGCGCCGCCGAGCTTCGCTTTCGCCCCGGGGCCGCGCGGAGCCGCCACAGCGCGGCCCGCGCCGGGCGCGAACGCGGAGGAGCCGCGGGGGAAGGGGTCGGGCGAGCCCCAGGGTCGCGGACCCCCCCCGTCCTCGGAGAGAGCGGGGAAAACGCCTCCAGCGAGCCGCCGTCGCTCACCCTCCCGCCTGAGGAGTCCCGGGAGGGGGCCTGCAGGCCGCCCTGGGCCGTACCTCCCGAGTAGTGACCTCCTCCTTCTCGGAGATCTTCACCAGCAAACGGTCATTCTCCAGCTCCAGCGCCCGCACACGGTCGATGTAGACGGCCAGGCGGTCATTGAGCTGCCGCAGCTCCTCCTTCTCCTGCAGCCGGGAGATGCGAGTCGGTGACAGCGGGGTCCCGCCGGGGGTGCCGCGGCTCGGGGTGCCTGACATGGCGCTCGATTCGCGGGCAGGCGGGCAGCGGGCTCATTCAATCCAGCCGCACCGGGGGAGGAGGGAGCGGTAAGATGGCGGACATCGCCTCCCCCGCCGCCGCGCCGCCTGGGAAATGAAGTCTCGGCGCCAAGATGGCCGCGCTGCGCCGCAGGGCGCGCCGGGAGGCGCAGTCCCGGCCGCCCTCCATTTTGTGGGCTGCGGGCGAGCGACGGGGCCGTGTGTGCTCATCACTTGGAACTGTAGTTTGTAACGTGCTTTAAAGGCAGGGTTAGGCTATCGTGACTATGAGTAAAGCACAACAAGAAAGGGAATACTCCTGAAGGCGTTGTTTTTACTGCAGACGAGGGCTCAGAGCTATGGATCAGGGCTACTCCTCAAGTGTTCATCGGTGCTTGGATCTCAGCAGCAGATCCTAGTGTGTTGTGCAGAAGGAGAACAGGCACTGTTCCTGCTTCCCGCATCTCACTGCCAGTTCCCGGGGCCCTGCAGTGATCCTGCTGAGGTGCTACGAGCTGCCAGGGATGCAGAGCAGCTGCTCCTTGCTGTGATCTGCCTCTGTTCTTTGTTAACAAAGCCCCATGCCCACCAAAAATGACTTTGTACAAACAGACCTGTACAGTCAGCTGCCTTCCATATCCTCCAAGGGAAGCATTGATTTGAAGCGATGCTGTGCTCCTAATTCTCACAATTTTACTGCATTCAGCTCTGGGGCCCCCAGCACAAGAAGGACAGGGACGTACTGGAATGAGTCCAGAGGAGGGCCTCCAAGATGATCAAGGGGCTGGAGCAGCTCTGCTATGAGGACAGGCTGAGGGAGTTGGGGTTGTTCAGCCTGGAGAAGAGAAGGCTCCGGGGAGACCTTACAGCAGCTTTCCAGTACCTAAAGGAGGCTGCAGGAAAGCTGGGGAGGGACTCCTTGTTATAGGGTGTAGTGATAGGCCAAGGAGTAATGGCTTTAAACTAAAAGCGGGTAGATTTAGATTAGGTATAAGGAAGAAATTATTTACTCAGATGGGTGGTGAGGCACTGGAACAGGTTTCCCAGAGAAGTTGTGGATGTCCCATCCGTGGAGGTGTTCAAGGCCAGGCTGGATGGGGCTTTGAGCAACCTGGTCTGGTGGGAGGTGTTCTTTGCCCATGGCAGGGGGGTTAGAATTAGATGATCTTTAAGATCTCTTCCAACCCAAACCATTCCATAATTCTATGATTTTACTGAAAGTTTTAATATTTCTCTTATAGGATCTATTTTCACATTAGATATCTAAAACTTTGTTGTATCAAAGTATCCAAACTTCCCTGTTTGGAAGTGTTTATGAATTGGCTGTAATTCCTGTCTGCATTGAAATCCTGTAGGCCAGGGACCTGCTGTTTGTTTATAATGGGAGTAGAGAGTTTCAAAATGAATACCAATTAGCTATTTCCAGGAGGGAATTTTTAGGAGTGCTGTTTTGTAGGTGTTAGAAACTTCCCCAGTTTTACTGAGAAGGTATAATGCTTCCTAGCCTCCAGTCAGGCTGTTCAAGAAGGAAGAGATCCTTTTGCCATCCCAGGGAACGCAGCCAAATTTGTAAAAAGCCACTTGGAAGTTTTCACTTCCTAAATGTTTGAAGTATTATTTTCCCCAAAACATATTTTTACTGAACATACACCAATTTCTGTCAGTTCTTACACATTAACTACTATATATTGTATTGCCATTCTCATAAGCTAGTTCCTAATGTCACAAAACTTCTGAGGCTGAAAAGCACTTACTGCAGTTTTGCCTTTTGGCTACCAGAGAAGGCTTAGAAATGGAAGATTTTCTGCCTGCGAAGAGGGAAAACCAGATGTAAAGTCAGTGGTATGTGAACAGCAAAAACAAACAAAACAGTAATTGTGTAATGTAAACAGAAAGAGAGAAAATATTGCATGCAATATGTGAAAACAAACTCATGGAAAGCAGGCTGAACAAATAAGCACAAGTGTGTTTAACATATAAGCTAGATAATTCTCATGTTAGAGGATCTGGGATCCTAAGATCAAGTATACCTCAATCTGGAAAACCTCAGTACATCAATGCTCTGTTGTTGGTGAATAGCTTTAAGTCCCTATTTCAATTACTGTATATCTTTAGCAGTTGACCCATATAAGCAGTAGGTTTTCACCTAAGTATATTTGTTTAAAAAATATGTATCCAATATGAAAGAGTTGTCTTGCCTTCCTCTCTTGAAAACAGAGCATACCCTCCTGACTGCAGATGATCCCACCTGGCCTTGGGTGTCATCTCTCCAAGGAGAGGGTTGGTTGCTTCTTCACCTCTGTCTCCTTCAGGGATTTGCACACTGAGCCTGTGAAGCCGTGGATGTCAGCAGGTTACTTGGAGGGAGTTTATGAAAGATGACAATAAGTATCTAGATCACTATGCCTGTCGTTTCTATAGGCATTTATGCAATGGTGGTATTTTACCACCACTGTTATCAGATCTTCTGTGTCAGTGAGATCTGATAATATGATATACATGATATATAATATGATTACTGAGTTGTAACTCAGTGTGAAACAGCTTTCTGACTGAACTCATAAATTGTCTTTGCCTTGAAATGGATCCAGAAAATGACAAAGAAACGACAGACTACAAATCCCAGAGTGCTGTGGCCTCTTTGCTCAGCAGGGAGGTCTGACCCACCATCTGCCCGCTCAGGGCAGGGAGCCACACCAAGGACAGCCCAGGAGGCTCTGAAGCCACCTCCTTCCTCATTGTTTTCATCTGCGTCTTTGGATTTGAAGTACAGTGCGTTTTTTGAATTTCGGCGCCACTTGAAAACTGTAAACCAACTGCTGCTGGATCGGCTCCAGACCCCAGCCTTGCAGGAGCTGCCTGTGTGAGTCTGTGTCATTTCAAACATAGCTGCCTTCCCCTGAGCGAAGCAAAGAAAAATGCTCGTGAGCCTCAAGCTGTGCACTTAGAATTAACTTTTTCTCTCCCAGCATACAGTTCCCCACACCAAGAAAATCGTGGAAGACCATCAATAAAATTTGATTATATTAGACCAGAAAAAAAAATATGTTTTTGGAATGCTGAAAGCCTCTGAATAAGCATTTTTGGGCTAGCTCATTTCTTCTTTTGTTACTTGATGTAACACCCTGTACATCTATCATATTTTGGAAATTCCTTTAAACCTTTTCCCTCGTTTGATAATCCAGATATAAGTCCCCTTTGTTCAAAAAGTTTAGCCCAAACTCCCCCGTTATTTTTTGTCAGATTTTTAAATGGTGTCTTACTAACTTGGTAAGTTTCAAGTTTGTTTGTTTTGCCTTCTAATATTACCAGTTATTTTCATAGTGCTGATACCATGTCACTGTAAAATCATTTTTTTTTACACATTTCTTGAAATATCATTTAAGAGATGTGTGGATGTGGCGCTTAGGGACATGGTTCAGTGGTGGACTTGGTAGTGTTAGCTGTATGGTTGGACTTGATGATCTTAAAGGTCTTTTCCAACCTAAAGGATTCTATGATTCTATGATTTAATATTTCTACAGCTTTTAGAAGGTGCCTTTCTTAAGCAGTAACTGGGACATTTGCAAACTTTCATCTTTGGCACTTGTCTCCCCTCCCTGTTTGCCCAATGTGTATGTTCACTTTTCATACCTCTGCTAAAGAGAAGAGAACAGTCTGAGAGTGGGATGGGGAAGAGGGGAAAAAAAAAAGGAGGAAGGGAAGTGCAAAAGCCAATAGCCAGTAGATGACTGTGTTTCACATGGAGTACTACCCATGCTTTACTCCTGGAATTGGCATCTATTCAAATACTGGTCATTTTGTATCACTGTGAGATATAGGTTAGTATTGAACCAGTGTCAATTTGTCATTCATCTCTCAATACTTAGCAATTAGTTTACCATTAAGGACCATGAGTTCAGTGGTACACAAAATAATTTAATACTAAAACTCCCTCTCTGCTTTCAGAAGGTAGAATTGATTTGCTAGACAATGGCACAATCATGTATTTTGTTGTCCCACAACAAAGGGACAATCTAAGGATGTGTCAGCCTTACCCGCCTGGGGTGGCGGAGGGCCATGGCAATCAGTGGGGCTGTGTTCCGTGGCTTTTCAGATTGCAAACTTGTTCGGAGCACATGAAGGCTGCTGTCTCACCGACTGCACCAGGTTTACTTTTCATGTAAAGCTGAGCACAGGCTGGTGCACATTTCATTCTGATATAAAGTCAGGAACTTGGAAGTGGTCTACGCTCTGTTTTGGAGCCCTATATCAAAGGTACTTGCAACACCTGACTGTTTGGGTAGGTTAAGAATAAATTCTTGGGATGTCAGAGAACATAGACAGCAGTGACAGGCTCTGCCTAGCACTGGAGTGCTTCTTCCCATTAGATAAATGAAAAAAAAAATAAAGTGGGTAATAAAGAGAGAGGAAAACCTCACATATCCTTTGATGCAAAGCACGTTGTCTGTCATTGGCCACTTTCCTGTACATTTTGATGTAAAGAGTTTTCTGATGCTGTCTTGGATTCCATAATGATTCTGACATTTTGACAAATCTGGGGACACAAGTTCTCCATTGCTGTTTCTTACCTCGACCGCTTTACTTTCTCAGCAGCTGCTGTCACATCCTCTACTTTCTCATCCTACCCTTTGTTATTCATATGTCTTTAATAGCAAGATTGTCTCTGTCTTCCCTAACTTCCCCTCATCTAACTTCCCCTCTGCCTCGTGTTCCTTATTTCACTCTGAACTGCCTACGTTTAGTTGATAGTCTCAGGTATTTTCATTAATGTTAGGAAGGGACATGGATTCAACATATAGCACAAAACGTTTTCCTAGCAGTCCACATTCAACCCAGCTCAACAGTAATTTAAAAATTGCTAGCAATGACTTGAAGTCTGGAAGAAGTATTCATACTACACCACAGATTTCTGCTCCTGAATTCCAGCTTCTACTAAATAAAATTGCTTCCAGCAGGGAGATCTTCCTTGCCTGTTTATGAGAAAGTTTGCTAAGAGACATGTAAAGAAGAGCAAAGAGGAACACGGTGCACAGTTGTGGGATTAAAGCAAACAGATAGCAGGCTGTATGTCAAACAAGGATTTTTTTCAAAACAAGACACCCTCTAATGTGTAGCAGATGTATTTATTTCTAATTTCCAGGCAAATAATGTTTGGCAGGACCCTTGGACAATAACATCCTTGTGCTACAGCATTTATCTCCTCATTGAGGCAGAATTCAACCTGTATCACGCTGGGAGATGAATTAAGCAAGCCTGGGGAAGAGAATTCAGGTCTGTGCTTCAAATTGTTCACTCCTTTGTGGCAGAAAGGCAAGTGACTTTCAATGTCAGGAGGGCCTGGGTGGTTCTTCAGATTCTAGTACTGAAACCAGATCCTAGTCTCATGTGACCAGAAAGAACTGAGCATTTTATTAAAAAAAAAGAACACCACATTTTTTCCCATCTCAACAAAAAAAGAAACAAAGGAAGAAGCTAGGGGCTCAGGGCTCCTCAATTTAAAACAATCCTACCTCATCACTTCTCCACGCAGTGATTTATCATCCCGCCTGCCGCAAAGCCACTTCCGTAACATGAGAGCAGTGGAGAGGTTTTCTTCAATAGAGCCTTTGTTGGGCAAAGGAAGCGTACCATTAGGTACTGAGTTTTCCCTTCACCGGCTCTCCATAGCTCAGAAATTCTTTCAAAGTAATAGGAAGACAGACTTCTTGGCAATAAAGTACTGTGAAAATACCACTGAAAACAAATGAGGTGGCCAGGTGGGAACAATACTACCATTTCCTTCTAGTCTGGCTGCAGGCAGCCCTGGAGCCTGCAGAGGTCAAGTCTTCATGTTCTAGCTGCTATTTGTGTAGGTGAATGACAAATTTAATCTAAACTCAAGGAAGGGGTTATTCTTATCACCTTTAATGAAATGTTATGCCAATAAGTTTGGACAGTATGAGTTTTGATTTTCACTTGCTGAGCTGAGTCTTATTCTAGTTGATAAAGGACATTTGTAGCATTCCATGGATTTCAGGTTCCCTCAAAATGAGCAAGTTCCTAATATTTTAGCCATTTAGTAGCTTGGAGAGCCTAGTGCAGGAGGGTGGGGACTGGCTCTGAAACGCAGTTCCTGTGAGTTCACAAAGCTTGCTTTATCAGCCAGAAGCAATCCCAGCTCTGCCTGCCCCTAGGATCACTTAGATCATCGCCACTCCAGCGAAGCTGGAGTAGTAGTGCTCACACCCCCACGCTGATATTATATAAAGCCCTGGCACCGATCTCAAATGCTAGTGAAAACAAACCCAGTGTTTTTTTCAAAACAACCATTTGGCGCCTTATTTTCAAATCCTCAGACCAACTGCTGCTGGCTCTGTGCCCATCACCATAGAGCTACTGACATATTTTCCTCCAGCAGCTGTAATAACCCGCTACGTACCTCACGTCTGGCCAGGCAGGCTCAGCCTCTGTTGTGGTCTTGCTGGGGATAAGCAAAGGTTTTATTCTGTTCAACAAACAGCCCAAACCCCGCAGCGGTAGGAACTCAGTTTCTAGCAAATCAGGGTGAAAGTGGAAGCCCTTGGTTTCCTTTTGAAAGATAATTAGCCCGTCATGCACAGTAACATGAGAAATGCCGTGTACATGTGGGATTCTTTGAGACAGCCTCTGTCAAAGGTACAGTTTACAGAGTAAACACATGTGAGGGGGGAGAAGACAACATCTGTGGAGATAAAGAGGCGTGTGCTTAGGATCAATCTCTGATGTGTATATGGTATGATTAATACAGGAGATGGGAAGAATGCGTTCTGCAATTCCAAAGTGCACTCTGCCCCAAGACCTCAGTGTGCTTTACAAAGGATAATACATCAAGCACTATAATGGTCTTGCAACAAAATTCACGTGACTGTGAAATTTACACAGTTAATATTTGTGAAACCACTACAGTGCGGTGACAGAGTGGCCATATTGTCCATTAGAAGGATGGGAGACATCAAGCAGTGGGAACTGGAGGCACGAATGTCACTGCTCAGTGGGCGATATGCCCAGGAGCAAGCAATTTCACAGCTGGGCCTGCTCGGATTGAATCCTTGAGCTCCCTCAAGTGCAAAAGATTATAACGCTGCGGAATCCAGAGAAACAACCTGTAAGCTTGAAGTACTGAGCTTCCCAGTCTGCCTAGAGATAATAAATGAGATTTATTATCTAGCTAGTTGACAGTTCTTCCCAAGAGAACAGACCAGTTCTCCCTCAGAACCCAGCGTCCAGCACCCCTTTGGTGGTGGTCTGCAAGAGTGGCCTACCTGTAAGCACCCATCAGACATGTGAGAGCTGGACTCTGCCTGCCCAGCTTAAAACAGTGAGGTTAGGCTGATGTATGCTGGATAATAACGAAGCAGCTGATAACCTTCATTATGCAAGTGTTGCTGGCTTTGCATTTTTGTAGCATTTGTAGTGGGATGCCAAGGAGTGCTCAGAAACGGTGCAAACTGCTAACCGGCTGCAGGTGCTGAGGGACACAGGGTTTGGTGTCAGACTATGTCAGGTGAGGCCATTGACAGCTAATACCTACAATTTAACTTCAAAAGCAGTAAAGAGTTAAGTCTGTAACCCCGCCGTTGCCTCCTCCAGTGCACAGCTGGCATCGCGTAGATGAACTGCTACTTGTAGGAGCCTGGCTGCCTGCCCGCAAGTCGGCGTGTGGACGGCTCCGTTAGCATCCTCATTCACACACCTGGACCGTGCTGGTCTGAACAGGACTGCAGGGGCAAGGGCTCCGATCTGTACAAGCCTGCAAATCATTTGTGTGCTGCAGAGTACAAATCCCTACCTACTCTACCCCTCCCACTAAGCAAATACATTTTGCGTGAAATGTCACCCAGTGGTTCTGGTTCAGCAGCCACCCCACCCAGTTTCCCAGTGGCCGGGGCTGGGTCTGCAGGACTGGCCTGAGGCCAGAGGGGAGAACACCTCCACCCTGCATCTGGCAAGGAGCTGGGACGTCTTCCAGGGTAGCAACCGGGCGCCTGGAGAGGCACCTCAGCGAGCCTCAGGATATCTTTGGCTGAATGACCAGAAAGCAGGACTCCCACAAGGAGAAAATCTTATGTGAAAGGTCTACATTACATGGGCCACTTAGGGGCACTGTGGCTGTTTACCTATTTGCCTTTTCTGTCTTTGCACAGATCTCTTGAATTCAGTTTACCTTTTTTCATTCCAAGTTTTCTCCACCCTGCACATTTCTCCTTTGATGTTGACAACTAGCAGCACCCTGGCCATACCAACCAACTCATGACCAACTTTCCTGTTCATTCTTGTAAAAATGCCTTCTTATGTAAAATCAATAGCGACATTTGCTTTCCACAGGGCTCTCCCGTTGGTGTGTGAACAAGGAAGGATCAACACCTCCTTGGGAGGTGGATACCCCCATTACTCTACTTCCGTCTACTCCGGACACAATCTTGCAGAGTTGTTCTTGCAATCCTTGGCCTTTCAGGTGGGTCTTTTCCTGTAAAAACTCACTTTGTGAAGGACCTTCTCTTTGCAGCCCCCATTTTACCCAACCCTTGCATCATTCTTGCTGCTCTCCTGTCTTTTTTTGACCTGAGGACAGGTGGGAAGCTCTATTGCACAGTCACTGTAGCCTCTGAGGCAGAAGAGCATCTCTCCCCTCCCTTCTCCTTGTTGTCTCACTTCTACAGCTAGCATTTAGTGCTGCTTCCCTGCTTTTCATCCATCTTTTCCTCACTCTGTCATTCCTGCCTCCATGACCGGTGGCTGCTTCCTGCCCAGCAGGTGGTCACAAGTATGTCCTGGCCTCTTCAGACGTCCCCAGCCAGCAGCAATGAAGTGTGGGCAGGTCATCCATTCATGCAAGCGAGAAATAGGAAAAGTTAAGAGTTTATAGCTGCCTGGTGGTGTACGGCGCAAGCAGACAGCACAGCTTTCTGCAGGCTCACCTGCAGCTGATCCTCTGGGGCAGTGTCACTGGAGACATGAAGGGCTGAGCTGGGGAGCCCTTCTTGTCTCCACCAGGGCTTGCTGGTCTCAGGGTGGGTGGGAGACTTGCTTAGTGGGAGCAGGTGCAAGCAGGCAGTGACCAACCACAGATAATACCATTTCAGACAAATGCTGCGGGAGAGCCCATGCCAGAGGGATGAGGGACCCCTTCACACAGACGCCGCGCGGCCTGGGACATGTTCTTCCCCAGCAGTACCTGCACATATCCACCTGTCCAGAGCACAGCAGCTTGTAATAATGGTCCTGTTCCTGTTCCAGGCTGCCATGCCTAGGTAAAGGAAAATAAGAAACAGCTCTGAACTTCCATTTCAACCTTGGTGTCCTCACAGGCCCCACTGAGACATCGTAGCCCTCAAACCAGGGCTTCTGCCTGCGCCTCCTCCCTCCAGGAAGCTTCTCGTGGCTGGGACAGCCCAAGCCCATCTGGCACAAACTGGCCATTGAGCTGAGATAATTTGGCATCCTGGAGCTGCCCAAAGGGGCAATGCACCCTTGCTGTCCTGGGCACACCGTCCTGTCTTCTCCCTTGTGCCTGCAGTGATACGCAACAAGTCCTGCAAGGAACTGGGGTGGGGGCTCATCCCCATGGAAGCCATTTGTATTTATATGGCATTCAGCCATTACAAAATGTTGGACATCTTGTAAAAATGAACAATAACGCAAATGGTGGTTGCATTCTGGCCAAAATGACAAATTCTAAGGGAAATCTGCAGGGCTGGAAATGGAGGTCAGCAAATAGGAAGGTAAGTCACTGCTGAAAGGTGTGCTGGAGAAGGGAGAAGCAGTATGTGATACACCGGTACAGCAGCTGCAAGGGAAACTGAAGTCCTCCTCTATGCAGTACCCTGATAAAAAAAGGAGATTTGCTTCTCCAAGCAATATTATTTTACCCAAGCATAGCCTTTATACTTGGAAGTGATGAGCAACTTGGAAGGAAGACCAAAGCTCAGGCATATGCAGTTGCAGAAGTGGATCAAAAATTAAGACATTCCCTTGCATGGCAGCAGAGTTTAAGTACAGTAGCCCAGACTGTACAAACCAACCTTTGCAGCCCTGGAAGGGTTAAATTATTTCCTTCAGTAGAAGCAGCCCTCCTGAAATGGCAGCTGCAGACAGTTCCTCTGCTCAGACAGAGGAGGCATTGGACTGGCCGGGTGGATGACAGCCATCGTTCAGCAGCAGCCCCAAGGAACAGGCAGGGGTTGTTGTCCAGTTTTTCCTGGAGCAGGTGGGCTCGGGAACAGATGCTGCTCTGGGACAGCTTGGGTGATGGCTTTAGCACTGTGCCTGTGCTATAAAAGGCTACAAAAGGAGCCTGTGCACGAAGCATAACACTAGAAACACACGTAGCCTTCGCTGTTCGGTGCTGTGAACAGAGGGGAACTGTCATCTGCCTTTCCCCTCTCAAGAGTGCTGTTTTCATGGCTTCTCTGTGTGTGTCTGTATGTCCACGCACTTGCACTGCTTCAGAGGGCAGACCTTGGTTCAAGTGGAGCAGCTGGTGCCCTTGTTTATGGGGTCACATAGGAGAAGGATTTCGCTTACTGTTTTCTCTCCTGTTTTGTTTTTTGGTTTGCTTTTTTTTAATTTTATTTTCTGGACAAAGGCTGCTGGTTTCTGATTTTGCTATGGGAAGTCTTGCAAGATACCAGATATTTCTGGGGGATATTTTCTCAACCCTGGTTTACTTACTAAGACCAGAGTTTTCTTTAAATTCAGGTCAAACAGCTTCAGCTGCAAGAATCAAAGACCAATGTAAAAATTGCCCTACAATGTGCAAAGCAGTCTTTTGTATAAAATGTGCTTAAACTTAACTAATAAACCACCATCAAAGAAAGTGTTTTGAGTCTCTAACTGCCTCAAAGCAGGGCAAAACTTTGTGAGGAGATGGCGAACAACACGGTAACTGTCCAGCAGACGCCAGCCAGAGGTCAGCCTGGCTGGGCTGAGACTGATGCAGCACGTTCCTGTGCGCTGAGGCTTGCGTAGCAAATACTGCGTAGGAGATAGACAAAGCTGACAAAGACAGTGGAGACAAAGACAGTGGAGTCATGCTCGCACAGGAAGGCTGTTTTTATTAAAAGATAGAGTGGTGGGGAATCCTCAGCTTGCTTGGGCGAGGAAGGGCCGCTTTGATTTGGCTCTGATCACTCCCTGGACAGCCCCAATGCACATCAAGGATCCTCTCCACCTTCAGCATCTCACCAAGAGAAGCTGTGGGGACCCATTCCCTAGCTCTCTCCTGTCCCCTCAAAAGAGCTCAGTGGAGCAATGGTGGCAACTACGACAAAGTGCCCAAGCTGTGCCAGCATTGCACTGCGTGCCTGTGAGAGGGGCACGCTCAGAATCTCAAGTTTCTGTGTCTGACAGCCACAGTCACTTTTTAGATGGCAGAGAGATGTTATCACTGCCTCTGTCCCCACATCCTCTTTTCAGAGCCCTGTTCTAGCTGTTCCTGTTCTTGGTGCGTTCTTGGTGCATGGGGGTATTTCCATCCCTAGCTGTGATGATCTCAGTTGCAGAAATACTGCATGTGATGATGGTTACGTTTGTGAGTAATTGTTTCCTGGAAGACAGTGCAGCTCCATCACTTGGGGAAACACCCTGTATGAACATACGAAGCTGAGCTGATAAAATGTATTAGCACGTGAGAGCAGCCCTCAGTGCAGATCCAAACAGCCCAGATCCTTGCAGAAGTGAGTGGGGTCCTCAGGGGTTTTAGGTCTGGAAGGGACAACCAGGAGAGCACTGGGAAGCAGCACTTCCCAACGAGATCGGTGCACCGAGAGCAACAAGTCTCAGCTCAAATGGGAGGCCTCTGGCTGCCTGTGGGAATGGTGCTGAAGTATTTTCACACTGGTTGCTGTGCATATTTTTGTTTATTAACCTAAGAGCGTAGCCTTTAAATTTAAAATGTCCTGGATTTAGGCATGAGGCTGAGCCTCCTTCATGATCAAGTCTCCTTCTTGCCTTCCTGATGCCCAGCTCTACCAGTCTCCCAGGGTCTGCTGTCTCACAGGGTGACCCATACTGCTTTCTACAAGACATCCAGCAGAAAAGTATGGCTGGATACAGGCAAATGCAAACGCCTACAACATGCAAGGCTTTGGTCAAGGACAGGTAAGACAGGAAGGTGGACCATGGCTAGACAGCAACAGGCTACAGCTTCCTGACTGCTCTCACTTTTGCGGAGGCAATTAGGTAGATGCGTGGAACTACTTTTTGAAGACTGGTGCAATGTTGTTCTTTCTCAGTGATCATCTGTTCTTTCTCAGTGATCGGAGCTTAGCAGAAAAAAGAGGGTTTATAATCTTTGGAAAAAAGGGCGGGCCACTGAGGAGGACTACAAGGATGTAGCGAGGCTGTGCAGGGAGAAAATTAGAAAGGCCAAAGCTCATCTGGAGCTCAACCTGGCTACTGCCGTTAAAGACAACAAAAAATCCTTTTACAAATACATCAACGCGAAACGGAGGACTAGGGAGAATCTCCATCCTTTACTGGATGCGAGGGGAAACCTAGTTACTAAGGATGAGGAAAAGGCTGAGGTGCTTAATGCCGCCTTTGCCTCAGTCTTTAGCGGCAATACCGGTTGTTCTCCGGACACCCAGTGCCCTGAGCTGGTGGAAGGGGATGGGGAGCTGGATGTGGCCTTCGCTATCCATGAGGAAATGGTTGGCGACCTGCTACGGAGCTTGGATGTGCGCAAGTCGATGGGGCCGGATGGGATCCACCCGAGGGTACTGAGAGAACTGGCGGAGGAGCTGGCCGAGCCGCTTTCCATCATTTATCGGCAGTCCTGGCTATCGGGGGAGGTCCCGGTTGACTGGCGGCTAGCCAATGTGACGCCTATCTATAAGAAGGGCCGCAGGGCAGACCCGGGGAACTATAGGCCTGTCAGTTTGACCTCAGTGCCGGGGAAGCTCATGGAGCAGATTATCTTGAGGGTCATCACGCAGCACTTGCAGGGCAAGCAGGCGATCAGGCCCAGTCAGCATGGGTTTATGAAAGGCAGGTCCTGCTTGACGAACCTGATCTCCTTCTATGACCAAGTGACGCGCTTGGTGGATGAGGGAAAGGCTGTGGACGTGGTCTACCTTGACCTCAGTAAGGCTTTTGACACCGTTCCCCACAACATTCTCCTCAAGAAACTGGCTGCTCGGGGCTTGGACTGGCGTACGCTTCGCTGGGTTAGAAACTGGCTGGATGGCCGGGCCCAGAGAGTTGTGGTGAATGGAGTCAAATCTGGCTGGAGGCCGGTCACTAGTGGAGTCCCCCAGGGCTCGGTACTGGGGCCGGTCCTCTTTAATATCTTTATTGATGATCTGGATGAGGGCGTCCAGTGCACCCTCAGTAAGTTTGCAGATGACACCAAGCTAAGTGCGTGTGTCGATCTGCTCGAGGGCAGGAAGGCTCTGCAGGAGGATCTGCATAGGCTGGAGCGATGGGCTGAGGTCAACTGCATGAAGTTCAACAAGGCCAAGTGCCGGGTCCTGCACCTGGGCTGCAACAACCCCAAGCAGAGCTACAGGCTGGGAGATGAGTGGCTGGAAAGCTGCCTGGCCGAGAAGGACCTGGGAGTATTGGTGGATAGTCGGCTGAATATGAGCCAGCAGTGTGCCCAGGTGGCCAAGAAGGCCAACGGCATCCTGGCCTGTATAAGAAGCAGTGTGGCCAGCAGGTCGAGGGAAGTGATTGTGCCCCTGTACTCGGCTCTGGTGAGGCCGCACCTCGAGTACTGTGTTCAGTTTTGGGCCCCTCGCTACAGGAAGGACATGGACGTGCTCGAGCGAGTCCAGAGAAGGGCGACCAAGCTGGTGAGGGGTCTGGAGAACAAGTCTTACGAGGAGCGGCTGAGGGAGCTGGGCTTGTTCAGCCTGGAGAAGAGGAGGCTCAGGGGCGACCTTATCGCTCTCTACAGTTACCTGAAAGGAGGCTGTAGAGAGGTGGGGGTTGGTCTATTCTCCCACGTGCCTGGTGACAGGACGAGGGGGAATGGGCTAAAGTTGCGACAGGGGAGTTTTAGGTTGGATGTTAGGAAGTACTTCTTTACCGAAAGGGTTATTAAGCATTGGAACGGGCTGCCCAGGGAGGTGGTGGAGTCACCATCCCTGGAGGTCTTTAAAAGACGTTTAGATGTAGAGCTTGGGGATATGGTTTAGTGGAGTACTTAGTGTTAGGTCGGAGGTTGGACTCGATGATCTTGAGGTCTCTTCCAACCTAGAAATATCTGTGAATCTGTGAATCTGTGAATCATCAGTGATTTACATGAGCTTTCAAAGATTAGACAGCAGTCTTGCATTGGTGTCTTTGCACCACTGGCTGCATCTCATTTGGTCCTGCAGAGATGTAGGTATTTTCTCAAGAAATCTCTGTCTATAGGCTCAAAAGTCTGGGAGAACCTGTTGGTGAAGACCAAGGGAAAAAAGGCACTGATTCAACCTTGGCCACATTAACCCTGTTTGGTGGTGAAAGCACATTTTCCTTGCTTGTTCTCCGAAATGCCTGAGTCATGTAAAATATGCCTTGAAGAGCAAGACAGACAGTCATTGTGTAAAAGTAAAGGAATTAGTCATCCTAAAGGGAGATTCAGAAGAATCTGACTTGAAAAGACCCACAAACTTCCCTGCAGCCAACTATTTTACAACTTGGATTTTAAATACCTGTGTTTTTATATTCCTGCTGAATCATTGACTCTGGGGACCAGTTTGGGTTCATCCCCACCTGGGAACGTCTATGAGCCCTTTGTGCCTGACATGGCTGACCTCTTCAGCTTTGGGCAAAAGAATTAGTTACTCATCTGGGAACAACCTCCATCCTTCCTGTACTTGGGCCAGCCAAAACCCCCACGCTCCCCTGATGGAGACTTTGCTCATAACAGCTCTGAGAAAGTAATAAGGGAAAAGAGCACGGAGACTTAATGCGGAATTAATTAAAGGGGGAAATTCTGCTGAGATGCAAACCACTTGCAAATGCTGGAAATGTGGGAGAAGCCATTTACCTCTGATGGAATGTGGCAGAGGCTTTTGGGAACTGAAAGACTGGATTTTCAAGTAGGTGATAAGGGACTTGTAAAAGCCATAACAGGAGGCAAAGGGTATAAAAGGACGGGGGAAAGGTGTTTTTTTCTTGGGATTTTTAGTGAAGAATAGGAAGGCAGAATGAGGAGAAACCCAAGGAGAGTTTGGTAGCAGTACGTCTATGTGTCTGCACATTGAGTGGGAAAGAAGAAAGCATCGTGAGTGGAATATTCCAATAGCCAGGTGAGTGCAGGAAAACACCCATCCTGCAGCACATCCTGGTTCAATCGTGCTTACAGAACCAGGCAGCAGAAGACAGTGGCCTCTTCCTCCTTCAGGCAAGTGCTTGTTTCAGAGCCACCATGCTGGCTGGTGGCCACAGGGATCAAGTGGGTGGATGTTCTCCTTCTGCACAGCCAGAGCTGATGTAGGTAGCCACCAAAATAGCCCCAGGCGGGGGACACGGCATCTTGTCCAGCTTGGGGCGTGCAACGTTGCCTGAAGGAAAACAAGGGCTTGTGGATGGATGGAGCTTTATTTGCCTTGTGTGATAGTTCTCTTTAGTAAAGATTATACCAAATCTGGGCTGATTTTAGAGGTGCATGTAACAAATTTGGGATTCCGAATGTTGCTTTCATGACTTTCAGAAACGTTAGAATGAAGCAGAGTCGGGTTTTCTTTTGTATGTGTAGGACAGTCACCGCCCTGCTGCACAGGTCTGTCAATATTCTGCCCTCCTGTGGAGAGAAAAGTTACAGCTGGACCTGTTCCAGGACGTGAGGGATAAATACTCCTCAGCTCTTGAATTTGTGCCATGAGCTGGGTGACAGGGAATCCAAACAGGATTCACGTGTTGGTTGGAACTACCCTGGTACAGCAGGAATGAGTCTCGCATCCAGACTGGTTCTATACTGTGTCTAATGGTGATATGTAATAACTTCTAAATTATATCCTATAATTTGCTTTAAAGTGAAATGTTTTCAATTTTGTATTTTCAATTCAATATTTTCAGCTTAAAAAAAATTAATTGCATTTGAAAGTAGAAAACTGGTCTTTGGGTTGAACAATGTGTTCCTCTCCATTCTTTCTCAGAGGTAAGGTTTTGTTCAGGCAGGAAAATCTAAGCCCTTTCATTTCAAAAAATTCTGTTTAAGCTGTTTCATTTGATCTGTCTATCAAACTTAAAAATATATTCGTAAAACTATCAGTGTGAAATCAAATAACCTGCTTCAGTAGCTTGGTTTGCCCCTGAGAATTTAGCAGAAACCTCCTCTTGAGCCCTTTTACTGCTAGAGTCTGAAAAGTCTGGAAGTGTGCACAAACTCTCACATCCTGTTGAACTTTAAAGCTGCCCGTTAGCAAGGCCTGACGCCAAGGAGCTTTGGGCTTGCAAGTGGCGGAGCTGGAGTTGAGGAAGTAGCAAGAGGAAAAGGCAAAAACCTTCCCCAGCAGCTCCTGGAAAAGCAGCTGCTCTTCCCTGAAGCCTCAAGCGCTGCCGCATTTCAAACATGAGCTAGACAGAAACTAAAGGAGCTCTGGCACAGAGAAAGGCGCAAATGCTGTTCCCAATTAAAAACCACTCGCACCCAGGGCAGCCGCTCTCCTGTGACCGTCTGCGGTCCCCTCCTCTGGCAGTGTGCTGGCCCGCCGCCTCTCTGGTCCTGAGGCGAGATAGAGCGCCCCCCGCCTCTATGGTCCTGGAGGGAGATAGAGCGGCCGCCGGGCGGTGTGAGGGGCGGGCTGCCGGAAGTGCCGCCCCAGAGCCTCTTCCGCGCCCTTTCCTTCCGGTGCGGCGCCATCGGCGGAGCGGCAGGTGAGGGCCGGGCCGGGATCCGCGTCCATCCGCGTCCATCCGCGGCGGGTCGGGGCTCAGCGCTGACCGCTCTCTCCCCGCAGACATGGCGATCCGCTACCCGATGGCCGTGGGCCTCAACAAGGGCTACAAAGTGACGAAGAACGTGACCAAGCCGCGCCAGTGCCGCCGCCGCGGGGTGAGTACGGGCCGGGGGGGAGGTCCGGGCACGGCCCCTGAGGTACCGGGGCGGCGGTGGGGGGCTGCTGGCAGCGGAGCTCGGCGCAGGAATTGGTCTCGCGGCCCCGGTGCCGGGCGCGGAGCTGCAGCGGCCCCGGTCACCGGAGGGTCTGTGGGAAAGGGGGGTCGGGGGGGTCGGGAGAGATCCGCGCGGGCAGGGGGCGTCGGGTCCGGCAGGTACCGAGGATGGGGAGGTGGGGGTGGAGTGGGAGAGGTACGGGAGAGTTAGCGGGGGAGCAGTGTGTAGTGGGAGAATAAGGTAGGTGGACAGTAACGTGGAAGAATACGGTAGGGGGATGTAAGCATAGCTTAAGTTGAATTAGTAGCAAAATAGAAAATGGGCTGGATGACTTCTGAACGCTTTTCTAGTCTGCTTGTTTTGGTAACAGCAGCAGGTCAGCAGTCTCCACGTTGCTGACAGCTAATGACAGATACTGGGATTTATGAAGTAATGGTCAGTGCGCATGTGATAGAAATTCAGTTTGCATTTTTTATCACACTTGGATTAAATGGAGTGTTTAGACGTGGTGTTTGAAATGTGTATCACTGCATACCCTGAATTCCTTCTGGCCCCGTCTTTTCTAAAAATGTTAGTGCATGCAGATATGCGCAATAAGAGGTGCTGTGGCTAAAATGAACAGACTAGTGCGTCTCTCTGAGAGCACCGTGCTGCTTACAGCCTACAAGGGGTCTTCTGAGATGTGCTGATGGCATAATGGGTTTGGGGCCTTAGCCTAGTGTTTGCCACAGCCCTTTGCAGTCCAGCCCTTCAGTTCAGGAAGACAAGTTCCATCCACCCATACTACTACATACTTTGTTTTGAATTCCTTAATTGCATTTTGGTACTTAAGTAGTAATGCACAAACAGCTTGGCTACATTCTTTGCGAAGTTGCTTGTGTGGTGTTGGGTTTGTTTCTGTATGCGAAACATTGCTGAAGAGTACACTCAAACTCCTCAGTTTGCTGAGGAAAATATTTTCCTGAAAGCTCCGATGTGTGAATCTGATTGTTGTCCCAGGCTGACTGAGTGCAGGTGACTGAGGTAGAGCTGGAAGCTGCTTGGTGTAGATCACTCAGGTCTTCCAGCAGGGTGTATTCCTGTTCTCTGGGAGGTGTTTTGGGATAGCAAAGCCTGCTTCCTATCCAGCTGTGTTAGAAGTGCAGGCAAGCAGCCAGGCTAGTTCAGAACCTTGCAGGATATGTGAAAGGGATGCGGTGATCCTGGCTCTTGACAAGGAAGGCTTTTGCATGCCACTGAATAGAGCTTTAAAACAAATGTTTGCTTATAGTAACTGTTCTGATGGAAATATTGATGCTGGCTCTGTTAGTGCTTGTGTTCGTTGCGACTTACATTATTTCCCCTTCCTGCAGCGCCTGACCAAACACACCAAGTTTGTGCGAGACATGATCAGGGAAGTCTGTGGCTTTGCACCCTATGAGAGACGTGCTATGGAACTGCTGAAAGTTTCCAAAGATAAACGTGCTCTGAAGTTCATAAAGAAACGGGTAGGTCGATCTGATGCCATAATGAGGATGTCAGAAACTTTTTTGGTTAACTTTGTTTTCTGCCTTTCCTGCCCCTACGGAAACTTTGCTTTTTATTTTTTTTCAGTTGTTAGCGTAGTTACCAGCCAAGGGACAGTGGGAGAGGGGGAGGCAGACTTGAAGATACTTTGCTGACAAGGCCCCAAGCTACAGCAATACAGATTTTTCTTCGCTGTTTTTGTATTACTTGCAAATCTGGTGCTGAGAGCAGGAGAGCAGTATTGATGGAGGCTGGGTACCATTAACGGGGTGACTTGAGAGTTTGTTGAAGGTAGCTCCGATAGCTGAGAGCATCATCTGTCTTGCCCCCCAAAAAATCTAGAGTAGAAATACTACTGAGATATGATGTTAAGTAGTTCCTGGCTCGCCAGTTGAGGTTGATGGGGTTGAAGTCTGACAAGGTTATTTTCTCTGCTCTTTGCTGGGATGAATGCTGACTGTACTGCTCTCTTCTCTGCAGGTTGGCACTCACATTCGGGCCAAGCGAAAGCGGGAGGAACTCAGTAACGTCCTGGCAGCCATGAGGAAAGCTGCTGCGAAGAAGGATTGAGTTGTACAGTCTGTAACTCAATAAAGTCCTTCCTCCCAAAAGTGGTGTAGCAGTTGTTAATGGCCTGTCTGCTTCAGGCTGTAGGGACTGGGGTAGGTCCTGGGGATGCTGAATGCCTAAGATACAGTAAGCTGGAAAAAATGCTGTTTTATTTCAGCTGCAGATGGTGATGCCGTTATTCCCTTATTCTTCCACCCTCTCCTGCAACATGCATCTTCTACCTTCCTTAATGCGGATGAACTCCTTTTAAAAACCCTTTTGTGCCCGTTGCATTAGCAGGGCAGTTCATCGTCATTCTCAAAACAGGCACTAGGGGAAAGGGAAATGCAGGAAAAACATCCAGAGCACAGAAAAAGCCCTGCAGGGACCGCAGGCACTTTATTCCATGTTCTTTTCTGTATGTGCAGAGGCACAGCTTCTGTTCCTCCAGAGTAGCCTGGCTCACAGCTGCTTTCTCTTTCTGTCTACTGAGAAAAGGCCTGTCATTTCAAAGAGCCTCTCATAATATGAAGAGCCAGAGGATTTAGTTTTTGGCACTGGTGCAGAAGGCATGCAGCTCTCAGTGCCATATCCTGCCCTGTACCTGATTATAACTGACCCATTCCTCCTTTCTGTGAACTCTTAAAGTCTACCTCTTGACTCCCTGTGGTTGCAGAAGTCCCCAGTACAGCATCAAGGAGGAGTTGCATTCCACATAATTCCTGTCCTAGATTTGATGGCAGCTGGACAGAGGATGTCAACAGGTAAGGGCGTCGTGATGTTCTCCCTGGAACTCCAGGCTGTGCTGCATCCTTGAGTCAAGGCAGGTTCCTGAACGTCTGTAACCATCCTGTACCATTTCCACATGCTTCAGGCAGCTGGGACCAGCCTCAGCACAGGTTAGGGAGCGTGTAGTGATCTGTCCCACCTGCTGTAAGGAAAGAGATGCTTCCCTCACACCTTTGAGCATCCCACCTTTTAGGTATGTGGGCCTGGCTGTTCCACTGAACCACAAGTAAATCAACGAAAGGAAAATGAGGAGAGGAAATGACTGCCAGTGGTGGTGAAGTCTGCCTGTCTTGACAATCTCACTCCTCAGTGATCATGGCAGAGAGAGACTGATTCATGACCTGCCCTTTTGGGGATGTAGACAGAAGTTGCTGCAAAATATGGTACCTGTTTTCTGGTAAAGCACAGCACTCCCAGATCTGGAGTTAGTGCAAGAAATACATGTAAAAAAAATGTAAAGACGGTGATAATAGCGAGCTATGTTTTACCACTTCAGGTGGTTGTCAGGTCCTATGAAACAGCAGGCTTGGATCTGTCTGTCATTTGTACCCTGCAGGCTGGCCAGGAAGTTCAACTGTTCTGGGACATCCTTAGCTCAAACCTTCCTTGTCCAGGCTTGTGCTGCCTCAAGCTTGGAGTTGTCCCTGACACTGTCCTGTTGATATATTCTGGAGGAGAAATACTTCTGGTCCCACTGAACTGAACTTCCCTGGGATACAGATGGTCTCTGCAACAGCCCAGTCTGTGAAGGCTGCAGTGCCAGGGAGATCCCTTCTCAGCCTCTCCTACCAATAAATACAGAGGCAGAAGGCAACGGGCAAGAATTGCTGCTGAACATACTAACAACTTTGCACTCCTCCCCCTTGATACTTCAATGCGTTCCTTGTGCAGTTTCTATGGTGCTTGCATTTCTCCCTTTGCATCCTCCGCTCACACGCTAATTTCAGCACGTTTTCAAATCATTAAAGAACTAGAATCAGTAAGAGTTGCCTGAATTTCAGCAGGATAATTCCTTATTCTCCACTGAGGACGACCTAGCTGAGAGACAGGACAGCTGCTGTTCTTCCAGCAGAAGGAAATACATTTCAAATGCTTCATGGAACTACTCTTCAGCTATTTAATGAATCCTATTTAAGTTCAGTTTTTCTAGTGTTTGCCATTAGATGAAGTACTCAAGTTCTCTAGACCAAGCCTGTGTTTATTGATGTACAACTACTATTGACGTACAAATAGTCACATTAACACCTTTAATTCCTTTTTTTTCTTTTCCTCAGTGAACATACTACAACTGCTATAGTGACAAAGACAGCCTATAATGGTGTGCAGTACTGACTACTGACACTGAGCGGGTCTTTCTTTTGTCCCAGTTTGCCCTCTTTCAGCTTGGGACTGTTACTGATGGTATGTGACTTATTCTGTAATAGAAGAACCATTTTCCTCTGCAGCTGGATTTGCTAGATCTACTCCAGTGTCCTAGGAGAATTTCAGTTTTCCCTCTAGCTTAGTGTGGGCTTTTAAGCCAAGACAGGGAGAGTACTCAACCACCAGTACATGAGGACCACTTTATGTGTTTTAGTTAAATACTGCCTTAAGCAGATACTTGGATTTACAGTGAAATAACTGAAAACATTAGTCTCTTTCATACTTAAAGGAAAACTAGCTCCACTGCTGCTGGCTGATAAGATGCACATTCTCTAGGTAAAATTTCACAGCTTTATTTTTTCTTGGAAATACTTAAGTTGAATCATAATTCAATATGAAAGAGTGAGAAATACTTTATTCTACCAAAGCTCTAATTCATTTCAGCAGCTGCGCAGCAGCAATAGCTCCATGTCCCACTTTAGGACTGCCCCATTTCTGAGCTGAGGCAGAGCATTAAGGTACAAACCACCTTTCAGACATCGGGTTGTTGAACATCATCCTCCAGCTGAATCCAGTTTTGAAAATGCTATATCGAATACCTCATTGTAGTGCTCAACAAAATGCACTTCTAGTCCTTCTGTAATGAATCCAGCAAGGTCGTAATAATCCTTTTTATTCTCTGATGGCAAAATGATGCAGGTAACGCCTGCTCTCTTCGCCTATGGGGAAAAAAAAAATTATGCAGTCTGCGTGTTTAGTCCTAGAAATCCATCAATCTACTAAAACCAGATTCTCTCCCATTTCAGAAAGCAAGAACAAGCACAGTTATTAAGGAACATGATCTGGCTTTACTTTCTTCTTCAGAGAGCAGCAAGGACATTACTTACAGAAGCTGTCGCTAGGACAGATCATATTTCAAGAGCTCAAGCCCCCAAAACACTTCCCAGTAGCTGCATGGGCAGATGAAGTGGGAGGCATTTTAGTAGGACTATGAGAGCACACCAGGGGAGTGTTACGCTAATTCATAGTGTTTTACTGAGTTTTAGAAGCCTGCTCCAACTTCTCTGAGGATAAACCTTAAATTCAAATGAAGTTTATCAGACCAACCCACCACATAATGACCCATAGCACTGTTCTTCAGGGCCTTTCAATACAGACACATGCATCAGAAACAGCACGTTAAGTGGAACCCACTCTATGGGTGATCTTGCATTTATCTCTGGGGGCCCTTCACACTCCTGCAAGCACAGCTAGTCATCAGACCTGCAGACATCCCTATTATGTGTTATTCCTTCTGTAATGACTATCATAAAGCAAAATACTCCTGAGATGAATCCATGATGCATGGAGACAGCGCTCTTACCGCAATAGTCTTCTCCTTGATTCCACCAACAGGAAGAATTTTTCCAGTTAATGACACCTCTCCAGTCATGGCCACATTCTGCCTCACTGGGCAATTCATGGCCAGTGATAGCAAAGCTGTTACTATAGTACACCCTGCACTTGGTCCATCCTTTGGTGTTGCTCCCTGTTTAAAAAAAAACAAAACACAATAAGCACAAAAAACCTTGTCTTTACCTCATTCAAAGAGTAGCAAAACCAAACAAAACCTTTGGTGCCATCGTAAAAGCAGCAATAGCAATTTCAGGTTGGTGAAAATTCACTACACAAAGCTTTTTGTGAAGTTGTCACCGATGGAATTCTTGAATCGGCCCATCTAGTAATAACTAGTAACTTATCATTCCTCATCTTATTCATACGGAATAAACCAAATGAGTCTGAAATTTGGTTTCTGGACTGATGCCACCATGATACTCATCAGGCTCAGGACTTGAGCAAGTTGCAATTAGCATCCTGAGCAAAAATGAGCGTGAATGCATTAAAGCTTTTTGTTGAACTAAGCCAACCATGGATGCAAGTAACAGAGGTCAGTATCACAAGGGAAGAGAGCATCAAGACTCACAAAATAATGGAGAACAATACTAAAAATCATTCAAGGCAGAAAATACTGTTCGGTTTACAAGCCCCCCAAAAAACAGGCCTAAACTAGTGACAGCTTGGATTTATCTGAGATCAAACAGATCTTTGAGGTGAAAGCCAAGGAAACAAATGTTTGAGGGAGCAGAGGAAGAGAAAGCATCTGCCGCTTTCTAATCCTCCAGGAAACCAATAGTCAGGTAACAACCAAGTTCCTATTGCAGAGAGCTGCAATAAGGAGACTCTGTACTATAGTAAATCATGCTTTAACAGAAGCAAAGCTTGGGTACAGTGGTAGGACAAACTCTGTCTTCAGTAAAGCACCTGCCCGAAACCTGTTAACACAGTATATTAGCACCTCTAAGGACTCTGCGCATTTATCCCCTATTCCAAACACCGGAGAAATGCAATCACTGACTAGGAACCACAGCACAGAGAAGCATTTTTAATAATGTGAAAATGACCTGAAGCCTTTATGAATGACTGGTAACACAGAGACAATAACTTCTTTAGCTGCAGACAAGCTTTTACCAGATTACTTAGCTCTGTGCCATGGTTCCACCACCTGCACAACAGGGCCAATAGCTACAACAGAAGCCTAAGATCGCTTGCAGTATTATCAGATCCCCTGTATTCTTGCCACATGTTTGCTGCAGAAAGAAACGGACACATGGCTCATAAGAATGTTTTCACAGGATCCTGAGGAAAATGTCTTCTTTTCTAGGTTTTACTGCTAAGAGTGCATTCAACACATGGACAAATTGTTTCCCAGCTTCATGCCATAGGTAGCAAGTAAGCCTAGCTGCTATGCACCTCTCTGAATTCTGAATCAGATTACCTCTGGCACATGCAAGTGGATATGGGAGGACATGAGGAAGTCATTGCTGGGTTCCTTCTGCATCAGAAATGCTCTTGCAAATGTGTAAGCTATTTTGGCACTCTCTTTCATTACATCTCCCAGTTGCCCTGTTACTTCAAGGGACCCATCCTTGTTCTCCTTGTCTTTGGGTCGCTTCAGGGATGTTTCAACGAACAGAGTGGAACCTCCTAAGAAAAAAAAAAAAAAAAAGGACATTCTGAAAGAAGTTAAAGGAAAATTCGAGCAGGAGGCTTTGGTGATGCAGAAGCAATGTCAGATTTGAGTCTGTGGCCCTCTAACGAGGCAGAAGCTCTTGGGTAAAGAAAAATTGAAACCTGCTCTCCAGATCCCTTCAGAAAGCTTAGCTAGAATTCTCAGCAGACCTGCATTGACAGCCTCCATTTATTGCTGCTTCTTTAGACTTTATACTACACCAACACAGATGCGACCCATATTAAGTGGAAATAAGCCGTTCTTATAAAGGTTTCAGGCACTTTTTTGGCTACGAAGTAAGCCAAGCTCACACCATAACACTTGTGGCCAGTTCTGGTTTCCATTGTCAGACACCTCTTTATCTTCTCCACTATACTGATTATCTCCCTCCTAACTACTTCCAGGATTTCAATTCTACCAAAAGTCAATAAGAATACACAGGAGGCATATCTAAAAGCCCTATCCTTTAATATGCACTGTATTTCCTCTCGGTGGTATTCATAAGCCTCCAAGTTACTATGGGGAGTAATCCAAGGACCTAGCCACCTCCACCCACCCCAACAGAGTGCTAGAATACCTGTATCTGCCCTTGACATCGAAAGCCAAGTCAGTGGTGAGACATCATGGAAGAGAGACAGCATGCCTCAGCTGTGCCGTAAGCACCTCCTGCTTTTAAGGAAGTAAGACAAGGTTTTGTCCTTGCTTTTAGCAAGTATTATGCTTTTAATCATCACTGTTCCTAATGGATGCAGTTCATACAGTATATGGAACATGAAGAGAAAACATTCTGGCCTGAAATCAAAATTAGCCTGGGCTTATAAAAAAGGGTCCCTTCTTTAGGGAAGAGGTCAGAATCTAAAAAGCAACAGAAGTTAACATTACTGATGTCAGTAGAAGAACTTCGGTGGACCTGGTAGGGAGAATTCAGTTTAACTACCACTCAATTTTTGAAAATTATATGGAAATGTAGACACGCATTTCAGTTTTCCAGCTAGTACTTACCTTTCAGAACCTGCAGCCTCACCTCAATGCAGGGTAAGAGGAAGCATTTCTCCTGGAAATGCACATTTACCCAAAAGCCACTGTTTAACTGCACATTGGGTACCTGCACAACTTACCCATAGCTGTCCAGGCCAGACCCATCACCACTCCTGGAGGAGTGGTTTCATACATTCGATCCACAGTGAAGATGGGCTTTCCTACAAAGTCCTGCAGGTTTTCAGGTGTTACTTGGACCGTCTCTGCTTCTCCACTCACAATTTTATAGGCTGATTTTCTCAGTACCTGAGAGAGACAAGAATTTGTTTCTGTAGAAAAAGCTGAGAATGCTGAAGCAAAGAGGTCATGATTACACATAATTTTCCCTTACCTTCTCTACTTGTTTCTGCAGATTCCTCACTCCACTCTCTCTGCAGTACTGCTTGATAAGAACAGTCAAGACATCCGATGTGATTTTGGCTTTGTTTTCATCCAAGCCACACAGAACTCGTGCTTGAGGGACCAAGTACCTCTGAAAGAGATCATTCAGCACATTCTTTTGTGAGTATTTGTGAAAAAGCCTAGTAGTTCCAATTTACTTAACTTCATTCTGCCATTTGCTCAATGCCATTTTCTAGAGTCCACAGACTGTCTGTTATAGAATGCTGGAATTATTTTAACTGGGTATTCAAATCAGGGGTACACTGTCCACAACACCATGTGCCTAGTATTTGTTGATACAGTTGGATGTAAATATGTAAACCTGAAGCTGCCAAAAACATTTTTAGATATAATTCACAGTGCATCACTGAAGTAGTTTCTCTTACCTCTGCAATTGCAAGTTTCTCTTCTGCTACATATCCCGATACATTGATCACTTCCATTCTATCCCGTAGTGGCTCTGGAATGGTTTCTGTTACATTGGCAGTACAAATAAAAAGTACCTGAAAGCATAACCAGATCCTTTTAGGCATTTTCATTAAGCTGCTACTTTATTCCAAGCCGTACATCCTCACTGCATTTCTGTCTGAAGAGCTGGAGCAAGATCTGAAGGGATGGAACAAGATCATGTTCTCTGTGGAGTCTGTTTTTTTATTACAGACAATGCTTTGGATTCTAGAACTACGTAATAGGATGTTCCCTATTGAAGCGTTACTGGACCTGGTGCTCACCAATGCAGACAAACTCATTAAAGAGGTTAAGATCAGTGCCAGTCTGGGCTGCAGTGTCCATGCCCTGGTGGAGTTTGTGATCTCGAGGAATACGGGCCTGGCAAAGAGCAAAGTCAGGACCCTGAACTTTCAAAGAGCGAACTTCCAGCTATTTAAAGACCTAGTGGAAGAGATCCCCTGGAACACTGTCCTTAGGGACAAAGGAACTGAACAGAGCTGGCAACTCTTGAAGGATGTTTTTCTTAGAGCACAAGAACTCTCCAACTCCCTGGGTAAGAAAGTGAGCAGGGAGGGCAGAAAACTCGGATGGCTGAGCAAGGACCTGCTGGCCAGCCTGAGGCACGAGAAAGAAATGCACAGGCAGTGGAAGCAGGGACATGTGGCCTGGAGACAAGGAGGTGATCCAAGACAGCCAAAACCTAACTTTTGATAAGTCTACACCTTAAGAACCATAAGAACCTAAGAACCTTACCTTTGATAAGTCCACAGGAACATCAAGGTAATGATCCAAGAAGTTAGAGTTTTGTTCTGGATCCAGCAGCTCTAGAAGTGCTGAGGATGGATCCCCCTGATATCCTCTTCCTATTTTATCCACCTATGGGAGACAAAATTTACATGCTACAAGACATTTCTCACCACAATAGATTGCCATGCAAAGATTCTTTAAAGTCTCCATCTCAAAATCTTCATGTGTTTGTTCATAAACAGCCACTACCAAGCTTTCTGTAGATCTACCCAAGTTACTACGATCTTACAGGCATGAGCATGTGACACACTAACAAGACACAGGACTCTTAAGAGTGGTGTGGAGAAGCACCACAAAGTCTCAGAAGCGTGCAATTGGAAACAAATGAGTTAGCATGGATCAGTGGGCTACTATTTGCCAAACCAAGCTATATTCACAGAACAGAACACTTATTCCACAGTAGGAGGACTACAGGGTGCTAGCTTAAACCATTCCCCTAATATTTAATCTAAGATGCCTTACTTACTCTGCTCAAAGTGCAAAGTGTGTACTGTGGTGGTTTTACTAACTAAACCAATGCACACTCACGTAATACACACACACACAGCCACTCCAAACAGCTCAGCTAGAGGACTTGGCTACTTTCACAGAACCACAAACTGGCTGAGGTTGGAAAAGACCTCTGGAGGGCATCTTGTCCAGTCTCCCTGCTCAAGCAAGGCCACCTATAGAGCTGGCTGCCCAGGACCAGCTTTTGAGCATCTCCAAGGCTGCTGTCTCTTTCAGTGTTGTCTGTGTCCTCAGAAGGAGGACAGCTCTCAACAAGGTGCCTCTCCGCTGATTTTTCCCCCCATAAAGAGAAGAGTTAACTAGATAATAGTTACACAGTGTGCTGCTATGGCCAACACAAAGCTCCTCACCAACACCACTTAAGTAGAAGTGCCATGAGCTACAGATTTCATTATCTTTCAAATCATTACCAGTTACTTAATGGTTTCACCACACTGCAACTTGTTACCCAGCTTCTTATTCCTCAATACCATTCCCAAACCATCTGCTCTTGGTCTTTCCCCTGCATGGCACGTAATGGAACTGGAGACATCTCTTGTCCATTCTGAACACTTGCTTTTATATCCTGTCCTTACTTGTTTTCCGCAAAGCACTGGACTGGTAGACCTGACTCTTACTTATTCTCAAATCAGACCTGAAATTGACTGTAAGCATCTTACTCCTTATAGTATTGCTTTAGACTTGCCAAAAGTGACTTTTTCTAATAATCATATGTTTTTGTGCACAATGGTACGTTGACAACTAAGTAGGGAACGTGAGATCTGCTGAATTCTCTGAATACTCAGCCAGCATCACTACAATCCTCATGATCCAAATAACTGCAATTTAAAGAGAAGAGCACAACTGAAATATAAAAGTTTAAGTCTGTTATAGGAAGAGAAAACAAAGGTCTAAGGTATTACTGTCACCTTAAGAACCAGAGAGGCCAGCATAATTTAAAAACAAAGAACAATCTAGTTACTGCTGCACCTTTCCTGTCGGTGTCAATACTTGACACGTTTTTAACAGCAAAAACTAGAAAAGCAGATACATCACCTCATCGATCAGTATAAGTGGATTCTCTGTCTTGGTCTTCTTCAGACACTGGATGATTTTTCCTGGCATCGCCCCAACATAGGTCCTCCTGTTTTACCAGAGACCATGTTTAGGGAAGAACCATGCAGTACAGCACACATCACACAACACAGCATGCAGATGGTGCAACAAGTATATCCTGCTGGAAAACAAGTCTGTATTTCTTTAATATCTATCAAAAGCATTCTCCATCACCATACTAAGCACCCAGACCCATTTAGTCTGTTTCTACTAGAGATCAGACTTGAATTTTGTCAGAATACTGGACTGCAGTTTTTAATCTTTAATCTCTTTTAAATCTGTGAGAAGCAAATAGGTAAGGCTAAGTGAGAGGGGAGAATAGCAACTTCTTGGTTTTAGTTAAAGGAATGTTAGAAAAGGGAACATTTCGTTCCCTCACTTGGTAGACAGAGAAAAAGGAGGATCAGTGTAAATCAAGAGGTACACTGAAGGTATTTACTGCTAGCAGCAAAACACAATCCTGCTAGAGGAACAGGCAGAAGCAGAGCAAGAGGATAACAACACAATGAATGCCAGGAGGCACAGAGCAGAGAACTTCCTGAAAAGCATCTAAAATATTTCTCTCTGCTTCTGTATCACACAGGGCAGAACCTCACAGGTTCAATCTATACTGCAGAATGGCTACTCTTCTTACTAGTTTGAAAAAATTGCTAGTTTTAAGGCATACACAGAGGAAAAATAACCTCCTGGCAGGGGCTGCTTTACTGATTTTTGTATTCAGTTCTCATTCCTCCATGAATATTCTTGTTCCCAAGTTTTCCTCATGCAGCACCTCTCTCCTGATCCTTCAGACACCAAGTCTCAGTTACACTTGAAAACAAGTGAATCACCTTGTTCAAATTATCCCCATTCTCTAGTGCTGGCAATTATAGACAAACATAAATTAACATTTGGCATCTAAGTCCAATGCTTTTGGGAAGCTCTCACAACTTTTCAAAGATCTCCTGTAAACATAAATAAAAAGCAGGGAGCAGTTGCATTTCGAGGCATGGATATTATTTTGATGAACTCCTCCCTTTGCTATCATTTTCACCTCTTCCTATACGCCAACTCTTGCTGGAAGGAGTTGGAGAACAGAGATCCAACTTCAGTCACACTCCTATTTTGACAATGTTCATAAAAATTGCTGGACAGAGAAATTGCTCAAAGTACACTGACCTGTGTCCTTTTATTTCTGCCACATCAGTCATCCCTCCAACACTGAAGCGGAAGTACTCTCTGTTTAGGGCTCTGGCAATGGAGCGGGCAATGCTGGTTTTGCCAACCCCAGGGGGGCCATAAAAACACAGGATTTTCCCTTGGGTGGATCCTCGCAGCTGGCTGACTGCTATGAATTCCTGCACAACAGATGAAGCACCAGCAGTGAAGAGGGCAACTGCAGCATATTTATCATTGGGTCAAGCAACACTTACAAAATGAGCATCATACACAAAACTGGTCCCCAAAGGAGCTGGAGAGGGCAAGGGGAGAAGTTAAGTCAGATTACTGGTGCAACTCTTCCACTGCATGGAATCAACCGCATCAGTAATCAAATCCACAGACCTGCATGATGCAACTCAGTCTGCTTCTGTATAAAGATTGGGCATAGACAGCATAAATAGCACTAGTGCTGATGAGCAGCATGGCTGGCTGATACTCAAAAGGGATTGCCTGTTTGCTGATGTGCAACAATTGGCTTACTGTAAATCATTTAAAATAATGAATTAGATAGTGGGATTAATTCATAAGTCTTGGGTGCTACTAGGGAAAGCATCCCCCTTTCAGGATCAGAGGGAAGACATTTCACAACCTTTACCTTTTTCTATAGACTGGAACAAAGCAAGTTAATAAAAATAAAGATCCAGGATGTCTAAGAATTTATGGTTTGTTATATATATCAATATCTCACTGGTAGCTTAGGAGGTGCCTCTACAACTTCTGTTTCTGTGCACAGTGATTACTGAGGTGGCCTAACTGCAATCAGTTCTGCCCACAAGGTAACACAGAGCTGTGCTACATACAGCACATGGAACAAAGAGAACCTGCCTTAATGCACCCTTGGAAGGAAATGGCATCTAGATCAAGTTGAAGGCTAGCTGTACTCGGTAGCTTCACCAAATCTGGCAAGGTCTCGCTGCAATTTGTAACACAAAGTCAGTATTTGCACCTGCCTCCTCTCTACAGGGCATTTTCACGCACTCCTCCCAGAATCCTGCCAACACTGGGGTTGTGTTTCACTGCTTGAAACCACTGGCTGGCTAAAAGCAGGATCCTATTCCTGTCCTCTGGAGAGGCAGGCAGCTCCCACTGCAAGTTTCTGCAACCTGTTGCAAGTATCTAGTCTTATATACAACAGCGTCGCTAACAATGGTACGTGCAGGTGGGACACCTTCAGGCGAAAGTGAGGGAAGCTGTGGAACGAGGCAACACTACAAACCCTTCAGCTTCCAACACAACTCTAGGGACAGGTAAAGGTCATGAGGCAAACATGCATCTTAGCTAACATCTCCCCCTACCTTAACTGGAGAGATTTAAGTAGTGGTTCAATATACTTTGGAAGAGCTGAAGCTTTGCCTGTCACGATGAACCATTTTCATGATACATTGATTTAAATCCAGAGATTGCTCCCCTTGGATATTTATTCATTTCCTCAGCATTAAGTAACAAAAGAGGTATATTGTCATTTAAATCAGAACATGACTTTCATTGTCACTGGCAATTAAACACATTAATTTTTCACCAGAACATTTCTACAGCTTTCTGTGATTCGTGAACTAATGCAAATTCAATGGAGAGCCATAAGCTGAAACACAAACGAACTGCCCAATGTCAGGCAGAGCGTGAAGTTGTGCTCTCTGCCCATTCCTGCCTTACCAGGATTCGCTTCTTGACATCATCCATTCCATAATGATCCTCCTCCAGAACTGCTCGGGCTCTGGTCAGCTCCAGGTTCTCCTCGCTGCACTTGCCCCACGGGATGGATGTCAGCCAGTCCAAGTAGTTCCGTGTAACACTGCCAGAAACACACAAGTGAGAGTGATTTAACAACAAGCAGCTCACACTCCCCACTACCTTTCAAAATAACCTCACCCAAAACAAATGGGGTATAAATTGTACTCATGAACAGGGGACTATGAAAATATTATCGTGATCTGAGCAGTCACTGTTAACTTTTCATTGATGTCTTCATTCCCTTGCCCCTTCCCCAGAAAATCAAAACTGTTGTCTCAGAAAAGCAAAATCTATGAAAAAGAACCATGGCCTGGGCTGTAATTCTTTTCTGTTGAACTCCCACGTCAGCTTACTCTCTTTTGCTTGCATTATTTAGGAGACAAAGGCTGTCGGCTTGCCACGACTATCCCACATGAGCATTTATAGCTAGAATCACATGGTCGCAGCAAACACTGCATAAAAATCCAGTTTGTAGTGAAGCAAGGCTTGAAAACAAGACCTGTTTGTTATCCAGTGGGTGCACAGCAATGCTGGAATTAAACTTAGAGGTAATACTGGCTTTGTGGTTATTTATTTTTACGCCTGATCCTACAGTCTGGTATCACCAACTAACACAAGCATACACTGCTCCCTTTTATGAGACATTTGAAAACATGCTGTGACTTTGCCAAAAGTTCTGGTCTAACATTCTAGCAATAAAACAGACTTTTAATTTTAACTACAGATAATTATCAATGAAAAAAAAAACGAACAACCAGACCCACCTAATTTGGACAGAAGGAAACTGCTAAACAATACTGACACTTTTCCACTATGGTATATTCCCCTCACCATGCTTCAGAAGTGGAAGATTTGAAATATGTCAGAGCAGGAATTTTCTGCCTGTGACAAGTTTCTATTTTTCCTGTGAAAATCCTCAGTAATGTTTGTTTAAAAAAAAAAAAAAAAAGCAGCACCTCCAATGTACTGTTCAAAAACTTGGAGTGCTGCACACAATTTCCCTGTATGATTTCTTGGTGTTGTGCTGGTTCTTGTCTGAAGCTGAGTGAAATTTTTTGTAAGCTCTGCATGACTGTTAACTGTTTGAATCAGGCTATGAAATTTAAAAACAGCAAACTAGGATTGTCTGCTTTCCCAGTGGACGAAGACAACATAAAGAAAGCTTCCTGGTACAAGAACAAGGAAAAAGAGCTGGATGTATGCTATGACAGAGAAAGATTTCAGACTGGGAGAAAACGATGTTAATGCAGAAACTAATGGTAGAGGTAAGCAGTTTAAACAGACTACTACTGAGGAGAACACGTGTGTAAAAGCAGCACTCATTGGTTGTAAAACTCTGCACACTCAGCTCAGCTAACACAACACACAGCCAGTGTTGTGTTAGCTACTCGTTTCTTTTTCTCTTGCATCTAATGAAAACACCTAAGAACAAGAGAGAAGAGACAAACTTAAGGACTGTAGGAATCACCACATTTTTCATGAGGAGGGAAGAACTGCACAGTACTTATACATAGCATTAGGTTGCAAGAGAAGAGCTAAAATGTTACAAAAAAGGTCAAATACAGTAAAACCCTGGAGATTTAGAGAAGACTCCAACAACTACGGTGTGATCAGATGCTACATTCAGGGAAAACAATTACAACAAAAAGAGAAAAGAAACACTTAATGTAAGAGCTTCACAGAACCAGACAGATTTCTCTCGTTTCTCTAATTCCACTAACTAATCCTGATAGCAGAGGACACAACCATGCGCTCACTTGAATTCCGAGGAGTGATTATCCAGCAAGCCCAACTTGTTCAACTCTTCGTCAATCACATCCATAACATGCTTTGGCACTACCAGATCTTTTAGTCGCTCACGGAATTTTTCTTCTATAGCATCCTTGTCCTCTTTTTCTAGACCTAGCTCTTTTTTAATGATCTTCAGCTGCTCCTGGAGAAGATACTTGCGATGCGTCTGCTTGATCTTCTCCTCAACCTAAACACAGCAACAAGTATCGTTACTGTTCTGTTCCTGGTACCACCAAGAAATATCAGATGCTTCCAAACATTTCTGAGTTACGACCTCCTCAGCAGCTGAAAATACAACAGAAATCTTCATTTGAAGCATGTTCTAATATAACAGGAGACTCTATTTGTACCATTTCAAACACTCTGACAACACTATCTCCACGACTGTTTTTGTGTATATGTACATATATACGGATATACTATAGGCTGGAGCATTTTTGCAAACAACTCTGGAAACGACCTGCAAAAAAATGAGCCTCCTTAAGAGCATAGTCCCATAGGGGACTATGCATTTTACCTTCACACACCTCTGACATACCATTAACTTCTCATTCTTCTATGCCCACTATCCAAGCATATTTAGGAGCTGTGCAGTTTCATTTATCTCACGGAAGGGAAAGCTGTAGTTCATCCTTCTTGTTCTCCACTTAGGAAATTTGACTTGACTGACATTTCAGTTTTTTAGACAATCATCAGGATCCCAAAGTTCTTTTCTATACAGATGCCCGGCCTGTTGCATGGGTTATTCCAACCCATGTGTGGAACTATGAATTTCTCTTTGCTGAACTTGAGCAGGTTCTTACTGACTCTCTGAGAGACAACACTACCAGCCAGCTGCAGTTTAGAGTTCATACTGTTGATCATAACCCTTTCTGAGCCAATTTTTTCACCCACCTTGTAGTTCATCCTTCTAGTCCATATCCCCCCACTTGACCCTAAGAACACTAAAGAGGACCACCACAAAGGCCTTGCTAACATCAAGGTACACAATACATATTGTTCTCCCTTTGTCCTCTAGGCCTTCTTATCTGAGAAGATAATCATTTTGGTCAGGCACAGTTTGCTCTTTGAAAATCCCTTCTGGCTCTTCCAAATCATCTCCTTCTCCTTCATTTGTCTGCACAGGCTTCCACGAGAAAGCAGATTTAACATCAGATTCTGTATTACTTTTACAAATGTGCAAGAAAAATCAAGTTTCTAATGGCAAAAGGGTATCAAATATGAACTCTAAAATAATCTCATTCCTTTAGAGCGTGTGCCATGGTTTTGCTTTAAAATTCATCACTGGCAGTGCTAAGCACCACACTGGTGGACATGATATAAATATATGCAAGATCCACGTTACTTCAAAGACTTACCTCCCTTCCAAGACGTTGCTGAAGTTTGCTCAACTCATATTCCTTCTTAAGAAGGGAAAGGGCTTTGTAAAGCCTTTTAGGAATCTGGAAATGATAGATACAAAATGAGTTTTCAGGCACTGTAGTCATGTCAGCTCCCTGTACAAAAGGCTACCATCCAGAATAAAAAGCTCCAACAGGTTGCCTGGGAGATACACTTTCTAATTCTCCAGCACCCACAGATGTAGAAAGACCAACCATTTAGCAATCCTGCAACACGCAACTAGTACGTTTGCCACCAAAGATGCAGAGCATCCTTTCCCTGAAGGCAAGTTATTAATTACTCACTATATCCTTCAGCAGGAAACTCATCACTGATATTAACTGATATCATCAAATGTAGTACTGAAGTCTCCTCTGCAGTGAGGCTAGTAGAGAAACCATGACGTACGGCAAAACCACTTTTGGTTCAGCTAATACAGCTTTAGTTAAAAGTTTCATCTTACACTGGTTTCTTCCAAGATATCTTGAAGTTCGTGCGACTCTGCTCCTGTTAGTGCTGCACCCATGTCACTCAGATAGATAGGGTTATCTACCACACGTTGTCCAGCCTGCATCATCTGAAGCACGGACTCTCTAGCAAAATGGAAATAAAAACCAAAATGCTCAGTAAATACGTACATTCATAAGGGAGTAACATTATGGGGTTATTTACTTGTTATAATGGTAAAGAAATTAAATGCTGCTCAGTTTCATAGCAAAGTAACTTTTAAAAAACTTTTAAAAAGTTTTTAAAAATTTTACTAAGCCAGTGGTCAGTACCAAATGCATACACCACTTGATGAAAGGAATGATCAATGATAAATATAATCAACTAGGTGATATGTTATCTCAATAGTCACATAAAATTTTTGTGTCCCACTACGCTAAGCCTCTTACTATGCTCATATGACATGCATCAGACTGTGACGGTTATTGCAGTGAGCTTCACTTAGATCCAAACCACCTGCTGCAAGTCCAATTGTCCTATTTCATATCCAAACTTCACACAAGGTTTCAAAAGTTCCCCTCTTTTACTAACAGTGGTTGCTAAAGCTTAAATCCCTAAACAAACTTCTAGGTGGCAATTCAGCAAGTTCTTTGTTACAGCGAAAGGACAAATGGAACAGAAAATCTCAGGGTACTCCAGCCTGAGAATACACTGTTCCCAAGGCAGGGAAGCGTGGGAAATATGTACCTGTACAAAGGGTTCAGGGCAATGATGTCCCGGATTGTTTTGACAATTTCTGCAGTAAGAGCCTATAAACACAAGAAAGATTTAATCAAGAAAAAGACTGGAAAAGGGCAAGGACTCAGTATAAACACAATATTCCCCAACCTCTCCACTGTGGGAGCTCAAAAACACAGCCCCTATCCATCCGTCTCCAACGCTGTGCTGAAATGGTATTTCATGTCAGGGCAGCTACTTCTCCTGGGAGGCAAGGGCTGCAGGCTGGCTTCCTGCATGTACAAAACTTGTTCTGGGACAGAGATACGGTCAGGTTGACCACTCAAGTCACCTTGCAGCAAAGGTTCGGTTTGATAAAGGATATTACACAGACTTCAACAAAGCTTCGTGCCTTCAGTCAGCAATTTTTTGAAGTGACTGATTCTAAGGAATTGAGTAAACCATTATTTTCATGAAGTCCCCTCAGGCAGTGACTATGAGAAAAAGGAAATGATTTCCAAAGCCTGAAATTAGAGCTTCGCTTTAGAACTCTTCCTTTAAGCAAGAAATGTGGATGCAATTCTACAGGACAGGTTGAGGCTTGCATGATTAATTCACTTACTTTAACCTCTTCTGTGATCTGAAAATCTTCATGAACCACATTCTCTACTTCTACCATGAGAACTTCTTGTGAGGAAGCAGCTACAGGATCTAGTACCACTTCCACAGCTTGGTCCTTTGCTCCTGACTCCTCTTCAGCCTCTTTCTTAGAGCGTTTCTGTTTCCTTCTAGCTTTCTGTTTGTTTTCAGGCTCCTCAGGCTCAACCTCTAGCTGCCTGTTTATACGAATCCTGAAAGCCAAAAGAAACCAGATACAACCAATTCTCCTCTGCTGTATGTAACTTCAGCTCTTCAGCATGAAAAGGAAAGAGTTGTATTTTGAATAAACTAAAATTCCCAAATTTGACAAAGGCAACTAATAGACTGTATGTATTTTGGTTAAGATTTAGGTTTGGGTTCATTCTGTCAAAATAAGGCTTGATTTAGTAAAACAGTAAAGTGACAGATATGGATGGGACTTAAGTAATTTTACAGTGAGTAAGTATTCTCTATTCACAGTGAGTAAGTATTCAAAAAAAAGTTAACTGATTTGCCTACTTCTGTTTCTGCTGTCCAGATTTTGACAGGTTAGCTTTCTCAAATGAAATCACAAATAGCTGGAAGAAGTAACAGGAGGCTTTTCTGAAGGAAGATGGATACCTAAGCTGCTCCCACTGCGTCAAATTATTATGTACTTAAGATTGTGTCGTGACATTAAGTGGAGAGTTAATGGAATGGGCTGTTAAAATATGCTTCAGCAAACAAAGACACCTCCTACTATTTCCTCTGCATCTAATATGAACCCTGAAAGGTTCTTTCAGTACTTGGATATAGTTTCAGAATAGTTTTTTCTCCTCAATACTTCCTGAATGTTTTCCTGTTAGCTTAATGTGGGACGTAAGACATTTAAAAATGGATCAAGTTATCAAGTCAAAACCCCTTTGCGCTCCTCCTGAAACGCTCATGTCCAAGTTCAGTTCCTCAACAAAGTTTTTAAGCTCTAAAGCTCATCTGTCTTTGCTTGCCTTTCTTCCAACAATAACACTAGTCTAAAAAATACACTATTGTGCTTACCTTGCGTGTATTCTTAGACCACCACAAATGAATTCCACTATTTCTAAAGATCATTGTTTGTTTCAGATTGTAGCTTGCCCATTTCCTTCCTCAAGTTCTCATTATAAACACATTCATAAAGATGCTGCTGCCACATTCCAGAAAGTGTATGGGAAAAGCTAAGGGAGGGATTTAGAAATGACAGGACCCACGCTTGTAGGACACCACATTTCATTATTTTGGCTGCTGATATAACAATTTCCTTTTCTATATTTTTCCCCCAAAATGCAGCATGCTCCTCAGATCTGATATCCAGTCTGGTTCCTCCTGTGGACATGACTGAACAGTGCTCTCCATCTCAATCAAATAAAGACCAATTCCCCACATCTTGAATGCTTGTTTACGTCACATTATGGTTTATGGAAGAATGACATGCACGAGGCTCTTCTTTTTGGAGGTTAACCTGCTGCATCTGCATCAGTACGCAGAATATTGCGTCTGAATACTGTCAGAATACATCGTGGTAACAAAATAAAAGCTTGTTGTACAAGAGTTGCATACGGAACTGCATATTCATGGTGAAAATGATAAAGGAATGTATCTTTAGAAAAAAATTCTGACAAGATGTGGTGGAAGTACAAGTAATTACCTTCGGTGCCCCATGACTATCATACGCAACTTGTCTCCGAGGTCTTGCATTTCGTGAATCTGTACAAACGTTCCCATCTGGTAGATTTCATTCAGATCCTCCACTACATCAGATTCATTGCTATTGAGAAACAAACAGAGTAGATATTCACAATCTTGAGAAAGCAGGTAAAATATAAAAAAGGAAAAAAACAATCACTGTTTGCAGAACTTCAAATTGGATTCAGGAGCAAAGACTGTTCACACTATTCCCACTGTCACCACCATGTCCCTTTCCAAATCACTCAGCTATCTGGATGGTTCATCCCCCTCCCAAACAACAACAGCCTTTCCTACAGCAAGACTCAAGCCCCTGGCAGTGTTGGTGGTGGTAACGGAAACTTTCATAGTCAGAGAATGGTCCAAGCATATATACAAATTTCTCTAACGCTATCCAAGGCAGGGAATCTCAGATGACAGCCTTTTGTGTAAATGTAGGCTAGTCATGGAATTATTTTATTGTTAAAAAGATCAAGAGAAACAACTTACTTGTCATCCTTTTTAAGGAATACACCAGCGTAAGGCTGAGCAAGACGAACTTTCCTCCTCAGCAGCTCCACCAGCTTCTTATTTTTCACCTAGGACAGTAAGTGTGAAGTCAGATGGAGATCTTCCATACGCTTTGAACCCTCAGTGTGTAAGAGCAGGCATGGTGAAACCCTTTGACTGAATTACAAAGTCTAATCTTTGTTCTTTCTAGTCTTGCCTTCATTAAGGGGTGGTAAAACGGAAGCAGAAGAATATTAGAGAAACGTGAAAACTCAGTATGTAAGACAAGTCACTGAGTACATAAGACTAACTTGAAAGCAAGGGAAGAAATCAGGCCTAAATTGTACAAATCTTCCAAGCAAAAAACTTCTCAGGCACTTGAGCAACACTTTTCTAGTATTTCTGTTGCTATCACTTCAGTACCTGTGTGTCCCAGCTCTCCACTCTTACTAGGCAGCTAGTCCAACCCTCCCCATCAACCCATCCAGTCCAATTTAAATCCTCATATCCAAAGCCTGCCCCGTTCCTTATCTCCTACAGCCCCACCAGCCTACCCAGGGGCCCTTCCATATTCACAACAGGACCTCGCTTTGTCAATAAAACAATCAACGGTAGCTCAATGAATTCACAGGATAAAAGACAGCATTTAACAACTGTCTGAATGGAAGACCTGACCTGTGCTCTGAAATTAATCATTTATATATAGAAGTGTCATATGATTACATGCCTGAAGATCACAATAATACACAAGCTTCTACATCCCCCAACACAGCTACAAAGCCACTAGAATTTGCATATATTAGATTTAGACATGCAGAAAAAAAAATCCAGTAGAAATTATATTAGGATAAATAGCACTACACGAACAGGGAATTATTGGTTCAAAATTTGTTACGTTTCCTCCAAAACTGGTTTGGAAAAATACTATTGGGTAGTACAAATATGAGTGTTTGTTCCAAAGTGATTACTTTTCAGGAAGAGAAAATATTTCTGCCTTGTGAGCTCACATCACATGTCAAAGATCAAACTTATATTTATTAAAATTAACTACGGGAGTGCAGAGAGGAGGGCTCGTGCTCTGAAATTTTGCGATTACCATCCTGTCTCAGCATCCCCTCCCACTTTAGCAGCGCTGCTCTACACCGAACTCGAGCCTTCCCCTTGCACCTCACCGATTACTGCCTTCACAAAAATATTCCTCTTGGTGCCACGACACAAGCCCACGAAGCTAAACCAAGGACGCTTTTCCTTAACCTTCAGCAAAGGAACAAGGAGAGGACGGCGACCTCTGGAAGAGTTCCCGCGTGATTCCGCCCCAAAGGCAGCATAACGGGCTCTGATGCAATACTTGTGAAACCGTCCGTCCGCTGCTGGCCCAAAAACGCAACGTTCCAGTAAAATTAGACCTCTGAAAACAAACACGAAGAAGCAGAAGGCCGTCGAGCGTGCCACACCGTGCTGCCCTCCCGAGTAAATAACCGGGCTCTGTAAATAATAAGGACTAAGGCTTCCACCAGAAAGGCACCGCCGCTACCACAAGCAGGGCGGGAAGCTCCCGAGCCCGGTGCCTGGGCTCCAGGGGAGCCGCAGGAGCCGCCGCAGGACCCGGCGGGCGCTGCCTGACGGAGCCGGGGGCCGGGCACGGCTCCGAGCTGCAGCCCCGGGTCCCCCCCGGGGGCCGTGGCGGCGCCGCTCACCTCGATGATCTTGATGAAGCGAGGGAAGACCGGGTTGCGCGTCACGGCGATGAGGGGCACGTTGGGGAAATGCTCCGGGACCATCAGCGGCGTCAGCGCTGTCATCACCGGCGCGGCCCCGCCGGGGTCCGCCCCGCCGCCGCCGCCGCCGTCCTCGGCTCCTCCGCCGCCGCCCTCCAGCGCGTCGCCCCCCGCCAGGCCGCCGGGGCCCCACTGGTGCCACCGCGGGGCAGTGCTGAAGGCGGCGCGGGCCGGCGGCGCGGGGCTCGGCTGGGCCGCGGGGCCCGGGGAAGCGGAGGCGGCCGCCAAGAGGCGGCGCCGCGAGGGCCCCAGCAGCGCCGGCCGCCAGCGCCCGCAGAGCCGCAAGCAGCGGGCGGCCGCCATGCTGCCGGCGGGCGCTGCCGCACTTCCGTCCCGTTCCGCCCCGCTCCGCTCCGCCCCGCTCCGCGCAGGCGCCGGGGGAGCCGCGGGCCGCCGGGCCCCGCCGCGCGTGGGACCGCGCACGTCCGCTGCGAGCTGCGGGGGCCGCCCCCCAGGGGTCGCGGGTTCGCGTCCCGGCTCGGCCGGGTGCCGGCGGGGGGAGGCTCGCCCGGGAGGCGAGTGTGGAGAAACCGAATTGCCCTGGCTGAAACGAGGAGAGAAATGAAGGGAATCGGGTGTGATGCTGGAAGAGAAAAGTGCACCACAGCACCTCCCTGAGCGGCTGGGGAAGAGTGGGAAGAAAGGCCACAGTCCCGTACGTTCGCTGTACCTGGGCAGGTCCCTTCCCACTAGAGAAAGGGCCCTACGCAGGCTGTGCCCTGCAGCTCCTTTGGTCAAGGCTCTGTAAGGACTCCGGCCGTGCCCTCAGTGGGACAAGACCTCAGTGGTTACCCAGAGTAGGGTGCCCAGGGCCATGTCCAGGTGGTTTTTGGAGATCTCCAAGGAGGGAGACTCCATAGCCTTTCTGGGCAGCCTGTGCCTGTGCTCCATCACCCACCCAGCACAGCAGTGCTTGCTGGTGTTCAGACTGAGCCTCCCTTGTCTCTGGTTGTGCCCATGGCCTCTCGTCCTGGCACTGGGTACCACTGACAAGAGTCTGGCTACATCCCCTTTGCACCCTCCCTTCAGACTTTTATATACATTGGTAAGACCCCTCTCCTCCTCCCCAAGCCTCCACTTCTCCAGCCTGAACAGTCCCAGCTCTGAGCCTTTCGTCACAGAGGTGCTGCAGTCCCTTCATCACCTTTGTGGCCCCTTGTTGGACTCTCTCCAATAGCTCCACCTCTTGTAATGGGGAGCACAGCACTGGACGCAGTGCTCCAGGTGTGGCCTCACCAGTGCTGAGTGTAAGGATCACCCCCCTTGACCTGCTGGCAATGCTGCTCGTAACGCAACGCAGAATGCCATTAGCCTTCTTTGCCACAAGGTCACATTCCTTGCCCGTGCCCAACTTGGTGTCTGCCAGGACCGTCAGGTACTTTTCTGCAAACTTCATTCCAAGCTGTTTGGCCTTCAAAATGTACTGGTGTGTCATGTTGTTAAACACATAAAGATGTGTGATGCCTAATGCTAAAAGTAACATTCCTAACTGTCGTGGTTCCGAGGAAAAATATTAGAAAAAAAAAAGAATTGAAAAGCATCGTGGAAAAAATTCCCTTTATTTTTCAAATATGCACTCTTTATTAACACTGAAACTCACAGCATGAAGAGGAAGGCCTTGGAAATTAACATAGTCAAACTGCCAGAATGCTACAAACACGCTATATAGCAGTGATTTCCAGTTATTTCTTTCATCCTTGGGTATAGCAAAAGGACGTGATTTCAGGACAGATCGTATGGGCAGATCTGGCTCCTGAGACAGTGTACACATATCACATACTTAATGTGATTCACGGCCTATTGTGTGAAAATCCATATTCTTCATCTATTTTCTCTTTTTAAATTAATTTTGAAGAGATGTGTCCTAATCCAAGAGCTCCTCATGTAGAAAGCATTGAGATAACTCCCTATTTCATTCCAAATATTGCCCATCTGATCATTAGGAATAAATTGTTTGCCAAAAGGAGAAACTTGGATAATTTCTGCAACTAGAAGCTGCTACTGCAGTGAAGAAAAGGCTGCATAAACTCTCAAATATCTGATAATTTAAAAAGACAGCTGATAAAATGATTTCATATTGTCAGTTATGCAGTTTTGAAGGCTGAGTTAGTACAAGGTCAGTGTTTGGGTTTGGAAAGAATACAAACACTTTCATATTCTTGGCTGAGCTCTTGAAAGACTGCCTCTTTGCAAGGTTAGACACATCAGGGACTGGAGTCCTTGGGATATATGCAGGGAATTCAAAGATGAAGTGGAGAGTTCTCTCCACACGTTGATAAGTTCTAATTATGTCACCAGCAGGTACAACTCAAAAGCAGCATGCATTGAGCTCCTTCCTGACAAACCTTGCTTTAGAAGACTCATTACGGGAAAGATATGAAATAGCCTCTGCTGTTTTAAGGATAGAATTAGTTATGCAAATCAAGTCAGGCATCAAAATTAAGTATGCAGCTTCACAGAGCGAGAGTTTAGTATCTTCTTTCCCATTTGGATTAGCAACAAAAAAGTTAACTCTGTGTATATATGTATGTATTTGTGCACACACGCCCCTTTCATATATATATATATAAGCCTATATATATATTTATATCTATATATATATATACCGATATATATATACCTATACACACAAACACACACACACATATATACGTAAACAAATTCCTAACAATACTGTCTGGGTATTGTAAACAGATAGACAATCCCAATCATAAATTGGTTAACAACATGGGTAAACACCAGAGCTAAAAAATATCATCTGAATTCTGAAATTCCCCACGGTAGACTGGTTTGCAGTATTCAAAAATGACTACTTGTTTGTGCTCCGTTAATTTTGTGTGGAAGGTAGGAAATCACAAATGGCCAGCCTTGGAGTGTACTACTTTGTGGGAACAACTGAGGACATTTTGATGCAATGTGACATGGAGAGCCCCTTTTGTGGTATGATTACATATCTGCTAACAGCAACTGAAAACAGGTTAGAGTCCTGCTGATTTTTATTGAAGTATCATTAGGATCCTTTCAGATAGCTTTTGAAAATGATCAAGCTAGAAGGACCCTTCGCAATATCTCTAAACCAGAAAGCACGTGCATATATTATAAAGCCAGAAGGGACCCTTATGATCATCTAGTTTGACTCTAGGTATAACCCAAGCCACAGACTTCCCAAAACTGATTCCTATTTGAGCTAGAGTCCAATCCGTCAATCTTTTCTTCCAGTTCATCCATCAGTTTGTCCTTTATATACAGGAGACTTCTTCAGGATTAGAATTCAATGCTTTCTTGAGAAGTTGGACAAATAGTCTGCAAAAAGAAGAAAAGAAGAAAAACTAGATGCAATTCAATATGGACAAATAGAAATTACTATATTTAGGTAACAATGATCAGCAGCACAAACACAGGCTGGGAAATTACTAGCTAGGCAGCAGTTCTGCTTAAAATGATGTAGGAATTAGCATGGATTACCACTGCTATCAGTGCTGTCATGCTGTTGTGAAAAAATCAAGCATTTTACTGGATTTTGTAAGCAGGTCTGTTCTTTATGATGGGTTAGACTCATGTCAGCTGAGCTGTGTTAATAGTAAGTTAGTGCTGTCTTAGCCCACTGCAGATACAAGCTAATGCAGTGTATCTTAAAACTCTTTGATTAAGATCCAGTCTTTGGACACAGCCATCTCATCAAAGTTAGAGTCTAACCTTACTAAGATTTAAGATAAGCTGAACAGACTTGAACTTGCTGTAGGTATGCGTCATGGACAGTTACCTTGATCAGCTGAAGCAGAGCATGCTGTTAAACTATGGTAACTTGAGTCTAAGATCTAAATCTTAATGTACATGAAGTAGTCTTTCCTCAGTGCTTAGCACTAATAAATCTTTAGTTGGATTGTTGTGTCAAATTTTAGTTACTCCACTTTAAGAAAGATGTGGAAGAGCGAGGAAAAAGTCCAGAGGACAGGAATGTGAATGATTATTACCTGTGAGGGTATACTGAAAGAACTGGGTCTGTTTAGTCTAGAAAGGAGAAGAGCAGACATTACAATACCATTCATACAAGATAAAAATGCTGCAAAGAGGAGGATAATAATCTCTTATCCTACTCACTGGGACAGGACAAGAAATAATGTTCTTGCATCGTAACAAGAGAGATTTATGTCAGAGAAGAAAAAAAATGCATTGGAACACTTAACTTGGAGATCAGAAGAGCTTAACAAGCAGCTTTTGGGATTGTTTTGGATCTAGCTCCTGCTGCCTGGGAGCATAGGATGGTCCTAGATGACTTCTTGGGGTCTTTTCCAGATCTATTTTCTATAAGTCCCATAAAAGACAGGAAAAAAAATATCCCATGTATGCTGAAAATCATAGTAACTGCTCTCTATTCCTGGGTATAAACAGCAAGTAATTATGACCAAGAAGATTTAAGCAGTTGGATTGTGTTGTTTTAACATCTCAGACATTCTTGAGTGATGTATTCCTATGAGTGCTATTTACAGTCCTACACCCAGGATGACTGTCTTAGAAGCTATTCTTGTATTTTGAACATTTATAATCCTTTAACTGAATGTGGAGAATAATAGACACTGCTGTGAACTAAGTGTTCTGGCCTTCTGCTTGAAAGGTTTACTTTTGCCTCAAAAGTTGGACTACAATAGTTTATAAAAATGAGAAAGAAACAATTGGTAACTTTTCTCGTTTTAGACTTAGCAACCTTGATATTGTAGCCACATTTCTAGCTGTTATGGGGCAGTTAACATCCATTTATTTGTTTTACAGCTACAGAAACCAAAACACAGATGGAAAATCATCAGTCAGAGTATGTGGACCAGTTTGGTCCCTGAGGTCCTGGACCCACAGGTGTAGCCAGCCTTCCCTCTGGGATACCTGACTTTGGGCACCCAATGGCAGGTAAGACTAGGAAAATAACATTAACCAGAGCTCCTTCGGGTTCCTTCTGAGTTTGTCAGACTGATTTTTTTTTAGAACTGGTCTTGGATTGGGAAGTGATAGTCCAGCCAACTTAAATAGCATAGTTCAGGCGTTAAGAATGAGAAAACCCAAAGTGTAAGATAGAAATATTCTGTCCACGTTACTGTGGCAGGGATGAAGGTAATTAATGCAAAGGTACAGGATAGATTTTTTTATCTGTCCCTGCCTCTGAGCTGAAAAAGTACAAATTTGTTCAATGCTAATGTCCATTTGTAGAAGCCAAGGCCCACTCTTGATTATCATCTCAGCTTGATACTTGATGAACAAGGGTCTAATTCCCATTTACCTCCTCCTTCCTTTTAAACAGAATTTTAACTGTCTAGTTGTTATGCACAGGTCAGGTCCCATATGAAAGCCAACACTCATTGAGCTGGGAGATTTTTTACTTGTTCCTGTTACATTCCTGTAACCAAGCAAAACTTAGGAAACAGTTATGACAGCTGCAAATGTCATCTTTTCCTAAGTTCAGCAGCATATTCCCCACAATGCCAATTTCTTGGCCATGTATATTCTAATGAAGAGTTTATTATCTTCTGCTGTTAACCAGCAGTCTTCCACTATCTCAGTTTAGAAAAAAAATGACTATCACCTTTCAGGGACCAAAATACCACCGGCTTATACAGTTGCTCTTAGTTGCTTTTACTGATGACAGTCTCAGAAGAGGAAGGGTGCACTGCACCAGCTAAAGCACGCAGGAGGTCGAAATCTATACATCTAAGAATGTTTTAGCTGATGGTATAGGAATAATATTTGTGAAGAACAATCAGATACATAACCGTACAACAGCAGCTTGCCCCTGCTAGCATAGATCTCTTGTCAGAACAAGTAACCTGCCTCCAGTGGTCAGGAAACAGCCTGCTGCCATGGGGTCTGGGGCCAACTACTACTAAGCAGGACTACAATACAATTCTTCTGTGTTATCCGTTTTTATCTGAAAGAGATGCATTTGACTGTTTATCTCAGATTCCCAGCTATATCCCAACCCATAAAAATAGAAAACTGTGTTTACCTACAGGCTGTGGAACATGGCAGCACAAATATATAACCCTGCCAGTCCTGAAGGACCAAAAAGAGCCTCAGGATCTGGCTTTGGGCACCTCAAGAAATGTGTTCTAGGAAGTTTTGCTTACACTGAGGAGCTAAAGACGGGCAGGTGTGACTGTAGTTGGAAAAGCTGCCTCGAGCAGATGCCTCTGGGGTCTTCTGTCCTGTGGTCCACTTAGAGGTGCCTCTCAGTGTATGGCTAGGGTTTTGGATGGAAAGGATCATTCTGGGAAGCCAGGGTAGAGGGTTTAAGAGATATACTGAGTCTGGAGTAATGAGCAGACTGGTTGATATCCTCAATCAAGTTTAGATAGCTCAGCTGTGCTGGGAGGCTGTTTGCTGCTGTTTCTGGACTTTCAGAAGTAGAACAGTTACAATAGAGTAGCCCCCAAACTGTGGATCCTTTCCATCTTCAAAGATGGGTCTTAGATACTCATTTTCTGGACGTTCACGGAGATGACCTGAAGATTATGGAGCAAGTCCTGCTGGTCCTGTTTACTGATGTGAGACATACAGACTCTGTTCCTCTGTTCCATGGAAGGGGGATAGAGCATGGATGAAGCAGGTCCCTACTTGTCGCTTGGACCTATGAGATGATCCAGATGTCATGTGGGCTTATGCCCATGTGTGAAACAGAAACTGAACTCTATTTGGTAGGAACTGAGAAATTTATCCTGATGAAAACTACATTTATAAGTTTGGGGTCTTTAATTGCTGCTTTCACGATCCTTTAGCTGCTGCCATTATTAAAAAGCCAGTATGACCTCTATTTGTACTACCAGCCAGCACAATAAGCCCTGTCCCTGCTTTATGGTGCCACATTCCTTCAGGAGCTGGGCGACATTAATACCTACAGCCAGAAAGGTTGCCAGAGGAGCAAGAAGCCTTCAGGAAGCATTAGTGGTGTTACTGTGCAAACACCAGGACTGTGAGCAAGGAGGACACTGGGTTTTTCATAAACACTTGCCAGAGAAGAGTTGAACAGGAGTGCTGGGGCTCTCCAGAGATCTCCGCACGGCCAATGCTAAAAGCTTTACATGCTCAGGGGAAGCCACTGACCAAATAAAGGCTTTGCTGCTCTGCAGCTGTTTCCTGCAGGAAGGAGACATCATGGCAATATTCTGGTGCCAGTCCACAAGTGGTGGTGTCACCAACCCACTTTGTCACTTAACTATGCTCATACTTAAGCTCAGAAATGAGGGAGCTCTTAGTCCAGCTCATTCACTGAGTCTTACTTACTCAGGTCAAACTCTTGGATCCCAATAAGAATGACTAAATCAGGCTTTTGTGGAACAAAAGTTTCTTTGCAGTTTAATTTTCTCTTCTTTAATGTCAGTCAGAAAGAGATAGGGGAGAAATGGGATCAGGGAAACTGCATGTGGGAGAGGGAGGAGAAAAGTGTAGATCTTTGAAAGTGGATCTTTCTCTGTTCTCCACTCTGTCCTCCAAGACTTCTTTTTCAAGTCTTAGCTTTTTACAGCATTAATTTGATCTCTGCTGCCTGATTTCACAGTGCTGTCTCACTCCTGGGGTGCCAGAGGGTGTCGTTCTGTGGGCAGACCAGGTGGGAAGGCTGCTGTTTCTCCTCTATCACAGAATTACCAAGTTCGCAGTCCTGTGCATCCAGCTCGTGCCGGGAGAGATGCTCCACAATGCCAGCACCCAGAGAATCCCCCAGGACATTGGTGGTCGTTCTAAGGCGGTCTCTGAAAAATCAGAGAGAAAAATGAAATGCAGCTTCTTAGTATCAGCTAAGGGGATGAAGAATATTTCAAGAAACATGAGGTTTTCTTCAATGAAACTTTTTCTACTTTTCAAGTCACTCTAATAATTGGCATTTCAATATTCACAGAGAAATTACTCCCAGAGAGCTGTCCTTCATTGCTAGCCTGAGCACAGGCTTCATATTCATTCCTGTTCTGTTGCATTCCCAATATCTCAATATAAAATTTTGGACTTGCCACAAAATCACAGAATCACAAAATCACAGAATCACAGAATAGACGAGGTTGGAAGGGACTTCTGAAGATCATCTAGTCCAACCCTCTTGCCAAGCAGGATCACCTAGAACACGTTGCACAGGATGGCATCCAGGCAGGTTTTGAATATCTCCAGAGAAGGAGACTCCAAAATCTCTCTGGGCAGCCTGTCCCAGTGCTCTGTCACCCTCACAGTAAAGAAGTGCCCCCTCATATTTATCCGGATCCTCTTGTGCTTCAGTTTGTGCCTGTTGCCTCTCGTCTTGTCTCTAGGCACAACTGAAAAGAGACCAGCTCCATCCTCTTGCACCCTCCCCTCAGATAGTTATATACATTAATGAGGTCTCCCCTCAGTCTTCTCTTTTCCAGGCTAAACAGGCATAGTTCTTTCAGCCTGCCCTCGTACAACAGGTGCTCCAGTCCTCTGATCATCTTAGTAGCCCTTCTATGTCCCTCTTGTACTGGGGAGCCCAGAACTGAACACAATACTCCCGGAGGAAATGAGGAAATGAGGAAAATGAGGAAAAACATTGTTATTGCGGATCCACATAGATGGATTCCTCTCCAAAGGTCTGCTCAAGCCTTTCTGCAGATTTAGATGAGCCTTGCCACATCCATTATAATTCAGTTGTATTTGTTAAACAAGTTCAGAAATTCTGGTGCAAACCTATCCCAAAGGACCACCCCAAAAAAAATTTAAAAATCAGATCATGTGTCTGAGAGCATTGTCCAAATGCATTCTTCAGTCTAGTTCCTAAGAACACTCCTGTGAAATCACTTCTCCCAAGGTTTGAAAGGGGAAGAAAACAGAAAAGGAGCAATGTAGCTGGCTAGCTGAACCCCTCTAAAGCCCCTCAATATTATACAGGCCAGTCTCATCCCACCTGCCTTGTTTGGTAGGGCAGAACTGTCATCACTTTGCAGCATGAACTTGCATATTACTGGCACAACCTGTCCCTATCAGCCTGCAGATTGTTTCTGATAATTATCTTGTTAGATAAACCAAACAAAGGACATTCTGCTTGGTCACCAAGCTGTTCTGTACATGAACTTGGTCACTGAAGTATATGGTGAAGACTCTAGCATGAACAGAGGGCTACTGTGCAAAGGTCTCATGGATACAGGTGTGTTTCAAGCCTGATGATACAGGTTATTGAGTCTTCTTGTAGCAGAGACACTGGGAATGCAGATGAACTCGGTACGCATTGGCAGGGAGCACAGAGAAATGCATGCTGCTGAGCAGAGAACTCACAGAAACCAGTCCACGGCGATGATCAGTGTAATGTCTTCCGTAGGCAGTCCCACTGATGTCAACACTATGACCATAGTCACCAGTCCTGCCTGGGGAATACCTGCGGCTCCAATGCTGGCTGCCGTGGCGGTGATGCTGGAGGGAAGAGGAAAGCACAGCTATCAGCAGAGGGAAGAAAACGGGTAGTTGCATTTGCAGAAGTGTCAGGAAGTATCTCAACATATTATTTACTAACCATCTGGGCAACCCTTCTGCTCTGGTCACAGAGCAGGATGGTGACATGTGGGACATCGACACAGCACCCAGCCTTCCCCTGCCAGGCACCCATCCATAGCGGGCTGCATACTGCAGCTCTGTCTAAGGGATGGCCCAGACTTGGAAATCCAATAAAGGCTCAAGGGGAGCTTCCAAGATGTGGCATCCAAAACCATATTTACTTATACACCTGGAGGTTTCACCTTCCTTTTCCATACTTTTTAAATCTCACTGTATCTTCTGAGCAAAGGAGGAACCTGAAAGCACCTCAGATAAGCCAACAAAACCGGAGTCCCTCCTGTAGCCCCATAACTCTTTCAAAAGTCACCTTATTGTGATGATCTGCCCGAAGTCAAGTTCATAGTTGTTGACTTGTGCAATGAAGATGGCTGCAAGGGCCTCGTACAGAGCAGTGCCATCCATGTTAATTGTAGCTCCCACAGGCAGAACAAACCTCGTGATGCGCCTGTCCACACCATTGTTTTCTTCCAAACACCTGAAGGTGATGGGCAGAGTCGCTGAGCTGAAAAGAATTTACAAAACAACATGAATTGGGTATATGCTGACTGTGGAAGAGGGACTAAGCCTCTGCCTGGTTTATGACCTTACCCACCTGCTTTTTCACCCTGCCATGTGAGCCAGAGGCCAGATGCTGCTAGGAGAAAGAACAGTCTAAGCAAGGGTTCCTCAGATATGCTGCACGCTGCAGTTGCACGTTCAGACATGACTTTCCTCAGGGGCTGGGCAGGGGCTGTGTGGCCCTGATGCTGGTGAAGCTGGTACAACACCAAAAGAGGGTGATTCTGGGGAATTCTGGGTACGTAGGACAGAACCTCAAGACCAAAACTCCTCTTTCAGCTATTAAAAAACTTGAGTCCTTTCTCTTCCCCAACTCAGTGCATAAGACAAGAATGACTCATGTATGAGAATATATCTTGCAGCAAAAGCAGAGAATTGTTTCTGAAAGAGAATACGAGCAAGAAAAATGCTGTGTGTTTCGGTGTGAAAATGCACGTGGGAGAGACGCTGTGCTTGCCAGGAAACGAATATGTCAAGAAACACTGCACTTAATAATACAACAGCTACCTACAATCTGTTGCTTGGTTGTGTGAGTCACCGAACATGGGTGTTTATGCCTTATGCCTTATGGCTTCCCGTGAGTTTAATGCCAGCTGCACACAGTCTGTGTGCCTGGAAAAGAGAAATGTGCAAATGTGTGCAAGTACATGTGTGTGGAGATATGTGCATGGGGAATAATATTGGAATTCAGGGGTGTTTGATTTTTCTCCTGAGCTCAGTATTTCAGTGCTGCAAAAAGAGCCTCCACCATGCTTGGTGAGGAGGACTGTGGGTCACGCACTGATGGTGAGAGATGGCCACACAACTAGGGCTCCTGAGCAGGGCAGTGGGAATCCTTCCACTCTCAAATGAGTTGGCTTGACCAGTGCAAAAAGCTGGTAGTGCTAGAAATGGTGAGACCTCAGCACTGCACTGAGGGCAATGGAAGTGCTCAGAAGCAGCCCCAGAATATCCACACCGTACTTCTCCCCAGGGCTATGTAGCCATCGTACCTTGAGGAGGTGCCCAGGGCTGTGATGAGGGCCTGCAGAAGCCCTGCAATGAATACCCAGGGGTTCCTGTGGGTGACAATGAAGTAGAGCAGCGGCAGGATGCAGAGGGCATGGATGAGGAGTCCAACGATGACAGTGAGCGTGTACATCCCCAGCTGGCCTCCCATCACTGCAAGGTCATCCATCTCCAGGATTTTGCCAGCAATTAAAAACATGATTCCAACTGGGGCATACCTGTGGCAGAAACACAAGGACAGTTCTCAGAACTGACATCCACACGTCATACTTGCTTCAATGCATGCTTTCTGGACATATCCTCAATAAGCTGGCACACCAGAAGTGTGCTAGTTAGTGGATGATACTGCTGGTTTCTTTTCTGGCAATGTGAAAAGATCTCGGACTTGTTCGCTGTGCAGTCAAAAAACAGCACTCGATGCTCTCTTGGGGAACTGCTGTGTGCACACAGCACTTGGTGAAGGTTTCCTCCTCCTTCCAGGTTCCTACATGTCTCCTCAACACTCCTTGTAGCACTGCTAGTGGAGGTTGTACAGAGGAGTCTGCACAGTCCCTTTCTTTCCTAACAGAGCCTAGGCTGAGGGTGTCCTTTTTACTGAGAGGCACAGAAAGTTACAGAAATAAAAGCGAAGGAGGGAGCAGAAGCAATATAGTCCTGCATGCTCTGGGATATCAGCCTTGTTATCTTTAGAGGCTCATGTATAGGGAATAGGAACATACAGAGAATCCATAGCTAGTATAGCTTGGACTGGGCATACCAACATCTGTGAAGGCAGCCGTGGCTTATACGAAACCTCTTTTTGAGGTGCGGCGGTGGTTTTACCTTGCTGGGAAGCTAAACTCCACCACAACCGCTAGGAAAGGGGAAGGAAAGGGGGGGCTCTTGTTACGAAGACGTCTGCCCTCCCAAACAACCACTACGCATATTGAGGCCCTGCTTCCCAGGATGTGGCTGAACATTGCTCATTGATGGGAAGTAGAGAATATTTTTTTTTCCCCTCTCTTATGCACAGTCTTTTCTTTTTTTTTTCCCTCTTCTTTTTCCCTTTAATTAAATTATCCTTATCTTAACCCATGAGACTTTCTTTTTCTTTGCAGCATACTTTCTTCTCCCCCTCTTTTTCTGAGGAGGGGGAATGAGACAGAGGTTTCGGTGGAGTTCAGCTGCCCAGCAAGGTAAAACGCCACAGCTACACTGCTATCCTTTCCATTTCTTACAGGTTTTTTTCCCCCCATAACAATGCATCTCATGAGCAGCAGTGAGGCTGCACAAGAAGGAAGTCATGACACACACATGGAGAATATCATGGGCACTAAACTAAACATGGACAAATAACTGGACTAAAGAAAATCACAGCTCCGTGGCCACACCTCTCAGGACTTGGCCTCTACAGCTCAGGAGCTCACATGCAATTCATGCACAAGGCTCAGAGGTCCACATGCCAAACTCCAACTTAGTGTAGGAGGTTTGGAAAAGTTTCAGGAAAGGATTTCACAAATATTTCATTTCCTCTGACCTTTTCTGTAGAAGACACTCTTGGCTGCAGGTACTGACCAGATCTCCCCAGGAAAAAGAAGCTCCTGGGAGATGCTCTGCAGACTGTGGCTTCAGGAAGGAGTGCTGAGCCTCAGGGGACACTCCTGCCTCCTATACCAGCAGGATTTTGTTAAGTCAGGAGATGTCTTCAAACATTACTGTGCATGTGCACAGGCAGTTTCCTAAGTGTAACCAATGTCTTATCCATCAATACCCTGCCTTTCTTTGCTGGAAGAGGCAGTTGAAGGCAGATTGTAATTGTCTCTGGGAGTAGCGTGCAGGTCCACTTGTTCCACTGTGCTCTCCCTTCCTTGCCCTTAGGCAACTCTTATCTCCCCTTAAGAAAGCCAGGCCCCAGATTCTGGCTTGTCCATGGAGAAAAAGATCCCAAAGGGGATGGAGTTCCCCTGGCAGATAATTTCTCTGCTGTGAGCTCAGGGTTCCCCTTTATTTCTTTCTGTGTAAGACCTGTCCCCCTGTGCCCAGGATGTTTCTCTGCAATATAAGACTGTGACTAGAAAATCAGGGAAAGAAAGCTGGAGTGATAAAAACAGGGGAGAGGATGTGGGGCTGACAGATCATCCCCTGTCAGGTATTTCCTTGTATTCTGCAAGTCTTATATCTCTCCTGTCTCATGGTACCTACCACAAGCTCCTATTCAGAGCTTGAGTTTTAGATAGGTAAAGAGCTTCAAATAAGAAGATTTGTTAAGATACTGTTTTCTAAGAGGACACATTGCAGCAATGCCTTGCTTATCTGGACCATGTAGTACAGTCAGCCTTACACAGGAAGCACCGAGCAGCTGAGCTCTAGAGGAGTTGTAGCCTGGGAGACCTCAAACTGAAAGGCAGTAATTTTGAGATGATCTTGCCAACCCAGGTCCACTTTCACAGCTAATGCATACAGGTGTCACCCTGAGTGGCAGGAAACTGGCAGAAGGTTATTGTGACTCATGGCTAAGTCAGACTCCTGAAACATAGCTGGAAGGAAAGCTTTCTGTGGGAAAGCCTCACACCCTACCCCTGTTGGTAAGGCTAAGAGATCTTCCACTTCAGCTCTCTGGTCTTCCAAGGATGTTTCCAGCAGCCTCAAGGAAAGCAAGTCCTGGTGTACCTGATATTTCTAAGGTAAAAACAAAAAAACAGGAAATGAAATGTGAACAAATATCCCATCCAGACTTTTCCCTCCAGCCTGATGGAGCCAAAGGAGAGCTGTGCCCATCTGCTTTTCCTGTGCATGTCATCCTTAATGCTACCCCATTTCTCATCAGGTCAGCGGAAACTGCACCTGCAGACCTCCTGCTCCAACCGGCCGTGTTCCTCACCAGATGATAATGGCCACCAGCCTCATGATGGCTTCGTTGAGGCAGTTAAAGAACTCCCGCAGGGCCCGTCCCTTCTGCTTCATGCTGCCGATCACCAAACCGAAGCACATGGAGAACACTACCAGCCCCAGCGCGTTCACCCCATTGGCTGAGCCTGGGATGGGAATGACTTCTTCAAAGGTCAGCACCTCGGAGATGGTCCCCAGGGCATGAGTGACGTTCTCCAGGATGCCAGTGAAGTTCTCAGGCACAGGTAGTGGAGTGGTTGTCACACCTGCTGTGACATTGCTGCTGTGGAGAACGGTTCTGGTGAAGACCCTGGTGCTGTACTGCGTCTTGTACTGAAATGACACAGATTATCAGATGCACTCACAGGCCCTTGTTCAGAAGCTTAGGACAACATGCTAGACTATTGCATTGCTTCCTAAAGAAAGGAGAGTATGGCAAGTTCTTACTGGCCTCTGTGGGAAACTTGCCTTGTGTGTTCTCAGTCTCCCTGGCTTAGTGCTTTCATTGAAATGTTCATAGAGCTTAAGGTCAAAAGAGAGCATTGGAACATCTACAGGACTTCACCTATATACCATTTACTGACTCAGGTATGGTTGTATATTGCTAAAGCATCCTTTTTGTAAATCCCAGTTTAAAAATACTGAAAGACCGAATTCTGTACTGCCCTGGATTGTTTGTTTCACTGTTAAAATCTGCATCGAATTTTCCATTTGAACTGTTGCTCTCATTTTACAGTCATTATTACTTCTAATCTCATGCCTCTACCTTGGGCATGAGATCCCTTGATCCCTTTGATATGATTGTTCTCTCCTTTGGATGCATTTATACTCTTGCAAGACAAAGACTCTTTCTTTATTTGATGGACAAAGACTCTTTCTTTATTTGATGGACTAAACAGACTGAGCCCCTGAAGTTGCTCACTTATGACCAGTTTTGGTCATACATTATTTGACCAGTTTTTCTCTGCACTGTAGTTCTTCTCTGTATCCTTCTAATGTTTAGGAACTTTAAAAGGGAGAGAGTTTATCTGTGTTCAGCATTTCTCTTTGCAATTAGAGATACTAATATAAAATGAACTACTTCCTTCTCTGTTTGGAAATCCTAGGCTCACATAGGACCATTTAACCATAGAATAAAGGTTCACGGTCACTGACATGTTCTCCGCAATATCCCCACACCCTTTTCAGAGACCCTGCTTTCCAGGATATGGTCTCCCTCTCTGTAGGACTCTTCACACTCCTTGTTCCTAGACATATAATTTTTTTTAAGCTGCGTTCAATCACAGTTTATCAAGTTTAGCAAAAAACAAGATTACTTGTTGGACAAATACTTCTAAAATTGCTCTTCCCTCTAATACCAAACACCATGACTGCAGCAACCTGTTACTTACCATCAGGCGAAGGTGTCTATCTTGGAGCACAGCTAGGGAACCCCCAGCTCTGGGGCCCAGATATTCTGGCTCCTCTTTATACTTCTGGAACCCTTTATACTGCTTCCAAGGGCACTAGCACTATGGAAGAGACAAATCCTTGGAGAATCTGTTCCCACTTTACTTCCAATCCAAACCTGCTAACTGAGGTTACACAAATTCTTCCTAACTTTGAGTGTGGAATGAGATGGAGGCAGGAAGCCAGAGTTGCTCTGCTCTGTCTACTCCAGGGTTTGACGCCCCCCATGTACAGACAGCCTGAAAAACTTGCATGAGGGATGCTATAATACAGACTAATGACTGCAATGCCCCTCCTTGAGCAGTTGGAGTTAGAGAAGCATAAAAGCAGTAAAAAAGCAAACTCTGTTCTCATCCCTCAGAGAAGTAGGCTGGACCATTGCCTACTGAACAGGGCACCAAGGAAGGTGATAGGTCAGATGGGATTTCATACCTGTTTGAAGCAGGCTTCTACCAGGTTGGGCGGGAACATATTCCTGCAGTAGATAAAACAAGGAAAGAGTTAATTGTCCTGTTTGACTAGCAAGCAAACATGGGCTTCATAGAATGGTCCCAGAAGAGACCCCTGAGGGACACCACTCGTCACCGGCCTCCACTTGGACATAGAGCCATTGACCCCACTCTCTGGGTGTGACCTTCAAGCCAATTCCTTATCCTCTGAATGATCCACCTTTTGAATCCATCTCTGTCCAATTTGGAGATCAGGATGTCATGTGGGACCATGTCTCTGGTCTCTACTTCTTAATATCCTGACAAGCAAAAAGGGAGAGGCTGAGCATCTCAGAGTTAAGCTTAGAAAATGGTAAGAATGGACTGACTTTCCCAGACGTTTAGGATGAGAATTTCTGTTTTGTTTTTCTGTAGGAAATTCTGAAGTTGGGACTTTTCATTCCATTGCAAAACAACACTTAAAAAATACAACTTTGGAATTTCCCACAGAGCTGCCCACACCCAGCTGCCAGCAACATTCCCACACTTTTTTTCAGACTCCAGAAGGTTGTGTTTTAGGTTATGTGTAAAGAGACTACACACATACAGCACTGGGACATGGGTCTATTGTAAAAGCATCATCAGACCTTACTGAATCTTGAAACAATACCATATTACAATTTTTACAGTACTGTCTTACTCTCAGCCTCATCTCTATAGCTGTCATCTGAGCTCTCTGTTATCCTGTACCTCAGAAACATAGCTTCATACCACAATTCACAGTGGAAGGTCATGGCAAGAGAGGGACGGACAGTGTGCGGGGAATCACTTCCTTGATTTCCTTGGTTCAGTTAAAGATGGATATTTGGAGTAGCCTTTGATAGGTCAATTTCTAAAGTGCATGCAGTCATTGCTAATCTTGCTCCCAACATTTCCCTTACATAATATTTTTCAGTCCCACTGTTTGCTGGTCCTTTCAGATTATTTTGCACAATCAGTATTTTGTGAGGTGTTCTTTTCTTTCTTCCCAGACAGGAGAGACTCTTATGTAAAATGAGCAGGAAATGAAACAATGTGAGATATATGACACCTCAGTAATATCAGTGGAGAAATGACATGAGACTGGATTCTTATTAATTTTTCAGGTCTAAATCCCATTTCTTTGCTTGTTGGCCTTTGAGTTAAAAATTCCTTATTAATCTTGACAACACAACACGTTGATAGTTTTCGTTTCTTGCAGACCCTGATCACAGATGCTGCACACCTTGGGGTTCCCAACATCTGCAAGGATATAAAATTATCTATACTACCCTCTCTTTCTTTATGGTGTTAGCTGTAATAAATAGCATTTAAAATTTTTATTTTACAGGGTCTGAGTACCTTTTTTGCTGGGATCATTAATAAACCAGCACCACCTGATGCAAAACAGCTGGTTAGCAGAATGGGCCTGATTTGCTCAAGTGTAAACTCAAGCATGGTACGAAGGCTGTAGCTCTGCAGGAAGGTGGTAAGCCTGTCCTGCCTAAGCTAAAAGTAGCAGGCTGGGCAAGATTCAGCCAAAGACCTCTTTCCCTGACAGTGTATGCCAAAAGCTGTGACATTTCAAAAGGACATTCAGCGGAGGAATGTGCTCTCATTGATATGGACTCACATGAGACCAGCTTGTTCACCTACCTCACCAAGTCCATGAAGGCATCTGTGGTCTGCACTTGCTCGATTCTGCCTTCTCGGTGAAGCTTGTCCTTGGATCCTTTCCCTGGGTGGATGATGATCACCATGAGGATGCCAATGAAGACTGCTATGATTGTGGTCACCATGTAATAGACCACAGCCCGCATTCCCATCTTCCCTGAGGCTCTGCCATCCAGCGAGGCCATTCCTGCGTAGTCAAACAGTCAGACAAGGTGAGAAGGTCTATTATCTATTAATCTTATATTATCTTATTATAAAACTTCCTCCTAAAGCTCTCAGAAAGGAAATAATGTCCAGCCCCAGTACATTGGATCTTTAAGTTCATAATGGTGGGATGTTTCACGGGGTGGGATGTATTTCAGCCCTTTTCACTGTCTGAAAGCTTGCTGGCTGGGGAATCTTCTATGAGGACCAGGATGAAACAGGCTCTCCAGCTGGTGATCAACTCCAGTTCTTTTGGACTGACACAAATTAACCTCTCCTAGGCTACTGGAAGCCTGAATCAGACTTGGGCAACACACTTTGTTGTTTGAGGTTATGTGGAATGAAATCACAGAATCACTGAGTGGTTAAGGTTGGAAGGGACCTCTGTTGGTCATCTTGTCCAACCTCCCTGCTCAAGCAAGGATACCTAGAGCAGGGAAACCCTTGTTAGTTCTCAAGAGTTGGGCATTGGAAACACCACATTTTGCCTTTCCCAGCCTTCTGCTTCTCTTTGCCACTACTGAGTCAGCAGGGGTATAAGGGTAAACCACGGTCACTAAAGCTGTAGGTTTAGGCTTGTCACTATTAGCCCACCTTATCCCAACACCCGCAGTTGGGGCACAAAGGGGTACTCTGACAACTAGCATAATCTTGGCTGAAAGCACCAGAAAGCTCTTCTCACCTGTAATCAAGCTAGAGACAATGAGAGGAAGAACCAGCATCTGGAGCATACGCATCAGCAACTCTCCTGGGAAGGAGAAATACTTGATCTGGCGATAGGTCAGCTGGTAGGGCCGAAGGGAAAATGCCAGGATGATCCCTGTGAATCAACAAGGAATGAGAATGGAAATGGAACAGCGTGATCCAGTGGTCCGTCCCTCAGTCACTCCTACAACATGGCTTTCCTTTTCCTCTTCTCCTTTCAACTTCTCCCCTCTGCAAAGGAGCCAATGCTCTTTCTTTTCTAAAAGGTTATGTTCCAATTTTTACCGTATGCTTTCTCTCCCTTTGACATATCTATATGCATAGGAGCCTTGTGCTGAACCACAGGTGCACCACTCCCTGCTGCACCGTCTGCTGCTCTTCTGGAGTTTGTTCCCAGGAAGCTCATTACCACAGAAGAGATGTTACTGCCCACCTAAGTTAGCCCAGAGACCTTGTCCAGCCACCTATTAGAGCTGAGTTCAACCAGCCTGGATTGAAGATTAGGGACAATCCACTCTCTGCTTGGCAGCTTTAGTTTGCACGGTATCACAGACCAGTTGTCTGCATCAGTTCCCCCTTTTGGTACTATGGAACTAAAGTTGTGGGGTGCTTTTTGGCTTACTAAAACAGCACAGATAAATGGTTTCAGGAGACCTCTGACAAGCCTGCTGCATGTAGAGTTCAGCTTGAGGCTGGCCGACTAGCAGCAGTCAAAATGTTGTCTGAATCAGAAGTGCTGTTGCGTGCAGGACAACAGCCCTTCCAGAGGGAGAGTGTGAGGGAGTCTTTGCTTCTGGCTGGAGCTTAGGGAGAGTCCACAACAGAAATGGTTTGCTGATATAGCTCTACTACTCCTTACAAAGAAATCACCCAGGTTTGCTCAGAGGCTTGCTGTGAATGCAGCTATATACAGAAGGGCTCTTCAGCTTCACTTCCCAAGCCAAATTATTATGATAAAATAAAACCTTTGCGGGATAAACGGACTTTTCCCCACATTTACATTTGGTGCCCACCACACGCACATAAGCCCACCACCAGCTCCATACCTAGTAAGACTGCAGCAATGGTGAAGAGGACGAAGGCGTTTCTCCTGAAGAAGCTCTTGGCGCTCTCGGCGGTGATGCTGTGCATCCGTTTCTTGGCCCGCGCTGCCCGCTTCTGCACCGCCTGCCGGAAGCGCTGGACCCGTCCCTCGGCGCTGAGCCGCTTGGCTGCATCCTCGTTGAGGAACAGGCTGTTGACATGGCTCTGCTCGCTCATGGCTGGCACGGCCGCTCGGTCCCCAGGGCACGGCTCTGCCTGTGCTAGGCAGGGAGGAACACGGGAAAGAAAGCATGAGCTGCGGTACCTGACACCTTCATTTTCAGGTCATTTCCCTGAGACCCTGAGCATCCTTATTTAGTGTTGAATAAGGAACTGGCCTCGGTGTGAGGTGTCAAAAGGGCCACTGCAGCCGTGTCATGACTGTGGCCAGGTAGGTGCTCTGGTGTCTCTGGAGAAGCTCTGGTTGCTGTAGCACCCACCTGCACCAAGGAGCAGCCCATGGTGGCCTGGGGAGTCAGAAGGGGCTCCACAGCCACCTAGGTTTGTTGTTAGACATTTATCAGTTTGCACAGGAATGAATTTTTATCACCTGGCAATAAAACCAGTTCCAGTACACAAATTGTCTCCACAAATACTAAGATTGAGATCAGACTCACTCCAAAGGACCAGTTCTGCTCCATTACCTACTGGCCACAAGGCCTGGAGCAGCCTCTTTACTGTTCTTTCTATATTTTTTACTATTATTCCCATATTCCTCAAGAGAAGGGAGATACACTTGCATATCAATCAAAACTGGAGTGCTAGGAGGCACCAGCAATCCAACGCTTCTTATCATTAGGAGCATTACTGCCTGACCATGCAGGTGCCAGTTTCCTGCTGTCACTGCGCCTTGGCAGGTATGACCTGAAAATGATTCTTTTTCCCAAGAGTTCACAAAGAAAATATGACTGGATGAATCCAGACAACCTTAGAAGCACAAAGTCACCTCAGCACATCAGCAGGTGCTGAGAGACGTTTCTTTGGAGATGCAAGTCAAATAACAGCTGCTCCAGTTGCAATCCTAAATTTAAGTCAAAGAAACCATCACATGTTGGGATTATATTCTCTATACAATACATATTTAGTCTTTGTCATTTGTAGCCAGATAAATATCTATAATGAATCAAAGGCCATCATCAGCCAAAACAGCCATCATCAGTTCATGGTATGACTTGTATTATTTGGATTCTTTTTTTTTTTTTTAATTTTAATAATGACACTGAATTATTAAATAAACGTTTTCATCTGTAACTGAGTTGATATTGAGAAGCAGATTTTTAAATATATTTAAGAACCAGGAGATGAAAAAGATGCACTGATGATTCTGAAAACCCCTCCAGATGTCTCTTTGCTTCCCTAAAATCTAAACACCTTTAAAAGAAGGCATTAAGTATTCAGGCTTGAAGCCATACAAGAATAAAAATAGGTAATTAATCAATCAATTTTTCTGCCTCAGAGCCTGGCCTCACAACTGAACCAAACTCTGAATACAAGGTCTGGAAAAATCATTGTTAACGCACATTTTCTCCTGGGCTAGAAACACAACTGTCAGATGAGATGAAGCAGCGGACATGCGTTTCCCCCTCAGCCCAGGGAAAGGGAGAGAGATACCTTGAGCTCCTACCCTAAGGGATGGGGAAAACTGGTGGAAATGCACGGGAGGTGCAGGGATGGGTCTGTACAGGCAGAACTGGTCCCAGTGCCAACGAGGGGAGAGGACTGGTCTGAAGGTCTCAGAGCAGAATTGGCTGGTACAGAAAGGCCACCACAACACACAGTGCCTGACTTGTTTGTGGGTTACACTTCTACAAGAGCATCACCAGAGGAGTGGGGCTGGCTGGAGGCAAGGAGATCCTGTGTAACAGGCAGCGAGGGAAGGCACAGGGCCCAGTAGGAGACTGGGGGTGTGCAGGGGTCTGGAACCTTCTGGAGCTGACAGACCCCAAAGAGGGGCAGGGCTGGCTATGGCCAGGCCTCAGAATGACAGAGACAGGGCCCCTTCAGGGCAGAGGGACTGTGCAGAGCTTGCTGCACCCACACTGATTTGGCACAAATCAAGCACCCATCTGCAGAGCTTTTTTTTTTTTTTTTTTTAAATACTCCTGTCCGGGACAAGGCAGGCCTAGGCCTAGGCCCAGCCACCTGAAAACTGTTCTGTGCTCCATTCACTGCCATGCTCCATGTCCATGTAGGTCGGACTGTGTGGTCAACATAAGCGGCCCCTCTCAGGCCCCTCACCTGTACTTAGAAAGATGGACACAGGCAGACAAAGGGACAGACATCACACATCACCCTAATGGCATTGCATGTGCCAGCCTGCCACTATGGGGCACTGCAAGATCTCCACTCAGCATGTGCTCACACAGTGACCACCAGAGTTCTCACTTTGCCGGGCATTTTGATGCCCCCCTCCTGAAAGAGATGAATGCTTGGTCTGGGATGCCCCACACTGTGGAAGCCAGTGGAAAAAAAAAGTTTATTTTTTTCCTAAATTTCACCCCTGAACAGAAGAGCTCTGATTGCACATTGCAGGGTCTTTTCCAGCAGAGACATGGAGGAAAGCCTCATGTTCATTACAGAATCACAGAATCATTTAAGTTGGAAGAGACCTCCAAGATCACCTAGTCCAACCTATGACCTAACACTAACAAATCCTCCACTAAACCGTATCACTAAGCTCTACATCTAAACATCTCTTAAAGACCTCCAGGGATGGTGACTCAACCACTTCTCTGGGCAGCCCATCCCAATGCCTAACAACCCTTTCAGTAAAGAAGTTTTTCCTAATATCCAACCTAAACCTCCCCTGGAAATCCCCATTCTAATAGAAGAATCATTTACACAGATGCTAATGCCTTCACGAGATTCAGAGTAGCAGAGAAACACGCCTGAGGCTGCTGAGCCAAGTCACTCCAAGTCCTCCCAAGACTGTGTGAAGGCCACTGGCAAAGATTCTGGGTTTTTGCTGCAGGATCCTTGCAGTGCTGCTGTGGGTCACCCAAGCTCTTAGATTTGCAACAGCATTCCATGGATTTTGGACCGAGACCTAATTCTCGCTTCATCACATGTTCACTTCCTCATTATACCACCCCCACTTTTTTTCCACTGGTAGAGCCAATATACATAAGACTGGGTGAAAATTTTGCCTGTCTTCCTCCTTTTCACTGTCAGACTGCCTCCTTTTCACAGTTATGCACAAGATAAGGAAACTCCAAGTTACATATTTCTTCAGTGCATTGAATTTGTGCCTCCTGAACTTCACAGTACATTAAGAAAAAATCTCTCTACCCTAGAAGAGTCTTGTATCATCTAGTTGTCTCCCAGCTACAGATTTAGACAAACAAAACTATTAACTGTCAGGTTCAAATCAGACAGGGATTTCACACATCTTCTATCCTCCTGTCTTAGCAGTTACTAATATTACTGTCCCTACATTAGGACACCTCTCAGATCTCACTCTTTGCTATCAGACTCACTGAATAATCCCTTTCCTGGGTTTAACAGGATCAATCTTATCTTCCTTTGTCTGCAGGATTTCCAGAAGCCTGTCCCAGACCTTACTGCCCTAACAGTGAGAAATGTAATTGTTTGCACTGTCAGTGCCTTGTGGGACAAAGTGAGACTTTTTACAGGCAGATGGCTGACTGTCCAAGGCAAACATTTCCAGAAGATAAACCACCAAAGAAAGTGTCAAACCCTCCAAGGCTTTCCTACACCCAAACCACTATTCACCAGACAACCAAGCAAACCCTGGTAAGGTAAAGTGCTACCTCACTTTGACACACAAAGCTCCCATTTCTTCAGTGAAGGGAAAACAGTCATTGACAGCTCTGAAATCATCCATCACAGGCTTGCTAAATGCAAACCAGGCTTCCCATTTGCCATGGTGACCCCAAGAGACCTGCACTAAAACACGGGTATGGAAATGTAGACTCATCTCTCCTCCAAACTTTTTCTTAGAGTCAGACCATACCAGAGCAACGACAAGAATTCCTGTACAGGGAAGGTGGGAGCAGAACCCACTTGTATAAAGGGACTCACCTGCTTTTTTCTCCAGATGTCTCCCCATCCACATGTACTGGAAGACAGTATTTTTGTGCAAAGAAAATGAAATTTCTATTTTGATGTGGGAAAAGTTCAGGCTGAGTCACTAGATCCCATGTTCCACCATATGCTCAGCAGCCTTCTCAGAGCAACGCTTATCTCACAGAAGAAGCTCACCAGAAGAACTCGCTCCTGCAAAGTCCCCACCCTCTCGATGACTAGCTCCTTTCTCCATCTGCATATTTTGCAATACAGCAGCCCCCTCCACAGCACATTCCCTCTGCATTGCCAGCCTGAAATTGTGTAAATATTCTCTATTGCATCAGCTGGAAGTTCTCAGACTGCTGCAGTAAGTCATCAAAATACACTCCTCGCAGATAAGCAGGCTGCCAATGGCATGGATTTTCCTTCTTAGGAGGAACATGGTGGCTTTGATCTCTTGGTGAAGGTTCTCCTATTCATGGCTGCTTCTCCAGTCTCCACTCTGCCAAAAGCATTGAGATATCTGAGAGAGCATTTTTTGGAGGTAACTTCAAGACTAGACCAGGAAGGACAGGATGTTTTGTAAGAAAGGTCAGTATTGCAAAACTAATGCCTAGTTCCTGGCAGTGAAGTTTCACATAAACAGTGGAATGTTGGCTGTTTTAGGGACAACAATCAGAAGATGGTGAAAGTAAAAAATGGGGAAGTAAGACTTTTGCACTGTATTTTTTGTTATGCTTTTTGCAGAGTTTTACGTGGTCATCTTCCCATCTATATGGGGAGAGGATTTCCAGCACAGGAGGGTGGGCACAACAGACAGATTTGTGAAGAGCACTTAAGGACCGATAAAGAGCTGAAAATAAGGAATCTCTGAATCAACAGAGATGTGTTTTTTCCAGCTTGTGCTGTGTTTGAGGAACATCCCTCCCCTCTATGCCTTGTCTCCGCTAAAGCTACCAAATCAGAAGCTAACAAATCAGAAAAGCTGAAACCATCCAATGTACATCACCTTCCATGAGTATGTTTTAAAGACATCAGGTAACAAAATCCTGGCTGAAAGGAAAGCAGAAGTAGCCATTGCATACTCACCAATCTTGGAGAAGATTGTGCTGGGGCAGATTGAAAGGCATTTCAAGAACAAAGCTCTTATCAGGCATAGTCAACATGAGTTCATCAAGGGAAAGACTCGCCTTAGTAATTTGATCTCTTTCTATGATAAGGTCACCCTCTTGGTGGTTGAAGGGAAGGATGTGGATGTAATCTTCCTGGATGTCAGCAAGGCCTTTGATACTGTCCCTCATGGCATCTTTCTGGACGAATTGTCTAACTGTGAGATAACCAGGTTCACGCTATACTGGGTGATGAACTGGCTCAATGGTAGAACTCAAAGGGTTTTAGTAAATGGGGCTACATTTGGCTGGTGACTGCTCACTGGTGGTGCTCCCCAGGGCTCATTTCTAGGACCAGTCCCATTCAACATTTTAATGAATGATCTGGATGCAGGAGTTGAATGCAAGAGGCAGTTTCACTGGAAGGTTAACTGGGGTAGCCTCTAGGCAGATTTTCATCCCCATGTCACAGGTCACATACTTTTACCTCCAACTGCAGGCTTATCCCTAAATATCACTTTATAGTAAACAGGAGCTAAGCAATATCAGGACACTATAGTCCTGTAGAAACTGGCTGCTCATGGCTTAGGTAGTTTGCTCCATAATGACTCAGAAGGTCAGGTTGGTGGTTGGACTTGATAATCTTGAAGGTCTTTTCTAACCTCAGTGATTCCACAATTCTATGATTCTTTGAAACTCACTTCATTTTCCGAATGGTATCCTAGTTCTACTCAGATCTCTGACAAGGCAATGCAAATCTGCCTTGATGAGGGTTATTTGCCCTACTGAGGGTTATTTGCAAATTTATGTAACTTTTGCACAACGGGGAATGCTGGGCACAAGCATGAGTCTGCCCATCCATCTGCAGTCCCAAGGACAGCAATGAAACAGCCCCACGACACAGACTGAGACTTCTGCTCTGCGTCCACTGCTCTGCTGCAGCCTGGTGGCTCACGGGGAGAGCCTCGTCCCCGGAAACACTGGGAACTGGGTAGTTCCAAACTTAGAAACAGAAACTAAGAGAGTAAAATATTGCAGTCAGCAGAGAAACTTCTTGAAAAATCTTAAATGTGTGCTTTTACTAAAGAATCTTTTAATACACACTGGGCCCCATGTCCTTATTCGTGCCCTTCACCTGCTTGGCAGCTGTTACACAGAGAAAGGCAGTCTGAACGGGGGGGAGACAGATGCAGACACAGAAAGACCTAAGTTAATCGAGTTTCAGGATCATTATCTATCAGTCCTGTTCAGACTCTGCCTCACACTTCCCAGTGCAGATTGCTTCTCTTCACTTGAGCAAGATGGTCTTTGTGGCCAGGCTGCTAGGACTCAGCCTAGATTTGATTCAGTGAAAGAGGATGAAGCAGCTTCTTGACAGGCGAAGAAACCAGGTGATTAAAAAGAGATGTCCTCTCCCCACTCCCCAAACCTTTGCCCAACAGCCAGGGAAACATGCCTGGGCCTCAGCTTTATGTTCTCTATTTGCAGTGTACTTTCATGGAGATGCAACCATCAGAGACAGCAGTTTGCACAGAAGGTGCTCAGAAGCCGCTGTATTTGTGCAATGGGGGTGATGGTCGCTGGGGCATGGTCCCCAGCACTGGCTGGAGCCATTGCTGGTACATTAGCGGCCTCAACCCAGACACAGAGAGGATGCAACTCTGCAGGAAGTGCCTGGGACCTTTCGCTGGGGCAGGGGAATGGTCTCTTGCCTTCAGGAGGTGTGCACTGGCTGAGGATTTGTACCACCAAGTGAGAGATCTGGATGAAGAGGTCAGCCGACTGCAGCATCTGTGGTGATGGAAAAAAGGTTGACTGCATATTCTGAGTCACATCTGACAGCAGATAGAAGAATGTGAACCCCGAACTGCACCGCAGTAGGGGCAAGCAGACTCTGTGCTTATTAGGTTGAGAAATAAAGACTCCCATAAGGAGGCTGGAAGGCTGGAAGACTGTGACTTCTGGCAACAAGAGGAGCGCTCCTGCTTCATCTGCAGATCTGCAGCGACGGGACAGATTCAGCCCTGGTAAGAGAGGTGGGCTGGGGGCTCTGACCAACAGCACTCTGAGCTGCTTGAACCCTGTAGGAGCACCAGGAGGAAGCAGTGAGGGTTAGGAATGGAGACTCCCTTCTGAGAGTGACAGAGGCCCCCATCTGTCCAGCTCTGTCATCTAGAGAGGTTTCCTGCCTACGTGGGGCTCAGATCAGGGATGCTGCGGAGAGATGCTGATGCTTGTCCAGCCCTTGGGCTGTTGCCCCAAGTGATATGGCCAGAAGACTCCCAGAGCATATGAAGCTTGACCACATGGCTTTGGAGGCAATGGTCAAGGGCATGGTATGGTGGGCCAGGCATTGTCTTCACTGATCCTGCTTGTGAGAGGGACTTGTGGAGGACTGAATGGATCCTGCGGGTGATCAGCTGGTGTAAATAACAGGTTTTTGGCTTTTATGACCATGGAGACACTCTTTGAGGTTCAAGGAAGAGATGGGATCAATCTGATGAGATGTATGGTAGCAAGCATCTGGTCAGCCTGGTGAGGAGAGCTTTAAGCTAGAAATAATGGAAAAGGGAGATGATGACTAATACAGACAAATGAGGAAGTGATAGACTGGGTTGGCAAGGACAGGGCGCAGGGTGGTGTGGAAAAAGAAGATCTTAGAAAAAAATAAAATAAAACAGAGGCCTACCTCTAGCGCAGGCACATAAACAAGGAAGTGTCAAGAAGACACTTGACACTCTCACTTGGGGAGAGACTCGTTGTCAGGGGGGTGTAGTGATAGGACACGGGGTAATGGGTTTAAACTAATAGGGTAGGTTAAGGTTAGGTATAAGGAAGAAATTCTTCATTCAGAGGGTGGTGAGGCACCAGAACAGGCTGCCCAGAGAAGCTGTGGATGCCCCATCCCTGGAAGTGTTCAAGGCCAGGTTGGATGGGGCTTTGGGCAGCCTGGGCTGGTGGGAGGTGTTTCTGCCTGCGGCAGGGGGGTTGGAACTAGATGGTTTTTAACATCCATTGCAACCCAAACCATTCCATGATTCTAAGGCAAAATAATGCAATTTCTCACAATTTTCTGGGAAAAAGAGCACAAGTGTGTGCCCCTCTGAGCTGCATGTATGCTAGTGACCACAACAACATGGCAAACCAAAAGGAGAAATTAAGAGATCCACATAAAGTAACAAGGCTGCAGTCTCGTTGAACTCACAGAGATGTGGTGGCACAGCTCACCTAACGGAAGAGCTGCAGAAGACAAGTACAGGCTCCTCGGGAAGAATAGGCCAGGAGGGGGAGGAGGGAACATCACCCTTTATGCAAGAATGAACAAAGCATAACATTGTGGACACAAACTGAAGTACAAAGAAATTCTACTTATGCATAAGAAAAGAGCTGTGTTTTTTCCTTTTTTTTTTTTTACTCTTTAAGGTTGAGCTCTGGAGCAGGTTGCCCAGAGAGGCTGTGGGGTCTCCATCCTTAGAGATACTCAAAAACAGACTGGGCATGGTTCTGAGTAATGGTCCTGAGCAACCAGTTGTGGCTGACACTGCTTTGAGGAGGAACGTTGATGAGATGATCTCCAGAGGTCCTTGCCAATCTCAGCCATTCTGTGGTCCTTCCATCTCCTGCTGAGACACTGCGTGACAAGGCTTTGCAGGCCTTTCAGACAGCACTGACACAACCCCATCCCCAGCCGTGTCCTGGAACTGATTTGTATGTATAATTGGCACAGGGCTATGGTCTGGTTTCCCTCTCTTCTTCTCTCACCCTCTAACCCCTGCACAGCACTCTTGCACCACGCTGAAAAATAAACAAGAGAACGCTGCTTCATGGAAATGACCAAGTGCCATTTGTTGCAGACGGATTGTGAGGACCCCAGGGGTGTCTCAGCAGAGGGAGAACCATCAGTCAAGTGTGATCCTCTGTGAGATACTCCTCTGGGACAAGGAAGTTCCTGGACACTGGCAGGATGCGGCATTACAGGGCACTCTTGCCATGGTGCCTGGTGTTGGAGGTCAATGCAAAGTTTAAGTGAAGACTTTCTGCATTTTTGTCTTCCCCTTTTTTCTGTCGTGGGGCAGAGCATCAGCACTCGGTCCGTCCCCTGCTCCCTCTGCCCAAGTACAGCAAACATATCAGTCAGATAGCACAAACCCAACCCCAATGCAAAGCAAAAACTTGTGTGGCCAACAGAGCAGAGGAGAGCACCGGTGTCTCCTGGTGGACTCAAGCTCTGGCTGGGACAAACCCTCTTGTCACACCTTGGGACAAATGGATAGGAGATAATGACTTAAATTTATGTTGTTGTCCCACTATTGCTAAAGTCTGTGTAGAAAAATACACAAAGGGTTAACCTAATTAGTCGGTTGTACTCCTGGGACTGACAGAAATCAGCCAAATTAGAACTGCCCATCAAAAAGCCTCTCTGCAGTTTACCAGCCTCCAGGGACTGGAGTGGCAACAGAATCCCAAAGCTGTGGTGCTCGGTACAGCGTGTGCTGTCACAGCACTGCCACGAGCACTGGCCCGGTGCTCAGGCGAGCCTTGCTGTAAAGACACAGCACTGGAAAAGCAAGTCAGTGGCCGGTGCCCCCCTCAAGAGTGGCTGCCCCAGGCTCCCTCTTTCTAACACAACTCTTTCCTTTTTTTCCTTTTTTCCTTTTTTCCTTTTTTCCTTTTTTCCTTTTTTCCTTTTTTCCTTTTTTCTTTTCTTTTCTTTTCTTTTCTTTTCTTTTCTTTTCTTTTCTTTTCTTTTCTTTTCTTTTCTTTTCTTTTCTTTTCTTTTCTTTTCTTTTCTTTTCTTTTCTTTTCTTTTCTTTTCTTTTCTTTTTTCTTTCTTTTTATTTTTTTTTATTTCCTTTTCTTGCCTTTCCTTTTCCTTCTTTTTCTTGCCTTTTCTTTTTCTTGCCTTTCCTTCTCTCTCTCTCCTTTTCTTTTCCTTTCCTTTCCTTTCCTTTTCCTTTTCTCTCCCTCTCTCCCTCTCTCTCTCTCTTTTTTTTTTTTTCCCATTGCTGAAAGCCAGCCAGGAACTGTGAAATAATCAGCACTTTTGAGCCCACTGTTTCTCTCGTCTCCAAGGAAACTCTGCTATTATGTTTAATATCAAAATGAGTAGGATTTTCAAGGAGGGAAGTCTCCACAAGTAGCAGCAGGGAAGCACGCTAAGGGGGAGAAGAAGGAGAAGGAATCTCTGCAGGGGGAGAGAGGGTCCGTGAGAAAGCTGCTCTAGTTTTTCTGAGGTGGACAGCTTCTGGAGCTGGGTCAGAAAATAAGGAGGCAGAAATTAAATAGCCCACCCTTGTGAGGAGAGAGGGAAGGTGCAAGCCTGGGAGGAAGGGACGCACCAGGCTGCTCATGGAGGGCCGGCAGGGCCGTGCCTTGCTCTCAGGGCTCTGCTCAGCGGCCTGGCAACTGCAGGTTAACAGGAAGCAAGTCCTACCTGCTTCTGGGCAGACAACGGGCACTCCAGAGCAGGAATCTACAACATACCTCCAGCACCAAGAAAAACTGGCACTTCGCAGGGGCCGTCTTGGGTGCCTCCACTCCCGCCTCACTCCCACATTGGTAGCTCAGTGCCTGTTGTCAGGAGCACTGAATCCAGCCGCTGTGCAGTACATGTTCTGTTTTCCAGTACTGAGGACCAAGACAGGGAGGGCTCACAAAGCCTTGGGCTGAAGGCACCCTCACCCCTCTTGCTCTTGGACCCTCTGCAGCCCGCCCCATTGCTTGCCCTCGTAAGGGCAGCACACGCTGAAAGCAATGCAGCCAAAGTGCCTACACAGAAAACTTCCACTCACCAGCCCAGCTGGGCTCAACTCAGCCATCTTCGAGTTGCTATAGCAGCCCCTGGCAGGGCTTCCCACTCGGTGCAGTGCTAGGGCTTGTCCATTTTTCACTCCCTGACTGGCAGCCACCTGCCCCCCAGCCAACTCCTGCCACAGCGATGGACGCAGGAGGAGAACGGATCTGCCCAGGGTCCAGCCGCTGGCGCATCTCGGCGTGAGGGAACCGGCCAAGTGGAGGGGACCATGCGATGGGCAGGAATTTCATCCCCACTGAGCCCTGCAGTGACAGTGATCGCTCACTGATCAGCTGGCTTGCAGCCTAAATCCAATCCTGGGAGGACAAGTCCCTTTCTCTCCACAGCCCCCTGCTCATACTGATGTCCTGTGACGAGGCTGGCTCTTTCTGCCTGCCCACCAGGCATTTCACCCAGCCCTGAGCACACAGTCCCACTTTTAAAGCGCTCCCTTGGGGGCAGTCCCCTCTCCCGAAGCAGGGCGAGAGCTATCCCTCCTGCCCTCTCATGCATGTGCCCAAGGAAATCGCCTGCTGTCCTCCAGCCACTGGACCTGGCACCACTCTTATTCATGCATCCAGATTTGCTGACAAAACCACTCACCTGGAACAAGCGTCAGTTGTCGAGCAGGACAACAGCGGGTCTTTTTCGGCTTGGGGGATTATTCTGAGTTGTTTTGTTCTTTAATTCTTTAAGCTCAAAGGCAGGATGCAGAATTTTCTCCTTAGAAAGGTGCAGCGTTAGCAGAGAGCTCTGAGCAATACCTCCTGAGAGAGGAAAGGAAGACTGTAATATGCTCAGGATACATGGCAGTAGGGGGTGGGGGAGTGGCATGTAGGAGGAGACTGAAAAAATCTTCGATGATTGCAGGAGACCAGAGGACAGCAAGCACCTGTCACCGTGATGTTGCATATAGTCCGTGCTGGATTTAACGATACCAGAGGTTTTGCACTTTCTTCTCCCTCCTCACACAAGCTGCAAAGAGAGTTAGTAGCAACAGAGAGCAGGACGAGCTGTTAAATGAGAACCAGATCTCATCCCCATCCCAGTCCTGCCCCCTCAGTCTGCTGCCTTCCTCGAGGGTGGCTGTGAGCAGAAATCCATCCGGCAGCAACAGCTGAATACTCCGAGCAGGCAGGTCCTTCACCAGCCCTGTCTGTGTAAGCAGGGCCTCAGAGATCCAGACACACCTCTGTGGTTTGTCCAGATCGGCCCGAGGGGATGGACATGTGTCTGTGCCTCCGCCAAATAGCTGTAATTTCCCAGTGGTGTGTTAGGCGAGTCACAAGGCAAGAATCCATTCACTGAGTGTGCAAAGGAAATACGTTAGCAATGCAGCCTGTCAGTGAGCCAAACTCTGCTTTCAAGGAAGCAGGCGCTGTCTTTACTCATCTCACTACAGGAAGGACATGGAGGTGCTGGCGCGTGCCCAAAGAAGAGCAATGAAGCTGGTGAAGGGTCTACAGAACAAGTCTTATGAGGGGTGGCTGAGGGAGCTGGGGTTGTTTAACTTGAAGAAGAGAAGGCTCAGGAGAGACCTTATTGTACTTTACAGTTACCTTAAAGGAGGTTGTAGCGAGGTGGGGATTGGGCTCTTCTCCCAAGCACCAAGCGGTAGGACAAGAGGAAATGGTCCGAAGTTGTACCAGGGAAGGTTTAGGGTTGATATTGGGAGAAATTTATTTACTGAAAGGGTTGTGCAGCACTGGAACAGGCTGCCCAGGGAAGTGGCTGAGTCACCATCCCTGGAGGTTTTCAAGAAATGTGGAGATGTAGAACTTAGTAGCACGGTTTAGTGGTGCATTTACAGTAATGCATGATGCCAAGTCAATTTGAAGGTGTGCGAACCACATAGTCAGTGCTGGCTTCTGGATGGGGTAAAGTGAAGAATTATCACCAAAATACAAGCCCAAGGTTCCAACAGCACTTCTGTTTCTATTCCTGCCAGATACACAACTCACAGGGGGATGCATTGGTTGTTACCTGCTGGCAGACTTCTCCCTGTTTCAGGTGGCACCAGCGCAGGGGCTTTGCTGTGTGCCCCAGCTTCAGTACACACCAGCGGCAGCGCATTGTGGCTGCAGCCAGAACTTGCCACGGAGTGTGATTTATCCAGCAGGGAGAAGATCAAAGCCTCAGTGTCAGGCTCGTCTGGCAGAGTCCTGGAAGTGAAATCCCCAAGCCCTCTGTCCCCATTGGATTCTGTGGGAAGGGGAGAGCTAAACCTCCTCAGCCCCCTGCTACAGAGAGCAGCTCCCAACACCCACTGGCTTCCTTCCAGAAAAAGACAGACATCAATCAGGAGGGTGATTAGGTGGGATTTTGCTGGATGGGCCATTTGGAGCCTGGGGTCTTGACTAGTTCTATCACTCTCCCTTGTTTCAACTTCCTCCATCTGCCAAATCAGCACGGACACAGGCCGTTGCTACATCAGGAGGCAAGGACACACTGTCTGCACCAGACAAATTGTTTGGTCTTCATGTGACTCAGTTGCTCATTTGTAAATGGAGGAAACAGCGCTAGTTTTCCTATTGAAGGATACAGAAGTTCAGTGAGGTCTCAGGTCATGTGAATGTCAGCTGGGGACTGGAAACCCTAGCCCTGTACTCCGCAAAGTTTCAGTTATCTTTTCAGCAAAACACATATTGGAATGTGAGATTTTTTTTTTTTCCCCCAAAATAAATGTCTCTGGTTTTGTGGCATAGACTCCAGCGTTCTGCCTGCACTACGCACCCAAAGTGTTCCTGCAGAAATGTGGATGAGAGCCAGTCCAGCAGCAGAGGGAAAAGGAGGCAGGCTGTGTAAGCGCAGCCTTGTGCACAGCTCATCTCCGCTCCTTCTGCTGGTTCACGGCCATCGGCTGCCAGTGGGGTGGTCCTGGAGGAAGGACATCCCTTAGCGCGCCTGCCCCTGCTTCTCCCAGTGGCTTAGCCAGCAGCTTTATTACAGATGGGTACCTGACTCCGCTGTTAGCTGTCTGCTGCAGGCTTGGGTGATCAGCGGCAGTCAGAAGAGTGCTCTTTGCATGGACAGTGCATTTCTGACACTACCCAGCGAGGGGCAGAGCTGCCACGCACTTGGCCATCTCTCAACAGCTGCAATTTTTTTTTTTTTTTCCCTGAACCTACTTCAGGGAGAAATGGTTGACTAGGGGTGGATAATTGCCCGTTTCCACCCTCTATGCCTGCAGTTCAGCTTGGCTCCTAGGGTCTGTAGTAATTCCTACCCAGTTTCTTAAACCCCAGGTTAATACCTCTAAGCCTTCTTTAGCCCTAAACTCACAGTGATTACTGCCTTAAAACTTCTCTTTCACCAATTTCCTCAACGTTTCAGTTTGACTTTTACCTACAGCAGTTTCCAGACACCTTCAAGTTATAAAGTAGGACACGGAGCCGCAATCTGAAGCTACGGAGGAGGTGAAGAGCTCTGCTCCCTCAGGACGGTGGCCCTGGTAGAGGGCAGAGCCTTCCCAGGGTGGAGCAATTCCTTGGGGAACAAACCCCACAATGAGATAAGACCCTGAGACTCGCCTCTTCCTGTGAGTGCCAGGCACACTTCATCAGCCACATCGCACAGAGGCCATGTGATACTGCAAGTTATCAACAGCAGGTAAAAGGGAAACTCTCAATGGCAGCCTTGTGAGACGCAATGAGAAAAGGCGAGACCACAGCTCCTCGTGGCACTGAGTTACCGAGGGCCTTCTAACGCCGTCCTTGTGCAGCCATTTGAGAGTGAAGATAAAGAAAGGGCTTGTTGAGAAACAGCCTGGAACAGCTTTTCCAAATCACCTCCCTTGTGATTTTCTCCGTAAAGTGCCTTTCAAACTGATTTATGCTAATCTCACAAGCAGACTAAAAATGTCATGTAGGGACAGGGCAGTTTGTTTAACACCCACTCCCGCTTTAACACAGCCTCAGTCTCTGTCTCTGTGCAACTTGGAAAGACCTCAGTCCTAAACGAGTGAAGTTCTGGGGAAAGGACTCTTGAGACAGATTTTTACACAGGGTTTATGTCTCTCTGAAAAAGGTTTGCAGGCCCAGCAGAATGACTGCATCTTTATTACCTCTTTGTTTTTAAGTGAGACATTGATTACCTATTTGATCTTTAAAAAGCAGAACACCTAAAGATGGACGTAAAGTGTTGATTCCCAATGTAATGATAAGGAAAGCCCCACATGTGAATCTCTGTTAAAATGCAGTCCTGACGTATTTGGGTTGCTGTACGCAACTTTGATGAAGCATTGAGACTGCAGGATCAGGTTGGGAAAAAAACAAAAACCGAAAGAACAGCAGATGGCTGTGTCTACTAGCCCATAGGTTCCCTACTTTACAATCAGCATTTATTGCTTTAGCCTTTTGAAAGAGCTCAATCTCTCTGAACTGCTGCGAAAAACACATTAAGGAGCATGCTGCAGTGAATCACTGGGGTGTGTGCACCCTTGTCACCTGAACGTGCTGATGACTGGGAGGATGTCCGTGAACAGCCCTTACCTAGACCTGTCAGAGGAATGCGGGTGGTTTCTGCTGGAGTGTTAGAAAACCCAGTTGCTAATATTCCCAGTGGCTAATTGCCATGGGGAAAGATGTGATTTTCTTATATGTTAAGCAATCCTTCAACTCTTCCTTTCCTGGATTTTGCAATTCTGTGGTCTGGTTCCCCTTGTTACAGTAACCTTACTTTGGGGGCTGGGATTAATTTTCTGTCTTGCACTGCTCACTTGGCCCAGGGAGCGTAGTCCAGCCATGACCTTCATTCGAAGTTAGCAGAGTTTCTGCAAATGAACCTCCTTTTCTGTTTCACAGAGCTGCTCAAATAATGGAATTTCCTTCCTATGGGAAATACCAATATTTCAACATTTATTTTTGCCCTATTTTGAAGCAAAAAGTCAAAACTCAAACTCTTGCAACACACGACGTTCAGAAAAATTCTAGCAGAAATGTAAAGAAACATTTTGGCTTGGATCAGGCTGATGTAAATCTGCTCCCAGTTGAGCTGTAATGTTTCTTCATGCGAGTGCCTCTCATGAGCATATTTTTACCTTGTAGGATAGACTGCAGCTCTCACGTTACACTGCAGCATGCCCTGTCGTGGAGCTGCTGTGGTGCCTCATCCTTGATGCAGCCTCGAGGATGAGCAAAGGCCAAGGAGAACAGGGCCAGAAGGGCTAAAAGAGATGTGGTGCAGTTCTTGCTGGCAGGACATTCTGGTTAGAATTTCTGACGGCCAGCAAAGAAAGCGACAGCCAAAAATTGATATTTCTGATGAGAAAAAATTCTCACCGCCGATTTTTGACTGGGTTTCAACTGATGAGCGAGACAAACTTTTCTGAACTTCTGACATATCTGATAGTCAGAAGTGTGGCCATTTTCTCCTTGGTTCTGCTGAGAGTACATGGGATTGAGAGGTTTCAGCTACGCTAAATGTCAGTTTATGCTCCCTGCTCCTCCCAGGCACACAGGGAACACGTGCTGCACACTTGCAAGGGCAGTTCTGCTTCAGGAGGCTGTGCCATTTGTTCCATACCATTTTTCACAAACCTCAGTATATCACTACATACAGCCCCTGTCATTGTGAGCTGCAAATGCCTAAGCTGGTGGTGATGTCTGAAGTCCTAAACCCAGCATTTTGTCAAACTTTTCCACCATCTTTACTGATATTTCCACTGGAATCTCCTGCTCTATCCCCAGTATGTTCCCTAGTGGAAACTCACCTGAATTCCCCACCCCACCTCCCGCTCCCCAGTGGGGAGGAATAGTTGCTTATTGAGAACTGTCTTTTCATTTCTTCTCTTCCAGAAGCAGACTGCCCTTTTCCTTCCTAACACCGCTCTGCCTCCTGCAGCCTCTGCCTGGCTGTGCTTTGTATGGCATGAACAGCTTCCCCAGTTCTCATGCTTTCAAGTTTTACAGGTCTTTCCCTATTCACTGTTGCCATTTTTGTGTGCAGTAGTTGAGTTTCAGCAAGGATGCCATCAGTTGTCTCATTGTATATTAGCACTGATCTTGGATTCTTTGTTAGGATGGCTGGAAAAAGCACTTTTTCCTTCTGCAGCAGATCAGTCACAAAAAGCAAAGTACCAGAGCTGTCTCTTCTATGCTCTACTGGCATTTTAATTGTTAACCAACTGTACACACACTATGTTTCTTTTTGTAGTAGGCAGTTCCCTCATAGTCACTTACTCATAGGTTTTGACAGCTGAATTGTGGATGTGCTGAGTTTCTCTGGCTGCTCTAGGGACACGTGCACTGCAACCTCACCTGTGAATTGGCAGCAGGTAGAAGCATTTCTCAGAACTCCATTTTCATACAGTTTTTGAAGGACTATGAAACATCCTGCCAGCATGAGAGATGGCATCACTCCTAGGGACTGCTCTTAGAGAAAAAAAAATATTTCTTATCGAAACTGTCACGTGCAAATTGGTTCAATAAGAATATTTCCTGCTGTGGAGAAAGGTAGTATTCAAAACTTGAGCTATCCAGCACAAGATGGATGTGCCTTGTCACAGCTGCTCTTGGAGCAGCCAGGACAGGTATGAGAACCTTTCCCTGTCCTTTTCTCCACGACTTTATTTCTGACAACAGCTATCTAGCACAGCAAGAGGCAATTCAGACAGGCAGGATAGCTGAATGCCCATACTAGCATGAGATGAATGTGACCTGTTCTTATCCCTTCATCTCCTGGCTTGTCTGGTTTCACTACATTTCTTCTGAGGGGTGCATTTCAAACAGTGAGGCTCAAATCTAGCATGTTTTCTTCCACAGTTCAGGGTCTTTTCTGGGGGCATTAACATGTTCAGAGTCTTTCTCACTTTGCCCTTTCTCTCCCCAGCAGCCCCTTCCTGCTCCCCTTCCCCAGCCTCCCCACCGATACAGCTGGGTGACAATGGGGTGACAAAGAATGGCTGGGGAGAAGAGAATCCCACACAATTTCTGGAGAAGAGTTGGGTACTCGGGAAACAGGTTGTTAGGTTGGCAGCAGCTGCTCTGGAACGGTCTCTGGCTTGAGGGATGTGAGCAGGTCCCTGGGTCCTGGGCAGTCACGGAGGGGGAAATTTAATTGTCAGTGGAGGGTGATGGCAGTCCACAGGACAGCCACGGTAGCAGGAAGGCCAAAACTGAAACAGCTGTTGGGTTGAGAGAAAGCTGCAGACCTGCACGTGGGGTACACCATCCTGTCTGACTGCGACTTCTGCGCAGCCAAATAATACAAAAATTGTGAACAATGTTTCTTGGCAGGAGCAGCAGTCCACTGAACAGCAGTGGACACAGTTATTACTTATTCTCAGTGTGGTCTGTTTCTCTGGATGAGAAACTGTGATACAGCACCTTCATGTGCACCCTGCTCCATCTTAACAGCCTGAAATGCCTCAACTGGCGATTCAGTACTTCAGGGGAATGGCTTTCATGGCCTTCCAACAACAGCATGTGACTTCTGGGCATCCTATATCAGTGAGTTGTACAAGCTGGAAAATGTCAAAAAACCTCACTGATAATTCAAGTAGCTTGGTCCGATGCTACTGTGGGTTAAGCCTGCCTTCTCTGAGCTGGGAAAACAGGATGGAAATACTTCTGCTGCTCCGATGATATATTTGTCCAAATTTAACTTGGCCCATTTTCTCTGGTATTCTCCACATGGTATTACCATTGGCATTATGCTCTTCTCCATTAGTTCCCAACGCTGTATATATGTATATTACAAGGACAAAAGGGACCATTTGTGATCATCTAGTCTGACCTCCTTTTTCAGGACAGGAATAGTCCTGTGTTAATTAATTTTCTTTTAAGTAGAATATACTATTTAGAAAAATTTCTGAACCTGCATTACTCCTTTCTGGTGGTGATGAATTCACCACAATTCCAGGCAAATTATATAAGCCTGGGTCTACCTGACCCTTGAAATTATGCATGATAATTTGGAAAAAGCAGTCAGCTGCTGCTGTAAATGAGCTGAACTGAACTTAATGCTAATAGTAACACTGCCATTACCACACCAAGCGCCTGTAGCATACCTTAAACAACGTTTGCATGTGGACATGCAAATCTGATTTCACAATTTGCTTTCCTTTAGGAATTTATCCAAACATTCACTAGCTTTCCTGAAGGAGAATTCAAAACTGCAGGATTTCAGAGAAAACAGAGCTGTATGGCAATTCTACACCCTTGGCTTTCCTTCACTGAATTGCAGAATCCCCTAAAACCAGCTACTTTCAACCACTCCTGATGGACTTGGTCTTTCATTCCCACCGGTTCTCTCTAGGAAAATCACACTCTACCTCTCTCTTCTTCAGAGACTTTTTTTTTCACTCTTTTTACGACACCCTTCTGTCATGTTTCTTACGCTCGTAATTTTGACAAAATGCCTGTTTACCTTGGGGTACAGCCCTGCTCTAACATTCAATACTTTGAAGTATTCCAGAAGAAGGTATAGCCGTCTCCAGAACTGGTGTCTCGGTGACCACTTTTCCCCACGCAGGGCTGCAGAAGTGTCTGGTGGGCACCCATCACCCAGCCTGGCGGTGTGGATTTGTTGTCTGGGTCTTCCTGGAACAAGCAGGGAGCACCTGACCTGCACGTACAGCACTGGGCTTAGAATCGCAGAATCATTTAGGTCAGAAAAGACCTCTACGATCATCAAGTCCAACCATTAACCTAGCACTGCCAGGCCTACCACTAAACCATATCGCTGAGCACCACATCTACGCATCTTTTGAAGACCTCCAGGGATGGCGACCCAACTAATTCCATGGGCTGCCTGTTGCAATGCCTCACAACCTTTCAGTGAAGAATTTTTCCTAATACCCAACCTAAACCTCCCCCGGCACAACTTGAGGTCATTTCCTCTTGCCTTACCACTTGTTGCTTGGGAGAAGAGACTGACCTCCACCCTGCTACAGCCTCCTTTGAGGTAGTTGTTCTTCCTGTCCCCTATCACAGATCATAAAGCAGAAGGGTGGAGCGGTGGCCCTGATGCCTGTGGGTGTCAGGTTGGGCTCAGGCGAGCACACAGAGCCCAAATTGTAGCACAGAGAAGCTTGGAGTGGTGCTGGCTGCACGCTGTCAACAGAGGCAATGCAAACTGTCTCACAGCTCATTACAGAAACTGAGCCAAAGGGAAGGCACGTTCCCAGCTTATCAGGCCACCTCCTCTGTGAGCTCTCTGATCTACTTTTCAAGTGATTGTTCCTGACCTAGGAGAAGCCCCTGAGAAATCTCACAGTTCATAGCCTGCAGCTAAATGGGCATCAGCAAGCAGCCACGGTGGGGAGGCGGGAGCGTGGCGCGCGCAGTCTGCCTACCCGGCTGGAAAATTCCACTCCTCTTCATCACTGCAGACCATGCTCGGGCGCTTAGGAAGCAAGCCCTGCCAGCGGTGTGTTTATTTGCTTGCCCGGCTGCTGCTCTGCTTTGCTGCTGTGAATTGTGTCCCATTTGCCAGGACACCTGCACTATCTGCTCAGCCCTCTTTTAGTACCGTGATAAGAAGTGGCTACGAAACAGCATCCTGCTTCCTTTGCTCTGTTTCACTGTATTTTTTTAGCACGGCTGACAGTCAATAGAGGGTAGCACAAAGGGTGAGGCTCTGGAGTAAGGATGCCAGCAGAACCAGCTTCTCCTCCAGCCCTGGCCAAGCTGTGCACAAGAACCCAGCTCCTTGATGCTTCCTCTCCTGGCACCTCTGCTATGTGAGCAGCTACGGACATCCCCGCCCCAGCCCAACCCGACGCCTGCTAAATCTGCGTAGAATTGGTCAAATGACTTGCAACGGTGTCTTCTTACTTCTGACTATCAAACCATGAATCCTAAAGGAATCCTAATAAATATTAGAACATTTAGCCCTCCAGTACTGAAGGAATGCCGACTGGCCGAGGATCGGAAAGGTTTCAAGTGCTCCCAGCCCCCGTCTCTCCCTGCCACACTTCCGTACAACTTTCCCCCCCTCTCCCTTTTTAATGCTCGCACACTCCCACCCACAGACATGCTCCTACCTTCCGGATTTGCAGCTGTGCTTGCTGCAGGGATGTTTAATCCCCTGTTAGGAGGCGAGAAAAGCCTGCAAGTGTCTGGGCGGAAAGCCTCGTGTTACAATGTCACTGAGGTCACCAGCAGACACCCATTAGTAACCAATGGGAATAAATCCCATGGGAATTAGGCAGCTGTAATTCCTGGAAACTAGGCTTTGCGCTTCGAACGTACTAGTGCTGGATTCCTTTCAATACTAAGCACTGAAATACCACGGAAGGCATCTCAGAAGCCTACACATATAAACAGCAAAGCAAGAAATAAACATTATTCAGACTTTTTCCTGTAACATTCCTAAAACTTGCAGCCTCTCGCTTGGTAGTGGCCTCAAAGCACCCTGCTGCTTGTGATCACTGGAGGCACAAGGAAATGCAGAGCGAGTGTCTCTACAATCACCCAAGAGACCAAACAAGCACCTTGCAGCACTAACATGCTCTTGGCGCTGACAAGGGTAGTGAGGTGCAAGCAGGACGCACGCTCTGAAGGATTTTACTTAGGTACTCAGTAACAAGGTTGTTTACTAATGCTTCATTTCCATGAGACGCTTTCCCTTAGTCGGGTTTTTAGATGCATATATGTGTTTTATCCACATGCTTAAAATAATGCCTCAAAAAACAGTCAATGGGGGAGGTCTGTTAGCACTTTCCAGGTCAGTTATTTTAAAATAAGATATCAGAAGAGGGACAGAAATTTGAAGAAGTGATGCTTGCTCAGTCTAACCAACATTTCCAGGCAACTAGCACATAACATAATTCTCAAGTTCTGGTTAAAGTGCATGTCTTACATAGCTGTGGCAGAAAATGTAAAAGAGGGAACAGGAGTGAGTGAGGTGACATGCTCAATGTCCTGCCTTTACTTACATGAAGCCCAAAAGCAAAGCTGTTTCTCAAAGATTGCAGGTGTGTGAGCTTCATGGATTTGCGTACATTTTGTAAGATAAACAAATTGTATTACATATATCCCATATCCTCATCACCCATTCCTGTGACAATGGGAAATGGTACAGAATATCTGAAAACCAGAAAAAAGAAGTCCTCTCCAAGTTTAGGATCGCCTCTGTGGATAACAAAGTCTTGATGCAAAATCGATCAGCACACTGATTATTACTTTTACAAGGTTCTCACCATACCTGCATGCAGTAGACCTGAAGCGAAGAATCTGGAAGGCTTGGGAGGCAGCAGGGAGCCCAAGTTCGCTCAGGGGCCAGCCTCTGCCTGCTGAGGCCAAATGACAGCATCTGCAAACTCCCAGCTGCAGAGGAAAGCCAGGCACTGAGCTATTGAAGATGGAAAGAAATCCTTTGGAGAAGAGCAGTTATCCCCAAGCCGTGCACAGCGTCACATCTGTGGCTCGCTCCTTATTCCTTCTTGTGACTTTGACTTCTGCCAGCCTCCAGGAGCAAGGCTGCGCTGTTGCCCTCCCAGCCGGGCTGGGAGCCAGGGTCGGCACGAGCTGCAGTGGAAGGAACGCGGCTGTCTCCCCGGCTGAGCATCATGCACAGATAGCGGCATGGCGAGAGCAGACGGCTGGCAGGGCTCAGACCCCGTGCGCTTGCTGCCGGGAGACGTTGGGCAAGGGCTAGGGAGGGAAGCAAGATCTGCTGGAGGGGAGAAGCAGGAAGGAGCCAGGAGGCCTGAAATCAGCTTTAGTAACACTGAGAGCTGAGGGAGACAGCTTGTCCTGGGGAGAGAAGTGACTGCAAGTCACAGTGATAATAATGCTGTCTGATATTAATGATGAACCATTTGCAAAGTCAGAACAGAGGAGGCCCTTCTCAGAGCACACAGACATGCACGGGGGTCCCTGGAAAGTGCCAGACAAGCTCTTTCCTGAGCCCTGAACATCGCAGCCTTGACCTGCAGCACTGGGACCAGCTCCCTGCTGGCCCAGGATGACCCAGCAGCAGGGCAGAGCTGCTCAGCACCTGGCTGCTCCTGCATGGGAACATTCAGCTGATGCTACATGGTGTGTTGCACATACAGCCCGTGTACCAATGCGTGAAGGTGTTGCTCATGTTGCTTTCAAGAGATTGACTACTTACTGTCTACTGATACTTCTACAGAATCTCAGGGGGCACCACAGCTCGGAGGAGGAAGTTGGGCAAGATGTAAAAAAGTCATAAAGAGCCTGGATGAGCTTCTGCATGATTTTGCAACACACTGGACTAGCTACAGCCTGTCCCTATACTGCAAAATCTTGTATTAAGAGAGAAGTTAAGGACTCATATGTTCTTTTGTACAATATAGTCTTCAAGAGCTTCATCAGACAGTACAGAAGCAACTAGAGAAAGAAGCATAGGAGACAAAGATGACTCAAGTATTACCCAAACTCACAACAAAATTGACTAACTCAAAGGAGAAACACAAACACTTAATTACACTGCAGTTATACCCAAACTTTCAGTTCTCATTTTATTTTAGTCTGTAATTGACCGTTTAAATTGCTCATAATATCAGAACAGAAATAAGTGTAAAACATTCACAAGGCGCCTGGCAGTTCTGCGAAGTGTCTCACGCCTATGGCTTTGTGCAGCTAGGCCACACAAGCAGGTGTATCCAGTGTGCTGGGGAATGCACACAGATTCGTCTCCCTGAAAGAAGCGGTCTTCCACAGCATTGCCGTGGTTCTCCGGAAATCCTAGGTGTGATGACAGTGTCCAGGCTATGTTTATTTAGGCTCATTAATTCAACCGATCAAGAAGAGCTTAAGACATGACTTGAAGTAGTCAAGTGCCATCAGAAGACATAAAGAGAGGGCATATTAATTTAAAACAAATACAGGATAAAATTCTACAGCTGGGAGCTGAAGCTAGACATATCCAGACTAGATGCAGCCCTTTAAGGCAACAATTTTTAATAACTATCACATGCCAGAGTATCAGAAAATTCCTTTAATTCAGCATGCTTTATGCCGGAATTGGATATCTCCTTTCAAGGCTATGTTCTGATTCAATCATGAAGCTCACTGCAGACAAAACGAGAAAAATTATTTTGCTATACAGGAGGCCAGTGCGGATAATGTCATTTTTGCCTTTAGAAGCTATGAATTGTACTAAATGTCATGTGTCTAGATCTAACAGAACACCTGAGTGCCGTGAGAGAACTTGGGAATCACCAGAGAAATTACAAAAAGTCAGTGGACGCAATCGAGCTCAAATTTACCACTGGTAATTCCTAGAATGGACCTTCTAGAAAGGTCTTATGGTCTGCTAGGACATCAGTGGAGACAGGCAGCAGCTCTGGCCTCCAGCTGTGTCCTGTGCAGCAGCATAAGCACTGGCTTTGCAGCCCGCAGCCACAGCACCAACTCCCGTGCACAGTATCACAGACTGCTGCATGCATAAATGCTTGTCAGCAAATGTTTTTTTTTTTTTACTCTTTAGCAAGAATGGTCATTTCTATATCTTCCAAGAATCATTACCTTAGGAAAACACAAGAATAGTCTAAGTTGCCAGTGCTGTTTCAACAGAGAAATCAACATTACTTTAATGTGACTTTGAAAACAGCTTTATAGATATACATATATTTTCTGCTACAATAAGAACTATCTTACTGCTTTGTTCATAAGCAGCTATAAATCTACCTCTTCCAGACTGAAGTTTGGAAGTGCCCACTTACTCTGTGATGAATGCATTCACCAGAGCTACAGAAAGTCTGAACAATGTCAAAGGTTGAACAACTCAAAATTCATCTATATTTCTTTGTGGGTGATGTTTTCCAGATCTTGCCTGCTTTCCTAGTCTGGCTTCTCCAATTGTTCCACATCTTCTCTGAAGTCTACGGCGTCCCAACCTGGATCAGTACTCAATGTGAAGCCTCTAGTCAGTGGCGATTAAAATCAAAAACTTGCTTTACTTTGTGTACCAGCGGCATTTCAGAGCTCCCTAGGATACCTGTTCTGCAGCAGAAGTGCATTGTTGTATTTGCAGTACATTTTGCAGTACTGTATTTGAGACTTGCTGTTGCTCTCAGATGCAGTAGTGCCTCCTACAGACCACAGCGACAGTCCTATAATAAACCAACAAGATGCAGAAATGTGTTAATTTTCAAAATTTCCTGCAGACATCTCAGCAGGACAAGTAAAGAAAGTTAGGGCTTATTTGTGCCCATTATATACTAATTTCTCTAAGTTTTACTACACTTTGTATCACAGAGGCACCAAGAAGAGAGAAAGGCAAGAATGCAGTGAATCAGGACATTATATGAGAACAGCCAAAAGCAAGGAAGTGAAATTTTTGAGTAAGAAATTGTGTTAAATGGAGTGCTCGCTTCCCCATCTAGTGGTTACATTGAGAAGGAAGAAGGCTCCAATAAAAATTGGCTGCTGGTCTCAAGGCTGGGGCTGTATGCGTTCACCTTTGGGATTGAATTCTAGGATCAAACACTACAAATGTGGTGATGCATGGTTTTGCAGGTCCTCTTCAGATGGTAAGGCTGTTCCACGTCCTCTTTCCCTTCTACCTGCACAGCTCATCTTAGACAGTATCCTGAACATGAAAGAGATCAAATATATCACAAAATTATACAACAACACAGGTAGGGCAGGACATTTTATATTTTAACTTCCTGTTTAGAACAAGGCTGCATCAAAGTTAGATCAGGTTGTTCAGTCAAATTTGGTCCAGTTGAATTTGAAACTCTCCAAGGATGGAGATTCACCACCTCACTGGTCTTTATCCCACTACTGATCCACCATCCTGGGAAAGCACTTCAAGGAAACAAAAACTACTAGAAAAAAAATGTCTCCAGTCCTGCTGAAGAATGGGTATAAAGCTGCCTTTTTGCTGGCATGCTGTTCTGGATGCAGAGGAAGATGCTGTTTGTACTTTACCTCTTAGGTTGTGCCAAGCACAGACTTAAACTGCCAGGGTCTCCCAGCAGTGCAGGGAGATCAGTGAAGTTTCTAAGCCATTTAATTCAACCCCTGTACAGCTGTAATTACTGAAGCTCTTGCTCATACTTTCAGGCCCTGTTGTTATGTAGAACCCACCCAGAGCTATGAGGACTACCAGCACACTGTTTTATACCACTGGGTCCAGAGAGACAAATCCTGAGAACAGGGTTTAAGTTTCAAAAGGATTAGAGATGGGATCTGTAGACTACGAACCATTCCAAGGCATTTCTTTGTGCTTATGAGTGTTCCTAGTTGCCCTCTCACATATACCTGTTGCTGGAAGTCAGCCACGACTTTGGGTGATCCAGCTTGCTCCCTCTGAAACAAAACATCATCTCTTCCCAGAAGGACAGTTTCAGTGATCCTCCCTCCCATCCCCTCGGCATTTTTAGGATGGGGCCCGCAGGTCTTGTGCTTTAACACATTCCTGCAGCGCCTCAAGCAAAATGACACCTGGCCTGCTGCTCTTAGGGGCTATGAAGCCTTCTTCTTGTTATCCTAGACTACCATCTAGTGGGTGCTGGTGACTTTAGACTTTGCAGAGACCCTAGGAATATGGAATTAAAAGTTGAGGGTTTTTTTGTTTGTTTTAAAACAACAACAACAAAGGATCTAGTGGGAGGTATCCCTGCCCATGGTAGGGGGGTTGGAAATAGATGGGTTTTAAGGTCTCTTCCAACCCAAGCCATTCTGTGATTCTCTGATTCTATGAAAAGGAGTGGTGGGGATCACCATCCTTGGAGGTATTCAAAACTCAACGGAAAGGCCCTGAGCTGCATGATCTTGCTTTGAAGTTGGCCTTGCTCTGGGTGGGAATGAGGACTGGAGACCTCCAGGCCTTGGTGCATATGTAGCTACTGCCAGGAGACTCTGATACTCTGACGTCTCAAAAAAAGGCCACAGGCTTAGTTGAGCAGCAAAGGCCCAATGGATGAAACCAGAAGGCAGCAACCCAGCATACCTGCTTCAAAAACATCTCAATGCACCTTTGTCTGCATTAAGCTTTTTTTCCTAAGACAGAGGTACATGATTTTGTGATGGATGCCGTAAGGGGTGAAGCAAAAACGATGGTGATTGGTGTGGGGCAGGTGTGTAAGCGGTAGTGAAGAAGACACTGTAGTGATGGGTCGTGGATGGAGTGGGGTGGTGAAATGGATGTAACAGTGTTATGTCGGGGTATTGGTGTTTTGAAGCAGATATTGCAGCTTTGGTGATGTAAGGACCTGCTGGTGAGAGGCATGGTTTCTCTCCAGAAGGAGTGCTTTAGGGTACCATTAATTGCTTTAGTTACTGAATGTAGTGCTTTAGTGCTTTAGGTACTGAATATAAAAGAAGGACTTAAACATATGAATTTTAATGGACTTTGGATATGCAAGGGTCTCTTCTGACTTTAAAATTTCTCAAGGTACCTCTCCATAGGTCTCAGTTAAAACTAATCAAAGAAGTTTAAAAAACGTAATCCTGATCTTGAAATAACTGTGCCTACAAGGAAAGAGGTTTGCAACATTTCTTTTCCTCTTTTAAGACGATATGAAGAGAAAATTGCTCCTCTACTTTCTTCTTCTTCCCCCCTCACACTCACATATCTCCCTTTAACTTCAGTCATGTGCAGATAATTATTAATGATGAAATGACTTACCTACAGGATCTGCTCATCAAATGGTCTGTAACTGGCCATACGCATAATGTACAGCCAAACACATTGTTTTAAGTCTCCTTGACTGAAGCTCACTGATATCCACGCAGCACCTGTTTGTTCCTAGAGGATTTGGTGGGTGTGGTTGGCTGGAAGCTCTCTGTATTCCAGATGTGGAGCACGTGCAGATGTAGTTTAAATTCTCAAGAGTTTCATCCAGCTGTTGCTGGGCTGTTTGTTACACGTGGAGTAAGTAACACAAAAACATTCTCCTTCATGTCAGTGGTGAATTGTCCCATCTTGTTACAGGATCTGCAGTTGAACTTGCATGCAGTTCCTGGAAATGCTGAGCAAGTCCCACGGTCTTCCCTTCTTTTTTATGAGCCAGGTTCAGTTCTGCAGTGCATTGAGCATGTGAGTAGCTTCGCCCGTTTGAATCAATCCATTAGTACGGCTTATTGATCCTTTCATGGTGGCAAGCAGATGGTCCCACTGAAACCATTGTGAATCCTTGCAGATGAGGATATTAGAAGCAATTGAATTTAATAATGGCCTGAAAGTTTACTGAAACTGTACCAGATGCCAAAGACAAGAGTAGGTGTAGGCTAGTTATGTGGTTGGTTTCTCATATGGACCTCAAAACTGTCAGATGACTTCTTTCCTTACAGATGGAGAAAGATGGAAGACTTTCCTTCCTTGGGGAAGGCTCTGTGGCTCACCATCTTCGCTAAGTGGGAAGTAAATATTCGATAAGAGATCATGTGCTGAGTCAGAACCTCTGAAAACACTAATGGTGGTAACTACTGTCACTGTTAGGGTGTTAAGGATGCTCACATTAACTTATACACAGCTATTAGTTTTCCGGGATGAACTACTGCCTTCACAGTTGCAGGTGCCTTGAAGTCAGTCCACCAGATGCATTTTCTTAATTGTTGTAATTTCCAGCAAGGAAATGTTTGCAAAGCTGTAGCTTAGCAGCTATTCAATAACCCAGTGTCATTAACACAGTGGTTTCTGGCTAAGGGTCATGACGCCACAGAAGGTATCAGCAGTCATGAGAGGGATCAGGATTCTAACAAAACATCATGCTGAAGTGGGTCCAGAAGATCCACAGAAATGGTTCTACCAGCTGGGAAAGGCTGTGAACTGCTACCACTTGCTGTGACATAAGTCAACTGAGTTTAACATAAAACAATGCTGCTGAAAAAAAGAAAAGGGAACTCGTATCCCTCCTGAGCTTGCTTGTTCCCACCACTGTCTTGTACCACGAGTAATCAGTCCAACAGAGCAGAGACTAGCAAAAAAAAAAAAAAAAAAAGAGGTGTTTGACTGGATCAATTTGAGCAGATTCTGACTTAGTGTCCTGGATAGAACTCCCAATTTATAATGGTCACCGTATCATTACGAATCATACAAGTGCTGGTAGAAGGCACCTATGGAGACCTCTTGTACAACTTTCTGCTTGATCCAGCAACAGCAGAAAAGGTGGTGCATCCACTGACCTACATGGTGTGCACATCCAGTGTGACTGTCTTCTGGTCCAGGGCAGTGGTAGAGAGATAAGAACTGGAAATGAGATCATGATCACCCGTGGTGCGGTCTTCACCCTAGAGCCTCTGTTTCCTATACTGCTGCTGCATGCTTACACCTATGGATCAAAATGCCAAGTGATATTATTAGTATCATGCTACAAAGCACAACACTGTGTAAATCTTTCAAGGGCCCTAGCTCATTCAAATTACAAAGTCTCCGAAGAAAAAAGCGTCCAAACAGGGTGGTTGTGGTTTTTTTTGTTGTTGTTGTTTTTGAGAGAGAGAGAGAGAGAGCACTCTGCCATGGAAAAATATTTAATTTGTCAAAGTCATAGTGACTTTTAGGCCATGTCCCTTTAGAAATGCTGACCTAACAATAGTACTAATCAGAAAGCACGGCATTTATAGTATCTTAATGGCATGCACCCAAAATAGATTCTAGTTATATCAGCAAGTTGACAAGCTCACAGGGTACAGATACCTCTTGTAATTAATTTCTAAAAGTCACAGGAACTGTAAAGTTGGTGTGGGTGGAGTTTACTTTTTATTGAAATAATAAAGTGCCAGAATCACATTTACCCTGGAATTATTATAGACTTACTTGGAGGTAAATTAAATCAGAATCTGGCCTCCAAACTGTGATAAGATAAAACTGTTAATTTTCTTCTCTTGTGTTAATGATGCCGGAGAAGTATGGGCTCTAATTAGAACATGAATAGAGAACACACTGTGACCTGCTGGCTCTTAAGGTCTAGTGAGTGTAACTTTCAGAGGTAAATTCTTGCTAAATCACTTCCTGTAACTAGGTCACACCACCCACTATGCTAGTACCATGTATTCATTAGAGAAGCACAGTACAGTAGTGCCTATAATTAAAGTTGCCCAACATTTCCATGATAAAAGCATGTCCGCAGTTTCCTATAGGTTTAACAGGCTTTGATGCTCCGAAGTGAAAATTTCTGTGATGGATAAGTGTATCAGACTAAGTGCTTAAGTTCAAAATATAACTTCTGGGTTTTAGATACTTAAATAATGGGCAATTACTGTCACACCAATTCAATATGAGTGATTTCCTCAGTTTGTAGGGCATGTCTGCTTTGGGACAGGGACTTAGTTCTATGTAAACTGGAGCTAAGTCAGCCACATTGTACATGCGTGAAAACTACGGTTGTCATGGGATTAGACATGCTAATGTTTTCAGCTAAATTTTCTGCAAATTGTGTGCACCAAACACGATCCAATTATCCAGGGAAGAGGCACAGCCAAGGTCTAGACATCATCTAGGTTTGGACATCACACAGCTGCCAGCAGTAATGCGTAGCCCTGTAAACTGACAGTGGACATGCACAGAATGATAAAATCTTGTAAAGCTGTTCAATATCCAGCTGCTTGCTGGATATTTTCTTGTCTTTGTGGTGGTTTCTTTGAGCCATATCAGCTACTTATTTCATTCAGATGCTTTTAACAGAAAACCTACACTTTCAGATAAAGGCATCTGTTCAATTTCTCTGGGTGATAAAGTTGGTCCTGTCACTTTCCAAGTTGAGAGAGCTCTTAAGGTACTGCAGCGAATTGTGTTCCTAACCCAGATAACACATCCTAATAAATGGCCTGCAGTGCATTTCATTATGACAATTCAGATAGAAAATAAACATTTTCATTTGAAAAGGAATCCTAGTCTCTATTTTGCAATACCCCCATTAACTGGAAAAAAGAAGTGAAGAACCAGAATGTAACATTTGGGAAGGACTTACAATTACCACGGGAATTTCACAAAACTGCACTGACTGGCTGCATTTGCAGTTTCACTGGATCATTTTACTTTCTCCTTCACAAAAGCTGAAGCTCCCTTCGCTCTTGGATTTAGTCCACGTGTAGTGCTTAAAACATTATCTTCTATAAAAACAAGTACATTTGTCACTTTCATAAATGCTGGAAAAAGCCTGAAGTATAATGCATGTGAAGCCAGGGTTTTTCCATCCGACTGAGGAGGAGCAGGTTTTATTCTCTGTGAAGAAGAAAGTCAAAAGTTGCACTTAGTCTCTGAAAAGTTGGATTTAGTCTGAGTGCAGCTGCAGCTTTAGCCCTCACGAGGAAAATCCCATTCCTCTGTATAAGACTACTGCTCAAAATTTTACATCGAGTGGCCATTAAGGTTGTTCAGCTTTTCACAGTTGCCTTGTGAACAGGACGTTTAATAGACAGTCACGGCAGCTCTGTCCTTTCAAACTTTTTTCCTGTTTAGGAGCAGATGTGACTGTCCTTACTGAAGAGGTAACTGTCCAGCCTCCCTTTCGAGCCTCCTTACAGACATTGTGCTTTGCATTCAAATACATTGTAATCAGACTCTGCACCAAACACAGAATAATTAATTATTATTAATTTTGTTGAATGATTTTCTCTGCTGAGTCCATTTTATTTTAAGTCTTGGATCCTCTCCAGAATTTAGATGCTTAATCCCTATGGAAGTCAGTGAGCTCAGCAACTTTGAGGATCTGGGACTTTTTCTAGACAAACAATAATTTTCCAAATCTCTTTCATGTTCTTAGCTCCAGAAAGGAGATGTTCCTGCAGAGGCCTAACCCAAACATTTCTGAAGCCTCGCTGTGTGTCCTCCAGGTTTTTCAGCCCCTGCTCTGGGGCTCTTTTCAGAAACCACACAGGAAGTTGTCATGGGGACTACTCATTCATGAAACAGTCCAACTGTATCCAATAGACGTAATCAGAAATGGGTAGGGTAAAGGCTTACATTGCTTGTACTGTGTCTATTCCAACTGTGTCCAAACCTATGAGAGAGACTCAGAGAACTGGTGCATGGAGATACTGAAAACCCAGGAACAGGGAGGCTGAGGAGGAGTTAGACAGCTGGACCCACAGCCCACGGCCAAGCACCCCTAGACTTCCTCACCAGCACTCACAGGAGGAGTGGGGGGACAATAACACCAGAGAGTGGAAGTTGACAACAACAAGGACGAGCAGGAGGAAGAGTCTTCCCCCAAAGCCTGGGGTGCCCTTACAGAACTGCTTCACCCCTCTGCAGATGGAAGAGGAAAGACCCATGGCACGGGGTTGGAACTGAGTAAGGCAGCCTGGTCTGCTCCCCATATAACAACCAGTCCCACTAAGAAAAGGCAATGGGTGATAGCAGCAGGAGACTCTCTTCTGAGAGGTAGAGGTGTCCTTCTGCTGACCCAATCCACTCTTGAGGCAAGTCTGCTGCTTACCGGGGGCTCGTATCAGGGCTGTCACCAAAAGACTGCCAAGCCTTGTACAGCCTAAGTACTATTACCTGTTGCTGCTGTTTCACGTGGGCACCAGTGATACAGGCAGGAGCAGTCTGAGGAGTGTCATGTGGGATTACAGAGCCCTGGGAGCAGCAGGAAGAGACTCGGGAGCGCAGGTAGCTTTTTCTGCCAGTCAAAGGGAAGGGGACTGAAAGGGCCAGTTGAATCTGGCAAATCAATGGATGGTTGCAGGACTGGTGACATTGTGGATCCTCTCTGGAAGGGAGTGGGAGACCTGATCATCCGGAATATGGATAAAGCTGAGGTACTCAACAACTTTTTTGCCTCAGTCTTCACCGACAAGATCTGTAGCCACATGGCCCAGGCCCCAGAAGGCAAAGGCATGGACTGGGAGAATGATGAACTGCCCGGTGTAGAAGATCAGGTGTGAGGCAATCTAAGGAACTTAAAGGTGCAGAAGTCCACAGGACCTGATGAGATACATCATCATATCCCTCATGGGTCCTAAGGGAACTGGGAGATGTAGTTGCTAAGCTGTCCATCCTATTTGAGAAGCTGTGGCAGTCCAGTGAAGTTCCCACTGAATGGAAGAGGGGAAACATAACCCCCATTTTTAAAAGGAAGACCTGAGGAACTACAGGCCAGTCAGTCTCACCTCTGTACCTGGCAAGATCATGGGGCAGATCCTCCTGGAAACTGCTACAGGACATGGAATATAAGGAGGTGATTGGTGACAGCCAATCTTGAGTATTTCTGACCTACAGAAAAGTTTCAACGATTATTAACAACTGACTGACTTAGACAGATATCCTATAACTTTTCTAAATTAGCAACATTCATTTATTTTTACCAACTTTTGCCAGTTCTGCTGTTATATTCCTGACTGAAAAATTTCCCAGCAGTGAAACTAGATGGTTCGTATACAGAGTACGTGGAACAGAGATCAGGAGCCAGCCGTTTGGATTTTGCTCTATGTTTGTGTGATGGCTTGCGAGTGATACCTTAAAATAATCAGGATCTATGAAGGCAGTTTTTACATTGTGCCACCACACTGGAACAACCATTAAGGGTATGAGTGAAGTAGTGCAACCCCAGATGTCTCCCTCTGAGCTAGTTGTTGCTATTGTGTCCCTTTCTTTGGAGTAGAAACCTAGTCAACGCCACATTAATGAGAGTAGGTTTAAGAGTTCACAGAGATTGATAGAAAATGGTTTTTTGGATGGAGAAGCAGTCTCCTAAGAAACTAACGATTAGAATTCTTCAGTCTGGAGAACAGGGTATGGCAGATTCAGGCAAGGTTCATACAGTCACAACTGAATGCAGAACTAATGTCTAACAAATCCCACAAGACCAGAACCGTGGAGCACTAATGAAAGCGGTAATAGAAATTAAAAAGCCATTTAACTCTGGACAGAACTTCAGAACCCTGCTGCTATGGGAAGCCACTGAGGCTGACTGGAGAATACAAAGATTAACTGCAAGCCAGTCCCGAAGGACCGCGGGTGCCAGAAGAAGACAAGGGCAGCAGGGTAAGTGGCCGCTCAAGCTCAGTGGGAGCCCCGCACACCACAACCTCCCGCAGGCTCAGCCGGGGCTCGAGGGCAGCACCCCCACCCTCCGCCACCAGCCCACGACTGGCGGCTCTGAGGCGGCCGCTGGGCTTGAAGCATCCGCCCCGCCCCGCCCCGCCGCTGCGCACGCGCGGCAGCGCCCAGCGCCCTATAACCACCCCGCCGCCATCGCCCCCCCCCGTCCGCCCACTGGCGCACGCGCGGTGCCGCCTCGAGCCGGCCGTGAGGTGGCGCACGCGCCGCCAGGCGGGGCCGGCTGGCAGTGGAGGCCGTCCGGCTGCGCGATGCATCTTGGGCGTGACTGAGGAAGTAAAATGGCGGACCTAGCGAACGAAGGTAGGCGGGCGCTGGCGCTGCGCAGCGATGCCGGCCGCGGGCCCGTCACCGCTCCGCCGCCGGCTCGGCCGCGGGGCCGCCGCGCTCCCGGCTCCGAGCCCGGCTCCGGCTCCGCGTCCCGCTCCCGGGGGCGGGCGCGCCCGGCGGCGGGCCTGCCCTCGGAAGTGCCCCCTCCCCGCGGCCTCTCCGTGCCCCGGCCCCGGCGGGGCGAGCGGCCGGACAAAGGGAGCTCCCGGCTGGGCCGCCCGCCGCTCCCGCTGCGCCCCGTGAGGCGGCGCCGGCGGCTGCATCCCGCCGGGCGGTGGCACCGGCGGCCGCCGGGTCCCAGCTCCCGCACTTCCTGCGCGCAGGCAGCGGCCGTGCCCCGGGGCCCCCGCGCCGCTCCCCGCTGCTCCTCGGGGCCGCCGTCCGCAGCCTGCGGGTGTTAACAGCGCTCCCTTGGCTGCCGTGCTCGTTAATCCATCCCCCAGCAAAGGGGGTGATGGAGGCGGCTGGGTAGCGCTAGGCGAAGTGTAGTAGTTTTTTCTTCAGCTTAAAAAATCTCTGAAATAAAGAACTCATTTTTATTTTTTATTTTTTCTCTCTAAAGTCTAGGGTAAGCTGGGCTGTGCTAGTGGAGGTTTTGAGGGTTCTGCTCCAAGGTGTGCAGACTTGGTTAACTGACGGTGGGCACCGGCAGCTTGCGTTTGAGAATAACTCCCCTTGAAGTCTCAGTAAAACCAAGTTTGTTCTCAACCGTTCATTTCTCATTATTTGTCTTGGGCTAATAGAGGGGGTGAATCTCTGAAGGAGGCAAATGAAAATGTGCGTAGCCCCTTCTGTCAAGAGTTTTTCTGATACCTGAAATCTTGTTCCAGTTGCATTTATGCTTCTGATATTAACGTTTAAACACCAGGAAGCAAGTATCTGTTGTAGCTGTAGCTTTTGAAGAGGAATCCTACCAGCAGCTAACCACATAATTACACTGAAGTTATTTGACAAATCCTCTGATGCAGCATGTCTTGAGCTGTTGGCTCCCAAGCTGAAGACGTGCTGTCAGTGCACACAGAGGCATGATAAATAGTTTTGAGGGCTGTAGTAAATAGTCAAATATGTACTGATTATTGGTGAGAAATTTGCTGACAGTATGTAAAACCTTGTAATGAATTTTGATGGCATGTTGTATTTTTTAGCACCCAAAGTTTGGGAGTGGCTGTCTTAATTCGTGTGAGTCCCTCACTTTACCTCCCTGTTCTAGTAGGAAATACTAAGCTGAAAAGTGAATTCTAAATTATCAGTGTTCATTACATCATTTGATGCTGACTTACCTTCTGTTTATATTCCTGTCTCTGTATTTCTGCAGAATCTTGTAGACTTTCTGTGGTGGAAAAAAAATCCTAATGTGGTATCATCTGTACTTTTTCATCTTTCTCTCTCTTTTTCCCCTTCAGACCCTTTCCTGACTCCAGTGATTTCCCTCACCTGCTAACCTCTTTAGTTTGCGCTCGCATCTCCTTCCAGAGTTGCCATCTTCATCCTTCCCTGTTGTGTTTCTTCTCTCAATAAGAATGGGATTTAAACTGCCTTAAAGTTAAGCAAGATCAGATCTCTTCTGAACTATTGGCTGTTCAGCTCATTCTGTTGTCATTGTATGGTGTTAGTTTTCTTTCCTTCAGTTCCACTTTTGACGTATCCGTTATTGCTATACCGGAGCAAACAAATGTACTTTCTGGAACTGGTGTCTCCTGGAAGTCAGTCGATTCTGTGATCTTTCTACTTGCATTATTTGCTCTCTCTGATACTGCAGTGATACTCTCAGGTGACTTTGACCGTTTCCTCCTCATTCTTACACGTATCAGTGTTTCATTTTTCCAGGACTGTAGGTGAATGTTTTCTTTCCCCATACTGTGTATTTTCATTGAATATAAATAATGACTGTTTCAATACTGATAATTCTTTCATCTACTTTGTATTAATCTTCTTTTGTTTTAAGTGTTTGATAGCTGAACGTTCATGTTCACAAACCAAGCTTGATTAAAACAAAGCTCTTAATATTCCTTAATCTTGATTGGTTTGTACAGCAGTGCTGTCTCAATCATACTTCATTATGAAGTGCGAAGATAATTATTCCTTGACGCATAATAGGCACAAGTACGTAGAAGGTGGTTTCTGTCATTTTTGCGGAATGTTTTTGCTTAGCATGCTTAAGCAATAGCTCTTCTTGTTGGTTCATGCAAGTGAAGCTCACTTGGGATCTTACCTGTCTGGTTACTGCAACAAACCTTCTGGCCTTGAGAAGTGCCATTTTGTTCTGCTTATGTCCTTGCAGCTCACTAATACGTAGCATTTTTAACCTGTCACTTTTATCGTGGCATCCCTTTGTTTCAATTCATTCATTCTTTTCCAACAGTAAGTATAGTAGTTCCTTTTACCTTCTAGGTGCTGACTGCTCTTTTCTTACTCTGTTGTCTTTCTTAACCCACCACTGAGATGTCAGTAGTCTCCAAGTAACTATTCCATGTCCTCTAAGTCTTCAAACTATTCTCATGGACAGTCTTTCTGTGATGCATTTCTTCATAGCTCCAGTGTTCCCAGAACTACTTAATTGTTCTCAATCTAATTGTTTAATGTTTTTTTTTTCCATTCACTTGTCTTTCCTTCTTTTTCTCGGGTGTGTTGGTGAAACTGCACCTGGTGAAGCTGTTGGTGAAGCTGGTGAGCATGGAGCTAATGAGGAGGACGAGGGAAGAGCTCTCCAGCTGTTTAAAGTTTGATTGACTTTATCACAAAGACTTAGTGAGATTGTGATGCAGGCTTTGGGGATTGGCATCGTGAGGAGCTTGACTTTGATTTGATTTGTACCATCACTGAAAACCAGGATTTTGAAATAGTATTCACAATTGTTATTGTCACTATTGTATAAAATAGTTATCGAATGGTATTAGAAATTTCCTCTGAAGTCTTTGGTATGATCTTCTTTCTACATCAGTATTCTAGCCAGATCGCATCTTAAAATTGGCACTTCACATCCACGAATCTGTCAGTGTTGTACGACGGAGAACTAGAAAACTGTCAGGCATATATTCACATAAACCTGAATGCTCTTCTCGTTAACTTGCTGTTAATATACAACTAGTAATTGGTATATAACTTGTTTCTGAAGCTGCTCTTTAGGTGATAGGATCTCTTCATGTTGAGCATGAATTATTTTATTTCCTTTCAGTTATTTATTTCCTTTCAGTTATTGAAGAGGTACAGGTTTTTCTCATGGCTAACACTTGATGACTTCCTTTCCCGTTCAGTAGGTGCTTCTGTGTCAGTTTTTCCCTCCAGCTGTACATTTGGAGAAAGGAAAGTCTTCTGCTACTTTGAGGGCAAAACCTGGCATTTACTACTGTCTCTAAAACTTACAGACCCTTTGAGCAATATCTTCCCCTCCTTGGTAATTTTCTTCACTAACAGATACAGAGTGAGACTGAGTCATTTGTTTATTGTTGGGATTTTTTGGGGGGGGATGTGCTAATAATTCACATCCAAATGCCACAAACTAGCGTTTAGTTTACAAGCCAGAACTGTCTACATACGTTAAAAATTTGTTAGCGCTTTTCAGAGTTCTTTGTAGATATCTACACTGCAGAGTAATTGGCTGCCTCATGGTTTTCTTCTTCCTCCCAGCTGAAATTAAGCTATTTTTTTTTTCCATTTCTGACTTGTAGCATTTGCTTTATGTGAAGTGCCTGTGCTGAAATAGTAAAATGACCTAATGCAGAGGGTAATTTATTAATGCGACAAGGGCTCAGGAAACAACACGTGCTGTAAAAACACAAAAGGTTTGTGCTTCAAATATGATGTAAAATTTTTTCTCATCTTAAATATATAAAAAACATTCTCCATTCCCATGTCAGCTGTGGAAGTACTACCGAGAAGTAGCCTTGTTCATGTTATAGAAGACAAAATAAATGGTTTGAAGATGAACCAAGTCATCAGATGTTTTAATTCATAAAAAGCAATTTATTAGAGTTTTGAAAGTGAGGCAGAAGCATCTTTTTTTTTTTCCCCCTCCCTCCTGTTGTCAGTTATATTTGCTATGACATCATTTGTGAAGTCTGGATGTAAGTGATCTAATGACATTAGGTATGATTGGACTTTTCTTGTGGGGTCATTTTCAGTGATCAGCTGCCGGCTTCGTAGCTTGCTCATTGCTTTCAGTCTATTCATAGCTATTGGGAGAGACAGGAGTCTTGTTTTGTTACCAGCCCCTTCTATAAAGCTACAAACGCCTGTTTGTCTCTTTTTTAATTTATATATTATCTTTCTGATGTGATTGCTCTGCTTTTCGTAACTTAAGTAGTATTCAGGTGAAAGAATGTTTTTTGCTGTCTGAGCTGCTCAAATAAGCATAATTAAATTTAACCTTGAGCTTAATTTTTTTTTTTATCTTCCTTTCATTCAACCTTTAGTCAAAGGAACTTGTATTTCTACTTTGAGTTGGCACCCATCACAGTCAGAAGGTTACTTCTGAGTTCAGAGTGGTTGGAACTTCCTGCGTGAAGGCTGTAAATCAGCACCTACGGAAAAGCATTTTTTTTCTTAACGTGCAATTTCTTTTTTCTTTAAGACAGAAAGTCCCTAAACTTGAAACAAATTTAGTAGCCTCAGTGATTCGACATTTGATTCCATTCAGCTTAACCTTTTTTAAGCAAGGAACAAATGATTTTAGTGAGTACTGTTTTTTAAATATATATTTGTTTTATGAAACCGTATTATATCAGGGAATGTTGGAAGGACATTTGTCTTTGTAAAATTGCATGGCTGTGTTGTATCTGATTCCGCATACACGTTTGTTCCTTAAAGGAATTGAAACAGTCTGAGTGTGTGGTTGTGTTCTCAAATCAAATATTTTCTCTTTGCCTGCATGCTTCTTTCCATAACATTTGTTTTCCTTCTTCTTAATAAGCTATTGCCATCTAATATTCTTTGACTGGCACAGATTTTGTCGCTACAACTTCTTTTTTTCTCCCAGAATGTAGTATAAAGAAAACACATGCAGTTCTTTTCCAGGATTGATACCATGCAGGCTTGTATACATGCAGGATTCAGCAGCTATTTCATAGCTGTGTTTTGACTGGTACCAAAGCAAAGAGGAAGAACAGCTTGTGTGGTAAGGAAGCAAAATATGCTGAGAAAATACTTATAATCCATATATCCAACACTTAATTCTGTTTATAACTAATAGGCTTTTTTATTGCCCATTGTTTTTATTTTTTGAATATTTGTATTGGTACTTACTTTACCAAAATCTTACAGAATGGTAAAGAAAACTTTCTGTAACATCTAAATAGTCCTTTTACCTTTTATCCTTAGCGGTATTGTAGCACTGCAGTTAGTGTGAAGGAACAAGCTGAGTTTTCCTTCAAATCCTATCAGGGTGTCAAAATGTTGGTGCTTCTCCCCTCCCTAGGTATTTTTTTCATTCTCCCTTCTTCTGTGTCATTCTTTTTTTGATGAATATTTGTCACCCAGCTTTACTGTTCATTTCTGTCTTGGTTTTACCTCGTTCTGGTATGCTCCCACCAAGCTGAGCTGGAAAGGATAGGTTCTGCTTGGGAAGAGCTAAGTAGCTTTGCGTGGCTAGGCACTGTGGCAGCTGCTGTGAATGGAAGTTTTTGGAAGAGGTGCTACCAGTCGTATGAGTGTTGAAGTCCCTTATATTTTCCTTAAAAGATGAAAAGATTACGTACTAGTAGTGTTCTTGGTGATTGCTAGTATGTTTTGCAGTGGTGTAAGGATGTAAGTGAGGAATAGTTTGTGGGAAAGAAAATATCTCGTTAGGACAGTTGGTCTGCCTTGGAAAAAGCAGACCAGTTTTGGGACGAACATGCTTATCTTCAGATCTGAACTAAAGGTAGTTATCTTGAAAACTGCATAATTTGAGAACCAAGTGGGTCAGTGATTAACTTGGTTGTGTTAATCAGTTAAACCATCCTGGAGAAAAGGCGGTTGGTAATTCTGAGTCCAGAAGAAAGCATAACAAAGAGAGGAATTGGTAAGGCTATGCACTGCTGCCCAGAAGATTTAATTTAACTCTTCTTTACAACTTGGAGTGCCTTGAGGTGGAAACTGAAGAAATGGAAGTGAGTTGTAACGTGCCCTTGAAAATCAGTGTCCATGTTCCCTGGACTTTTGGAATGGTACTGCTGGGCTTTATAATAAGTGAGTTATGTCTTTCCCTCAAGGAACAGGTTTTAGGACATCAGAAGTGGAGTGGATATTTCCAGGGAAATGCTCTTTCACCACCCAGTGCATGCTTAACGTTTTAGACTTCAGGGGAAGTACGTTATGTTTTTTGATAACTCAGTTTTCTTCTTTCTGTTGATTGTGTGTGTCTGTTGATCGGCTACCACATGTTCCTGGGGTCTGCAACCGCAATGTCAAAACATTAAGCAAGTAGAACATATACAGAAAAAAGATGATGCAGAAAGACACCCCCCAAGGAACCCTTCCCCTTTGTACCGCCATCAGTCTCAGTAACATTAGAAGATGTACCAATGTTTTCTTGAGTGGAGCTAGCCTGTGCTTCAGGAATGGGCAGCAATTTCAAACAGTCCAGCAAATCCTCGCTTCGACAGAAATATCCAAAATTTCTAGATTTTCATAGGTGTACTGCCCAGACTGTAATGTACCCCAGAATCCTCTGGAGAGCTGGGTGTGGAAGTGAACTCTTACTGCGCAGCTGCTGAGGACGGACACCTAGATCCTGGTGAGGGGCTCTTTAAGACAGCTCTCAGGACGTATTCCTCAGTGTTGCCTCCTAGGAAATATTCTCTGGAGTTTGTCCGGGAGCTAAAATTCAGAAATTGCCTTAAATATTAAGAGTGGCAGGTACAACAAATAAAATTTTTATAGTGCATTGCAGTTCATTTGTTGGTCTACCCATAAGCCTTTAATAGATAACAGTTTACCACACTGAATCTGTTTCATGAATTGGCAACCTAATTGTCCTTATCCATTTAACACTTATTCATTGTTCATAGCTATTATCTACTTTTTGTCTCAGGTGATATATTATGAGTTAAAGTCAAAGCAGTTGTTCTCAACTCGTATGCATTTTTTTTTTGCCTGTGTTACAAGTTTCTGTGTAGTCAGGCGCTGTTGCACTTTTAAATGGTAAATTTAAAAAAAGAAAAGGTTTGCAATGCCGTGGTTCTTAGCTTTAAAAAATAAAATCACCTTGTCATGAACTTGCTACAGCGGTGCTGCTGAGGAATTCAGAGTTGTTGCCGTGACTTAGGGTCTGGGCTTCTAACATTTCAAAGTTTCGTTTGGGTGACTGAGATGGGAAGGGGCTTGGGTTGCATGACGCTTTGTGGCAAGGCTGAAGGAACTGGGATTTTCCATCCTAGAGAAGGGAAAGCTTCAGAGAGCGACATTTAGAGCTTTCCACGGTCTACATGGAGGTTATCAAAAAGAGGCAGGCTTTTCTCAGTGGCGTATGTTGAAAGGACAAGATGTAAGTCATCAAATGAAAGAGGTGTTCAGACTGGATATGTATTTTTTTTTTAACTCTAAAACAGTAAAGCAATAGAAGAGATCACCCTGGGAGGCTGTTCAGCCTCCATCTTTGGAAGTTAAAACCATCCTGGATAACCTGATTAAATAACCTGTAGCAAAGGAGAAGAATGGTTTTGTTGCCTTTGTCACTGCTTTGCTCAGGGATTTACTACGTGAGCCTGATAACAATATGGAGAAATGGACATCTGCAGTATTCGATTTTCTTTTTGTGTGCAGTTTTAGCCTGGCTTTTTGCTTATGGGACCTTTAAAAATGGATTCAAAAGGGACATGTTTTTATATCCGTACACTTGAAATATCCATTGGGTTTTTAGTAATGGGTCACTTCATGCCGCAGTGAAGGCTTAAAACTTTGCATTTCGCAGAATCTTAGAATGGCTGGGGTTGGAAGGGATGTTAAAGACCATCCAGTTCCAACCCCCCTGCCATGGGCAGGGATGCCACCCACTAGATCAGGTTGCCCAAAGCCCCATCCAACCTGGCCTTGAACACCTCCAGGGATGGGGCATCCACAATTCCTATGGGCAGTATTTCAAAAATACTCTTGTGGCCCCTAGAGTTGCCACCAGCTTTAACGGTTGCATCGGTGTGAACTTTTGGTGAGGTAAAATGAGGCCATGTTTTGTCTAGCTCTAGGAAACTTGGTTGACAATTGTAGACTTTGCTACAGCTATAAAGGAGGAGGAGTAAAATGGGTCTTGAAGCTAATGTGTCAAAATAAAGTTGTTCTTGCAGCATGGGTTTGCTTTGAGGGTGATACTGAAATACTGGATCATGTCCTACTGAGGATTGGTTTTGTCCTCTTTATTGAAAAACAATATGGAAGGGGACCTGGGTACAGGGAAAGCATTAAATGCTAGAGCTCATTAATACCGTACAGAAATGCATTCCAAAAACATACTTAGGAATCAGAGCAGAAAGTTAAAGCCAGACATTTGAATGGGAAATTAGACACTGGAGGGTTTTTTTTTCCTTTTTAACAAATGAGGTAACAAACGATCAATGGTAACAAAGCTTTTCTTGTAATGTCTTCAAGAATGAATGCCTCTGCTGAAAATGTTTCCTCAAAACTGTAAGGCTCAGAAAAATATGCAATGGCTTGGTATGAAGGTCAGATCAGACAACGTAGCAATCCTTGCTTGCTGTGGGCTAGAATTAGGCAAATGCTTCGCCAGCCTTGTGGTTGCGTTGCAGACTTCAGAAAGGACATGATGAACAAGTGAAAGGATGACCTTTGTACAGCTCCCCATAATTTTTTTTTTCCTATATAAAGAACAGATCTCTTGTTCTTCTCAAAGAAGTAAGTCTGTAAGAGAAATAATGATCATTTCTTTAAAGGCTTCGTATATATGCACCAGAAACTGACTTAAGATTGTGCGGTTGTCACTGAAGTGTGCGGTGCCAGTCAACCTCTAAAAAATTAATGCTGATTTAGTGGAAGTAATTTTCTGAAAGTATTCTCTGCTAAACAGTGTTTCCATTGTGTAACGGTACAGCAGGACGTGCACACATCCTCAGCAGTGCTGTAAGTTTAGGATCCGCAGTAAGGAATGGGCCTGGTTAAGCAATGGGATGGTTGGTGGCAGCGACTACCCGCTGTAGTGCCCTTGGTCCTGTCGGCTGCCGGCTTGGCCAGTGTCTCACAAGCAGCGAGGAACAGGGAGCTTTCTAAACCTTGAGTTTGGAGGATGGTGTTCCTTCAGTACCTAGAAACTCCCTTATCTTGCACAAGTCTTATCTCTCCTTTCACCTTCACTAACGGATCTCACTGCAGTTTTTCACTGGCTCCTTTCCCCAGCCTTATTTGCTGTAGCTGGGCACAACCTGCAATGCTTGATTTTCTTTTTTTCTTTGGTTCCTCCAGCCGGTTATTTTTGTTTCTGTGAGTTTTCTGATCTTGGCATCCCTGTGCCTTTCTTTGAGGCCTGTGTTCTGTCACCAGGCCCTGTCTCCTGTTTTGTCCTGTTCCTTTGCATCAACTTCTTTGGCTCCCTGCTGTAGCCTTTTGCCAGGCAGCCAGTGTTTCCTCTGGCCTTTGCATCTCTGGGTCTGTTTTTGTTTGTTTGTTTCATTTTGTTTTTACTGTTTGCTTTCTTCTGCCTCAGGGCTTTGATCCTGTATTAAGTACTAAATAGACAAGTAGCTGTTTTCTGTTTGATCCTCTGTGGTATCTCTGGAACTCGGTACAAGAGTCTTGGGTATGTCTTGCACTACACAATCAAGTCCTGATTTCAGGCAGCTCTCCGAAAGGGAAGAACACTAATATGGAATTTTGTTGACTGGGTGGGTAGTCTTGGATAAAACTAGTTGGGTAGAGTGCGTGCTAGTCACTGCTGTAACTCCCTCATTAGTTAATATTAAACTAGACCAAGTGTGGTAGAAAAAATAAAATGAAAATCACTTTGAAGTAAAGTGTTAAAAGCTCAGCCCCCTGCACGAGGAACCTCCCCCAGGCAGGTTATAGGGAGGCCAGGGGAATCAAAGAGGAGCCCTGGCTTCTAGGGATGCAGGTGTTCCTTCAGAGTAAACTGAAGAACCCGTTCCCTTTCAGCAGACTCTGGTTTTCGGACAAGGATAGCAGTTAAAGTTTGTCTGACTGTAGATAACTTTTGATTTTTGAAATAGCTTGTCTGCATTGCTCTCATTAATAAGCATTGCTCTCATTAATAAGCATTTTTAAGATTCAGCATTGTGCTGTGGGTAGAACTGCCAGAGAAGAACTTAGAAAACAAAGGGAAAAGAGCAGGACAAATGCTGTAATGGTCTTTATTTCATGGCTGTTTTTACCTTTTGTCAAACGTATTATACTAATCTTGCAAAGTCAGTCTTGCTGTGTTTTTGATTGGTTGTCCCTCTGGGTAAGACTCACAGGAGGGTGGAAAGTCCATCCTCCCAAATAAGTGTACAGAGTTCTTAGATTATTTTTTTTTATGCTTGCCAGGTAAAGTTTCATTTTTTTAACCTAAACCGATGTAATAGCTAGCAGTTCCCAAATGGACAATCTCATCCCATTTTTCTTCTATTCTGTGTATTCCTATGCTGACCCAAATGCTTTACTGATCATTCTGCAACTGATGTATGAAGAATTTTGTGATCCTGTCCTTTTTTCGGAGCGAGGTAATTCTTGTTGGCTTCATATTTCTCTTTTGTGGTATCTTTTCAAGTTCAAAAAGATTTACAGTGTCAGTTTTTATTAAGTGCCTAGTCTTGTTCATAGAACTAAATAATTGCAAAGATGGAACTTCTGCAAAGAAATGAGCCAAAGTACAGCCCTCCCTGAATTCTCTTGTTTCACAGCAGTCTCCCCCAGAAGGCGGATTTAAATGTTGTACTCACCTCTAGCCCTGCAAGCATAGAGGAGGGTTGCTGACTGCATACTGAATGTGCAGTTTGTCTTCAAACACAGCACATGCCCACGGTATGATTTTGTTGAACTCTGAGGAAAGCTCGCTTCCTGTGTATTTCACGCCACCCACCCCTTGTTTTGAGGTCATTAAGGACAAAGGAAAACGTGCACTCATTCCAGAAATTCAGTCTGGTCTTGACCAAAAGTTGGTATGTTTAGAAAAATGTCCTGCTAATGCTTGAATCTGAACTTCAAGTACATAGCGGATTTGCTTTTCAGTTACATGCATGAGGCTGGTGCCTCTGTGCTAATACGCATGGGATGTTTGGTTTAAATTGTGTATCTGTAAACAGTTAGTTTCCTCTACGAAAGCAGTATGTTGGTGTGTGCAGCAGAGCTCCCTTTGCACTGGTGCATTACTATGGGAAAGGAAAAGCCTTCGCTGACAAGACTGACACGTGTTCAAAAAGTAAACTGTCGTAGTAAAGGGCCTTTTCCTGCTGATGTACCCAAGGATGATGAAAGTACTGCTTTAACATAGAGAGATCTGCAGAGACAAGGAAACTGATGGAGCTTTCAGGTATCAGTTCTATCAGTTGTGTTGCTGTTCTTAAAACACTTCTTCCTATTGAAGATCAAGTGCTTAATAATAACTACACGTTACCAGGAACCAGTCAAACAATTCGTGTAACCGAGATTTAACTGGTCTAGAGATTCATTGTCTGTCAAAGCATCATAAAGCATAACATCTTAGTTAATAATCAATGTGGTTGGAAAAAAAAAAAAACACAACAATTTTTCTTTTTGCAGAAAAACCTGCCATTGCTCCACCTGTCTTTGTATTTCAGAAGGATAAAGCACAGAAGGTAAGGAGATGTTGATAATGTATATTAACGTTTTTGTTCTGTAGCCCTAAGTCATATAACTCATATTCTGTGGTGAGCAGCCACTTGGGTATATTTTTCTGAAGGTGAAGATGGACAATAGAGCATTAACACTATTACTGGGCATAGGGTGAAGAAGTACTAGACAGGTAGAAGTGGGAAGAGGTATTGTGTCATGAAGCAGGGAGCTCTTCAGACAGAAGACAGACCGAATTTGGGAGAAAGACTGTCTTCCAAGCTGTACCTTGAAAGGAACAGGTGGCAAAAGAGTGCTGATGGTTGAAGTTGCATGAAAAACATGTAATTTTTTTTTTCTCGTAATGGAGTCAAAACAAAGAAAAGACAAGACTAGTGGTCTAGGTTATTACTTTTTACCTCAGTCTATTGTTGTATCTCATATCTTTGGTTAGCACACTATGAAGTGTTTAACTACTTTTGAAAATGGCCATCCTGTTGCTTCACCTTTCCCTCTGCCCCCTGCCCTGTGTTCCTGTCCCCTGCCTTTGGATCGGAGGTAGCAGTTGCACAGTGTTGAGGTAAGTTGGAGCCACGCCACAACCTGCCGTAAGGTGTTCTGGGGGTGAGCTTGTGAGGAGCCGTATCCCCCTCTGTTCAGCTCTGGTGGGGCCACACCTGGAGGGTGCTCCAGCTCTGGGACCCCAGTAGAAGAGAGACCTGGACGTGCTGGAGAGAGTCCAGCGAAGGCCCTGAAGCTGGTGAAGGGACAGGAGCCCCTGTGCTGTGAGGAGAGGCTGAAAGAACTGGGACTGCTCAGCCTGGAGAAGAGGAGGCTCAGGGAATCTTATATCAATATAGATAGCATATAATTATATCTTGTGTGTGTGTGTGTAGCATATAATATATGTACACTACCTGACTCAAGGGTTCAAGGAGAATGGAGCCAGGCTCTTGTCAATGGTGCCCAGTGCCAGGCCAAAGGGCACTGGGCACAAACTGAAACACAGGAGGAGGATGGGGATGTTCCATCTGAACACCAGGAATCGTTTCTGTACTGTGTGGTGACAGAGCACTGGCACAGGTTACCCAGAGAGGCTGTAGGGTCTCCTTGGAGATCTTCAGAAGCCGCCTGGACGTGGTCCTGGGCCCCCTGCTCTGGGGGGCCCTGCTGGAACAGGGGTCGGACCAGCTGAGCTCCAGGTCTCCCTCCCAACCCCAGGCATTTTACGGTGTTGTGAAGAGGCTGGTACAGCTCATCTTGTGGCTGTAGGAGGAGCAGACCTTGGGAGAATAATGGCAACATTGAAGGAAGGAGCAGGATCTGCCATTTAGTGGAAATTGCTATTAAATTGAAATAGATGTAATAGAAAATAATGCCCATGCAAGCTGAGTACAGTGTAGTTTGCATGCCTTTTCTCTTTGACACACGAAATGTTGTAGATGAGCCCTAGGGTGTAGTTTTCCTTGCATCTTTTTGTTCAAATGTTAAGCCTTCTAGTTTCTTATATTGTGAAAAACAAATAAAAAATGGAGAAAAAAAATATATAAAAATTGCTTTATTTGACTTATGCCTCAATATGGGTAAAAGCTGTTAACGTTGAAAAAAAATTAATATCAAGGTTACCTTTGTTTAAGCTGAAACTGGTAGGGACCAATAGATCTCTAGTCATGTTCTCTTGTCCTGAAGGGTAGTTGGTGTAGTTGTCTAACTGCTCCAGTGGTAGTTAGATGTGGATATTCCCCCATTGTAGCCAGTCTTTCACAATAAACTTTCTCAAAACTGCAAATGCTCCTTTGAGAGAGACCTTTTTGGGATCACTGGATTGTTACATTTATCTGCACAATCAGAAAATCTTCTCCAGTGTTTCAATAGAAATATCAAACTGTTTTGTGGTTTGTAGCTTTTATTTGGAACAAGACTTGAGTTTTCTCATGGGTTTTGTAGGCATATTCATCAGCAGGTGCTTGAAATCTTTTGTCAGATTAGAAAGGATTAAATCTGCTGTTTTTTTCTAATATTAGCTCATCCAGTTAAATGTATCTTACTGTAAATACTAGTTTTGAGATACTCTTTCCAATGAGTCTTTACAGTGACAATTTACATGCAGTTTGGAACACAGGGAGTAGTAGAGTTAGCACTATCGAGGAGACAGCTCTCAGTCACCCACTGTTGCTTGGACAGTTCCTGAAGTCCCTTCTGCGCTGGTGATTTTTCTCCCTGGATGCTTTTTAAGCTGGCAGTGCTTCCACAGCCGGATTGAAAATGGTGAGCAGAGCGTGCAACCCAAGCAGGGCAGTGTGGGGCTGTGTCCTTTCTTCACTGGCCTTCCTCAGCTGTAAGCTACCAGGTCTTGCAAGCTCGTGTTTCTGCGTGTGCTATCTGCACAGGGTGCAGACCTGCACGCAGCGCATCCCTTCGGTGCCGCGCTGTACGAGCTCGTGTCGGGCTGTGGGATGGATCTGTTGCTCTTGGTGTGTTTCAAGAAAATACTCGTAAAGAAGCTGAAAGAACTAACAGTTTAACGTCTCTTTGGGCTGGTGGATTGCAGGGGGGGAGATCTATGATTTCTTCTCCCTAGCTGCCTACGGGGATGCTGCAGACGGTCGCGGTGCTGGGTAGGTGGCTGCCTGCAGGACTGCCTCTGCTAGGGCTTGGCCAGAAAGCCTGCCTGGGGGGCTGAGCAGAGGGCCTGCGTGGGGACCTGCGGTGGAGCCGAGCAACTTGACCGCACGCTTAAGTTAGATAGTTAAGAACTGATCTAAACGCTGTGTGGTGTTGATATAATCGGACCCCTTGAGAAGGGGCAAGCCATGGTCCACGTGGCTGTGGAGTAGCCCTGGCCTGCTGGGGAACTGGGCTTGTTCGTCGAAGGAGATCATTCAGACCCCACCAGTGGCATCTGTCATGTGGTGGCTGATTTCCAAAGTGTAAATGCATCTAGTAACAAATCTAAGCGTTTATGTTAAACTGTGTAAATGTGTGGAGATGTACAATTTTCTTAAGGAGAGTTAACGATCATTTTAGTAGCTTACGCTATGTGTAACCGAGACTGGAGAAGAGCAACAGAAGCATTGGTGCTGTGCTGCCTGCCGCTTTTGTAAGTGAAGGGCCAAAGCCTGCTTGGTGCTTGTGCCAGTGGCTGTTCTTTGTGGAGCTGGTATGTTAGTAATACAGTCAGGCTGTGGTGCTGTCAGCCAAAAGCAACAGCCGCGTAATATGTGCTGAATTTATCAGAACCCAACATTCAGTCCAGCTGAGTGTCTCTGAGTTAATCAAGAAGTGGTGTTCGGCCTACATGCTGGTTGAGACCTTTCACTGTATTTTTGAAAGGATTAATAGCCCTGTAAGTGTTACAGTTAACAGCAGACTACCTTACTGTTTCCATGTGAGGTGTTTGGGTAAGTGAATTGCCTTCCACAGGAGCTGATTGTTAGTAAAGCTAACAAGAAAATCTGTTAAGAGGAGTTTTTCCTAGGATAACATTTAGAAAAGAATAAGATAGTGAAACAACATATTTTACAAGTGTGTTGTTTGTCAGCTATCTAAATCATAATTTTCATTTAGCAAGATATCTGTGTGGTCAAGTTGGCTTTCATCCAGAGCTGTAAACAAAGTCTTCATGGAGGCTTTTCAGTGCCAATACAGCAATCTGACGGTGAGCCGAGAGCGAGGAGGAGGCACTGCGTTGTATATTCAAGTTGAATTTTTGCTGTCCATGATGAATGTTGAGATGTTTGTCTAGTGCTCTCCTCCATCAAACAGGACAGCCTGAGCAGATTTTTTTTTTGTTGCAGTGTCTACAAGCTGTGTTGATATTGTTCAGTGGTTTTCCGGAGCTAACATTGTCTACTATTAAGTAAAGGAATATTTTTTTCTCTACCTAAGTTTGTTTTTTGAAGGTGTCAGACGTCTCTTTCTTTGTTAGCAGTTGCAAAAGATTCAGCATGCTGCAGAACAAAATGCATGCTAGTCTGTAAAGTGATTTTGGAATTGTTTTTCCAAGTAAATGTGTATACAGTCTAGTGAAACATCAGGATGTGCAGTTTGTCGTGTTTATTTAGAGGGGATACAAAGTGGTGGATCAGAGTAATGTCTCTAACTTTCAATAAGGAGATTCTGGTTGTTTCAAAGTTAAAAATAGAAGATTTGTGTATTTGTTCTGATTTTTATTATAATACTCAGCTAACGGTGGATGTAAAGCTGGGTGCCCATGACTAGTCCATAATTATCTCGAAGTCTTCTTGCTTCATAAGACAGTTACCCACGTTTCCCAGGGCCTTATCTAACCTGGTCTTGGAACACCTCCATATATGTTTGTTTGAAAATATATTTGAGTGTAGTGGTGGTATATCTACTTACCAGTATGTGGCCTTGCATCTTACTACTCCTCTGGTGTCATGTTCTGAATTCCCACCTTGTTGTTTTTCTTAATTGTCTTGTTCAGGCATGCTATTCCCCCCCCGCCCCCTCTTGTTAAAGTGCTGTAACTGCTGAGCTGCATTTTCAGATCCACGTTTTCAGTTCCTTTCAGAGTTTGAGTTTTTTTCACACACTGCTCTTTCCTCATTTTCCACATTTGTTGAGTGAGTCTGCATTTTAATTATTCTTACCTCTTTATCTCCTCATAATTTTTTTTACAGCGTTCCCTCAGCTTCATATCTGAACGATGGTGACCATATACATTGCTTGTTTCTTTTTACACTGCTAGTCATTTCTGAGAAGCAGAGCTGCTAGTGCTGGCACTAGTTGGAAAATTGCCTCAGCTTATGAAGACTTAAAAGACTCTGGACTTATTAAGACCAGAAAGCACCATAAAATCCTAACCTCATTATGCTGATCATAGAATATTACTGTTCTCCATTATCTGTACCAATAACTTGTAGAATCCTAGAATCATTAAGGTTGGAAAAGACCTCCAAGATCATCTGGTCCAACCATCCCCCTAGTATCAATGTCACCCACTAAGCCACGTCCCTAAGCACCACGTCCAACCTTTCCTTGAACACCCCCAGGGACGGTGACTCCACCACCTCCCTGGGCAAACCGTCCCAATGCCTGACTGCTCTTTCTGAGAAGAAATGTCTCCTCATTTCCGTGCTAAGAAACAGTTTCCAAGAAACAGTTTGTCCAAAAATGCTTTTAAAGTATTGTCCCTTGTTCTGCAAGTACGTGCTGCAAATATGTCAAAGACATTGGTTGTGAATGCTACAAAAGGCAGATACTCCGTTCAGATTTTCAAAATATTTTTGCACTTTAAAATACACCAGTATTGCATACAGCCTGTAGCTTGTTTTTTTCCCCCCACCAGTCTGGGTTGGGTAAAGTGGTAGAAGATGGAAAAGAACATTGCTTCTAGCTTGTTATGTGCCTGGTGTTGGTCAGTGTGTTCTGTGGGTGAAATGGTAGTGGTGAGCTTTTAAGGATGGCTCTGAAGGAAGGTAAGTTGCGTGATGTTTGCTTGGATCATGTACCGTACCTGAATGGTACTGCAAAATGATGCAGTGTTTAAGGGGTAAATGACACCTTGGCCATAAAGGTAGAGGGTTAGTTGTGCAGTGAATAAGGATTTTCATCCCTAAGTTGTTAAATCAAGGTCTTAGCTGTGGAACATTAGAAGATGTGGTGTCGAAAAGGTGACTTAGGCTGGTGGCATTCCCATGTAGTCTGAAGAGCAAGGTCATGCGTCTGAGTTTAAAAAAGAGAGGGTTGTGTTAGTGCACAAGGTAGTAAGGGATTGGTTGAAGTCCTGATTTGATTGAGTGTGACTTGGAAATGTCTGGGTTTTGGTGGTTTGAGAAACTGGGTGATTAGAAAATGTTTGCGTGCTGTGGATATGATTGGTGTGATTTGGATGGTGGCAGAGAAAGAAATGTGGAGGAAATAACTTTTATTGGGGAGAGGCAACAATACCGTTTTACAGACAGTCTTGGCAGTGTCAGGATAGCTAGTTAGAGGTTTTGTTGGAGAGAGTTAGTTGAACCATGTTGTAAGTCAACAGCATTTTTAAAATTAAAGGCTCATTGTGAATATATTGCTACACTGCTGCACTTAAAAGAATAATTGCAAATATGTTAGGACAGTTGTACGTGGCAGAGCTTAGAGGGATATTGAGAGGCTGGTAATGCCAAAGGCTTTTGAGAATACCAGCAAGAGTTGTGGAACTCCTGGGCTCTAAGCAGGTAAAGATTGTGAAACTGGAAGCTGTACCATTGGGCCACTGAGTATGGATGCTAGGCTGGGGAAAAAGAGTAAAGGAACCATAAATAGCACATGAACATAACTGCGAGTAAAAACAGGCTTAGAGGGGTTGTACCAGTCTTTATTTAAAAGTGGTATTACTTCCTTGCCTGTATTTGATATTCCAGCATCATGTTAGTCTGTCTATTTCTTTGTGTCTCATTTATTTCCTGTAATACAGAGGCCAAACCTCCAAGTACACTCCTACATATTTGGCCTAGATATGTTATTTTTGTTTATTTTAATAAAATAGATTTTGTTTCATCTGGCTGAGCAAGGTGAGTTGGTCTAAGTGGCTTCCTAGCATCATTAGTCTAGTTGATAATCCAAAGATGGTCTTAGTATTTAATAAATAGGAACCGGTTTCTGCCAAGGTCTCCCTAGAGCTGTGCTTGTAAGGAATCTCTAGAGAAGAGAAGGCTCAAGGAGACCCAAGTTGTCACTGATATAAAACATTATGGCGAGGAGGAAGAGAAGGAACTGTTCCTTATGAGTGCCAAGGAACTTAGAGCAAGAACTCAGATCAGAATTTCTGAAGAGATTAGGAATTACTTTAAATAGCAAGCGTGACTGAAATCTAAAATGAATTCTGGGGGAGTTTGCAGTTCCCTTTGGATGTGCTTTTTTGAGAACAGCTGTACAAATGTCTGTCTCACAGTTTTGGTTGGACAATGCAATTGCAAAATTCTAACAATTGCAGCAGTTTTTGTTCCATTTAATATATTAATTTTAAAATATACATTTTATGAATTGACCTGGCCAAGAAACTCTCACCTCAACATCTAATTTTTCTGTGTAAGTGGTAATTGGCATTAATGGCTAGTTTTGCTTAATTTCTCTCTCTCTTTTTTTGAGTCCTAGAGCACGTATTACAGTTTTGCTTAGGAAAGAAATCAGATTTATACCAGAAGGCTGCCTTGCTTCACTTTTTCAATTACTGACCCTTGCCAAATATTACAAGAATTACTAAAGTTACTTAAATCTGTTGCGTGTTTAACTTTGAAATGTTCTAAACTGTATTGATATGAATGGTTTGCAGAATAATTTGTCATTTCCCCTGTTAACAATATAGCAGAAGTGTGCCGTGAATGTTCTTGCCTCTTCCTGCATTGTTGACAATTTTATGATCTATGGCTGGAGGTGAATGTGAACTGGTAGTAGGACTCCACTTTTTTTTTTCCTTTAATTTTTCCAATTGCTTGCTGAACCCAAGCATATGAGCTACAGACATCTGCATGATCCTCAACAAGGGGCTCAGTATGCTAAGCTTTTCATCTTGTTTGGGTTTTTGGGGTTAGAGGTTGGAACCTCTTATAGCCTAATTTAACTGATTACTTCTAGCTCTTGTATTGAGTCACTACATTGTCGTTCTGTATACAACTCCTGATTTGTATTTCTCCTCCTTCTCCCCCCAAATTCTGTGCATTATGGCTGAAGAATCCCAAGCTATTTATCTATTTTTCATATGTAAACACTTCTGTACCCTTTCCTATGCATTATTTTGCTTCTTACGGGCGCTGAATCTTCCAGGTCATCATCAGTCCCAGTGTCTGTCCACAGCTTTGCAGTCATTCCCTGTTGCCTCCAGGTCCTCGGCGATAGTAAGCTCATCCTGAGATTCACGAGGTCCATTGACAGGGATGGTCTCCTCCATCCCCATCTCCTTGTAACGTTCTGGTTATATTTTTCAGCATTTTCCCCACTGTGGATGTTAGGGTTTCCCCCAGTTCTTCAAAGGCTCTGCGAATAACGGCAGGGTCATCTCCTCCCCCAGTACAGCTGTTGGACCAGGTCTGTGATCTGTTGGGTCGTACTGGTGTCATCTCTTTGGTGGCTGTCCGGGTGGGTCTGGGGAGCCTGCTTCTGAAGCAGGAAGCCAGGCTGATGAGGCTGTGCTACCTGTGCTCTTCTGATGAGCTCCCCATAACCCTGAAAGCTTGCTGATTCTGCTCACGATTGGAAGGGGATAGAGCTTTAAATGCTAAAACAGATCCTCTCACTAGGGTGATTCCTCCATCGTGTTGCAACCTTGCCTCGAAGGGACTTTGCCCTGCAGGGGACCGGGAGTAAAAAAGACAAAAAGGTTTGCTGGATTCAGGTGAGGATCCCCAGGGAGAGGTTGAGCCCTCCCACCGTTGTCTGGGTCCCAAAGTCCCAGCCGGTGGACGCAGCTCTGAGCTTCCTGCTCCCGTTGTTGCCTCAGTCAGTGCTACCCTGAGCCCCGCTTCTGAAGCCCTCCTTGCTCCTATTCAACAGGAACTGGCACGGGTAAACGTGAACCTACCAAGTGCTTCTGGTGCCAATGGGATGAAAGAAAAGTGAGTGAGAAGGTGGCTGTATGAGAAGGATTTGCCTCAAAGCAGGTTACAGGAGGATTCTTTGTTCCTTCTGAGCAATAATGCTGCAGCCTGACAAAGCGAGCAGCTAATTCTCCGCTCCCACTGGATGTGACCTGGAGCTTGTCATGCCAATCAGTAGCGTACTTAACCGATTAAAAGCAGCAAGAAAGATGCTTAAGCAGATTTTTGAATTTAGGTACTTGAAAAAGCACAATTTCAGTATCATGAGGTATAGAAAGCTATCAGCAACGCCAGCTTAAGATTTTTCTACTGATGGTGCAGGCAAATACTTCTGGAAAGATTAGATGACTAAACGACGGCCACCACGCAGTCTTTCAGAGAAATTTTAAAATTGGTCCTAACCTTTCTGGTTGGTGAAGCATGGTTTCTGGGTGCAGGTGAGTCTCGTTCCTCATTGTGACCACACATTCTACTGCTCACAGGCATGGACTGTTTGATTTTTGTCTGTTAAGGCTGCCCCGCGCTTTATGTGCACGCTTTTCCTTGCGTTACTCTTATTTCCAGGAACGGGCCTTTTCAACCCAGGGCAGAATGGATTGTCATGACAGGGTATGAAGATCTGTAGGTTATGCACCTTCTGGCACCCAGACTGTCTGGGTCTGTTTGATGACCTGTTGTTTATTTATTTTATACAGTTCCTATGCAGTTTATGGGTACATGAAAGCTGGATAGGAGAGGAAACATCTCTCTGCCACTGGCATTTGACTTCTCACCGTAGGTTATTCCACATTGTCATCTCTGTAGGATCTATGGGGAATCAGGTTTCTTTAGACCAGCTTTATTTTCTGTAAAGCCTTTTTCCAGCAATGAAGGACAATGAATGTCCTTCACTGTAAGTGAATTGGTCACTGGTGAAGGCATTATAGTGAGAAAACTGGAGATTTATCCAAGGTTGAGGAGACTTGGCTGGTGAATGCCAAAGTAATGGGGAGTAAATATTGACTGCATTTTTTTTTTTTAATAAAAGCAAGGAAAAGGTATGGGGTGTGTCTTTTGCTGGAAGCTAAATATAACAAAATTAAAAGCAGTTCTCAACAGTGTTGGTAACTCTGCAGTGGAATAATTTGCATATCCTCATTCATTTAAAAGCAGAAAATCAAACCTGGATATCTTAAATGCGGGACTTACAGTGAGGCAGACACAAATGAGGGTCTTCAGCCTGTCTGTGCATGGAGGCCAGTCTAAGAGATTAAGATGTTTTTTCTTCCACGGCCTTTAAATTCCTGAGCCTATGAAAGATTTGACTCTGTTGTTTGCTGTTTGTTTGCTTGTTTTTCTGGTAGGAGTTATTAGCAAACTCTGCCCCTACTTCTCCAAGCGGTAATAGACAGTTTTAACAGTGTGTGAATGGGTAAGGATAGGAGGTAGCGTACCAAATAATCTATATATTTAGATGTTTAGGTAGGAAAAATATCTTTGAGACAAAGGAATGCCTTTTCTATTCTGTATAGCAGCTGCTTCTGCTAGGGCTGGCTGTGTCAGTAACCACTGTACCACTTGTCATGTGGCTCTTGTCCAGTTTTTAATCTCCTGAAACTCTTGGGCTCAAAAACAGGGAAATAATTCAGAGAGAGTAGATACCAGCTCTGCTTTGCCCTCCGTAGGTTACAGACTTGGTTTTGGCTATTGATGCTCCTTGCATACTAAATACAGTGACAGTCATGCATCAGTTAATAAAAAGACAATGGTGTGATAATTTGAAGCTTGTTCTGTACAGGTTTGACTGTTTTTTGGTCAGTGTTGCATACATCATTGCGGTGTTCTCAATGCCAGAGTACTATTTAACAGTTCCAGAAGTTTTTTAAGTTCTGGACTTGTTGATTTTAAAGAATTTTTGCACATATAGATCTGCAATTTAGTGCAACTTTCTGTTACCAAATAGTTTCCTCTTGCTTTTAGGATTTTTGCGAACAATTGAAACAAATTGCTGGAATACGTGACAGTGCTCTTTCTACAAAACAGAATTTTTTTCTTACTTCAGATAGTGATTGCTGAAATAGGCGATACCACGGGTTCCCACTTAGCCTTATCTTTCAGGACACTGGTGTATATTGGCAACAGAGATGCCTAATAAGATCGTATTTCAGTGATCCACAGTAATGTGGATTACTCGGCAAATTATGTAGGAATAGCATGGATTATCAGACAGTTTTATTGAGGTTGGGCTGACAGATGTGTTGGGGTGGGGAAATTGCATTTCAAAACTGTAAGTAACTTTTCATTCTTTATGGTGAAGGTTTCAAAGGTACTTGACTGGGGTGCTAGTGAAATACCGACATTCTTCCATTAACCCTTAGACTTTATTGCATAGACAGAATTGCTTACCTTGAAGTAAACGTGCTTTTTATTAGCATTGGATAAAATACTTATTAACATTGGATAAAACACCGACAGTACATTCGTATCTAGATTCTAAACACGTATAGTACCAGACAGAACATGTTGTGGTTTCTGCTGTTCATATATCCAGTCTCTGTCGTTTAGCTGGTGGTCCCGTGCAGCTCTGACCAGTCCCGGTTTGTGCTGCCCGATCCCTGTGTCTGCCCGTTCGCTCCCCGTGCTGGCGGACAGCAGCTGTGAGCCGCCGAGGGTTTGTGCTGCAGCAGGAGCAGGACGAAGGAGCAGTGCTGGGCTAGGGTGAAGTGCAGTATGTCAAGAGGTCTTGTAAGGAGAGGCTTAGGCTCCTCCAGGTGCCTTCTGTAGTGGAAGGAATCCCTCGTGGTGTTACATTTTGCGGGAACAAGGGAAATGATGTTAGCTGGGGAACTGACAGGGCGAGTAGGAGGGGTGTGACTTAGAAATCCTCAGAGAAGACGTGAAAACTTTGTTCAAAGACTTCTTAATGTTGTGGTAGACAGTAGCCTGTGATGCCTCCTTTTTTTTCCCCTGGTACTGTGGACAATGCTATGAAACTATCCGTTGCTAATTCCTATGAAAACCTCATAGTTCTGGTCAATAGTGCTTTGAAAGGCATCCCTCCAACACTGGTGTTTTGTTGAAGGAACTGATGTCAGCGACATTAATTAGAAAAAGTGCTTCGGAATGAACTCCCAAACAACAGATGTCTTCATGATGAGCTTAGAACTTGTATGATTTTGTTTTTTTAAATCAAACGGAATTTGAGAATTACCATTTTCAGTGTAGAGAAAACTAATAATCATTGCTTGGATTTGAATTTTCAGTTATCTTACTTGTAAATGAAATGTTTTGAAATAATGTTATGTATAGTGTCCGGAGGAAATTTGATATGCATGTATGTAATTAATAAAGATGTTTTTCCTTAAGTGTATATCATTGGCAGTAAAGAAAAAGTCTCTGAACTGAGGATTAAAGCATTTCTGTGTACCCAAAAGACTGAAATGTTCAGTATGTGATTTTGTTTTATCACTGTCATCTGATTTCAGAGATCAGCAGATGGATCAAGTCCAGAAGATGGAGATGGTAAGAAATTTGATCATAAGATTAAGAAACACTAGTAAATGTCTTTCCAGGATTTTATGTATTTTCTCTAATTGTTTTTTTTCTACAGAATCTGATCGAGAGGATGGGAACTACTGTCCGCCTGTAAAGCGTGAGAGAACTTCATCATTAACTCAGTTCCCTCCTTCTCAGTCAGGTAGATATTAATTTTTACCATATTAATATGTGAGAGAGGTGAGGTTTTTTGTTTGTTTGTTTTTTCACAGTCATGCTGTCAGTCTTACTATTGCCTGCTGTGCTTTGGTTTGAAAGACTGCAGCAACCATGTACTCTGATTTCTGATTTTCTTCTGTGGTCCACGATAGTAAATTGAATCAAGCCTGGAGGAATCAAGATAGACAAGCTTATGTGCATGTATTTATACACACACACCCTTTCTAGTTTTATCTTTTAATCTTATGCTGTTCAATGGAAGAATTGAATTCCTTTAGTCTGTTCCTTTTCTCCTATTCCTTCTGAAATTGGGAGAATTCAGTGCATTTCAACAACATTCACACCTGGCATATGCGAGCGATACTGACCACTGTCTGACTGTATATGTAGTTAGTACAACAAAATCACTGGAAAGGGCCTGGATACATTTTTGCAGTTCATATACATTGGAATGGTCATGTTTGACACCTGTGTTCACGTACAGGAACTCTCTCTAAAATTTGTGCCTTCTCTCTTCACAAACAATACAAAGTTTTTAGTTTTCTTTGAGGATTGTTTTAATTAAGAGACTTCAGTGCTTGGAGACTTTGATCCTTCATTTCCGTCTTAGTTGGGAAAGTAGGTTGGGAAAACAGTCAAACAATAAAAAAATATTCCTCTAGCATACAGCACATTCAGGAAGTGTGATTAAAGGGTATAGAACTAATTATTTTGCTTCCTTTTAAAGGAATAGGTGACCGGAATTTTAAATGCAGTTGCTGTTATTTTATGGACAGAGTATTTCATATCACCAGTGCTAGTCAGGGTGAGAATTCCTTCTCAAGCTCTAGATTTTCTGGTGCACAGCTTAGCCAGTTTCAAGGTGCAGTCCTGTTAATTGAGTAAGTTTCAGGGGGCGAGTGTTGCTGCTCTCTTTCTCATCACTCTTAGTAGAAGAACACTTTGCACAAAAATAATGGATTTTTTTTTTGTCTGCAGATTTTCTTAGAGGAACACAGAATATGTATAGCCCCATAGGAGCTTCTTTATTTATTGGACCTTATATTTCTAGTTTTCTAATAAAGACTTCTCACTTGGCTAGCCGCGCCTCTATTCCTGTAGTGTGTTTGTCCTTTCAGGTCTGTTCAAACAGCTCTTGCTGCCTCCTTGAACAGATCCAAGCTTTTAATCCAACAGATCTCTGTGGCATTTGATCCTATCTGCTGTTTCCTTCTGAGCATTGTGTTTTACACCAGCTTTTAATGATGAACTCTTTTTGTCTTCATTTTCGCAACACTTGCTTATGCCACTTGGGAGGAATTCTCCCTCCTCTCTCATATAAGGACTATTTCCCAAATCACTTAAGACTCTTCATTCCCTCTGTTTTTCTACTCTTTTGTGAGTTGCTTTGTATAACACAGCTTAGCTGATGTTTCTGTTCTAACTGTAGAAATCTTCAAAGGTTGTATTTTCTTCTGCCTGGCTTCAAGAATTTGCTGTGTATGTTTTTTGCCCCAGACTCTTCTCTTGCTATGAAAACAACATAATTTCCCTATGTCTACTCAGAATACTGCTTAAAAGCTCATTTCTCTTTCTCTCTATCTCTAAAGATATTAGTGAATTTTAGAATTATCATTTCCATCAGCTTCGTTTTTGTAATCTGCTAATATTGGTTTCTCCTGTATTGTCAGCTGAAGAGTCTTTCTTGGCTTGTGTTGACTAGTCAGGTGATAATTTGCCTCTTGCACGTCTCTTTTGAAAATACAAGGCTGCAGGGGAACTTCTGCTCCATGCATGGAGCACCTCCTGCCCTCCTTCACTGACCTTGGTGCCTGCAGGGTTATTTCTCACTCCTCACTCTCCCAGCTGCTCTTAGGCAGCAGTTTTTTTTTTCCTTTCTTAAATCTGCTCTCACAGACCAATTATCATGTACTGGAGGCCACCCCTGCAGCCCCCCCGCTACCAAAATCTTGTCACGTAAACCTAATACAATCACAAATTCAGCCGTGTTAATTTTGTGCTGATTTACCTGGGAACACTGATTGACCAGCTTATGTGAAGTGTTCAGATTCTCTTAAAAAAGACCAAAAATTGGGAAGATCTAGCAAATAAACAATTGGAAGTTCTTAAAGCCTGTGCTTTAAGGACTTACAACCTTACAAATAGTTTAAGAAATGGTGGAAAGTGTCCCAAGTTTAAAAATAATATGCCGCTATAAACATGAGCATGGAAATTTGTGGTACACTGCCTTGTGAAGGCATGTCCTTAAATAGCCAGGGACTTCTTTCTATAAATGCAATCCACCCAGCCTTTGGGACTGCTGTTTTGTAGCTCTGCTTAGGAGCAAATCTCATAGTAGGTGCGAGTTTGGTGACTTCTGGTTCTGTTGGTGAGACAACGTTACTCCTTTGTCAGAAAACATTATCTGTAGATGGGCAATTCTGCATCTGGTACGTAGTGGCTCATTAAGAGCTTGCATACTTCTCACCTTATGTCTAAAGTGCGGTTCCTGCAGCTTTATTGAAATGTCTACCATCTTGGCTTAGAGAATCCCTGCCTCTGGATTCCGTGACTTGGGTGGTTTGGCTCGAACACTTGCCAGTGAAGACTGAGGCAAAAAAAGTTGTGGAGTACCTCGGCTTTCTCCATATCCCGGGTAACTAGGTCTCCCGTTTCCTTCAGCAGAGGGCCCACGTGAGGGGACAGTTGAGCTTTGGAAGGCAGCTCTTGGGTTACCAGCTTGGATTCTGTTTCTAGGCTTATATGTTCCTTTATAGGACAGTTTCTGCAGTGGTAACAGATCTTTGAGCTCCACTTCTACAATGTTTCGATATTACTTCTTCAAGATCTCAAATTATCTCAGAAAGTACCATTGGAAGTGGATGACTTTGAGTGGACATGTCTGAGCAGTTATTTGCAGCTGGTATGACTGAGTGCATTTCTGACCTGACATGAAATTCTTCTCAGGATCCTTTGAACTGCCCACTAAGTAAGGACTCAAACCGGTTGGAGAAATGACAAGGCTTGTTAAAAAGTAGAAGTTAGTTTAGAGGTTATGTATTATATATATCTAGTTGTATTCTGGTCAATTTGCCCAGAAGGATACTGTGAGAGACAGTATCGAAAGCTATACTGAAATCCAGAAAGATTACATCAGCTGGCTTCCTTTGGTCAACTAGATGGGTGATCTTGTCATAAAAGTAAATTAAATTTGTTAAACATGTTGTGAAACCATGTTGGATTTTAACAATGACTGTGTTGTCCTTCAGGTGTTTTTCAGTAACTCCCCGAATAATCTTCTCCATAATTTTAACAGGCATTGAAGTGAGACTGACAGGTCTATGATTTTTTTTTCTTGCCCTTCTTGAAAATTGGGACCGTATTTGCCAGCTTCCAGTCAACTGGGACCTCTCCGGATTCCCAAGACTATTGAAAAATATTTGAGAGGGGTCCCATGATGATATCAGCCAGCTCTCTGAGTACCCTGGGATGAATCCCATCAGGCCCCATGGACTTAAAACTTTCAAACTTTTGAAATGTTGTATGTGTTTTGTAATTGTATTTCATATTCCATTATCTTTTTTAATTCCTAGTTCAAATAGAATTCAGACCAGGAATACTGTGTTTGTCTTCCCTTTACAACAGAAGTTTACTTTTTCTCTGTTTAAGGAGAAACTGAAGTGTTGTTTTTTTTAATTAATATTATGTTGTTGTTTTTTTGACAACGAACTGTTTATTTCTGTGGTTGCAATACTGTCTTAGTTAAGAAAGACAGAAAAACCTAAAATAAAACAAATGACCAGAAAAACTGTGTTCAGTTTGCAGCCACGATATGCCTGGAAGGGAGTTTATCGTTAAGAACAACATACCCACCTTCTCTTTTTCTTTTTCCCCTTGACTACAGTAACAAAGAACAATGTCTTTATGCCATCAAGCTTCTGTGAACCTTCTACAGGCAATTCTGACTCAGAACAAGGTGAGATTTCTTATTTTTTTCTCCTTTGTCTCAGCAAACTGTTGACGGTCTATCACAATCCAAAATATTCTGACACTTCAGAAGTTAGACCCTTACTGGGAGAATGGAAATGGTGGTTCTGGTCTTACAGCTTCTATATTGCTTATTTCTTGTTCTCACTTACTGTTGTTCTCACTTGCTTACTTCTTGTTCTCTTGTTCTTACTTACTTTTTCTCATGCTTGCTGGAGGTAATTAAAATAACAAATACGAAAATTTATAAATGCTTTGGGAGTGCTGAAGTGCAACAAGACTATTCCCACCTGTTAACCTCAAGATAAAACTTAAGGGAAATGTCATTTGTCTACCCAAGATACTGTTTTCTTTGATATCACAATCAAATCATCCATAACCTATGGTCATGATCTTGTTGAACCATGACCTGCAAACCCTATGTTCACAGTAGTGCTGATTTTGTTGAACACGCTTGTTCTGCAAGGCTGTTGTATTGGTGCCACTGTATAGCATGTTGTTATGCTTAACTGGCGTGAGACTAATGAAGTACAGTAAGATGATAGGGTGCTGAGCCAGTCATCTTATTCTGAGCACAGCTGCTACAGCCCTTAAGAAAAACACTTCATAATTATATATCGTGTAAGTTTTGGGGGGAACTGATTTCGTAATAGTTGTGGATTTATGAATATTATTTTTTTGAAATTTAGGTATTATATCTAAAAGCCTTAACTTTAGTAAGTACAACCATGGGATTTTTTTGCCTTCATACTATGAAAGCATAAGGTAATAGCTAATGGAATTACAATAAATTAATATTAAGCAATTAATCTTGACTTAGCTAATGATAATTGGCAGTTGGTGTTTGTTAGCATTTGCCATGCTTAGTTATTGATGGTTGCCATTTTTTTCTTGATTCTCACTTAAAGCCTCTGTTAAGTACTCACACAGAAAGAACTCCATTTCTCTTGTGAAAACACTGTTTCATTTTTCTCCTGAAAAATATCATTGAATACTTGCAACAGATTGTATATGTGCGCTGTGATGATCACTGGGAATTTAGACTTCTGGTAGAAGGGATCTCATTCTTTGCAAATCTTATTAGGACTTTGCATTGGATATTTATAAAGCTTGTGGGTTACAGTAGGGAAATTATGAGCAGTGTCATGACTGTCTGAAAGTAGGTTACATCTGTAGTATTTTACATCTATGTCCTTGTAATTTTGTTTTGCTTTTAGAGGAAAAGAGCAGTGGATTCCGGCTGAAGCCACCAATACTTATTCATGGTCAAGCACCTAGTGCAGGTAAGCTCAATGTTTTCTGCAGCAGTAGAATGAAACCAGGGTGGTTCAAGCATTTTTATCGATTTAGGAGTTTTCTCACACTCCTGTTGTTGGCAAAACCAAGTGGCAAAACCTTTGCTTAGACACATTACAATTTTGGCTTGGACCAGCCATGTGTTTCTGAAATGGGATTCCCAGTTGCCTCTGCTTAGCATGCTTTGGCTCACTTAAAGTAGTCCTGGGCTTCATGAGCTCAGTTCCTTTAGTATCAAATTGGGACAAAAGGCATGCACCAGGAGTGTGCTGAGAAAGTTCCTAGCTGTTAATGTGCACTAAGACTCTTAACCTTCACTTTCCCTGTCTCTGGCCTTTGAATAGAGCACAAGTGTGGTGTCCTTGATGACACCTGTTCTGCTGTATAGTTTTGTTTTGAGCTTCATATTTGCTAATGTAGACTTAGCCAGTACAGGAAGGACATTATTATTACAGTTTATAGGAGTTTAAGGAAAGAACATGTTTTGATAATGGAAGAAATATTATGTAATGTGTATGGAAATGGTTTCATTTTCAGGAGGCATAGCAAAATAAAAAAACAATAATCAAATTATGTTCTTACAAGAAGCTGACATATGAATGTTTGGACTTATGATATGAGGTATACAAAATATTGAAGTGAGTCGGTATGGGTAGCTTCCATTGCAATATCTTAATGGATCAAGAATTCAAGTTCAGTGGTGTTTGTTTTTTTTTAAGTGAAGACGTCTGAATCTTTTGGAATTGCCATAGTCATCTAGAGTTGATGTTAAGATTTTTTTTGAGTGGGTTGTTTTATGTCAGTTGGCTTTTTTGAATCAGAGCTGAAACAAAGAATTGTAGTGCCTTATGTCTTTCTACAGCAAACCAGAGAGACCAAGTTAACTCAAACCCAAAAAGTTGTTAAATAAAACATGTAAATTTATTATACTGCCAATATATTTGATCATAGGAAGAACGAAAAAATTAATTTATCAGTATCCAAAAGTGATGTCATTGGAAGGAGAAAAAAATACTTGGAATGTGTAGTCGAGTAATACTTCAGTGAATAAATAGGATTGCTTATGTACTGTTCACTTCTTACATTTCTGACTTTTGTTTCTGAGTTACTGTCATAACCTCTCCTTGGGTGCTTTCCTGGATAAGGTAGAGAATATATTCAGAGGTGTCTTTTACGGCTAGAAAGCAAATGGTTGTCTCCTCTATGTGGGACTAATTTATTTTTTCAGGGTGGAATGAGGGATGGGAAAAAAGGGGGGTGGAAGCTTTTAAAATGACTCGTGTTCCATTACGTGTTCTATTGGAAGCACTTCTGGAGAAGATTAGATGAAGCTGAATTTTTCAACTTCAAAGCTTTATAGCTCTTGAAAAAATTTCCCACTTGCAGGTCTCCCAAGCCAGAAACCGAAGGAGCAGCAGCGAAGTGTGCTACGTCCTGCAGTATTACAGGCGCCACAGCCAAAAGCTTTCTCACAGATGGGTAAATAATGCTTTTGCTTTCTGGAATATCACAGAGGAAGAACAAAAATACTAAATCTGTTTCATGCAGCAGTCTGATTTTACTCAGCAGCTGCCTTTGTTTTTCTAGGTTTCTCCTTTCTGAAAGGAAACATCTTACATGTTAAGTGTATCTGTGTTACATAAAAAGTGACACAATCAAGCCTTCAGTTTTTGTGTGGATGACTATCTGATATTGCCAGGCCCTGAACTTTGTTGTAATCCATGCTTGATTTTTGGAATAAAAAAACTTCAAAGTGTGTGAATTGGCAGTCTCAGATAACAACATTGACCATGGCATAATAAGCTACTGCCTGTGTGGTAGACTTCAGCTACCTGCAGAGTGATGTAAAATGTCTGAACCACTAGCAGGTGTTTCCAAGTCAGGGAACTTTCTGAAGCAGAGACTTTGAGTAAGGTTTTTCATCGTTAATTTAGTCATGTTGATTGTTTTATGTATTATTATGGAATCTAATATAGCAGTTAGAAACAGGCATTATTGGAAAATGAAAGTTAAAGCAAAAAGTTGTTCAAGGTTTCCACACCTCCTAAACTTTTATGCTTTCCTGGCCTTTCTGCCTTCTGTTTGGAAGTTTAATTGATGTGAAACAGAAGTAACTTCAGCTACTGCTGAATTTGACATTGTTCCAAATGCTTCTAGCTTGACTTCTTGGTGTGCCTGTTGGCACAGATTGAATTTTACAGAGGACTTAAATATTGGGGTACAAATTTCCTGTTGGAGTTCATTATGTAGTTTCCTAGACCAGCCCAAAGAGGAGCCGTAAAGTATTAAATTGGGAGGGAGTTGCTTGAAGTTGTATGTGTTGAAGCCCATGCAATATTTATACAGACTGTGACATTTCCCTTACTTGGTTTTCTGCATTTGGAATTTTCATTCTGCAAAGAGTTGCTGAATCGCTGTCCTCATGCCTCTATGTCACAAAATTGTCCTGCAAAATACTGTGGGAACCCTGTAGTTTACATTGCCATGTTTCATATATTTAAAAAAAAAAAAAAGAGGAGAGAGAGAACAGCATGTCATTTACTATAGAAAACTGCTGCTTCTTTTAGGATGCTCTAAATAGCTAGAGAATCAATGCCAGCTTGTTATTTCTTGTTGCAGTTCTGAGCAGTGGGACCAATGGCGTAAATATCCCACCAGATTCTGCAGCCACATCAGAATCACTAAGTAATGCAACACTGAAAAGTTCTGACTCTGAAGACAAGGTGAGTTGGAGAAGGATTTAAAGGGCGCTCAATTTGAGAAAATTTAAAACAAGTATCTCAGAATGGAGTCCGTTTGTTCATCAATGTGAGCACAGTTTCATAAGCTGATGACTCCTTTATCTGTCCATACTATGCTAGCCCACTTGAGGAGTAATAGTAAATAGGTTTTATACTGTTCTAATAGTACACTGTGTTTATATTTACTAAATCAAGCAGCAAAGACTTGCTGAGTTGAAATATCATAGGGAATTTAGGATGGCTTTAGTCTGTATTTTTTTCTTACAAAGTATGAAAAAAAATTGCTCAGTTCTGCTTCTACTTATTGTTTCCTTTTGTCCCTCTAACTTTGTTTCTAGTCCTGTGGTAAATTCTTACTGCTGCATGGGTGATGCCGTTCCCATCATAGGCATTGAATTCCTGTAGTTCAGGTATCTTGGTTCTGTGGACTGATAGAATACTGCTTTTTCCGCTGATCAGATTGCATGAAGAAACACATCTTCCTCCTGCAGGTTCATCTCTTAATCTGTGTGCGGGGAGAATTTCAGGGAACTTTCTTCTTTGAGGGGAGAAAAGCTGTCTTAACATCCAGTAGCCATTGCCAGGTCTGCTGCTTCTGTCAGGCCAGAGTCTAGGAAGTATTTACAGAACTCCTGTTCCAGTCTGAAGAAGCTTTGGTTTTGAGCAAGGGGCACTGAGCAGTTTACACTGTGTGTTTAGTCTTCCTTCTCAGACTGCCTAGCAAAAAGCCATCACCTACCCATGGACAGCTTTACTGGTACCACCTTGATTTCTAACAATTCAATGTAGAATGGTGTTGGGAAAGGTGAAGATAGAAAGCATACAAGAAACTGAAGTGAATGAGTGACACTTAAAAGTTTAGAGCTGATAGAATTGGAGCTGATAATTAGTAAAATCCCAGAGGCAGCAAGTATCCATACGGGAAATGATGGAAGGAGAGCAGAGGTAATGAGGAGCTGAAAAATTTGAGCTAGGGGAAAAGGCATGTAAGTGCATAAAAAGTTATGTGGTATTTTGAAGGGAAAGCAGTGGAATAGTTCCTTTTGTGTTCTGTGCAAAGTGTCTAGTCCATTCTTTCCAGTAGGTGTGGAGCTAACTATTGGTATCTTATGATACAGTGACTGAGGGCATAAGGAGATGTTCGGTGATTTTGTGCTGTTGTTTTTTTTTTTTTTTTGTCTGGGGATTCGTTTTTGTGGATTCATTAGAGTAGATTGCTTTTTGATGCCACACTGAGCATAGCCGTAGCAGGGCAACTGCCCAGCTATGCCCCTGTCTTGGCAGCTGCAGTGAAAGGCTGCAGGTGGAAAGTTCAGTGCAGAGGTACAGGTAGAAGGCCCTTAGAACTACAAAAAGTTCAAGAGCCGTTATGTCCGATGAGACAGTGTTGAATGTGAATGAGAGGTGCATACTTTAAAACAAACAACATGCTGGGCTGTTTCCCTAAGACTGTAGCCAACAGGTTAAGAAAAGTGACCATTCCCCTTTTACTTGCCACTTGGTGGGCTGCATCAGGAATATCGTGTGTAGCTGGGGGCTTGCATCTAGTGTGAGCAAGATGGAATGAAACCTGGAAGTGCCTATCAAAAAAAAAAAAAGTAAGCATGGGAAAGGGGGACTCCAGTTGGATAGCAGGGCAAAATTACTGAATTTAGTCTGTTCAGACATTGAAACAGGCTACACAATGTAGGGCTGCCATCCTTAGACTTGTATTTAAACTTGACTGTACAATGTCCTAGGCAGCCAGCCTAGCATAACTTTGAAGTTGATATGGCTTTGAGCACAGTTTGAACGAAATGGTGTTTAAAGATCCCTTAACTATTCTGTGTTTCTTTTAGAAAGATTCTCTGAACAACAACAGTTTTTTAAATGTAAAATTTGCCTTGTAGCTCTGAAGATTTTATTGGCTTGGCATTGTAAATGACTGTGACTCACCATATCATAAGCTTCATTTTTTGCTTAAGAAAAATGATTTTAATTATCTAGACTAAGATTTTCAATTTCTTTCTTTAGGCAGGAGAATGTCAGAAAAAAGAGTCCAACAACACTTCAGATGACGACAGCTGCGAGAAGGCGGAGTTAAATGCACAGCAAGCATTTGTATTTGGGCAAAACTTAAGAGATAGAGTTAAGGTAAACACATGCTTGTTATCTTGACTAGGAGTTGATTTATTTAAGCGAGGATAAGAGACACTGGACTTGACTATTTGTTGGCGTGAGTGTTGCACACTGTTTATAAAGTTATTCAAAACCATTATATAATGGGGTTAAAACTTCCTTGCATACTTGCCAAATCCAAAACTGTGTACACAGTTCAGCTGGCTGCTTAGTAAAATTGGTCTTCCAGTTATTTAGTAAACTCCTGTTACTGTTACAAATCACAGAATCATAGAACAGCTTGGGTTGGAAGGGATCTTAAAGACCATCCAGTTTCACCCCCCGTGCCCTGGGCAGGGTTGCCAACCACTAGAGCAGGCTGCCCAGAGCTGCATCCAACCTGGTCTTGAACACCTCCAGGGATTTGGCATCCTGGGCAACCTGTTCCAGTGCCTCACCACCCTCTGAGTGAAGAATTTACTCCAAACCTCTACTGTAAATCTCCCCTCTTTTAGTTTATAGTCATTCCCCCTTGTCCAGTCACTGCCCTAGCAAAAAGTTGCTCTCCATCTTTTTTCTAAGTCCCCATTTAAGTACTGAAAAGCTGCACTAAGGTCACACCCGAGCCTTGTCTTCAGGCTCAACATCCCCAGCTCACTCGCCCTTTTTTCATAGGAGAGGTGCTCCAGCCCTCTGATGATCTTCTAGGCCCTCCTCTGGACCTACTCTAACAGATCAGTGCAGCACAATATTTTCTCTCACTTTTTGGGTTAGAATTAAGTTGAAATGTGTTCCTAAGATGCTCCTATGCAACCAGGGTTTCACAGAAAAAATAAGAAAAGAAAAACAGGGCAGCACGGGTTCAAATCTGTGCATGAAGTATTTGGGTTAGGTTGTTTGTACCCCCTCATAATACAAGTTTGTACAGGTTTTCTAGCGTAACAAAAGAAAAAGTGCAGTACGGGGATATGGGGTTATTTTATTTTATTTTAGAAAGTGCTTGTGGATACAACTTTTACTTGAGGGAGAAAAGAGCTGAAATTCTTGTGATTCATAGTTAAAGCTGTTTTAATAAATACTGTTTTTGTAGTTAGGAGATGAAAGCGATGAAACTGCCGATGTGCAGAATGCTGGCCTTCCAACATCAGACACGCCTTCTGCAACAAATTATTTCCTACAGTACATCAGTTCCAGGTGAGACTACAGAGAAGCCTATATCCTTAACTTGTGCTCAAAGTTATTTGTGATTTCTGCTCTTTTTTGGATGCAGGGATTATAACTGGGTCAGTGGGAACCCAGGCTTCTGAAGAAAGGAGGTAGCAAGCTTCAGATTTTTTTCTGAATTATTTTTGTCTTTAATTTCTGTCTGATCATGGTTACACAGAACAGCTCCTTCTGCTAAACAGGTGTATTCGTAACATGAGCTCAGCTGTGCACTTTGGATGTCTTTATTTCATGAGAGTCTCCAGGACGTTGTCTTCCTGTTCACGCCTACCTGTGGAAGGTCTAAGGAATTGGCTGTCCCAAAACAGTTTTGGTTTTTGGGCCATCTTTCCTGGTGATCTTACAGTGTAATGGCAGTTACAGACCCTCTGGTTTATTGCCTTGCTCATTTGAAACGCTTCTAACCTTCAGATTTGCTGATCAGTTGCATGAAGTTCCCTGCCTGTTGGTAGGCATGTAGTATCTGTTCTGGAAGTGTATCAGTTCCCTTATCAGTCTTTGAATATTCCTTTTTGGACCTGAATATTAGAGCGGAACTTAACTTTTAGAGAGGTATGCATGCAGGGAAGGTGGATGAACAATGACTTGTTCAATTTTTGAGTCTGTAAAATGGTAGTAAAACTGTTGCCCTTCCTAAATAGGGGTTTAAAATCTTCTAATAAAAATGTCACGTGTGGGAGGTTGCTCTTCTATAAGGAAAACGAGAGGGATGAGTCTTGATTGTGAGACTTCTTGGGAAGTCTGTAACGCTGCAGCTAGTCTAAGAAAAGGCATGGCTCATCCCTGCTACTGTTGCTTCAGTTTTGATATTGCAACTGTTATTGTTTCAGTTCTTTCCCTGACTTTTTGAGAAAATTGACCTAAGAATGTGTAGTGGTTTGAGTTTGCTGTGCATGTAGAATACCGTTTTTAAAAAAGTATGCTATGTGATTAAATAGTAAGCCCTTGCTTAGCGTTCAGCATTGCTTAGTAAGTAATTAGATATACAGAGGGAAAATATTTACAGTGACAAAATCATTTGCCATTATTCTGAGAAATTATTCTGTAAAAATGATACATGCTCTCATGTTACCAAGTTAAATTAATTTTTTATTTTGTTTCTATGGAAACCAATAGTTAATTTTTTAAAGTCAGTAATAGTTGCTCACTTTTTGAGGAATTTGATCTGTAGAGGATAAACAGGTATTTTCTTGACTTACAGAAACATTTTTTCCCCTCTAGTATAGAGAACTCTACAAACAGTGCAGATGCATCTAGCAACAAGTTTGTTTTTGGACAGAACATGAGTGAGCGTGTCCTAGTGAGTATCCGCTTTTTATGAAGTGTTCTGATTTTCTGTGAAGTTTGTGTTATGGATTCTCACTCAGGAAATGTGCAATATACAAGTATTACAAGCATTTAAACATGCTTGTCACTGGAGCACAGATTCCTTTCAGTGGTTTCCCATGTAGGTAACTGAGTGAAATCTGGGGGTTTCATTGTATGAACTATTGGGTGCTGCTGCAGTGCCCTCCAGGATTTCCCTGCCAAGCATTGCCAGTGGAAGGAGATAGAATGCCTTCTCTGTGGTGCACATGGTTCTCAAATCCAAGCAGTTTAAATATGGCACAGCTTGCTTCCTTTCAATGGCTTCTTCACTAGAACTACATTGACAGAAAGTCAATTACATGGTGCTCCAAATGATGGGATTTCAAATCCAGCAGTAAGATAACTACCTCAGTACTGAGGTACAACTCAGAAAATCCTGTGCTTAACTGTTTACCAACCCCCGGGTATAATTTCTAGTGCCTTAGTGTTTCCTACTTCTGTTTTATTGTTATGATGGTGCAAAAGGGAAGCACTTAATACTGTGCATTCATAATTATCTAACCATTGAGTGGGGTAGTCAGGCAAGTATGTCTCAAGTTGAACTGTAGCTGAAATTAGTTAGCTTTGTTTGGACATAACCTCAAATTAAGGGTTGAAATTTGGTTTCAGTTGAGGACAAAGTAATTTGAAGTGTTTTTTCTTAGGTCAGGATCCATTTAATTCCTTGGCTGGGGCAGTAAAACAGCTTTTACTGTGAAAGGATGTCATCTGTGGGATTCTTCTCTTGCCACATGGTTTATAAACACTAGGGGCCTCCCTCAGTGATTGATGACTAGTCTTCTGCAAAACTAAAATTAGCGTATGCTTTCTCTTCTGTTTACCTCATCTTCTATTTGTGATAGAGTCCACCAAAATCAAATGAAGGTAGCACAGAGAGTAATAAGGAGAATGCTGCTACAGAGTCTGGGTCCGAATCATCTTCTCAGGAAGCCACACCAGAGAAAGGTGAAATAGAAAACATTTTTTTTAGGAATGGTAGTTAAGCCTTGTTTATATGACTGAAGTTTTCAATATTCTGTTACTTTATAAAAACATCTAATGTTGCCTTTATTGTCTCTTCTAACCAAAGACAGAGCCTTTTGGGGCTTGGGGGGGGGTGTTACATGTTGCATGCTGTAGATACTCTTGTGCTTCTGTCTCTACTATTAAACACATACAGGTTATGCTGTCTTTTTCATGTGTTTTTTTTTTTTCTGCAATATTAGGATTGTCTTCAGCAGTGAAAGCAGGTTTTAATAGAGAAGATACTTGGACCTCTAGAGTGTAGAAGAAATGTTGCAAACCATTTCTTAACAATTCTGTTATACTTCCAGTGATTGTATATTGTGTTGAGTGGGTGTACCAAATGTGTTGTTTCAACCAAAAATTGTTTGCTGGATTCTAGACCTCTCTGACTCTTCAGATGTGCAAGATTTTCTGGAAATTTTGGGAGCAGTGGGTTTTCTCCAGCAAACTGCTTGCGGGCCAATGTAAAATTGGAAAATGAATCATGCCATACGTATGTAGGCACAACAGTGTAGCTAGCTGGTAGCAGTATTAGTACTGCTGGAACACCTACAGATATGTAGGTGTATATGAGTTAGTAAAGGTTTTGCGTAGTTGTATGTAAAAAAACATTTTATGTGGGAACAAAATTTTCAATAACTTCTTTCTTCTGTGCTTTGCATCTTCTTGCGTTTATAAAACAAGACTTGAAAGGGGAGGCTTTAACTTCTGCTTTAAACTTCAAGCCTGTTTCTAATGTTCTGTTCCTGTCCCTCTTCTGTACTTTTTCTCTAAATTCTGGTTTACTTGTGAGAACTTCAGAAATCCTATATAATTATAAGCTAATCGTTCTCAAAATAAACTTTCAAAATTTTGTTCAGCTAATAATATTTCAGAGTCACTGGCAGAGTCTGCAGCAGCCTATACTAAAGCAACAGCAAGGAAGTGTTTATTAGCGAAGGTAGAAGTGATTACTGGGGAGGAAGCCGAAAGTAATGTTTTACAGGTAAGAAACTGATAATGTAGGGGAGCTTTGAGCTTGTGGGGATTAATATGGGTGTCCAAGCTGTTCCTTCAGCTGAGCCATGTTCTTTATCTCTGATGTGCTTTCATGTGTTAGAATGCAGACTTTGGATATTTATTATCAGATCCTTACTCTGTTGTTTCTTAATTTCCTCTTTCCAGATAAATTTCAGCATTTGGACAACCCAGACAAATCTTAAGCATACTTCCTTGAATTAATCGCAAAACAATTATACTTACTGTATTGCTGAATATTTTTTTAAAACTCAGAATGGGCCATTATGCCTGGCAGAAACAATAAAAAACAGTACTCAAGAGTTTATTTTGAGGGTATTTGCTTGAATTAGTGACATTTTAAAAAGATGTTGTTATGACTCAGACTTCTGATTTCAGTGATTTATTTAACTTTGTAGTTACTCGTTACCTTAAATTTACTTACTAACTTCAGTGTGTCTCTAAGAGAAACAAGCAGGGTTTTGGTGTGAATCTGAAAGGTATATACCTCTTTTCCTCCTCCCTTTGTAACTCTGTTTATGTTTTTTTTTCTTGATCTTTTATGTTTCTTGGCACCCGAATTACATTGTGGGGTATTATTATTGAATAGCTTTTTGCCATGACTTTTTGGTCTCTTCTCACATCAAACAGATATACTTTTCAGTAACTAATGCATATCAGTTGAAGTTGTATTATTGTACAAAATAATCATAATGTTCGTTTTCTCAGACCAAGCAAGATATAATCTATAATAATAGCAAGATGGGAGTGTCGTGTTTTGCTTAGGAAAACCACAATTTGAAAATTTTAGCAGTAATATACTTACTCATGCAAATCAGTCCTCTGTTATGTTGTAGCTTAATAGTCCTCTCACCCAACTTCTCTTCTTTTTCCCTGTGATACTTAATACACTGGAATACTGAATGGGACTTGTACAGACAGAACAACATTAATCTGGCACAAATTAAGTATACAGAGCTGGGTGTTCTGTGTCAGAGGAAGACAGAGAAACAGAGGGAAAGCAAATATATATACCACCTGGTGCATGCAGACATGTGAGGAACATGGGATGTGAAGGTTTGAAGAGAGTAACTCTGAAAATCATTCTTGTTGTTTGATCTTGAACATAGATATTTAACTTCCATTAATAAAACCTTCTGATACCAGTTAGCATATTTTGAGAGACTTATTGCAAAAGGGATGATGACACAGCTAAAACAGTTTAAAATTCAAATACAGAATTTGAAAATCAACCATTATGCTATAGAGATATTTTCTGTTACAGATTCAGTGCAAGCTGTTTGTATTTGATAAAAACTCTCAATCTTGGGTAGAAAGAGGTCGAGGACTTCTTAGACTCAATGATATGGCTTCAGCGGACGATGGAACATTACAGTCTCGGCTGGGTAAGAGGAACTGGGGAAATGAGTTACTGTATGATAGTCTGTGTAATTTTCATAGGATGTTTCCATGACACACAATAGCATCTGCTTTAGGTCATGTTAGTTACAGCAACTCAGAAGGAAATTTGGCCCTTTTCTCTTGCTTTATTTTATGACCATTTCCTCCAAAGACAGGATATTTTGCCTATATTCTCCTATTGTAGCAAATGTTCCATTTTTTTTTTAATTCCCCCTAAAAGCAAGCTGTATTTGCTGACTAGAAATGTATGGCAACCTTCGTCAGATCTGGGCTCTCTGCTCTTCAGGACTGGGCACTTGGGGGAGGAAAGTCTCTTTGGATACTGCACAATTTTTCAGACCTTCAGGAAGGTGCATTAGCCTGAGATTATCAGCTCAGATCTGACCACTGAACTTTGATGTATTAAACATGTGAGACGTTGGGCTAAATATCTTTAGACGTGTCTTATCATCTTTAATAGCCTACTTTCTTCTGAACACTCATGACAAGACTTCTCTTTCAAAGGCTTTGCCTTGATATTTATTCATTGTAGAGGAGACTTAAGAATTTCTCTCTCCTCCCCCTGCTCCAGCCTCACAGCACACACACACAAAGAGCCATTTTGGCTATTCTCGTGTTCCTGTTGTGTCTTTTTCCACCTAATGGATCTTGTATGTTTGCTTTAGTGATGAGGACTCAGGGGAGTCTCAGGTTAATCTTAAACACCAAGCTCTGGGCTCAGATGCAGATCGATAAAGCCAGTGAGAAGAGTATCCGGATCACCGCCATGGATACAGAGGACCAGGGAGTTAAAGTTTTTCTTATATCAGTGAGTAGTTTTGGTTTACGCCTTAATCTCTCTACTGAAATTGGTGCTTGCTTAAATTGCAGTTGAGCTAACGTTCCCATTCTTCTCCACACCCTGTTCCCCCCTTCCCAAGACATGGGGCTTAACAGACTTTTCTTCTCTGAAAATCTTTACTAGTTTTGAAGAAGTGCCCCATAAAGGCTGCTCTAGGAAGCCTGATTTTTCCAAAGCATTTACCATGGAGTTGTGGAATCTGTTTCACGTCTATTCAGGCTATAACTGCAGCATAAGATTAATGCTAATCATTTTTTATTATCAAAGGAAAATAGGAATTTCATAGTTTTCTGTGTAACGAAACCTAAGTTTCAAATTCTTAAGCAATTTGTAGTACAGGAAAGTTATTGTTGTCTATCTACATTGAGGGTGGATGCACAGACACTCACTAAAAGTGAAACACTAAATATCTGTCAAGAACAGTAAGTTACTAATTAAGGGTAACATGTTTTATCTTCGATTTTCCTTTAATATTTTCCTTTAATACAGACTATACCAAGCAGTAGCAGGACAGTTAAAGTGATTTTGATGCTTGCTAAGTGGGTAACCAGGAATGACAATTAGAATTACTATAACACTTGAGAGATTATAATGCAGTCAGCAAGAAAGAGGGGTCATTCCCTAATGCCTGCCAAGAACACTTACAGATTTGAGAGGTCTGAACACATTATTTTGACTTATACTGGTTTTACAGAAGGGGTTGCTAAAGAATTAAAGTGGACCAGAAATTAAGAGAACAGCAACAAAAAGCTTCTCTTGTGATGTTAAGTTTGTAGGACTGGGATCTGGAATCCCAGAGTCTGGTATTAGGTACCAAATACCCAGTGATGAAGAAAAAGCACTGAAATGAGTGGTTAACTTTTCTCACCACTTTTCTCTAGACTTGACAAGTCATCAGGTTATTCAGTATTAACTTTTTAAATCAATTCTAAAAATACCTTGTATGGAATAATTGATTGCACTGCAGCTCTCTTCAGGGGAATTTTGCAAATACAGAGGTGACTGATTTAAGTGACAGGTTGGGCTGGATGTGGAAACAGTTTTTTTTATGAAGTAATCTAAGAAGTGAAATTGTTTCCTTAAAGTTAACTTTGGGTAAAGGTAACAGTAGTTAATGTGAGGAATTCATTGACATGGTGCATACAGAGCTTCATAAGAGTTCTTTTAAATTGATTATAATGCTCACAGAATACTTAGTTTGACAGGCCTAAAAATTGCTCTTTTTGAAGCTGTAAATTGGACATAAACCACTTTTAGAGTAAGAGAAGAAATACTCTGGACAGATAGTCACAAGTGCTGTTCTATGGAACTGATGGCTCTCTTACGAGAGTTGTTTTTTTGTGTGTGTGTGCGTTTTTAACAAACAAACAAAAAAGCAACCACCAACCTACCACCTGCCCGATTGCATGCCCATTCAGTTTTCTCAGTATATCATACGTTGAAATTTTATGTAGATGTATTATGAAACAGTTGAATGACCTGATTATGATTAACAAATATGTGAAGCTGAATGATTGACAAACCTGGAAAATCTGTGCAAACCAAACTTTTTAATAAAAAGATCTTTTTATCTTAAGTTTTTTTGGGGGTGTTGGGAAAGCTGTATGACACCTGGGTGAAGAAGCTTATATAAAATCAGCGAGTACTAGTTATGTTATCCAGAGAAGGTTGGCGCTGAGCAGAGGGGAATATACTCTAAACATCAGAATTGAGTATATCTAACATCTTACTATGTATACCACAACCCATTGTGACTTAGGTTGAAAAATGCCTATATGAGAAAACTGAAAAGTAGCTTGTGAAACTTGGCCTCACTGTTGTAGATTAAGTAAATGCTTTATTCTGTTGTAATTCCTTGCACCTTTTCTTGTTTCTGAATATTAAAAAAAAAAAAAATGTAGGCAAGCTCTAAAGATACAGGGCAGTTGTATGCTGCATTACACCACCGGATCTTGGCTTTGCGGAGTAGAGTGGAACAAGAACAAGAGGTCAAGAATGTAGCACCCGAGCCAGAAGTAACACAATCAAACGAGGAAGACAGTGATGATGATGTCCTTGCACCTTCAGGATCAGTCGGAAGTGGTAAGCAAGAAAGACATGGGATTTCTTCCTGTCCATACATTTTCTTTGTTGTTGTTTAAGGCAGACTGTTTGTCTTCTCTGTACACTGTAGATATACTTCTGACCTGGAGGTGTACAAGACCAGGTTAGATGAGGCCCTGAGCAACTTGATCTACTGGGTGGCATCCCTGCCTGCGGCAGGGGGGGGTTGGAACTGGATGATCTATGAGGTCCCTTCCAACCCAGGCCATGCTATGATTCTAATTACTTCTCCAGACTGGTAAAAAGGCTGCTGCTTCTGTCTGCCGAGTTACATGTCACAGATTAGCAGAAGTGATCTATGCTTCAATTAGTTCTAGCTTTGTTTATAGGACCTTTAAAGGTGGTTTTGAGTTTCAGTTTTGCCTTCCACGTGGCCAAGGTTTGCACTTTAAAAAAGCAAAGCAGCAGCAACAGCAACAACAAAACCAACAAGACCACCAGTCTTCCAGGCTGACCTTTGAGTAGAATGCTATTTGGAAAGCAGAAAGTTTACAAAAAGAAGTGGAAAGAGTGTAATTGCTTTCATTGTATGCAGAGAGGCCATAGTTGAAAAAAACACTAATCATTAGTGTGAGGAAGGTTTCCTTATGACCTCAAGCTGTCTGTGCTTTGCCTTCCCACAGCTTAATACATCCCATCTTTTACTGAGATCAGTGCTCCAACCTGACTCACTGCTGGGGAAAAATACTAATAATACCAATACTTAAAACAAAACAAAAAACACAGTGTGTGGACTTAGGCTGGAAACTGAGCTCTGGGATGCTACTGGGATCCCAAAACCAGACTAGTCAAGAATATAAAATTTTGCAGTGGACAGAACTTAATCTGTAGAGGGAATATGTCAGTTGGAGGGAGGGGGGAGAGAAGCAACTATCATTCTAATCTGTCATTGAAATCCTAAATGTGAGAGATCTGTAGGCTTCTCAAGTGAGATCTCTTAGTGTAAGGCAAGAAAAAAGATATAACAAAACTATTGTCTGTTTCAGGTCCTAATGACGAAGGTGACGGGCAGAATGTTGGCAGCACATAGCAGATGTGAGCCGATCTGCTTGCAAGGCTGCTATGAACACCATCTTGCAGGCATCTCTCTGGATACCCCAGGCCAGCTATTGTTTCAGGCAGTGTTGAAGGCTCCAGGACTTAAGAACTGTGCATCCCTGTTCTGTTTGTTTGGTTTTTTGGTCTGGATCAGTAGATTCCATACAAAAAAAAAAAAAGCAGACTTGGAAACTACCTGAATGTGGTTTGGGACGTGAAAGCTCATCATATTGATGAGCCAAAAAAAAACAACAACCAAACATTTCCCCTCTTCCTTGTAATTAAAATGGCACATTACAGCTTGTCACAGCTTTTCATTGGGACCTTTTGACTGTTTCTTCAGTAGTTCATGTCTTGCAGGCCTCCGAGATAGAACTTTCCGACACGGTTCCAACATGAATTCTGCTTTGGTAACCCCCTACTCCCCCTTATGAGTTTCTGCCACCTGCAGGGAAACCGGGTCCTCACCAGTTCCTACGCTCACTGACTGCCCTTTTGGGTTCATTCTCTTTTTGGACTGCAGATGGGGCAGCTTGCATTTTTACCTTTTAATCCCAACGTAGGTTGTGGACACCGTTGTTCCCTGTCTAGTGGGTTTGTAAACAGAAAGAAACAAAACATTGTGATTCACCAGAGAAGCTTTTTTAATGCGTTAATAAGAGACTTTAAAGTCCACAGGACATTTTGCTAACTCCTTTTCTTTCTTCCCATTTCATTATTATTATTTGGGGATTTATATTGTGGTGATACTTTTTTATTTTAGTTTTTCAATAAGATGCTCTTGTGTGTTGAAAAAGTGAAACTATTGTTTTGTACTGTTCTTTTCTGTTACTATTTAAGGGAGAGCTAAGCCACTATATATAATAGATGTTGCATACAATTTTTCTTAGAAAATTATATGTTTCTGTGGCTACAGTAAAGTGTAGGGAGGCATACAGGTTACACCTTCAGAAAAGTTGATGAGGAAGCAGCTGTTAGCCCTTGGAAGAATAAAATAGGCTCATGTAATGAGCTTGGTCAGCCATTAAAATAAATCTGTATAATAAAGCAGCTCTCATTTAATGGCTTGATTCAACAAGCCATTTAAGCACTTGCCTGACTTAACTACATGTGAATAATCTTACTGAAGTCAATGCAACTATTCATGCTTAAAGTTGAGTACATTTTTAAATATCTTGCTGAATTAACGGCCTTAAATAGAAAATTAACTTTTAACCCTTCCTGTCCTTATTCTGTTTCCTGAAGTCTTGCAGCATGAAGAAAAAAGGTAATATTGCCAGCTTTGAATAGTTTGGGCTGAAGGATATTGTATTCTGTTCCACCAAAATAAAAGCAAGAATGTGTTTTCCTGTGTGTAATTCTGAAGTACTCCTACTGTAACCGTAGCTCACTTTTTTACTTTGGACGTTTTCTGATCATTTGGGCCTTTTGTGTGAAAGTCGAGTTTTATTTTGTTATTAAAACATCTGGTGTTATGGAGCACAGTTGGAATTTGGTAGTCACCTGAGACCAGTGACTGCATCATTTTTCTGTAAATTCCCCAAAATGTTCTATGTTCTTTATAAGTAGTTTACTGCTAGATAATTTCTCATTTGCTTGCCCTTTCTCCTTTAGATTAAGGAGGTCTAAATGCACCATTTAAATGCTTCTTCCCCTTCCAATTTATTTTAATGTGGCATGAATTGAAAATGAAAACCTAGGTTGCAGCACAAAAGCAACTTTTAACTTATTCAAAGATCAAAACAGCCCTTATTGCCTTTATTTTATGAAAACACACTTTTCTTCATTGGGGGTTGAGAACGTTTAATTTAATTGTTGGCCAATTTTAGCCACTGTTGGAGACTTCACGTGGCGGGGCGGGGGGGTAGAAAGGTTGTTTTTCCTGTGATAGCCTTCTGAAGGAGCATCTTGGGAGTAAAAAGGGGCTAATGATTAGCTGTGCCATTGCATTCATGATTTCCCTGGACTGTCTGCTCATTCCTTTTACATTTTTTATTCCTCCCTACAGTTGTGGGTTTTTGTTCTGTTTTGTTTTTTTTAACCACGCACAAACCTGTGATGCACCCTTTCCCTTGCAACTCGCTAACAGAAAACGAGCGTGTTTCTTACTACCCACCCACACAATTGTTTCTTCATCACATGTCCTGGGGAACTTCTGTATTTTCAAATGAGTGATCTGCATTTTGGATCTTTGATCTTTTTACACTGATACTCAGATTTTAAACTACTCTTTTTAAACAACCTTGCAGCATAAAGTTTATTGTTGTCAGCATAAGAAAATTAATAAGGTGTCTTTGTCAGCAGAGCCTAATTGTGGAGAAACAGGTGTTATTTCCTGGTCCCAAAATCCATTCATTTTGGGGTCTATGCAGAGTCTCACTTTGAGGTGCTTTACCTAAACATGAAATTGATGGTGCATGAAGATTAATAATAATGGAATAAGCATGCCAGCTTTGATGGGATTTAGAGGTGGTACACAGGCACCTACAGCATTCCAAAAAAAATAAATCTGGCAGCTACTTACAGATACAAATTTTATTTCAGCTAGAAGCCTTGCATATGTTTACAATGAAGAGAAAAATAGTAGTGTGAATCACTAACAGAATTAGCTATAGATTTACTTCAAGCCCTGTCCAGCAAGGTATAGTTAGACCAAGCAAAAATTCTATTTCATTCTCTGCTTTAAGCCTTAGTAAATTACTGACAAGTAAAACCAGATAATGCCCATGTGTTTTGAAAGACTTATGCAAGACTGTCATATGAAAGTGTATTTGGGGATTGCATTAAATCTTATAACAGAAAACAAGCAAACAAAACAACCCAAGCCCTGTGTTGTGTTTCCTGTGCTTGACCCTCCTGCTCTTAGGAGGCCGATGATGCCCAGTTGTGCCGTGTTACAACGATCGTCCCTTGCACCACCCTCCCCCTGCATCTTTGCATCTAAGTCTGTTGTTGATGTATGGATGTTGTTAGCAATTACTGCATCTCTTGTTCTGGCTGCTGACTGATGTCACCATAGTTATTAACAATTTCCAGGAAAACAGGTTACTGAAGATTGATAACATTGAACACACTTGATGGGGAAATACTACAAGTATGGTGGTGTTAGTAAAACAAAAAATAAACCTATTTCAAAAAATATATATATATATAAAATAAGATTAGACCTGCAGGAAATTTAAACATTGAGATAAGAAAATGTGTCATTTTGGCATCTTTCCACAGTCCGTTTCCCAGTGTGCAACGCACTGCTTCAGAGAAGACGGGGCAGGGAAAGATCTCAAACTAGTCCTTGGCAGTCTGCCACTAAAAGCAGGCTGAGCAGGTGTCCACATTGTTAGAAGCCTACAGGAATAAAAACCAAATAAAATAATAAAAGACCCACAGCGTTTTGATGGCTCTCCCCCTTGTCTCGTCATCGAGGTACCAATCAATTCCATTGCTTAGGTATTGCTGCCGTTAAATAGACTCTTCCTAATGCATCCCATTTTCTGCAGTTTGACTGGCCTCTTGTTCTCCCAGTGAGTATAGAAAATGGTTTATTTCCTTTCTAGAAACATGTTACAGATTTGAAAAGTTACCATGTTTCTCCGTAATCTCTAGTCTTAGCAATTCCAGTTATGATAATTGCCATAATTTGTCATGCAAGATTTCATTAAACTGACTTTTCACTGTGCGCTTTTTCTCCCCTTGTTCTTTGGTCTTTTGGTGCACTGACTTTCTTATAATGGACTTGAGTTCACAGCTTGTGGATAGCAGATAATTCAGAAATAACATTACAAAATGGTATTTTAATTTTCTGGGATAACCATTTTTTTCCACCTTGTAAAGACAAGGACAGAGCAACAAAGGTGCCAAGGTACAATTGCTAAACAAGACTCTTCAAGTCAATCGTAATTCCTAATGCATAGGTTTTGGTTACAGCTCTTTTATAAAGAAATGCTCAAAGATTTTTCTTTATTTTTTTTTTTAAGATAGCATTCAAAGTTCCCTTTTGAGTGACTACCTTTTTTCAAGGGTTTAAAGAACTACAGCTGAATTTGTCAGCAGGAACCCCAGGAATTCTGTTGCTGGGGGCAGTGAATGTATCTGTGCGTTGAGTGGGGGGTGCGTTTTAAAGGAGATGCTGATTGAATTTTGGTAGGTTACTCTCAGCTTCTAATGAAACCTAGGAAAAAAAGTAATAATGTTGTATTTGTCCTCCTCTCACTCTTGAAGAGACCTGGAGGTATCAATCAAACCAATTTGAGGGCATGGCTGCTGATGGCAGTTATCTGAATAGTCCCGAAAAATCATTAGATTCTACCAGTAGTGCACATGGGATGAGGAGCTTGCTTCTTACACCGAGCACTGGAAAGCAGCTTACTGATTATTGACATTGGATTTGATTAGCCCATTTTGCAGACGAGGTAAAATTCCTTTTCTGACAAGTTCGGATTACAAGCTTAGGCCGCTGAACTATGTGGAGAGCAAGCCCATGCAAAAAGCTCCCAAAAGAGGGGAGAATGGGGAATTCTTTCGGATATGATTTACAGGGCAGTGGTTCTGCCCTTACTTCTACAACAGTTTCAGAGGAAGAAGGGAAATGAGTTGCTTGTAGCACAACGGCAAGTCATTTTACCCCCCACCTTCAACAGTTCAGGGAGGTAACACAAATCCTGTCCCTGGATTACCTAACTCTGGCATGTAGCCACAGCTTACGGTAAACCCTCTGCAACCAAATTATTTTGACTCAAGATAAATGGTCTAAGTGTAATGTTAATTAATTAGATTGACTTGCTTGTTGCTTTACCTGGAACTCGATTATTTATAGTAAGTTGCAAGCTTCTGTCTCCTAACGGTTCTGTGATGAGCATTAATAGCCTAGGAGGTGTCTTGAGCACAAAACTGAAAAGCGTGCAGGAGATGCAGTATGAATCTACTACAGGTAATAACTACATGTAATATGCACTCAGGACAGAAGGGCTTTCAATAGCTGCTCAAACTAGAGCACCATTTGTTACCCAGTGTAGAACCTTACTCCGTGCAAGGCTTACTGGCCCCAATATGTTTACACTGGGGCAAATGCATCATGACACTGTGACTGCTGTCGTGGGTTTTCTAGTCCTGCTGTCTGTAATAGTGATTCTACCCTTCATTAGATGTGCTTAGCAGGAGGAATAAAACTGCCCTATGACCTGCTTCCTTTAATAAGTCGCGAGTACTTGATTGTTGGGTTTGGTTTCTGTTTTTAAGAACAGGCAAATTTTTGGAGCGCAGGGGAAGTAGTAGAGTGGCCCTGCTGCTGTTGCTGGATACAACAGTCACCATAAGCAGACACTTTAAGACTAGGCTGAGACTCATAAATATACCCAAATACCAACCCTAAAACTGACAGTTGGGACAGTTCTGGAATGGAGATGACCCTGCCATCCCCAACTTGCATGCCACTCAGCAGCTCGAATTTGATCTTTAAGGTACGGTAAAGCTACATGCTTTATATTTATGCTACATGCTTTAGTGTACCTTAAAGATGCTTAAAGAGGAGATAAAGCTTGAAGCAAGATTCCAGCCAGTTATGGACTTCATCCAGTCAGCTACTGAAGTTATTTTAACAGTGGCAAAATATAAATGGAAGAGCCTGATTTGAAGGCATACCACTGAGAAAGTTTGATAGTGAGTTGTTAAACGTTTTTATTAGCAAACTGACAACCACTGAAAAATACATACAGTGTAGCCTACACTAGTGTGGCATAAATGTGTCGATGCATCTTTATTATTTCAGAAGAAAAAGATAAAACAGTATACAGAGGACAGAGAATTAGAATAGAGCCCTTGAAAATCCAAAGGAAATAGCTCAAGTCCTAACTAGTTATATCTGTAGCCCTTAACCACACACACAAATGAACAAAAACAAAACCAAAAATAAAAGCACAACCACAAAACCATCCACTGCTGAAAAATTAAAGGATTGGAGCTATCAGAAGGGCATGTTGTTAGTACAGAGCTGTACTATCTGAAATCAAGTCATATTTTAAGAGCCAAGAATTGACTATGTGTGGAAAATGTGAAATACAATTACTTTTCTAAAGAATTTCAGGTATAATCAAGTCCTTGTGTAGGCATTATATCTGATCCATCAGTGAAAGCCAATGCAAAGACAGCAGGAAACATTAGAATATAAGGCTGATGTGATGATGTTTTCCAACACCAGCTCAGTTTAGGGTAACTTCATAGCATGTGGACGATGAGCCTATTCACAGCAGGAAGAGGTGAAGCAGCCACAAATCTTCCAGAATTTGTCCTACTAAAGAACTTCAGGAAATAGGAGCACATTCAGGAAGCCATTCGCTTTTTAGAAAACATTTGGGCATACAGAGGCCATGCAATGAATTCAACAGGTCTTGAAGGTTTCACAGACAAGATCACAAGCTCAGCGTAACATCTGCTTTCTGCTAGAGCACCCTGCGTTGGATGAAAATGAGCTAGTTCTGCATCGAAGGTACCCCTGGCCTAAACATACATCCAGGCTGAACCTGTGGAAATCAGTTCTGGGGAGTGGGATGAAGAAGGAGTCAGACCAGTACTTGTACCTACAGACAGGTCTGTCCCGAACCTAGCTGCGTCTCCACTTCAGGTCAGGTCGGGACAGTGAAACCCCTTGTGCCAGCTACACAGAAAAAACCTTAGAAAGAGAACCTGTGTGTTGGCCCACGGCTGACCAACAACAGAAAAAAAGGTGAATTAGGGAACTTCCCAGCTGTTTCTTCAAACTCTGCAATCATCTCAGAAAGCATTCCATCAGGTAACCAAATGCCAACAGAAGGCGTTTCTCCCACATGCCTCTGCTGCTGTGAGCAAAAAGCAATCGCTCCTCGGGACATTAAGAGTTTTAGCCGGCTAGTGGTGCAGAGCACGCACCTCAAAACTAGTTGTATAAATATACATTTGTTCAAAACAGTTTCTCAAAATTAATTTTCTACTGGAAGCATTTTATCTATTCTCGTTGCTCATTTGTGACAGAGGAATTAACACAGCGCATCCCACATGAAAGGTATTTCTGATGGGCAGCACGTCACCAGCTCCATCAAACTGCAGGTACAGTGACCGTCAGCCAGATTTTTGGGATTCTGCTTTACCTAAAGATGAACTTAGAAAAATGTCAGGAATTTGGTAAATCCTGAGCGTCACAAAGCAGACAGAGGCAGAGCTTGGTGCAGCAGCACCTTCCAACCACCGCCAGGGAGTCAGAAGGAGCGTGATTTTAATTAAAACCCCAAAAAGCAGCAGAAGCACCGATCCTGCAGTTTCTTCATGAGGGGCCTGCGAGCTGCACAGCACCCACCTGCCTCACCCCGTGGCTTAAAACCACGACAGAATCCAACCTCGTGAGGGGATTTCGGGGACGAATGCTTCTCCTTGTAGAATCACAGAATGGCTTAAAAATGGTGCTGGGTTAAAAAGGACCTTAAAGGTCATCCAGTTCCAAGCCCCCTGCTCTGGGCAGGGTTGCCACCCACCAGAGTGGGCTGCCCAGAGCTGCGTTCAGCCTGGCCTTCAATGCCTCCAGGGATGGGGCATCCACAACCTCCCTGGGCAACCCGTTCCAGTGCCTCACCACCCTCTGAGTGAAAAAACTTCCTCCTAATTTCCAACCTAAATCTCCCCTGTCTTGGTTTAAAACCATTCCCCCTTGTCCTATCACTACCAACACATGCACACAGGCGTTCCCCCTCCTCTTTATACGCTCCCTTCAAGTACTGCAAGTACTTCAAGCACTGGAGATCCCCCCTCCCTTCCCCAGCCGTGAATCCCCTCACAGCCACCGAGGAACCCCCTCGGGGCTCCGCCGGGGCCGCTTCCACCACCCCCGGCTCCACCGGGGCCCGGCAGCCGCCCTCAGCCGCCGACCCGGGGCGGAGCGAGGCGAGGCCCCCGCGCCGCCATCTCGCGAGAGCGCGGCCGTGCCCTTGCGGCGCCATGGCGGGCTACTGGGACGGCCCCGAGGGCGAGGAGTGCCCGCGCCGCACCTGGCTCACCACCCGCGTCGGCGCCGCCGCCGGTAAGGAGCGGGGCGGCCGCGTCCGTGAGGCCGGGGAGAGGGGCGAGCTCCGGCGGGGGTGGGCGGCGGAGCGGGGCAGGGCGGCCCCGGACCGGTCGCGGCCTCGGTACGCCGCCGGGGAGCTGCGGGGCCGGTCCCGGTGCTCGGGGGGGGGGGGGGGGCAGCGCCGGGCTCCGGTCCTACCGCGCCGCTGCAGGGGGGGCTCCCGGCGGGCCTGGTCCCGCGGCTCACCGGCCCGTTCCGTCTTGCAGGCCTGGTCGGGTCGGCGTACCGCATCATCCTGCTCCGGCCCAGCTCTGCCCTCGGCGCCTTGCAGATGGCAGCCGCCGACAGCGTCACGATGGGTAAGGGGCTGTGCCCTCCAGCAGCGCCGCGTCCCCCCGAGGCGGCGGTGGCGGTGCCGAGGGGATGCGGCTCCTGCCGTGCTCCGTCCCCCGGGGCCCTTCGGCTCTGTGCTTCCACCGCTCACCTACCTCAAAGGCGTAGAGCGGTTTAAGGACAGAAGCCGGGAGCCAAAACGCTAAAGTGACTCAAAGCAAAGTGCAAAGTGCTGCAGCTGGTGGCTTCCTTTTGCTTTATCCCAACTTGGTACTTATTTATACGTGCAAGTGTTACTTGCGTGTGGGTCATGTTTTCTGCTGGATAATGGAATACCAGGAATTGCGTGGGGGATGGCAGGAGAAACTCCTGGTTAAATGCTTGATATGCAAGAACTGCCATCGCAGCTCAGGCTGAAGGTGCATCCTGTGGGGAATGCCCCCAAAACTGGATAAGAACAAGTACCATATTCTTTATTTAAAGCTTAAAAGATGCATTTCTTACAATCTAGAGTAAAAGGTACATGTTTTTAATACTTAATATATTTACATATGGGTGTGTGTGTGTATTCAGTTCTAAGACAAAAGTATAACGGAAGCAAAAGTTATTTTTAAGCAAACTTAAAAGCAAAATTATTTTACTTCTCTACTTCATATAAGTTAGGCGCTACCGTTAATAAATGACTTTCTGTTTCTGAAAAGCTAAAAGGAAAATCAGTGTTTTTTTTCCAATCATGCCGTATAGCCAAGAAGAAACCATTTAGTTGTCTTGAATTGTCTGTGGTCTGCAAGAGGGAGTGGATGCTGAAGAAGTAAGCAGGGAACTGAGGGTCTGTTCCAGATGCAGGTACATATCCACAAGGGTGCCCCCCGCAAAAAAAAACCCTTGGCAAATGCAGTTTCTTTTCACTAAGCTCACCTCGTTTTTCAGTGTAATTTAATGGCCTGTGCCACCTCTATCTCTTCACCAGCACTGGTGTTCTGAACTAGAAACTGATTCAGAAGTGATCCACGTCTGCAGTTTTGAGTTGTTCAGCTCTAAAACAGGACCTACCATCTCACATAATGACTTGAGCCATAACAGGTCATTGTAATGGGCCAGATAACGTCACTAGTTAGTACTTGGATAAATCTCTAAACTAGCACAGAATCCTCTTGCTACTTTTCACACCTGAGGAAGAATTTTATCATGTTCACTGCTGAGGAGGCCAAGCCTGATGGGCTGGAGCCCTGTGTTTTGCCTGCAGAGTCCTTGGTCCGAAGCAGTGAAAGTGGGGGGAACTGAAGTACAGCGCTTGGTCTATGGGTTTTGTTTCTTCAGTGCTCTTTTAAGTTGACTTTAGGATCAGCGTAATTGCATTTTCTGCAGGAAAAAGTGATGAGCTTTATAATGTGAGCTTCCAGTTTATTAGTTACCATATGGGCTGGAAACTTCATCGTGGGCATTTTTGAGTTGGTGTGTTGTTCCCCAGAAGGATGAATTAGAACCTGGAGACAGTGCCTGGTAGCCAGTTTTACATTTCTGATCTAGAACCTATATTATAAACCAAAGAAGCTTTTTATATGTTTGCGTGACACAGCTATTTGCCAAAGTTCTCAGTTACACAGATGGAACGGGATATGTAATTCGGTAGACAAGAAAATGCTACGTTGCATTGTCTTAATTCAGTTTATGGAATCAATTTACAATATCAAAATCAATTTTTAAAAAATCAGTAACTTACGAATTCAGTCAATTTTTCTGTTTTCTAAAAATCATTACAAGCCCCAGGCAGGCAAAAGGGGGGTGTAAAGTGCAAGGGCAAACAGACCTTTAAAGAGAGCAGAGCCACCTGCGTTTCTCTACCTGATTCCCTGCGAGGCTGGGTACGGAGGGGCTCAGGAGCTGAGTTTCAGCAAAGAGCACAAACACTGCTCTGCTATCTCCTGCATCCTGAGGGAAAGTGCTCCAGAGAAACCTGCTCCTCTCTTCTCTTACCCTCTGACTGCTTGGGGGCTGCCCCATTGCCTCGTCTGTGAGAGGTCTTATGAATTCCAAGCTAGTAAGCAAGCTGGACGTGGTGGCCTTTGACTGTAGCCATGCGGACGTGGCGGCCTTGTGGCACACAGCCCCTTCCAGCCACGACCGAGCTGGACCTGCTCGTGCAGGATCTGCACCGCACAGGGATGGCTGCGCTGCTTCTGAACCAGAGGAGGTACCAGAAGGAATCCCTTGGGACTTGCACAGTGCGTGAGTCTAATCATGTGTCTGGGTTATGATGGCCCCAGGTAATCACAAGCAGATGTTAATGCTTCATTATCCTCTTTCCTCCCAGAGGAACTGCTGAATGGCACCATGCTTCTGCAAAATACGCTTTGTATTTTATTCTCAGTTCCTCGAGGGGGTTTATTTAGTTTCTTTGCCTTTTGTTTACAGCTACGCTAGGAGCCGTGTTTGGCTTGACTACCTGCCTCAGTGCCCAAATCCGAGAGAAGCCAGAGGATCCGTTGAACTACTTCATAGGAGGCTGTGCAACAGGAGTCCTCTTAGGTGCAAGAGGTAATGCCCGCAATGAAATGAGCCCTCTCTGTTTTCAGCAACCTTTGTGTTATGGAAAATAGTTAAATAATCTTGATGTCAGGCTTATTTGGTAAAGATTCATCTCTGTATGTGTATTCCCTTTTATGCCAGTTTCAGTGATGCTTCATTGCATAGGTCTCCTAAAACAAATACTACAAATACAGAAGGAGACCGGAGATGATAGCAAGATGATTTACAGCTTGAAAACAGAGCTGACCCAGCTCTGACGATTATAACTACAAGTTGTAACTTGAAATTGCAGGATATGAAAAACATAGTTGTGGAAATCTGTGTTCTTAACAGCAAATGTAATTTATTTTACATTGAAAATGCAGTCTATCATCCGCTTTGTGAATTCATCATGCAGTCTGAGGGATGAGCTTTATCTTTCGGCTCTTGCTCACATGATGTTGTCAGGCTAGATTAATTCCTGCAGATTTTTACGCAGTACTGTTTTCTGCAGGCATTTGCTAAAGATCTGAGTGATTTTTTTTTTTTCTTAAGTTGCTATTCTGGTGAAGTAGGATTTCTCTTTACTTTTCCTGGTTGCTAAACTGATGAGAATTTGAAGTAACAATTGTTGTTTTAGTCATTGAAATAAGCAATTTAAGATTCATTGTGTGAGGAGACGGGGCAGTGGATTATAGATATTTATAGTTGAAACTGTAGGCAAAAAGCATGAAAAAACTTAATTGAAAAAATACATTTTTCTGATTTCTATTGACCACACTCGTGGTCAAGGGACCACGAACTGCTGATGAAAAACTGCAGATATGTCAAGATCTACTGCGTAGTACTTGTGTCCTGATAGATCTTTTTTGGTTTAATCGGTTGTTTTTTCTTTTTTTCTTTTTTTTTTTCCAGCTCGCAGTTACATGACAGGTGCCATTGCGTGTTTGGGTTTTGGAGCTACCGCTGCTTTAGTGAAGATAGGTAAACAGGAGGGCTGGAGGCTGACAGGACCTCCCAGGCTGTAAATGTCGCCATTCCTCCCTGCAAGCTGTCCTTTGAGTGCTGTATGTAATAAGACATTGTATAATAAAGATACTGTCAAATGAGTTGTCACTAAATTTTGACATTGTCCGGCTGTTTACAGGGTTGGGGCTGAGATGTGGAAAAAGCTGAAGGCATTGGAACACAAAGTTTTGATCTCATGCTCCTGCTGAGAATTTTTTCATGCATGAGCCGCTTTGCCTCCATTTCTCTGTATTGTGCGTACAGACTTGAGGGGTAGAGTTAAAGTTTTCAGTCAGGCTTTTTAGCTGTGTAGTTTCTGTTGAGTCCTGCAAGATTTCGTGGCGGGAATCGAGATCGCACCTCACTGTGTCCATCGGTTAGGGTCTGGAGTCACAGCTGATACGTTTGGCTTCCTTTAGGTTGAGGTTGAAGAATTTGGGGGGTGGAGGGGTTATGGATTGCCCATAGCTAAGTGTCTGGGAGCTTGGGTGCTTTCTCCTGTAAGCATTTAAGGAAGTCTAGAGCCCACAACTAAAGAATTGGGAAATACCCGAGGCTGGAAGGGACCTCCAGAGGTCTTCCAGCTCAGAGGTGGAGCAGGTGTGGTCGAATGTTCTGCGTGCAGACTGCAGCGCATCCAGCAAAGGCCACCAAGGGTGTTGAGGTATGGGATGCATGAGGAGAGGCTAATAGAACTGGATTGCTCAGCCCAGAGAAAAGAAGGTGAAGGGGTGATCAAATAGGATTTTTCACAGGTTGATGGTTACAGAAAAGATGGATTCAGGTGCACAGTGAAAGGATGAAAATAGTAAGTGCAAGTTGCAGAAAGGGAAATTGTGCCTGGCTAGAACAAGAAAATATAATCTTACAGTTGGGGTAGCTAAGCACTGGAAAATGGACCCAGAGGGGCTGTGAAACCTTCGTCTTCGGGGACATGGAAAATTGAGCCAGACATATGGGAATATGAGGGTACAGGGACAGCAAATTGGGGGCTGGGGATACGAGTTCATGGAGAGGGAACATGCACTAGGGGAAATAGGGTTGGAGAGGGGAGCGCTGAAAGATGGGAGGGTGTCAGGACAGGAGACATGGAGATTTGGGGATCCAAGGACAGAAGAGGTGGGGATGGAGCAGCATGGGGTGGGGACATGGTCATGGCCATGGTAGGCTGCGCTGCTCTAGGTGCACATGGGGGCCCCAAGGGTCATGTCCTTGTTGGTGTCCCTGTGTGCCCCCTGGTGTGGGCTGGGGAGCCCTGCCTCTTCTATGGGGGGGTTGGCAGGGCTGGGCAGCAGCTTCGGAGAACAGTGGGGGTGTCTCCCTGCCATACAGCTGGGGGTGCAGGGGGGGTGGTTGCTCTGACACAAGGACTTTTTTGGGGCGGGGGGTGCTGGTGGGGGCTGTGGAGGGGGCTCCAGAAGCATGAGCAAGGTTTGGGGGGGAATCTGATGGGCCAGAGGCTGGCACTGCCTGCCGGGGATAAGCCCAGGGTTTACGGCCCTGCCTGCACCCTCCTGCCTGAGAAGGGGGGGGTGGAAATCCCAGCGGTGTCCTCCTGCCCTGCCGTCCTCAGGGAACCCCAGTGTCTGACCGCCCCATCCCGGGGACAGGGGCCACGGCCCTCCCTCTGCCCGGGCCCATCCCAGCTCCGTTGCTGGGGCCACGTGTCCAGGCTGGGCTATAATTACCCAGACACATTCCTGGGGGGTCACAGGAGCGTCCTGGAGCTGCGGCAGGCGGTAAGGGGGGACGGGCGCGCGGTTGCCGCACACCGTGCAGTATGGCAGCGCAGGATGCAGCGCACGGCACGTGCCACGCGACAGGCAGCGCTGCAAAGGACACTTGACACCCTGCGACAACGCGGTCGATGCGCAGGGTGCCACGGGGCGACAGGGCATGCAGTGTGATGTGCCATGCCAGGGTCGGCACGATGCAGCACGGCAAACGGTGTGAGAGGACGCACGATGCATGGCGTCACGCACGGTTTACGGGGCAACGCGTGCCCGCATGCGGTAGGCACCAAAGGGGTGGGCATCGTGTCTTCAAGGAGAGGCAGGCCAGGGGTCAGCAGCTTGGGTGGTGGCGGTGCTCTGGTAGTTTTGAATGTGGGGCAGCGGCTGGGCCAGAACTTCATGGCTTCTACTACGGGGCAGAAATTTGATGGGGGACACTCAGCCATGGGGCTGTGGCTTTCACTTGGTTGAGTGATGAGGCAGATAGGGGGCATCACATTCATCTATGGGGCTGCAGTTTTGGCAAGGGGCATCAAATTCAGCTATGGGGCAGTAGCAGAGCCTGGTGGTGGTCTCTAGAGCCTTTGGCAATGTATCCAGTGGCTTTCACTATGGGGCAGTGCCAGCAGCAGCACCCCATATCCCCACCCAGGACTCCTGCCGTTGGCCAGAGGCTCTGGTTGTGGGAATGGCACCCTGACCCCTGCTCCCTATGTTCCCACAGGCAAGATGTGGGTTGCAGAGGGGCCAGCCCCATCCCAGTGGCAACTGCGGGATGGGACCCACGCCGGACAGTTCCTGGCTGTTGCCAATGACCTCCGCACCGCAGGACAGCTGGTGGACGTGGCTGTGGGTCCAGAGGGCGATGCGGCCCATGCCGTGGTCCTAGCATCCATCAGCTCCTTCTTCCTACGCTTTCTGGAGGGCAGGACCAGAGAGCTGCGCCAGGGACCCCCTTCCCACATCCCCCTTCCATCCGGGGTCACACTATGGGGCTGGCGAGCCGTGCTGGCCTTTGCCTATGAGGGAACCATGCCCTGTGGCAGAGAGAGGGAGGTAGAGGAGGCTGCAAGGGCTCTGGGGGCCCCCCGGGTGGTGGCTGCCTGTGCCTCCCGGCTGGAGAATGACCACCAGGAGGGGGATCCTGAGGCCCTGGAGGAGCAGTGGGAGACTCTCAGAGCCATGGAGAAGCTCCATGCCTGCGGCTTGGGTTGCGACCTCCAGCTGCAGGCAGGGGATGAGGTTATCCCAGGTGAGCCGGGGGGCGGGTGGGCTCACGGGGTGGGGGTGGGGGGGCAGGGGAAGGGAGGGAATTGAGGAGGCGGCAGGGCACGCTGGGACCCCTAGGGCCCCGGGAAGGGAGAGTGGGTGCACAGGGTCAGTGCCAGGGTCTCCAGTGCCTGTCTTGAAGTGGGGGGGGGGGAGCAGGAGGTGCCCCATGGCTGGTCCTCTCGGGTCGGCAGGAGGACCAGCAGGGGATGTCTGAGCTTCTGGGGGGCTGCGAGGTGCAAAGGGCAGTACCCAGACACTGGGTCCCCCTCCTGCCCCCATCGTTTTCCCTCCTTTCACCTAGTTCAGCGCCTGGCCCTGAGCTGCTCCTGTGACTTCTTCCGGGCCCTCTTCACTTGCCCCATGCGGGAGGCAACCCACGACCCTGCTGCCCCACTGGCCACGGGACTGTCCCCAGAGGAGCTGCGCCTCCTCCTCTCCTTCGCCTACACAGGGGCTGTGGCGGGACCATGGCCTGTAGTCTTGGAGGCAGCCGAGACCTCCCTGCGCTACCAGGCCTGGGGGCTCCTCACCCTCTGCCTGGATGTTTTCACCCATGGCCTGACCCCAGAAACTGGTCTGGATGTGCTGTCCTTTGCAGTGGCCTATGGGCTGGCCCAGGTGAGCCGCATAGCAGAGGACTACATCTTGGCCACCTTCCCCACTGTGGTGGCCACACCAGCCTTCCTGGATCTTCCTGCACACCTCCTGATCCGCCTCCTCCGCTCTGATGGTCTCAATGTCCTCCACGAACTGGAGGCTTTGGAAGCAGCATCCCGATGGCTCGTGGCCAATGGAGATGGCCAAGAGGACCTAGCCAAGGAAGTCTTGTCATCTGTTCGCTTTGCCCTCATGTCTGGTCAGGAGCTGAAGAAGGTCCAGTCAGTGGCCGCAGGGGCAGCTGACCCAGGGCTCCTCCGCCAGCTCATGATAGCAAGTTTGGACCCTGTGGCCCAGCTGCCGTGCCGGGTGCGTTCCTTGCAAGAGGTGCTGGTGGTCTGTGGTGGAGACAAACTGACAACCAACATGGCTGCCCGGAAGCCCAGCAGGCACCTCTGGTTTGCCCACCGCTACCTCAGTGCTGTGGGGCTGGTGAAGCGTGTGGAGTGGAGGGCGCTGGGGCACTTTCCTGACGGTCCACGCTTCCGCCATGCTGTAGCTGTGGTAGGCAACATCCTCTACGTCCTGGGTGGAAAGCGCTACTATGGGGTCCATGACACCCTGGCCAGTGTTTACAGGTGAGGGCTACAGAGGACCGAGAGGTAGCCTGTGGGATTGGAACTACTGGGGGAGCGAGAGCTACCACACGGACCCAAGGCTGTGTGGTATTTTGGTTGTCTGTTGGACTGGGAGCTTCCTGTCCCTGTGGAGCTATCCCGCCTGGGGATGTTACAGGATTTGTAGGGGACAGGGAGGGAGGCCCCCCACCCAGAGATGTAGCCTTACAGCCTTATGGGATCAGTATTGCTGGAGGGGGGGAGGATGTTTCCATGCAAGGGTCTCCAGGGCATTACGGGGTTGGTTGCCTGTGGGTGGTTTGCTGCCCTCAGCAGTGCCAACACCACCTCATGCCGCTGTGGGTAATGGCTAGTCTCTTGCCCCCATGTCCTCTCAACACCAGGTATCGGCCCATGGATGATTCCTGGGAGCGCCTGGCAAGCATGACCTGCGGGCGGAGCTACTTTGCTGCTGTGGCACTTGGGGGCTTCATCTATGCCCTGGGGGGCAGCTCAGGTGACCTCTACTGCACAGACACCGTGGAGTGCTATGACCTGTCCGCTGACACCTGGAGGTGAGACCTCTCCTCCCAGACACCTGCTTTCCTCTGCCCTCGTAGCCCCTTGCATTAGCCAGTGGTGCCCACTGAGTGGTCTTGGGGTCACTGACGCTCCCATGGAGGAGTCACTGGCCTGCAGTTGGCATGTGTGGAAGAAGTGTCCCTTGGGACACTGGGTGCTGGCCAGTGATGCCTATTGGTAGTGAATGGGTTGGCCAGTAGTGTTCACTGAGGTTCTGTTGGCCATCTGCCAATGACGGGAATCATTTAAATGCCTTCCAGCTATGTTCCTTGGGTGCTCCACCAGGTGTTGACCGACACTGCCTACTGGGGGAGTCCCTTGTGGGTCGACTAAGGGTGTCGTTTGTTGAACAGCGATGCCCCTTGTGCCTCCATTACATGCAGCTAATGCTGCCCGCTGGGGCTCGGCCAGCAGTGCCTGCTGAGTGATCAAAGGATCCATGGCCAGCAGTGCTCAGCAGGGACCTGCTGGCCAGGCAGCCACCGAGGGGCAGCCCTGCTTTACCTGCCCTTCACTGTTCCCTCTCTCCTTGCCCAGGACGTGCCAGCCCCTGCCGATGGCTCTGTGTGGGCATGCGGCATGTGCCCTGGATGGTGCCCTCTACGTTTCAGGGGGCTGTGACGAGGCATACCAGTGCCAGACGGCCCTTCTGCGCTACGTCCCGGGTGCACCTGCCACGTTCCTGGCCCCCATGAATGGCCAGCGAGCTGGCCACGTCATGGAGGAGGCAGGTGGGCAGCTCTATGTGGCTGGGGGACTTTGCCAGCGGGATGGGCAGAGTGGCTACAAGGACCAGCTGGCCTTTGAGGTCTACAGCCCCAAGCTAAATATCTGGGTCCTGCTCAGCCCCCTGCCCCAAGCCCATGTAGTGGGGGGTGCGGCTGTGCTGGGAGGGGAACTGCTCATACTAGGTGGGTACAGTCATGAAACCTACCGGGATACTCATTTGATCCATGCCTACCAGCCAGGCACCCGGCGCTGGATCACCCGGGGCACCTTGCCCCATGCCTATACTGACCTCCAGGTGTGTGTCCTCACTGTGCCCTCGGCCTTACGTGGCCCCAGCTGCCTTGAGGTTTCCTCTAGATCATCTGACACCCACCGTAACAGTTAGTGGACCTTAAAAGCTCTGTACCCCATGTTGGTCTCCCAACGGGCATCTCTACAGGGCATAATTGACCCCAGATCCCTCCTCAGCCCCCATGGTACTTTGCCCTAGATTGTGGGGACCCCATGGGACACAAAGACCCCCACACTGCAAAATTGTGCCTCCAGGAATGCTCAGGAGGTTGCTCCACCACCTCAATTCCCCCCACACGCTTGGATTGAATAAACATGGTTCCTGAACAGCTCATCTGGGTCTTATTTGTTCTGCTGGGGAACCCAGGCATCCAGAGGCTTCTCACAAGGAACAGGAGGACAGCAGGTGACTGCAGGCTGAGTGTCCTGGATGGGTGATGGTGGGGACCAGGCTTGTCTGTATTCTGGGGTCTGCTGGGGAATGGTTATGGAGGGCACTGGGGCTCTGAATGTCTGTGTTCATTGGGCATAAAGCAGGGGTCTTGGGATTTACAGGCATCTTGGAGTTCATGTGGGATTCTGAGGGAATAAGGGAGTCCTGGGGTGCCAGGGTTTTGGGGTAGATTCTACAATCATAGAATGATTAAGGTTGGAAAAAGCCTCCGAGGTCATCTGGTCCAACTATCCCCCTACCACCACCATCACCCACTAAACCATGTCCCCGAGCACCATGTCCAACCTTTCCTTAAACACCCCCAGGGATGGCGACTCCACCTACACAGGGCTGTTGGAGGGTTTGAGGTTCCTGGGAGGTCTTGGCTTCTTGGAGTTACCTGGAGGGTTACCTGGAGGTGGGGGACATCCTAGGGAAGTCTTGCAGGGAGAGGCTGAGGTAGTGGGGTTTCTGGGATTAATTGGGGTACTGGTGATAGCCTGAGCGAGGGAATTGAGGGTCCTGGGTGAAGAAGGCAGGGGGAGCGGGATTACAAAAAACAGAAAACGACAACAACAAAAAAAGCGCCTGAGCTTTTTGGGAGCTCTTGTGAAAGGAAATATTCCAGCTTCAGGAACAAAGATAACTGTAATCCTTATAAGCCTCACCAATTCATGACATAAGCAATCTTGACATTTCACTGAGTGTTATTCCTGGCTGGGAATGGCAGACTGGGAAACCAAACTCCTGCCTGGAGGAAACGTACTGCTCTTCACCCCACTGGCTGCCTGCTGGCCCCTTGGCTTGGTGCCTTGTTAGAACAGCAGACTATGCGAGAAATGTGTGTCTCTAGGACTTCAGCTGGCACAAGTGCTGTGGCAGAGACTAAGATATGCTTCCCCGTTTTGTCCAACCGCTACAGACAGACCAGTGAGTTAGTTATGGGTCACAGGAAACAATGGTGGAGGAAATGCTTTGGAAGGGCAGGACCTTTCCACTTTCCAGCACGTGGGGAAAAACTTATACCTGCTGCTCTCATCACCAATGATCACAAGGTATTCATAGCACATTAAAAAAAATAAAAGGGGGGGGGGCAATGGGGAGGAGGGAGAAGGAGTTTTGAAAGGTCATATTCATTACTATGCTAAGAAGATATTCTTAGCATATTAATAAACCTGCAGTTCCTGGGGACAATACCCAGAAGTGGTGATCAAAGATGTATAATATTTTGAGTGGACAGAACAACACAGCACACATACACTTCCGATTGAATACACTTTCATCAAATAGTCTTTTAGGATCAAGCAGTGGTCACAATGAGTTCATGACACACTTGGATTGGCCATTATGTGTTTCAGCAATTGTACAATAATTGTCCAGGTGACAACTACACTCCACCCCTTGATGGACATGGATGTGATCACCTGCATGCCAGTCTGCTACTCATATCTGCAGCTCGTCATAGTAGACGTAATGTTGATGCACAGCATGTTGCAGTGCTTACTAACGGCACAGTAGCCAGGAATCAGAGCTAGCTACTTGCCTTGCAGTCTGAACGATGTGTTGATTCTGATGTAAAACTTGTATTCCTACAACATATTGCTGTTTTTCAGTTCCATCAATGACTGCATGTCATTTAAAGCCCATGCTATCCAATTTCCAATGTGCCCTATCCCCTGCCACATGTTGACACTATTCAGCGTGACTTGTGGCAACCAAGATGAGAGAATTATCTTTTGGTATTGCTATTTTCACCTGTTCTACGGGTAATACTTTGCATATGGAACTCGTAGTCCGATCAATTGATTCATTTACCAGCTGAAATGTATTGCACAGTGCTCACATCTAGATTTAATGGTTTTACTTCTTATCTTTAACATTTTTGTAGAGCCTTTCCATCTGCCTGGTGCTTCTGTGTAAGCTTCAGTGTATGATATTCCATCCTTTGTCTACACAGCAAAATCTTAAATTTCTTGTGAGGGCAGGGGCCAGCTCTGCAGATGCCCATCTCCTTGATCACCTGCAGCAATAGACCTGGCACTCAAGAGCCCACGCTGAGGCGATACCTGCAGGTGTCCTGCACATGCCCCGGAGCACTGATCCCTGACAGGACCTTATATCCTACATGCATCCACATGAAATTACACAATACTTAGTATTAAAAAAGTATATGCATTATAATCTGATATGTTTGCTTGTGTAACAGCCCTTGTGTCCAAGGGAACACTATTCACACTATTCTGAGATTATTTTTTTTTTTAATGTACAACAGGCTTACAATTAGAGGAATTTAGATTGTTCTAAACCTAGATGATCTCTTAAACCTTCTGTAGTTGTTTACCTTTTTCCCCGTTTGTCGACTGTTTTACTAATTCCCATGTTACTCTTGCTGGCTGTGGCACATTAACCTTGTCTGGCTGCCAGACACCCACCCAGCTGCTCTCCCACTTCCCCTCCTCAACAGGGCAGGGGGAAAAAATAAGATGAAAACATCTGTGGGTTGAGACAAAGACAGGGAGATCACTCACCAACTACCCTCATGAGTAAAACAGACTCAACTTGGGGAAAATTGATTTATTTCCAATAAAAATAGCGTTGGGTGGTGAGAAACAAGGACCAAAACTAGACCGTCTTCTGCTGCGCCTTCTCTCCCGACACCTCCACCTCGCCTCGCCTTGAGCAGTGCAGGGCGATGGGTTGTGGGGGATGCGGCCAGTCTGTAACAGCTCCTCTCTGCCGCTCCTCAATAACAAAGCTCAGCAAGTCACCCCTAAACATAGAAATTGCAGCTGTCTTTATCACAAGGCCGTGACCCTCAGTGCTTTATCAGCAAAGCTTTCAGCAGCTGACAAGGGACCACAGTGCTTGTGAAGATGGAAATTGCTCCCTCCTGCTTGACCTTTCTCTAAGTGCTTGGGTAGGCAGCAAGGAGAAGAAGGAATCCTCCTGTCATTCATATCAATCTATATATTTTTATAAACATCTTTTTATTATTGCAGCGAACTGGTATTACCTGCGTGACCTGTTGCAGACTCCTGGTATAAAAGAGGAGGCCCAAATACAGCAGAAGCAAGACCAAACTTTGGAAAGAAACATGGAATGATGGAATTGCTGTAGAAGCAGAGAACATCACCTGTAAGTACAACCACTGGTGAATTTGCCAGCAGTGGTGTCTCAGGGTGTTTTCAAATGCTACAACCAACTGAAAGTTGCAAACACAGCCTAGCAGTATTAAGATTTTCTTAAACATTTTATTTTTTTTTTCTAATTGAAAAGTGCATAGTTACTTGCTTTCCTTGAGCACACAAACACTTTTCTCTGTAGTAGATACATACAGAAGTTCGGCCTGTATGCCTGATAGTTTCCCCTTATGTATGCTTGCATTTCCCTGCCCGTGCCAAAGCATGCTGGAATGGTCCATCAGTCCTGCATGGACTTCTGCTTTGGGGGCAAAATCAAAGTACAGAGTAGGTAAATGGACAATGAAGTGGATTGAAATGTCTTCTCAGTGGTGCCCGGACAGGATCAGATCACATGGAACTTCATCTGAACTCAAGAAAAAACTGTTTTACTGTGAGGGCAGTCAAACACTGAAACAGGTTGTGGAGTCTCCATCTATGGAGATATTATAACCCAACTAGACGTGGTCCTGGGCAACCTGCTCTGGCTGTCCTGTTTGACTAGATGATCTCCAGAACTCCTCTCCAACCTAAGCCATTCTGTGATTGCTGCTCCTCAGAAAACTCAGACAATTTTGCAGTCCTGGGGTTTTTACTCTGCTAGAAGTAGTAAGAAAGTGAAAAAGAAAATTTCCTTGGAATGTTGTCCTGTTGTTTGTGTAAGATGTGCAAGATTCATATCAATGAATGTTCTTTTCTGAGCCCTTTTTCTTATAATTGCAGAAGACAAGTAGCAGCTAATACTAATACAGCTTATCAAAAACAAGATGCAAACACCAAAGAAGGCAGAGCTAGTTCAGGTAGAGAAATAAGAATGCAAGAATGGCATAGAGACTGAGAACATCGGCAGCTACAGTCTACTACAGGTGAATTTACTCATAGAGTTGCCCATGTTATCTGACACTGTCAATAGCAATAGTTCACCCCAGCCTAGATGTAGCTGCAAATCACACCCTGGTGATGACTGTTTTTCTGGATGTGTGCTTTCGATTGGATTCATCAGAAAAATAGAATCAGTTGATAATATCTGAATCTGGTACATGAGTACTCAGTACCAACAGGGATTTTGCATTGTAGCTTCCTCTTCTGAATATACGGCAACTGAATGCACGGACTCTTATTGTGATCAAGTAAGAAACAGTCTTTACCCGGCTATGCTCCTTTTATACACTTTCCTTCCAGAGGCTTTCCCCGCAATTTAAACAATTGGCCTTTTGTGCCACCCCCACCGTGACATACGAGGTTAAAGCGTCAGCCAACAGCGACATCTTATGGCTTTCTGTTCCTCCATCCTGTCAGGCTTTGATCATATGGGTTATAGTAGGGTTAGCAGTTTTAATAGATTGCAAAATTTTCCTACAGTCTGCATTAGCGTTTTCAATTGCCAGTTGTCGCAACAGACTCTCCCGTGTGGCAGGATTCTCCACCTGACATTCTAAAACATTGTGCAACCGAGCCAGAAATTTTTTATAGGGCTTGGTGGCTCCTTGCTTTATAGTTGCAAATGGAGCATCTGAATGGACAGGATGGACGCTTGGTCTCCAGTCAGGACCACCAGCTCATGACTTCAGGCAGCACTGGACACCACTAAGAGGTCTCCTCGCTCCAGACATCAACAGTGTCGTGGTTAGAGTCCTCATGCATGAAAGGAAAAGTGACTTTTATTTCCCTGATGCAGTTCTCAAGGCCTTTTGGGTCATGCATGGGTGACACCAAAGACGGGGACTGGTGTCTATAGGGCCACATCACATTTATACTGCATCTATTCAGTCTCTTCTTGTATAGAGATATTACTCTTGTCCATTTACTTTGAGGATACAGGAAAGAATGGGTTAACATTGAAGCATCACTTAAACAAAGTTTAAGACTACCGGAGCTCCAGTGAAATGAAACTAGCACCCATTTGAAAGTTAGGCAAAGAGAATATTTATTCTGTGATTAGCAACCTGACACTGAGTTGAAAGCATAGCGCATCTTTATGTGCACCATTCAGACAGAAGCGATTAGGACACAGCGTACAAAGCAAGCTCTTCACAAAAGAAGAAAAAAAAAGCTCAAAAAGCTCTTCTCACCCCAAAATCAGGCGTGTCAGCCCCACACTCTGCTCTAGGATGACTTCTACCCCTGCCAAGTACCAAAGTAATTATTGCAGATTCAGCAACCACAATGAGTGTGAGACTGGTGCTAGGGGAAGGAATGGGATGACTTCCCCTTCTGTAGCAAGCAGATCTTCCCCTCATGCAACAAGGGTATATGAGGCAGAACCATGAACCGCCCCCCCATCCCTCGCTCTGAACATACCGGAGTATTTACAAGGTGTTGCCAGCATACTTCACCCTGACAGTGCCGATGGCCTTGACCCCCCTATCCAGGCTGTAAGCAGAAGGGGCCCTCAGGGAGCCAAGGTTTGTGGCTGTCAGCTTCCTGGAGAAAGACTTGAATGAAGCATTTGGGGGACGGTGGCAGACCCACAGCTCCTTTGTTGTGCAGAAGGAGGACTTTGCAGGAGGACTGCGCTGTATTCCCAGGTCTTTAATTGTGCAGTAGGTGTGGGATGTAGTGACTTCAGGCCACAGCTCTATTTCCTTGATGGTGCAGAATGTGGAGTGTTGGAGGGGGCTTTGAAAGCTGCTGAGATGCCTCACAGGACTTTCTGTTGACTCCCTCCACCTCAACAGTGGGTACTGCACCTCTTGGGTCTGCAGTGATTTGCGCGAGGAAGGCCATCCCACCAGACACATCCACAGCAGCCAGCAAGCTAAAGCCAGCATGGACAGGAGCAGAAGAACCAAGGAGGCCAGGTAGAGCATCCAGTGCAACAGGCAGCAGTGGCTCAGCATCCACTGCACCCACTGCGGACCCTCCCCACCTGCCCGCAAGAGCAGCATGGGCACAGTCTGTGCTGTGGTGGAGCAAGGACAGAGAGGGTGAGGTGGGGGCAGAGGGGATGGCTGGAGGAAGTGTGTGGTGTTCAGGGGAGCCAGCAACTTTGGGGCATGAGGAGAAAGCGTGGTGGTGGAGACCACCAGTGTGGTTGACATCAGAGGAGATGAAGATTTGATGACCAAAGAGGCCCCTGACGTGTTAGTGGAAGGCAATGCTGTGGGACTGCTGGTGGAAAACACGCCAGTGGACATTGGGAGAGTGCTGGTGGCAGTGCTGGTGGCAAGGCTGGTTTGGGGATGGTTGCTGGTGCTGGGGGGTCTGGTGCTCACAGCAGCTGTCAGTGAGGTGGTGGAGATGAAGGTGGTGGGGGGAGCAGAAGTTAGAAGAGGGGTAGTGCTGGGGGGCTGTACGGTGGATGTGATGGTGGAACTGACTGGTGCAGGAGTGGCGGTGCTGGGAGTGCTGGTGCTTGCAGGAACCGCATGGGAAGTGCTTGGGGCAAGGCTGGAGCTAGAAGGGGAGCTGATGGGAGGACTTGTAGTAGCGAGAGGAGGCTGGGTAAGAGCATGTGGGGTAGTAGTGTGCTCTTTGGGGACAGCTGGATGTGTCGTGGGGGAAGGGGACATGGTAGTTTTTTGGGGTGTTCCTTCCTCATCGTAGTCATACCCATCCCCATCTGTGTCCCCCACATTGCCGCAGTCAGCCTTGAAGCGGATGACAGGCTGATGCTGATGCTCGGGGGGGCTGTGGCACAGCACCTTCTCCGGGGCCACCTCCACCTTCGTCTTCTCCAGGCCCCGCTCTGGCTGGTAGACGCTCCCCTCATTGCTCAGGATCCACTTCCGCAGGTAGAACAGGTTGCAGTCACAGTGCCAGGGATTCTCGGTAAGAAAGACATAGGCGAAGAGGTGCCCCTCAACGAAGAAGTCGGTGGGCAAGGTGTGGAGGAGGTTCCCTGAGAGCCAGAGGGTCTCCAGTGCTTCCAAGTCCTGCAGCAGCTCCTTGGGGAGCTCCTCCAAAAGGTTGTCTGAGAGGTCCAATTCCTTGAGCGCCCGCAGCCCTGCAAAGGTGTCCTGGGGAAGTGTCTGCAGCCGGTTCCCTCGCAGGTCCAGGTCCTGCAGCAGCGGCACGGCGCGGAAAGCCTCCGGGGCCAGATTCTGCAGGGTGTTGTGAGCCAGGGTCAGGCGGGTGAGCGCAGGCAGGCCCTGCAGGTTGGGCAGGTCCACCAGCGCGTTGCGGGACAGCAGCAGCTCCCTGAGGGACGGCAGCGGGGACTCGGTGTGCAGGGCCACCATCCCGTTTTCAGACAGGTCGAGGTCCTGCAGTGCGGCCAGGGGCAGGAAGGCGGCAGTGGAGACAGACGTCAGGCGGTTGGCGTTGAGCAGCAGGATGCCCGTGTCCTCGGGCAGGCCAGAGGGCACTGCGCTGAGAGCCTGTCCCGTGCAGTTCACCTCCAGGATGTCCTTCACCTTGTTCATCTCCGATGGGCAGGGCAGCTGCAGGTCAGTGGCGCCGGCCAGGGGCAGCAGGGCCGGGAGGATCAACGTGAGCAGCGCAGGGAACCGCATGGCCTGCAGGGGAGAGCCCCAGGGCATGGAGACACACGGGTACAGCCCCAGCTTTGCTCCCCACCATTGGCAGCAGTGCCACCAGCCCACATGAAGCCATCTGGAAGCCCCCTGAGCCTGCCCAGGAGCCCCCTGAGCCCCACAGCTCCTCCCTGGCATGTGGGGAGAAGGAGCAGGCCAAAGGAGAGTGCAGAGCTCGTGCATGTGCTATGGCTGCACCCACTCCTCCAGCTGCCCTGGAGAGGCATGTGCCCCCCCCCCCCCCCACCTCCCATCTCATGGCTTTGTGCCTTGGCCAGTGTCCACCCCATCCTCCCGTCCTCATCCTCTCCAGAGGACAGCCGGCTCTTGCCCAGCGAAGCCCTCTGCAAGACTTGTGCTCCTGGGGCAGAAGCACGAACCACCAGAAGAGCTTCCTCTACACAGGTATAACTGTCCCAAGCACCCCCGAGGGCCACCGCCCCCCTGGCACTCACCGTGAACCCCTCAATGTCTGCTCTCCTGCTGCTTTGCCTCCCTCCTGCCCCAGCACTGGGAGCTGCCCTGGCAGCAACGCTCCCAGCAGGGCTGGCCAGGCCCTCTATCAGCACCCCCAGCTGCTGGGAAGGGAGCTGTGGTTTCCGGAGAAGCCAAACTCATCCGCTGTCCTTCAGTATAGCCCCCGCTTTAATTGCACTGCCACAGCACGGCTCTTTGCAAACGCCTCCATCTCATGTTTCCGTAAGAAATTGTGGATCAGACTGGCTACATAATTTCTTGCTTAAGGTCCCTTGACCTGGGGACTGCAGCCTGGTTGGCGTACCAGAGAGGAGCAGCTTTTGCACATCACCTCAGCTGATTAGCGGTGGTGACCAGGAGGGCTCCTTTCTTTCTGGCTTCCCAGAAGAGAGAGGGATGGCTCTTCTAGAGAGCTGCAAGGCAGCTTTAACGTTAGTGGGAGAAGCCACAGCACAGTGCAGGCAAGGAGATTAGGAACAGAGGAAGGAACTGGGTTTTGCAATTCTTCCTGCTCTCCATTCCCGTGGCCCAGCCATCTCCACTTCCCCGGCCCATAGGTTACCACCAAGCATTTTGGGCACCAGGGCTGGGGGTCACCCAAAATCTACAAGGGCAGGTGTTTCAGAGGAGGGGAGATACTGATTTTGTACTGTTTCTACATTCTGTGGAACATGGCAGGTTAATGCCAGTCAGCAGCTGAAGACCCAGCAGCCACTTGCCCACTGCCCCCCCAAAGCAGGATGGGGGAGAGAACTGGAAGAGCAAAAGGGAGAAAAAAACACCTCGTGTTGAGATAATGAGAGTTTAATAAGAGAAGGGAAGGGAGAAAAAAAAACAAGTAATGCAAAGGCAATCATTCACTGCTTCCCACCAGCAGACCAATGCTCAGTCAGACCCTGACCCACAGTACCTAGGAAAGATACCCCAAAGTTTATTGCTGAGCATGCTGTTGTAGAACGATAGAATAGAAACACAGAATGATTTGGGTTAGAAGGGACCTTTAAAGATCATTCTGTTTAATCCCCTGCCATGTGCAGGGACACCTTCCGCTAAATCAGGTTGCTCAGCACAGGCTCATGTCTCAAGCCTGTCTAGGTCCCTCTGGATGGCATCCTGTCCTTCCACCGTGTCGACCACACAACACAGCTTGGTGTTGTCTGCACACATGCTGAGGATGCACTCAATCCCACTGTCCATGTCGCTGACAAAGATGTTAAATAGTGCTGGTCCCAGTAGAGACCCCTAAGGGACATCACTCATCCCTGCTCTCCACCTGGACCTGGAGCCACTAACTGCAACTCTTTGAGTGCAGCCATCCGGACAATTCCTTACCCACCGAGTGGTCCCTCTGTGTTCTAGTTAGATTCCAGGGGCTGAAGCTGATTAGTTCAGCCCAGCAAGGGTCAGACAACAGTATATATATATATATAAAGCAAGCGAGCTATTCAGGCATATCAAATACACTCGCACATACACACACACACCTGAGCAGCGATAGAAAAACAAAGAATTTATTAACGAGTTAGCTTGTTAACATACCGATCCCAGGGTGATGGCAAGATTACCAACGAGCGTGATGCTTTTCCCAGCCATTGATGTCCGTTACCGAGATCCAATAGGTTGTAGATACTTAGCCAGGTTGTGGTTGGCACCCCATCGGTGTGGTAGTTATCAGCGTCTTGTGTTGTGTCCCCACAGGGGCAACATTGACCTCGGTTGATGTTCCTGCCTCTCCGATGCAGAGCAACTTGCTCTGTTTATATGTTTTGCCCCTGCATGCTCCAAAACCCTATAGGTTGCTAGTTGATAGGCTGCTGCGGTCACGCACAGCTGCATGGCCAGCGCGTGCTGTGCGGACGGCAGCATTGTCTCGTGCCGGATGACTTGTGGCCTGGTGCCATATTGCTGAGCTAGCAATATGTGCTCTCACAAGGTCAGTGTTCTGCCTTGCTAGTTTCACAACAATGCCTGTTTCACATCGGACCTACCTAACGGTTTTTAGTCCTAACACGCTCTGTCAGATCTATGTATCTCCAATTTATGAGACAAGGATATCATGGGGGACGGTGTCAAATGCTTTGCACAGTCCAGGTAGATGATGTCTGCTGCTCTTCCCCCATCCACCAAGGCTGCAACACCGTCGTAGAAGGCCACCAGATTTGTCTGGCACAAACTGCCCTTAGTGAGGCCATGTTGGCTGTCACCAATCACCTTCTTATTTTCCATGTCCCCTAGCAGAGTCTCCTGGAGGATCTGCTCCATGATCTTGCCAGGCACGGAGGTGAGACTGACTGGCCTGTCGTTCCCCAGCCTCGGGGTATGGGACATCCCTTTGGTCAGCTGGGGTCAGCTGTCCCTGCTGCATCACCCTGTAGACTCTCACCCACTCTCAGCTTAAGCAGCACTTTATTTTGTCTGAAAAGAAGTCAGCTTCTTAAACCTAAAATTGTTTCTAAGGAAAACTTCCTAATGTCTACTTAATTTACAGTCCAGATGTTTTGATACTTACAATTGTCTTACTCCAGATACTCCTACAGACAAAATGATTATAATAAACCTGCTGGGATTATAAGCAGGGTTTTAAACTAGATGCAGCTGGGGAAGGGGATGTACATGTGAGTGATGGAAATGAACCTAGGAACACTGTCCCTTTAGGAAATACTTGTGAACTGTCCCAAAGCAATTCGGAAGGGTTCCTCTGAAAAGGTGATGACACCAACAGCCCAGCTGAAGTGCCTCTACATCAATGCACGCAGCACGGGAAACAAGCAGAAGGAGTTGGAAACCATGGTACAATTAAAGAGACTTGGGGAGACTGGTCGAGGGTTCGGGAGCACAAGTCGTGTTCTCCTCTATCCCTCCAGTTATAGGAAATAATGAGGGACTGGACATGATGAGCCAGAAGATTAATAATTGGCTCTGAGCCTGGTGTCACCGGCAGGTGACCAGCAGAAAAGGGTTTTAGGATGGGAGTTGGCAGGGTTCATTGACAGAGCTTTACACTAGGTATGAAGCGGGGTGGGGGTAGAACTGGGGTCACCAGAAAGGAGCCTGAATGTAACATGCCAGTTCTCGTGGGTGAGGAATGTGCTAGCAAGACCTTGCAGTCTTGTGTTTTGGTGAAGGATGAGGATGACATAGCAATTTGCAGGAAGGACACAAGGGTTGGTGAGAGGTTGGTAACTATGAAAACACCTGAGTATGGTCAAGAGGGTATCAGGTCTTCTCCGTCCCAAAAGGCGGCCCAGCTGAGGTGCATTTACACTAATGCACACAGTATGGGTAACAAACAGGAGGAGCTGGAGGCCACCGTGCTAGTAGGAAACTATGATATAGTTGCCATCATGGAAACCTGGTGGGATGATTCCCATGACTGGAGCGTGGCTGTTGATGGTTACAAACTGTTCAGAAGGGATAGGTGAGGAAGGAGGGGAGGTGGAGTTGCCTTCTATGTTAGGAAGTGGATAGATGAGCTAGTCGCCTGGACTTGTGCTGTGGCCAGGGGACTGCACAAACACGGCCTGGACAAGTTCTACTGGTGTGCTTTCGTAGCCTTCTGCAGGGTGAGGTGACTCGTGTCTCAGAAGTGTCTGCAACTTCCCCCTGGCTAAAGGATGTGGATGCAATAGCTGCAGGCACAGACATCTAGTGCTGACTCACACATAGACAAATCCCGCTAAAATAACTTTATTCTGTACTTTTTACAAACAGTCCCTGCTGAGGGAGTGTCTCTTTTCAGTGGAAGTGTTGCTCAACAGGTAGAGAAAGAGGATGAAAGGCCAGAGTTACAAGCTGCAATCAGGGAAAGTCATCTTGTATAAAGGATTCTGTCTTCCCCATGAGAGAGGTGCAGCCCTGGGTCCACAGAGGTAACACAATCTCCACCCTTGGAGACACTAAATTCGTCTGAACAAAGCCCAAAGCTACCTAAAGTACCTTTGAAGTTAGCTCTGCTGTGAGCAGGAGATTGCAGTGGAAACCTCTACAAGTTCCTTCCAACCTCCATCTTGCTATGAGTCTATGAACTATGGCAGTGCCATATGAAGCCTTCTCTTTCTCCCTTCCCTTCATCAGGGACACATTTTGAGCCACGTACCAGGACCCAGCCAGACCCACGGGTGGACTCTGAACCCATCGAATGATGTCAGTGGAAATGTGAAGATAGGATTCTTCTCATCAACACTGAAAAACGCCACCCGGCCCACTTCATAATCCAGAGAGACCCGGACCCGTGTGGGAGCCTGGCTTTCATGAAGGAGAGTGTGCTCAGGGGACGTGAAAGCTTCGAACCGCCCTGCCCAGTTCCCCACTGCCCAGATGCCCTCCTCTGGGCTGAACTGAATCTCGCCCTTCCTCTTCACATCTTCTCGAGAGACCCCTACGGCCCACCCTCCTCCATCCTCCACCTCCACCTCCCAGTAGTATCTCCCCGAGGTGTAGCCCTCGCAGCCCAGCACGCAGCGCCACGAGTCAAATCTCTGAGGGAGGCTGGGGATGTTCTGCAGCTTGTCCGCTCGCTTCACGCTCTTGCAGTCATCAGACAGGACAAGGTCGCAGTGGGCTGTGTCTGAATCCAGAACCACCATCACTGTGGGACAGAGGGAGTCAACACGTCAGGGCAGAGCTCGCCCCGGGAGAGGCCTTTGCTGAGGCTGCCTCAGGAAGAAGAAAAAGGGTGCAGGCGACAGTTGGCTGGCTGTGGTATGGGAAGATGCACAAGCGATGGCATTAGGATGAGGAGCAGAAAATGAACCAGAGAGATGACCCTGAGCACACAGGGAAGAGGACCATCAGCACACCTCCAGGCTGAAGAAGTCCTTGCGTCTCTAAAGCATGGCCAGCGCTGCTCAGTAAGGACCAGGACCCTTCAGATTTGTCTGAGAGTGGGGCATGCACCAAGTGAGTGAGGGGACTGAGTGCTGCACTGCAAAGTAAGCATCCCTGGTGCCACCAGCGTCACTGCAGGAGGGGAGCCATCAGGAAGAGAAAGAAAAGCAGGGAAGATGATTCAGCCCCCTGGAAGACAGAACTTCAATTACCATTTTCAATAGGCACTGAGTATCTTCTCCATTCTTAAAACAAAAACAAAAGACAAAAACAAAAACAAACAAAAGAAAAATACAAATGAGAAGTAATCTGAACACACTCGTGGTACTGGAATAGCTCAACATAATGATATGCCGGTGTAATTGCACATTTCCTGAATTGTAGCTGTATTTGTAAAAGTCATCTCAGTGTGTGTAATTTCAAAACTTCAATGTCTAGTTATGTGGAAGTGCTTCATACATTTTGATAAATATAATCCCTTTGCCTGGCCTCACACACATACTTGTGCTCTGTTTGTACTTTGTAAAATGAAAGCAATTTTTTCTTGGTATAGAAAAGTAACTTAAAAACACATACGGTGCAAAGGAAAATAATGTTTCTGAAATGAGTTCAGGATTTGCCACCTCTTCCTTTCCCAAAAGAAAAAAACAAAACCAGGCCATAAATGCAACACCCAAATGAGAAAATGACCCAAGAAAAGTCTCTTACTAAGGAAGGAGAATGATACTCACCAAGCTCCTCAGCTTGTCTCTCTGCAAAACAAAATAAATCAGCACAAACGGGTTGTGGGATGTCAGTTTGGATATCACCTCTTCTGCAACCACCTGCCTGTGCAGGAGGCTGTACTTCTGCCGACCCCAGCAATGCAAAGCCCTCGGCGGGTGACGGTGCAGGTCCTGCTTCAGCCCGGGGCAGGGAGAGGTCCCTGAGAGGTCCCTCTCCGGCCAGGGGATGCATCCCACAGCGCTGCCATCAGCTCATGGTGTGTGCAGGGAGCCCCTGGCACGCTCACCCTGCCACTGTTGTCAGCCACATCCCGACCCCACATACCATTTTCAATCATCTTTCATTTTTGGGGTCTTAAATTCCCTCACTCTCTCTTTTCCCCACACTCTCAGTTGCTCTTAGGTTCACTTCACGTCTTAAAAATATACAGTCAGTAAGAAGTCCTTTTTAAGGAACAGAAAAAGACTCACCGATTTCAGCAGCACGGTCCCCTAAACCGCAAACAGAAGCACATCCCAGTTACTCTTTCCGATCACTTCCCTGGGATCCCAGCTAAGGGGCTGCATAGGTGAAGGGAGCTGTGCTGAAGAGGCAGGTGCATGGATTTGTTCTCTCCTCGCAAGGACTCCTAATTCCCCACTGAGCCGAACTGTATTTCTTTTCCCTATTGAACTGCGATGGCACCACTTTAGCAATGAGCAAGAGCTCAGTTTTAATAGCCAAAGGACTATTTATTGGTAATGTGCTGAAAACAAACAAACATATATTTATATTCCCTCTTCAAATGTTTTCTTATTTTTTAATTCCTTGGTAATCAAACCATCCTCCTCTTGATAACAAAACTCTCAAGGGCTTATGTTTCCATAGTCTTCCCTTAAAAAGCACAAACTTTTCAGTGCTACTTTACTGCTTAAGTTAAAATGAGGGTGTTAAAAAGCACTGACAGTCGCTGAGGAAGAAAATTCCTACAATTTAATAGAATGAATATTCATATTATTGGGTGGTTGGGGGAGTAAAGTCTTTGCCTAAAAGGAACATTTGGACATAACGACAGGGTGAATAACAAGTTTTTGCAGAGGATTTCACCAGGGAAGACAGGGAGTGAGACTTACGCAGTGCTGCTGCTTGCATTGCTGAAAAGCAAAACCAGAAAAGTGCATTACCACCAAAGTCAATTCCTTTTTCACTGATACACCTGTTGGGGCAGGGAGCGGCCTAAAATTGTTTCATGGTGGAAAAGCTGCAGCCCAAGAACTCCTCCAGGTCCCTAGGGCAGAGGCCATTGCTGCATTGCTGGACACCAGCAGGTTTGCATGGGCAGGGGAGGAGCAGGGGTGAAATTTCACTCATTGCTGTGATGCTGTGTTATCATTCTGTTCCTACAAGTTTTTTTGTTTTTTTGTTTCTTTTTTGTTTTGTTTTATTTTTTGTTTTAGTGCTGAGACAAAGCTGTGCTCCTACAACATGAAATGTATGATCCCCAAGAGCTTCCACTAGCATTGGGAAGAACCTGGAGAGCCCTTTGCAAAGCAAAGATCTCTGTTGATACAATATCTGTTCATGCTCTTTTTGGTTCCGCCATGATTTTTCTTAAAATTACAACACCATTTCACAGCTTTGTAGTTTCATCATTCCAGAAATTAGTTTCATAATTTTCTACAGCTGCTAGGCAACCCATTTGCCTCCACCACTACTACCCCTAAAATATGTCCCATCAAGTCTTCAATTGAAGGGAATTCTCCCATTTTCCAATTTCTGGAAAACAGAAAGTGAAGCTTACCTATTTTTTTCTCATGCTGTCCTATGAAAGAGAGGAAGAAAGAAACGTCAATCATTTAAAAAATCACCGCTTCCAACGAGCTCTGATTAACTACAGCTGCATTACAACCACACACAAGGCAGCAAGGCAGCGGGGTCTAAAAGTGCTGCAGTGCCTTCGGTGACCCACAGGCTCCCTGCCCCTTCTGCAAGACATCAGGACTTCCATGTCCTTTATCCCTCTGTATGATTTATGTGCTGGGGCACAGCCCAGAGGGGTCACTGAGCTCCAGGCTCAGGACCATCCTCATAGCCCAAACCTACCCACGAGCCAGGACCAGAGGGGCTGAATAAGACGGGTTACAGAGCTCCCAGCCCCAAACACTGTACCAAGACTATACCTTTCATTCTAAACAGATAAACGGCGATGATGACAAGAGTGAACACAGCAACCAGGACCACGCCCAGGCCAATTTTCCAAGGATGGGCATTTTGGAAAAAGGGATCTGAAAAATAAAAGCCTCAAAGGGCTTAGGTTACTCTGCAAGCAGCAAGAGAACACAGATTATTTCCATTTCATACAAACCTATTCCAAGCAGCTCTGAATCTTATCTATATGTATATTTAATCGGTCAATATAGGAGCAGAAAAAGCCTGGGCTAACATAGGTGTTAACAGAAACACTCCAGCAGAGAGCACTGCCATCAGGGGAAGGGTATTGGCCTGCCAGGGAAATAAATTCTCCTAAATTGTTCATCCCCAATATAAGAATGAACCAAAATACAGCTGAAAGCCACGTGATCTTGTGAAAATCTTACCAAATCAGCAGACCAGGATTTTACAGCAGGTGAGATGAAGGTTTCACAAATGCTGCCCAAAGCTACAGGGGGAAGGAAGCTGTTTGCACTGGCAGTATGCAAAATGCACTCGATGCACCTCACACCCGGTGTGTGAGTAATCCTCAAATTTTCTGCTTACAGCACCTCCAAGAGCACCGCTCCCCTGGAAACGTCACCAGGATGACGCTCCTGTCCTCTGCTTACCTGATATGTAGAAAGAGGACTCCTTCTCCTGGCTCTGCAGGGCAGGTCTGACCACACAGGCCAGCTCCTGGCTTGCACTCCTGGTGAGGATGAGGATGCTCTCTGTTGCAAAGAGGCCGCTCTCGTCCTGGGTAATGTTTTCTGAGAGGGAGGGCAGGTGCTGCCCGCGGGGGTCCTGCCACAGCACCTGGGGCTGCGGGAACCAGCCGGCCGAGCGGCACGCCACGCGGATGCCCCCGTCCTGGTAGCGCTCCAGCACGATGCGTGGAGCAGAGCCGCCGGCTGCAGGGAAACAGAGAACCCGGGTTATTGTGTGGATGGAGCTGTTCCACGGGATGCCAGGTCTGGGGGGAATAATGGGGTCTGCTTGATCCTCTACTGGCAAGAAGGGATGAGCCTCAACACAGGCAAATGCGTATTTTATTCAGGGCCATAGCAGCAGTTTAACCAGTATCACCAGCTGTCAGAGAGATGCACAGAGACCCCTCTTGCAGTCTTTTTCATATTACCCAAAACTCTGTCCTGGAAGCTGCCACTTCAACAAAACAACCCTTAGGCCTGAATATTAAAATATAAAAGCATTAAACAAGGCGTTCCTACTTTATTATCTGCTGACTTTTTTTTTCTACACCCACTTATATTAAGAAAATAAGATCAAGAACACTTGGGACGTATCTCATGAGCTCTTTACAGCTGCTCAGTGGACAGTTTTACATCCCTGAGACAACTTGGTTAGCATTATCAACTGTAGCACTCGATGAAGCCCTAAAGCAAGCACCTGCAGTCGCTGCTGGGGTGAAGGACAGGTAAGAAGAGCACTGGCTGCAAGGAAGCAAAGCAGAGGTACCGAGAAGAGCCCCGCAGTGCAGACAGGGACACAGACTACAGACCTGTCACCTTCAGCTCCACCACAGCCTCGTCGTACGCTGAACCACTGTGGACAAAGCAGGTGTAAAGCCCTTTGTCAGACAGCTGGACGCGGAAAATTCTCAAGTCCACGCTGCCATTGGTGAGGCCGTCTTTCAGCAGTTCTGTGCGGCCTTGGTACTGAACCATCTGGTCCCCGTACTGGTCCTGGCCCCCCTTGTAGCGATGCACGAAGGGCGTGAATTGCTCCCGAAACCAGGTCACCTCCATGTCCTGCACGTTCTGCTCCGGGGAGACGTGGCAGGGCAGCACCACGTCCTGGCCAACAGCCATGGCCACAGGGTTAGGGGGTCCCTTGACGCTGAACGAGGCTGGGAGAAAAAGAAGAAATGACCATGAGAGTTTGCTGTGGTGACAGCCTTGAAAAACCAGCGGAGCTGCTCTGTGGCAGGGTAACCACAGCAGGTGAAGCAGGGCACTGGGCAGGAGGGCTGGGAGCAGGACCTGGCCACCACCCCCTGCTCTGCTCTGCCCAAGGTCTTCAAACTCCTGAAAGGATGAGTTGTTCTCAAGGGGACAAGATGCTGCTTGGGGGGAGACAGCAGTTTTGTCCTCTCTCTGTGCTTCTATGCGGCTTTTGCTTGTTTTTTTTTTTTTTTTTTTTTTTTTTTCCCCTGTTCCTTTTCCCTTTAATTAAATTATCCTTATCTCAACCCCTGAGTGGTTTTTTTTTTTTTTTTTTTCTTTCCAGCATACTTTCTTCTCCCTTTTTTTTTTCTAAGGAGGGGGAGTGAGGGAGCGGTTGTGGTGGAGTTCAGCTGCCCAGCGAGGTAAAGCCACCACAGCAGGAGAAAGGAGGTAGTGGCTGGAAGGTGGGTGACTGGAGAAAGCAGACAACTTGTGCACGTACAAAACTCAAACAGTTTTTAAATGATTTTTTGTTCGTGTTCTTTTTCCCTTTATTGAATTGGTTCTGAAAAGGGTTCTGCACAACCTGACCCTGCTCTGTGCTAAACCATTCACAGGGAGTGGCTCAGGAAAGTATTCAGGCTGGAAGCAAGTACCGCAAGGCTCAGCAGGAGCCAGGGGAATCCATACCTGATTGCAGCTCACAAACATGGAAAACCAAACTGTAGGGGATAAAAGCCAGCAGAGAGCACTGGAGGTGGCAGCCGAAGACCATCCTCTTTTCTGGAGCTCAGCCTGGGGATGGAGAAGAAGTTAAGGGAGAAAGGCAGAACAAAAGGGTTACGAGAACAGATTTGAAAGGCAGAATATTATAGGGAATAATTTACTTTTAAAGGGGTTTATTGCTGATTTCAGCACCTTTTTTATAATATCCAGGGAAAAATCTAAGATTAAAATGCCCAAGGTTGAAGTCAATTTTACATCATCAGTCTGACTTTGCCACTTTTTCATTGCATTAAAGGAGATGTTGTAACTTTTCCTATTTTCCCCATGTGGGAAATTTCTACAACTTTTCATACCACTTGGGTACTTTGTGCACAAAGCAGCATGCACCAAGCAGCTATTTGAATATGGAGTTCTTGTTTTTTGTGGTTTTTTTTTTTTTTTTGTTTGGTTTGTTTTTTGCTTTTTTTTAATCCAGCCATGAATAAGAGCTGGGAACATGCAGGATGCCAAGGAGAAATCCAGACTGAGTGCCCATGGGGCTGGAGCTACGCTTCCCCAGCCCAAACTGGGGATGCGATGGGCAGGAGGTCTCAGACCAGAGGGGAACACGACAACAGCAGCCCAAACAGCCCGCCCTGGCCCCGAGCTTACCTCTCCCTCGGTCCCGGCTTTGCTGGCAAGGGATGAAGCAGACGGGTGGTCTCGTCAGGGAGCAGGAAGCAATTTCTCTGTGCAATCGCAATGAGATGTCACTGCCGGCCTGCTGCCCGTTTCCTCTTGCGCCACCTCCGCTGGAAAATGAAAGTAACCGAGAGATGTGGTCATTTTTTGTCAATGCTTTTGCTCCGGAAACACTCCCTTCCAGACGTGCTCTTCGGCTGCATCCCCATGCCTCAGCTCGGCTTGGCTGGGTCCAGCCCCAGCGTCCCGGAGGCAAGAGCATCCGCGCAGGTGGGGCTGCTCCGGGACCTGCCAAGGGTGACAAGGGACAGGGGGAAGCAAAACACACAGAGGCACAAGCCATACTCACAAACTGCAACGGAGATGATAACATAAAATGAATCCATTCATGCCTATCGGCAGAGTGAGAACAGCTATTCCCAGGACTTTGTTGAAACAGGATGGCAAAGAAAAGGGGGAGGCAATAAACGAAGCATTCAGAGACATAGCCTGGCAGATGCGATAGCAGCAATAATTAAAGCAGCTCTGTAATTCACAATAATTGGGGGGCTAGTTGCAGGCCCTGGGGGGGTTCAGAGGAAGCATGTGAAGGGTGGAGGACTTTTTTTTTTATTATTATTATTATTTTTAATCCAGACCTGAATAAGAGCTGGGAGCATGCAGGATGGCAAGGAGAAACCCGGACTGAGTGCCCGTGGGGCTGGGGCCACGCTTTTCACATTGCTTCTAGGCATGTGAAAAGCTGCCTGGAGAAATGGGAGGTGGGATGCAAAGCCCAGCGCTCATTGTCCCCCACTCCCCTATTTAACAGTAGAGCAATTGAGGCAATGCATGCCCTGAAAATATCTTCCCACATAACCCAAATCTGGGCAAGCCCGTAAGGAGCCAGACCTCTTCCCTCACCAAGCATGCAGCCTGAGCCAGCCATTGATCTGTAGGTGGTGTCCCCAGGACACCCCCAGCACACCAGAGATGAGCGCAGGGCACTGGGCCCAGGAGGGCTCAGAGCAGCCTCTGCCAGCAGCACAGGGGACTCTTATCGCCAACCCGCAGCTGGCCGAAGGGAGGGGAGATATGGCAATTCCTGTGATGCGGTAACTGCGTCTCCACAAACAGGACAGGGGCACTGCAGGAGCGCCGGGAGGGAACTCCGGAAGGCAGAAGAGCAAAACGAGTGTTAGATGAGGTCACGTAACCACTGGCAGCTCCTGCAGGCTGCAGGGAGCAGACGGTGCCGGACGCCCAGCGGTGCTCTCCCGGCCATCCAGCTCCTCCGGGGTTCGACCCACTCACTCGAACGAGGTGGAAACGCTGCAAGTCCAGTCCAGCCAAGATCTGCTGGGGTCAAGGGAGTGGAGAGCAGACTGAAGATGTTCAGACCCATCTGAAACCTACCTTCCCACAGGTGAGTGCCAGCTGTGACTTCTTCATCACTCCCTCTGCATCTAGGGAACAGATCATCTTCACGTGGTCTCCATGTCTTGCAATTTCCCCTTTCGGCAAGGAATACATCTCTCTTTCTGCTACTTTTCTGCAGGAATGTTGGTGTCCAGTATGGAGGTAGAAGAGATGGAGACCCTGGCCAATGAGGTAGAGGAGAGGAGTGGAAGAGGTGAGTTTTTAGAGGGTAACTGCCGTGTTTGGGAGAAAATTGTACCCTGCTTCTTCTGTGGAGGAGCCAGTTAGGGTCGAAGCACCTGGGGCTTGTCCCAGCCAGGACTTGTCATGGGGTTGAGACGTGGTGGCTGCACTGTCCCCAGCTGGATCCCTCTAGCTTATCTGCAGACCCACCACCACCACCAGAGACACCTGAGCTGCCATCCTTGGCTCTCTTCATTGCCCACAGAGACAAAGAGGAATCTGAGGTCAGGGACGATTGGTTCTTGGGGTCAATATCTGTCACAGTGCGTGCTGGTTTGTGCCCCCACATGCCCGTTTCTCTCTTGCATCACCACAGAAACCTGCGCGCAGGCCCAGGTGTCTGCACAGCAGATGTGCACCCCAACACTCAGGTGCATGGTCCTTCAGGAAACCGGGGTCCCCTTGGCCAGGGACCATACAGAAAGTCCAGGAGAGGGCAGGATCAGGGCAGAACTGAGTCTGGGGCAGTCCAGCACAAGGAGAGGGTTCCCACCCCATGCTGGATATCTCCGGGCAGGGGGAAGATACCTTTCCAGTTCTTTCCCCATCCCTCCTCTTGCCGCGGTGGGCACAGCCCTGATGCACCCCCGGGGGCTGCCCGTCCTGAGCGGCTTCTCCTCCCGTCCCCAGCGGATGTGACCCTGGACCCAAACACTGCCAACCCCTTCCTCATCCTGGCTGATGATGGGCGAGACGTGAGGCGCGGGGACACGTGGACGTCGCTGCCCGACAACCCCGAGCGGTTCGACACGGAGCCCTGCGTGCTGGGGGGCCGGGGTTTCACTGCGGGGCAGCACTGCTGGGAGGTGGAGGTGGCCGAGGGGGGCGACTGGTGGGCTGCGGGGGTCGCCCGGGAGTCTGTCAGGAGGAAGGGGGTCCTCAGTTTTACCCCCGAGGAGGGGATCTGGGCCGTGGGGCAGTGGTTTGGACAGTACCACGCTTTTACTGACCCTGACTGGACACCCCTGCACCTTGCCCAGGTGCCCAGGGCCATCCAGGTCTCTTTGGACTTGGTGGGCAGGCAGGTGGCGTTTGCTGATGCTGAAAACGAAGCCCCGATCTTTGCTTTCTGCCTGGCTTCATGTCCTGAGGAGAGGCTACACCCGTGGCTCTGGGTGGGAATGGACTCACGCCTCAGGCTGTGCCCCTGACGTGGAGGATGACCAGAACTGGAAAGATGAATGCCATGGCCTTGGATCACGGTGCCGGGAGCTGGGAGCGTCGTGTGTCCTTGCTGTTTTTTCCTCACACGGTCCCTCTGGCCACTGAATGGGAGAACTGGAAGGTCTTGGAGATGGACACCACCAAAGAAGCTCCTTTGTCCCGCTCGACCCCACAGGAGGACTGCAGCGACAATGGGGGCACGGGGATTTGGGGCACAGAGGAGCTTGGTGCAAGGTGGCCCCAGGGCCAAGATGTGGTGTTGAGTGCCGGGACACAGCAGAGCAGGTCCATGCCAGGCCATGAGAAATGCATCAGGTCCAAACGCCTTAAAAGTTGCCAAGTACCGTGTCTGGCTTTCTTTAATTAAGCTTAATGATTAAGTCAAAAAATAAAAACATATTTGGGTGCTGGGCCTCATGATAACACTTATCTTCTCCATACATCCCAAACTTCTCCCTGCCTTATTTCCAGCTCTCACCGGCATCTGCGTTAGGCATATGCGCTTTCCTTCACATTTCTTACAGCAGAAGACTAGGAAGAGCTGTAGGGACAAGTGAAGGGAAGTGAGCAAGAAACCGTTCAAGGTGTCTGAATCCCATGGGCCAGATAATTCCCATAGATCTGCCAGGCTTGGATCTTCTTCCTCCCCTCCTCTCAGTCTCCTCTTCCTCATCTCCTGTAGAATCTTTCACGTGGTCAAAAACACACAGGCCACTTGTGGACAAAATAGAAAGGATAAGGGAAAGGGAAGGCGGTTCGAAGTGGAAGCATTTTATCTTCCACTCTGCTCCCCTAAAATTTATCTACAAAAACATTTACCAGCTAACGGAGCCTTCGGCCTCCTTGGGACTTTAGCTGCAGTATGTTTCTTTGCAGAAGTTTTGCCATAAAAATAACCTGTTTTCAAGGATGTGAAACTGTAGGGCTAGACTGAGAAAAAAAAAATCCTAATTCTATAACAATAGGGTCAATATTTTTCATCTGAGAAAGATCAGAAAAAGATTTTCTGGGTGCAGAAAAATTTCAGCCTCTCCCAGGAATAACTCAGGAGCAATCTGTTCAGGGAAATCCTACTGCTAGAAACCGATCTATTACACAGTTTCGTTAACAGGAGCAGTCAAGGCTGAGATGTAACAGGAAATTCAACTTTCTTCCTTGTTTGCCAAGAATCTGCTGCTGGGAGCCAAGAAAACACATGAATGTCGGGAAAGGATTGTTAAAGATGCACACACGTCCTCTCCAGCTGCAGCAGCTGCAGCGAGCCCACCTGGCCTTTCCAGAACTTTTATTTTCCTGGAGAATGCAGGAAAATCAGAAAGTTGTTTCCTCTAATCTTTGAAAACTGCTTTTCATTTCCACCCCACCTAAGTTTGCCATGAAATGGTTAATGTTCAGAATCACACCCCTCCCTCCCCCCTTTGCTAGGAGCTGTTTTATTTCTTTTATTTCTATGTCCATACAAAATGACTATTAAATATTAGCCAAGAAAATCTGTGGAGGTTGTCTGACAAGTGCTGACTTAAAGCAGTCCGTATCAGCACTCAGCTGAATCCCACCTGAGGGCTGCAAAGGTGATGGGACATGGGACTAATTTTAAAAGACTAATTAGCTGCAGGTGTACAGCAACCAACACTGTGATGTGGGGTCCGGTCTGTGATTACATCTCACCCAAAAGGATCGTGGCTGGGAAAGAATTACTGATAACTGTCTTGATGATGCATGGCACTAGGGTGGGATTCATGAGCCACAGACCTGTAGGAAAGGGCAGGCGACTCTTCCACAGGATGGGAAATCAAATCCCGGCGAGCTGAGACAGAGGCTTCCAACTTTGAAACATCCAGCTGTGACTTTATTTGAATGTACCTTCTGCCTTCAATCTCTTTTGAGAGTGTGGAAGTTGTTTGAGCCTTGGTCTACCAGCCTGTTGTGCAGACAGCAGCTACATAAGCTTGTTACCACTGGTAAAGCTGGAAAAGGGGAACTCTGGGCACAGATGCTAAAGCAGACAAGTCTCTCCCCATCACCTGCAGGGTCTGGAGGAGCTTAAGTCCTGCTCTGCTTCATGGGCAGAGTTTGAGCTGCCCTCTCCTGCCCTGTGGGACACTGCAGCCTGCACGTGCATGTACTTGGTAGGGAAGGGTGGGAGGGGATGAAGGTAGGGATGAGGGAAGGAACAGCAGAGCCCAGAGTGATGTCAATCCATTCCAGCATCTTCTCCCTTTTCGAGATCTTTTTGGGGCATGGTGTTCAAAGGACATTCTTGTCCCCACAATCAGGGACCTTGTTTTGTCCTCTCTTGCTATCTCCTCCTCTTAGGAGAAGAGGAGGCTGCGGTGGCAGCAAGGCAGGGGCAGCAGTGTTGGTCTCCCTAAGCTACTCCAGTAGCTGGGAAGACTCGCAGCACGGGGTCAGACGGAGTTATCCTGCCTCAGAGCTAGGGGGTGGGCTCACCGACCTCTGGCACTGCACAGGGAGAGGTGACACCCCATTGCACCCAGGCATCTTTGGAACAGAAGTCCAGCAAAGCAACCATCCAAGGAGCCGACCCCAAAAGCAGGGGCAACTCATGCTCCTGGCAGGGCACAGAAGAGGAGCCAATCCTGGGAGGAAAGGACAGGGTCTCCCTGCAGCCTCCCAGCACATCCTCAGCTCCTGCTGCCAAAGATGATGACGTGCCCACGTGGGAAGGAGAGCTCACCTCTGCCAGGGACCATGGCTCTGCGTTTCCACAAGCACATCACGGGGAAAGTGAGAGCCCCCAGCTAGTGAGAAGGCAGCCCGGTGTGAGCGTGGGGAGAGCTGGAAGCAAACCCCACAGCAGCAGTGCTGCCAAATCCAGGTCACCGTGGGCATCTGCAAGCCAGCAGGGCGTCCGACCACAGGGCAGGTACAAGGGGGGTTATTTGTATAACTTTGTTTTATTCGTGATTATTTATATTTTTAGCTTCTACCATGCAACACCATAAATCCCAGCACTGCTACAAATCTGCAAGTCTCTAAACAGCAATTCCTCTAGTTTCTTCCTATACTTCAGCAAATTCCTGGTAGTAGTTCCATGGTTTGGAGAAGATCTAAACCTCTAAATTTTCTTTCCAAAAGCCCCATCACAACCAGGGAAACGAATCAAGTAGTCAAACACACTGAAGAATTATCCAGTACATTAATATGTTGAAAAGCAGTGATTATAATTCAACTGATGAAATTATTTTGAAATGTAAATCCTCTAGCACCTCCCAAAAAAATGAATGTTGACTTGTAGTTTCGTGAGCTAAATCAAAAATCAAATCAGGCCCACCACAGGAACCACGCATGGAGGCTGGCTGGGCTTCAGAGCTAAAGAGCGAGCATCTCCCCATGGCTAGGTGGGCTGCTGAGCAAGTTTGTATCCTCCTTACCCATCTACCTATCTCCTCAAGTAAAAATATATTATCAATAGCTACTCCAATGCCACTGCTATGCCCCTCATCCCCCCTCGAGGCCTCCATAAATGAAATCTCCCCAGAAATTGCCATTCTTCACCAAGAGCCCTTCTCTACTGGAGAAGCCCATGGACCTCTGCTCCAGAGAGGCAATTCCTGCTCTCCACGGGCAGGCAGATGAGTTCAACTGCCTTTGAGGATCACGGTAGGAGGTTTGCTAGTGGGCAGGAGTCCCAAGGGCTAGCGAGATGGGGGTGCAGGAGGCCAGCGTGGCCACAGTACAGCCTCCTCAGAGGACCGCACTTCCTCAGCCTCACAGTTTGAGCTGGAACCCCTTCCCCACCCAGAGCCAGGGGTAGATTCGCTTTCCTGAAAACGTGGCTTGCAGGAAAGTGAAAATTGCAGCCTCGTTGTCTGCATTGACAAATGTCACCCGCCCCTCCGCATGGTTCACACAGACCCGCACCCTGCGGGGGATCATGCTGGGGAGGAAAGGGGTGGGAGTGGGGGAAGTGAGAGCCTGGAACTTCTCCTTGTACCGCCCCACTGCCCAGATCCCCCCCACGGGGTTCACGTCAATCGGTCCCTTCCTCCTCACAGACTCCAGAGCCACCCCCACAGCCCAGCAGGACCCACAGCCCACCTCCACCTCCCAGCACGGTCGCCCTGAATCAAATCCCTCGCAGCCCAGCACGCATGGCCATGGGTCAAACCGCTCCGGGTTGTCAGGCCGGTGTTGCTGTGTGGCTCCCTGCATCACACTCTTCCGATCTTCTGATAAGATGAGCCATGACTGAGCAGTGTCTGGATCCAGAGTCACGTTCACTGCAGAAGAGAGGTCAGGTCAAAGAACTGGGGGTAGAGACCAGTCCTGGGAGGAGTTTCACCATGCTGGGGACAAGTTTGGTCCTGGCTTGGGAGGAAAACAGGCAATACCTTTCTTCCAGAACATGCTGATCTCAAAGTGGAGAGCAGCTCTGCACCCCAAGCCAAGCTACGCAAAGATTCACTGCTCCCCCCCTTTGCAACCAGGGTTAATGTAAAGAGGCTCCCCAGCACAACTCACCTTTTGTGTACAGTCCCTGTGACTCTTCCACTTCCTCCCCCAGAGCAGACGTTGAAGCATCTGAAAGGGAGATGGAGCCCAGAGGTCAACTCTGACATCTGGATAATAATGCCAGTACTGGGAGGTGCTCTGGGGAGACCAGCTCCAGGAAGCAAGCAAGCAGAGATGCTACACCCCTCTTTCCCCAGCACGTGCACTACTTGCTGTGCTCACCTGCTTCCCCAGTTGGAGTAGGAAAGGAGAACCTGAAGCAGCAGGACCAAAAAAGAGTTTGGGGCTACCTAGTATGAAGTGGACACTGACATACCGCAGTACATCCAGGGGGTCACCAGGACGGTTTGGGCTGGACAATATGATGTATGGGGAACCACTGAGAACTGGGTTTGTTCAGCCTTAAGAAAAGTAAAGGCAAGATCTTTTTGATGTCTATAGCTATTTAATGGGACAGCAGGAGCAGGCTCTTCTTGGTGCTGCACAGTGATAAGGACAAGAGGCAGCAAACACAACTTGGAATGTGAAATTCTTGCTAGATGCACTAAAAAAAAAATGTCACTGATAGTGGCCATACACTGGAACAGGGGTACAGAGGAGTTGTGGGATCTTCAGCTTTGGAGATATTCAAAACTCCACTGGAGAAGACACAGATCAGTCCCACCTAGTTGCACCTGCTTTGATCAGGGTGTCAGACTAGATGACCTCCATGGTCCTCTAAGAGACGTCCTCTGCAGCCTAAATTACTCTGCACAATGCCAGAGTCTGCCTGACAGTCTTCCCAATAGTTTCTTTGGGGAAGAGCCTCCCCACTAGGAGAGCATGAGCTGAGACTCACTTGGACATACTGGGACATCTGGGACTTGTTCACATTCTTGACCCACTTCCAACCATGCAGGTCTGGAGTACAGGTCTAGAGCAGGAGGCATAGCAGCATCCAAGCTAGATCTCCCTTCTGCATGGCGTTGCCTACCCCCTCTTTCCACCCCGGGACACTTCTCTGATCTTCCCTGGGGTCCCTTCCTTGTACCTTGGAGTTTTCTTGCCGTCTCTTCTAGCTCAGGAGGTTTTTCTGAGCAGACACCAGGTGCCTTTTCCAGATCGTGGCTCACCCACTCCTTTTCCTGGAATTTTCCCTTCTCGCACCTGGAGATGTACAAGCCACAGCATTTATCTTCCTCCTTCAACTCAATCTCCTGTTAATGCCAGTGGCTAGAGACCTTTTTCTAGCTGAACGGCTCTGATGCTGGATCCGTTACCTCCAGAAAGTTCATTCCAATTCAGCTCTACACAATACAGCAAGAAAAGAGACAGCAGGTCTCATTGGCTAGGCCACTGCTCCGTCCTGATGCTCTAACCGCTGATTTGGTTCCTATTATGAGTGATGGTGTCCTCAGTCACCCTGCCCCTTCAGAGCAAAGCTGCATTTGCTCTGGTCTCTGTGCCTTAGTGTCACTGAACACTGGTCATGGAGAAGACAGCCAGGCTTGCAGCCAGAGATGTTAGAAATGAAATGTCCTCTGCAAGTGCTTCCTCAAGAATTGACCTTGTTGGCAGAGCCATACCCCTTCATCAACTTCTGGAAAACTGAAATATGAACATTTATGGGGCATCCCTGGCATGTGAGGAATCCAGCTTTGTTCTGGGGCAGGAATCTTTGCACCCCCAAAGTCGTATGGTAATATACAGGAGAAAAAGGTACGTACCTGCTCAGAATGTTGCCAGTATCCTAGATGGGAGAAAGACAGAAGCAGCTTAATGCTATTTATCCTGTACACAATCCTCACGTTCCTGTCACACCAGCATCTACATAAAATGAGCCTGCTGTGTGTTTCCAGCCTGCTGGTACCTCAGATGCTGTTTGTTAAGACAGTGCTGGTGTTTCAGTAGACCTCACCTGTGGGAACTCGCATCCTGAGAGCTGAGACTCCTCCTTCTCCCTGATCAGGCCATCCAGATGAAAAATCCTCTTGGACAATTGATCAGCATTTTCCTTCACTCTCGTTTCAATCTGCCTCTCCAGCTCTCCCAACCGAGCCATCAGCAGGCACTCTTGTTCCTCCAGGTATTGCTGCAGCTGCTTGAATTCAGATGCAATCTTCTGCCTCTCTGCTTTTACTTTGTCCTTTATAAGCAGAAACACTCCTCTTAAAGTAGGGTGGGACCACAAAGAGTAATTAAAAGGTGGGATGGGCAGTAGTTAAAAGTATCTTTTACTTTCCTGATGTGCATATTGTGCACCAACAGCTGGACACAGTGATTCCATCTCCAAGGGCCAAGAATCAATTTTTCCCCACCCTTCCCAAATAAACTTCCCTCAGGTAGCCCCGTGCACCTACCAGATAGCCCTGGCAGACCCATCGCTCCTTCTCTTGCTGTTCCTCCAGCTTTCCTCTCTCTCTCCTGAGACTCTCTAGCTCGGACTGGTTTTGCTCCTGGAGGGAGAGAAATCCTTTAGGTGCTCCCCATCACACACGCATATGCCTTGTGTCCAGAAAACAGCTTATTCCCTGGGGTGAACATAAGCAGCCTCTGGCATTGAGTCAGCCTCATTGCCTGCTTGAACAACCAAGAGCATGGCTCTCAAAGCAAAACAGGGCAGCAAAAGGCAATGTCATGTCCCTGCCACCCCACAAGGCAACTCCCCCGGAGTTTAGGGTTCGACATGCATGTTGGGGGCAGGCTAAGTGCAGGCATGGTGCTGTCACGTACCATTTTGCAAGTGTATGGAACTGGGGACTGTAAGGGTATGTGGTAGGAGAGCACCTGCTCCGTTATGGGTATCTGGTCAAGGACCTTTTCAATGCAAAAAGGGGACAATAAGAAAAGCAGGAAGCCATAAGCAAGAACACCCAGAGACACAAACCAGACAGACACACCTAAGAGACAAGGACTGGGAACAAACCTTGTCAGTCACAAACGTATGGGCTGCCCAGAAAGGGCAGGTAAACCGCAAATTAGCAGCTAATGAGGGTGCTGCCCTGAGGGCACAGGGTGCTCACAGGTGTGGGAATGTGCAAACCGATGAGGGAAACTGCAGGGAGAAGGTGAGGAGCAGGCAGAAAAGGATATAAAAGGGGCCAGCTGCATGTACCACTGGGCTGGTTGGTGCACCAGCCTGAGTGGGCCCTGTATGTGATCACTGCAGTCTGTCCTGTCTTCTAATTAAATCCTTTAGTTTATTAAATCTGCATAACCACACTGTCTGTCCTGGGTGCATGTGTGCTAAGGACCAAGTGCCAGTTATTGGGGCAACTGGCATGGGTGGGTTTGGTGCCAGCTGCTGCAGTTAGATGGGGTGTAGGTGCCCCAGGGCTGTGGTGGCAGCTGCTGGTGTGTGTGTGTGTGTATGTGTTGGGGGGGGGGGTCTCAGCCACCAGCACCGGTGTGGGAACAGCGTGTGTCCCCCCAAACCAGCTCACAGGGGGATCAGCATGAGTCCCCAGGCTGGGCGCCAGCTGCTGGGCAGGCAGGGTGCTGGGCCAGTGCTGTGCAGGCGGTGGTGGCCACATCCCTGAGCAAGGACCGTAAGGAAGGGAGAGGCTGTGCGTGGGATTCCTGCCTCTTACCGTGGGAATGGGGGGAAGGATGTGCTGGCTGCTACGCATTTTGCTCCTCCTTCAAAGAAAATAAGCAACTTCTGTGCAGTCCTAGTCTCCTACTAGAGGAAGTTTGGACTCACAGTGAAGCTGTGCTTCTGCACAAATCCTGGATGTCTAAGGAACACTACAGAGGAAAGAGATATCTAAACTTAAATAATCATATAGATTTAGTAATTGCAGCAACAGCTTTGTGGGAGGAAGACAGCCAAATGCAAAGCACAGAGCGATAAAAAATTCCCTTGGAGTGAGAAGCCGTAAATCAATAGAATATTAAAGGCTTGTTAAAACCACTGTTACCATCCTGGTCTGGGAGACAGCAACACGCCGAGGGGCACCCGAGAGCCCCCTGGGGCAGCAAATCGTAACATCGTATATGCCAGAGTCCTGAGGACAGGCTCCCATTATGAAAGCTTGGTAAGTGTTTAGAGAAGGTCGAAAGAAGTGAAAAGAGAAGGTGCAGTCACAGGGTGAACTCCTTGCAGGGAGCGTGGCCTTTTGCCGACAGACCGCAAAGCTCGGAGGCGCGCAGATGTACAATCATAATTTGCAAGCGATGCGTGAGAAAGCTGTGAGCAGAACCCCGCAATGGCCGAGGTTGGGGGGGAGGACCTCTGGAGATTACCCGGTCCAACCCTTGTGCCGAGCAGGACCACCTAGCTCAGGAGGGCGTCCAGGCGGGTTTTGGGCATCTCCCGAGGAGGCTCCCCAGCCTCCCTGGGCGAGAACCACGAAGCCCACGGACCGACCCCCGGCCGCACGGGCTCTGACAGAGCCCGGGCCCCAAAGCGGTTACCGGAGGGCTCGGGGCGCTCTCCCCGGAGGCGGAAGGCGGCCAGGCAGCAGCCCCCGGAGGCCGCCCCGGCCCCCCCCCCCCCCCCCCCTCACCTGGCGGGGCGCCGCGGGCCGGCCGAGCCGCCTCAGCCCGGCCGCGATGTTGCCCAGCTGCCGGTTGGGCCGCAGGCTCCGGCCGGGCAGAGCCCGCCGGCACTGGGGGCAGGAGGGGGCCTCGGCCGCCCGCGCCCAGCACAGGCCGATGCAGGCCCGGCAGAAGTTGTGCCCGCAGTCCAACATCACCGGGCTGCGGAACAGATCCAAGCAGATGGCGCAGGTCGCCTCCTCCCGGAGCTCCGCCGCCGCCTCGCCGCCGGCAGCCATGGCCGCGGGGCCGGGGGGGCGGCTCCCGGCCGCGGCTCTGGGGCTCTTTCGCTTTCGGAACCGGGCCGGGAGCCCGGGGCGGCGGCGGCGCCTCACGGCTGCGAGATCCCGACGGCTGTGGGACCCCCCCGTGCCTTCGGGACCCCCCCGTGCCTTCGGGACCCCCCCCCCCGTGCCTTCGGGACCCCCCCGTGCCTTCGGGACCCCCCCGGTGACTTCGGGCCCCCCCCCCCCCGTGCCTTCGGGACCCCCCCGTGCCTTCGGGCCCCCCCCCCCCGTGCCTTCGGGACCCCCCCGTGCCTTCGGGCCCCCCCCCCCCGTGCCTTCGGGACCCCCCCGTGCCTTCGGGCCCCCCCCCCCCGTGCCTTCGGGACCCCCCCGTGCCTTCGGGACCCCCCCCTGTGCCTTCGGGACCCCCCCCCCGTGCCTTCGGGACCCCCCCCTGCCTTCGGGACCCCCCCCTGTGCCTTCGGGACCCCCCCCCCCGTGACTTCGGGACCCCCCCCTGCCTTCGGGACCCCCCCCTGTGCCTTCGGGACCCCCCCCCGTCACTTCGGGACCCCCCCGGTGACTTCGGGACCCCCCCGTGCCTTCGGGACCCTCCTGTCGCTTCGGGACCCCCCTCGCGGCTTCGGGACGCAGGGCAGCAGTGGGCAGGTGCAGGCCCCCCCCCCCCCGGAGCTGCAGGTGCCCCCGTGGCCGTGGGGCTCCTCGGGGGGCTCTGGGGCACCACCGGCACCCGCCCAGGCTGCGGGACCCCAAGTGGCTGCGAAGCCAGGAGGGGGAACGCAGCCCCCAGCTCTCCTTCCAGCCTGCCCTGATTTGAACTGAAGATTAAAGGAAAGTGTTTTGATCTAGCTCGCTGTAACCCAGAAGCAGCCCAGCTGTCCTGAGCAAGATTTTCCTCCGTCGGTCACCCAGGTAACACTTTTCAACACCCTTTCCTACAGACTGTCTCCCGTTTTTTGTGTTCCTTCTACACCTGAGTTACTCCTGCCCTTTTCCTCCTTTGTAGGTCATACGTTTGCAGAGATGCATTTTCTTTCGTTTTTCCATTACTTTGTTACGTGCGTCACGATGCTCCTCATTCACAAGCCAGAGGCAGGTAGGACTCTCTGCCCATTTCGGATCAGCTTTGTGCTTCCCCCACTGGGTCCTGCTTCCCACCCGATGCGGTGGCTCAGGCTCCTATGGAAAGATTGCTCTCAGCCCAGATTAACTCCAGGACTAAATCTTTGGCTCGCTTTTTGATGTGCCTCCCGATTTATTTTGAGCTCAGGCAGGTGGCTGGATATATTCAAGTGTCAGAAGTGCCAAGAGTATTTGCATGAGTCTGCATGCGTGTCAGGGATGTTTTGTAAGGGATTAAAGTTATTAAAACTGGTTTCCTTGCCTCTTCAATCAGCTCCTTCTTCCACCAACCAGATGCTTGCACCACTTGTCTATATGCAGTGGTCAGGCCAGGTGGGAGAGTGAGTTACTGAGCCAAAAGCCTTTCACTGAAACAGCTTATCACCTCCCCAGTAAAACCAGGGCAGGCATACAAGCAAAACTGTCCCAGTGTCTTCCAAATATCTTCCATGCCAGGGGTCAATCTCTTTGTTTTAATCCACAAGAGTGTGGAGGTCAGGACAGTGTTGTGTTCCTGGACGGTCACAAAAGAGCAAAACCCTGCTGAGATGCTGGGTGAGGTGGCACAGGTTTCCTCAGTGGGGGACTTAACCACAGGCCCCTCCTGAATCCATGAATCTCAGGTGGTCAGTGAGTCCATAGTGGCTAACGTAGAGGGTCCAGCCCTGCATTCTGTAACATCTCCCCCCGTACCTCCTCTTAGCTCATGGTTTGCATCTGCATAAAGAAAGCCGCATGCACCTGCACCCAGCCTCCTTGGAGGTTTGCTTCTAATTAAACTTTTCTCTCCCCCTCCGCCCCGGTGCCGTTCCCCAGATGGGTTTGCAGTGCCAGCATCCAGTCACCCTGTCCTTGCTGCTGTGGGGGGGGCTGCTGTGCTGCCCTGCTGCCTTCACCTGGGGGCGAGCGCTCGGCCCTCAGAGGTGAGCTGGCTCCGGATGCCGCGCTCGTCACTTGTGCATCACTACTGCGAGCAGAAGGGCCAGGACAAGGAGCAGACTCCAGAGTACCGAGGCAGGACAGAACTGCTGATGCACCGCATCCGCCAGGGCTGCATGGATTTGAGACTTTCTGCTGTCCGACCCTCTGATGAGGGGCAGTACACCTGCGTGGTTCGTAGTGGCATCAGCGACAAAGAAGCTCGGCTGGAACTGAGGGTGACAGGTTCGTCAGGCACGTGTGCTTCTGAAATCTAAAGGCTATCCGTAGGTTAATACTGGCTTGGAATAAGGTGGAAAAGCTTATTCTTCTAGTCTGCCCTGCACAAAATAGTTGCAACTCCCCATTGATGGTTTCTGGAATCTAAAAGTAGATCTTAGATTTTGAAAACATGCATAGCTTAACCCAATTTTTCTTTTAATGTCATCCTAGCCATGGGGTCTGCTCCTCGTATCTCCATGGAGAATATCCAAGGAGGCATCAGAATTGTGTGTCGATCATCAGGTTGGTACCCAGAGCCCCAGGTCCTGTGGAGAGATTCCAGCCATCAGCACATACCTTCAGAGACTGAAAACCGATCCCGGGACGCAAGGGGCCTTTTTGAAGCACAGAGCACCCTCCTTGTCATGGGAAGTACTCCAAAGGACTTGTCCTGTGTGGTGAGGAACACGTACCTCAACGAAGAAAAGGAAACTGCTTTTCAAATGTCAGGTTAGTTGCCCCAGTGCAGGTATGGTGAGACTGGAGGAAAGCTGGGTTTCTGAACGGGTTGATGCCCTGGATCCTCTTGTCTGGAATTTCATGTTTTGGAAGGGGAGAAAGAGGTTTAATTGGTTCCTTTTTGCTGTGCAAAGCAAAAATATCAACGCTTTGGCACCTGAATAATTCCAGCATTTTGGTGAGAAATATAACAATTTAAATTTAAATTCAGCTCTCTTCTGGTGCAAGACGTGTCTTTGCATTGTGGGGCCATTGCAAGTTAAAAAGTGGAACAGTTTTTGTACGTTTACCTTGGTGTACCGTAAACAGGATCTCCTGTTTGCTTTGATATGTACTACGATCTGCTAGTGATAGGCTTGCAGCCATCCCTCTTACTGTTTCCAGAAAAAAAATGTAAACTTGGGATTTTTTTTGTTCCTAGACTTTTTACAAGGAGCCTATCCAGGCGTGGTTGTTCCAGGTGTGATCCTGACAGTGTTTGGTGTCATTGGCTTCATTGCTTATCTGTTGAAGATCAAAGGTAAAAGTTTCCCCAAGTTGCAAGAGAGGAGAATTTGGGTTATTGCAAAGAAACTGCCCTTTAGCAAACACGTCCAGGTAGGGTGAGCAGGATCACGGGCTGCTCATTGTCAAGTGGAGGAAAATGCTGAATGGAGGAGACAGGAAGTGAGCTTTCTTTTCTTGGATGCATGAAACTCGTGGAGTGGAAAAAGTGAAAGGGAAAAATAGGGACGAGAACAAAGAAAACAAGAGATGTACAGCTAAATTTTATCTGATACTCCTCTGCTAGTCTCTGCAGTATCTCCCTCCATTTCATAGAATCACAGAATCATTCATGTTGGAAAAGACCTCCAAGATCCTCTAGTCCAACCTTTAACCTAGTATTAAAGTCCACCACTAGACCATGCTACGAAGTTCTGCATCTACACATTTCTTGAAAACTTCAGGGATGGTGACTCAGCCACTTCCCTGGGCAGCCTGTTCCAGTGCTACACAGCCTTTTTGGTAAAGAAATGTCTCCTAATATACAACCTAAACCTCCCCTGACACAACTTGAAGCCATTTCTCTTCACCTTATCACTTGGTGCTTGGGAGAAGAGCCCGATCCCCACCTTGCTATAGCCTCTTTTAAGGCAATTGTAGAGTGTCTCACCAGGTTTACACGCGCTCTGGAGGAAATACTACTAATTTAGTGACTCAGAGAAGAGATGAATGCAGAAGCTAGGCTCTCCTCTCTTCTCGTGCATATATTTTACTGCCCTGAATTTAGTGGAGTTTGATCACAGATGCCCATTGTAAGAAACAGGAACTATAAATAGCTCTGTGTGTTTGTTTTTGCTGCAGTGTAACTTGTTTTTCTGGAGAGACAAAGTCTGGTCAGGGTAATTCAAGAGGCAAGGAGGAAATGCATATGGATAGAGAGGTAAATTCAGTGTGTAGCCCAAGACAATCTGAATCCACCTGTTGCCTTATAGTTGCCCACTGATTTGGTGACATAGCTATAAACTAGTCCAGAGGAAACCAAGTTGTGTTTGTGTCACTTCTCATTTGAATCTTTTTTTTTTTAATTTTTAGGGTGGAGGAGATTTGCAGACAAACTAGGAAAAGGTAATTCAAGAGCATCTTCAAGAGCAGCCCCTGTTACACTGGTTCAAAAACCACAATCCCAATTTCCCTGCCCAACTCTCCTCATCTTTTGCTTTACTCCTCCCCACCAGCTGCAGAGGGAAGACTCATGGCTCAAAGAATAGGATGGCTGAACTCTATCTAATTTCCAAGTGCCCATGAGAAGGGAATAAAAAAAAAAAGTCAAGAGAATAAGAGTTTGGGAGACAGTGGGATGAAAACATAGCCTTGGGAGTTCTGCACAGGCAAAGAGAGATGGTTGGGAGCCAGAATAGGAAATGGTGGATGCAGATACAAGCAGTTTTACCTACTGCAAGGTATCACAGAGGCGAAAAAGGGGAAGAAAGTAGACCCAAAGTGAGAATGGGTAGACAGGTGTGATTGTACTTTGGTTTATGTAAAAGAGCCAGGGGTGGTTCGGTTATGGGGTTCTAAGATCCATTTGCAGCGCTAAAATGCAGCATTGATCCAAGCCCTCAAAGTCCATCCTCGAGTTCCTCTTTTTCTAGCAGAGATGATTATACATTGATTATGGGATGGCCCTTCTTCCCCCAAGTAATCTGCCCAACCAGAAGCCCAACCGGGGAGGGAGGCTTTTGTTCGTCTCTCCTCTCAGTGGGTCAACATTTCCTTGCCCCCTCTTCTTCTTGCTGTGCACTTTTCCTTTATCTTCCTCTCTTTGTCTTTTCTTGCTTGTTCTTGCTTCTAGCTTGTCATTCAGGAGGTGCTCAGTGTTGGACATCCTTCCTGGCCAAGGCAGCTGGATTGTGAGTTTCTCACCTGTTTCTCACCCAGCTAAATGACTGTCACAGCGATACTCATGTTGCTCACACTCTTCTCTTTGCTCTTCTGTCTCACAGAGAAACAGAAACTTGACCACAGAATTGAGCAATCTTAACCTTCTGAATAAATGGTATCTCCTGCGCCTCTCCCAGCTTTAATTGCATTCCTTCTTTCCACTTTTCACCATTTACCCTCTTTCTTTCAGCATCCACTGGGTCAAGTGTACAACCTCCTGGTCTCCTTTCTGTTCTTCTATCATGACCAGCGATGCTGTTTATGTTGTCAAACTTCAGTTTTCTGGGAAAACGCGAGGTGGAGGAGAAATGACCTCTCTGATACCCAGTCCCCTGAGTGCTGTTCAGCACAGACAGTGCAGTGACAGAAAGAGAATGACCTCACTGTCATTTTGCTACGGGTCAGATTCTTCTTCCCGGACTGGGTGCATCCTAGCAGCAGGGTTCATTCCCTGGTGGGGTTCATCCCCACCACTGCCACCACCCCCAACCCAATCTCCACCCTAAGCCACTGATCAGGTCTCTCTCTCTCTCTCCTAGCAAACCTGACTCTGGATCCAGACACAGCTCACCCCTGGCTGCTCCTCTCAAAGGATGGTAAAGGCGTGAGATGGGGAGCAGTGTGGCAAAAGCGGCCTGAAGGACCTGAGAGGTTTGATACATGGTGTTGTGTGCTGGGCTACGAGGGCTTCACTTCTGGGCAGCACACCTGGGAGGTCACCGTGGACAGTGCAAAGAGCTGGGGCGTGGGCCTCGCCAGGGCCTCTCTGCAGAGGAAGGGACGGATCCCACTCAGCCCCCAGGAGGGGCTCTGGGCTGTGGTGAAGCTGGACAAAGTTTTTCGGGCTCTGACATCCCCTGAATGCACCCCACTGCCACTGACCTGCATCCCAAGAAGGATTCGCATTTCTCTGGATTATGAAAAGGGTCAAGTAGCCTTTTCAAATGCTGATACGGATGTCCCCATCTTCACTTTCCTGCCAGCCTCGTTCAAGGGAGAGAGAATCCACCTTTGGCTCTGGGTATGGGATAAAAAATCCTGGCTCAGGTTGTCTCCCTGAAGCACGGCCCTTAGAGAACCTGTATTAGTTTAGCCTTGCCTCTACATTTCTGAAGACTTCCTACTGAATTAATTTGTGAACTGGAGGGTCAATGTTTTAGGATGGCTTTGTCAAACAGCAGGCTAACAGGCGAGCAGGGGTTGAAAGGTGATGGAGAGCTTAGAGAAAGGGTTTCCCTCTTGGGAGGGCAGTAGTCCATGCTGAGCCTTGCTTGCAGTGCTATTCATTGTGTGACAGCTGGGTGGTCCCAAAGCAATTCCTACTGGCTGGAGCTTGCTTTTTGGAGGTGCACAGACTATGTGTTTCTATGAATGGAAAGAGATGATGAGAAAGCTTGAGCTTCATGCACAGCTGTACACCTCCATGACATTTTAGGCCAGGCTCTCGTCTTTCGGCACACAACAGCAAGATTACGATTTATGGTCTGTCCCTTCCAAGGCTCAGATGGCTCTCAGGTGTTCCTTTCCGTCTTTCCAGCTAGGTGTATGGTGCAATGCAAGAGTGACATCTTGACTCCTGAGTGAAGAGTGCTGAACTAAAACTCCAGGCAGCCCCAGAGAGACCAGAACTCAGAGTTCCATGACCACCACTCAGCAACTTTGCCTTGGTTTTGCAGCTTGTTGGAAATATCCTGTGCCAGAATAACCAGCAACCTCAGGACGTGGTGGCTCCACACATCCCTTTTTTCCAGCAGTTCAGCTGTTGTCTGAGGTCAACCTGCCACAGTCCTTTTTGGCACTACTCAACATGGAGCTTGAAGAAGTCTTGTGAGAAACAAAGTTGTGTTTTTGCAATAGAAGGTGTTTTTGCAGTGGAAAATTCCACTAACCTTGCATACTCAGAAATGATTGTGTGGCATAGCACTGGGGAGTATGTTAAGCAGATAAGGGGAAGGTCCCACTGTCCCAAAATAAGGAGGATAGCTAAGGAAAACAGGATGAGCAGTACGAAGTCAGTAAATACAAAAATCATGGACCCTCTAGTCACAAGAGATGTAGGAAAAAAAAGGAAAAGGAGAAATTAACAGTTGGTCAAATCAAATTGTACATATACGGTATAGAAGTGTGTCGAGTAGGTTGTGAACATGTGGTACTCAGCCATTGAGGAAAGAGGGGAGAAATCAGGTGTCGGGTAATAGGGAATATAAGGTTATGATAAAATTTTACTGTGTGCTCCTGCTTGCAGGACTCCTGCCACTGCAATCGCGAATAAAATGGCTTCACAGAAGATCCTGTCTGAAGAAAATTATTGAGATTTTTTTTTTTTTTTCCTCACATTATTTTGCCTCTAGGGTTCAAGAGGAGGCTCGTAGGGCACCCTAGAGTGTCCTTGAAGGCCTCTAGGGCATCCTAAAGGACACTGGGAGTCATTCCGAAGGAGCTAGGGGGCACTGGGTGGGCCTGGTAGACCTGCAGAGGATCTAGAGTGCAAGGGAGGACCACAGGAGGCCTCGAGTGTGCACGAGAGTGCACTAGAGAGCCCTATGAGGCCTCCAGAGGCCTCTAGCTTCCAGGAAGTGTCCGTATTTTGCCTCTAGGGTTCAAGAGAAGGCTTGCAGGGCACCCTGTAGTACCCTGGGAGGCCTCTAGGGCATCCTAGAGGACACTGGGAGGCATTCAGAAGGAGGAGGTAGAGGGCACTGGGTGGCCCTGGTAGACCTGCGGAGGATCTAGAGTGCAGGAGAAGACTACAGGTTGCGTAAAGGCTCCCCAAGGGAGTTCAGGTGTACCCAAAGCCCTCCATTGGGAGCATTTTTTGATGGGAGAAATTGGCAACGTACATGTTTTTTTGGGTCATAATTAGGGTTAGGGTTACGGATCAGTTTGTTTGGAAAGACAGAAAGCGCAGAGTCCTGTTGCGTGTTGGGTTTCGTACAGCAGCACATACACTTCACTGGGGCAGCACCAGCAGCAGAGGTCAGAGCCTCCCTGGGGCTGCATTGCAGGGTCACCAGGACCAATCTGTGCAGCCCCATGCCCATCCTGGTGAGGCCCTAAGGAGCCTCTTGTCCCAAAACTCACCTTAGTTGGCTCACACTAGGCAAGCTTCTGTGCACAGACAAGAAAAAAGCCCTGGGATTTGTCCAGCTTCGGCTCCAACACAAAACCTTCTGCAAGCTCTCCTGGAGGCAGTTAAGGAAAGCTGCCCTGGGAAGGCAGCATACATGGCTCATTATCACAGAGATAGCCCGGGCCCTCCCGTCTCCTCCAGTAACAACACAACAGCCCAAAGTTTGTCTCACTTTTATTTACATAATTGCACAGCCCGTTTCCCCATGACACTGGAATGTGGCGGGTCAGAGACACTGATTTCCCACATTCACAAGCTGAACATCTCCTCTGGGAAGGAGGAGAAGAACTCAAAGAGTCACTATTGGGTTTTGCAGGGGCACATGCAACAACTCCAATTATTGGCAACTACAATAAAGACAATGAAGCAGAGAGTGAAGCCATGGCCGTGCAGCAGCACGGGGCCAGGCCCCATCTGCCCCAGCCAGGGACTTCTGGCTTTCACAGTTGCGTATTTGGATCAACAGTGGGTTTCCTAGCTGAAACACTGGCTCCTTGAAGTCCTTACCATGGGAACGTGGTGTGGGAGTGCACATCCTTACATACCTGCCAGAACTAGATGCGTTGGAAGACAAAGCTCCTGGGAGGCAGCCAGGGCTGGGAAGGTTAAACCAAATCCCCAAATTTCTGTTGCAGCCGGAATGTCTTGGTGACGCAGGTTTTGTTAGGACAGGCTGAGCGCAGGGGTACCTAGGACAAGGCAGAGTGGTGCTGCGGTGCCCACTGCCAAGGGAAGGGAGGCAGCACCCGCAGTGGATCTGCAGCTCCCTTCCCGCAGTGCAGCCAGCTCAGCCGGGGGCAGAGGGCCCAGGGCAGGGCCTTGGTGCACAGACAAACCTTCACGCGGGGGGAGCAGCGGGAACAGTTCCTCTGCACAAGCTGATTTGAAGTGAGCACTTGTAGGATGCTGAGGCTGTGCAGGGACCGCCGCTGCAGCTGGACCGAAGAGGCCTCCTCATTGCAAGCCTCCAAGAGCACTAGGGGCCAAGCCCCCCCCTTCGTGACAGCTGAAAGGCAGGGAAGGTGCCCGGGGTAAGTAGCAGAAGGGAACAGGCCAGACAGGGCCTAGCAGAGAGAGGGGAGCAGAGACACACAGCCCGGCTGTGCCACAACATTCACCCCGTGACCCAACGAGACCCTAGTGCTCAGAGCAGAGACCTGCCCAGAGCAGTACACTGGGGCACACAGCTGCACAGGCGTTGCTGCAGGATGTGCTGGGATATCACTGAGCCGCATGAACAACCATGGGACAGGAGATAAATGGAGGAAAGCAGACACAGAGCCAGCCCTGGGGCTGGAGCAATCCTATTCAGAGAGAGAGGATACTGGCCACTGCTGCTCATGTCCACCAGGGACTTCCAGCCTAAGGTCAGGCAGAAAAAAAAAAGAAAAAAAAAAGAAAAACAACAACAACCAGGGAACAGGAGCACGCAAGAAAAAATACCCAGCTTTGCAGCTAGAAGGAAGCAGGAATAGCACGTGGTGCTGCAAATTCAAGAAATTCCAGGCCTCAGTCTTGCAGGGCATCAACTGATCCACTTGGGATCAGCAAAGGAACTGAGGGACATGCTCTGTGACCACCCCCTGCAAAGACACCCTTGAAGCCTGCTTCCTCCCTGCTTTCTACTCTCACTACTGCGGGACCAGGAGCCGTCTCATGCTTGAGCAGCTGCACACACCTCCGGAGCACTCAGCAGAGCAGCGCCAACGCTGGCATCCTTACGGTGCTGGCATCCTTACGGTCCGTTCTGCAAGCAGGGCTCGGGAGAGCACAGCACCAAACACAGGCAATGCCTGGCACAGCAGCGAGGAGCTGGAGAGGCAAGGACTAACACCAAGCTCAGGAAGAGGGAGAGACTCTCTGCTATGTGCTAGAGACCCGCAGCAGATCGGCCACTCCGGGGCAGGGGGGTTTGGTAGCTGGGCACGCTGGAAATGCAGGAGGATGAAGGAGGAGGAGGAAAGCCAGCCCTGCAAGGAAAGGGACCCGGAGCCTGTACTCCTCTGGGAACCAGTGAACTTGGGGTGTTTCGCTAGAGGACACATAATGGGCAGGCAGCGATTTCAGGGATGAACCAAATGACAGCAGCTCCTCTGCTGCCAAGGAATGTGCAAATAAAACGCACAGAGACAGCCGAGATGTCCTGCCGAGAGCTGCAGAGCATGGCCTGTCCCTGGAAGGTATGTGTATAACTGACACTACAAGAGGTCCAGCCTCAAGATTGTGTAAGGACATCAGCAAAAACAGAGACTCCTATTCTCAGCTTTTGGGGTTGGGAAAGAGCCTTTCTGAACCTTTTAAAAGCAAAAGGCAATGCTGGGTTTACCTAGTACGGGCCATCACTTCCCACCCTCAGATCCTCCATCTATCTACCTTTGTCAGACAAGCCAAGAGCTGAGCGCATCTGAGTCCTGGGGATGAGCCAGGATCTGCAGGGAAAGCATTTTGTGAGATCACGTCTGCACAGGAAAAGATTTTCCGATTTTGAAACTTATTTTGAAATTCTCAAAATTACAGTACTTTACAATACAAAATGTCTCCATTCAGTATTATGTCATTTTACTCCTTCTGGGATTATAATAATTATTAAAAACACATAACTTTCTAGAAAGCACAGAAACACCACGAAAGAGACCAAAGAGTAACGGGAAAGGCTGCTGCAATATTATCAAAACCAATTTAGTGCAAAGGAGAAGGGACTTTCAAGAACGGTCAATGAAAAGTGTTCTTTATACGCTCATTTAGAGAAAAGGCATAGATTTAACCTCTGAATGAGATCAGGCTGCCAGCTTCTATACTGAAGCTTAGAACATCAACACAAAAGGACTGAAACACAATATTCATGGCCATTAAAAAATAATATTATATATAGATATATATATATATATATGTGAGAGATTTTCCACGTATGGTATTTAGTTATAGGAAAGTGTCCCTGCAGACAGGCATATTCCGCCATCTGGCTCTTTTGGGCCGTTTCACATGACAGACCTTTATTATCTGTGTTTGCCATCGTATAAAGTACATGCTGACTGCGAAGCCCCTTCGGGTGGGGTGATTGCTCTCTAGTGCTTCCACGGCTGCTGCGCTCCCTGCACGCGTGGGGAGACCCGGCCCTGTCTGCTTCTGCTGGCCCCGGAGGGCCGCCCTCACCCTGGCCACGGGCGCAGCCACGCGGCGCGGCGCGAGGCGGCCGCGGCACAGCTCAGACGGTGGTCTCGTCCGCGGTCTTCTTCAGGAGCTTGGCGGAGAGCAGGGAGTGGGGCACGGGGTGAGGGCTCCGCGAGGCCGGGATCATCAGGCGGACTTTCTGGTTGGTCCTTCGCCACTCCGAGTACAGCTGGCAGTGGTAGCGGAACGAGACCTGGCGGGCAACAAGGCAGCAGTCAGGTTACAGGCGGAGGGCCCGGGAGACACAGAGAGCACCCGCCCCGCGCAGGCTCTGCCCTCGTCTTGTTCCACCAGCACCCCGCTGCCGAGGGACGCAGCACTGACCCCCAAACGCTTTGGGGTACTCCATCTCCCAAGCCTCTGACGAGGAATAAATTGATTCGTGCTAACAGCAGGACAAGCATAAGCATGGCACGGCCAAAAGGGGCTTTTTGGGCAGCACCAGGATGGGACTGGAGGTGCCTGCACCAGCCTGGCCCAGGGGCAGGAGCTGGCCCTGCAGTTTCAGAGCAGCCCTGCAAGGGGGAGCTTCGAGCTGCGCTTTCCCCGCGGGCTGCGCTTCTTGCTGTGCCCTTTTGCAATCACAAACCCCACTACAGACTTTCTCACAGCTCCTGCCAATTCCTTAGCTTTGAAATTAAACGTTTCTAGATTATTATTTTTTTTTGAGGAAGGAATAAAAACAGCATATATTTCCCTGATATTTTCCTAGAAAGTGTGGTAAAGAAAATTAAATACTGAATCCAGTCAGCCACTCATCAGAGCTTTCTCATTTTGTACAAGAAATATCGTCTCATTTCGCTGACAAGTAGGAAGAACCAGGAAGCAGGTCGGGCAAGGGAACATCAGTACTCCCACTGCTTTTGTATAAGACTGAGACATCTGCTACGAGAGGCAGAGCTGCGCCACAGCATTGGGGTAATCCAGCCTACTGATCTGTGCTCCCCTTCTTCCTGCAGTAGAGGTACAACTGTGGGAATAAGGTTGTTTGCTTATGAACAAGAAGCGAATGGATCTTGCAGTCTTCAGAGAGCATGCAAACGAGGAGCTAAGTAATGCAAACCTCACGGAAAGATCCTGCTCCACAGGAAGGAGCTGCAAGCTCGGCCGTGGCACCTCTTGCAATCCTCACGCTGATTACAGCACATCACCACCGACCGCGTAACAGCCCTCTGTGCCACACAGCCCGCAGTGGCACAGGGGAACTGCAGCTGAATACAGTGAAGCTGAATAAAGGGGCTCCACTTAACGCCCCTCCCTGTTTAAGGAAGTGGGAAGCACAGCAGAAGTAGAGCGATTTGAGTCATGACGCATTATATCACAGAAAACATTCTTCCGTTTCCTCCAGATTTGGGGCAGCACCAGCCTAGTCCTGGGACAGAGAAGACGGAAGCACTTCCTCTTAAGGTTTCCAATTTTAGTTTGGCTTTCTACAGAAGTGAACCTTATGCAGCCGTGTGTCAGAGCCTTTCTTTCACAGCTCCCTGCGCATTGCCATCTCTGTGTGTTTCGGCAGCAGCATGTGTCCCACCAACGGGAAGGCTGAAGCCCCAGCTCACCCTTCCTTGGCACCAGGATCTGCATGGGATTAGTTGCAAGGAATGTCCTAACCCCAGAGAAAGCTCTGTTTCGGAGAGATCAGAGCATCAGATGGCAGGCAGGCGGGCTGTGGCATTTTTACTGACTGCAGAACTGCCATCTTTTAGGGTCCCACCGCTTCTCCCCTAGTGACTGCACCCCTTCCCTTCCCAAAATGGTGCAAGTGGCCAGAGAAGGGTACTGACAGGACTCGAGCACATGCAGGGCTGAGAGGAGGAGAGCTGAAATGAGATTCAAACCCAGAAACCCACCTGATAACAGAATGTGAAAGAACTGAGCTGGAAACAGAGGGAGGAGCCCAGCTCCTCCGGGGTCTCAGCTGGGAGCGCTCGCGGGTACGTGCTGCACCACAAATTTGTGTTTGCTTTCCTGCTGTTCTGGCCCTGCTCCAAGCTGCAAGCTCCTGGCTGCCTAGCTCAGCATGTCCAGAAGAAAGTACAGCGAGGCATCTGCGGGAAGCCCTTTCCCAGCATGGAGCAGTTAAACATCCAGACAGCATCAAGTGCAGGTTCCCACTGGTCCCCAGCGCCTCCAGCCCCGCAGTGCAGCTGTAACGCAGCGGTGCTGGGCCAGGGCAGGCTGGCCTCGGCTCAGGGTTCGATTCTGAAAACCTGGTATGAGAAGTCAGAGGTCTCCCTGGGCTGGAGCATTCCTTGCACACACCCTTCCATGCTAACAATGCTTTACAAATATTTTTGCAAGGATTTGTTCAGTTGTGGGCCACAGAGACCCCCAACAGCCAGTCCGCAGGCAGCTCCTTCAGGCACAAAGCTGCACGGCACAAAGCGTGGAGGGATGTGATGACAGATTCTTAAGGGATCAAACATTTTCCAGATTTTACTTTTCTCTAAACCACATGGATGCCAAGATTGTGTTTCTGCTCTTTCTTGAAAATAGGAACAGGCACAGCAGCCCCAGCACCAGGCCTCCCCACCCAGCCTCAGCTGCGCCTGGGCCCCCCTGGGCCCGGGTACACTACACCCTGGGGAACATGACTGCCATGTCAGTCTGGAAAGGAGATCACCAGGAAGTGGTTTCTCATTCCCAGACAGACCCAGCAGCTCATTTTTAAGTGACAACTTTAACAGCTTCCATTTAAAGACAATTAAATGGACGTTCAAGAGAAAGAGCCCAAGGTTTTCTCACGAGGGGAGTCGCGTTGGCCAGCTGCACCGCAGCAGCGTGAGCCAAGACTTCAGCCTCCCTTTTGAACAGGAACAAGGCCCCAGGGAGCAGCGAGCAGAGCCCTCTTCCACACTTACCAGCGTCCAAAGGACGTAGATTGTAAAAAGTGCTATAGTTAGTGCTATGAGTCCAATGGCCTCCAGTCGGCTGTTGAACTGCAAATGATCCTGGGCTCCACGAAGACACAGCCAGCCGGAGATTGCTGCCAGAGGAGTAATGAACAGGAAACACACCATGTCACAGAAGAGGGTCCTCTTCTCATTGCGGGGACCAGGATCCTTCAGCCACTGCAAGAAGGAAGGTGAAAAGGGCATTAGCAGCACGCAGGGCACACAGCGGGCTAGCAAAACAGGACTGCTGCACCAGGAAGCTCTCACATGCTCTCTGCAGCCCATACGTACCCGCTGCATCCACCTAACTCACATAAACCATCATAAAAATAGGGCTAGAGCACATCAAGTACATTTTTAATAACCATCAAGGGAAAGGCAAGAGACAACTGAAGAATATGTGGGAGGAAGGATGGCAGAAAACACAGGAGCAGCCTGGGCTCTGCACTGGAAGAGAAGCAGCAGGTAGCAGACAGAGGGAGGCTGGCTAGATAGTCTGGCTTAGTAAAGGTGTGACAGGTCTTGAGCTGAGCTTCAGCAAGAACACACCCAGGTCCCGGCAACTGGATGAGGAGCTGCCAGAGAGCTGATGGGTCAGGGCGGGCAGGGACAGGGGACATTACAGAGGGAGCGCGCTACAGGCCATCGGCAGAGACAGGTGAGAGAGCAGACTTTCCCTTTTCAGGGACCTGCTTGGTAGAGTACCATGGAACAAAGCCCTGGAGGGAGGAGGGGCCCAAGAAAGCTGGTTAATATTCAAGGATCACCTCCTTCAAACTTGGGAGCGATGCATCCCAACAAAGAAGAAGCTGGGTAAAAACACCAGGAGGCCTGCATGGATGGACAAGGAGCTCCTGGCCAAACTCAGACAGAAATAGGAGACCTACAGAGAGCGGAAGCAGGGACAGAGAGCCTGGGAGGGATACAGAGACACTGTCCAATGCAGCCAGGGATCAGGTTAGGAAAGCCAAAGCCCTTTTACAATTAAATTTGGCCAGGGACATCAAGGGTAACAAGAAAGGATTCTATGGGTACATGGGTGATAAAAGGAAGACTGGGAAAATTGTGGGCCCTATCCAGAAGGAAGTGGGAGACCTGGTCACCCACAATACGGGGAAGGCCGAGGTACTCAATGACTTTTTTGCCTCAGTCCTCACTGACAAGATCTCCAGCCACATGGCCCGGGCCCCAGAAAACAAAGGCAGGGACTGGGAGAATGATGAACTGCACAGTGTAGGAGATAGGTGTGAGGCCATCTAAGGAACCTGAAGGTGCAAAACTCCATAGGACCCGATGAGATACATCTGTGGGTCCTGAGGGAAGTGGCAGATGTAGTTGCTAAGCCAGGATCCATCGTATTTGAGAAGCTGTGGCAGTCCAGTGAAGTTCCCACCGACTGGAAGAGGGGAAATAAAACCCCCATTTTTAAAAAGGGGAAAAAGGCAGACCTGGGGAACTACAGTCTCACCTCTGTGCCTGGCAAGATTATGGGGCAGATCCTCCTGGAAACTCTGCTAAGGGACATGGAAAATAGGGAGGTGATTGGTGACAGCCAACATGGCCTCCCTAAGGGCAGACCGTGCCTGACAAATCTGGTGGCCTTCTACAAGGGGGTTGCAGCTTTGGTGGATGGATACAGCAGACATCATCTACCTGGGCTTGTGCAAAGCATTTGACACTGTCCCCCATGATATCCTTGTCTCATAAATTGGAGAGACATGGATTTGACAGAGGGACTTGGTGGGTAAGGAATTAGCTGGATGAGGCCCTGGCACAGGCTGCCCAGAGAAGCTGTGGCTGCCCCAGCCCTGGAGGTGTTCAAGGCCAGGCTGGATGGGGCTTTGGGCAACATGGGCTGGTGGGAGGCGTCCCTGCCCGTGGCGGGGGGGTTGGAACAAGGTGATCTTTGAGGTCTCTTCCAACCCAAACCATTCTGTGAACGGGTGCAGGGGCTATGGGAAACCAGAGCTTCAGGGTCTGTGCCCTCAGGGGCACAGTGCTGTCCCTGGGGCCTGAGCAAGCTGCAGCAACGCTGCTCATGGGGAGCCCAGCGCCCACCCGATGCCATCAGTGGGGAACACACACACCCACGCACCTGGTATGTCCACTGAGACGACGACAGAAGGGAAAAAACATCTCTCTTCAGCAAATAAGAAACCAGGAGTTGAGAAAAGAAAAAAAAAAGGCAAAAAGGAAGTGAATAGCTACCAGCAAGCTTTGCACTTGAGCAGGCAAAGTGGGACAGCAACCAAGGGGCTGCAGAGTCAGGCTGGCCTTTGAAGAAGAAGGTAATGTAAACTCATTTTCTTTTATGGAATGATCTGTGCCCAAACCCATGTCTTCAAGTGTAAAAAAATTCCAATTCCCAGAGAAAGGCATCGGTTATTTCTAAAGAAAAATCAGCATGCCTGTCAGGTCAGGAGGGAGGCAGAACTTGGCGTGCAGGGGGGAAGGTCCCCCATCGCTCTCTCCCAGGTCTCAGGATCACTTTCACAGCTGCTGAAAACTCCACAACTGCAAAATCCCCCAAACCTTTCCATTCCTGGTGGTCATCCACTGGCCACCACACGACGGGCAGGCAGAAGAGACCTGCCAGGACTACGGCAGAGCCGATTCTGCTGTGTTCCCTCTCGTTTGCAGGCTTGCCGTCTTGCCTCCCACGCGTTAAATGATCCATCATGGGGACTGCACCTTGCTCTCAGTTATCAAGACACTTTGCAAGTTTTGCAAGTGCTTCTTTCTTGCAGCACTCGAAAATTAGCAGGTAGCAGAAAGAGCACAGCTCTGTTGCAGGCAGGTTTCCCTCTACAGACAACCTCTAAACTGTCACTACTTTGAAGAGCCCTGACTTGCTTCCAAGTGTGGATTCTTTTTAGACAGTTGACTTTTACAACAGCAATTGTTCTAGTTTTCCTGGGATTATGTTATTTTCAGCCTTTCCTTTCCTTTTTTTAGAACAGCAAGTGACTGCCGTTTCTACCAATACCCAGAGTTGTTGCAGTGCATTTTACCATGGGTTTGGTATAGCTGGGCTGCTGGATCCTTCCCTGTTTCCTGCACCAGAACTACTTGGCTTGTTTAGGATTTTTTGCTCAAAAACAAAACAAAACAGAACTGGAGAACATGACCAAAAAGGCAGTCAGAACAGGGAAAGGAATATCCCCAAGAGATCCAGGGACAGGCAAGCGACATTGACCCGCAAGGGGAGCACGGAAGGATGCCCACAGGTTGGTGCAGAGTTAATCAAGGAGAAAATCTAGCAGGAGGGATGTGCAGTAAGATGTGGCAGAGCAGCAAGGGCAGGCTGAGAAGAACTGCAGACGCCTCTCATTGAGACGGGAAAGAGAAGGGAGAGATGGCAGATCCAGGCAGGAAGCAGCAGCACAGCGGCAGCGCTCAGGGCTGCGGTAGCAGCACGCTCTGCAGATGCCCGCAGTGGGACACCAAGCTGGATGAGGCCAGAGGAGAGGACGACATGTAGGAGTCTGGCTAGGAATTTCAGCTGGCAGGACTGACGGAAGCACGGTGCTATTTCAGAGATGTGACCTGAAGTATCTGAGAGACCAAAGAGAGCAAAAATGAGGGGAGCTAGAGGGTGAACTGAAGAGGACAGACAAGGCAAGGACCAAGCGATGCTGCAATAGGAAAGGTCAAGTGAAAAGCATTTTTAAAGCCATTCTGAGCAGGACTGGATGGCCTGACAGCCAGAAGGAAATTCAAGAGCAGCCACAACTGTGGTTTGGACAGGAGGAGCTGGAAGAAGGGAGGCAGCCCTGCGAGTCACCCTCTGCGTGTCTCTGCAGAGGAGATTAGTGGTGATGAGCTGTGAGGGGAAGATAAGGACCACACACACGGTCCTGAGCAGCCCTCGGAGGAAGCGAGGGCGGATGGCAGCTCGGCTGCACGGCAAAGCTGCTCCTACACACAGCGCACGGGCAGCCCCAACGCCCGAGCCCCCAGCCTTGCACCCACCCGTCCTGGCTACGCGGCGCTAGGGTGAATGCTGAATTACCCAGACCTGGACTGAGAGCCCTCTAGCAGCAGTCCCAGAGCATCCTGTCCCTGTAAACAAGGACATCTCGGGTCACTTTTGACCCCTGTACAATGAGAATAACAATAGGGCAAATCGGTATTTTATTGAATCTTATTCTATTTATATTCTTTGTAACCTTTGAAGCTCCCCCTTTCTCCCCAAGACAGGAGCCAAACATGTAAAGGCAGGAAGCAAATTAATTTCCTTTTGAAGTAGTTGATTTACTCAGCCAATATGCACTGACACAATAAAAAAAGAATACAATAAGCCACCCTAAGGGCGCAGGGTTTCTGGCACAGCAGCAGCTTAATGCACACGGGACTTAAAATAAACCTTGTAAACGATCCAAAAAGTGGTCAGATTAAACAATTTTTGTAGGGAAAACTGTCAAGTAAACATGGGAAAGCAACAAAAGCACAACTTGATCTTCTTCCAGGCCAAGTCCAAAACCAATTGCTTCCATGCTGCAAACAAGCGTGAGCCTGAAGGCAGAGAGCCTGATCCGGCCGCTCTGCCCGCTTCGGCTCTGCCCTGGCTCCCACAACATTCACTCTGTTTGCACGACAAGAGGTCCTTCCTGCTGCAAACATACTTTTGTCCTCCAGCACAACCCTGGGGCTTTCTCAGCCCTTCTTCCTACTGGGATCAGCAGGGATTGTGGAGTGGAGCGTGTTTCTCGGCCTCACAGCAGGGCTGTGCAATGATGAGTCTCTGATTTTTGGGTGCTCCAGTGCCCACGAAACTAGGCTAAGCACCGGGTGATGGAAGGCAGGAGGAGGAGGGCACATAGAAAGAGGCACCAGCATATCACCAGCTCCTCTGGAAGCCAACGGCAGAGCTCACGGTGTATCAGAGCAGCCTTCCAGACAGTCCATCCCAGCACAGAGCGCTGGGCGACGTCCTGCCACCTGGGAGCAGGGGCATGGACTGATTAGGGAGCGTCCCAGCAGCGCTCAGCACCACGCAGTCTTTCCGGTGGGGTTATAAATGGGTGCTTTACAATCAGCTGTTATTGACTTTCACAGCTTCCTTATCTTGTGTTGCAAAACGTGCACGGCTGAGAGCTGCGAGCCCGTTTCATGACACGCGTTACCTGCGGCGCTCACACAGTGGCTGACAGCAGCCCCGTGGCAAGCAGGAGCGGCGGGTGCTCGGGTCTCTCCCTGCCCTGCAGCTGGGCTACCTGCTCTGGGGAGCACCGGTCACAACCACAGCAACCCGCTGACTGTTCCAGCCATCGCCGCCACCACAAACAGGAAACATTTGGCCGCACGGAGCCACCTGTGTACAAAACATCCTGCGTCCTTCCCGTCCACCACATCGTTAACCTGGGGCTGCTCGGGTGCCTGTTCCTTTCATCGCTGACCTGCTGCATGCCTACGTAAGGCAGGAAAGAAAAGCGTGACCTGGATTCCCAGAAGCAGGACCAGCGCTGCCCTGCCCCGAGAATCGCGCTGACTCAAACACCACAGCTCCAGCAGAGGGACGGTCCCATCCCTTCCCTGCGGGTCCGCGGTGTAACAACTGAAACCTCCCCACAGGCCGCCGAGCCACCCGTGCAGCCCAGCAGGACGGTCCTGCTCCTGCTCCCGTTCCCAAGGCGAGGAACCTTTTCCCATGGAGTACCCGAAGGTCAGGGAGCTGAGGCCAGAAATGCCCCCGGCCCCGTACACAGGGCAGTCAAGTGCCACGGAACAGCTGACCCTCCTCATCCTCCTTTCCCTACCGCACAGCCGGCTACTGTCGATGCTCCGCAAACCTCCAAAAGCTGAATCTCTCCTCAGAGGGGCCTGAGAGCCCCTTCTCCACACCCTCAGCCCAGCTCCAGCTGCAGGGAAGCACGGGGCATGGCGAACAGGAGTGGCACGCACCCCGCTGCAGGAGCGCACGGGACAGGAACCGACTCCAGGCCTCAGCGCTCCTCGAGGAAAGGGCCACATAACCACTTGGCAGAGCTGCAGGTCTCCGGGACTCCTCCTTACGTACCAGTGCGCGCTTCTGTGGTTTGCCACCACGGGAAACGCCACGCCACGAAATGCACGGGTATGGGATCACGGCACCGCCAGCAGCTGCACCCCAGAGGAGCCCCACTCCTAGAGGTCCTCAGAGCACAAACAGGGCTGGACAACGCAGTGCAGCCAGAGGTGTAAGAAAGATGCTGGTGCCGGTAACTGCCAAGAGAGCAGGGATGAGAATTCCTAGTTTTGGCCTCAAAGAGGCCACTGTGGGTCTGCAGAGCAATGCCAGGGAGTGCACTGAGAAACACCAAGAGGATCGAGGGTGGGAGCTGGGAAAGAACATCTCCAGACAGCACATGCAAGCAAAGAGATGAAGGAAAACATGAGAGGAACAAGACTCAGCTGAAGCCAAGTGATTTTTGTTTTTTTCACTAGGTGCTGGGGTCTAACATAAGCTTGCACTGAGAAAGGAGAGAGACCACAGCAACAAGCTGGGGAAGGGGACAGAGGAACACGGAGGAGATGGAGAATAGCGCAGTGAGTTCAGCAGAAGAGTTCAAGGAAAGCAAAGAAAAAAGCCTGTCTGTGAGGAAGATAAGGCTGGAGGAAGGGTGGGGAGAGCCTACGTCACATCTCACTTCTCTGAACTGGAGGGGGGGCAGCGAGCGCTGCGCTGGGCACTGCGCCCTAAAGCAAAATTGCTTTTCCTAGTTATACAAGCAGGGCTAATAGGGACATCACTACTGCTCCCTGCAAACCTCATCTTGCTTGTAACGGAGATATCGCATCGGCAGCCCTCACAGCTACAGGAGACTTGTGAGAAGGAGCAGGAAGACCGCATGTGGCAGACCCATGGAGGTGTCCTGGGCTACAGCACGACCCCAACAGCCCAACAAACGTCTCCGAGAACATGTAACAAGCTTTGCTGCAGACAACGGTTGTGTAAGGAAAGTAAACTTCCAAACAAGACAAAACAAAATTCACTGACCTATATAAAACATCCAGCTTAAGCAAGCCAAAAGCATTAGCAATCAGTGAAAAACAAACATCTTTAATCAAAATTGCATAATAGAACACAAACAGTAGGAACAAGAACGAAAAAAAACTTGTCAAGTCTCCCGTAGTGGATAATACAATTGAAGGAACTGCTCTGCAGAAGCATAGGGACAGACAGATATTACCAAAGCCGGCGTTTTGAAATAAAGCACGTTAACACACATATTGCAGGAAAACACCAGCTCTGAAGACATGGATGCAGAATTCTCTTGAGGCTCCATCAGGAGACCTGCCTGCATGGACAGAAATACGGGGAGTGGTTAAGCTGCTCAGTGGTGACAATATGAAACGGTCCTCGGCTGATTCACCAGAGAGGCGTTTTTTGTAATTAGCGAGCTGTCTCATATAAGTTTTGCTTTAGCAATGGTATTAAAGGCTTAGAGAGGCATTATGAAGAAGTCATGCATAACACTCATTAGCTTTTGCTACCAGGATACGTTGGCTTTCAACATCCTGGTAACTTTAGCAAAGCCAGAGCTTTGGCCTCAGCACCAAAAACACACATCCACTCACAACCGAGCCCTGTCATCCTGTTCCTCTCCCTGGGACTTAAATGATGTGTGGACAGAAATGCATCCTTCCTCTTTAACATGGGCTGACGTGTCGCTGGGATTAAACGGCTGCTGCTCTGACACCTCTCCGAGCTGCCAGCCCTGGACATTTCCGTGCAGAGACCTCGCCGTGCACACAGGGGTTGTCCAGCAGAAGGGATGAGGCTGAGGAGGCAGCACGGGGAGACGAGAGATGGGACCCAACCCGCAGCACGAGTGGGCAGCAACGGTTGTTCTGGCACAGCCTGCAGTGGGGCAGAGCAGCCCGTAACAGGCTGGGGATCGGAGGTGGTGTTTCCCTTGCGGCCACAGAAACAAAGCCACAGCATCACCTTTGATAATGCTTTCTAGAAATGCATGACGCATCAGATCCAGTACCAAATATCCCAATCCATGCAGTTCTGCCCAAAATCCTAGAGGACGAACAATCTTCAGCAGAGAGAGCACCTTGCAAGAGAGAACTGGTTTGTGATGGACTGAACCGCAAACCAAAGGAAGGAGTTTATGTGAAAAGGAGAATGCTACGAGGTGGGATATATACACTTGTACAACTAGCTGCCTAAAACAGCACTTACCTTGGCTCTGTCTACAGCCAGAAAAAGGCAGGCACCTCCAGACAAGGTGACCCACCCGTACCTAGGTTTCTAAGGAGTCAGGAATGAACTGGTCACAAGAGGCATTTCCTTCTCTCCAGAGACTGTAGGATTCTAAAGAATAAAATGCGGATGAGGCAAATTTAAGGTGGACAAAGCTAGGGCAAATAAACCCAACCTTGCCTGGAGAATTGTGTGACCGTCCATGGCCTGGGAGAAAGCTGTTTAGAATGAAGCAGTGCTACATTTCCAGAGGGCCGTGCTCCTCCTTCCAAAATGCTCTGGCCAACAGAGATATGGATATCTTCAGAAGATGACTCCTGAACACAGGACTCCTAACTACACATTTTCTGCGTCTAACCTCTGAAAAAAAGCAGAAACGACCTGTTCCCGGAAAGCTGCATGCACTGCAACTTGCAGTTTGAATGCTTCACCGGAACCCCTCCTGCTGAAGCCTTCCAAGAAACACAGCAACCTGCTCCGGACTTTATGACCATGTCAGCCACGCTCGCTAGTCTCACAGATTTAGGTCACTTCCCTGTAGACATACAGATGCACATGAAATCAACATTAACGTAGGGATGTTAAGTACTGGAAAGCCATCTCTCTCCAAGGCTCTGCAGTCTCATTGCATGCTGGGGACACGCTCCTCATACGACAACCCTGGTCTGCAACCCTCTTGTGCCAGGGGGCATTTCAAAGAGCCAAGCAGAAGCTGCTCCATCCCCGTGCAGCACAGGCACCAGCTGGCAGCACCCCGCACTGCTGGCTGCAGACCCTTCCTGCGCACCCAGGGCTGCTGTTCGACTCCCCACCTTCACCCACAGCGCTTCATACACGCCCCCAGAAAAGCATTCAGCCCATTAGTCTCACAGCGTAACAGTCAACAAAAGCCGTCTGTGTTTTTTCAGCTTTCAACTAGCTTCTTAGTTAAAAAATAACTGAATTAGGCTGAACCGCAGGAGGTATCCTCCCCGCACCCACAGGGCTGCCCATGGCTGCCAGAGCTGGCTCAGGGCTCTGACAAGTCCCCCACTCCTGGGAGAGAGATCAGGCATGCTGGCAGCAAACACTGTTGCTATTTTAAAATTGAACAGACCACAACATAAATAAATGGCTAGTTAAAGAAAATAAAAATCCAATTCTATTAAAAAAAATATCTTTACTCCATGCTGAGCAAGGTTGCCGTCTTTCCTCTCAAAAGGAGGCTGCAAAATTAAATTACTGTTTGTGAAGTGCTCAGATTATCACAGCAACAAGTGCCCCAAAGAAGCCCACGGGGAAATAAATAATTGTCTTGAGAGCAGGGATAGAAGAGCACACGGCCACACAACACAGCAGGATGAACAAACTTGGCTCGTGTGCACCTTCTGCCTGTGCGCTGATCCTGGAAAACGCAGCCTGTGACCACACGGAGACTACACTGTAATGCAGGCTTACGAGAGGACTGAATTAAAAGCTGAGGCGATTTTGATTGCGGCTTTTCCTAACTTCCAAGAACTTCCTGCAGCTGCTGCAGAAGCACTTCAGCTCAGCCGTGCAGCCTCCCCACAGCTTTTGCTAAGACGCTTCCTCCAGTCCCCAGTCAGCAGCTTCGGCCTCCCTCCTCGGAGCTCTTCAGACCGGCTCTTCTCCCGGCCCCGGTCCGCATCCCACTTATCCTCTGCTCAGCAATTCCTACAGTTTGACTTCCCAGCTCTTTAGCAGGTGAAGGAGAGGCTTCACTTGCTCGGCCATCCGGGACCGTCCCTTTCCCCACACCGCCGGCTCCTCGCCCGAGCACGCAGCCGCTTTCCCAGCAGCCAGGGCCCAGCTCAGGCCCGAGGCGGCCCCGCGAGCTGCCCACGGCCGGGCCCAGAGCCCTGAGAGCCACGGCGGGGGCTTGGCGAGCGGCAGGGACGGGGCAGGCTCCGGGGGAAGCTTTGCTCCGCGGCTGCGGGCTCAGAGCTCTCCGACCGTCCCAGGGCCGAGGCTCTCACGGCGCGACAGAGGTGCTCCTTAGCACGTGCCGGCCAGTTTTACTCGGGGAACGGCAGGTTCTCAGCGCAGCCGCTTACCAGCACGCTCACGTGCCAGCATCACTTCCCCGAAAGTTTCAAAACGCTCCCTACCCCCCGCACCGTCAGCCGGGAGGGGAGAATTGCTCAGATAAGGCGACTGAGGGAAGCGCGTCATTTTTGAATGACTAAGCGGCCTCTTTCCCTGGCCCTCTTCTGAGAAACAGACGAACAATTTGGGGCTGAAACTTCCCAAAAATATTTGGTGAAGAGTTTCAGCCCGGTCTGCCATGGGGATGAGGTCACACCAGGCTGCAGACAGAGGGTATTAGTGGGAAGTGCCGGCGAACTGGCAGAGCAGTTGTGGGCTGTTTCAGAAGGGCTCTGCGCGAAGAGGAAAAAGAAAAAAAACAAAAAAAAAGAAAAAAAAAAAACAGAAACTGAACTGCAGGGCAATTTCTCTAGGCTCCAGGGGCAGGGATCGGTGCATTTGTGGCGTGGTGCAAGCCGTGCAGCCAACATACGTGGTCTTGCCAGCCAGGTGAGCAGTTTTGGGAAGTTCTGGAGCAGGCTGCCACCTCCAGATTAATTAAAGCGGGCTACAGCTGCTCCTTGAGTCAGAGACAAAGCTCGGTGCCAACAAACCACAGGCAAGGGACTTGCTCGGGGGCCGTACGATGACAAGCTGCAGTTAGGCTCTGCTCCGGGGCAGGGATCGCCCTCAGCCAGGTAACGGGCGACTTCTCAGCCAGGCTCCGAGCCCCCGAGGCGCTAAGGGCACCCAACACAACCTGCTCCCCAGCAGAGCAGGGCACATCATCCCCTCCTCCTCCGCCCTCCCAGACCCTCCCCAGGTACGAGAAGTAACAAATAATCGGCTTCTCAAACCCTTTGGCAGCTATCGATCGGTCAGCAGTGGCTGGAGGCTCTGTTCCTGCCTGTAACCGGCAGCATTTCTCTTGCATTTGAGGATCGTGAAATGCTGCCTCACCGTGCCCTCGGCGCTCACTGCCCCGTGCTCCTCGCACAGAGTGCTTGCCGGTCACAGTTTGCTCGCAAGCTCCAGCCTGGAGGGACTCAGCACAGGTTTCAAGAGGAATTAAAACCTCCTTCACCCAGCCTGGGGCCCGGTGGACCCGCGGGCGCTGCCGGCACCGTCGCAGCTCACTCCTCTGCCTGCCGGGGGCACAAGGGTCAGTGGCAGAGGAGAAACTCCTCCAGCACACGCCTGTCTTTCGCCTTTTATTCAAGTGTGCAGTTTTCTAAGCCTGTACTAGTTACGAGGTGCTGCAACATCTGTGAACTATGTCTAAATGCACTTCCACATGTTTGTTTCCGGGCCTGAATACTTTACTAGCTCTTAAGCCAAAACATCTGAAACCCGCACTCAAAATTTTGGCCCGTGTAAGCCCTAAGCAGCTCACCGTTACTGGGCTTGCCTGCAGCACGTCCTCAAGGCCGAGATATGGCCCTTCCCAAGTGTTTTGGCCCTTCCTCAGTGCTTTAAAGCATTAGCTTTCAACCTCTGAAACAGTCATTTCAAAGGTTTTGGTCAAAGAGCCGTTTTATGTGTTTCAGCAGCTGGGAGCAAAGTGATAAGGCTCAGACAGTACTAAGCACTGATGTAATGCTCTTTCACAAATTGCTTTTCTAAAGACATGGTTCAGTTTAGCACCACGGTCTAAAGCCACCTCCTGTATGGGGCTGCCCTGTCAATGACAGTCAGCGGGACACTAAGCAGTCATCATTAAAACTGAGCGTCAGTTTTGCAAAATGAAGACTGAATGCTTCTCCAGCCAGGGGGCCCTTTTGCCCTGCCAGCTCTCCGGGCACCCAGAGGAGATAAAAACGTGGGAAGGAAAGCACGGCTGCAGAGAGGAGTGGGCAGCGCCGCTTCCAGAGCGAGGTGGGATGGGAACGAAGTAACCTCTGGAATTAATGGGAATGGGAACAGATACAGGAAAAGCAATTTACCATCGCAATTGTGACTCAGTTTTAATCTGGATGATGGAGCAGGGGGAAAGACAGAGTGGGCTACGAGCAGTCACAGTTAGAAACCAGAATTAACCTCACACACACTTCTGGTGGCAGGCACCGACAAATCTCCGGTAGCTGGCAGGTAACGAGCCTGTCGTTGGCACTCCGCTCGCAGACCTCCTCCTGCAGCCTCACTGACGACAGAGTAGCAGCACGGCTTCGCCACGGTTTGAAATAATAAACAGGAAAAGCAACTTTTGAAACAAAACCCAGAGCTATGTCCAAACCCCACCAGAGAGGCACCTGCAGGGGCAGGGTGCACACAGCGAAGGGGAGCATCCGTAGCGGCAGCTCCAGGTGACGTTTTCCCATTTTCCTCGCTGCTGACGGCTGCAGTACTTGGGGGGCTTCTAACTGCAAATCCTCTCCCTCGGGCCAACGCCTCCCTGCAGTGCACGTGGCCTCTAGTGAGCACCCACGCCCAGCCCAGCAGCACGCAGACACAGGCAGTGAACAGGACCCGAACAGCGAGGCACACAGGACCTTGCTTTGCTCTTCCAGGCTGCACCTCAGTCATGCCTATGTCACCTTCTACCCGGTCCTGCAGCACCCTTAGAAACACCAGCCATATCTACATCAACTGCTCACCTGCCAGCACCACTCGAGCTTATTTAGACAGAATAAACTGCCTTCTGAAACAAACCCCAGTACAGCCTCTGGTACTGTCAGGCACTCATTTACTTATTCCTCTTTGGGGACCTGCGCCTGAATTCTGAGGGCAGAGGATGGCCTGGCCCAGCTGCCCTTGTTCCTCACGTGTAAGGGGCCTCATTGCAGGCAGCTACTATAATCCCTGGGGGAGAAAGGAAGTCTTAAAGGGGAGCACAGCAGACCACCTAAATGGGGGGAAGAGAGCACTGGGATTAAAAAAAAAGAAAAAAAAAAAACACAAGAAAACACACACACAAAAACACCACAAAGCACATATAAACACAACAAAACACCAGCTGCAGCCTGGACTGTGCCATCCATCTCCATGAGGCTGACGGACCCATCCGAAGCCTGGCCCCCCGAGGGCAATGCGGAGAGGAGTGTAAGGGCTGGCTGGGCCACGTCCTGCCTTCTCTGGCTTTGGGGAGCACGGGACAGCGACAGAGCTACTCAGGACACCTCAGCTCAGCAGGAAGGAGCCAGACAAACGCTTTCAAGCACACATCGGTATTACTCAAGGAGTGTGGGTCCTTCATGAACAGTGCCAGCAATCGCCACATCTCACTTTTCAGAGCAGACCATGACAAGGAAGTCACATGCAAGAGGGCTGCACTCATGTAACACTGAGATAAGATTAAAGCCAACAGGAAAAAAGACTCATATTTCTGAAAGCTTCATATTTCAGAGGGTTGAGTGGTGACCTCTGCGTTTGGATGCTCAGGCATCAAAGTATCTCTACCAGCGCGGTGCTTTCTGCAGCTCAACAGCCCGCTGTCGGTCGGTAGCACATGGGGGGCTTCACAGGTAAGGGCTGCCCCAAACATTGCTACTGCATTTTCACAGCTATGTCACTTGTCTGATAAAAGACTTGATCTCTCCGCACAAATAGTTCTTTGTGAGTAGTAAAGTACTGCAAGGAGGAGGAGACAGAACCACAGGGGCAGTAGGGCAAATCAGTCATTTTTCATCAAATGGTAAGGAAATAAAGTGAAGCAGGAAGAAAGCAGTACCTCTGTCAAAGGTCTCGGTCTTCTCTCTACAACAAATTCTGTGTGGCAGAGCTCACAGTAACTTGTGTTGGAGGAGGATAACCATTTTTCCAGGCAGCTCTTGTGCACGGTGCCCAGTGTTCCTGTGCAGTCACATGGGGAAAGCAGTCCCTCCCCATTTCCACCTTCGTGACAGATTCGACAGATGGGACCGTCACTAAAGAGGCAGACAAACAGAATGAAATCACGGTCAGAGCAGACACAACGACACGGCCACATCCGGAGATCAGGGTGAGACCCCACCGGGCCCCAGAAGGGCGCACACGCAGCACCCCTGGGTGGCAGCACGCACGGCCCAGGCTGCAGCTCCACTCGCGCTGGGCAGGGGCTGACACCGGCCCCAAGACCGGTCCCGAAGTGCTGACCCAAGTCCAGAGGCCCAAAGCAAAGCCTGACGACCCCCAGTCAGAGTGCATTGCATGCCCCCAACCACCTGGACCCCCTCAAGAGGTTTGCAGTCGCATTCGTGTTTATCAGACCACCTGCCCGCTCTCAAGCGGAGCCTCTGCCCTCCGTCCTGGGTTTGGCAGTACCTGAGAATAAGGGATATCTAACATCAAAACCGTGCTGATCTTGAGAGCTCATCTCTCTAAGGACGTTTAACGGCAAGAAGGCACCCAGACCAAGCACAGAAACCCTCTGCTTGTCCCAGCGCAGTACCCACTGAGCATCCTGGCCGGTCGCTGCCACGCAGAACCCGCCGCAGCCTTTGGGACTCCCGGCGGCTGCAGAAACACCTCAGTGCTTCAACAGCCACCACTTCCCACCCCTCTTGGCTGGAGGCCTCAACCCACAGAGCCAAATCCCTTGATGGTGCTCACAATCTGCTCTCTTGGGACCTCACAGAACCAGAAATGCTTTACAAGCTAAGTTGTGTACTACTCTCCTGTTCTTGTCCTGTAAAAAACAAGGTTTTCCACACCCCTCAGATTCACAGACCTGTGCCATATCCTGCCCAGTCACGTCTTTCACGAGCAGAGGAGTCCTAGCCTATTCAATCACACCTCAGGAACATGTCCACCTCTCGGATTGCCTTCGCTACCCTTCCCTGTACCTTTTGCATTCATCCTTTTAAAGCTGCAGGGACCAGAGCTACACGGTTTTCAGGATAAGTACACACCATGGATTTTTGCAGCGACTATGTTCTGTCCTTTGTTGATTCCTAAATCCTAGCAGTTTATTTGCTTTTTGGTCTCTGCTGGAGCTTGCACATCGCTGCCGTGTGCCTAAGATCTCCTTCCCCTGAACCCACGAGCACACATGCAAATCCAGGATGGTTGTCCTTCAGCTGCGTCATTTCACACTGAACTGCACCTATTGTTCTTAGCCTGCAGTCACTTCCAGTAAGGTTTGGTTGCCTTAAATTAGGCAGCTAGAGCCATTTTAGGTGCAAGGACATCCTGGCTGGCCTCCAAAAGCACAGTTTTCCTGGAAGCCCTGTGCCACATCTGCCAGCCCCACGATGAAGTCTTGGACTCCCTGGAAAACCTGCAGTGGCTCTAGACTTCAAAGTCCACTAGTCTCCACAATTCCATACATCTCCTCCGCATTCAGGAATAAAACGCTGGACAACAGACGCCCAATCCAGCTCTACCCTTCCCGAACCATGAGAGCTAGTCACTCACTGGTGTCTCACTTTCCTGCCTTCCAACCATCTCTCACACAACAACCTCTCTCCTATATCCACAGCCACACAGGTTTGGGAGCGGGAGGCAGGGTGAGAAAGGAACATCTTTTGTTGGAAGGCCCTGTTAAACACCCTCCGGGAATGCAGGTGAGCTACATCAGCTCCCACCTTTGCCCACGCGCTGCTGACAGCACAAAGCCGCACCGATCTCACCTCCCAGCGCACACCCGTCTCCTACGCTGACTCGTGGGGGACTGCAACAGAGCAGAGTCAGGACAAGCGATTTGCAGTCTTCAAAAGCAGCAGCACCGTTTTCATCAGCCTGCACAACCAGAGGCAAGAACAAAGCCCCGTGGAACAGACCTGGGAACACAGCGCACGGGGAAGGAGCACACTGGGGAAGAACGTCGGTGGGACATGAAGGGCTGAGGAGGGCCAGCAAGGAAGTGCCCTTCAGCTCAGCAAAGCAGAAGCAAGACTCCTCTCCTGGAGGTGCACCACAGGGGCGTACGCACACACCCTCCATGAGCCAGCAAGATCATTCCTCCGGTGACACAGCCCTGAGCCCTCCTCCTCGTGCACATCCACACACACACACACACAAAACCCCTTCCTTCCCCTGAGAGGGAAGGGGATTGTCCCCATCCCACAGCCAGCCAGCTACCAGATGCTTCCACAGCTAACGTGCATCTGAGCCGAGCAGGGCAGCCGAGCCCTCGATGCGGTGCATGGGCCAGGGGCCCAGCAAGCACCAGGGAGGCAGGAGACCTGGCACCCTCGCAGGCAGGGCAGCCAGGGGCTTCCCTTCACTCTTTGCCAGCTCGCCACCTGCGAGAAGACCCAAGCCTTGCAGGCGAGCACTTCTTTCTCAGACTTTCCCCACCTCACGTCACCCTCACCTGTGATGCTTTATCACGTTTAGGGCTCCGAAGTAACGTACACCCCTGTGCCACCCCCTTCCCTCTGCCGAACACCACCGACCCTAGTCTCCTAACTGTTACGTGCCTTTTCTTTAGGGGACTTCTTCAGCAGGAACAATCCCCACCACAGGGGTCTGGAGAGGTGCTGGAAACTCCATCCCCAGAGGCACTGGGAACTGCGCTGGACAAGGCTCTGAGCAGCCGGACCCCACTTTGCAGTCGGCCTTGCTCTGAGAGGAGGCTGGCCCAGACAACCTCCAAAGGGCCCTTCCAACCGGGTTTATTTGGAGATTCGCCGGCCACTATTGCTGTAAAGCTCAGTGCTGTACCAGAGCAACAAAGCCGCGGTGCACCCGCACGGCCTTAGTGACAGACCGAAAAAACCCCCGGGCCTCGAGTGCTCTCACGCATCTGTTATTTCCTAAGAAAAGCATCTGTAAGACATTTTATCCGTTCTCTTCCTGTTTGAGAAGTTTCATATTTCCAGAGCATTAATATAACCTTGGCTACCAACAAACAATCCAGACGGAAAAAATTCGCTGACGGTGCGAGAAAAAAAAAATTCTTATCAGGCTCCATTTTCCTTCCTCCCTATCTGGAGGGGGAAGGGGCCTGGCCCCACTCCTGCACAATTCACCCTCAGAGGCGGCTTCCCAGCAGCCTGGAGAGACCTTGTCACCAATTCTGCCTTTCCGCGCAGCCACGCTGCTCCCGGCATCGTTTCACACGCAAGATTTTGATGTCTGCCGCTGTGGAGGTTTTATATTCTCCGAGCGCGGTGCCTTCTACCTGCCCGTTTGGATTGCGACTTCTCTTTCACCTCACGTCCTTCCGATAACCGTCAGGGCAAAGGCTTGCGCTCGGGCGTTTCAGGCAGGTTCGGTCTCACGTGCTCTCACCTCGGACATGTCGCAGACAAGCCAAGTCCTGCGGCTCCTTCGGGCTCGGCTAAGTACTTGTGACAGGGAAGAGATTGGAAACAACCACTGCCAAACCGCATGGACCGCTGGGCCATGTGGACGCCTGCACGACAAATCTTGTTTTTTTTAAACCTGTAATCTCAGGCAGCTTCCCCCACCTGATTTCCCCACCTCTACATGTTTTAAGGGCACGCACAACTGCCCACCCAGCCTGTCCGTTGTCAGAGAGCAACGCGACCTCCCCTTGCGTTTCTAATGCCCTGCCTCAGGTTTGCGAGACAGAGCAACTGCTTTTGCCTCAGCTCGCATCCAGCCTTCCCACCTCCCTCTCCCACGTTTGCAGTCACCACTTTCACACCTCATCAACGTTTGGCTGACTCCACTGAAAAAAAATAACAGCTGTTCAGATAGGATTTAAACACAAAATGTGACCAATGTTACTAGCTGGACTTAATAATGCTGCCAAACGTCCTCCGTTCCGGAAGCTGCTCAAAATACATGATGAGAAGTCACAGCGAGAAGAATCTGAGCAACTGAAGGTGCCACGCAGCCCCTCTAGCAATAGCTGGGTGCTGCAGTTCCTGCAACACAAACACCCTCCTCTCCCCAGGGCTGCAAAACCAACCCCGTGCCTTTATTCTAAGCCCACGTTGGGAAAGGGGCTTTGCTCCGTTTTCAGCCCTCAAATCGTCTCCACGAACGGCGGGCTGCCCCCGCCAGCACCGTGTCCCACCTTCACTGCTGCTCAGCGAGGACGTGGCAAAAGGCAGCCGGTGTCATCTCACACCAGAGTGAGGGTTTTGGCAAACATGCGGGTCCCGACCCCCAACACTGCCGACCTGCGTGGGTCCCACACAGAGAGCAGGGGCCTGGGAAGCGTCCAGCTAACGGGGAGTCACACTCAGCACTGCTGGCGAAGCCCTTCACAAAGAACTTTGCAAGACTTTGTTGCCCCCCTCCACCCTTAGAGCCGTGAAAAACGGGGAAAACAAAACACAGATGCGATCAGCACGAGCCCCGTCTACCGAAACAGCCTTACCTCTGCGCGCCCAGCGCCTTGATCACGGTGGAGAGGAGGCGGCCATCCTTGGCGGTGACCTGCGTGACGTACTGCGGGCGCCCGATGTCGGAGTCCTCCACCGACTTGGAGAGGGCGGCGCTGCCCGGGCAGTCGCAGAGGGAGCCGGGGAGGTGGCAGCAGTCGCCCGTCGTCATCGCAGCTCCGGGCCCCTCTGCCCCGGGGACCTGCGGGAACAGCAGCGCCGTGAGCGCCCGGCACCCCAGTGCCCGCTGCAGGCCCCCCACCCCAGCCCCCCGCCATCACGGGCGCCGCTGGGCCCCGTCAACTGCAGGCTTCGCTCAGCCTCCGTCCCCTCTGATGCGTCGTGCGAGGCCGCGTGGACATTAAATTGAGGCTCCGAGCGTCCTGCTTCGCCTCAGAATTGCAAATCCGCCCTTCCCAGTGAGAACTGCGGGCGCACAGCCTTGAACCTGGTGAGGCCTTTCAGATGGAACTGGCCGATGTAGGGCAGGCACCAGAAGCCCCACGGGGCCGGGTTGGGTTGACCACAGCCAGACCAAAAACGGAGGCCCAGGCCCCGCGAAGCTGTCGTGTTTCGCTGCCCCGCGGCACCGAACAGCCCCGCGCGGCTCAGCTCCGCGGGGCCCTTCTCTCCAGCTGCGCCCAGGTGCTTTCTGAGCTCATTGAAGCCACTGAATCCAAGAAACTTCTCCCCGCCCCGTCTCTGCTTTTCCATTTTTTATTCCTTTACAGAAACACAGGCGCCTCCATTTCCGCGTCCCCGCAGCGAACGTGCAGGCGTGAACCACCCGAAAGCGCTGCAAATCTTCGCCGAGGGCAGCAGGGCGCAGCTTTGCTCCTTTCCCTCTCAAAGCTTCAGGACCAAGCGTGACTTTTCTAACAGCCTTTACGACAGCCTGTGCGAACAGCAAGGCACCCAGCCACACTTCTGGCACCTCAGGGACTTACCCAGCAGAGAGCACGAGGAACAAGCAGCAAACGCAAGAATCGGGGAGGAGGTGCAGAGAAAGAGCCCAAGGTGACAAAGCAGGAGCTGGCTCAGATAAGCACAGAGCCCCACGCACCCAGGAGAGCTTTCTGCCTTCGAGGGAGGGCAGCAGCTTGCTCAGGCTGCCAGGAACAGCCGTGTTCCTCCCCGGCAGGGTTATCTCAATCCCGAAGACAGATGTGCTTTGCAGCTTCAGAAAAAGAGATGACATTTTCCACCATCTCCCTTAGCCTGGTCCCGAAGAGGTGGTTGTACAGAAATAAAAAGCTGGGGTTACAGTTAGTCACAGGCTGGACGTTAGCCAACAACATCATACTGCTGGAAAAGACCAAAATCCTTGTGTCTGTAAACAGGACTGCCTTACGTAAGGCGTGCACAGTAATCCCTGTGCACCAGCACCACAAGGATCACTGCTGAGGAGTGTCTCATTCTGGTGGCTGGCTTTCAAGAGAGAAACAAACCCATAAACAAAGCTCAAACGAAAGCAACGAATAAAGGAAAAAAGGTCTCAAAAACCAACTTACCCAAGAAGAAATATTAAAAGAATTGGGTTCATTTAATTTAGGGAAGATGGGGGGATGCGAGAGGGAATCTTCAGTCTCTGTCTTGCAGAGGTGGAAGCACACGAACAAACCTTCGCCATCTCATCCGAGGAAATGCCTTTTTGTTTCAAGATCTCTGTGCACAACAGGAGGCAAACATTCCCACGAAACTGCAGTTTTGTCAGGTTCAGCTAAGCCTAAATCAAACTAAAATAGCTAAAGAAAATAAGGGCTTGTTCCTGGTTGGAGGCTTGGCCAGACTACAGAGGAAGAAAACAAAAAGCCAGTATGAGAACGTGATCGCTGGAGCCCTGAAAACACGGATTTGGGTAAGTAGCGGTGTTTTTTCACCTCTTGTAAATTAAGCAATTCTTTCACAACCAAAAGCTTCACCTGTCCAAATGGCTCCCTTCATGGTGGACACGCTCAAGAGGGCAAGAGCACTCCTCCGGTGTGTCATCACCCAACGCTTCAGCAGCATCCACCCAAGTTACAGAACATTTTTCAGATTTGTAATAGAAAAGCTTCTAATTTCTTACAGCTGGTTTCGATAACCATCTGCAAGCCCTTCCTCTGCACTGGGACAGGAATAGGCTTGAGCTCATGGGCAGGTCAATCCCCACTGAAACGACCCAGCGATCTTTCCATCAGCTCTGAAATGAACTGAACGGATTCAGCGTTGCCTCAGCTCAGCACCTCTGTCCTTCTGCGCAGGGAGCACGCAGAGCTAGGGCCACTTTTCTTATTGCTTTCCTTTCAAAAAAAAAAAAAAGGGGGCAAAAATAAAAAGCTACTCCAACTCTAAAGAGCAAAAAGTAAGATGATAAATGCTATTGGAATGATTTAAGTCAGCTGTTTTGCAAGTTAAGGAGTTCTTTCAGCTTTAAAAGCCTCTGACTGAACCAGACATGAGAAGATATATGCTTTTAATAAAAAGGTTGGTTCCATTTGTTCAGCCAAAATCTTGTTTATTTTTAAGTCCAGAGGAAAAAGGCCCATTTTGTGTATTGGAATAAAACTGCTCTCCCTCCCTGCGTCCTGGGAGTATTTATACTGAGGCTCTTTGTGCTCCACATCTGACAGCTACAGGCAGCACCGCGGCCTTGCCCTGGCAGCCCTGCTCAGGGTGAAGGGGAATCGCCACCCTGCAGTCTATCAGGAAACGCGTGGTTTTCGATTACGAGTTATTTGGCATTTCCTTGTCGGGGTCCATCCCAGGGTGGAGCCTGCACTCACCGCTTTAATATGTAACTGACTCATGTCATTCAGCAAGCACAAAGGAAAAGCAGCAAGATTTTCATGGATACAGTTAGTGGGGAAGTAACTGAAATCCAAAGATAACATCTGCGGTGCACTCCATTTCCAATTTCATACCCAGCTGAACATGAACCACGGTGTACAGCCAAGCCAGTCCCTTTCCTGGCTCCCTGAAGGCTTCAGCTCATCAACACACAGCCTTCTCTCACGACTGTCAACAGCTCACCGAATCCAAACCCAACCTTCGAGCAGAAACCCCAAAAACACAGTCGGGATGAAGTACCAAACAGCTGGTTTGAACCACACACTGCTTTTTCTGGGCAGCTGTGATTTCTGAGCCTACTCCTTGGAGATGTATTTCTTATTCGCATTACTAAAAATCAAAAAAAAACCAAAACAAAACAATGAAGATCTCTGAGACATCAAGTTTATTACCAATGTCTCCTCTGCTGCTCGGTTAGACAAGAGCAAATAAATCACAGGTCTCTTCTCTGCAACATTTTGTAGCCTAAGCTTCTAAGCAGCGCCAGGATACAAACGGTCGAGTTTGCAGAGCTTATTCAAGTTGAAGGCAAACAAACCCTGTTTGTGGAAAGTTGGCTCAGAAGAGCGACTTGTGCACTAGGGCTCCAAAACCCAAACACGTGCAGCGAGAGGGGCCGCTCCCTCGAAGAGCAGTTCGCACCCTGCTGCAACACAGGGGCCGTGGTGCTTGTGCGGGATCCTGCCTGCTGCACGGCTCGTGCAAAACCTGCCTGTAAAACGTCCTCCTCAGCAGCCTTCCAGCATTGCAGTGAGAAACGCAATCCGGTTTGTGTCATCCAGAGGGCAAGAGGAGTTTCTCAACTCCCCAAAACGATCGAGCGGCTCGAGACTGCAGAGATCAGGCTGGACCGCCGCTCTCCATCCAGAAGGCATGCCCAGCAGGAAAAGCAAAAGACAAGGAGCTCAAGGGTCTGTTCTGCATATTTCGAGTCTGCAGCTTGATAAGACAGCTATTTCTCCCAGACAGGGGAACCACAGCAGGCCAGATAAATATATGGAACAAAGCCACACAGCGAAAAGCCAGAATCAAGATCAAAAAGACAGCAGGAACGACTAAGGAAGAGAGAAAGATCATGACGGTAGTGGGCAACTGTTAGGTTCAGGTTGTGGCTCCTCTGGGCTGCTCGTGGCTTGTCTACATGATGAATATCTCAACCGGTGTAAAGCCTTGGAGCAGTTTTGAAGCTCTGATGGGATCCAGAGCAAACTGGAACTAGAACCAGCTCCACCTTCTTCGGGTGCTGCTCACACGCACCAGCTTTTGTAGTGATCTTACAAGCTGATCGCTTCCCTGGAACGTCTCCACCAAGAAGAAAAGAAAGCCCACCTCCGGGCAATGCTGCCAGCAGCCAAGGCTGCTCCTCTCCCCGGGCAGTCCCTTTCGCTGATGACACTACCCAAGATCTGGCACCACGCTACAGCAACGTCAGGAGATAACCAAGTTGGAGGCAACATAACCCACTCATCTGTACACGTTTTTTTTTGTTTTTTTTTTTTTTTTAATTTAGCTAGTAACCCATTAGATTCTTTGTGTGCAGATGGCCACAGATCCAACCACTGCTCTTGCAAGCTTACATTTAACCCCCAGGAGCAAGGCTTCCCAGCCTGCCTTTCCAGACCAGTTTTTATCTAACCTGGGATCGCAGACACTTGGTTTTCTAATCATATGATCTTACAAATGTCATCAGCGAAGTGAGAGGTTTTCACTTGCTGCAGGGCGTTTTCAAACACCAATGCTTTCCTTTTCACCACAAAAAAAAATGGATTTCCCAAATCCTGGGGCCCCATGACTGCCTAAACTCAAACTTGTCGTGGGAGTCAGTACAAAGGATCGCTCCCTTTGCCACCTCGAGGCACTGCCACCAAGTACATGCATGGACGGATGGGATGAGCGGTCTGAAGTACTCCCAGCTGCTTTTAAACAGCTGCAGAACTGGTTTAATCTGCAGAAGCAAACAAGCAGAAATCCAAATAAAACCAACAATCAGCCCCAAGCTGCTGCAGGGCTTTGTTTTTTATTTTTGCTTGTTTAAACATACTCTCTGCTGAGGGCTGAAGACAGCAGCATCGCTTTGTTCTTTAAAAAAGTACAAGTCCTGGTTCATCATCCATCTGACTCCCAAGAGTTACCCTGAAGGTCTGCTGAATAATGCTTTAAAGCGCCCGAAAAGCAAGATCTGCCCGCGCTTGATCCATCAGCTGAAGATCGCTCTAAAGCTTCACAAGACGTGCCCTCAGACACAGAGGAGGGGGCTCTGCAGTTTCAGCGCTACTCTTGCACAGCCCAGGACTTGGGAAGAAATCTCGGGAGCCAGAAGCTCTGAAGGCAACAGCCGGACGAGCGAGGGTGCAAGGAGCGCCCTCCTCGAGTGCGAAAAGTGGCACTGAGGACATTTCATGCCATAAACCCCAACACAACGTAAAACCTGACGCCGCACAATACCTCCCGGAGTACCGTAGGATTTTGTAACACGGCACACAGGAAAGCATTTCGCTCCCCAGGCAGCTTCTCAATTTCCTGCCTTGCCTGCAACGTTTCGCTGAGAGTCGCAGTTAAAGGAGGTGCCGTAAGACCTTCAGCGTTAACTTTCTCTTCAGACGATGCCAGCGGGGCAGTGCTGGGAATCAGTCCGTCACGGGCCAAACCCGATCCTAGGCTCAAAAAAAAATAAACAAAAATATCAAGGGACAAAGTCCTGGGAACTTGTGAACCCTCTAATAAAGCTTCACACCGGGCACAACTTCCTCCTGCACCTTTAACAGCAAAACACCCAGGCCGAGGCGCTGTGCGGTACCCGCTCACACAGCCCTCCGGGTTTAACGCTCACACAGCCCTCCGGGTTTAACGCTCACACAGCCCTCCGGGTTTAACGCTCACACAGCCCTCCGGGTTTAACGCTCACACAGCCCTCCGGGTTTCACCGTGTCACACCCAGGGGGACGTTGGAAGCTTCTGGGAAGCAGCTGTTTGGGACTTGCGCTTCTGTCATATTTGCATTTTATCTGCCTCCGTAAGGGACTCGACTCAGCTGCCCTGCAACATTGACAATAACTCAGCTCACCAGAAATGAAACAGGAACGCAAGCCTTCACTCACCAGGCTCTTGCTGGGCACCAATGATCAAAACTTGCCCTCTCTGGGCCAGCTCCTATCCGGATATATTCTAGAAGCTCTCCGCGGTCTTGACCATTTATACCGTGGTTTGATGGTGAACACGTTTGTCTTCCAAACACAGATGACAACACAGCCTACCAAAGAATGTGATTCTATTTTATTTTTTTTCCACAGAGAAAAACGATGTCACGAGCTGGAAGGGAGGGATGGGCCTCTGAGAACCTCATGAGGTTCAGCGAGGCCAAGTGCAGGGTTCTGCATCTGGGTCAGGGGCAATCCCGAGCACAGCCACAGGCTGGGTGGAGAATGGATTGAGAGCAGCCCTGAGGAGAAGGATGTGGGGGTGTTGGTGGACGAGAAGCTCGACATGAGCCGGCAATGTGTGCTTGCAGCACAGAAAGCCAACCGTATCCTGGGCTGCATCTAAAGCAGCGTGGCCAGCAGGGCGAGGGAGGGGATTGTCCCCCTCTGCTCTCCTGAGACCCCACCGGGAGCCCTGCGCTCAGCTCTGGGGCCCCCAGCACAAGAAGGACAGGGACGTATTAGCATGAGTCCAGAGGAGGGTCACCAAGATGATCAAGGGGCTGGAGCAGCTCTGCTATGAGGACAGGCTGAGGGAGTTGGGGGTGTTCAGCCTGGAGAAGAGAAGGCTTCGGGGAGAACCTACAGCGGCCTGACAGTGCCTAAAGGGGCTGCAGGAAAGCTGGGGAGGGACTCTTTGTCAGGGGGTGTAGCGATAGGATAAGGGGTAATGGCTTTAAACTAAAATAGGGTAGGTTTAGATTAGATGTAAGGAAGAAATTCTTTACTCTGCGGGTGGTGAGGCCCTGGCACAGGCTGCCCAGAGGAGCTGTGGCTGCCCCAGCCCTGGAGGTGTTCAAGGCCAGGCTGGATGGGGCTTTGGGCAACATGGGCTGGTGGGAGGCGTCCCTGCCCATGGCGGGGGGGTAGAACAAGGTGGTCTTTAAGGCCCCTTCCAACCCAAACCATTCTGTGATTCTGTGAGCTGATTTCTATTCCCTTCTGGTAAAAAAAAAAAAAAAGAAAAAAGATTACCTGCCTAGCAAACACGGGCAGGTCAGTGACCGGCAGTGATGAAACCCACACCGTGACTATCCCGTGGTACTCCCTGGGCTCCCCCTTGGGTGGGCCCTCATTTTCATGTAAGTCTGTAGGGATGGGTCTCCTGTAACACGGCAGGGCTCCTGCTAGCCCAGGGACTGGGGTATGCATCGTGTCTTTCACCTTCTGGTTCATTACCCAAACTATTTCAGCAGAGCGTTGCCTAATATACGTTATATTAGGCAATAATATATGTTACTCAGTATTCAAACCAAAGCAAAAGATTCAAGCTTAGATGCTGGAAAATAATCAGTATAAAAATGAGAAGCCTAAAGGATGACTTTTTTTCTTGCTACAAGCTGTACTTTGGAAAGATCAGGCCGTGCCTAACAGCTGGAGTGCCAAAACGAACAAAGTTATCTCCGATCTTCTGAGACTTGTTATCTGCCCCAAGACCGTATGAAAGGAAAGTTTACTGCTCTTTAATTACCAACATCTGGAAAAATGAATTGCAACATTCAGAGAAAATTCGTTGCAGAGGGTATCTCCAACCAAAAATCAGCCATTTTAATAGCAAGTTTCATAAGGAAACAATCGAAAACAAGCTGGGACATGAGAAACACCTGCTCCTCCTCGGAGTATTCAAAGGCCATCAGTTTTTAAGAGGTGAACAGCAGCATGATTCACTACATAATGCAACTGTACAGACTCTATTCCCACCTCCCCCTGCATCTTATTATTCCCTTTCTGTTGGGGAAGAAAGATGCTTTAGAAAGGCTTGAAAGTTTTATTTAAATCACAAACCAGGATGAAAAACACATGGGTTATCATGCCCACAAAGCAAGGCTTGCAGAAGCGTTACTTTTCAGGGGGGAAAACAAACCCCGGCTACCCGCCAGCACATCCCCGCTCCTGCCGAGCAGTGCTGCCTGTGAAGGCACCGGAGCTAGGTGGCCTCTCATTTCCCTTTGCACCTCGGACTTGTACCAAAATAACAGCAGTAACAATGCATGAATGCTCCTGCTTCCTATCCCGAGAGCTTCAGAGAGCTCCCCCGTTAAAGAGAGGCAGCATCTGCAGCGACGCCAAAGCTCAATGGCTCCCCTGTCCCGTGCAGTCACCTCCCAGGCAGTTTCAATTTTACTCAGAACAAATGGATTTTCCAGCTCTGGGCAATATACCAGAAAAAAAAAAAAAGAAAAAAAAACACTTTACTGTAGCAGTAACGCATGCACCAGATCAACACGGAAGCGCCCACACAACGTTGGGTCGGTCAATCATTACTCAGAAGGATGCAAAACATTATTTTGGGACTGGGAATCCTGTGCCAGAACTTGCGTTCGCCTCAGCGTCCTCCTTCTTGGTTTATAAAGCACCATTTACACTGTTTTACAATTAATAATGCTTTGCCTGGAGACAAACTGGAGCTGGCAGAAGCCGCCTGCCAGCACGCAGCAGCCCTGCTCAGGAGAGATCGCGCCAACTGCTCACGCCAGCATGCAGCCACCGCTCGAAACCAGGCAGCACGCTGATCTGCGAGCAGATATCTGATCTGGAATTTAACTTGCCTATTTATATTTTTCGACCTTGCTATTTCACTGTGCAAATCTCTTTAGCACGCTCAGTCTCCAAAGAGCTTTCCAGCAAAGACAGCACCCAGCCCTCCGCACCTGAAGAGCCCCAGAGCAGGCACCAGCTGTGAGCATCCTCTGTCCCCACGGCCACCCAAGGAGGAGTAGCTGCTCTGTGCTGACTTCACCAGCGTCTCCCTTTCGCCTGCTCCTTCCTGCTACATCTTCCCTCCTCAATTCTGAAGGGAAACTTCACTGTTGATACCAGTGCTGCAAAATCCCAGTCTCTCTCTCCCCCACTTAAGTCTGCGATATTTTGCTTAGGTTGCATTTCTGGTTCTTCTGGAGACACAGGCCTTGACCGATTTGTCTGCAGGGAAGTACAAAAAAATTTGGAGGAAATAAAAGTTGTCCAGATACAAATACTCCAAATAACAGTCCAGAACTCCGGTTTACCTTGCAAACTGCTGACAGCACCTTCCCCTCCCACCCCTCTCAAAGCTTTTGGTTGAAACAGGGCTAAAGACACCAAAGCTTCAAACAAAACCATAGGTGTTAAAGCGAGACTGCAAGAGCTTGTTTCATTCCCCTCCTTGAGGAGAAGTGCTTTAGAAAGCACGTTTCGTTTGTTTGTACTTGACACTTCGACCAAGGCAGCATTGCTCCTTGCTCCTCTGAAAAAACACCCTCTTTTGGGGAACAGCAGGAAAATGTTTCCTTCCGTCTATCACTGACTTCACGACAGCTGATTAACATTGCAAGAGCCTTTCCCGTGCCTGTCCTTGAGGTTAACCACACTTAATCACCCCATGTTTGATCGGAAACCGGCACGTTGAGAAATTGAAAATTGGAGTTGAGAGTTGAAAATCTGGAAGGGAAGACGTAGAGGTGCCTGTTCTGACTGCAGGTGGGGACAGATCACAGGTCGCTGCTCACCCCAGAGAGGCCCAGGCCAGCGCAGGCTGCTTGCTTACAAGAGGACACGAATGGCTCAGTCCCTCCCCCGAGATGCTTCATCAGTCCTTGCCTTCAGGATTTTGCCACCCTGCATTTTGCCACCGGCACGCAGAGCCCTCCTAACACCTACCAGTTACATGACCGGAGCTGGCCCACCACGGAGAGTGGCCGAGGGGCTCTTGTTGGCGTTCGTAGCGCTGCCGTGCCAGAGACGAGAGCCGCTCCAACGATGGCAAGCACAGCACAAGCATGACGCAGCCAGCGGGACCACGTCCTCCCCGGGGAGCGGTGCTGCCGCTGTCACGGCCAGCACAGAGCAGGGAGAGACGGAGCTGGGGCTTGGGCCGGCGGAGAGCGCGCTGCTGGCCCAGCACGGGGCAACCCCGCGGGTCGGCACCAAGGAAAGCCGCTCGACACAAACCGCACGGGAGCTGCCTGCCCAGCCCTCGCATCAATCCTGTGTCACGCTCAGCTCTGCCTGTGACCCCCTTGATTTCTCACCTGGCTCCTCTCTCACCTCCCAGGCACCGCGGGGCTCTTCCTTACTAACCTGGAAGCAGTGAGCGTGTTTTCAGGGGGACAAACGCAGGTACATGGAGATCCCTTCTCGCCCGTGGGGAGAGTCTGAGCTAAGAGCACCCAAGCACAAGCTACCTAGAGCAAATAAAACTGGGGGGTGGAAAAAACACACCAGTTACAAACTCGACTCCAAGAGGAAAATGAGCGAACAGTTTATAAAACGGAAACTCTGAAATCTCCAAATATTCAAAACTGAGTCAAAGTCAAGTAGGGGAAAAACAAACTCATCCTGTAGTTTATAGTTCAGGACGCCTGATTCCTCCCTTCATCTTCTAAGGAAAGGTTCTGCGTTTTTTAGAGTAAGAAGCTAAGATATTTTAAACAACAGAGACAAAAGCCCCTAAATTTACATTATACTTTGTATCTCAGCTTGCAGAACTACTACAGGCAGTCACACCGTGAGGACTTGCAGCAGTCCCTCAGGGCTAACAGGCTCTCAGAGCCCATATCCAGCCTCTAATTCCCCAGTTCCCAGATTGTGCTGGAAGCATTTGGGGTTGATTTTGGCCATGCTGTCTGAAGGAATCTCTGCAACTTCCTCCCGGGGAAACATCGCGTCCTCCACTTGCTTGATCCAGGCCAGCATCAATAACCTAGAACGAGAAAGCCCCTCTTCCAGCATCTATTAAGGCAAGAGCTCTGTCAGAAGCTGTTTACGATTAGTACATTTGTAACACTGCTCCTCTGCTCGGTCTCCTTGGTGTCCAGCACGGGGTGACCTCAGTCTGCAGCCTCAGTGCAATTCCACAGCAAAAAAAAAAAAAAGAAAAAAAAAAAAACGAACACAGCCAAGCACAACAGAAACAAGAAACCACCAGTTCTATCACTTTTTTTCTGTTTCCACTTATTACTTCAATAATGCCAGCGGTGTTGATTAGAGAGCCCCACAGACAACCCAGATTTCACAGCTGGTACTCAACATCCACGGTACACACGTGAAGCACAGGCTTCCTGTGCCACCCGGCCCACTGGAAGGCTGGCCTGTAATGCTCCAGCCCACGCCTGGGGGAAGCTGGACCTGGCATCCTCGGTTTGGGTTATTTAATTCACTGCTACGCTGCATGTGACAAAGGGATTTTCCAGTCCCAGCTCCTCTCCTTCCAATCCTCTCTTTCTGAAGGGCTCCTTACCATCAGGGTTTCAAGTGCACCTGGGAAACCAGGGCTTTTCTGGTCCTCCACTCTCCCCTGCAGCTGTCTCCATAATCCTTTGGAGACGCAAAAAATGTATTCAGACACTTAAGCTTTGGAAAGACAAGGCTAACATCCAGCTGCTAGACGGATTACTCCATGCATGTGCAAGCTTGACAGCCACGCAGGGTTGTACGTCCCTGCGAGCAGGGCGAAGGGGACTGGCCACGGCCATCGGAGCTGACCTACCACGGCGGCATCACAAGGACTCTCGGCAAGAGTCTGGAAAAGGTCTGGAAGACGGAGAAAGTGCTGGAAACCACATCGGAAGGGAAAGGTGCACAGAAACGCTTGGTGGAAGAAGGGAGGAGCAGAAGAATCAGAGCCCTAAAGAAAATACGGGCCGGCCGGCACCGCTGACCCGCGACACCCCAGCCGCCTCCTCGCACGGCCTCCTCCGGGACGGCAAGGGGCGAAACAGCCCGAGCCCCCCTCAGGGGCGGCGGCAGCAGCGTCCAGCCCGGGGCCGTCACCCGGCATTTCGGGGCGCGACGTTTCCACGGGTTGCCCAGATGAAAGCAGCCTCAGCCACAGACGGCCCCGTGGCTTTTTTTTTTTTTTTTCGGTCTCCCCAGCAGGCAGAGAACGCGCTCGGCTTGACGGGAGCGAAGGTTTTCGAGGCCGCTGAGAGCACCCCCGATGTCACGGCCGCCTTCCTCTGCGCGAGCCGCCGGCTCGCCCCTCGGACGCACGCCGTGAAGCAGCAGTTTTGGCCTCCGTCGCCAGCAATGGAGACGCCAAGGCAAAAAAAAAATAAAATAAAATAAAAAATGGAACGGTTGAAACGAGACGGAGAAACTTCGGGGCTCCGGCTCCGGGGGAGTCGGCGCCGAGCTCCAGCCTCACGCCGCCGCGGGAGAAGCCCGGGCCCCGCGGCACGGCCGCGGCGAGCCCCGCAGCTCCGCCGGGCCTCCGAGCTCGGCCCGCGGGGAGGCCTCTGCCGGGAGCTCCCCGGGGCCGCGCAGGCCCCGCCGGGCTCAGCAGCTCAAAGCGGCTCCGCAGCGAGAACCGGGGCAGGAGGAAACCCGGCCCCAGGGCCCCATTTTGAGCCCCCCCGCCCCCCCCTTCCGCGACAGCCGCTCGCAGCCCCGGGACCGGCCCCCGACGGCGCCCGGCGCAGCCCCGCGGGTGCGGGACCCCCCCGGGCCGGGCTCGCCCGGAGCCTCCGCCCCCCCCGGTGCGGGGCTCAGCGCCGGGCCCGGAGCCAGCCCCGAACCCGGTGCGGCCGCCTCGGCCCGGGGCCGGCCGGCAGCCACCGGGGGGGCCGCCCCGAGGCCGCCCGCAGCCCCCGGCCGCCCCCCGCCCCCCCCGCCCCGTACCTGCGGTCCCGGCGCCCGCGGCCCCTCAGCGCGGCGCGCGCCGCCCCATCGCCGGCTCCTGCGGCCGCCGGGCCCCGCCCACCCGGGCCCCGCCCTCACGGCAGGCGGCGGCGGCGCCGCCCGCCCCCCCCCGACCCCCCCGGCCCGCCAATCCCCGCGCCGCGCCGCGCTGACGCCGGGTCCCCGCCCGCACCAATGGGCCGCGCGGAGCGGGCGCCGGCGCCGCGACGCGACCACGCTGGCAACAGGCGGCGGCCAATAGCGGCACGGCTCGGGGGGGGGGGGGGCGGGGCCACGCCCCTGCCGGCCGAGGGCGCGCGCGGCACCGCCCCGGGGGATAGCCCCGCCCAAGGCGCCTCGCCACGCCCCCAGGGGGCGGGGTCAGATTGTGCGGCCACGCCCCTAGGGGCGGGGTCAATGGGCGAGGCCACGCCCCCCGCTCGGGCTCCGAGCGAGCCCCGGGCAGGCGGCGCCCGGCCCCGGTCCCCCCGCGGCCCCGGCCCCGGCCCCGGCCCCCCGAGGCCGCAGCGCCGGAGCCAGGCGAGGCGGCTTCTCGCTCCTTTGCTCTCCCAGCAGGAAAGCCTGGCTGAAGGGTGGCGCCTCCGGGAGAGCTCCTTCGGCAGCTCCGCCTTCCCCAGGAGCCCCCCCCCTGCCCCCGCGGTCCCAGGGCCACCACCAGGGTTCGGTGCCACCAGGGCAAAGCGGGACGGCAGCGTGCCGAGCTCAGGAGCAGCTGCCTCCCGTGTGCAGGGCAAGGGGGCTTTACCAGGCCCGCGCTCCTTTTCCCCTCGGCGCTAAGAGCCCCGTGCCCAGGCCACGCGGACCCACCCCAACCCCCCAGCAGCCTGGGGAGCAGGGAAGGAGCTGGGAGCCGGCCCCTGCTCCAGGGGTGACTGCAGCTGACGGAACCACTGAAGCAGCTGGGTTGGAAGAGGCCTCCAAGATCACTGAGTCCAACCTCTGACCTAACCCTAACAAGTCCTCCACTAAACCGTATCCCTAAGCTCTACATCTAAACGTCTCTTAAAGACCTCCAGGGATGGTGACCCAACCACTTCCCTGGGCAGCCCATTCTAGCACCTAACAACCCTTTCGGTAAAGTAGTTTTTCCTAATATCCAACCTAAACCTCCCCTGGCACAACTTTAGCCCGCTCCCCCTCATCCTGTCACCAGGCACATGGGAGAATAGACCAACCCCCACCTCACTTCCAGTGCTCGCAAAGGCGATGGGCGTGCACGTGTGTACACGTACCCACGCACACGTGCATCCCACACCTTGGACACACCGGTCCCCAACACGACAAACCACCAGTCCCTGACACAACACAGTCCTGCAGCAGGAGGCAGCAGTTGGAGACAGCCCTCACCTCCTGGCATGAGCGGCACGGGTCCAAGATCCACGCCTCCACAGCCCCTCCTGCAATCCGAGGGCTTTGGTCAACGCACAAAGTTGTGCGGGGTCTCTTCAGTACCCACACAATTTAACAGAACTTAACTTTTTTGTTGGGGCTCTGAGACACAGTTTAGAACCTCCCATAAAGTCAAAGTCCAAAGAAAATTTCTTTGAAGAGGCCCGGAAACGGCCAACCTGCTTCTCAACCTCTTACATCAGTCGGATCAACTCTATAAACTCCATGTCAAGAACAGGATTTGCAAAGTAAACACATAAACAAGTCACCCTGGACCAGAAGTCTTCTCAACTGCATGATTATTCGCACTATTCAACGCATTTATTAGAAGTTTTGTTCAACAGTTGAGGAGCCCAGCTCCTCACACGGCCATCTGCTCTTAAAGGAAAGATTTTCAGTATCTCAGCATTCCCTCTCCCTGATGCTGCGCTCACCCTTCTAAATACGGACTGCATGGTCTAGGACCACCAAAAAAAAAGTTTCCAGCTCCCACTTGCTGCAGTTTATCCCAAGAGGATGTTATTAAAGTAAATACCAAGTGCTCAAAAGTGCTTCCTGTACTGGGACACCCTTAGGACAGATTCCTGTGATGTCGAAAGAGGAATTCATACCATCATTCAACGGGATTAGGCTGCAAGCATGCAGCCCTTCGTCTTGAGTGTATCCTCTAAACAAAGCTGAGAAGTGGAAATGGTAGGCACCGCCTTCGCTTTGAACCACAGCCCTCTAGGTGCATACACTACACAATTGAAGGCATCGGTCTGGAAATCTTATAAAAGAAAAGCCATCAGAGTTAACCGCCCTTAATTTTATTACATAACCAGACAGAACAGTTGAGACTGGAATGTCAGATTTCCCCTTCAAGCACAATTTACAGTTTCATATTTGCTTTGTATCAGAAAATACTTCAACTCACTAACATGCAGGTAGGATTCATCAAGTGAGGCACATTCTCCAAATCTGGAAGAATACAGAGCAAAAATTCACTGCAAATTGCTTCACTAGCCTTCAGAGAGCAGCAGATCGCCTCCAACGCTTCCTTTAGGTCATTTCACCCAGTATTGCCTCATCGTAACATTCAGTGGTTACTGGAGGGATGCAAGTGTAAGAGCTAGTGAATGATGAAAAGCCATCATCATAGAGAATTTTCACAAGCTAGCAAGAGACTGACTACATGAAGTTGTGATAACATTCTTCCCATTCAGCAAAACAAAATATTATAGTAGTTAACCCCGCTGATGACAGGTCTGTTACATCAGGTGAAGTACAATCATTTGAGAATTACAGTTCGCAATTCAGTAAAACAGAATAAGAGGGAAACAACAGGTTAGTAGTTAAGTGAAATATTAATATTATGCTTTTTAGTAAAGGTCAAGAAGATTATGCACAAGGTCAATAGTGAAAGATCATGAAAAGAAAGTTCAAGATGCTATGGTTCTGCGGAAGTTTTACAAAATGTATAAAGTATTGTGTTTCTCTAACAACAACCAAACCCTTACAAGTGCAGGTATATACATGACATGAAAATATTGCTTCACTCACTCAAAACAGGGTAGGGGAGATCTAGAGAAAAAGCAGCATGCAAAAAAATTCTGGAACTAGAGAAGATCCTGCTTTCAGACACTGATCTACAGTACAAAATAAGCCTACTTGTACAGGTTGCAAACATTTTTTTTCAAAGGAATATGCTGGCACTTACTGTACAATAATGTTAACTGATTAACATAAGCCATGAATAAATATTAAACCACTTCATAAAGCCTGCATAAGCAGCACAGGCATTCATGGTGGCAGAAAAAGCAATGCAGACATACTTCATTGTTCCCAAATAAAACAAGGATAAGAGAAAGATTTCCCAAGCAGGAAACGGTAAACTACACAGCCAGACTAACTGTATTAGGGGTAATTACATATTAAGTAATGTTATTTTCAACACCTTTCTTATGCGTGTGCAGCCACTAAAACCTCACTGTGAGACCTTATCAGGACAGAAAACAGAGCGTTTGGTAGGATAGCTATTTTCTTTTAATTTCTCCCCTATGTTTACAGAAACATGAGAGAAAAATCTGACTATGGGAGGAAAAAAAACCTTGTAACCTAAATGTAGTTATTTCTTCAACTGTTACAGTCAAGTCCCCATGGCTTCTCTCCCAGAAAGAAAACCCAGAACCATTTGAGGAGAGCGTTTCATGGGATAATATCCAGCAGCAGATGTTCCAACACAAACATGTCTATCAGATCAGTGCCAACATTTCAAGCCCAAAAGTCATCACATTCAAGGGGATTTCAGAGGCAAGGGAATGTTAGCCCTACAATTAAAGCTCTAAGATGAAAGGAGGAGCTTGGGATGGGGTAAAGGAGGGAAGAGGGAGTCACTGAATCACAGGAGATAAAGAAGTGCACACAAGTTTCTAAATGAAGCACAGACGAAGTGAGGGGCACAAGAGTCATCTACAGGAGGTCACAGGTTCTGACAGCACTGGAGTTTGTTGGATTTCTGTCCATCGGTGGTTGGTGGGACACTGATATCGACTACGTTGTTGCCAGGAGACTCATCATGTGCAGACCGATCTGCAATCTGCTTCTGCGAAACAATGCGGTAGATTTCTGAAATGAGAACAGACTTGTTAGAGCCTAGGAGGAGACTCTCTTCAACAGAGCACGTGCACGTCTCACAGCAAGCTGTCAGTGAAGATGGCTGAACCCAGGAACGAGAAGATTTTAACTTGGGAACCGTGAAAAGGAATCGGGTCTGACCAGCTGTGCAGTGTAACATCTGGCCGACTTTCCAGCTCGGTAACGGATACTCCAGCTCTGTCTGGAAAAATTATCAACACAAGATTCCTTACTGTCTTCCACGACAGCTACTTCCTATGTTCTTTTCAATGATTCCATGAACATGGATATTATTAAAATGCTTGTTAAATGAGAAAGGAGCAGGAATGCTCCTTTCTAAAACAGGAGATTTTTTTTTTGATAAAAATTGGCAATGTTACCTAAAACATTATTCAACAGGATGCTTGCAAAACATCACCATGCAGCGGCAATGACAGTATCTATTTCACCCATTAGCTTCTGGCAAGCCGTCCCCACCAAATGACAGAAAGGCTTGCTCCTCTCTGTAACAATTCGTTTTTCCCACCTATGGCAGTAACAAAGACACAAGGTTCCATAAGGCCCCATACTGATCTGAAAATGTCCTTTCCTGAAAGAATTGATTTCTTTGACTCAGATTATGCCCGAAAACACAGAGATTCACGAAGCCGTAACTACTGAAGAGAGACTGCCAGGTTAGCTTTCCGAAACAAACCATTTCAACTGCAGAGTCAGTAAAAATAATTCGAGTTGAAATATTTTTAAATCATTTATTTCGCTGGCTAAGTCCTCGTTCCAACTTCCCTCCATTGTAACACAGGAAAAGGGCAAGCACCTCCCTGGAAGTCTGCGGTAAATATTATGGTCACATTCACAGAGCCACAGCCTCAAAACAGCAACAGCCAAGTCTTTATCAAAGATTAAAAATCACGGGGGATTGTGGAGCTTTGTTTGGGTGTTTTTTTTGTTTGCATTTTAAAGAATCTGCACGTATTTACCCTGTTTAAAATGGAATCTTTTAACCCAAGACTGATCCCGTTGCCACTGGCTCCCTTCAGCCCCTTTTTGCTGTCAGGGAAAAGGAGAGACTATGACATCCACTCTCTTTTGTGCTCAGTGGTGTATTTTAATAATAGCTGTTCAGAGTTATTACCAAAACCTCCTTCAAACCGGTGGCCAGTAAGGAAACTCCTGTCCTGCTGCTCCTTTCCCTCCTTCAAGTTCACCATGGTCTCACCCAGCTCACTGCTCTGCACAGCACATTTTCTTTTGTTACTTTTCCTCCCTCAGAGGGATGATTCCCCCCCAGGTAGGAACAGCCTTTTTGGGACTGCTCAGCCACACTAGCTACATCCCCACTGTACCTCAGCTGGCCAATTTCAGCACCCTTGGGAGCCCAGGATGCTGCCAAGAGGCCGTGTCTTGAGTTCAGTTTGCCCAGGCCTGACCTCAGCTCAAGTTCTGGCTCCTGAAGCATCTTATCTGTTACAGAAGACAGTACTGGACAGCTCTTTCCTAGAAGAACCTTTGGCCATCTTCTCTACCCAGGGTCAGTCTTGGGACAACACTGCAAGAAAAGCACAGGACGGATGGTGACGGCTGAACCGTGCTCAGAGCACCGACCCCACCGATACCATCTCAGCACCAGGCAGGCTGCCTCAGGTCCAGCCAAGCGTCACAGATAAGCAATGCGGCTGCTCTCAGGGCTGCCCTGCTCAAGAGCTCAGGCCCTAGGTGGTCTTCTCTTCTCTACAGCTTTGTCTCAACAGCAATATCCTCCAGCTACTTCACCAGCAGCTCTGATAACATCCAAATCTTGCTGGGCAGCAGAATGTAACCAATTTTAAGTCTGCTATGCCTTTTTTTTTAAAAAAAAAAAGACTTCTAGAAGCAGCTTAGCTATCCTTTTTTTCTCCTGCCTGCCTCTTCTTGGTCATCTTCCTCTCACTGCAACACGCTTTTGGTATCAGCAGAGCTGGCCAGCACCAGACCTACCGATCCCCTTCTCCCTGCTTACCCCTGCACCTCTGCAAAACAAGCCTGAGAGAGAATTCAGGTTCCACCTACAGAATTCAGTGTTGAAACTCAGCTGTTTTCCCGGTAACAGGTCCTCATTTGTCTATAATCAAGGACCAGTAATAAAAAGCCCATTCTTTGGTCAGCATCCAACAATCAACATATACCAGACACTTCCTGATACCCAAGCAGCACCAGAACAAAGGCTCCTTCTCATGTACCTGAAACCAGTATCTCGTCACAATAAAGCTCAGCAAATGTTCACCTTGAGATGCAGTATGACGTGTAAATGAGGCACAACCTCACCAAACAGCATATAGGGGTGAGAACACAGGAATAGTTTATCCTCCCAGAACTCAGCTATGGTAAGCAAAAGCCAGGAACTGGACCTCGCCAAGTGTCCATGCCACGGATCTTAACGAGCTTTTGAAGAGAGAGTACAAACAAGCTGACAAATTGTATGGAATTTTCTCCCCTCTAAGAAAAGATTCAGACTCCATGAGGCAGACAGAGGTAGAACAGTAATCCAATGCCTCTTTGACAGCTCTCTTCCTACTTAAGTCAAACTGAAATTTAAAAATTCTTTGCTAATTACCCATTACTTCCAATTCTACTTTTAGGAGTGGAAGGCTATGCTTTCAAACATCAACAGGTAACTTCCCTGTCACATCAAATAGCATTTTGAGACTGGACTAACAGAAAGTGGAGCTATAGACTAAATTCCTCCTTATCCGTTAAAAAAAAAGGTGCCAGACTATCCCTCAGCACAGAATTCCTCATAATACGACTACTGCAGAACACAGTGGAAGGGAGAGTCTCTGACAGCAGAGATGCTCGAGGTTATTGGGGTTTGTTAGCTCCAGCTCAGCAGTCCTCCTGCAGGCCCACGCTGGCTTCCTTCAAACATGCTCGGATGTACCTGCACCATGGTTCCCAGGACTCTGCTTCCAAGGATTAGCTCGGGCACTGAGCTACCCAAATGCAGAGAGTCACTTCAGAGCGGTGCCAAAATCATACGTCCCCTGGAAGACAGAGCGCTCGAGCACGCAGTGCTGACACGCTCCAGCGCCTCATGCAAACTAACGGCTAACTGAAGTGAGAGCAGGATCAGGCCAGACCCATTGCAGAAGGTACCCACCCAACTACACCCCAAGAAGTCACCCCAAGTAAGCACTGCTTATCTCAGCGCAGTTATCTTAAGCATCTCTCTTGCTCTGTGTGCTTCCCACTTTCACAGCCTGCAGCCTACACACCTCCCAGTATACATCCTTCTTCCTTCTGCTACCCGTTGACCATACAATTCATACTTCAGGGCCCACCTCACTGTCAAGAAAACAGCAAGCTCCCCACGTGTTGTATTTAGCATAAAACTGAGCTGCACTCTTCCAGAGGCCAAGTTAAGTGCTCAGCGTAAGTTTGCAAAACACCAGCTGGAAACCCCTGTGAGCTAATCAGCGGAAGTGCTTTCACCATGCCTTTCATCATTCCTTCCTCCCCCCCCCCTTTTTTTTTTGCCTAGTACAGCACGGAGGACTTGGTGTATCTACAGTAATAAAGCTTTACTGGTGACTCCTAGGTCTCATGCAATAGGGCACTCCCTTATTCCAGGAGCAAGAAAATACACGCAGGCAACAAGTCCCACCTAAAGGGATGGAAATGCTTCTGTCCTCTTTCAGTTTTGTCCTCTTTCAGACTGGGGCTTGGCAAGTAGAATAATACTACTACCTGGAGTACCTCTGATACTACGCACGGTGGACCCACTGCATAAGCCATGTGGTATTCCCACAGCAAGTCCTGAAATTGCAACCAGACACCATGCACTCATCTACACCAGTAACACATGCCGAGGAACATTCCTGGGCAGAGGAAATCGGGATCCTTGGCCTCATTTTGGCCTGTGACCGCTATCACATTCGCAGACAGTTCCTGGGACTGTTAGGGGACATTCCCAGAAGGCAGCCTGCGTACCACTACGCTGTTGGTGCATGGCTGCATGCAGCCCTTGCCATCAGCTAAGAACAAAAGCTCAGTAGTCAGGACAAAAATACCAGTCCGCTGCAGTGCGGAAGAACACTCCGGAACATTTAACTTCCCAGCATGGCTGGGGCTTTACCGGCTAGGTTTTGTGCTGGCACAGAACTACTCGTGTCCTTACAACAAACCAACTGCAATGACAAGATCAGGAGCCTAGAACATCTCCAGATTCTCTGGCAGAAAGGCACGTGGGGTTTGAGAGCAAGAACACGAGGTAAGATTAGGTGGTTTGCAAACAAATCATCATTCCCAGCATTCCTAACATTCATTTTCAAAATAGTCTTGATAACTGCAAACAGTGCCCGTGAAAAAGGTTCACTACCTCAGCAGGTCCTCTCAATCCAAACCATACCTGTAAGGATGTTCTTGAAGGCTTCTTCTACATTTGTTGAATCCAGAGCAGAAGTTTCAATAAAAGATAAGTTATTTTTTTCTGTAATAAACAACAAGTGGTTCAGTTAAGAACTTTAAAAGCACTTTATTTCACTCTTATTTGAGGTTTTCACCTTTATTTTTTTTAGGTCAAGTCAGCCAAGACCTAGGTCCCCCTCCCTCCCCCCCCCCAGTTACAATGGGAACAATTAGGTGCACCACTTAATCAGCTGCAAGCCTTTCAGCAGCAGCATCTCTGACCACTGCCTCTCCATAGCATGAGAATATTTTCCTCACTGCACTCCTTGTTTAGTCAAGCAGTACGTTTTCTCCAGCCTCGCACAATATTATTCCCATCTGGCTACAGATCACTCCTAGAAGTACCTTCAGCAAGAGCACAGGCTGACACACGTTAGCTGAAAGGGGAGTCAAAACACTCCTCTGCATCCCAAAACAGATAAATACATCTACGCTTTCTTAAACAGACTCTGCCTCCAAACTACAGTAAAGCCCTTGGTGATACAATCTATTTTTTTTTCTTGCCTTTTAGAATGCAAAAAGATGCATCTACACAGTTAACAATTGTGATTAGCAACCAAACATCCAGCCTGGAGTGGCACAGTACTGCCCAGACACAGGCATACAGGCAGAGCAACTGCAACACCTGTATCATCATCAAATATTTAAAACAGCCTTAGTAGGAAGTTAGGGGCAAAAAGTAAGTTGCTGAACCAAATAATCACAGCATTGCTCTATTCAGAGCGTCTACCAATTTGTTATGACTGATATAGGCTCTTTTGTTCATTTGAAAATTCAAAGCAGCTTCACTAAACACAGGGTACTCGCTTACTAGCAGATTTCAGAAAAATGCTTATACTCCTGGAAGGAATTTGAAAGCTGTATATTTAAATTCCAGCTCAAACTTCCAGCCACACAACAGTAAATTGAATGTCCATTGGCCTAGACGGGCAAAAAGAATATTTGACCGATCCTCTGTAAGGTAAGGAAGAGAGAGAGAAGTAATGCAGAGGGAGCAGCTCACATCACCGACTAGACTTTTCCCAACAATTGGTAATCTCCAAGTCTGATTATCATGGCGTTTCAATGAAACTAGATGACACTACTACACACATTAGTGCTCTGGAGCAGAAACTACACCATCTACAAGAAGCTTCAGAATTCGTCTGCAGTTCTCCATAGAACCAGGCCTCTAGGAAGGAGGGAAAGACATTTTGTATTGTGATATTTTATATTTATATTGTGATATTTTCTCCTCTAAACATTGCTTACTGTTTCTAGCCTTGCTAGAGGACATGTTTATGCTTCAGATATCAGGCAGCTCAAGGACAGCGCTTCACAAACATGTACTACCAACAGATTTTAAAGAAATCCACCATACACTATTTAATAAGCCAAGGTATTTTCATTTACAAAATGTTAAATACCTTTTTTTTTAGGCCAAAATAAAACTTAAGGTAAAAGTTCAGTCCTGGACAACAATAGCGTAATTCCAGCGTGCACCAACACACAAATTCAGAAAGCACCAGCCCAGAACACAGTTTACAAACCTGCAAAAGCCCGGGCCTCATCGGTGGGCACAGCTCTCAGATGGCGGAGGTCGCTCTTATTACCCACCAGCATGATGACAATATTGTTGTCCGCGTGATCTCTGAGCTCCTTTAGCCAGCGCTCCACGTTCTCATAGGTGAGATGTTTGGCAATGTCATAGACGAGAAGGGCCCCCACGGCACCACGGTAATACCTGGAACCACGGAAGGCACATGTCTTTAGAGAAATCTGTCCGCGTTGCACCAACCCTGATATCTGGTTCTTCTGTACTGTTCACTACTAAAAGAGTTAAAAACATTCCCTCCCATTTAGAAAGCTGTGCTGATGCAAATACTGTTTTATGTTTTCTCCTTTAAAAGCCATCTCCTAAAAACAAGTTCCAAATACCGTTTTTAATGGCATTTCTAGAAAATTTAAACGCATTTAACGAAATGAAGAAGAGACTGCAGAAGATATGATGCTTTTAGTCTACCAAAACAGTGCAAGAAAACTCACAGTGCATTCCAAAAATCAGCACTACGAGAAGGTTTTTGTGAAGTTATAGTTTATCTTCCAACTACGAAAGATAATCCTTAGTAAAACGTACTTGTTGCTGATCTTCCAAATATCTCCTGCCCCTCTACAAAATTGAGAGGGAGACCCGAGGCAATACTAACACATCCATAAGCCTGTAACCTAAGAACAGTTTGCTCCCTCAGGGCAAACTGAGGCAGGTCTTAGCCCATTTCAACTCAAGCCAAGAGCCCAAGACAGCATCATCAACCTAGATCGGATTCCTATGATGTCCGTACCTGTTGTCCACACAATCCCACCATTACTCCTCTGCTCTGCCAGCACCTGCCCAGCATATCACTGAACCGATTCAGAGCACCAAGTCAGCAGAAAACACTCACTTTTTCCTGCTGGTTGGCCTTCTGCTGGCTTAGCAAGCTGAACTGGCCTAGCACTGCGTCAGGCAAGAGCCTGTGCCAGCAAAAGGAGAGGCAGCATCGCAGGACTTAGTTTCTGCTAAACTTTTCCAGCAGCAAGAACACAAAAACACTGGAGAAAAAACACACTAGCAATTATAAAAAAAATGCAAGTTGAACTCACCACTTATCTCCTCCTGCATTAATTTGCTTTTGCATTCCTTCTCTACAGATTATTCCCTTGGGTCTGTGCTCTTCTATTTTTCTCCTATTTTGCCTTACCCTATTCACCTCACCAAGAGCAACTCCCCTCACCTTAAGTTTAACATAAGCGGCTCAATCTGTGCATTATTCAGGAAGAAGCTTGAACCTTTAAACAGTGACATACATCTGTAACACTAACATTTCAACCCCACGATCAGAATATGTTCCGGATAAGCAGGCCTGCCAATAGTTTTCTTCCTCTAAAAGACACTTCTGCCTACTATCTGCGTAGAAACAAATTCAGTCAGAGGTTACATATTAAGGCACTGTCTGGACTAACAAAGCGCACTGAAAGCTTCTCAGCAACGCTGTTTTACACAGGGACGTGCCCATTGCTGCAGTCAGCGTTACCACAGGTGACTTGCTATTTACTGGGTGTTCAGCGTGCACTCCTGGACCTAATTTTCAGGGCTGTGACTAATTCCAGCTCACTGAGATTTCAAGGGAGTCTGTGGCTGCAGACTGTCCTAAAAATGCCTTCAATTGCAAGATTGAGGGGGCAAAGACCACCAGAAGGCACTTGCATTACAGTAAGTTACTGCACCTAGACCTAAACTTCAGGCAAAACAGTACCCAGCTTCAATCAGAAACGACACTCCACGTGATGAAGACAGCACATTGAGGGCAGGTAAAAAAAACCAAACCACAAGACTCAAACAGAATTTCCCAGACTTAAGCTGTCATTTATCTATAAAAATATCACTAGAATCTAAAACTGATTTTCGTTATATTAATCATATGTCATTATTTGCTAGCTTATGACTTGGATCTACAATGAGGTCTGACTCTGTCAGGTCCCAAGTGTGTCTTATTCATTCTCCACCTGGAGGTTTACCTGTACCACCTCTGCCAGAACTCTGCTGTTGGCCTGAGGAAAGCCATAGTACTCACGCTGAAGTGATGGCGCGGTATCGTTCCTGTCCTGCAGTGTCCCAGATCTGTGCTTTTATCGTCTTCCCATCCACCTGGATGCTCCTGGTGGCAAATTCCACCCCAATGGTGCTCTTGCTTTCCAGATTGAACTCATTGCGCGTGAAGCGTGACAGAAGATTACTCTTCCCAACTCCGGAGTCTCCAATCAACACAACTGAAAGAAAAGACATTGTTTTCAAAATTAATTCTTCACACCAGCATTTTCACAGAGCAATAGTGCTACCTGGCTGCTATGCTGCCTCGCAGGCAAGCCCCAGAGGAGGTGTACAGCCAGATAAATGTAGGAGAAAGCTATGTTGACAACATCTCACATTTCACTACTCACAGCTTGCTTCCCCGGCCCCAAAACAGCCCCAGACCTTTTCGTTGCTCGCAGCTGCTCAGTTCCTCAGAGATGGAAATGAGAAATAGCAACAGCAATAGGCATCAACAGCTCAACGGTGCCTGGGAGGAACCACGCCACCACCAGTAATTAGGGGCAACAAGATGTCCCCATCACAACCAACCTCTTGCAGAGGAAGGCTGCAACCCTCCTTCTGAAAAACACTTGTCAAGAGCACAGCGCCCGGCTACCTGCCTGCCAAGAGCCTCTGCACTCTATAGGCTACTCTGTTTTTACTAAAAAAAAAAAACCACTAAGTAAACAATTACTTGCAGTCCCTACTGGGGTCACATGTGTGTTTTATTTTAATAATTTAATCCATCAACATGTTCCCCACAAAAAGGGGACAGCAAAAGACATCTGATACTACAAACAAGACACAAAACGAAACTTCATCCAGCAGGACGAGTTCTGGATGGCACGAGAAGTAAAAGATGAGCTCAAAAATCCCTGCCTCCGCACAAGGTGTTGCCATGTTAACAGGAAAATATTAGCGCAGAGAGATTTTTAGCACATGAAAGGCAGCTTTACCGAAAAGAATTATGAAAACAAAAGGTACATCTCGCGGGAGAAGCTCCCCCTGCTTTGGGGCTGAAGCTCCCTGCTGACCCCGCCGTACCCCTTCCCCACCTCTGCTCCAGCAGGCTGCTTCCTCACCGGGCTCCCGCGGGGATCTCCTCCTCAACAGCCCCAACATCCGTCACAGCAGGGGCTTCTCCGTGCTGCTAAAGCAACTACACACACCTTCTTAAATCCCTGCGTTCATTAGTGCTTGCTCTGGTCAGCGAAGGGGAATCAGGCTAAAACCAATGAAGCCATCCTCCCTCAGTCCCGGCAAGTCCCCCACAATGTATGGCTTTGGGCATTCAAGCTAACAGCTCGAGCAGAAGAAAGGCACTCTCAGTCAGACTTCTTTAACCTTGGGAACATTTCCTCCTTCTGCTTAAACTGCAGATTTGTTGTTCTTTCTCATTTTTATTTTTTTTTCCCCTACAGAAAAGCAGGCACGGGCAGAGGACCCTCCTGCTCCATCCACCGCAAACCACAGAATACTTCTCATTACAACTTCGGCTGCAAACTGATCTCATCTCAGTGTTATTTCAGATTTGGTTTTTGTTTTCAAATGCTCAGGCCATTGTTTCAGGCTACACATTTGGCAGCACACTACTCTCCAGCTCCCATACCCCCACCCCCAACACAACAGCGCGCTCCCTAACTTTTGCTGCAGCCCCCCCCTCGCTGCGCTGCACCAGGAGACCGCTGAAACGCTCCGGATTCAGCCACCGGCCTTTCACGCAGCCGCCAGCACGGACAGACGGACAATTGTACCAGCACAGCTGAAAATCCAAACACAAGCAAGGCAGGACCGGGCAGCCAGCAGATCAGGTGGTGGCAGGGAGCCACAGCTCCCCACCCGGGACGGCTCGAACCAGCTCCACGCAGCTCTGGCTTCACTCGCAAGCAGCCTCCGGCATTTTTTATATACATATATCTATTCTCATGCCTGAAAAAAAAAATAAATCTCAAAGAGTTCTAACTCCTAGGACCGTTAGTTTATTTTCCAGGCAAACGGTTTTCACCCCTACCCAAACTAATTCCACTGGGTGCTGCGGGAATGGGCTGCGGGTCACCCGTTTTGTACAGCGATTGCTGGCTTGGGGCGGGCTGCACCCTACAGCAGGGCCCTGGCCACAAGCAGACGAGTAAGAGCGAGAGCATCAATCACACAGGCTAGACCAGCTTGGCAAAAACTTGAAGCTTTCAATTGCTTCCAAAGGGAGTTACCTTCTGATGAAACTGCAGCTCAGGAAGGCACAGCCAGCTCTCCAGGTGACATCCATCTTCCATCCTCTGGCGTTTTAAAACCACCAGTTCCATGCCTAAACTCTGCAAACGGCTCTTGGGTCATTAACTCCGTTTGCTGCAGGAAGAAAATTCAGGGCGTCTCGTGCCGCTTTAGCTAGTTACCTGCCCCTGCCGCAACCTGGCTACCTTCGGAGCACCAGATTCCCTTCACCAGGCTGTTCCACACTCCAACAGAACTCGGCAGAGCAGCTTTGAGATGTTACCGAATGCAGAAGTAACAAAGAAAGGCAATCAGGTGCAAGCTCAGCGACAAAAGCAATGTTCTCTCTGCCTTACAGTCTGCAAGCGCCGCTTGCTAATTCTTGATCTTGACCATTAATCTAAGCATTTTCTCTTTCAGTTGAAGGACACAAAGAAGCCCACATCTCTATTTTCTACGGGAATTGAGCAGGAAGACACCTTTAAACTTCTGGACAAAAGCAATTTGAACTTGGGGAAGTTCCTCTTCTTGGAAACAGCTCACGAGACAGAAGTGCCTGTTCAAACACACAAGTCTGAGCAGAGCTGAAGTCCCAAATCAAATGCAAGAGTATGAACTCGCTACACCTACCAGACTGTATGAAATCACTCTCCTTAAACAGCCTTTGGGCCACACTGGTAAGGGAAAGGTACGCTGGTTTTGACGTGGACATGACCTGAAACAGTAAGTCCTCATCAGACAGATAAAAGCAAGCATTTGCAGTGCCCAGTGTACATCCCGAACTGCAGTGCCCCTCCTTTGGCCTTTCCTGATTTTATTTCTCCTCCCCTGCCCCGTGCCAGTTTGCTGCTTACCCTTCCCCACATCACCCACCCATCAACTGCAAAGCATTTGAGGTCTCTCTTAACACCTCCGCGTCAGCAACACGGGAACCGTGCCTTGTTCGGCCTTCGGAAAGAGAGACCTACACCGGCCCGAGCAGAGCACAGCGCCTCTGCGCGCATCACGCCGCCACACCTTGGGATCCTGGTACGAAGCGAACGAAAGTCAGAATTAAAAACCTGGCGCAAGCCTTCAATGGTAAGGGAAATGAAAAGGTCAGGTTTATTACAGAATCGTAAACAGGAGAGTTAATTCAGCTGGCAAAGGGAGCACATTGCCTTGCACAACACAGAGGATTAAGACTCGAGCAGAGCCTACATAAGCAGAGTTCATTATAAATATTAAGTACGTAGGATTGTCAGATATTGATGAATAATATGACACACATTTGATTTTCATAGGCAAAGCCCTTGTTAGACTTATGCTCTAATCAGAGCAGCGTAATCTTCCACAAAGGTAAAAGCAAGCTTTTCCCTATGGGTGCTTTTTTCCTTCCTTTTTCACGAGCCAGCATATCTGCGCGATCTCAAATTTAATTTTTTAAAGAAGCACCGATAGCATCTATCTTCTTGAGAGGACAACTAATGCAGAGATCACGCTTTAAAAGGTCCAAGGCTTCCGATATTTCGACAAATATTAAAACGTCATGTTCTACTCCAGACCCAAACCACTCGCAACCCAACATGAGGAGATCACCCTTTTTAGCCACCCCAGCTACAAAACTAACTGCGAACGTAGCCCTAAACCGCGGGCTTCGCTTGGGTTACCTCACCGACACCCACCCACAATACGACCCTCGCAGCCTCGCCGTTCCGCGCAGAATCCAGCTTGTTCTCCCAAAGGTTTTGTTCACAACCAGCATTTTGTTTCGATCAATAAAACAAGCGGCTCTGACTGAAGGGGTGCGTGCAGAAGGAAGGGAAATTGCGAATAAAGATAAAGGGGAGCTAGTTTGGCAGAGCAGCTTTGACTATAACCACATTCGCATCGCTAGAGTACCACCAAGCCTTAAATTAGTTTTGACCTCTGCGTGCTGGACCTGATAAGCCAATAACGTGTGTCTTTCCTACGGCCCTCTTGAAGCGGCCAGTCCTAAAGCACAAAGCGGCTGACGACACGAGTCGTCATTCTTTTGCATGAGGGAACCCTGAAAGCAGGGAGCCGGCTGCGCGGGGAAATTATTGCTACAAACTCCTGCGCTGTTCTCATCCCTGAACAGTTGTTTCACATGCAGTGTTTCTTACAAAGGATGCTAACAACAAGTGGGACTCCTTGCCTTTTAAACTCTTCATGAAGCTGCTTAATATATTCTGCCATGTAGCCTAGAAGTCAGGCTCCTATACAAGCAGTTCCAGATCTTCCACTACATAAAAAGCTAAAAACTGGATTCAACAGCAGTCATCCCTAAGTAACATTGCAATGTAAGGATGATAATTTCTTAAACAAGTGCAACTGCGAAGACTGAAGTCAGATTTCCTTTGGGAACAGGAGGCTGAAGAAATGGTCAAAAATCAAAGGCAACCTCAGAGGTAAGAGAACAAAATGAATCCTTCCCAGCCAGCAACACCCCCCCCCCCCCCCCCTCCACCGCTACTCCCATCTCTGACCACTACGTGCCTGATAGAGAAGAGTTCAAACACCATCTGTGGAGCTAAGAAGGGGCTAGACCAGAAGTCAATCAACCCCCTGGACATTGATTTTCTCATTACGTCAATTCCCCTTGATATTTAATTTCATTACGGGAGGGGCAGGGAGGGAAGAGAAGGGGAGTTGATCCTCTTCGCTTTCTTATTACAGTGGAGATCGCATCCCACTTGATCTTGTTTATGTTCACCATTTCTTGTCCGGTCCTAAAAAGCCCAGAAGGAAGGAAGGAAGGAAAGACAACTAGATAGGGAAGGGTTTTGTTTTCTTTTTTTTTTTTAACCACTAACACAACTACCCCTACCCAAGACGCGCAGAAAAGCACAATCCTCTCCCCCACGTTTCATTAAATTAAGTGCTACAAAGTATGCCAAGTTAATTTGCTGTATCAACACAACAGCATGGTCCCTGCCCAAATAGCTTTAGGTTGTGTCACTCCCGATAAAATTAAAATCACGTTTCAAAGCAGCAGAAGTATTCCTCAGGATGAATACAGTTCTGCCTACCTAATTGACTAGTCACAGAAAGAAAAAAGAAACTAAATTTTTAGGCTTTCAAGTTCCCAGCTATTAAACCACTTGGGAAATAGACGATGGAATGACTTCAGAAAGAAACTAGTTTCAGACCCAGACAGCTTAGCATATTTTCTGAGGCTAGACCTCTGCTTTATATTCTCCTCTAACTCTACCTATAAGGGCTCTTCTCTCCCGCTGTCCCGAAGCCTGTCAAACAAAGGCACCAAAGATGCAAAGACACCCGGAAAACGTTTCCAACGTGCGAGGAACCGCTCTTTCCTTTCATCAACCAGCGAATGGAGACTTGCTGTTGCCCTTGCCAGGGGTCACGTACACACGGCAAGCGCCAGCATCCAGCTCCTGGGGGATTTTTCGGCGAGCGCCCACGGAGAAACCCCCAGCTCCAGAACCGCCTGCACGCCCAGCGACGGCAACCTCAGCTCGCCTTGGAGGGGGACGGCTCTGCGGATCGACCTGCGGACGTCAGCCACGGGAGACCAAGCGCACAACAGGTCGGGGAGCACCAGGACGACCATTTAGCCCAGCCGCTCTGCTCCCGCCCGGCCGGCCGGCGCAGCGCTGGGATGCTCCAGGGTTCAGGTCAGCCTCAGCACCTCGGCACGGGCACCGCGCCCGGCCCGAAGCGCGCGTGGAGCCAACACCTGAGGCGGCCCAACGCGAGGAGCGCTCGGGGCAGCCGGGGGCTGCCCACACACGACGCCGAACCCCCGGGAATTCCGCAGGCAACCGGCTCCGAGGGCTGGGAGCCGGCCCGGGGCCGGCCCAATTGCGCCCGCCGAGGCCCCCGGGCGCAGTTACCCGTCAGCGGCCGGTGCCCGAGTTCCCCATTTCGGCCCGAGCTCCCCCGGCACCGGGGCACGGTTTGGAGGGGGGGGGCGGGGGGGGGGGCAGCTCCGCTCCAGCGGCAGCCCCAGAGCCGGGGCCCCGACCCCGCGGGCCTCCCCCGGGCCGCCCTCAGCGCCTGGGCCCGGGGACCTCGGGGTGGGCCCGGAGACCTCGGGGTGGGCCCGGGCCCGGCGGCGGGCGCTGCCCGCGGCCCGGCCCCGCTCACAAAGGCGGCGGCGGCGCAGGGCCGCGGGCAGGGCTCGGAGCGGGGCCGGGCCGGGGCTGGCGGCGCTGCGGGCCCGCTGAGGCGCGGGGCGGGCGGTACCTTTGAAGAGGTAGTCGTACTCGTCGTCGCGGGTGCCCATGGCGATGGCGGCGCCGACCCCTCTGGCTGCCAGGCACCGACCGCGGCCCAGCCGGGTGGGGAGGGGGGGGGGCCGCTCCCGCCTATCAGCGGCCGCCAGAGCCCGCAGGGGGCGGGCGTCGCGCCTGCCCAATCGGTTCCGCCCAATAGGCGACGGGCGCGCCGCTGACTGGCGGGTACAACCGTCCAATGGGGAGAGGGCAGCTGGGGGAAGGGAGGCGCTTGGGCTGGCTGAGCCGGGACCCTGCGAAGAGAGGAGGGGGCAAGGAGGGGCCGGGGAGGCGAGGGGGCGGGGGCGGGAGGGGGATGGGGGCGTGGCCGGGCGGGGGGCGGGGTCTGTCCGGGGTGGGCGGGGCTTGTTGGGGGCGGGGCTTGTTGGGGGCGGGGCGGAGTCTGACGGGGCGGGGCTTAAAGGGGCGGGGCCGCGCAGCGCCGAGCGCAGTCCGCACGGCGGCGGCCCGGGGACGGGAGGGGAGGCTCGGGGCGGGGAGAGGAGGGGGCCCGGTGGCCCCGGTGGCCCCGGCCCGGCCGGCAGGGGCTGTCCGTGCCCGCGGCCATCGCCGTCTGGGGCCCCCCTCACCTCTCCCAACGCCTCAGCACCAACAGGACGTTTTGCCGCCCGGGGAGCAGCGGTGCCGCTGTGGCAAAACCAATCCATCCCCAGCACCCCGAGGGGAGCGCTGCGGCGGGCAGGGCCCAGGCCTCGGGGGCAGCCCCAAATCTCTGCCCCGAAACCGCCGGGACGCCCCCCGGGATCTCTTCTTACCTCGCCTTAACGCAGGGGCTCGCCGAACGCCCGAGCGTCGCGCCCGCTGCCTCGACGCTTTTGGCTCGTGGCTGAGACGCCCAAACCCGGACCCTCGCGGGGAAGGTGACAGCCCCGTCCCTCCTCCCCCTGCCACGTGCCAGAAAATTCGCTCTGCTCATTCATTAAAGCATTCCTCGGCTTCCCTGTGCCGCGCTCACCAGGCCTCGCCTGCCCTGCTGTTCCCCGGAGGAGCTGCCTGAAGGATTAGCGGGTCTCCGGCACCACACGGGAGCGAGGCTGAGAGAGAGGGAAAAGGCTTCTCTGGACGCGTTTTTGTCAGCCCTGGGAGATGCTCGGTGCGGGACGGGGGGACGTGGGGGTGCCAGTTCATCCCCCCCAAGGCCGTGTGGCTCTCGGGTAGCCCTGACTTCTCCCAGACCTCAGAGCCCCGCAGGCCCGCAGGAGCAAGGCTGCCGGGGGGTCCCGGTGCCCCGACGTACGTGCTGATAACGTGGGGGAGCGTGTGCCCAGGCAGCACCCGGACTAACAGCTTATCAGCGGTGGCACCCAGCTCCTGCTCAGCGAAAATTATTCTTTTTATGAACGATAGCCTGAAAACGGGGTGAGAAACAGAGCGTGTCGCAAGCACACATTGCGGTCCCAGTGCTGCGCTGGGAAATCGTGTGTGGGCATCTCCATTGCATAGAAGGCAACGGGAGCAGCTGGGGAGGAAAGCCATAAACGCATGGATGTGGGGCTCTGGGGAAGGTGCTGTCTCCTGACCCGGCACAGGTTCAGGCAAATTGCTCCTCTCTGACAGACAGGGATTTCTGAGGAAGCGGGGGGGAAGTCTCTTTTCACCTTTTCTTTGCAATCTCAGTGCTCACGAAACATGCAGTGTAGGGCATCAGGCTTTTAATCTGTGCAGAAGGGAGTTTTAACAACCAGGGCTGCAGGAACGCATTATCACCTTCTCCCGTTTATGATATTCATACTCCCGCAGGACCGCAGCGAATGACCCTGTTGTGCAACGACTCGAGCACTCCCAGGATATCGAGCATCCAACCGCTGAATAGCTGAATGCCATCGGGAGACGTGGGGCTGTGATATGGCAGCTGCAGAAGCCCCTGGGGAAGGGAATTACCCGGGGATTCCCTAAGGCAAACGTCCCCCACACCTCCCTTACCCCTGGCAAGCAGAAGTAAAACATCTCGTTTTCATGATCACAAGCAGCTTAATTAGTTCTGAATTAAACTAATTTAAATTTAAACTAAAAATGTTTTAATTTTTAAATTTAAACTAAATTAGAACTGAATATTGGGGGGGATTTAGCAGGAAAAAGCAAAGCTATTTCCTACTGGTTGGGATCGAAATCCCTTTCTTCTCCCCCTGCCTGGGAAATGCTGCCTTCAGTTTTGAAGAGCAATACGCGACAGCCACTGGAGCGTCCTAGGACATGCGCGTGCGGAGCTTTAATGCTGGCTGCAGGCAGTGAGATGATGTCTGGGCTGGAGGAGGATCACTGCCCTGAGGTCCAGGGCGATGCCGCGCTATGCGTGAGCCCCAAGCCCCCACTGTTAGCCCTCGGGAGTCCCCCAGGCTCGTGGTGGGTTTTGCGCTGGGGAATTGGTATCGTGTCACCAAAACCAGCCCCGTGCCACCAGCTGCTGCTGGAGCAACGTGTCTGCAGACGCTTTCTGAAAATCCCACTTCTAGAATTGATTGTAGGCCACTGAGCCTCTGGCCGCAGATGTCCTACAAACCCCAAGCATTTTTACTGCAATATACCGGGGTGCAAACCCTTGAGAGCAGACAGGCCAATGGCACCGGCGTCTTGTTTTTTTCCGTGGGTGACGGAGAGCCTGTCTGGGGGTGCCTGGGCTGTGCCAGGAGGGGAGAGCCACGAACAACTCGGGCCGTGTTATTCACCAGCTGTTTCTTGGGCTTGCCCCAGGTTTTGGCCTCGAGTACCGTTTAGCCCGTTTGCCTTTTTCATTTTGCTGTGCTGCTCGGTGAGAACGCGCCCCCACGGCCCGCTCGGTCGGCGAGGGCTCGGTGTGCTGCCCCCATCTGCCCTCCTCCCAGTTCTCGCTGCCTCTTGGCGAAAAGAGGCGCTGGCCGTGCGTCACCTCGGCGTCACCGCTGGGCACGAAGCGTCCCCCGGGCACCGCCGAGACGGGCGGAAGGCTGCGGGGCGAGGATGGGGCGAGGCTGCCCTTGCCGATGCAGGCTGGATAACAAAAAAATAATCAAGTGGCGGCTTGTATTTCCAGCTGCAGGGCGAGGCTTTGCTCAGAGGGCTCGAGGAGGACGGCAGATGGAAGGGTTTTTTTGGCACCTGGTGCCAGGAGGTGCTGCGGGCGCCGCAGCCTCGCCCTGGGTTCGGGGCGCAGCGGCCTTGCCAGCCGGGGTGCGCAGCGCCCGGTGCCGTTTCTGTGGCTGGCACTGGAGGGAGCCGCCACACGCCGCATTTTAGGCATTTGTTCAACACGAAGGCGCTGGAGGATCCGAGGGAGGTTTCGGAGGAAAACGGAGGCCCAGGACGCGTTTTGCGTGCGCAGAGCCCGGCCGCAGAAGCTGGCGGCAGCCGGCGCCCAGGGTGCGGTGCCGGGGGGACACGGGGTCGGGGGGCGCAGGGCAGCGGGGGTGTGCCGGGTGTGGGCAGGATTTGGGGTTTTCGGCCATCCCCCATCTGCGGTACCCCCACGTTGTCCTGCAGCTTCTTCTTCTCAGGGCTGAAGATGAAATAAATGCGCTTCTGGGGGGCAACCCCGTGGCCTGCCAAAAAACGGCAGTGGCTGGGCACGGTGCAGCTGCCGCGCTGGTTTGTATTTTATGCACAAAGCCCACCTTAGGCCGATCACTTCAGCATCCAGGCTAAAACATGGCCCTCCGGTGCCTGCTGCTGCACCCAGGGACTAAACAAGCTTTGGATTAAGCAAATGGAACATTAAAAATGTATTTCTGAAGGCGAGAGGGAGCGGATAGATAGCAGAGGGCAGCGTAATGGGCTCTTTGTGCAATTGTGCTTGGGGCTATCATTGACCCCAGGATTTTCCCCGGGGAAGGGGGGTGGACACAGGAGCTGGGGAAGGCGTAGAGGTGCCTCAGGTATTTGTGCAGCTGCTCCACGGGACTTCCCAAGCCGTGTTTATTCTTGTCTTTCCCTTGTTGAGTGAGCAATTCTTTTTTTTATTTTTTTTTCCTCTTTTTTTTTTTTTAATCTTTTGTGCTTTATAGTAGAATACCTATAATCAGCTAAAGACGTGTTGCTGTTCTCTGTAGCTCTGACATCGCTCCCGATGTGCCATGTGGCTGGGACCACGTGCCCCGCTACTTTACCTGAGGAGCAGAGCATGAAGGCTTCCGCCGGATTCCCAGATTCCTTTACACGTAGTAACTGCCCCAAACCTGCAATAAATACTTACGGAGGTTACTATGCACGCACGTTATGAACAGGTAAGAAGTTATTTATTGGGGCTTCTCCTGGTCAGATCTGACTTTAATCCGTGCAGGTAACTCAGACCTCAGCCTCGGCTCTTGTTCAAGGCGTTGGCGAGTGCTCGCACAGCAGAGTTTCCCTGCTGACTACAAGGAATCTCCGCAGTGCGAAGCTCTGCCTTCAGGGAGTAAGAGCCTGCTCGTTGTCACTGCTGTCCCAGGGCTTGATTTCCAGTGAAAAAATGTAGAAATTCATAAGCTTCAAGCAGACTGAAAACTATGGCTGGGGCTACAGCAGGCACTGCTGTCTCAGAGGTCCACAAGCCTATTGCAAATTGTTCAAGTCCAGAAGGAAATGTTGTGCTGACATCAAGCACCCATAAAAGCAAAGTTTATGAATGCAGCGTGCTCACAGAGCTCCCACGCAACTTTACTGATAAACCATCAGGCAAATAATCCAGCCAGGACAGTTACGGGCTTGTTTTTATTAAAAGACATCTTCAGAAAAGATATTTTAGTACAAAAAAAAAAGTTTAAAATACACAAACTACAGTTGTTGTTTTCCAGCGCCAACATTTATAAATTACACCACACTGTTTTTAACACTGCATTTAAATACAGAAACAAAATTAAAACAGGAAATTCATCAAAAAGATCCAACATCCTACAAATGACTATGTACAATATTTAGCAGCTAGGAGCTCTAGCACAGTAGTCAATATGACTTCAATAGGGCAGGATGCTTGGGAAGTCCCAAGACGGCAGCTTGGCCCGTAACAGTTTTCGGGGACCTGTTTCGCCCCTCTCTCCTGACACCCACCCCAAAGGCAGGAGCTCCTTTCCTGGAGCTGTGAGTGTTTTCTCCAGCTCCCAGCAAATGCCAGCACAGCCAGAAATCGTGGTGACTTCAAAGCTTTGGGGCCAGGGGAGGCGAGGGAGCCCAAAGTCCCCTTCTCCAAAAGGAGCCCTGCATCCGCCCAGTGACACCCGTATTCCCAGCGGGTTGAAGTCACGGGAGCGGGGCTGCATGGCAGAAGCAAGATCAAGCTGTCAGAGGCTCCTGCCCCACGGGGCCAGGGGGGAAATAGGGGGGAAACTCACAGGGGGTGCGCACAACTGGTTTGGGAACAACGGTGAGAGGTGGGATGCGGCAAGGCTCAGTACCCAACGGCTTGGGGCAGGGTAGCAAAACCCTTCCCGTGCCTCCCTTTTACCCCAGCTCATCAAAACCAGCATGGAAGTGTTGAGGCGGGACAGAAAGCACCAGATGACTTGAACCTGCTGCAGCAGCACGAGGCGGACTGGAAGACCCCCGGGCATGCTCTGGAGGTTGACCTCCCTGCCAGCAGCTCTCCTCCTGCTTTGGGAGCTCCCATCCAGGGGCTTTGGCGACACGGAGCTGTTTTAGTTGCAGTGAGGAGCTGCGCCGTGCCACAGCCCCTGCCCGCTAAAGGGCTGCTAGCAGAGAGAAACGGTCCTTGGGGGCTTCCTGGGGAGGGTGGGTGGATTTTCTGTAAACACCAAGTGATGGAGCTCACATCTGTGCTCCACGGAGAAGATCAAGTCTGAAATGCCAGCTTCAGGGCTCTGCTTCCAGTGCTGTGGGTTGGATTTTCATGGTGGTGGACTTCAGAGGGTAGTACCTGCCTTTCCATGTCTTCCAGAAGATGCCCTGCTTGCGCTCGTGCCTCTGGCGAGGGATGGAGCGGAAATACTTCCCGTTGAGGTTGGCATGGCCACAGGTGCTGAACCACCAGCCACCTACCAGGGCAATGCAGAGGGGGGTTAAATCCATGGCACTTCCAGCCAGAACACAAACCCAGCTTCAAGACAGCTGCTGCCCCTGTTTTCCCCATACTCCAGGGCTTTGGGAACTTACAAGACCTTGTACACATTTGAGGAGTCCCATGCACTGGAAATACTTGCACGGACCCAGTAGGAGTTCAGGACATGTCTGCATGTCCCTGCTGCTCTTTTCTTGCATGCAATAAAACTTCACCAAACCCTGCGGCAGCCCCATCTCAGGCCTGGGTCTGGCCCCTGCTTTACTCGAGGGTGGCAGCCAGCAAAGCCCTTCCAAAGGCAGCTGCTCGGGGCAAGACCTGGACCATGGCTTCAGCTCCCCTCCCCGTCCCTCACACGGCTCTTCCCATGGATCCCTCCTCCCCCAGCTCTCAGGTGCAGGGAACAAAGCAGCTCAGCACCAGAGGGAGCGTCCAGCCCCAGCCCACTCCTGGCCACCACCGGGGGTGGAAGGGAAAGCACACGTCCCTGGGAAGGAAGAGCCCATACTGACCTGAGAGGTGCTTGGCACAGTTTGTGTCAGCTTTGAGGTCGTGGTCACGATCCCGAGTGGAGAAGGGTAGCTGCCTGAAGTCCCCAATGGCATTTTCCAGTTCTCCAGACAGAGGTCCCAGCAGGTTGAGAGTGTAGGCTGTGCTCTCTCCACCGAGGCTGAACTCAAACTGAACCGCCTGGGAATTTCCCTCCCAGTCCTCCAGCTCGATCAGGAGGTTGTACCTTCCCTCCTGGACAAGGTGATGGATCTTCTCCAGACCCAGCCAGAAGTCACCTGAAACAAGAAACTTTACCTTGGTCACAGGAACAGGACAGGCTGCAGAGGCAAACAGGGCCCCGGACAGGACAAGCCAGGACACTGCAGTATCTGAGTCGCTGTGTGCCACGTTGTGGGACAAGTCAGAAAGACCGGACACAACAGCGGCGTCCCCCTTCTCCTCACCCCAACACTGTGCTCCAGCACGTGGAGATCTCTAGGGGCCAGCAAGGGGGAATAACGCGTCCTTGGTTAAGCTGTCGCTTATCCTGTGAGAAGAAGATTGATGCCATCATCCACCTACCACGAAGGTCTCCAAAGCCATTCTTGTAGGCATCCCAAAGCTGGTCAAAGTCTACAGAGCCATCTGCACGCCTCTGGATCACTGTCCAGCCACCTTCTGCGGGGATTAAAGACAGTCATTTCAGGGCTACCGTCGGCAAGGCCGCCGTGCAGAGTGCCGCGAGGCGCACGGCATCTCCAGCACGTTACCTGCAGTCATGTCGCAGTAGACTTTGAAGGGCTGAGACCCCGAGGGCTGCACCTGGAAGATGCCGCTGCTTTGCTGCCCGGCCAGGAAGAGCTGCTGGCAGTCCTCTGGGAGCTCTGCAGGAAGAAGGAGAAGGTATCTGAGAAGACGTCCCCGTGTCCCCTGTCCCACGTCCCCTGCAGTAGCAGCCCTCGCCGGGAGCCCGCCAGCAGCGCGCACCTACGGCTGCGGCGTTGGACGTGTGCTGGAGCCGACGGCCCCTGGGTCCCCAGCATTTCAACGCCAGTGACCCAATATCTTCCCATTTATCCTAACGCAGCTATTTGGGCTCCTGTCCAAGGCAGAAGCTGGGCATCGGGCCAGGCGGCAGCAGCCCAGGGCTGGGGAGCACGGCTCCCCGATGAGGGCAGAGACCGAGGCACTTCCAGCTCCCTCCAGGGTTTGGGATGGGGCAACGACAAGGCAACCACCTGGGAGGGGAATGCTTCCCCATCTCAGCCCCGTACTGGAGCCCTCCAAGGGCTATAGGGTGGAAAGGAAGTCCAGAAGGCACCCAGCACACATCCAAGCCAAGCCTGATGCTGGTGCTGGCAGGCAGGGAGCCAGCCCGGGGCGCCCCCGGTGCCCTGAGACTCACTGACCGGGGTGGGTGGGCGCGGGGAGCCCCGGCTGAGCGCGCACAGGGTGAGGCCACCCCCGGCACGGGGCTCCCACCTCTCCTTCCACCCCTTGGGGACTTTGCCCCTGGCTGCCAGCAACGCACCGTTTCAACAGTGCTGATAAAAGTCCAGCCAGGAACCGCCACCCGCAGCACCCGGCAAGGAAAAAAACCTGTTACAAAACCGGGAGTCGAAAGGCCGCCGGAGGATGTGTAGAGGCTTCAGCCGCGGGGTGCCGGCACGCTCAAGGGGCTCTTTGTGTGCCGCGACAGGTGCCCCCGGCCCCCCGGCCCTGTCACCCCCAGACAAAGGCGCTCTGTTCCCCTGCTGCGGGGGCAGCTCCCGGGGGAATGTGGGGTGGATTCGGGTGGCTCGCAGCTGCTGCCAGCGCGACCCCAACGCAGGCGGCTGGGGAGACCCAAACACCGGCATCCCCCTCCCCGGGTAGTGCCGGCCATCCCTGCAGCCCCTCTTGGGATCCCCCCCCCCGCAGCAGCAGCCCCCGGGGGTCCGGGCGGGGAGAGCAGGCTCCCCTCACAGCCGCAGCGCTTCGTCTGGGGCCAAAGGGTGGACGTGGGGCCTTGGGGCTGCTGAGGGGGAGGGCGGCCCCGCAGGGCGTCGCACAGGCCCCATCCCCGGCCCCATCCCCGTTGGGGCAACGGAGCCAGAACTGGAGGAAAGGTCAGCGGGGAGGGGGGGGGGGGGCGGGGGACGGCAATGTGACACCCACCGCCACCTTTCACCCACTTCCAGCCCCTTATCCCACCCCTCGCCCCCCCCCTGCAATGAACTTTCCCCGCCTTGGCGGCCCCCCTCCCGCGCCCAGCGCTGCCCTTAGCATCCCTCGCTCCTGGCTGATGCCATGGCAGGACCAGGAGCCACCACGGCCACCGGCGCAAGCACAGGACAAGGCCCCGGCCCGCGCACACGCGGACACAGGGCGAGCTTTTTGCACAAAGGATCAAAGCACAAAGCACCGGGCGCGCCGGGGACACCAAGCGCATCACCAACCTGCACGCTTCCAGGCACAAGCGGCCAGGGAAGGCGAAGGGGGCTTAAAGGGAAGGAACCTGCCAGGGTGGTCCCTGGCCCCGCAGTGAGCCCAGCTCACACAGAGGCAGCAGGGATGTCCCGGAGGCTCCCAGCAGCAGCCAGCCCGCAGCAAGCCCTCGGTGCTCTCCTCGCCTCCTCTCCCACGTTATCGCCAGCCCTGGCAGGATGGTGCCCAGGCAGATGCTCAGCTCCGCCACGTGGCTCCCGCGTGCTGAAGTCAGCCCTGTCCCAGCTGGTTTTTTCACTGGGCTCTGACCAAGCTCATTGCACTCTTATCTCTTCTGTTTTCCTGGGGCAATGGGGACTTCCAAGCAGCTCAATGAGATGCAGCTGCTTGAACAGCCTCAGCTCAATCTTCGTTTGAGGAACATGCTCATTAGTTCCAGCTTGTGTCGCACATCCGTATGGCACCAGCAGAACAACAAGCCCTCCTGGCTGCACTGGATGTTTTCCTTTCCCTCCCCCTTTATTTAGCCAAACAAGACTTCAAATCAACAAGGCTCACTGGAGCAGCCCCAGGCATGGCACCATGTTTACCCAGCAGGATCTCCAGGCACGATGGAGGTCACCAACCCGCGACAAACACGGTCCTGGCGGAGGGCAGGGCGTGCCTGGCCGTGCTCGCGCCCCACCGGGGCTGTTTGCATCGCCTGCCCCTCACCCTCCCCAGCCCGATTATTTTGGAGTCCCAGCACCACGGGGAGAGCGGGGCTTTACCTTTCGCCTACTCGGCCAGCTGCCAGGGAGCGCAGGCTCTGCCTAAAGACGTGATCCTCTTTCTGCAAGTGATTAAACCTTTCACTCTCGAGGCTGCTCCAAGCCTTCAACTTTCACATGCTTGGCACGCCGCCATCCCTGGCCTGAAAACTTGTGTTCACTGGATGCAAATAAAAGGGTCTTTCTGAAAAGGCTGCTGGTGGAGTTCGTTGCTGCTCCCCTGGGCTGTGCCAGCATCGTGGGGCTGCCTGACAATAGGCGGGGAGCAGCCACGGGCACGAGGCTGAGCCGCGACTGCCTGCTCTGAGAGCTGCCAGCAAGCCGCCCAGGCAGGGGGCGCGGGGCCAGCTTTGCCAGGTATTGTCTGCTTTAAGATTTGCCAGAAAACTCGCTCCACTTGGTAATGAAAGGAAGCCAATTTGTTTTCTGTCAGTGATATCAACAACAGGGATTAGGCAAGAGAAGGGGGGAGCTCGCGGCTCAGTCAGCCCGTCGGTGCGGCTGGGATGCCCAGCACGCTGAGGGCGCGCAGGGTCCACGGTGTGCGGATGGGAGCCAGGAAACTTGCTGTGCTGAGCTCTCACACACCCCCTTGCTGCATCCCCACAGGTGGTGGGGTCCTCGCTGCGCCCCGAGGCGTTTCACAAGGGCTGCAGCACCCAGCACCCACCAGCCGGCGCAGCCCACATCCGACACCAGGAAATAGCACGGACCTCGCCCACCTCCTTGCACCCCACTTTCGGCATAGCCCGGAGGCGAGAGAAGAGCAGGAGACGCTGCTGGAGACAAGTCACAAAGCAAAAAGCTGGGAGGAAACTGGAAAAAAGAGACAGTCCTCCAGCTTGATAGGACCTCTCTGAGCAGGGGAGACCTTGCAGAGCCCCGCCGCGGGCTGGCTGGCCCCGCCAAGCCAGGTGCCAGGAGTTTGGAGCACCGCGTCCCATCTCTCCTTATCTGCACGGATTCTTTGTTCAGCTCACCCAGTGATCAAGCACAGCGGTGACAGCTCTGGGCTCCACATACAAACTCCCATGTGCTTTCCCATAGCTGTCCCTGCGTTAAGCCCTAAGCAGGATTTCCCCGTGGATCCTCGCCCTGCTCAGTTTCTATTTGGCTCGGACTGGACATCCCCAGACAGCTGCACAGACGCTTCCCTGGCCAGCGGAGCCAGCGCTGTGGTTTAGCTGACACGACACGAGAGCAGCTGCTCCCGGCCAGTGAACCCTGCGGGATCGCAGGTTTCTGTCTGGGCGGGAGGTTGCAAGGCACAGCGTGGCGGGGATAGCCACCGGGACCCCCGCTCCGGGCTGCTCCTCTGCCCTGCGGGAGCTCCTCCGTCCCTACCAACCCGGGGGATGCTCCAGGCAGAAACAGGGGCTTTGGACACGACATCCGCTCGCCTGCTCTAGCACACGTTTCCCAGGGCTGCAGCTCTCCAGTGCAGCTCCCAGACATTTGCTGCAGCTCAGCACCGTCCTCTAAGGATAGTACAAGCTGAGGCACTCGTCTTTCATTTTTGGGACCCAAATACAAGCAGAGGGAGGTGGTTGTACAAAGATGTAGCTGTCTTCTCATGGTCCAGGACACCCTAACACTCCCTTCCACCCAAGAGGCAGATTCTGCTTGGCAAAAGTGAGAGCAGGTGAACAAGAGCCAACTCCAGGGAGCAGAGAAAAATACCTGCTAGCAGTTTCTTTGCTTCCCACTGCATTCTTAACATCAGGCAGAAAAATTCCTCCTAAACCCTTAAATTCCTGCTGGACTAATACTGATCCCGAAGGCTGGGTCCTGCCCATGCTCCAGATCTTATCCAGCCTGGCCGAGCTCCCAAGCCCCAGTTTTGCGAGCAAATCTCACATCCTGAGTCAGGACAACTGAACCTTTTGTTTCCGAATGACTGCAACTGCTGCTGGTTCGCCCCAGCAAGAATCAGGGCGGCACGTGCAGATACTCACTCTGCGTCAGCACAGACTCCACGCTCGCGTTCTGGCTTTGGTTGGTGTGGCTGAGGCTTTTCTTCAGGTTTATCTTCCACTTCGGAGACTGCGTTTTGTTGTCCTTCAGGTGTAAGGGGATCAGTAGGTTGACCTGCAAAGAACAGAAGATGCAAGTCAGGAGAGTTTTATCTCAGCTCATTTTCAACACTGCTGCCCAGCAGAGCTGATGGGTCACAGCATCGGCTGCCCCCCCACGACCAGGGTGATGCTACTGGGGTCAGACCAGAGCTGGGGGCTGAACTTGCCCAGAAAGCTCAAGGAGCAGGAGGCATCCAAGGCTGGCACAGCCAGGAATTATTGTGTGTTTTGTTTTTTTTTTTCACACCCACGCTAATGATTTTATTCTACGGCTAAACTAAACAGAACAGCACAGAGCTGCTCGTTTCCCACACGGCAATACCTCACATTTCACTATGCAGACACGCTGGAAGCTCCCAGCTCTGCTTTTTTGCTGCCCGTGCACCAACACCACAGCACAGGGACTTGAAGCCAGGGGACAGCAACACTGCTGCTCCTGCCACCAGCGTGCCATGCCAGCGGGGCTGCGAGGGATGGCTTCAGGACCCAGCTGTGGTCCCCAGCCGCACGGCTGCTGCGTGCAGAGCTAGACGGGTGCTCACCTTGCTCTGCAGGCTTTTAATCTGCAGATTCTGCTTGTCCAGCTTGTACTGCTGCTGCTTGATCTTCTGCAAGAGCTCCTCGATTCGGGAGTTCTGGGCATCCATCAGGGTCTGCAGGGGGAAGAGCTAGGTGAACCCCACAGCAGCACGTACGGCACTGAGCCGGGCAGGATGGTGCTCCCGGTGCCCTGGGGCAAGGTCCCCTCTGGCAGCTCCGGTGTCCCCAGGCCGGTCGGGTCCCCCCCAAACCGCTGTCACAGTGCTCTGGGTGGCTCGGGTCCCTCCGTGCTGATCCCCGTGTCCTGGGAGGGTTGGTCCCCCCGAGTGCCCCCAGGTCAGTCCCCCCCAGCTATCCCCGTTGCACCGAGAGGGTCGGGTCCCCCGGTGCTCTCCCGGTGGCCAACCCCCACGAGTGGCTCCCGGGAGGGCGGGGACCCCCCGCTTCTGCCAGCCGGTCCCGGTGCCCCCGGGTCGGGTTGGGTCCCCCCGGGTCCCCCCGGGGCCGCTCCCCCCGCTCGCTCCCGGTGTCCCCGCTCGGGTCGGTCCCCACGGGGTCTGGCGCTCCCGGTCGGGTCGGGTTCCCCCGGCTCCCGCGGGGCCGCTCCCCCTCCCCGGTGTCTCCCGGTGCCCCCGGTCGGGTCGGGTCCCCCCCCCGGCTCCCCAAGGCCCCGCGCTCACCTGCAGCGCTCCCAGGTCCTTGGCGCTCTGGTTCTCGGCCGGCCGCGCCTGCAGCGCCTGCCGGACTCGGCTCTCCAGCTGCTCCAGCCGGCCCTGGATCTCGGCTTTGTCGGCCTCCACCTCCTCCAGGCGCTGCCGCAGCGCCTCGGAGAGGTTGAAGAGCTGCCGCCCGCGGCCCTCCAGCTCCCGCACGCTGGCCCGCAGCAGCTCGCCCTGCTCCTGCGTCTCCCGGGCTTGGCGCAGCAGCCGCCCCATGGAGCTGTTGTGGGCGCTCAGGCGGCTGCCGAGCTCCCGCATCTGCCCCTTGGTCCTGTCCGCATGCTCCTTCAGGCCGTGGCCGAGCTGCAGCAGCCCGTGGGCGATCACGTTCACCTCGTCCCAGGAGGCGAACTGAGCCCGCCGCTCCTTGCCCCCCGCCGCCGCCGCCCGCCGCTCGCTCCCGGCTCGCCCCGGTGCCGGTGCCGGTGCCGGTGCCACCGCCATGCCCGCCGCCGCCGCGGCGCACAGCACCAGCGCCGCCCCCGTGAGCTGCATGGCCGGTCCCGGTGCGCGCCCCGCCGCCGCGCCGCCGCTTTTATCGGCGCCCGGGCGGAGACCGGCCGCATCACGGCGGGGAGTGCCCGCCGCCGGCCCGCCCCGCGCCGCCCGGCCCCGCCGCTTTGTTCGCTTTCCCCCCGCAGCCGGCCCGGCTTCCGCACCGCCGGGCCCAGCCCCAGCCCTCCCCGCAGCCCCGGCCCCGGGAAGAGCCGTTCCTTCCCTGCCGAGCCCTGTGCCTGCCTGGTGTTACACCCTGCCATGTCCCCATCCCCATCCCCACCCTCATCCCATCCCCATCCCCACTCCATCCCCACCCCCATCCCATCCCATCCCATCCCATCCCATCCACATCCCCATCCCCACCCCATCCCATCCCATCCCCATCCCATCCCCATCCCCATCCCCATCCCATCCCCATCCCATCCCATCCCATCCCATCCCCATCCCATCCCCATCCCCATCCCCATCCCCATCCCATCCCCACCCCCACCCCCACCCCATCCCCATCCCCATCCCCATCCCCATCCCCATCCCCATCCCATCCCCATCCCCATCCCCATCCCCATCCCCATCCCATCCCCACCCCCACCCCCACCCCCACCCCATCCCCATTCCCATTCCCATCCCCATCCCCATCCCCATCCCCATTCCCATCTCCACCCCCACCCCCACCCCCACCCCATCCCCATCCCCATCCCCATCCCCATCCCCATCTCCATCCCCATCTCATTCCCCGTCTCGTTCCCATCCCCATCCCTATCCCCATTCCCATCCCATCCGTGCTGATGGCCCTACCCCACATCCTAACCTGGGCGCCCTCATTGCCACCCTGTTGCCTCACCCCCCTCAGAGCAAACCCCATGGATCTCCCAGCCACGGGTGCTGCCACACCGGGTGCCTGCACCCGCAGCCTCTCCCCGGCAGCCCTTGGCACAGAGACCCCTGTGGGTGGCGAGCTGGGCCCTGCTGGGAGCAGCTGGCCTTGGGGTGGACGTGTGCTGCAAGCACCGGGCTCCCAGGCCATGCCCTAATGGGTGCTGGGGCCCTGCTGTGGGTGCAGGGCTCTGCTGGGTGCCCCAGAGTGTGGCACTGATGCCCACTGCAGGCACAGGGTTTGTGGGTGATGCTCCTCGGTGCACCTGGGGGAAGCAGGGCATTCATTCATCTCAACACTCCCTATCCCTAAGACAGCCAAGGATGAATTCCTCCCCCAGCTAAAGGCTCATTCATTCCCTTGTGAAAAATGTGCATCTTATTTCATTTCTGGGGTCTTTGACTCCAGTTACCAGGTCTTCCCTCTTGCTCTGCCTTTTTCCACTAGCTTAGAGCGATTTTCTGTCTCTGTTTTTTTTTTTCCTCCCCACGAAGGAATTCACACTCTGCGATCGAGCCGCTCTCGGCTCTGCTCAGCTGAGAGCAGATGGAGCCCTTCTGCTCCCTCCCTGCCGGGTGCTTCCTCCTGCCGCCCCAGTGCTCAGCACGGTAAAGCACATCCTGGAGCCGGAGCTGCCTTCCCGGCCATGCCGTCCTTAAGGGGTGAGCCCCCCCCTTCCCACCGCTTGCTGAGCCCATGGGGGACAAAGGCTGCAGCGGGGGCTTGTGCCGAGCTCCCCCCGCTCAGCCCTGACAGCTGGGTAAACCCACAGCAGCTCTGCCTCCACCCCACCGCTGCTCCCAGCCCTGCAGCTCGGGGTAGGGCCCATCCGTCCCTTTTTCCTCTCGTCCAAAAGCGCTCGGCAGTGGCGCTCCCCATCCGAAGAGTCCCCGTTTCATTGCGAGTTTGCGGAGCTGATTTCCGAGCCCAGCCTCTCCCAGCTTCAGCCTGGCAGGAGCTGTGACGCACACTTCCCACTTCTTTTCCTATGCCCAAGTAAGCGACCGATATTTGGGTTTCCCGTGCTTTTTCCTTTGTGAGGACAAACTCCCTGTTCCTGGGGGCGAAGCTCTTGGGTGTATGTGAGTTTATGCACAGGGGTGTGGGAGGTTCCCGCAGGAGCCAGCTGATGGCTCCTTGCTCTTCTGGCCCTGCGCCTCTCCCTGCCATGCTCACAAGCATTTCACAAGCATTTCCTGGGCTGCTTCTCACAGGAAGGGTGAGCAAGAGGCCTCCCAGCCAGCACCTGCAGCTGAGAGCACAGGGAGGAGTTACCGAGGTAGGGGCTGGGAAGGAGGAATTCGGGAAATTTTGGCAGGCGGAGTAGCCTGGGAGCCCCCAGCCGCACTGCTGGCATTGCTTCTGCGTTTATTACAAAGCCAGAAGGAATTTTCCGAATGAGGAAAATAGAAAAAGAATGGGAAAAAGACCGGATAGGAAAAACCTAAGGGGAAAAAGAAACAAACAAAAAAATGCCGCTTGTGGTCATCGCCGTTTCCAAACCTCTGAGGTTCGTGGGGTCCCTCTGCACACACCCTGCTGTGCCACTGCGGTCACTTGGGGGGGAGCTGGGGACACACTGGGGGGGGGGGGTGATGGAGAATTGCCCCCCGGCAGGGTGGGAACATCACCTGGGGTCACCGCTCAGTGCCTCAGGGCACCAGGCTGGCCCCTGCCCCCTGGCTTGGCGCAGATACGGCACATCTGCCCCCCGCTAGGGGCCACCCACTGTGTGCCGCGGTGCTGGAGGGGCAGCCACAGCCCTGCCAAAAAGGATCGCCCCCAAACCCCAAACAAACCATGATATTTCTGCTTTTCACCCTGTGCCTGCCCTCCTTTGGCACCCCAGCAGCAGAAGAGCTGTCGGGGGCCGCGCTGCAGAGCGGAGGTCAGAGCGCCCGCACGCTCGGCAGCACCTCGAGAGCCCTCCGGGTCGGGAAACACAAACACCCGTGTCACTGGGACAAACAGGGGAGCTCGATTTCAAGTGTGGACTGTTACTGCAGGTTAGTGACGTCAGGCGAAATGAATCCTGCGAGTAACTCAGCTCCCTGCCCTGCCGTTACCCAACATAAGAGTTTGTCCCACATGGCAGCCTGGGAGATGGCGGGGTTACGCAGGGTCCTGAAGCAAACGTGTTCCCACTGGTTATTTTCGGCATTTACAATGTTTGTGCTGAGGCGGGAGTGAGGTAATGCAAGAAGCTGAGGCCCCTTCAGAAGCCACGTGATTTATGCATTTTACTTCGGATACGTTTTCCTACCGGGACATATCCAGTTTGCCCTGAGAAATATGAATTTTTAACATGCAAAAATGAAAAGTCCCCCCCAAGGACCTGAGCTACCTGTGTATGACTGCAGGGTGATGGGAAGGCGCTCCCTGCAGTCAGATGAGTTTAAATAGAGCTTAAAATGGACTGTCCAGTGGCTCGTGGATCTCAGCGCATTTCTCTGTGCTGATGGAGCCCTACACAGGAAGAGGCTGCAGCGGTGATCCCTGTGGGGCTCCAACCATCCAGCTCGCTCCAGGCTGGTTTGGGGCTGGAGAGAGCTCAGGTTTGGTCCCAGGGATGGTGCTGGCACGATGGAAGTGAAGCCGTCCCCTTCCCTAGGCCAGGGGATGGAGGACCAGCACAGCCCATGCTCAGGAAGGACCCCACAGGGATCAGCACCAGCACAGCAGACCCTGCGAGGGGACTGCAGCAGCCCAGGGAGCAGCAGGGCACCGTGGTCCTTGGGGTATCCCCCAGGTCTCTGCACGCTCCATAGGGGTCAGCCCCTGTCCCCAGCAGGGTCTCAACAAGTTCATTTTTGTGGAGGTCTCTCTGAAGTAACAGGGGATTTCCCACCCCCCTTTTCTATCTTTATCCCCATCCCCATCCCCTTTCCATCCTCATTGCGATCACCATCACCAGCCCCAGCTTCATCCCCCTCCCCATCCATCCCCGTCTCCATCCCTATCCCCGTCCCCATCCCCATCACCTCCCCATCTCCATCCTCACCCCCATCCCCATCCTCATCTGCTTCCTCCCCCCCATCCCCATCGCCCCCCCGTGGGGGTTCTGGGGGCAGAGGACCACCCCTCCTGCACCAGGAGCTCACATCAGGGCAGGACCAGGGCTGTGCCCAAACCTCTGACGCTGTGTGACCTCCCCTAACCCTCCCCTTTCCCCCATCACTTTCCTCTGCGGTCCTTCATCCCCCAGATTTCTCCTTTCAGCGAGTGGTTTGCATTTTATTTCTTGCACCCTCCCTTCCCCGCAGTGCCCCCGGCCCAAGCAGCCCGGAGAGGCAGTGCCCGGCGTGCACCAGGCTGGGTGGCAGCACACGAGCCCCGGGCACGCCACCCTGCCAGGCGGGCGGGCTGCGATGAGCGTCTTTGTTCTCTGCCGTTCTCCATCCCGCCCCTTCCCACGCTGACCCGCGGGTCACTGTGCGAAAGTTCAGCCCCGTCTGAACTCGGATTGCATTCCTGCAGCTGCTCGGCCCTGCGCTCACGTCACCGGGAGGGATGGGAGGGATGCTTGTTGGTGGGAAGGTTGCTCACAGCGTCGCTTTATTGTTAGAAAGAGCAGACGTAAGGGAGACTCCAATGGAAGGGGAATGGGGCATGTGTGAGTTACGCCGTCACCGCCGCAGGGATAAATTTAGATTTTCCAGAGGAACAATTGCCGTGTTCCAGTGGAGGTCAGGAGGCATCCAGCAGGGATTTCCCACCGACCCCAGCTGAGCGCAGCCTGCACATCTCACCCAGACAGGCGCTGGCAGCCGTCCCAGCCGGAGCCGCGCTCCCGACCCGCCTTGGTCTCTGCTCCGACCAGGTCACGGCAGCAATTTTTGTGTCACACAGACACAGCCCTGCCAGTGAGATGGTCCTGCCAGCTGAAGAAGCCGCGTGCTGGGGCACTTGTCCGCACTCTTCCCAAGCGTGGCTTTGCTGGACGTAGACCTGGGCTGCAGCGGGGCTGCGCGGTTCCCAGCCTCGGTGCAAGGCAGCGAGGGACTGGGCGGCTCCCGCAGCCTGCCCAGAGCCACAGCACCTCCAGCCAGGCTGGGCTGGACCCAGCACCCTGAGCTGGCAGCGGGGGCTCAGAGCCGCCGACCGCTCTGCATCGCTCGACCACGACGTTTGCTCGGCAGCTGGGTTTGCTGCGCCCCCAGCCCCACCGCCCCGCCGGCACCGAGGATGGTGCAGAAGGCTCCCAGCAAGGCGAAGCGCTGCAACGGGGCCGTCCCGGGCTGCTGAGCACCAACCTGGTCCAGCCCCAGCGCCAGGGATGCCTCCGTCACTGAGTTTGCAAAGGTTTCTGCTTTTGATGGAATTTCCTCTAGAGCGGAGACAAATTTCCAAGCAGAGTGAGTCAGAAACACGGAAAACGGCTGCAGCGAGATCCAGATGCACCGCGAGAGTGGCCACGTGCCTGGGCTCCGTTCCCATCCTCGCTCCCCGGCCAGCACAGAGCCCCCGTGGGCAAACCATCGGCAGCCCCGGCGCACCCAAGCCCGTGTGGGACGGAGGCCAGCACCCGGCTGCGGTGTCACCTGTGGGGTCGCAGCTTGGCCGGGTTGCCCCCCTTACACCCTGGAGGTTTTTTTCCCAGCCAGGGGAGGCTCCGAGCACCCTCAGCCAGGAGCAGGGGAGCCAGTTTCCACTGTCACACACACAAAAAAGCCAACATAAAAGGCCCCCGACTCTCATCCCAACCAGCCCCTTGTTTTCCTGGCAGGCTGGATGGGAGTTATGCAAGTTCTCGCTACCCTTTATTCTTCCTGCTGTGCCCCAGGCTCCTTGGGGAGCGCTGGGTCACTGTGTGGAAGGTCACCCTTGCCATCAGGCAGGAAACTGGAGCACTTTGGTTAATGTGGGAGGCTCGGCAGCCAGAGAAATTGGACCCGTATTTTTACAGTCATCACTGAATTCAAACAACATGTGTTTTGGATTACTGGCTTTCGCTGGTTGGGCTCACGGCTCGTCCACGCAGGGAGCTGCGGGTTCCCAGGGAGGACGATGCCTATCGGAGCGCCCGGGGTGCTCCCAGCCCTGTGCCAGAGGGGCCGGATCCTGTGCACTGCCCAGCCCCGGGCTTCGCCGCCCTTTGGATGGAAACAGTGGACAACAGGGTCAGTGTGTGTGCGCACCTCGGTGCCTTTGCCACCAGGCCACTTGGTGCCGTGAAAGACTCCCCATTAATCAGTAAAGTTGGGTATTAAAAAAAAAAAAAAAAGAAACTCATTTTGGGGTGTCTAACTGATCCCAGGAGGCTGCGCTGCTCGGACGAGGCTGCTCCGGGAAGCGGCAGCCTGGAGGGGTTTGGGCTCAGCCCGAGCACTGTGCACCGTGGGCTCTGTGACCTCCCCGTGGCCAGGCTTGGGGGAGAGAATCGCTGGGGGTCGGTGGTGGGTCCTGCCCTGTTGGACATCTCCATCAACCCTCTGGGTGATGGGGAGGGGTGCACCCTCGGTAACTCCGCAGGTGGCACAAAGCTGGGCGCAGTGGCCGACTCTCCAGAGGGGGCAGGACAGTCTGGAGAGCTGGGCTGCCAAAAATCTCGTGTAGTTCGCCAAGGAGAAGTGCAGCCCCGGGCACCGGGACACGCTGGGGGCACCCAGCTTGGCAGAAAGGACCTAGGAGTTCTGGTGGACACCAGGTTGAACAAGAACCAGCAATGTGCCCCCGCTGCTAAGAAGGCTAACGGTGATCCAGGTGTTTTCTGCACACCTTTCACTTCCTTTGCCTATTCTGGAAGGAGATACCCAAAAGGGAGGAGAGCGCAGCTGTGGCAAGCATCGATGACACCCCCAGGGTGCAAGGAGGGTCCCCCCGTCACCCCCTCCTCTGCCACAGGGACGCAGGCGGACCTGGCACCGCTCAGCACCCGCCCGCCAGCACCTGCCGGTGGCCGTGACCCCTCCACCCTGCTGGCACAGCCCTCATCGGCCGGATCTGCTGTCGCAGCACAAAAAGCTTTTTTTGGCCGTGTGATAAACCCCAGGGTCACTTCTGCTGCCCAGGAAGGTTTTTAGGACACGTAGGACGGGTGTCCACACGGGTCCCGGGCACCTCCACGCCTGGCCGACACCTCGTAGGGTGCCTGGAGGGTGAGTGCTGCTCGGCCTCCTGAGCACGGGGCACCCGCAGATCACAGCGGGGACCCCGCACCTCTGCCTGCCCCTGCGCCCCCACGGGGCCACGGCTGCTTGTCCCGTGGGGAGGGAGCTGCTGGCTCAGGACACCCGTGGGAGGGGGCTGCGGAGACCCAGACGTAGGAACTCCAGGCGGAGGGGATGTTCTTCATCCAGCCAGCAAAGGGGAAAAACGCACAGCCTTCTTGGCTCGGTGCTGGAAGTCCCAGCTGGGACCCAAACTTCTCCCAGCACCTTCCTGCCCAGGTCGTGACTCACAGCCGTGACGGCCGGGCTCCCCACCCGGCTCCAGTGGGCAAAGGATGGGAACAGCCACGGCCGAGTCTCAAGGGAGGAGGTGAGGAGGCGGTGATGCTTCTCAGCATACCCCAAACGTGCACTTGGGTACCCACGTCCGGGAAAACCCGCGTCGTGCTGCAGCTGGGAACAGGGATATTGCCTGCAGGTGGTCACATTGAGAAGGTGGTGGGAAGGGAAGGGAAGGGAAGGCAAGGCAAGGCAAGGCAAGGCAAGGCAAGGCAGATTTTCTTGTCATGGAATTTTTCCAGGAGGGTCTACAAGTGTATTTTAATATTTATCTAAGCTATTTCTCAATTTTCACACCTCAGAAGATAGCAGGCTTTAAATGACGTAAAAAAAAAAAATGATTAATGCAGTGAAAACTTGAAAATAAGTGGGTGAAAATGCCCCAAAGCACAAAGGGTTTGAGCAGTCCCCTTCCCAGCAGCTGCGCTGGTGCAATGGCTCCGGGGCTGGCACCTGCGGGCTGCCCAGGCAGCAGCCTCCGTCCGCCCAGCTCCCACAGGGACCCCACAGGCACTCGGCACAGGCAGGAACCAGCACCCACGGACACACGGACCTGTCCGTCTGTCCTGCACTTTGCCAGTATCACGGCGACCTTTGCCTCGTGTCCTCTTGCACAGCCAAGAGAAGGGGTTAGCAGGAGGGAAGTCACGCTGCTCGGGCATGGCTGGGACAGAGCAGCCCTTGTTTAGTTTTCATTTCTTAGAAAAACAGATGCTGGGGGGGGTTCACCCTGCATGGACGGATGTCTCAGTCCGCAGGACTTGGCTCAGCAGAGGGAAACAAACCTGAAGTGGGTCCGAGGCTGCGTCCAAGCTTTGAGCTCAGATGCTCTCCGGCCACCACCACACCTGAGCACGTGCCCTGGGAGCTGCATGGGTCTGGCATTTGTCAATCTCCCTGCAACAAGGAAAGCCGTGGAGGCAAAATGCAGATGCCGAGAACCTGCCTACATGGGTCAGGGTGCCTGGGAATTGCTTCCTTGCTGCAAAATGAAGGGAAAAAAAAACAAACTCCTGAGCGTGATCCAGGAACATCTTCCCCCAAGAAGTGGTCCAGGAGGGGAGGTTTCCCATCAAACGAAGCAGCTCAGGGTGTCAGAGTCATCGTGGCTGGCGGTGACACCGTCAGGGTGGGCAGCCCAGGCACTGCCCCATTTCGGTGCGGTTTGTGAAGTGTCACTTCAATATTGCAGCCTGGGGATTTGCTTCCGCTAAGTGGATGACGTTTCTGAAATCACCACATCGACATCCTTGGCCAGGCAACATCTTGCTTTGGGAGAAACCCCACAGTGTGCATCTGTCACACACCGAGTCCTCTCGGAGCCCTGTGGCAGGGACAGGATTTGTATTAGAGAGAGAGAGAAAGAGCAGAAGAGCAGAAGAAATCTGCTGCTATAAGCCTGCCCCCACAGCCTGGGGTGGGCTTCGCACCCAGCGCGTGAGCCGGGCGCTAACGCCCTGAGGGTCACGCTGCTTTCTGGGGCCACGGCAGATCTGGGGGGTGCTGCTATCAGCAAGGGAAGCGGCTCAAAAAGTAAATAGAAAGAGGCTTAAAATAATGCAAAGGGGTGAAATCAGGCGGCGGGAGCGCTGGGTGCCCTGCGTGGCTGGGTGCTCCAGTGTTCACCGGTGGTGTCGTGGGGATGGCCGGAGCTGGGAGGTGAGGCTGGGTGCAGAGGAGGGGCGAGGGCAGAGCTGGGGATGCCCAGGGCAGGTCGGCAGCCTCCCAGTGCCTTCATGTGGGTTTAATATTCGGGAGGATTTTCTCTAACGTGCAGGAATTAACGGCAGGCGGCACAGATGGTCACAGCAGGGAAAACCGTGTCATCAGACCTCGCAGGGGAGCTCTGCTGTCATCAGGATTTTCTCTGGAGCAACTGGAGAAAGTCCACCGGCGGTTTCTGGTAAATGTTCTTCCTCCGGCGTGTGGCTCCCTGGGGACATGCCGTCACCAGCCTTGGCTGGGGCTCTGCAGGAAAGCTACGTTCCAGGTGGCTTTTCAGGGATGCAGGAGCACCAGGAGAGCGTTCGCAGCAGGAAGCTCTTTGCTCAGCCGAGGAGCCCGCTGGCAGCTGGACCCCGGCGAGAGCTGCTCCCAGCCTGGATTTACCGCCAGGAATGTGGTTTCGCAGGACGGTTTTCCTGTAACTCGGGCGTGAGTCAGGCACCCTTGCGAGAAGGGAGCGGGCTCGGCAGCGTGGCGCCGGGTGGCTCGGGGCTGTGCCGTGCTGCAGGGCCGGGGCAGAGCTGGGGCAGGCTCGCTGCCTTCATTGCTGCCTGCGGCTGGGCAGAGCTGCTCACACAGAGGCGAAACAGCGGCCAGGACGGGGGCAAGGCTCATGGTTGTGTCCCGTGAGGTCCCAGCCACATCTGCCTCCTTGCGATGTGCGGGGACGCGGGGCCAGGCTGGGGCTCACCGGCTCAGGGAGCACAAGGTGTTTGGGGTCTGCAGATCCCCGCACTGCTGCCAGCACCTCCCGGCTCCAAAGGGGGCTGGCATCGCCTTCCCACCATGTGTGTCCCCCCACCCCCAGCACTGCGCCATGCCCAGCGGACACCCCTGCACTGAACAGGTCCCAGCAGCAGGTCCAGACCCAGGAGGTCCTTCCCAGGAGGATCTTCAGGTGCTGGCTGTGACCCAGTGCCACCGCGGTGCCGCTTTCTGGGCACTGCTGAGATGCTCACGGCTGCTCTGTGCAGGCGGGGACGCTGGGCTGTGACCGTTCCCACAGCCTCGGGGTGCTGGTGAAAGCCAGCCGCACAGCCAGCATCTCGCAGGGAGCCCAGCTGCCCGTTTGCGCACCCCCTGAGTGAACGAATGCATCCTGCAAATATTCACAAACGTCCTCTTAGAGCTCGTTGGGTTGCTCTGGGGGGGACGTCGGTGCCGGAGGCTGGCCAAGGGGTGCTTGGATATGGAAGGAGCAGGTCCCTGTTGATGGCACATGGTGCCTGGGGATGGGGCCATCGGGCTCTCATGGGGCTGCCCTGGCCTCCCTGCTCTGGGAAAAGCAGGTCGGATGAGCCCTTCCTCCCAGCTCCTGCCCGGGATGGCTGCTTAGGCTCATTTTCTCTTTCCTGAATCTCTCCAACACACTGACATGAGGGTTGAAGCCTCCTTAGCATGCCATGCCTGCCTCTGCAGTTCCTTTACCCTTGGACTTTAGCAAAATAGACAAAAATAGCTGTCAAAAAAAGGAAGGGGTGACCTTTGTCATTTGAATAAATGTTTGCTTTGTCAGCGCAAGCGTGGCGCATTCGGGGGATTTTGTGGAAGGTGCCGGGGCGCTGAGCCAGGACCAGGCAATTTGCACTCTCTCCGACAGCAGCCGCGAGCTGCCCTGGGAATGCAGGTTCCTAATCCCTGCTCAGCAGGGCAGGGAGATGCTGGGCAGAGGAGATGCCTCCCAGGGCACGTAAGCAGAGAATTTGGGCTTCCCTGCATGTCTCCATGCCAGAAATGCTCCCCTGATGCCCAGCCATGGGATGGGAAGGGGGAGGCAGGAATGGACCCAGGAACGCCAGGAGGTATTTGGGATTTAATGGCGATTTCTAACACCACGTGGATCATTTGAATGCGCTAAAGCAACAGCTGAAAAACTGCAAGTCCCTGGCTTCAGGGGCTCCATCAAGATGCCGAATTGCATCAGCTGGAGGCATGGAGAGGGGGTCCCAGGGCCGGCTGAGAGCCATGGGGAGCAGGGGCCGAACCGGGAACCCACACAACCGTAGTGGGGACAGGCAGACAACTGCAGGGCACTGGTCCTGTCTGCTGCCAGAGCTGACGAGTCCAAGCCCTCATGGGGCTGCAGACCGCCGGTGTGCCGTCCGGCCGGAGCATTGCCCGTGGGTAACCCAGCCCCGCACCTGCCACCCGACCTTTCTGCCGGGCTGGGCTCGCCAAGCCCAGCAGAGTGAAATTAGAAGCAATTAAAAATTAATCTTGGCACGGGCTCAGATCAAACTTTCTACCCATTTTTAGCTGCAAGTTGCTTTGGAGACGGCATGCACCCGCGTTCAACTGGTGATGCAACGCAGCAGGGCGTGAATGGACACGAGGGCATCCAGTGGCTGGGGCCAGAGTGGGACGAGCCGGGGTCAGAAACTCTGCGCGCCTGCAGCAGAGAGTGGTGGGCAGGTCCTGCCGTACTTCACGTCTCACTTGCAAATATACAGCTTTGTTTTCTGCTTCTCAATTAATCCTTGCTCAATTCATCCATTCAATTAACTCATTTCCTCTTCCAGAGGGAAAAGGAGCTTTGGGAGGCGAGGAGTGAGTGAGTGCCGCTTGCAAGTGCTGCTGCATTTCCCAGCCAAGGCCTCTGAGACCCCCGGGGAGGGTCTCTCAGGGCTCCGACTCCAGCCCGTGGCAGGGCTGGTGGCCGTGCCCCGGCTCACGCATCCCCGGGGAGCTGCCGTGACACCACGCTGGGGAGGCAGGGGGGCTGGGGGCCAGGCAGCGGGACGGCTTCGCTGGCTGGGCTTTCACCCCAGCAGCATCCGCGGGGCTTTGCAGGGCTTTTTTGGCCGCCCCGAGACGCTGACTCACGGGCGGCGGGGTGAGGACACAGCTTGATGCGAAGCAAACAGGCCCAAGGCCGGGAGCAAGGACGGCGGGCAGCGGTGCTGAGCCATGGCCCAGCCAGAGCTCTCCGGCAGGAAATCCGGCAGCAGAGGCAACACCCATGGGTGCTGGCTGGCTGCGGCCACGGAGGGATCGTCACCACCTTCGCTGTGATGCATCCCAGGGGCAGGGATGCACGCCCGGGGATGCTGCAGCCGTGGGATCTTCCCCTATTTTTGTCACCCTTTTCCCCCCCACTGCCACCGCTGGGCTGTCCCCACACAGCTCAGGGGGGCCATGAGGGCCCTGCTGGCTGCTCGCCCACCAGTGCCAGGGCTCCCGGGGGCCCTGAGCCTTCTACCCACAGCCGTGGGAGGTGTGAGAGCAAGAGGTGCAAGGAGAGACGGCCAGCAGCATCTCCCACCACCCACAGCCAAGGGAAAGGGCGTGTGGCTAATTGCAAGAGTGAAATATTTCAGCAAAAATATTTCCTTCCCACCAAAATAGCTCTTTTTTTTTTTTTTTTTTTTTCCTTCTCCCCAGTGTGGTTATTTTTTTCTGGTTTCAACAAGCAAACTGGAAACCAAAAGCCTTGCCGCCCACACTGGGGACCGCAGCGGCTCGCCTGCCCCACGCGTGCCTCGGCTCCCTCGGCGCCGGCAGCCTCGCTGCACCCAAACCGCAGCCCCAGCAGCTTTTGGTGATGCTTCATGGTGCAGGTGAGACCAGCCCACCACAGCTCCCACAGCCGAAGAGCACAAACAAGTTACTCGAGCATGTTGGAAAGCTGCAGCCACCACCACCCCTCCTGCCCGGGGGTGTTTTTCTTCATTCGAATCCCACGGTTAGGAGGGCACGGTCCGTGCTGGGATTTTGTAAGCGTCTAGGGCCGGGGACGGGGCTGACCGCAGCCCACGACACGATCACCAGCGGGGACTCCCTCTGCAAATGGTGCAAAACCACGGGAGGCTGGAGCAGGGCTGGTGGGTTCAGTCCCACCTCGCAGCGTCACGAGTGCAAGGGGCGTAAAGTGCCACTGCCGCCTCCTGCCACTGTCCCCAGCCATTTCGCCACAGCCATGAACCCGACTGCGGGAAGGAAACCTCCCTGTGAAGGCACGCATAGCCCTGGGGACCCAGCACGCTGGTCTGGTGCTGGGGCAGGAGCCAGCGAGCCCCTGGGGCATCTGTCACCGAAACGAAGTCCCCAAACACCCACTGCCAGCAGAGCTTTGACCAGGAAAAGTGGAGAATTTCAAGCTGTGCAAATGGTTTCGCTGTCCTCTCTGCTTTCACGGGGCAGGGGCTCGGGAAGGGCAGATCCCACGGCGATGGGGGGTTTGGGACAGGCTGTCTGGCTGCGCCCCAGCCTGTCCCCTTCGGGGGCTGGCGCTGGAGGTGCTCGGTGCACTTGGAGGGCGTCTGCGCCGTGAGTCCTGGGGCCGTGCGTCGGCGCTGGGCTGAGCCGCGGTGCCCTTGGGTATCAGACACGGCTCCGTGCTCCAGACGGCGGCCAGGGAGGCAAACGCCAGCCCTCGTTGGCGTGCCTGTGACAGCGAGCCATGGAGCTGACCAAACGAATCAGGCAGAGCTGCGCAATTAACGCGGTTATTATTAGTGGTGTCAGGACAGGTTTGCAGCAAGGCAGGTTCGGGGTTTGCGTGCCCGAGTGTGAGAGCAGCAGTGGGAGCACGGCCCCACACGCCGCAGTGCCGGGGTGCTCTCAGGAGTCCCGGCACCGTGGGGAACGGGGACATCCCCGGGCACCAAGGGAGCCCGGCGGACGGGGTGGCGCCGGTGCTGGCGTGGGAGCCCTTGCGTGGAGGGAGCGGCGATGTGCCACCGCAGGGCCAATTCATGCCCCGTCCAGAAGCCACCCCTGGCTCACACCCAGGCACATCCCAAGGAAACCAGTGCTCCCAGTAATCCAGCCGAGACTCCCAGTGACACCAGCACCGGGGAGAAAGGCGCTGCTGCGCGGGGCAGCCCGTGTCAGCCTCCCTGCCACCCGGGCCTGATCCCCTGCCTCCTCCCAGGCTGCCAAATTGCTCTGGCCTCTGCCCTGCCGCCTCCTTGCCGTATGTAGGGCATCCCCAGGGAGCTTGCGCATCGCCAGGGCTCCCGCCGCTTCTGCTCCCCATTGAGCGCTTGGAGAGGCACCGAGTTCATCCTTTCAGAGAGGAGATAAGATGGATTAAGGCTTGCTGAACGCGTGCCAAAAGAATTGCCATTAGGCCCCCAGGGAGCTTAATCTCCACCAGACTAAAAGCAGGCTGGCTGTGCGGGGGCTAGCCCTGTCTGCAGGGGGATCAGCACCCGGGGTGGGATTTCAGGGGCTTTGGAAACCTTCGGAGGCTGCTGGCGTGCCCCGACACGCACGTGCTGTCCACAGCATCCAAGGCCGGGTGCCGAGCACGGCTCCAGCCCACGCTGCCCCCAGCACCCACGGGTGACGCAGCCAGGCATGATGCACAGCCCCATGATGGGCGCTGGGGTTTTGAAAGCCTTGGTTCTCCCTTCCGACGAGCTCATGTCTGATCTCCCCCACCCCGGCAGCGTTATCTTCTTGCAGATTAGCTTCCCCAAGCTGCCCTTGTGTGCGTGCTTCTCTTCTGACTCACGTTTGTTATTTCCCGCCCGTATCTCTGATTTCCTTTGCTGTCCTCACACCACCTCTCCCTCAGGGTCCAGCACCTCTCGGGGTGTCCCTGACCCTCTGGGACGAGCTTGCTCCCAGCCTCCAGGCTGATTTCGGGGGAACGTGATGTCCTCTCACGCAAGGGTGGCCCACGTTGCTGATGGAGATCCCCAAAGTCACCCCAGCACCTGTGCTCCCAGGGATCCATCCTCGTGCAGGAGGCGGTGCTGAGGCTGGCCTGGGGTCAGGAGCTCTGTAAAAAGACAGGTTTTTAGTAAAAAAAAAATTGCATTCGAGGCAAATCCTGCTGGCGAGCAGCTGGGTGTGTGCCCAGGTGCTGGTCACCACAGGTTTTCATCGCTGCCTCCACCTCTCAGGAAGGAGGGAGGAAGCGGTCCCCATCGCCCCCGTCCCGCTGGACACGTCTGTCTGTCTGTCCATCCAGCTGCCCGTCCCGCTGAGGGGCTTTTGGGGCTCACTTTGCTGCCAGTGATTTCAAGCCCAGACTGGGGCAGCCCAGGGGTGGCGGCTCATCACCCCGTTGCCCTGGGAAGTGCTGAAACCCCCGACGCAATCTCCTGCAGGGCTTTATGGCCGGGGTGTGTGTGTGTGGGGGGGGGGAGGCTCCTGCACCCCATCTCCCGGCCTCGTGGACGGAGGCTGGGCACCGCTCTCCCGTCCCCGTCGGGATGATGCAACCGAGGCTCGGCCGGTGGTGACACGTTGTTCCAGCAAAGCAAACACAGCTCCCAGCCTCGTGGCTCGTTGCGACAGCCTGGGCGGCAGCACGCTGCCGGCGCGGTGGCGGGGACACCCCCATGCCCACGCCTGGCACTGGGGGCTCTGCTGGGACACCCCCCACACACCCCCCCAGGGGCTGCTCTCAGGCAGGGATGGAACCGAGCGCTGCCCGCGTGGCCGAGGAAGCGGCAGGGACGTGTGTCCCACGCGGGGCACAAGGAGCCGAGGGCACCAGTGGCACAGGGGCTGGCAGGCGGAGAGCCGCTGCCACCAAGCCGAGCGCAGCGGGAGCCCGGCCGGGTCCCTCGCTGGGGTCGGGGCGGTGAGCGGCGATGCGCGGATCTGGGTGAGAGGGAGGCCGTGCTGGCGAAGCCGAGCCTTCTCCTCGTCCCCTTGATGTAATATTTGCAGGAGCAGCGTGTTCCAGCAGAGCCATAAACAGGGGGAAGGAATAAACTTGCCTTTATCTGCCCGCGGGGCCTTGGGGCTGTCTAAATTAGGAAAGGAACTAAAGAAAACAAAGGGGTTGTTTTCGAGCTGAGCTGAAAGCAGAGCAGGAGCCAGGAGGGGGAGGCTCAGCCCGGGCCCAGCAGGTGGGGACTGGGAACCTCACCTGGCCCCGCTGCCGGCCCCAGGGCCAGCCTCTGCCTGGGGACACCCACCCAGGCACCGTCCCTGGGGGCGGTGATGAGGGCAGCATCAGCGTCACCTCCTGCCAGGCGGGGTAGCAAAGGATGCGGTGGGCTGTGCATCATCACTCGGCTGTGCATCATCACTCGGCTGTGCACCATCACCGGGCTGTGCACCATCACCGGGCTGTGCACTGACACCAACCCGTGCACCAACACCAACCTGTGCACCATCACCCGGCTGTGCACTGACACCAACCCGTGCACCACCACCCAGCTGTGCACCGACACCCATCTGTACCCCACAGCTCCACACCCTGCCTTTTGGGGCATCCTACCCAGGTTGAGTCTCCTCTGCGAGACCTTCTCAGCCTCTCTCTGTCCCCGTCCTCCAGCAAGGGCTGGATCCACCTTGGCTCCAGGAGCGACCTCTCCCGCTGAGCTCTGCCTGCCCAGGCTGGACTGGGGGCTCCTTTGCTTTCAAGCATCACTGGATGAAGGTTGTTCCTCTCCCCACCACCCACAGCCCCAGCTACCCGTGTTTCCCAACAGGACTTTAAAGCCTTGCCTTGCAACATCATTGTTTTGAACAGAAGGCATCATGTGCCAGCCAGGCCCATGGTGCCTGCATGCCGTTGCTTCAGGAGTCATGCTCCTATCACAGCGCTGTCCCGTCACTGCTCTGGCCCTGGCACAGCTCAGCATTGACCTCCACGTGGGCACAAGCTGGTCCCTTCCCCCCTGAACCTTGGCCCAGCAGCTCCTGGACACAGACTCAGTGCCAGCTAACCCAAAATGAACTCTTCTGGGTCATCTTCCCTGCAAGGAGATGTGGGTGTTACAGAAAGTGAGGCTTTCACCCGGCAATGGTTGAGAAAAGAAGTTTTCATGCAGATGTACCCACCCCCCAGCAGGCCATCACCCTTCTCACCCTTTCTGCCCCAAATCTGGGAAGTTTTATGGTGCCAATGCCACTCGTCACCCACCCATCACCACCCAACACCAACCCATTGCCACCAGTCCCCACCCATCACATACCCGTTGCTAACTCATCCCCACCAGTTGGCACCCACCCCCACCCACCCCCACCCATCCCCACCCACCCCCACCCACCCCCACCCACCCCCACCCATCCCCACCCATCCTTGCTGGGGACCAGGCCCAGCACCCCGTGACGATGCCGAGCCTTGGACAGATCCTGCCCAGCGGTGGTAGGGGCCTTGCCTGTCAGTGCGGGTGAAGCACTGGGGACAGGGTGCTGGGGGGAGCCCTGCCAGCACCCGGGGTGTTCAGTGCTCTCAGACCACAGCCCTCGTTAGGGAAGCCATACATTATTAACCACAGCTGCGATAGGAAAGGCTGCGTGCGCAGACCCTCTGTTCCTCTCCAAGCTCTCACATTTATATTTCATGAACGCATCCCTCGGAAGCGCAGTTTTACAGCAAAAATGAGAAATAATTCACACTCCGTGCACAGAGCCCCCAGGGACGGTGCATGGCCCCGAGCATCCCCCTCCATCCCAGCGGGGGTGGTCAGCAACCAGACCCCCCCCCAGCCACGGTCCGAATCCCCCTGTCCAGGTGCCGGATCCCGCCCGCCTCAGGGCTTGTCCCGCATTTGGAGCAGGCATGAAAGCAGCTTGTTGGCACAAGCCGGCAGTGTCGAGGCAGGTGCTGGGGGCCCGGCACGTTGGAGGTGCCCCCGTGGGGTCTGCCCACGGTAGAGATCCCCTGCGCCCTGTCCGAGCGCACCCACATCGTGCCTCGTTAAAACCCCGAACCCAAACCCCCAACCTCCCGCCGCCAGGCGAGCCGGCACAAGGTCTCGGGGGGGTGCCGGGTCGGTGTGTGGGGGCACAGGGTCTCGGAGGGGTGCGGGTTGTCTTGGTGCCCCACGCAGCCGCAGCATTTCCAACTGCAGCACCCAAACACCGGCCGTCACCCGCAGGCGGTTGTCAGCTTGGGTTCGGCTCTCGCATTGCCTGCTTTGGGGAGACTGTCTGCTTGTTTGTTCCTGCCCCAGCCCTTTCATTAACCTGAATTAAAACGTCACGCGAACTGACAGCGCCTGGCTCCCTCGCGGCAAGGATGTTGGTGACGATCACCAGCCACGCACGGAGGCAGCACCGACCCCCTGCACCGCCAAGGGCCGGGGATGCTCCGGCAGAGACCCACGGCCCCACGCGGGCTGGGACAGCAGCTTGTGCCGTGGCTTTTTCCCTGTGAACCTTGTCAGCGAGTCTCGGTGTAAGGGAACAACCAAATTCAATATTTGCAGTCCACAGACACACATGTAACTGGGTATATTTGGCCATATCTGCACAGGGAGAAAAAAAAAAATCAATTTACTTCTGCAGCTCTTTTCCAATGCTCACGTTTTAGTGCTGCGTGTTCTCACTCATTCAGCAAATAATCGATTTAACTGCCATATGCCCTGCTCATCGAGAAAGGAACTGCCCCTTCTTAAAGGTGCGAAAGCAAGTCATGTGTAAAATTAGCTTAGCCCTTTGCTAAGTCAGATGGGAGTTACTTTCAAAGCAAAACAACCCACACAGCTTCACAAAGGGTGGCTGCTCGGCTGCTTCCCAAACCATGCTCTTGCGTCACAGAAGTGGGAAATATTTTCCCAAATATCTGGGAGTAGGATGCTGAGGAGCCACTGACGGCCGGCTCAGAGAGGGAAGAGCAGTCAGTGGGGTGAGGTCCTGTGTCCCCAGGCTTTACAACAGCCAGCTCGGAAGAGAAATGTCCCAGCGTGGAGAGGAAATCAGGCTGCCTCTGCCCAGCTCACGGGCTGCCAGCCCCGCACGCTTGCAGCTTGTGTTTCTTTCTGGTTTTAAGAAAAAAATGAACTTCTGGGGCGGGATTTTCCACCACTCCAGGGATTTGGACATCAATTTCTAATGGGGATTAAGAATTCAAATCCCTTAAGCAGCTTTTGCAACCCCATTCTCGTCTCCCCTCGCTGCTGAGACCCCCGGCCAGCCCCCACTCCAGCATCTGGGAACCCCCTGCTCCGGCGTGCTCCTGGGCACGGTGGCATCGCCACCAACATTGCCCTGCTCCCCGGGGGCCAGTGGGGACCTGCCCTCCCCGGGGTGGTGGCAGGGGGCACACACCAAAACCTCCCAGCCCCAGGGGCTCGCTGCCCAGCTCCTGCCGCGCTCCGAGCACAAAGCTGGGGCTGGGGCCAGAGCAGCGTGTGGGGGGGGTGCTTTTACCATCCGAGGGCAACACAGTTTTTGGTGAAAGCCCTGACGCCCCTTCAAATGCCCTGGGTTCAGCTGTGAGCGATGCCTTTTGCCAAACCACAGGGCTCAGCCTTCGTCCCCGCTGCAGCACGGGTGGCCCACCAGGAGCTTCACGGCTGCTCCCCCCAGCAGCAGGCTCTTCCCCAGGCTGAGGAGCGAGTACAATGCCTCGGCTGCGAGGAGCTCCTATAAATAGCCTGACACAATTTCCTTGCTTAATTACCAAGGACTTTTAGGCTGTTCCCAGCGATGTTTGGGGCTCCGCATGTTGCTTGGTTTCCATTGCTGCAGCATCACGGTGCCAACCCGCGGTGCAGGCAGAGGCAGCGTGGTGTGAGCGGGCGGCGGGGGCAGCTTCATGAGCCCAGCTTCGGGACCAGTGGCCCCGAGAGGAAAAGCTGCCCTTCTGGTCGGGATGGAGGGACATTTGTGGGTGCTGTGTCCTCCTGGGGGCTGGCAGTGCACACAGGATGCTTCGCAGCTACCCTCCACGCTTGGCACCCCCTGGGATGAGGGATGCTGGGCCCCCCGGGGACATCTTCACTCCCCTGTTGTGACATCGGTCCTTGTGCCATCCGTGCCACCCACCAGCTCCATCGCTGAAGGCAGAGAGGTTGAAGACGGTCCCGGCTCGTGCAAACTCAGTCTGTCCTCACCCTGCTAGGTGCCAAGGGCCACCAGGGGCTCCTGTCCCCGGGGGTTTGGGGACATGGGGAAAGCTGGGGCAGTCCCGAGCCTGCTGATGGCTGTGATGAGCCACAGCAAGAGGAGGGCAAGCAAATGACCAGGAACCTCGTTAACAGCCCAGCCTCATTAGTAGCCATCTCCATGGCGACAGAGCTCAGCAAGCAGGTGGGTTATGAGCCACAGCGCAGAGCTTCTCTGGTGCTCAGCAGCCCGCTGGGTTTGGGCACGGCGGGGCTGCAAGGCTGAAGGCTGCTCCTCGGGGTTCAGCGAGCCTGGCCAGGCAGCGTGGCTCACATCCCAGCCTTGGGTCTGCTGCTGGTCCCAGAGAAACCCCAAGAGACCGCAATAGCTTGGTCCTGCTCGCGTGTCCTCGCCCCATCCCGCTGCTCCCTGCAGCACAAGGGAGGCTCCCGCTGCTGGCACCCACCCGCCAGCATGGGCAAAGCAAAGCCTGGCTTGGGGAGGGACAGCAAAATGTCTCTTCCCGTGACAGCTTGCGGCTAGAGGGCTTGATGGAGCTGGACCCCACGGGACGTGCCTGCGGTGCATGGCAAGCGTCAGGGGCTACAGGCTGGGAAAGGGGCAGATTTGGGGGTCCTGAGGCCATGGCAGGGGCGCCCCCTCCCTTGCCACCAGCCTGGGTCTCTGCAGGGCCACAGGTCAGCCTCGGGTCCCCTCCCCACAGCATTTACCCGAGGCTCGGGGGCTCGCCGAGCCCTGCACTGCGACGCTGGTGTCTGCAGCGTGTCTGCAGCTGCCGTTCCTCATCCCCATCACCGCCAGCCGTCCGCAGGGCTCTGCCGTGCTCCTTCTGCAGGAGCTCCGTGGGATTTCATAGCCACGGCCGCAACCAAAGGATTTGGCAGGTCTCTTGCATGGTGCCAGGTGGCGGTGACCGAGCAAGATGTGGGGCTGGTGCAGAGCAGAGTCCCGAGAGCGGAGCTCAAGCACGCAGCCCCAGGGCAGGGGGGGATTTTCTGTGCCAGCAGCCATGATGAGGCATGCCAGACTTCACATTAACGCAGCAATAAATGTCTGCAGGCACCTCAAACCAGGCAAAAACCGTCCCCTGCCTACTGGAAAGAAAAGGCAGTAGCTTGCTTGTTTTTTTCCTCTGAAAAAACACAGCTCCAGACAAGCAGGCATTTGGAAAGCACACATTTCCCAAAGGTGTTTATCGAGCATAAAGGGCTCAGCGCAGCACAGTTAATGCCATGCACAGGCTTTGGAGAGCAGCAGTTGCTCATTTAAGAGCAAGCACATGCGTGAACGCGCCGTGAGACCGGGGCCTGCCACGGCGTGCTTGGGGCATTGCTGCTGAGCCAGCGCTGGGAACAGAAACACCTCGGGGGCCAAATCTTGGGGTCGCCATTGCCCTAGCAGCCAAAAAAGCCCAGGCCCATTGGGTTCTGCCTTCCAGATGTTCGTGGCTCTGCTTCGTGCTGTCCTGGGCCAACCAAGCCCCCTGAAAACGGGGAGCATACGGAGAGAAGAAATGCAAGAGAGATCAGCTGTCTGCAGCTTGTTCAAGCTGCCAGCCCTGTTTCTGAGCAAGGGAAGCGGCAGCTTGGGGAGTTTTGGCAACGCTGCCCATGGCACAGCAGGGACCCATGCGGGAAGTTCTTGGCTTGGCTGAGGGCGATGAAAGTCAGGGCAAAACTGCACATAGCTGGGGTGGCAGCAAGGGGCTGTGCTCAGAGCAGCCTGAGCTGCCTGGGACCTTCCAGGGGGCAGCCCCCCTCCCTCTGGCTCCAGCACCTTTCACCTTCCTTGCTGTGCTGTTTGTGGACCAATTCTTTCGGTTCTGAGAGAGACCCATCTCTGGCAGGCGGCAGGAAAGGGGGGCAAACAGGAGCAGGCCGGGGGACCCTCTTCCCCACTTCTTTGGGACAAGCAGCCTAAAGCAGGACACCTGGGATACAGCGGAGGTGGCAAACAGCCCGATATATTAATGGACCATTCGGGAACCAGGCCCTGGGTGAGAAGTCGTGCGGGGGGCTGCGCTCCCACCTGGTGCAGCAACGCCTGGCTCCGGCGGAGCAGGGGATGTTGCCGAGGTTTTGCAAGGAAAAAAGCAGGGCTGGGTACAGCCCCAGCAAACTGGGCTGGCTGCAGGGTGCTGTGGGGTCAGCAGGCAGGGCAGGAGGCTGCTGTTCCACAGGACAGCTGGATAATTCGCTCGTTACCAGTTATTATCTCAGGCTCAGCTGGGGTGTTCTGGCCCTGCAGAGCGGCTGCTGCTCCTTGTCCTGGTGCAGCCGCTGGCACCAGGCTCACGTGCGACCTCTTTGATGGGCTGGGAAAGGGGAGAGGTTTGGGGCTTTTAGCTGGAGGGTCTCCGGGTCTCCAACAGAGCAGGCAAGAGCACTGCTGGGGCCTCAGGGAGCGAGTCCCAACGGTGGGAGGGGACAGGGACACGTGTGGCTGGGTCTGTGGCCGGGGCCATCCCTCTCCATGCAAACACACATCGATCGCGCTCTGCCCAGCGCCAAACCTGCACTAACCCCAAGGCCCAGGCTCCTGTACCAGTGCCCAGCACCAGTACCCAGCACCGAGAGCAGTGTGAGTCACCAGGAGCCGGACCAGAACCCAGTACCAACACCCCGTGCCCAGTACCAGGACCTACACCCAAAGCTGATTCCCAGTACCGCTACCCATACTTAGTACCAATCCCCAGTACCAAATCCACGTAACGCTATCAATGCCCAGTATGCGTATCCCATGCCCAGTGCCAGTGTGAATACCCCATACCCAGTACCAGTGCCCATCCCCAGTATCCAGCACCCGTAACCCATACCCAGTACCAGTGCCCACCCCATACCCAGTACCAGTACTCATACTCCATATCCAGCACCCATAACCCATACCCAGCACCAGTGCCCACCCCATACCCAGTACCAGTACTCATACTCCATATCCAGCACCCATAACTCATACCCAGCACCAGTGTCCATATCCCATACCCAGGGCCAGTACCAATACCACTTACCCAGTACCAGGACCAAGGCCAAATGCTAATCCCCTTTACCAGCCCCAGTACAGGATCAATGCCCAATACCATCCCCAGTACCCCCCAGTACCTTCCCAGCTCCTCATCCCTGGCCAGGGAAGAGGGGTTGCTAAAATCTGTGGTGCAGAACAAGGGGCTGGGGGTGGCACGAGCCCCCAGTGGGCTGGGGCTGGGCTGCAGCGTCCTCCTGGACGTGGCATTGTCAGCAAAGAGCCACGAGGCATGCGGCTGCCCCCAAGCCCCCTCTGCCTCCTGGGAGCACCCTGGGCCCCAGCAGTGCCAGAGGAGAGAAGCTCACGCAGTAACCCTTCTTGCAGGCACTTGTACCGTTGCCTTTCGAGCTTTATGAATATTGTAGCGAAGCCATTCCTTCCATCTCTGCTCCCTTCCAGGGAGCCCCAAACCTTCTGTGCATTCGTTTCCACCTCGCTATTCCTCTTAATTATTTAAGCTCGCCTTCCCGAAAGCAGAGTCCTTCCATTATCGCTCCTTCCTGTGGCGTGTCTGGAATTTGGGGACTTGCAAATCTGCTTGATTTTGTCACGCTCGTGCAGCACGGCGAGGCTTCCTGCTGCCCCCCCGCACCGCTCCCCTCCAGCCTGACCATGGGCCACTTGTCAGAAGCTTTGCCCACCAAAAAAAAAAGCTCCCTTTAGAGTTTTGCATCAAGGTGAAGCTCAGAGGCGAGGTACCTGTAACTGCACGCAGCCGCTCCGTCCGTCCAGAGTGAGTCACGGTGACGAAGATACGGAGAGAGGTTTTGTGACCAGAAGATAAGTGACGTTCAAGTCACAAAGACCTCACAGCTCAAGCAGCCGTTTGGTGCTTTTGACTCACGTATTTCCTAAAAAAGCTTTCATTGCATGTCCTGTTCTTCTGCAAAGTCCCGCGCAGGGCCGGCTGGCCCCGTGCCGTGGTTGTAGGGACTCAGCTCTTACTCCCAGAGTAAGACAAGAGGCGCGTGGGCAGGGGTGGCTGCAGGCAGCAGAACGGTGCCTTGGAGCACTCAGCTGAACCAGAGAAATCGCACATTGCTGTGCCGGCCAACACTGAAAGCATCTGTTAGGGGTCACTGGGGGTAGATCCCACGTCCCTCCCAAAATAGCACACCCCCAACTGCCTTTTAACTAGAAGGCAAGAATGGTAAACAGAGCTCCTCAAATACTTAAAATTTTAAATTTTAAAACCCTGGGACTAGAGGCTCAACAGTCCCAGGGTTTTCATTAACACCTTCTCCATCTACTTCCGAAATGGCAGCTGTTTTAGCAGGGGCACGCGTGCCCCCCTGCTGGCACAGCTCCTCGTAGCCAGTTTCAGCCCTGCCCTTGCACTGCGCAGCTCTGGGCTGTGAGCAGCACAGCTGGGCCATTCGCCGGAACAAAAAAACATCCAGTGCTTTTTTCCCCATCCCGGTGCTGTTTATAGGTTATTCCCTGGGTAACTCATACTCACTACCGGCCTCTCGATTTGGCTCACCCTCTCCAAAACCCCACGGGAGGTTTGAGTGGGAGGAAGGGCTGAGGGTGACCCCGCTCTGAGCAGCTCCCACTGCAGCCAGTGCCGGGGCGGACACCACAAAGTGCCACCGCAGCACCGCTTATCTGTGACCCAGCTGGGGCTGTGACAGCGATGTGTGACACCGGCCACGGCAGCTCTGTCCCCTCCCAGCCGCCCCGTTTGCTCCGTGGCCGGTCCCCAGCAGTGGGACGCCGCGCAAGCTGCAGCCCCTGGTGCGTCACTGCCTGAATTAATCATCAGCCTCGCTCCACGCCGGGCTCCTTACTTAGAGAGATTTTTGCACATTAAAAATTAACGGCAGTAAATGATTGATGGCCGAGAAGCCCCACGCGCTGCGGCAGAGCTCGGTCTGCTCTGGTTTGCTTTCCCGAAGGGCCGTCACGCAGCCCTATCCCCAGCCATCCCCTCCACTGCTTCAGGCACCATCTGGGGGAAGCAAACTGGCATGGCAGCAGCCCCCCCCAGAAAGTGAGCACTGGATATATAAAGACGCCATCCATCTGCCGGAGATGCTGTTTTAGTGTTGTAGTTGGCGGGAGGTAGCTGAGCATCTTCAGGGCCCATGCAGGACGATGGCTCTGCCAAGGGAGGCTCTGCGCCTGCACAGGTATCAGAGGTGTTGGCTTGCCCTGTGTGTGCAGGGCGAAGCGTGCAGCGCCGAGCAGTGCAGCAGGGCTGGGAGATGCAATTTGGGACCTTCTGCTCGCTCTCTCCCTTGCCTCCACCTCTCCACGTTGCCCCCCTGCTGTGGACAGGCAGCTGGGAGCAGCCACTGAGGGGATGCCTAGGTCAGGGTGGGGGACAAAGCTTCTTTGCACCGGCCCAGGCTGCGTGGCCTCTTGTCCCTCCTGTCACTGTCCCACAACCTGTGAAGAGGTCCTGCCCTCACCTCCCAGTGGGGCCCAACTGCCTCCCACAGCCCCCCCGGCACCCACCCCACCCACTGAACACACCCCTGCCCCCACCCCGGGCACCCACCTCAATACCCATCACTAGCACCTGCTTCAGGCACCCATCCCGCACCCCCCTCCCCACTCACCCACCCCATCCCCGCCATCCCTCACCCCACCCACCCCAAACACCCACCCTGTGCACCCCACTTCCTTCACCCAAACCCACTCACCCACCCCAGACACCCACCCTCAACTCCCCATGCACTTCCAGCACCCACCCCAGACACCCCTGGACCCAGCTCCAGCACCCACCCCACCCGGACACACCGTACTCACCCACCTCCTGCACCCACCCCACCCCCAGCTCCCACCCCACGTATACCCCAGCTTCAGGCTCTCACTTCCAGCTCCCAACCCTCTCACCCACTCCCAGCACCCGTCCCAGGCTCCCATCCTGCACACCCACCCCTTCACCACCTCCAGCACCCACTCCCGATACTCCCCGAACACATCCCCAGCACTCACCCCTTGCACTCCCTTCCCATACCCACCCCATGCACCCACCCCATACCTGCACGCCCAACATCCATCTCCTGCACCCACCTGCAGCACCCACTCCATGCCCGCACCCCAGGCACTCCCTTCCAGCACCCAACCCTCTCACCCACCCTCAGCATCCATTCCAGGCACCCCCCGAAACCATCCCCAGCACTCACCCCTTGCACTCCCTTCCAGCACCCACCCCATGCACCCACCCCATACACGGATACCCAGCACCCGCCCCATGCATGCACCCACCCACCCCATGCACCCACCCCAGCACCCACCCCATGCACCCACCCACCCCATGTATGCACCCCTAGCACCCCCCACGCACCCCCAGCACCCACCCCATGCACCCACCCCCCCCACGCACCCACCCCAGCACCCACCCACCCCATGTATGTACCCCATGCACCCCTCCCATGCACCCACCCACCCCATGCACCCACCCCAGCACCCACCCCATGCACCCACCCACCCAATGTATGCACCCCCAGCACCCCCCACGCACCCCCAGCACCCACCCCATGCACCCACCCACCCCATGCACCCACCCCAGCAACCACCCCAGCACCCACCCACCCCATGTATGTACCCCCAGCACCCCTCCCATGCACCCACCCACCCCATGCACCCACCCCAGCACCCACCCCATGCACCCACCCACCCCATGTATGCACCCCCACCACCCCCCACGCACCCCCAGCACCCACCCCATGCACCCACCCACCCCATGCACCCACCCCAGCACCCACCCACCCCATGTATGTACCCCATGCACCCCTCCCATGCACCCACCCACCCCATGCACCCACCCCAGCACCCACCCCATGCACCCACCCACCCCATGTATGCACCCCCAGCACCCCCCACGCACCCCCAGCACCCACCCCATGCACCCACCCACCCCATGCACCCACCCCAGCACCCACCCACCCCAGCACCCACCCCAGCGCCCACCCACCCCATGTATGCACCCCAGCACCCCCCCATGCACCCCCAGCACCCACCCCAGCACCCACCCACCCCATGTATGCACCCCCAGCACCCCCCCACGCACCCCCAGCACCCCCCCCACGCACCCACCCCAGCACCCACCCACCCCATGTATGCACCCCCAGCACCCCCCCACGCACCCCCAGCACCCCCCATGCACCCACCCCATGCACCCACCCCCCCCACGCACCCACCCCAGCACCCACCCACCCCATGTATGCACCCCCAGCACCCCCCACGCACCCCCAGCACCCACCCCAGCACCCACCCCAGCGCCCACCCACCCCATGTATGTACCCCCAGCACCCCCCACGCACCCCCAGCACCCACCCCATGCACCCACCCACCCCATGCACCCACCCACCCCAGCACCCACCCCAGCGCCCACCCACCCCATGTATGCACCCCAGCACCCCCCCATGCACCCCCAGCACCCACCCCAGCACCCACCCACCCCATGTATGCACCCCCAGCACCCCCCCACGCACCTCCATGCACCCACCCCATGCACCCACCCCCCCCACGCACCCACCCCAGCACCCCCCCACCCCATGTATGCACCCCCAGCACCCCCCCATGCACCCCCAGCGCCCCCCCATGCACCCACCCCAGCACCCACCCACCCCATGTATGCACCCCCAGCACCCCCCCATGCACCCCCAGCGCCCCCCCATGCACCCACCCCAGCACCCACCCACCCCATGTATGCACCCCCAGCACCCACCCACGCACCCGCCCCCCACGCCCCCCCCTCGCGCCCCCCCCAGCGCCCGCCCCGCTCCCCGCAGCCGCTCCCCGGCCCGGCGCTGCCCCCTCCCGGCCGCTCCCGGCCCTGCCCAGAGCCCCGCGGGGCCGGAGCCGCAGGTTCGTGGAAATGAAAAGGCTGGAAAAGGCCTCCGAGATCACCCGGTCCAGCCGTCCCCCTGCCACCGGTATCACCCACGAAACCGCGTCCCTAAGCACCCCGTCCGACCTTTAACGCAGTTTCGCGGCTGCATCCCCGGAGCAGCGGGTGCAGGGTCACAGGCACCCTGCAGCCCCAGCACCCCACAGCCCCAGCACCCCACAGCCCCGGCACCCCAAAGCCCTGGCACCCCCCAGCCCCGGCACACCACAGCCCTGGCACCCCACAGCCCCAGCACCCCACAGCCCCAGCACCCCACAGCCCTGGCACCCTGCAGCCCTGGTACCCCACGGCCCTGGTACACCCCAGCCCCAGCACCCCACAGCCCTGGCACCCCACAGCCCTGGTACACCCCAGCCCCAGCACCCCACAGCCCTGGCACCCCACAGCCCCGGCACCCCACAGCCCCGACACCCCCCAGCCCCAGCACCCCACAGCCCCAGCACCCCACAGCCCTGGTACACCCCAGCCCCAGCACCCCCCCAGTCCCAGCACCCCCCAGCCCCAGCACCCCGCAGCCCCGGTACCCCACAGCCCCGGCACCCCCCAGCCCCGGCACCCCTCAGCCCCAGCACCCCGCAGCCCCAGCACCCCCCAGCCCACGCTCACCAGCCCGGCCCGATGTGTCCCACCCTGGCCAGCTCCTCGCAAAGCCCCCGGCCCCAGCAACACCCTTGCAGCCCAAGCCCTGCGGGACCCTGCTCTCAAACCTCCCCTTCCCCTTCTTTTTCTTTCCCCACCATCCGGCAAGACCAACGCCTCCTGCCCCGGCCCCGAGCCCGGCTCCGCTGCCACGTCCCCTTCCCTGATGCCTCCTGCTCCCACCTCTGCTCCCCTCCAGCGAGGTGGAGGTGACAGGGTGGGACCTACGGCCCTGGGGCCGTGCCCGTGCCCTGTGAGGCTCCTGAAGCCTCGAAGTGACATCGATTTTGGGGACCGTTTCTCAGCTTTGGGCTCCTCCGGCTCGCGGATGCCCATCCGCTCCCAGCCGTGTGCCCGCGCCCAGAGCCCCCCGCAGCCCGGCCGGCTGGCAGGGCACTAACAAGTAACCAAACGTCCCTCGTGTCAGGTGTCTGCACTCCTGGGGGGCAGCACTGGTGGGGAAGCTGCATCTGGAGGGCAGCTCCTCCCACAGCACCCATGGGTGCTGGCTGAGGACAGCTTGGTGTGCCTGAGCCTCCCTGTCCGCACCCCACAGGGTTTGGGGTTAAGACATCCCAGCAGATGGGTCCGAGCCACCCAGAGCAGCACAGGGAGGGCCAGGGCAGCACCCTGGTGCTGTAGGACCAAGCCACGCTGTCCCTCCCGTCCTGCTCCACAAGGGAGGAGGGACGTGGGTCCTGCACACCCAGCTGTCCCCTCGTTCCTGCGGGGCTGTCCCCTGTCCCTGCACTGCTCATGAGGTCCCAACCCCACCAAGAATCACCTGCAGGAAAAGCTGTGGTGGCTTGGCTGCTGCCAGTGCCTCTGCACATGCTGGCAAAAAAAAAAAAAAAAAAGAAAAAGCAGCTGGGTGCCAGCACTGGGGCTGATTCCCAGGAGCAGCATCCCAGCCACCTGCATTCCTCCCGGTGTCACCCATTTTTCCCGTTTGTCCAACGGGAAACTCCCGGAGATGGTGGCGATGGTGATGGGGGACCTGCTTCTGTCCAGCAGATGGGTGGGAAGGTGGGGATTTCGCAGCCGAGGTCAGAGAGCAGAAAGCAAGTGGCTGAGGTGCTGCCGGGAGGAGGACGCGGGCCCCAGCACGGCCCACGGAGGGGAAGCAGTGGGAAGCCTCATATTGTTGGCTCCGCTCCGCCGCTGCGGACTCAATGGCCCGATTGTGCGCCGGGAACAGATGCACCGCTTCAGGCGGCCGCACAGAAAGGCTTTCTGCTGCCGTCAATGGCAGAGCTATGTGGTCCCGCAGGGAAGGTCCCGCTCGCTGCCCCGGCCCTCGCCAGATGCCCGGCAGCCGGGGACCCGCCAGCGGCGGGGCGCGGGGCGGAGAAGGGCGCTCTGTGTGTGAGCGCCGCTGGAAATGTCAAAAGCAAGGCGGGTGCTGCGAGCCCGAGGGCTCCGCTAAGGCCGCGGCGTGCGGGGGGGTTGCAGCAGGGAAGTGGGGCTGGGACAGGGGTGATGGGGAGCTGGAAAGGGCTGGAAATAATTCCCAGCGCAGAGACTGAGAGATGTCTTTGTCGGTGGCGGCGGTGGAGCAGAAGGGCATCCGCTGGGAAGGATGTTCCCTTTGTCCTCAGGACGCTTTCCTGGGTGCTAAAGGCCAGAGAGCCGAGAAGAAGAAGCATTTGGGGGCTGTTTTGTCCCCGCGGTGCACACCCATCCGGATCCTGCTCTGCAGGGTGAAGGGAAACATGCGGGTACGGCTGAGCCCACGTCACCTGCCAGGGCTGAGGTGGGGACACCAGTGTCCCCCCGCAGGGCAGCGTCTTCCCTTCTTGCTCGCCACATGCACGAGCCACGCGAGCGAGACACAAGCCACGCACAAGCGAGACAGGAGGGCAGCAAGCCGACAGCTTGTCCCTCCCCGTGTGGGTGCTGCTGCTCCGAGCACCCTGGGGCTCCCACTCCTTCGTGGCAGCACCTACCTGCTGCCGGCCCTGCCGAGACGGGGAACCGGCTGCCACGGGGTGGGGGCAAGCACGGCCGCTGTCCCCAGGCTGCAGACAAGGAGCTGCCACGGGGAGGTCAGCAGGAAAGCCAGGAGACAGAGCAGACAGATATGGAGGTACAACCTAGAGGCTCCAGAAGCAGATAATAATAATAATAATAAACATTTAAAAATCAATTTTTAAGGAGTGCTGAGTTTAAGCGACCGGCACAACTTTTCAAAGCAGCTCAGGCGGCAGATCCTGCATGCACAGCCTGACCTGAGTGCCTGGGAAGCCCTGGCCCGGGAAGCACCCCACTCCCCCCGACTGCTGGGGTACATTTAGGGCCGTGCAGTGTCAGGAAAGTGCCGGCCACTGGGGCCAGTCCCTCCGGTGCTGCCAGCGGAGCTGGCCCCTGGCCAAAGCAAATCCCGGCCGCGGAAAATCTACACGGCACTTTCCTCAGCCCTGATAAGGCTGGGCTGGAAACAGCCACAAAAAAAGCCACCCCGACCGTCCCCCCACACCGAGAGTGCTAAATATCGCCTGAGATAAAAGCCTGCAGCCGCCGTGCCACACAGGCAAGGAACGTCACCTGCAGCCGGCTAGATCAGAGGGGACACGGGAGAGGGGACGGAGGGACAAGGGTGCCCTGCACCTGGGGACGAGAGGGCGCACAGGGTAACGGGGTGCTGCACATTGGTGGGACGTGGGAGGGGGTGACATGGAGCAGGAGGTCCACAGACAGTGGGTGACACTGCACGTGGTCTGTCCCTCGAGCATCTGCCACAGTGGCACTAAATCAGGCTGGAGGGTGTCCCCGAGGAGGTGACAGGGAAGGGGAGACGTCGGTGTGTGAGGTGATAAATGGGGACTGACGCCGCGTTTGGGTGCGGCTTCCCCGCAGCGGCTTCGGCCTCCACCATCAGCCCCCTCCCTGCCAGCGGTGGGCCCGGGGTGGGCGTCCTGCAGCCCCCAGCCAAACCTCCCCCCCCCCCCCCAGGTGTCCCCAGCCAGCCCCCGGTAGCTGGGGAGGCTGCTCCGGCTCCGCTCTCGGGCTGTTTGTTTTGCTCTGCTGCTGCTACAACGTCCCGGGGAGGAAGGATCCGAGCGGAGATGCAAGGAGAGGAAACCAGCTTCCTGCCCGCTCGCAGACCTGCAGGCAGAAAACAAGGACATCCTGCCATGGCCAGCGGGGACGGCCGAGCCTCCTGGCGGGGAAGCGTGCTGGGCTGGTTTATTTACGCAGCGCCGAGGCGTTCACGTCGCTTTCCGACAGAGAAAGCAGCAGCCAGCCCTGCCCCAGGGGTCCCCGAGGGTCCCACTCCGGGTGCGGCTGGGCGAGCCCGTTCGGGGGGCCACAGAAGGGGCAACGGAGCTGGGAACGGGGCTCAGGCAGGCGCAGCGGAGCTGGAGCAAGCAGAGATTAACTCAGTCTGCCAGGAAATGGCTCAAACACACCCGAGTGGCTGCTTTTCCAGGTGCTCCCTGAGCATGCACGGCTCTCCCTGCCCTGCGCCAGCACTAGCAGCAGCCCTCAGGACGGCCAGGAGGGCTTTGGGACCTGCTGCCCCGGAGGGGACGGAGCAGTGGAAGCCTGGCCAAGCTCTGCAAGTTTTCTGTTACACCGACCCTGCTTGGTTTCTGCGATAAGTTCTAAGGACGTGCTCTCAGCCTGTTCTGGCAGTTCGCAGCGATTTCCAGGTCCTGGTTCTGGTCTGCTGCAGAGAAACGCCCCGTCACGCTGGTGCGCATCGCAACACACGCACACGTGCGTGCGTGCATTCCCCTTCCAGCTGTCCCCAGGGACTGGGAGCATCGTGGTTGTCCTGATAGGGAAACTGAGGCATGGGCACACGGACAGCCACAGCCAGGGCTGGCAGGGAGCAGAGGATGGGGGTTCACAAGGAAAAGCCGTTTTCTGAGGCCCTCTTTTGGAACAATTCTTTTTTTTACTGTTTTTGTTGAACTGAAGGCTCATCGGGTCGTGGAGCTGCTTGCTCAGATGGCTGCTCCTGGGAGGCCCGGGGCTGCTCTCCCTGGCCAGTGCAAGGCTCGGGACTGGAAGAGCCGTGCAGGACCCTGCCACGATGCCATGAAACTCTGCAGAGCCTCAGACAGCTCAGCTGCAACATTCCGGTCTCATAACAAAGTTTTTTTTGTTGTTGTTTTTTTTTGCAAAACTGCCCCTGTAACAGCAACAAGAGCCCGGCTAGCCCTCATCGCAAGTCCGTGCAGGGAGATGGGGACAAGAAGAGCTCAGTCACAGGCTGTGGCAATCCCGGATCCTTGTCTGTCCCTTAGTGGGGCTGAGCATCCCACAGGGGCACGGACCTGCTCCCCGCGTGCCAGCAGCGGCGTGGCTGCGGCTTTACCCACGCGAGGCCCAGCCAGGGAAGCCAGCAGCGCCCTTTGCCCCCGAGCATGGGTTCGGATGCAGCTGCGGGGGGCCAGCAGTCCAGCCGGGCGGGTGCCACCGCTCGGACCGGTCCTGGCTCAGGCTACCACAGCCCCGGGGGGAAGCCTGAAGGCAAACCTCCTCCGTCCGACCGCCCAGACCCAGCACTTTCCCCCACGCCGCCTCCCAAAAGCATTTGTGATTTGTGGTTAAAGCCCCGGCCGGCCCCTGGGACGTCTCTGTCTGCGTTCTTGCATTGGAGCTCTGCAGTTTCAGCATAAAACCACGGATGTTAGAAATAAGCACCATCCCTCGGGGCTGACTGTTCTTGGACACCCGAGCTCAAAGCCAGGGGCTCGCACCGACAGCGGAGGGAGCATCTCAGCGCATCTTGGTCAAAGGCTGCTATTGAGTTTTGTCCTCAAAATATCTTCGAGCTACCACAGCTCTGCGCTCCAGCACCAAATTTAGGCAGCCCAGGTCTTCATGCCCTCTGAGACCACGGGCTGTGAGAGGCCTTCCCACTCTTCTCACAGCTCTGCTGGGGTGGCACCAGCTCACAAGGGCCGGAGAGGCAGGAAGACCTCGCTTTCCCACTCTCATTTTTCCACAACTTTCCCTTTTTTTTTTTTTTCTTCTTATATTCGCAAGGAGGAAACAAGAAAAGTTTAGCGATGGGTGAAATTCTTGACAGATGTCCAAGAGCACGAGCAAGGGACCTGGACGCGGAGCCGTGCAGCCGGGGGTTGGGCGCTGGCGGGTTTTGACTCATCGCTGGATTTCACCTTTCCAGATCTTGCTGGAGAAGGAAAGCCGCGGGGGGACGGAGGACCCAACCGATTTCTTTGTTGAGCAGTCACTGAATCATCAGGAGCGGTGCTATTTTAGACCTGCTTTGGGTACAGAATGAGGGCATGAAATCACGCAGCTCATTACCACAGGATGCCAGAGAGGCCAAGTATGTAAATGGGCTGGAGGGGGCTGATGTCTGTCGGGAGAGGTAGAGCCATTAGGGCTATTAAGGTATTTCCGTCCGGATGCAAACCTTTTGTCAGGAAGTCCCCAAGCTGCCAGCTGGGAGGGATGTCGGGAAGCACGTCTTGTTTCTCCTGCTCTTCCCGTGAGCAGCGTGACGGAAGAGCCGGCCGTGGAAAAATACCCAGGGGTTCAGCAGCTGGGGATGGATCCTGCCGGAAAGGAAAGAGAAAGAAACAAAATTGGTGCTGAGGGATTCGGCAGGCAAATCCACACTGTAGCAGATAGCGAGGGCAAGCTTTAAGGTGCGAAACTGCCGAGGGTCCCTGCGGGATGGGGAACGGCCCAGACCTCGCCGGCGTGCAAAGCAGGCGGGGAAGAAATCTGGCAGGAAAAGGAGACGAACAGCCTGCTGCTGGGCCGGGGGAGGGCTGCCAGACACCCGGCAGGGCCGGGCCTGGGGAGCCTGGCCAGGGCAAGCGGCACAGGGCCACGGGCCACGGGCACAGCGCGCGAGGCGGCGGGGACCGGGCAGGGCTGTGGGGCACAGGCGGCAGGACCCCAGCCCCCTGGGCCAGCAGCGGTGTCCCTCTGGGGGTCCCCAGTTCTGTGGGGCGAGCCGGGCAGGGCCCCCCCCAGCCCAGGCTGCCTTCGCTCGGGGCACCCCTTGTCCCCCGGGGTGCGAATGGCGGGGGTCCCCCAGCCCGGTGGACTGAGATAAAGCCAGTGGACTTTCGGGGAAGGGGGGGGGGGAGCACCCTGACCCCACCGGGACCGGGGGAAGGGGGAGCACCTCGCAGGGCCCCGCTCCCGTCGATGCGGGGAGCGCGATCCCGCCGGGGCGGTGCCGGGGGCGGCGGCGGCAGCAGCCGGTGCCAGTCCCGGGTCGGGCCGGGGGCGATCCCCGCCCGCCGCCGCCCCGCCCCGGCCCCGCCGCCGGCCCGCCCCCGGCCCTCGGCCCGCGGCTGCGGCGGGGCAGCGCTGCCCAGAGCCGCCGGGCCCGGGAGCGCGGCCCCGCGGAGGGGCCCGGCTGCAGCCCAGACGTCCGGCACGGCCCGGCCCGGCCCGGTACGGCCCGGTACGGCCCGGTACGGCACGGCTCGGCCCGCCGAGGTGAGGGGCGGTGGGCCCGGGAGCGGCTCCGGCGGCGGGACGGGGCCCAACGAAGGGTCGCTGCCGCCCCGCCGGAGCCGCCGGGGGCGCGGAGGGGCTCCGGGCATCCCGGCAGGGACAGACCCGGAGCGGGGGGAGCGGCACCGGGGCGGGGGCCGCGCTCCGTCGGGGCCGGGCCGGCGAACGGCGGCTGGCGGGGAGGGGGGGGGGGGGTCCCGAGGGGATCCGGGGGGGTCCCGGGCTGGGGGGCTGCGGGCACCCCGTGGTGCCGGGGACCCAGGGCCCCGTGGGTGCCGTGGGGTTCCTGAGGGGCTGCAAGCACGCGGGGCTCGGGGTGCTCCCAGCTGGGGAGGGCGAGGCCAGGGCTCAGCCTGCGGGGAACCCCGCGTCCCCCGCCGGTGCCTGAGCGCCCACCCGGCGTGGATTCAGCCTCCCTGCCACAGGCCGGTCGCAGGCTGTCGGGGCTCGTTGCCCGCTCCGTGCTTCGTCGCCAGCCCCGAAAGGATTGGAAGGTGTTGGTGGAAAACGCTGGCGGGCTGCGGTGCGGGTGCAGGACCGGCAGTAGGTGTTTCCTAGCAGAGCAGCGCGCAGAGCTGTTGGAGCCCCGTAAGGTGCGACGGGGTACCCAGAGCCATTCCCCAAGCGAGCGCGTCTGCGTGCCAACCACACGCCCGCTGTTCGGGCGCTGCGTGAGCTCGGGGAGGTCCGAGCATCGCTGTAGCGGGTGGGAGCCCGAGTAGCTCCCTGGCCTCCCGACCGGCCGACCCAGGCAACGGTGACGACAACTCCAGAAAGAAGAGCCCAGCCCTCAAATCAGGCTGTGGGGAAGACCGAACCTTTCCCCCCTCCCTCCGTCCCCGTGTCAGTGCAGGCACACCCACCCCGTGCGTGGCCAAGGACCTGCGGCAGCCCTGGGTGGCCCAGGCACGGGCTGACCCGTCCGTCCCATCCAGCTAGGGCAGAGGCACTGAGGGGAAGGGGCGATGAGCACCCAAACCCCCCTGGCTGTGCCCAGCCTGCCACACCGGCGGTGGCATCGCAGGTGATGTGCCTCAGTGACAGCCGGCTCAGGGCTGTGACGGCTCCGTGCGAGGATCCCAAATCCCAGCAGGTCGCTGGCAGCTCCTGCCCTCTTGCTGCGGAGGAAGCCGCCTGCTTGCTCAGTGGTTTCCCTTTAACTTTGGAACAGCCTCAGCCCGGGGCTTCAGGGCTTATCGCCCGTGCGCAGCTTCAAGGGAAACGTGCCTCGCGAAGATAAATCAAGTCGCACTGGCCGGGGCTGCTCTGGACTCTGTTCTTCTCACATTCCTCATGACCTCAGTGTTTTGGCTCGGAGGACGGCCAGGGAGCGCCGTCAGCATGTCCGGCCCTGGGCGGTCGCCTCGCTCCAGCCCCGTGGATCGTGCGGCTGGGGCAGGGAGCAGCCCCGCTGCGCCCCTCGCCAGGGGATGCGGTGCAGAGGTGGCCAAAAATCGCTCGCCCACTGGCCCTGGGCTTTGGGACTGGACGAGCATCGCCCCATGGACCATGAGGCCAGCGGCTCGCAGTGGGTTGGGCTCAGCCTGGGGTGCGGTGCTGGGTGGTCCTGAGCCAGGGTTCCTCTCCAGGCCTGGCCGGCAGATTCATCTCCGGTGGCTGTCGTCGGCTTGCTCGGCTGTGTGGGCGCAGCTCCGCATCCAGCTTGGCTCCTGGGGCCTCTCACCTGCTGTGGATTTTTATTGTACTCGAGCTGAGCAGCTCCGCTTTGGCCCAAAGTTTCCTGTGTGGGCATCAGTACGACAGCGAGGGGATAAAACAAGTGTGGGACCAGGGCAGAGCATGGCCCCAGCTCTGCAGGGACAATTCGGTCCCTGCACATCCCCGTCTTGCTTATGAGCCTCCCCGGCAGCACTGCAGCTTGCGCCAACCAGCTTTTGTGCGGAAATGCCAGGGCCAGAAATGATGCTTTAACTTCTTCTGAAGGGAGCTGGGATGGCACAGGGTCCTCCCATCTCCGGGACCGGTGCTTTGAGCAGAGCGCCGGGTCCTGGCACGTCTTCCCCTGGGCACAGGGGTGCCCGCTGGCTCGGCAGGGGTGCGGAGGCACCCGGCAGCACCCAGCCCTGTGTCCAGGGGAGCGGCCGAGGCTGCCAAAACCCAGCCTTCTGCAACAAAGCCGCCGACACGGTCCTCCCCACCAGGGCCTGAGCTGAGATGGAGAGCGGCTGCTCTTTGAACCGGTGCCGCGGTGCTGGCGGCCGCGGGGACAAGGCTGGCTTTGTGTGGCCGAGCCCAGCAGGTGACGGCTGGGACGTGGGGACTTAACCCTCTCGCCGCTGCTGCGTGTCAGCTCCTCTTCTCAAGCCTCGAGAGCTCAACTTCGGCCTGATGCTCTCCTCTCCTCCCCTCCCAGCCCAGTGGCAGCCGTGGGCTGGGTTGCAGTTGGCCGAGCAGGCACGAGGAGGGGAAAGCACGTCCCTGGGTCACTGGCGTGGAGGGGACGGCTAAAAGAAAGCGAGTGCAACGCTGGAGCAGGGGCACCATTGCCACAAGCTTTATGGGAGGCGTCGCGGTGCCCAGCCCTTGCAGCCCCCTGCAGTGCGGTGCTGAGCACGGCGGTGCTGAGCGCGGTGGCTTTTCCTGGCGCGGCCCCAGGCAGGACAATTCCCGGTCGCGCGGCGGAAGGGAGCTGCCGGGCCGCTTCCCCGAGGAAATGCGCCCGTGCTCGGGGCCGCACGGCCGCTCCTGTTGCTCTCCCTTTTCCTCCCGCTTGATCCACGGTGAGCGCGAAGCCCGGTGGGGACTCGATCCTGGCCTCGGCGCTGTTTAATTACTTGCACCAAGGGCACCAGGCCCCGTGCAGGAGGACGCCGGCCGCTTCCCCAGTTCAGCGAGGAGGAGGAGGATGCGTGAGCCTGCTGGGCATGAGGCCGGCGGTGGGGTGGCGGCACGGAGGTGGCTCTTAGCCGAGAAGATCCCGAGGGAGGCGGAGGCGGTTGTCTCAGGATGCTCGTCGGCTGGGGTGGGTTGGTGGAGTCGGGGAGCCCAGGGTCCGATCCTGCCCGGCTGGACCCAGCCCCTCATCCCTGCGTGCCAGGGCCAGCAGCGTGGGGCCACGGGCTCCCGGCTGCTGGGTGAGACAGGTGGAAGCGTGGAGCATCCCCGCGTGGGGAGAGGCTCGCGTGGTCCCAGGCGCTGCTCCCGGGGCCAGCCGAGCGATTTGCAGTGAGTCGCTCGCTACAACTCGTTAAAAGGAGGTGGCGGGCTTGGGGGCAGAGTGGGGCCAGGGAGAGGAACGAAATGCCCAACGCTCGGTCCCAAAGGTTCGGTTATGGATGCCGGTGGTCCCTGTGCCCTTTTCCAGGCAATGCTGATCCCCAGCTTCCCTTAGGCAGATCAGACCTGGTCCTTTTGTGTGGCATTGATGCCTCTGGGCCTCTCTGGCCGCTCACACCATCGCTGAGCCGCTCTCCGAATAGGCCTCGACGTGCCAGCAGCTTCCGCCGACTCGCCCACGGTGGCACTTGTCCTGTGCCTTCTTCCTGACGGTGCCGAAAATAGCCCAGGGCCAAATGCTCTGCCCACTGACAGCTGCACGGCGCCCTGTGGGGAGGGTCCCCACGTCCCCCACGGCACAGGGACCCCCAGGCAGTGTGGGGATGGGCACGGGGAGCCCTGGGGACACGGGGACCAGCACTGGAGCTCCTGGGACAGACGTTGCTTGAGTGACGGCTGCTTCCTGCAAGGGATCAACGAAGCTGGGAACAGGAATGTTCCCAGCACCGGGCTCGATTTGGCTCAAATCAACATTGTTCCCGCAGCCCCAGTGCCCAGATGCAGCAGGTTGGAGCTGAACAATTGCAGCTGCCAGCCCCTCGGCGGTGAGCTCACCCCTGGACCGTGGCCCGCGCTGCCATTTCCCTCCCCTCGCCTTTTGTTGGGTTTTCAGGAACGTTGCAGCCCCTTTTTGCACCTTTTTTCCCCGCGGGGAAGGGAAATGCCGGTGCTTGCCGCGCTGCCTGCCTCCCTGCGCTGAGTGCCAGGCTTGCAGGCGGGCATCCCGCTGGCTCCCCTCCAGCCTGCGCGTGCCTGGCTCCTGGGAAAACCAGGCTCTCGTTTCACACCCCCCGCACCCCCCCAACCATGCCTTATCCCATGTTATCCTCGGGGAAAAGCAGCCAGGTCCCTCCTGGGGCCACCAAGCAGCCCCCGAGGGTGGGTGGGAGCCAGGGCTGGGGGTCAGCAGCGGAGGGGGTTTGGCAACGCAGGGTGCCCTGCGGCGAGGGTGGACGTGGTGCGGAGCAACTGCTGGGTGCTGGGAGACGCCTGCGGTCGCGTGGCTTTGCAGGAGCATCTGGTTTCATTATCCTAGGCAAACTTCTTGCTCCCGTAAAGGCTCAGTGCCCCGCTCCAACAGCCTCCTTCTCGCAGCCTGCTCCCCCGGCGCAGCCGAGCTCTGACTCATGGCTTTGCGCCCTCGGAGCTGGCAGCGTGGCCGCCCCAGCCCAGGCTGCGAAGCATTCCTTAAATGTACAAACAATCCCCAGCCCCGCCAGCAGCGCAGGGCTCGCCCGCCTGGGAGCAGCCCCAGCCCGGTGCCGGCACCCGGAGGGGACCCAGCTGGTGTCGGGGCATGGCCGCGGGGATGTGCCCCGGGTTCGGGGCTGGGGCACCCGCGCCAGGGGAGCGGTTTGGGCTTGCTGGGGACGGTCCGGTTTGCAGGGTGTCGCAGGACAGGGCCCCGCTGTTGTTACAGGTTGATGGTCCCATGGTTGGCGGCATCCCGGGGAGAAGATGGCTCAGCCCGCACACCTGAACCAGAACCTTCCAGGTAAAGGCACCGGAGCTGTGTGTGGGGACCTGGCAGGGCCGTTGTGGGCAGGGGACAGGGGAAGGAGCAAAGGGGAGGGGCAGGGCTCAGCCATCCCGTCCCGATGGGTGTCATCACCTGCAGCAACTTGAAAGCAGAGCAGGTGCCCTGCAACACCTGATGGCACCACAGGTGCCAGGGATGGGCCGTCCACCACGTCCTTGTCCAGCAGCATCACGGGTGGGGGCTGCAGGCTGTGAATCCCGGCAAAGCCTGGTTGGAAAAGCCTTCCTGTCTCTGCCAGCTCCCTCCCTAAGCATCTCTGCCTGTCTTGCAGATCTCGGGGGCCCCTTCCTGTACAGGGACCAAGACGATGGGGAGAAGAGCTCGTATTCGGTGGAAACCCCCTACGGCTTCCTCTTGGACCTGGATTTCCTGAAATACGTTGATGACATCGAAAGCGGCCAGACGCTCAAGAAAGTGCCGCTGCCGCGCAGGGCGAAAGGGGCCAGGCAGCAGCTCGGCACGCTGCGCAGCCCCAGCAGCCACACCAGCGGCTGGACCTCCACCGAATCCCTCACCTCCACGGCCAGCGAGGACGGCAGGACCGCGCTGCTGCTGTCCCCGCACGGCCGGGCGCCCCCGGAGCCCCTGAGCAAGCAAACCTCCCACCCCACGTCTCCCCCGCCGGCCGTGCGGCTGCTCCCGCCTCCTGCCCGCAAGTGCTTGGCACGAAACCTGCAGGTGGAGAAGACCTTGCTGGAGACGAGCAGGAGGCTAGAGCAGGAGCAGAGCCATTCGCAGCCGGGCGCCCCGAGCCAGGTGCACCCATGGGTGCCGGCGGGCACCGAGGGCCAGCCGGGCTCCGCACGGATGAGCCCTGGCAGCTCGGGGCACAGCACGCCGGCTGCAGGGCTCGGCGCTGCCCCGCTGCAGCACGTGCGGGAGCAGATGGCCGCGGCCTTGCGGCAGCTGCGGGACCTGGAGGAGCAGGTGAAAACCATCCCCTTCCTGGAGATGCAGATCTGTGAGCTGCAGCAGGAGAAGGCGAAGCTGATGGAGAAGCTGTCGGTGGAGCCCGGCGAGGCTCTCAGCCGCCCCGGCGGGAGCGAGGAGCAGCCCCGAGCGGGGCTGGAGTGCGAAGCAGAGCCGGCAAAGGGTCGAGCAAGCAAGATCGCGGAGCTGAGGAAGCTGACGGAGAAGCTGGCCGTGTCAGAGCGGGGCAGCCGTGGCTGGCCGGGCAAGGGCACGGCCGCCCGCCCCAGGGGTGACGAGAGGCCGTGCCGCTCTGTGGCCGTGGGCGAGGACCGGCCCATGACCGACGCCGTCTTCTACTACCAGTCACAGCAGGCGGGCAGCGGCGAGCCGGGCAGCGGGGCTCCAGAGCGCCGGGACGCAGCCGTGTGGGTGCTCGAGTCCTCGCTGGGGCTCGCCCCTGAGGTGGAGCGGGAGCTGGAGCTGCTGCAGCAGACGGTGGGGCACCAGAAGGAGGTGATTGCCCTGATGGAGGGGCACCTGCAGGAGGCCACGCGGGAGCTGGAGGAGCTGCGGCTGGAGGTGTGCGCCCGCCGGCCCTGCGGGCGCACGGACAAGGAGGTGACGGCCAAGCCACAGGTGGCCGAGGTGCTGGTGGAGGCAGCGGTGGTGACGCAGAGCCAGGCAGTTGGCGACCCCGTGGAGACGGCGGATGTGGCCGTGGGGTGCTCCCCGCCGACGGCCTGCGTCGGGGTGGGCTGCTGCCCCGACAGGCGGGATGTGGCAGTCGGGCCTGATGTGGCCACGGGGCACGAAGACAAAGGCAGCCAGGCCGACATGGCCAGCTCCAACAGAGCCAACACCAACATGACCAGCACCAACAGGGCCAGCGCCGACAGGGCCAACGCCGACACGGGCGCTGCTGATGCAGGCACCGCCGTCCCAGCACGCAAGGAGCTGGAGCCCAGCGCTGGCGGTGCGGGATGCCAACGCACCCCAAGCAGCCCCCAGGGTGCGGCGGCGGTGTTGGAAGTGACAGGGGACACGTGCCTGGGCAGCCCGGCCCCTGGGGCCGCAGCTGTGGAGGTGGTGGCCGGTGGCCGGGATCCGTCCCCAGCACGGGACGGCAGAGCAGCTGCCAGCCCTGCAGCCGGTGAGTTGGGGAGGGGGTTTGGGGTGCCCAGGAGCCCTGGGGGGGGTCTGGCTCACTGACCCCTGCTGCCCATCTCTCTGCTCCAGGAGCCCTGAAGTCCATCATGAAGAAGCGGGACGGTGCCCCCCGGAGCGAGGCCGAGGGCAGCAAGAAGAGCCTGCAGTTCGTGGGCGTGCTGAACGGGGAGTACGTGCCTGGGGCTCCCGCCAGCGCCCCGTGTGCCCTCGGTGCTGGGGGCAGTGGGGAGCTCCGGGGGGACCGGCGGGTACGGCAGCTCCCACCGCAGGGCATCACTGAGCCCCCTCCCTCTGCACAGGTATGAGAGCACATCCAGTGAGGAGGAGGAGGAGGATGGAGACAGCTCCTCTGAGAAGGCTTCAGCCGACAGCTCCGACAGTGAGGAGCAGGGTGGCACCGACACTTCGGAGGAGGAGGAAGAGGATGCCGGGGGTGGCCAGAGCGAGGCGGGCGAGCAGCAGGAGCACGAGGGGGCCAACGTGGCCCCGCCAGAGCCCACCGAGGTGAAGGAGAAGTAAGTGCCGGAGGGAAGGTGCCAGGCATGGCTCAGGGCTTCTGCGCCGCGTTTCGGTGCAGCTGATGGGAAAAACACACTCGCCTCCTGCGGAAACCATTCGGCAGAAAAAAAATCATTCCAGCATCTCGGGTCTGCTAAGGAAACCACGAGACCGAGGCTGCAGCTGCCTCTTTTCTACGGGAGATAATTCGGAAAAAAGAAAACAACAAAAAAAAACCTCAGTAGCATTTTTCAACAAAGGGAAAAAATTCGGCCTAAAAATGGGCAGATCGTGTCTGAGCACGTCCGTATAAGGCTGCATTTGGGAGGCTGGACACCCCGGGGGCACGGCTGCAGGCCTGGGGAGGAAGGCTCGGGGTGGGGGGGGACATTCACTGGGGGGAGCGCAAGGAATTGGGGAGAGGAGCAAAACCTTGGGGCCTTGCTTGGGGGGCAGAGGGGCCGGGGATTCCTCGCCGCGTGGTGCTGCAGCCGCCCTCGTGCTCCCCCCAGGTTTGAGCTGAGCCCCAGGATGCGGGAGGCCTGCCTCATCGTCAAGACGCACCTGGGCCATCCCGGGGCCACCAAGAGCAAGGAGGCGGTGAGTTGGGTGCTGCGGGTGGCACGGCACGGGGCTGGGGGCACCCCCGGGCCAGCGAAGGCCGGATCAACGCTTTTCTTCCCCAAACAAGTCCCAGATTAACCCCCAAATCCGCGTGGACTCAGCCAGGGCCGTCCCAGCACTGGGCTGGGCTTTGGGGTCCTGCCTTTGCGCCACGCGGAGGCTCAGCCCCGCTCGCTGCCCGCAGCTCGCCAGCAGCAGCCTGGTCCTGCAGGAGTGGTTCCGTCTGTCCAGCCAGAAGTCGTCCGTCCCCGACACGGTTGCCAACCACCTCCTGGCCTTCGCCGAGCTCTCGCCAGCCCTCCTGGCCCACGTGGTCAACCTGGCCGACGGGAACGGCAACACAGCCCTGCACTACAGCGTCTCCCACTCCAACTTCCACATCGTGCAGCTGCTGCTGGACACGGGTGGGTGACCTCAGGTCTGCCACAGCTCCAGAAATGTCCCCCCTGCCAGGATGCCGCCCTCCCTTCCCCCCCCACCCCCACCGGGAGCAGCACCCTGAGCCTCCCCCGGCTCTGCCCGTCCCCACAGGGGTCTGTAACGTGGACCACCAGAACAAAGCCGGCTACACGGCACTCATGCTGGCAGCGCTGGCAGCCGTCGAGCAGGAGGACGACATGAACGTGGTCAGGAGGCTCTTCAGCATGGGCAACGTCAATGCCAAGGCCAGCCAGGTTGGTGTGGGATGGGGGCCGCGGCGTCCTGACCCCCTCGCGGGCAGCTCCCGGGGCCGCACTCGCCTCCTGAGCCCACCCCGAGGGCAGGACCCCAAACCTGGCGGGGGCGGTACGTGGGGAGGGCGTCATGCATCTTCATCCGTCTGGCATCGGGGCTCCAGCTCTGGGCAAGCAGGTGCTCAGAGCCCCTGCGGGCACTGGGGCAGCAGGGGGACGAGCGGGTGGCACAACCGTCCCGGCAGCGTCCCTTACGTCACGCAGGCTGGCCAGACGGCGCTGATGCTGGCCGTCAGCCACGGACGGCAGGAGATGGTGGAAGCCCTGCTCGCCTGCGGAGCTGACGTGAACCTGCAGGACGAGGAGGGCTCGACTGCGCTGATGTGCGCCTGCGAGCACGGCCGAGTGGAGACCGTGAAGCTGCTGCTGGCTCAGCCCACCTGCAACATCTCCATCGTGGACAGCGTAAGGCGCCGGGGCCCAGGCGTGCTCACCCGCCCCTGGACCCAAACCTCTTCCCAACTGTTCTCCTGCCCTCCTTAGGATGGGAACAACGCTGTCGCCATCGCGCTGGAGGCCGGCCACAGCAACATCGCGGTGCTCCTGTACGCCCACCTCAATGGGACAAAGGCGCAGCCCCACGTGAGTACTGCAGCCCCCCAGCCCCTGCCGCCCGCTCTGTCCCGTGCAAGGGACGCAGAGGTGGCACGGTGCCCTGCACGGTGGGCAGGGGGCAGCGCGGGAGGGGAACGGGACCGTGACAGATGAGAGCAGCTGATGGTCCCCGAGGAAGGGGTTGTGGAGGCGAGAGCAGAGCATCCCAGGTGCTCGGCGCATCCTCGGTGGCAAGGGCCCAGCCTGGCTGGCCATCACCAGGAGCCACTGGATGGTCTCCGGTGACATTTGGTGACTCCTCCCTCTCTACAGCAGGGGACATCAACAGCGGGCACCAAGAGCCCCGGGAACCCAAAGAAACTAAATTAGAATAACCTTTGGATCCAGCCGTGTGCCAGCTGGCCACCCTCAGTGCTGGGCTGTAATTTATGTCCCCCCCCTCCTGCTGCTCCTTCGTGTGCTGAGTCGCTCCCTGAGGCTGAAGAAGTTTTCATCCTCCTGTCAATAGAGCAGGCGCTGTCCCTGGGCCTCGCTCGCCCTGCCTGCTGCAGGAAGCGTCCCACGGTGCCCCCCTCGCTCCAAGTGACAGAGGAGCCAAGCATCAAGCGACCTCCACTCCCGGCCACGATCACTGGAGCTGTGCCACCTTGGAGCCCTCTGCAAGGCCCCAGCTCACAGGAACAGCGAAAAAGAAAGCCAGCAGAAATAGCAGCTGGTTTCTGCTCCTACAGCCAGCTCCCAGCAACTGCAGGAGGGCAGCAGAGCCAGTGATGGGGAGCAGGGCTGCAGGAGGGCGAGCATCAGCAGCGACAGGAGAGGGGACAGAGCAGCTGGCTCACGCTGCCACAGGAGCATTTCCAGACTGAAATGTGCGCCCATCTTCTCTGGTGTTTCATTTCCCAGCAGAAATCTGAATATTCTCTAGCACATGCACACAAAGGAAAAAAACCACATTGCTTTGTCAAAAAAAGCTGGAGTTCAACATGAAATCACTCAACGATTTGATTTGCTCGATGGCAGCAAAACTTGTGGATGCTTGGGGCTACAGCCAAGCTGAGAGAAGGGGACTGAGAGCCACAACTGTTTAGGGGCTGGGCCTGCCCAGCTGATGCCCCACACAGGATCCAGAAGGAAAGATAAAAATCACCTTGTGAACACTTCCCCTTTTAACTGTCTCACAGCCGCTAGCAGCTCAGGGGCTCGAGTTGCTTTTACGAGTCCCTTTCTGCCCACTTCCCCAAGGGGAGGGTGGCTGAGGATAGCTCCAGGAAAAGAGATCAGCAAGAAGAGCTCAGAGGGAGAGAGCCTAGGGCCTGCGGAGATGGACGCGTATGTCAGAGCACGTGTGTGCGTCTGTGTGAGTGTGTGCGCACCAGGCGGGGTGGGAACAGACAAGGTAAGCTTTAAGGACTGGGAGCAAAAGAAAAAAAAAGGCTTTTGCATGTGAAGCAGGCTGCGCTCTCTGACTCCTTCACAAAGGTGACCCATGTTGCAGCTCCTCTTACTCCTCAGCTCATCTTCCTCCCTCACTCTCACACCCCACAGGCCTCGTCTGAGCCATTCTGTCTGCTGGGAAATGCTCCCCAAGAAACTCGTTTGGGCAACGTGCCGCTGTCCTCGCCCTTTTTCAGCTTTGCACTGAAGTTAATATAAGATGCTCACAGCCACTCTCTTTACGCTGCTCTGTATGTACTCCATACTCACTGCTTTGGTTTCACAGGTTTGTTTACTGACATTTTAATACTGATGTTTATTTTTAAGATAAATAAAACTTCAAGTAAAATTATTTTGAAATATTACAACGACCATCAGCAGTCTCCTGCCTCCTTGTTTGAGTCAAGCTAAAAGCCCCAGAACAGCTTCGGCAGAAGAACAGCCCGGGCACAGCCCTGGCCCTGAGCAGTCACCAGCATTTCAACCCATTCCCTACAAGTTTATGAACTGGTTAAATCCATCAGTCTTGGTTTCTTCCAGCTGAACTGCTCCAGAGCTAGGAGCTGGATTCGGGTACCATGAGGTGGCATCTTCAGGCCTGTTTCACTTCATGGGACCAAACAAGACACTGGACCCCCTTCACTCTCCTTGGGTTGCCCCAGTGTTGGTGCTGTTCAGCTGCTTTGTTGTAGGGCAATCATCTGACAGCGGGGATGCGAGGTGACCTCACTCCTCATACAGGGCTGAGGGTACACCAACCACACGGGGACAGCTGGGAAAGGCAACAGCTGCTCCAAGCCACCTCCCCACAAACTCACCCCCAGCTGCCACTAATTCACAGCTGACACCTCACACCTTGCTCACGTCTGGCAGCCCTGCACTGCCTCCTGTCCAGAGTGCAGAGGCTCCCAGGTCACTGCCAAAGCTGTGCTGGGAGAAAAGAGCAGCCAGAGAAGTAAGCTCCAAGGTGGGCTCCCCTCCTTGCACTCCGAACTAGCCCCTGAGAGCTCTGTCACCAGAAGCAGGGTAAGAGATGCACCCTATGCTCTGAAACTAAAGTGACACCACAGAGGAATCAAGAGCTAGGTCAAGCAACAACACAGGCATGTCCCCAACAACTGCTTTCTCCAGACCGTAAAAGTCACAGGCCCCACCAGGGCACAGCTGCCACTTGCAGGAAGGAAAAAAAGAATTACAGATGCTCCTTCAATGCCAGCCTTGAACAACAGCCCTCGCTAACTGCCTACGTTCAGCAATTTGAACATTCAATTCCTTCAGCGCTCTCCTGAGCTTTGGGATTCTCCAGCCTTCATTCCCCCGTTACTGAAGTGCCTTAATAAGGTTCAGAACATCGAAGGAGGAACACCCCCCATGAGACAGACACTGCGTGACAGTGAGCACAGCATTAGGAGCCACAGACCTGACTTAGTTCAAACACATCACAAAACAGCATCGCTCCCCACTTGGTAGAAAATGCTAGTTTGCCACAGGGGCAAAGTGCTTAGAAACCACCTCCTAAACTGTGACATTTCTCAGACTGGTTCCTAACCCTTTCAGTCTTACCTCTACATTTATATAGTAGCCTAAAATAATAAACTCTTCTAGCTGATACTGTGGTGGAAGGGAAAGCTGAGAAGAAAGTGAGATTGATTTACCAACTCCTCTAAGGGGAGAGCAATGAGTGCTCTTTGTGGGCGACTGCCAGGAAAGACAGCAAGCAGTTATATTTATAGTGGCATTTATAGAATAGCTTACTGAGGACAGAGAAACAGAAGCAGCAGGCAGCCACTTTTCAAACTGGTACAAAGTTTGACTTTTGACTTGTTATCAGATTCTACAGACGTCCATCAGGTGTACCAGTGGCACTCTGCTGGTGACGCACAGAGAAACACTCATCAGAGTGGTTGGAATTAACATAGCTGTAATCAAAAAAATAAGTTATTTTTGTTGCAAACGACACATTAACAAAAACACAAGAACACAGATATGTCAAGATGAAGACCTAACGTGTAGCCCCAGTCACAAGCAGGGTGTGCTTTTGTCTGACTGAACCCAACAACAAAAGGAAGGTGGGTGCACACCAAGGCAAGCCAGAACATTCACACGCTCAGTGAGTGAGTCCTGGACAAAGGAGAACTGGAAAAAAAACCTTTATTGTGTGAACAACACAAACGCCACGCTCCTCTCCATCTGTGACCCACGTCCAGCTGAGATGATGCACGCTGGTGGCTCCGAGTACACGGGACAAGTCTTCATCACCTGAAAGGGAACAGCAGAGACTGTGTCTGCCCAGGGGCACGGCGCCAGGCCCTCATTGCCCCTCGGGGGGCGGCGGGGCCGGGCAGTGCTGGGGGAAGCGGGGCACCCACCGGCTCAGCGCAGCCGCCGGGCCTCGCGCTCGGACTCGAGCAGGGTGAGGACATCGCCCTCGCGCACCGGGCCCTTCACGTTGCGGATGATGGAGCGGCTCGTGTCGTCCATGAACTCCACGCGCACCTGCGGCACGGAGCGGCGTCAGCTCGGCCCGGCCCGGCCTAGCGGCGGCCCCGCGGCCCGGCCCGGCCCACTCACCTGCGTGCACTGCCCCTGGGAGCCGGTCCGGCCCAGCACCTTGGTCACCTGCGGGCAGAGAGCACGGCGTCAGCCCGCGGCCCCGGCCCTCTGCCCGGCCCCGGCCCCATCCCGCTCCCGCCCCGCACCCTGGCCAGCTTGATGGGCTGCACGCGGCTCGTGTCCATGGCGGCTCTGCGGCGCAGGAAGGGAGGGGGCGGGCCCCCCGCCCCGCCTTATATAGCGCCAAGTCTCGCGAGATCCGGCGAGCCCCGCGCGCCGCTCCGCGCCCCGCCCCGCCCCGCCCCTCCCCTCCCCGCCCTGCCCTTCACAGCGGCCAAGATGGCGACGGCCACCCGCATCGTGCAGCGGCTCCGCAACTTCGCCGCGGGGGTGAGGGCGGCCGCGGGGCGCCGCTGGGGTACGGGGGTGGCCGGGGCGGCCGCCGCCGCCCCCATCCTCGTCCCCTGAGACGCTCTCGCCTTGCCTTGCAGCGGGACCTCCAGGCCAAGCTGCAGCTGCGCTACACGGAGATCTCCAAGAGGTACCGGGGGCGCTGCGGTCCCGTCCCCCGAGGGCAGGGGGCTGTCCGCGGGGCACCGGGGAGCCGAGGGGGCTGCTGCCGCCCCGCTCCGTGCGGCCACAGCCGCGGTGTGGGCAGGGCCCTCAGGCCGCTGCGGCAGGGATGCTGCCCACCCGGTCAGGGTGCCCAGGGCCGTGCCTCGTAACGCGTTATGTGATAATACCGTGTTCGTGTCGGGCCTCCCGGCTGCCCTGGGCACCTCACAGCCCCTGCCTGACCCGTAGGAAGTACCGCAGCGCTTGTGTGGCGTGGCGCTGAGCCTCCCTGATACCCACCGGCGCGCTGAAGTCCTTAAACTTTTCCCATCCAGAACCCAGCCGCCGCCTCGGCTCCCGGTGGGTCCCAGCCACAAGTTTGCCAACAACTATTACTGCACGCGGGACGGACGCCGAGAGGCTTTCCCTCCTCTTGTGGTTGCGTCGACACAGAAAACCCTCGCTGCAGGGGCTCAGGGCAGCAGGTAGGTCTGACCTGGTCTGTCCTGCGGCTCTGCCGCTCTCACTGCTCAACGTGAGCAGGTTCGAGCCCTGCGTGGTTTGTACCGAAAATACGGAGTTCTTTCAGTAAGTAGCATTGACTTACAGGTTAAAAGAAGGCTGAGCTAATTCTTTGTACTTGTCTCCTCTTGAACAAATAAAGGAGTTGGCTGGAAATTGACTTTTGGCGTTAATAAAACCAACACTCTCAATTTAGGCTGAGCACTATTAAAACCTCTTCTTCTCTCTTCCTTTTTCTACCCCAGTTCAGGCTCTGCAGTGACAACAGCTGAGAAAAAGCCAGTGACACCAGGGCCAGCAATTAGGAAGTGGGAAATTTCAAAAGACCAGCCCTATTTGTGAGAAATTAAGAAGGCTGGATGTACAGATGTCAGCTTATGAAAAAGCAGTACTCTAATGGGTAAGCCTGCAGTGGATTTAGCTACAATGCTGCTGTATGGAACTTATCCTAGTTTTGCTGATGTATGACTAATAAATACATTTAAAGTTGTAGTTATCCTCCCATTTTGGCTGTCCTGTTTGAATTGTTCAAATTATTTTAATGGTGTTTTGGATGTAAAGTTTTCTTGAGGGAATAGTAAGGTAGTATATGAACTGGAGCTCGGGCTTAGTGGATTTGTATGCCGTCTGTGGCCTTCTCTGCTCCGAGAGGAGACCCAGAAGCACAGCTGGAATATCACTGAAGGTCAGAGCTGAACAAAGCGTGCCTGTAGCTGCAAAGGACCTGATGATTTTATTTTCTGGTAAGAAACATTAACTAGTCTATGGCACTGTTTGGTTCCCATCTGCCTCAGTCATGCTCAGGATGGATTTAGCCTCCATCAGCTCATCCTGCCGCTACTCCCTTAAGGCTGTGATCTGTGAGAAATGGTTGATACAGATTTTGGTCTGAAGCTTCGCCTTGTAGCATGCCAGGCTCTTTGTGATACTTTGTGTGTGTTGGTTCAAAGGAGTCCAGCTGCTTCCTTTCACTTCCCAAGCCAATTGTTAACAGTCAGCAGAGAAGATCATTTCTGGCTCACGCAGCAAGCACCTTGTCCCCTGCTCAGCCTGCCCTGCTGCAATGACACGCATTTCAGCCACAGAGCACCCACCTGGGGGTGGTCCTGCCCATCCCCAGGGACAGCTGATTTGCCAGGCTTGTGCCGTGATGTTGCCGTGAGCTCTGCAGATTATTCTACAGCAAGTATATCTATTTTCCTGCAGCTGCTCGAAGATGCTGGAAGATTGCTGACAGGGTTATGCTGGGTCTTTGAAAAGTCAGTTGTCTGAATACATTAGTTGTATCCCACTGTCTTGACAGGACCAGCCAACAGAGCTTAAAAAATCATACACACAGTTGACAAGGGAAGACCGATGTCATCTCCCTGGACTTCTGTAAGGCCTTTGACACAGTCCCACATGACATCCTGGTCTCCAAATTGGGGAGAGGTGGATTTGAAGGGTGGACCTTTCAGTGGATAAGGAGCTGGCTTGAAGGTCGCACCCAGAGAGGGGTGGTCAATGGCTCTATGTCCAGGTGGAGGCTGGGGACGAGCGGTGTCCCTCAGGGGTCTGTCCTGGGACTGGTGCTGTTTAATATCTTTAACAGTGACACAGATAAAGGGATCAAGTGCAACCTCAGCAAGTTTGCAGATGGCACCAAGCCGAGTGGTGCAGTTGATAGAACAGAAGGAAGGGGTGCCGTCCAGAGGGACCTGGAAAACTTTATGAAAAGCCTATGAAGTCTTTACACAAGGTGCTGCACCTGGGTTGGGGCAATCTCAGCCATGAGCATGGACTTGGAGAAGAGCTCATTGAGAGCAGCCCTGCAGAGAAGGACCTGGGGGCTCTGGTGGACGAAAAGCTTGGTATGAGCCAGCAGTGTGAGCTTGCAGCCCCGAAAGCCAGCTGCATCCTGGGCTGCATCAACACAGGAGTGACCAGCAGGTGGAGGGAGGTGATTGTGCCCCTCTGCTCTGCCCTTGTGAGGCCCCACCTGGAGTGCTGCAGCGAGGTCTGGGCCCCCAGCACACGAAGGACGTGGGGCTGTCAGAGCGGGTCCCGAGGAGGGCCGCGAAGATGATCAAGGGGCTGGAGCACCTCTCCTGTGAAGGAAGGCTGAGAGAGCTGGGGACGTTCAGCCTGGAGAAGAGAAGGCTCCGGGGTGACCTCGCTGCAGCTTTTCAGTACTTGAAGGGGGCTTATGAAAAGACGGAGAGCGACTTTTAGCTTGGGCAGATAGCGACAGGACAAGTTGGAAGGGCTTTAGACTAAAAGAGGGGAGACTTAGATGAGATGTTTGGAGGAAATCCATCCCTCGGAGGGCGGTGAGGCGCTGTCACAGGCTGCCCACGGAAGCTGTGGGTGCCCCGTGGCGGTGCTCGAGGCCGGGCTCGGTGGGGCCCCGGGCGCCCCGTGCCGGTGGGAGGTGCCCGTGCCCGCGGCGGGGGGGTTGGGCCTGGCCGGTCCGTCCCTGAGGCCCCTTCCGACCCGAGCCGTTCGCAGAGAAGCAGCGCCCAGCACAGCCGCAGACCAACGCCGCGGCGCCTGCCGGGCAGGGACCGGCGGCCCGGGCGGAGCTCGCGGCCCCCGGGCGCTGACGGGCGGCGGCCTCCCCCGGTGCCCCCCCCCCCCCCGCCGCTGAGGGGGCGCTGAGGGGCGGGGCCGCCTGAAGGTCGCGCGCCAGTGCCGCTGGGGAGGGGGCGGAGGCTGCGCGCATGCGCCGTGCCAGCGCACGCGGCCCGCTTTATAGGCGCGCGGCGGCGGCGGCGGGCTCTGTGTGCGCGCGTGCGGCGGCATGGCGCGGCGCCTCCTGCTGCTGCTGCTGCTGCTCGTGGCGCTGCCGCCCGGGAGCGGTGAGAGCGGGCGGGCGGGGCCCAGCCGCGCCGCGCTCCCCTCGCTCCCCTCCTCCCCATTGGCTCCCGCCGCGCGCTCCCCGCGCACGCCCTCGGCTCTCATTGGCTGGCGCCGCCGGCGCCTCAGGTGCGCGCCGCGGGCGGGCTGCGGGGGCCTCGCCTCAGGGGAGGACGGGGACGGGGCCGGGCGGGCTCTGGCGGCGCCCCTCAGCCCCGGCCCCGGCCCCGCGGGCTGCCCCCCCGGGCTGTTCCGCTGCGAGGAGCCGCGCGGCGAGTGCTTCCCCCGCGAGTGGATCTGCGACGGCCACCCCGACTGCCTGGACGAGCGCGACGAGCGGGGCTGCGAGGCCAGCGGGAGCCCGGCGGGGCCGGGCGCCGGCAGCGCAGGTGCGGGGCGGGGGGGGGGGGGGCGAGGGGCTGCGGGCCCTGCTGGGGCGGGGGGGGGCGGGGGGGGGGCGAGGCGGCCCCGGTCCGAGGGGGTGTTAGCCCCTCTGGGGCCGTCCCGGTCATCGCAGCGGGCCTCGGGCGGTGTTTGGGGTTCGGGCGGAGGGAGCCCCACCTGAACTTCCTTCCGGGCAGCCAGCGCTCAGCACCCCAGGGCCCCCTCGGGAAGTGCCTCTGAAGAGGTTTCTTCCCCGGGACGTGGCTCTGGCTGCCTCGGAACCAGCCGCTGCCACGAGGCTCTGCTGAGGGAAGTCAGAGAATCACCGAATGGTTTGGGTTGGAAGGGACCTTACAGACCACCTGGTTCCAACCCCCGCCATGGGCAGGGATGCCTCCCGCTAAATTTGGTTGCTCAAAGCCCCATCCGGCCTGGCCTTGAACACTTCAATTGGTGGGGCACCCACAGCTTAGGTACTGGCAGGCCACTGTAAGTTCTCTCCAGAGCTTTATTTTCTCCAGGCTGAATAACTCCAACTCCCTCAGCGTGTCCTCAGAGGAGAGCTGCTCCAGCCCCTTGATTATCTTGGTGACCCTCCTCTGGACTCATGCTAATACGTCCCTGTCCTTCTTGTGCTGGGGGCCTCAGTGCTGAAAACAAGGCTCCAGGTGGGGTCTCACAGGAGCAGAGCAGAGGGGGGGCAATCCCCTCCCTTGCCCTGCTGGCCATGCCGCTTTTAATACAGCCCAGGATACGGCTGGCTTTCTGTGCTGCAAGCACACATTGCTGGCTCATGTTGAACTTCTCGTCCACCAGCACTGGTTGCTTTATTGGCTTTGTCTTCTCTTACCCTAACAGTCTTCCCTGCCTAAGAGGGGTGAGGAAAATTTCCTAGCTTTCTCCTATTGTGTGGACTAACAGTAACAGGAGATAAGGCTTTGCTTCAAGCAATACGAACCTGTTGGCACACTTAGGGTGAACTGGGAACTCGGTCAGGTTTGGACTGGAGGCTGTTTTGAATGCTGATCTTAAGGTGACTGGGAAACCTGATGGACTTCTTGTTTTTCTCATCACAGAGGCTTCAGCTACCCCAGTGCCTGGGCACACTCTGCCATCGAGGAGTCAAGGCTGCACGTGGGTGTTGATTATTGCAGGTATGTGAGGCTTGGAGTGCTGCACGTGGTTTTGGCTCAGGTTTAGGCCATAACTGACTTTTCTAATGACATTTATTCCAGACCAGCATCAGTAGCTGTGTTCTGTGGGCTTGGAGGCTTAGGGGAGGCTGTACGCCATGGCTTGAGCACTTCTGGAGCTCTGACTTGGACAAATTGTGCCTTCCCCTTGGAAAGGCATCTTGTTCCCTGCGGTCTGACACTAACACTTCCGTGCTGTCTGTGCGTTATCCTTCAGGAAGATGCTGATCTCTGATTGTTGAGCATCAGAGCCTGGTGCTGATGTCCAGACCAGGTGCAGTGAGTGGTTCTCTGCTTGTGCACTCTTCTCTTTAGCGCTCCTGAGCTGCCTGGTAGCTGTGGGTGGTATCGTTGCATGGGTCCAGTCCAAAGCAAAAAGCAGGTCTGACATCTTCAGTCTTGAAGAAGCATCAACTGAAGAACAGTTGATATCTGACAAGAGCCAGGCAGGCTTATTTTCCTGAAAGGTATGTTCCTTGCACCCCACGTGCTCTGTGTGCGAGAGGGAGAAATGCCACCTTGCCCTGTTCCTGGCCTCTAGAGCTTCCCCCTCCGAGGTAGCTCTTCCCAGTTCTTCCTGCTGCTGGTCAGCCACGTGCTCGGGCTTTCGGTTTGCCCTGAAGCAGCAGAACTCTCCCCTTCCCTTCTTTCCTCGCAACCAGGCATGAGGACTCCTGTTTGACTGCAGGGATCGTTATTGCACAACCTAATCTGAGAAAATGCTGGCTTCTTTCAGTAGTCTCGTGACCTGAGCACTCGTGGAAAGATTTTAATTTTCTGGTGTAGATTTTCTTCTTCCACTCCATACAAACTGAAGTAACACTAGATTTCTGGGCTAAAGGACTGTCAATAACCAGGTGTTTCTTTTCCTGTAACAGGGATCTTTTGCTGCGAAGCGATAAGGTGGGACTAAGTTCACTTCCCTCTCACTCATCACAGAAGCTGACTGAATTTGCACATTAAGCTCTCCAACCTGGTTTGTTATTACACAAGAACGCTCTCCTTGGAAATGGGTCTGAGGTTGTGCAACTACTTTTGCACTGGAAATCGAACAGGACCTTCCGTGGCGCTGTGAAATCACCCCTCATAAAGGTGACAAATTCCCTCATTGTTCTTGCCCGCAAGGATTGTTAACACGGCTTCTCATCAGCGTGGCCTTGGACCCAAAGACTTTATTCTCCGTGAGACTAGAGGTGCAGTGCCAGGTGCTCCTGTTTTCTTCCCCTTCCAAACAAGAGCCTTTTGTTGCCTGCCCCGTTCTGCCTGGATTTTGTCAGGTGTCGGGGAGTGGAAGCTTTCTCACCCCTTTCAGTAGGAGCTCACTGAATCTGCACAGATCAGACATACGCTCTGTGTTCACGCTGGTGTTTCGATGCTGTTCCATCCAACGTGCCGTCTGACAGGCCAGCCACAGGGATGGAAAAAATCTCCCTGTCCACCTGAGCTCTGCGTGCTGCGCTGTCACCCCGAGACAGCGCGGGGCAGGCAGCACCTCAGCACACTCCTTGCCAGCAAGGATCCCGCCCCCTGCAGAGCAGCACCTTCCCCCCGGTGCTGGATTCTGGATGTCGTTTCTCTAATGTTAGAGGTGTCATCCGTGGGCCTCTTTTGCTGGAGGTTCTGAGTGTCTGGTGTCTTTTGTTTTCGGCTTGAAACAACTGGTGTCTTGGCTCAAATGCCGTTGCCTCCGCTTTGTGGCGTGCGTAACTGTTTGTGCCTGGCTCAGGGTTGTGCACTTTTGAGAAGAACTGACAGCATCAGAGGAGATTACCGAGCAGTGCCTCTAATTCAGCGCTGACCTCTCTTCCACGTATTCCTTGCACAAGTGTTTAATGTGTGTAAAAGACAAAAAGCTGCTGCCTTGTCTGTTGCGCTCTGTGCCTTGAGGTGAGAACCTGGCTTGCCATGCAAACTCTTGCCATCAGCCTTAGAGCTCTTGCTCTTGGATAGCGTGCAAGGGTGCAGCTGTAACTCACGTGAGAAACTTCTCTGTGAGGTATTGGAGTACTGGGCTATGCCAGAATGGTTATTTTTAGTACCGAGAGGTCGTTTGCAAGGGTACACACAACCTTGTCTCTGTTCCGTAGGGACAATTGGAGATAGCTGTCGGTGAATGACACAGGAAAATAAAGAACTTGAAACTGTAATGACATCTCAATTTGTGTTGTGTTTTTTTTTTTTTCTTGGGTTTGTGCATTTGTTCAAATTCTGTAATTGGGAGACTGGGACCTGGGTCAGTTTTGAATTGTCACGTCCTGGGCAAGAGGACTTGGGGAGGGTGGATTGGCATGGACAGACAGGGAAAGCAGGTGCCGCCGTGTCTGCGTGGCCCTGAGGAGACTCCAACACACACCGCCTGTACTGGGAAAATGAAATAAAACGAAATACAGGCCTGGAAAAGAGAGAATGGAGCGGGTGGACGTGGGAAACACAGCTGGCACTTGCACTGGGGTGCTACTGCGGAGCAGGTGACAAGGGAGAGGCTTGGACAAGAACAAGATGGGAAAGCAAGACTGCGTGAGCTCGTTCCTTTTCCGTTAGAGCAAATGCAAGCTGGGGCGCCCAGCAGAGCGGGAAGGTGCTTCAGAAATCCCAGCAGGACAGCGAGGGCTGTTACTGCGATAGCTCAGTGGCTGGTGGTGGCAGGGCCATGTGGCAGAGGTCAGCTGTCACCAGCCTGTCCCCGATCATCCTCTTAGCTTGAGCTCCTGAGCTGAGCCTTGCTGTCCTGTTACGCCGGGCAGAGCCGCTTGCTGGGTGCAAGGGGGGCAAGGCTGGTGTGTGAACTCCAGAGGGGCAGCCTCTTCCCACCGCAGGGTCTCGCCGGCTCTGCGTACTGAGCTTTGAGTGTTTCAAGCTTGGAAAAAAGCCTGTGTTTGTGGGCCTTGTACAAAAACTCGGAGCATGTCTGAGACAGTAACTTCCCTTCTTCTGTCCCATGCCAGAAGCGTTTTTATTGTCCTAATCTCCAGGCTCAAAGACTTCAATTGTTGTGCAGTCCGAGCTGCCTTTCAGCCTGATAGCAGCTTTGTGCTTCGGGTCTCTGCGTTTTGAAGTCACAGAATGGTTTGGGTTGGAAGGGACCTCAAAGCCCACCCTGTCCCACCCCTGTCGTGGGCACAACCCCACCAGCCCAGGCTGCCCCCAGCCCCTTTCCTCCTGGTTTCCATCTGTCACGTTGTGCATGGAGCTCCGCTGCTTTACCAGGCTGTCCTGTGCAAAGGGGATGTGGACTTCCTCCTCCTCCAGTGTCTGGCAGCAGCCGCGGTGATCCCCACAGCTGGGGGGCACTGCCAGGGATGGGGCCCCCGCAACTCCTCGGGGCAGCCTCAGCCAGGGCTTCACCGGCCTCGGGGAAGAATTTCTTCCCAACAGCTCATCTAAACCTACCCTCTTTTAATTTAAATCCATCGCCCCTTGTCCTGGCACTACACCCCCTGACAAAGAGCTTTCCTGCAGCCCCTTTAGGCACTGGCAGGCTGCTGTAAGGTCTCCCTGGAGCCTTCTCTTCTCCAGGCTGAACACCCCCAACTCCCTCAGCCTGTCCTCAGAGGAGAGCTGCTCCAGCCCCTTGATCATCTTGGTGACCCTCCTCTGGACTCATGCTAATACGTGCCTGTCCTTCTTGTGCTGGGGGCCCCAGAGCTGAACGCAGGGCTCCTGGTGGGGTCTCACGAGAGCAGAGCAGAGGGGGACAATCCCCTCCCTCGCCCTGCTGGCCACGCTGCTTTAGATGCAGCCCAGGATACGGCTGGCTTTCTGGGCTGCAAGCACGCACTGCTGGCTCATGTTGCGTTTTTCATCCACCAGTCCCCTCAAGCCCTTCTCCACGGGGCTGCTCGCCATCCGTTTGTCAGCCGCGATGTTTGGGATTGTCCTGACCCAGGTGCAGCACCTTGCACTCGGCCCCCTTGAGGTTCCTGGAGTTCAGGAAGCATTTGTACAGCGCTCTCAGCAATAGGGTTTGATTTTTGGGTGGTCCTGTGTGAAGGCAGGAGGTGGATTAGACGATCCTTGTGAGTCCCTTCCAACCCAGGGTATTCTCTGTGGGCCCACTGCTCCAGCCCCTCCAGGTCCCTCGGCGGCATCCCTTCCTCCTGGGTCAGCTGCACCGCTTGGCTGGGTGTCACCCGCAGACACGCTGGTCTGTCACTGACGGAGATATTGACCAGCACCGGTCCCCGTGCAGACCCCCGAGGAACACTGCTCATCACTGGTCGGCACCTGGACGTCGAGCTGTCGACCGCACCTCCTGGGTGCGGCGTGTTTCATGGGCTGACGTAGGGTCGTGTGCCTGGCTAAGACAGAAGGATGGACCTACTGCTGTTAACTTTGCCGCCCGTTTACCCTAAAATCTGAAGGATTAATTCCTTCTCTTCGGTTCCTAAAGGTTAGGGGGACCTTTCGCTGCATACTTTGTTTTCCAGTGTCTCATTCCATGTTCACCCTCCTGCTGATGGAATAACGGGGCTGAAGGCAGGTGTGATGGGCAAGTGGCACAGGGCAGCAGTGCAGGAGGAGCTTGCCACACTGGGGGCCACGTGGGCACTGCCTGGAGGGCGGATGGTGCCTTCACCTCGAAATCTGCACGGGGGTGGTTGAGGAATGAGCTGGGACGTAGCGACCGTTCCGCTTCTATGACAGCTGACGGGGCAGGGGTAGCTGCATTAACGCTCGTGCTTAATGAAGGACTGATGCCAAGAGCAGCATCTGCTGTGGGGATACAAAGCTGATACAAATCTCATGCATCTGCACTGTTGCGCCCCTGGCAAGGGAGGCGTTCGGTGTCAAATCAAGGCAAGCTCACGCTCTCACTTCAGCTCGCTGTAGTGGATGCAGTGCTTGGAAATGGGGCAACATGCCAAACACAAACGACTAACGAGGAGAATAAGGAAAAAGAGAAGAGCAGAGCTGGAAATAGTTCCTTATGTAAAGGGTTAATGCTTCAATCTCATTATTGTCTTAAGGAGCGGACACTTCGCTGCCTCCAGCTCCTACGGTGCAAACCGCAATCTGATAAGCAATCGGCTTTGGGAACCTGGCAGGTGCCACGTGGCGCCGTGACCCGGCCGGTGCCCCTCAGGCAGCAACTCCCCGCTGCTCCTCTGAGCTCCAAGCCTGGTGGGAGCGGTCCCGTGAAGCCGAAGCTGCTGTCCCACAGCCCGCAACGGGAATCGCTGCTTCAGAGGGGCAGGCACGATGAGGCAGCTGGAGAGGAGGCGTGCGAGTCTCTCTGCTGGGCTGAAGATTGGGGATCGCCGCGGCTGCTGCCGGACACTGGAGGAGGAGGAAGTCCACATCCCTTTTGCACAGGACAGCCTGGTAAAGCAGTGGAGCTCCATGCAGAACGTGACAGACGGAAACCAGGAGAAAAGCGAGATGCCCGTTCAAAGGAACAAGTACTTCCTCAACATCAACGTGGGCGGCACGTTGTTCCACATAGCGTGCAAAGTGGCAGCCCGTTATCCCGTCACCAGGCTCGGGAAGCTGGCCATTTACACAGACCCTACGAAGAAGCTGCGGCTCTGTGACGACTACTCAGTGCAGAAGAACGAGTACTTCTTTGACAGAGATCCTTCAATCTTCCACTATATCTTCCACTTCTACCGCAGCGGGGTCCTGTGGATAATGGACGAGATGTGCCCCAGTAACTTCGTGGAGGAAATCGAGTACTGGGGAATCCATCTAAAATACTCCCAGCGCTGCTGCCGGATCCTGTTTGAGGAAAAGCAAGATGAACTCAGCGAGAACCTGAAAATACAGAAGGAGCTGGAGGCAGAACTGGAGCCTCTGGAATCAGCAGAGCAGTTTGAGGGCAAATGCTTGGGGCAGTTTCGGAAGATGATCTGGAACCTCATTGAGAACCCTTACTCTTCTGTCCCAGCCAAGATCATTGCTGTCATGTCAAGCTTCTTTGTGCTCATCTCCATTGTGGGCATGACACTGAGCACGGTGGAGGAGATGAAACACAAGACAGGGAAGAAGTGGATGGAGCTGCTGGAGATGATCTGTGCCATCTTCTTCACTTCCGAGTACCTCATGCGGCTCATATCCTCCTCCAGCTTCAAGAAGTTTTTGCGGGCGGCGCTCAATGCCGTAGACCTGGTGGCCATTCTGCCATTCTACATCCAGATCCTCTTCGAAAATCTGGACGAAGGAGACACCCTTTACCATGAGGAGCTGCACCAGATGGAGAATGTGAGCAAGCTGGGCAAGGTCCTCAAGCTCATCAAGCTCATGAGGATCTTCCGCATCCTCAAGCTGGCACGCCACTCCACCGGCCTCCGGGCTTTCGGCTTCACCATGCGCCAGTGCTACCAACAGGTTTGCTGCCTCCTCCTCTTCATCGCCATGGGGGTCTTCACCTTCTCCGCCCTCATGCACTCGGTGGAACACGACGTCCCAGGCACCAACTTCACCAGTATCCCCTACGCGTGGTGGTGGGCAGCGGTAAGGTGTGAGCGCCTCTCCTCCGGAGAGGTGCGCGGTGTGGCTCTGTGGGAAGGGGCTGCCTGGGTGCTCCAGGGATTCGGCACCACCGCTGGCCAGGATGCAGGAAAGGGCCCCGCTTTCCCAGCTGCTTTGTAGTGATGGGCAAGACAGAGCCCTGCATGCTTTGAGGAAAAGAATCAGAGATTTGGACTAATCTCAGAGGCTCAAAAGTCAGCGCTAGAGCGGGTTGTTGGGACAGAGCCTGCACTAACGTAGCCTGCATTAGTGACAAGGGGGACATGGCTCGGTCTGGGCTTTCCCCGCAGTGGCAGCTGGGACCCAAGCATCTGGGTGGCTGCGGTTCGTGCTCTGCGGGCACAGGGAGAACCGCTCATCCCCGCAGCTCGTGCAGCAAAGCAGCTCACAGGACACAAGGGGACGCGCAGGGTCAGAGCTGGTGGCGCTGAGGAGGGGGACCCAGGGCTGCACGTGAGAACCCGGGGAACATGGGGAACACGGTGGCACATCCTCAGCCTGAGTCCAGAGAGGGGACACAGACCGGAGCGTGCTGCCGCTGGGGACAGGAGCCTTTGTTCGCTGCCTGCAGAGCCAGCAGCTCTGCTGAGCCGAGCACTAAAATAAACCGGGATTAATTCAGGGGTGAGGAGCAGCTAAAGCGCTGGAGAGCCAGGGGTTGTGAGGAGATTTTGATATACAGAGGAAATGATCCCTCCGATCACTTCTGCTATTTTAATTCCCCTTGGCCACCATAGGCTGCCTCCTTCAAATTCTTTCCTCCTGGAGGAAGTGCCTCTTAACAAAATCAGCCCATCTGGGTTTTTTAATGCTGGGAGGTTCCTGAATGGCTGCTCCCAACCCTGGGCTGCGTCTCTCCATGCAAAGTCCAAACCCTTCTGCCTCAGCTCTCGATGTGGCCCATGGCTCTGCTCCCCTCACCCCAATGCGGCTCCTTGGGATGTGTCTCTGGGCAGTGCCTGCATTTCCCTTGAAAGGAGCATCCGGGAAGCTTCGTCCCTGTGGGACTGGGCAGGTTACAGCCAGGAAGGGCCGGGGCCGCTGCTCCCTGGGGGCAGGAAGCTCCGACAGACAGTCTGGCTGCTGAGAAAGTTCAGCTCAGTGATGTCCTGCTGCTTTTGAAGAGATGCACAGCAAGGGGAGGAGGGAGCAGGAGAGCTTGCCTCCGGTCTCTGCAGCTGGGGCCTCATCCAGCACCTTCCTCAGGATCATGGGGCCCACCTGGCTGGCAGGCTGCAGCCCGTGGGGCTGGGCTCAGAACCTCAGCAAGTGTCACTGACAGCGGGGTGAGGGTCCCAGGGTGCAGCCCCCCACCCTGCTGCTTGCCTGGCCGGGGCACCCTGCTCTGCTGCCTCGCATGAAGCATCCCCACGCCCGTGTGGCTCCCTCCCGTCTGGACCAGGGCTGCATTTGCCCCAGTGCGGGAGAAGGCAACAGGTTTCTGAACCAGGCACCGGTTTATGGACACTCGGGGCTGTTTCCCTGCCCTGGTCTGCAGCTGTCCCCAAGGAGTTTGGGGGAAGGGAATCCCCCAGATCCTTGCTGCACTTAGTTGTCAGCACGGAGCAGGGCCAGTAGGGTGTCATCCCTTCCCTCGTCCCCGCAGCCCAAGCCCTGCTTCATAGGCTCCTTTTCCCAAGCAAACCCAAGCTCAAATACCAGCTCCTGCCCCAGCCCACGGCAGCCTGCACCAAAGCATCCCCAGCCGCAGGGAGAGGGCCCTGGATGGGTCGGGGAGAGGTGAAGGAGCAGGGCAGGGGAAGAGCCCAGCTGGCTTTGCCATGAGGGTGCAGCAGTCCGGGGGTGCAGCAGTCCGTGCTGGAGCTGGTGCACGGGGGGGCTCGTGGCCCCAGGCCATGGCCATGCAGGCTGCTGGAGCGGGGACAGCTGAGCTGGCTGCAAACGTGGTGCAGAGCAGTTCCTGGGTGATTCCCAGATCCTGCACAGGGGAAGAGCAAGGTGGGTCCCCGCATTGCCAGGTGGAGCCTGCACGGCACGTAGTAGCGCTCCTTTCTATTCCTCTCCCAGGTCAGCCTCTCCACCGTGGGCTATGGAGACACCGTGCCTGACACGGTGCTTGGCAGGATGGTGGCGTTTGGCTGCATCTCCTTTGGCATCATCCTCAACGGCATGCCCATCTCCATCCTCTACAACAAGTTTTCTGACTACTATGCCAAGCTGAAGGCCCACGAGAACGAGACCAGCCTCTCCCTCAAGCTCTCCAGGAGGCTCCGCATCAAGGAGCGAGTTCTGCGGAAGCTGTCGGAGTGCTGCAGAGCTGACCCCCGCTGCCACCACTGACCACCAGCCCCGCACTTCCCAGTGTCCTTCCCACCGAGCCCGCTGCCCTTTCCAGCGCCCAGCGGTGCCGCAGGGGCACAGGGAGGGCTCCGGGTGCTGCTGGGCTGGGAGCCGCGGGCGCTGGCCACGCTGGGGTGCGGAGCTGGCAGCCGGAGCATCCCCGGGAACAGACCTTTAATAAACCAGGCCAGAATGGTTCATCGGCCAGCCACTTCGTGTTAAGTGAGTGAGCTGCTCGTGCTCAGGGGTGAGCAGTGAGCTGAATTACCCCCACTTTTCAGCACGCCAGTATGTCTGAGGAGGTGCTTTGCTCTTCCCTTGAAGTACGGCACAGATTTATGACCATACAGAAACCGCCTTGTGCTGCTCGGAGTGCACGGCCGGGGCAGCAGGACTTAGCCTTGTCCTGCTGGGGCAATTGGCTGGGCAGGGGGCAAGGAGTGGACATCTCCCTGGGGGCTCATGACCCCCTCTCCTGCCCACGGGTGGGAGGAGGTGAGCCTGGCTGCAGGTTGGTTTCGGGTGTGTGACCACGTCCTGATGGGCTCGTGGGGGAGGACCCCCCCCCTTTCCCAAGGGGAATGGGGAGAGGGGCCCCAGGCGGGTGCTGGGAGCAGGTGGTGGCAGGGAAAGGCCGCCAGCCATGGGTGCTGCTTTTGGGCAAGCAGCGGGGAGGAAACTGGTGCCTACCTGCTGGGGTGGGACTTGGTCACTGGCAAGGTGAGCTTGGAGGTGCTGGGGGTGGGGGTGCCGGTGTCTGGGGCTCTGGTTAAGCTCATGCTGCAGTGAAACGGTTGGGAGGAGGCAAGACGGGCACGCCTGCAGCTGCCCTGAGCCCCAGCACCCACCCCTGCTCCGCAGGGATCCCCCCACCACGGCATCTGGCTGACAGATCCTGAAGGCATTGGGCTGGGAAACACGTCCAAGGAACAGAAATCAGCAACCAAAACTGCCCCAGAGGCTGAACTGCAGCCGAATCGTCATTTCTCTGCTCCTGCTGCCCCACGGGGTGTTTGCTGTCCCTCGGCCAGCATTGTCACAAGCAGTGGTCACAGAAGAAACCCCGCTGAGAACAGCACGTTTAATAGCTCCTCTGAATTCATCTTACAAAATGCAGCAATGTACAGACATTTACAGGACACTGTACAGGCAGTTTCTGTCATATATTAGTGCTCTTGCTATTTACATATAGTACAGCCTGCAGGAAGCCTTTGCAGGCAAGGAAACCTGCACACCCTGCGTGGGGCACCCAGAAACAGAGCCGCTCCCCCGGGGCTGCCAGCTCTGTAGGCTCATTTGGGTCTATTCAGTTCAGCCCTGAGCCTTCCTGGGCAGAGCCGGGCACCTCCTTGCTCTGCTCTGCCCAGTCTCTTTGGTACCGCTGTGGGTTTTTGCGGGACAGACCCTCGCAGAGAGATTCCTCCGCGTGAGGAAATCTCCACATCGCCTCCCGGTGCTCCCAGAGGGAGCAGCAGCAGCCTCCATTTGCTCCTCCTGCCTCAGTGGCAGCCACAGCTCCCAGCTACCATGTCGTCGTACTGCTTGAGGACCACGTTCTCATCGTCGTCGAAGTAGAGGAGGTTGATGGAATGGAGTTTGTCCGGCACGCAGCAGGGGCTGCTGACACCCTCACTCAGCTTGAGGGCGTTGATGATGGACTGCACGGTGGCGTGGTTGGTTGGCCGCATGTTCTCGCCCAGCGGGAAGGGGCAGGAGCCTTTGCAGTGGTAGGCGTTGTAGCCCCGCGGCGAGATGATCCACCCGGACCAGCCGATCTCCTCGAAGTCCACGGACAAGGGGTGCCTCTGGCAGGGCTGGAGCCGGTCCAGCGAGCGTGTGCTGCGTGGCCCGTTCAGCTTGGGCACTGTCATCTTGGCAGGAAGAACAGGATCCTGAGGCTGTAAATCTACCCAAAACGAGAAAACGATTCCATTAGCATGATCGCATGAGCCTGAGCTGAAGGAGGAAGCAGAGCAGCAGCAGCCCTGGCCACCCCTCCGTGCCCCCTGTCTGCAGCTGCCCTTTGGTCAGACTGCCACCACGATGGAGCTGATTAGTGCGAGCAAAACCCAAATTTACATCTGTAAGCCTGCACCCGTGTTCAGGCTAACCCGATGAGAACAGGAGCAGTCCGAGCACCCTGCAGGCGAGGTATCATGGCACCGAGCTGTGCTGGGGTGTGCAGGACCTACCTGGGAAGTCCGCCGTGGGCAGGGATGCTCCCCGGCGCCCGTCATCGGTGAACAGGACCAGCATGGGCTTCTTGCTCTCGTGGTGGTCCCTGCTGGACGCAAACTGTATAGCAGGGGAGTCGAGTGGGCTCCCGCCCAGGCCATGGACTGTCACCAGCAAACCCCGATTGCTACTCTCATCTTCGGTCCAGTCGCGAACCTGGAGAAGCAAAACCAGCGTCACTGCTGTGGGATGGGGCAGGTGTTGCTCCAGCGTCCCCACAGCAGGTGACAGGTGCCCCCGCCACACCAGGACACCCGGCGCCCCACCAGCGGTGCAGCTGCAGCCATGGGAAGGGGCTGTGCTGCTCCCGGGCCGTGGCACAGGGAACGCAGCAGGGGCCAGCAGTGGAACACCAGCCTGGGACAGGGCATCCGTCCACCCAGAGCTCATCCCTCCCCACAGGCTACGTGCCTCGGCGTTGCTGGAAAGAGGGTGGACAGCAACTTGCATTGCAAGCCCAGAAGGGACTGAAATAGCTTTAAGAAGCTGCAGCATGCAGAACACTTGTTTTTGTTTGTGTTTTTTTTTTTTTCCTCTGTGCCACCCAACTCAGCGTAAAAGTACTCACAGCCTGTGTGATGGCAAAGACCTCCCAGCCAGAGCCCTGCAGTGAGAGGAGCCTGGACGCCAGCAGCTTCTGCCCCTGGGGGGAGTCCGGTTCAGTCTTGTCCAGAATTTGGTAGATGCTGACCTGGGGAAGGAGGCAAAGGGCAATCAGCACCCGTGGGTCTGAAGGGGAAACACCCTTGGCATGGGTACTGGGGAAAAGGGAGGGAGATGGAGAGAAAGCAGCTGTGGCATCCCTGAGCACAGGCTGAGTGTCCCCATATCCCTCTCCCCATCCTGTCCCCGTCCCCCTCCTCACCTGGCAGAAGTGGTGCCGTTTGGGCCCGTCGGTGGCTTTTGGCCAGAGGCGGAAGAGATGCAGCTCCGCGGTCAAGATCTTTTCATTCTTGGCCACGCTGGAGAGGACGAAAAGGAACCGCATCTTCTCGCCATGAGCTACAGGGAGGAACAGGTTGGGAAGCGGAGCCAGGAGGGAGGGTGGGGGAATAGCACTCAGCCCCCTCCCGCAGCCCCCTCTCCCCAGCACCCTGGGGGCCTCCCCCCTTACTTTTATCCAAGAAGCTGCGGACCGTGTTGCCCTCCAGGACGTCGGGGTTCTTGGTAACGCCGTCAGCGTTGGCCACGGTGTTGAACAGATCCACCATGTACTGGGGCGGCTGCTTGAAGTGAGCTGGGGGGGGCGGAGGGTCTTCGATGCCAAAGACTTCCAGCAGCCTCTTGAGCGCCTCAGCTCGCCGGCTTGCTGCGCTGGCCGGGCTCGGGCACGCCGGCCGTGCCAGCACCAGCAGCAGCAGGAAGGTCCCCAGCATGGCTCTGCCCTCCCAGCCCCAGCTCGACTCCCCCCTGCCTCCCCTGCACCGCATTTATAACTCGCTGGAAAGATGGATTGGAGTCAAATATGCACATGAGCAATCAGGAAGGCAAAGAGAGCTAATTGCCATGCTAACAAGGTGCAAAGCTGGGCTCCTGGGCACCCTACACCAATTAGCTCCAGTACACAAGCAGGAGGGGAGCACTGCACCACAGCGCCAGGGAGACACAGGTCCCGGCTGCACGGCCCCTCAGCAGGGCTGGCCAAGCTGCGTTTGCTCTCCGTAGGAGACTAACTGGTTTTTAATGATGGCACTAATGGGACAAACAGGAGAACCTTTGTGTGGGGAAGCAAAGAGGGAGAGGAACAGCCAGGGCTGTTGCACGTGTCCCCTCCTGTCCCCAAGCTGCTCCTGCCGCTCTGCATGGCAGGGGGGGCTCGGTGTCATGCAGGTGTCCCTATCCCTCATCCCTGCTAAACGGGCGGGGTGGGGTCCCCCAGTTTGCAGGACGCCGTGCAGCCCAGCCTGCTCGTGCCCCCGCCGCTGCCCACTGCCTCTACCAGCAGGGAGGATGCCGCAAAGCGGCTGCCAGCAGGGAACCACCCGGCCTGGGGGCAGCGGCTTCCTGCAGCAGCGTGGGGCCTGGGCTCAGCAGTAACTCAACCGCAGGATCCAAACTGAAATTAAGCTTTGCGTGTGTGTAAATATATATATATATATATACACACATATTGTGTGTGTGTGTGTGCATCTCCAATTGCCTTCCCAAGGATTAAAAGGCATTTGCTGGTAATTCTTGAGTGCCCAGTATTATTGAAATACCATGAGAACCCTACAGGTTCAGGATGATGGGATAAAAGCCAATTCCTTGCTTGCGTTCCCTAACCAGAGGGAAACCAGGTTGGTGAAGGTGACCGTGTTGACACAGGACACTTGGATTCTTTACATTTGCTGTTTGTTTTAATGCCACATGACTTAACAGAAAAATTAGCACTATACAATACCATCCAGCCAGACAAAAGGAGCAGGATTAGAAAAGCCTGTTAGGTTTTATAGTGACCCGTGAATCCCACAGGAAATCCCTGTGAAGGAGGCCCGCAGGTGCTTGTTCTGTGAGCAGCTTGGTGCAGAGTGGAAGGTGCAGGAGCAGAGCTGGACCTGTCCGTCTGTGTGTCCGTCCATCAGCTGGCAGGGCTGAAGCACTTCCAGACCAATGCCGCCAGGAGATGAACCAAAGGCTGCTTGGCCAGCTGGCAACTGTAATTTATCCTAACCCCACATTTTGATGGTGAAAGGGCTGTTAATTATCCAGAATACACGGGGAGGCAATGACAGGCTTGGGTTAATCAACAAAGGAAACTATTCACATCCTGTGGATCCTTTCCTTTCCCTTCCCTGCTCGCTAGCTGCAGCGGCGGGGCTTCCTGCCAAGGGGACACCTCCATCCCAACATGCCCACCTTCCCGATTCCCTCTCCCACCCAATTCCTGCTCCACATTTCGCGGATGGGAGCAGCCGGCCCTGTGTGGTCCCAGTGCCAGACAGCCACATCCATCCCTCCGCACACCGCATCGTCCCGGGATGTTTGGGCAGACCGAGGGGCTGGGGAGCTGCACAACGGAGCCCCAAGGAGCTGCAAATTGCCCATGATGTTTATTTTACAAGCTGCAAAACATTTTGTGGAGGGTTCATTTATGCAAACGCTGTTTAAAATAGCTTTCATTGATAAAATAGCCTTCTCTCATTTACATATACTACAGACAGTCTGGCAGGGGTCCTGCAGGAACCCCACCTGCAGGTCCCCAGCCCAGCTACCCCCTGCACTTGCACTGCTGGATGGCCACGACGGTGCGAATGCGGTCTCGATGGCTCCTGAACATGTGTACGTCATAGCGGTGAGGGGCACAGCGGCTAGAGGCAGCTTCTGCCCAGACCAGACATTTCTCTCCACCTTGTGACTCCCTGCAGTTAGAGACAAACCAAGTACATTCCCCGCCCGCCCCTCAGGCCCCAGGTTCCTGCCTTCCATCACCTGGGAAAGGGGAGATGCCCAGACCAGGGAGGCTCTGCCTCTGTTCCTTACTTCTGGCGTAACTCAGCAGGCTGCCTCCTCCCTCTCTGCCCGTGCAAAGCAAGGATTTTTTTTCTTTGTGGGTTGATTTGTTTCCCTATGCATTTGACACATTTTGTCTCTGAAAGCAAGACAAAGTGCTGCCCTCCTGGCCTGAAACAACCGTCTGAGCCTCCCCATCCTCTCCTTCTCCTCCTCCTCCTTCCTCCACCCTGCAGGAATCAAATCACAGGCAGGGAACGGCAATGGCACATTCCAGGCCAGAGAAGGCCTTTGTCAGGATCTTCTCCCCATCTTCCTCTGCTATTGTGGGGGACCACAAGCTCTACAACCAGCTGCCTGATGGCTGAATTCAGCGTTGTCATCAGCAGGTTATTCTTTCTCCCTCAAAGCAACAGAGCTGCTGTAGCATCACTGCAAACACCGCTCTGTTTCAGCTTTGTCCCTATATGATTAGACACGGGTGAGCTGCAGGTGCGACCCCAAATCTGCTCCGGTGTTACCCCTAGGCCCTGCCCTGGGACCCTTTGGAGGGCAGTGGGCACAGAGGCAGCTCGAACCTGCCCCTGGATGTGTGCGGTGTGCCCATGAGGGGCCAGACCCTGGCAGCTGTGCTTACCTAAGCAAGCAGGGATCCCCCGAGGAGCAGCTGCCCAAGCACCTTCCCACATCAATTTCCTGCAAAGATTTGCAAAACAAAGGCATGAAAATCCCCCACCGCACCTCGCAGGGGACACTCCGGGGGACTGGTCGTGCATCCCTGCACCCGCCCTCCACCCCCAAGCTGAATACACACCCCTGTGCAAAAGGGCAGCAGGGAGGCAAAGCTCACAGGGAGAAGTATTTTGGGGGCACATTATTATTATTGCATCGTGGTTACCTATGCACAAAAGCTATGCTGAAGTCGAGTCTGTTGAACTGAGCTTAAGACATACTTAACAATTAAACCCTTTTTCACATAAATAACTCACTATTCCCTTAATTAGTGTTTAAAGAAATCCTCACCCCCCCCAAAAAAACAACCTGTTTGTTACTTTATGGCACCAATGTATAAATGAATTAGTGGCAAAGGATAAAGTAAGTGTCAGATTTTTACCACTACAGCTTGTGGCCAGGCTGTGCTTAACTCTCCTGGGAGAAGCTGCCCAGGTCAGAGCAGCCTGGGGTTATTTAAACCCCACAGAGCAGCAGCGCTGAGCCCATGGCAGGGGAGACCGAGCTGCAGGGACCAACCTTGAGCCGTTTCTCCCTGTGTCCTGTGGAGCTGTGCACAATTTCATAATAATATTCCACTTGGGAAACACGATAGCATTTCTCCTTCATTTCGCAGCTCTCCAGCGTCTGAACCACCTCCCCACCACGTGGATTTTTGACCAGAGCAGTGCTGAACTTTGTGGGCATGCAGAAAAGGCTACCTGCAAGGAAACAAGAAGGCAATTTAATCTGGGGCTGTCTGAGGCCATCACAACTGCAGCATCCTTGCCGTGTGTCTGCTGTGTGGTTCTGGCATCCAGCCCCTAGCATGGGAAGTGCTGGTTTTCCATGTGAGGGGCCCCAGCTAAGATTTTAGGGCTCGTTCTTTCACCAGCTCGGGGCTTCAGCTACAGATTTTGTTCCTCCCTCTCAGCTTCAGAGCACAGGGCAAAGACAGTTCATTCTGGGTAGAAGTTGTGAATCCTGCAAAAGCCATATCCCTGGGGAGGCAGCATGAGCTATTACATTTTATCTTCGAGAAAGAAGGACTTTGAACATAAAATATTCATGGCAGAGCTTTTTCCAGAGACATCCTCTCACGCCAGGGAGCTGGGGAGCATTATTTGAATTTACTCATTCAGCTTCCTCTGGATTTGGCTGGGCTGCTGTGCCCAGCACAAGCCCCTGACCCCACCAGCCCCTGGCCAGCCCAGTGCCACCGTCTCTCTTGCAGACACCTGTGCTGCAAAGTCCTCCTGTTCCCGAGGAAATACACAACAGCACATCAGCTCATCTCCTGCTGTTGCCCACCCCCATGACAGACGTGCTCACGGAGGCCCACCCAGCCAGCACTCAAAGCCACTCCACGAGCCACCTGGCTGCTTCGGTAACTCCCTGCTCCGTGCAAGCCTGCTGCCACCGCCGCCTCCCTCACGCATTGCCCTGGAGCGATCCCTGCATCCCGCCGCCTTCCTCCTAGCACGGCCCAGGATGGGGTTTTGCTGTGAGGCTGACGGCTGGTTCGTATCCCCCCCGGTGCCCACCTCCCCCAGAGCCTTTCAGACAGACCAGTTGCTTCCCAGCTCCCTGAAACAAAAACACTCAGCTTTCCCCCAAAATATTTGCAGCTGCTCTCGCCCCGCTTGGCCACAGGAGGGGAAGGGGCCAAACTCACCCCCTGCAGATGCAGGTTGAGTCCTGCTTCGCCTTTTCTTTCCGTATTCAAGCCCTAATTCAATGGAAAATGCCCAGTGCAAAAAAACAAAAAGATTGTTTCAGTTTGATATGCCTAGTGTGATTTTTAAGGATGCCCACAGAGCTCATGTTGCAGAGAGCAGGCAAAGAGGGGTTCAGGCAGACAGGCTGCAAGCCTGCGTCTTCACTGCTGTTTCCCCCGTGGGTCCCCCATGGGACGCAGCATCCCCGTCCCTCTGTCCCTGCAGCATGGGCCCTGCAGCGTGAGAGGAGGGAGAGGCTCCTCCAGGAAACAACAAACGTCCGGCTTAAAGGACACCGGCACAGACTGTCCCACGGAGCTCAGTTTGAATGTATCTTCTGAGAAAAAAAAAAAAGGAGTTTATTTGCTGAACATCCCAGCTTTTCTCTCCCTCACCAAGTAAATTAGAATTAAAATTTCCGTTTCATGAGCTACAGGCAGTGAAGGATGGCTAACTTGACACAGGGGTCATTCCTGGGCTTTTGTCTCTAAGCAGCTGTCTTGCCCCGTACCCTGTGGGTGCAGGTTCTGCAGGGTTTGCATCTGGTTCCAAGCTCTAAAATGGCTGTAAGAGTTTCCTACCCCCCTCCCAGCTACTTCTCCATCAGCTGCTGGAGGACATTTCTTTGTCCAGGATGCAACTGTGTTTTTGGGGAAGCGAACAGCATTTTCTGACCGCAGGTCTCTGGGATGCTTTGAGGGGAACACAAGATCACAACTGATTTCTGGGAACCAGCGTTTTTGGGTGAGATTTTAACACCCTTCTCCAGGACCCCCCTCCTCTGTTGCTGCCAGTCTGTAACACAACGCTGAAAACCTCAGCCTGTCTTTACAGGGGGAAATCGAGAAGGAAAGTGCCGAGACCTGCCCTGGGGCAGAGGCAAAGCTGAGGGCGAGTCCACATTTCCCAGTCCTGGGCCGTTATCGCTGAATGAGCCACCATCCATTAGCAACCCTGGGGACAACTGCCACTGTCCAGCACCTTCCAGTCACACATTTAGGAAGTAAATGTCTGTGCTCATTCTCCCACCCCTGGAAAAAAGCACTTCACGCTGCCTAATGATCCACTTGCTGTGTCTTGTTGCCAGATTACACAAGGCTGTGGGACCACAGTGCCCGTCTTCACAGATCCCTCCTTTAGGAAGGATGACAAAGGACGGAAGAATAATGATCGTCTTCATCCACAAGCAGAGCCCTTCTGGATTTCGGCTTCTTGGCCACCCACCTGGCTTCCCCACCCCCTCTGGATCAGGCCCCTTGGCTGCCTTCCTAGCTGACATTAGGACTCGCATCAATCTCTATCCCTCTCTAGTGGCTGCTGTGCAGCCCTGCCACAAGAGCTGCCTGGAAGGTTTTAATTGGATGGTTTTACATGCCAAAATGGCAATTAAACAACTTCAACAAATTCAGAGAGAACTGATTTTTATCAAGGAGTTGTGGAAAAGCATTTCAGTATGACTTTTCATCCTGATAAAAAAGGACCAGTTCATCTCCACTGACGTGACGCTCTTTTATGTGGGAACTTGCGAGACAGCCCACTAGTTCAAAATGGACTGACTCAGCTTTATCCCAGTGGAAGGTTTTGACTTGTTTGGAATGATTTAGTTTGGAATTTCCATTTCCAAATGATTTTTGAAACATGAGCGTAGTTCACTGGTGCCAAGATGAAAGTGCATTTCAGAATGTCAAAAAGGAAACTCCATTTCTAAGTGTTCAGTATTACAGTTTTTAATCATCACACTGTTTTTCTTGCTTTGAAGCAAGCTTTTGAAGCTTCCTTTGGAGCAGAGACTCCCAAGGTCCCTTCAAGTCTACAGTCCATCATTAGAGCGCACTTCTTTGGACCATAAAGTAGTTGTACTCCCACCCTCACAGCATGCATAGGGGAAGGGATTCTCACTGCACTTTCGGACCTGCGCTGTAAGGGCACAGCAACAGAATGGAAAGGAAAAACCAAGCTCAAAATACAGTCCCCTCCCCCTGTAAATCAGAGGCTCTGCGTGGCAGACTTGGGTGCTGATGGACCTTGCTGTAAGCTCTGACATTGCGGAAAAGCATGCTGACCACACAGCAGGGCTCGTCCCTGTTTTCCTGGTGGAAGAGGGGCCCTCCACCATCCCCATACCTGCACTGTAGGTCGGCTCAGAGCATCTCCCCACGTCAACCGTGACCTCCCAGGGAGAGTCCGGAAAGAACGTTTTCAGAGCTGGGAGACGGAGACACTCCTCGGGCCACGCGCTGCAGTGACAGCCGTCGACCACCTCCACCTCCCGATCGCCTTCCAGGAGCAGGAGCCGCTCCACGTGGATGCGGGCTGGCTCGCAGCGGGACCCTGGCGGGCAGGAACGTGGTGCTCCTGGAACCTCGGGGTGCCCGACCTGTAGCTGCACAGAATGGAGTAAGGGGCAGATTCACTTTTAAGAGCAGCTCGCACCAGCTCCCTGATAAAAACCTCCCCTGACCTGGAACTGACTCAGCTTTTACCCCTTTATCCCAGCACGGCAGCACTGTGTTGCTGTGCTGCTGCCCTTTGCAATGACATTCAGAGCAAAGTTGTTTCTTTCCCAAAGCTCTGCTACAACCAGCTGAGCGGCAATGGCTGAAGCAGCCCCACTTTCCCTCCAGGCTCCTGATGCGGAGGATGAGCATGACGGCAGCTCTGGGGAGCGAATGTGGACCTGCTGGGCTGGAAGGTGCTGAGGCAGCAGAGCCACAGTGGTGACAGGCAGTGACAAAACTTTTCACAGTTACAGACCCCAAGGTGAACACGCACAGTACAGGCAGGTGCAGTGCCTGCTGATCTTGTTCCCATTCCCTCTGCAGGGTCAGCTATCCTGCTGCCAGACAGGATGGAGATGGGACATTAAGCAACTTCAGTCTCCTGGGATAAAGAAAGCACCGCAGCCTGTGTGTTTGGGGATGCTCCTTCTAGTCCCTTCTAGGAGTGACACATGGCACAAGGTAAGGCAGTGGCATAAGCAGCTCAAAGGCCAATTTTGCTCACCCAGGCAGCAAAGGGCCTCCGACCGCTCTGAGCAGACACCAGCTCTTGTGCCGAGCAGATGTGGCTGAAAGAGTTGGTCTTGCTGCTGGTCTCAGGGAGGTCAGAAATACACTTGGACACTGCCTGGAGCACCCAAGCAGGTACTGTGATGGCCCTGCTCTGCACCCAGCCGAACTCCAGCCCATCCTCTGCCATAGGGTATCTCACAGAGTTTCTGTTTGTCTGCCCTGCATATTCCACTGCTTGGTGGCTGAGGAGGACAAGAGGCTCAGTAACTAGTTTACTGCAATGCAGAAGACAGTAACTTAGAGCGTGTGCCAGGTATTTGAAAACATGTACGAAATCAGAGCCCCAGGCACCAGTGCGTGACCTTCATGCAGAACCAACTGCTCCCGCCATTGGGGTCACAAAGACACATTTCTCACCTTCTTACTTCTAAGAAAATCAAGCATGGAAGTGTGTCTGGACAGCGCCAGGAGGCCAGGGTGGTGGGGGCTGATAGGCTGGGATGGGCAGGTAGACCTGCACTTCCCAACATCCACGCTTACAGGGCTGCCAGAGACATCTGTGAAACAAGAGTGATAAAAGGATTATTCCTTACTATTTGGCTACGATCGTTTTATAATTTCTACTGTTCACATAACAACCTCAGATGTTTTGCAAACACTAAAGGTTAAATTTGTATGACTACTGCTCTTACACATTGAAAAAAAAAAAGAAATCTGATTAAAGAAACCTCAGACTTTTGGACATACAGTTTAAATCCATTTTCACACATCTGTGCTAATATTGACTGAAGCATATTTTATGTAGCCTTAGGGGCTGCAAGGGGAACTGAGACTAACAGCCACTCTTGAAGGCCACAGACTTTCCTCTGGTGAACTAATGGACCTCCTTCCTACTTTCTCTGCACATTAAAGCCAGGACACCCCATTGCCTCACTGATTCCCCTGCCAATATTAAACCTGAGAACCAAAAGTCTGCAGTAGTCCTGAACTTACACAGTACCCAAATGTTTCAAACACAGAATTCACCCATACTTCCTGACACAGATCTCAGTCATGGTGCAGCACCTTTGTACAGAATATGAAACCTATTGCGTGCAGATGAACAGACCTAGTGGCCAGGTTACTCTCCAGTTCCTATTCCACAAAACTTGTTTTAGGTGTTGGGTTATCTGGGTGTGGAGTCCCCTGAATATTTCTGTCCTTAACCCCCTGAGGGAAAAGTCACTAGGATAATTTCAACATAAAGAAACACCCCAGGGAAGACAGGTGGGACTTGAGCGGGGATGCTTGAAGGGTACACGTGTCCTGTGGGTGAAGAGGGAACTCACCACGCCCCACGTGGAGGAAATGGCGTTGCCTCTGGCAGCAGCCCCTCTCTTCAAACAGGTTCCCTTGCTCGCCCTCTCTGCTGATGGCTCCGGCACCTGTAATCACAAACCACCAAGCTCAGCATTGCGCCAGTCATAATTCACCTGCCTAAGCCAGGAGGAAGCACTGAGCTCCAAGCACACGGCTCCAGCCACCTGCTGCCTTGAAGCAAATGGCTTCAGTGTAAGGAAGAGTTTTAGAGTAGTTATAAATGGACATGACCCATCTGACCTCTAAGAGTTGGCTAGTTGGACTAAATGCCCTATCTAATTAATTAATCAAAAAAAAAAGGCTGTGTTTAGCAGTTTTACCTTCGTATACCCATTCCCTGCTCTCTTCTACTTCTGCGTTACTGCAATGTGAGCTAGGATCAGAGGAACAATTTCACCTGAAAGACAGCACAAAGCAGCTCCTGGGCTCTAAACTCCCCAAACACTTATGCACAGCAGCTTCCTCAGAGGCAACTCCTGTATTATTTGTTGAGTGGAGACAATCCCTGATGGTGTTCAGACAGTGAAGCGTAGTAGAAAACACACTCCATGCCCACACAGAAACATCACGTACAAAGCCCGCACGTGGCTTCGCACCACACACCAGTACAAGCCCTTTTCTCTCCTACACAAGAGCCCAAATCCGCACCAAAGAAAACGAGAAGGAAAAAGGAACTTACTGGCAAAGATGGGACCATGTGAAAGTCCCGCCAAGAACACTACAGCTAGCAGGTCCTGCATACTGCACTTTAGGAAACACAAGAAGGGCTCAGCATCCCAGATACTTATACCAGCCCTCCCTCAGCAGGCGAGAAGGTGAACAGCTTGGGGACAAATGGGTTTGCATACTGCTGGCAAACATTGCCAGATTGTGATCTGAACAAACATGCAGGCAGCCCGGACAGTGATGGCATCTCTCCCACAAAGCCGACCGGGATCGGGCTTCAAGCAAACTTCAAAGTGTTTCTTGAGAGCAACTGGGCTTGCCCACTGCCTAGGGAAGCTCCCTTGGGGGTCTTTGTTCTTACTATTGCTTTCAAACTAATTAAGTTTGTGGTAACTCAGAGTCACTTTTAAGTCCCCTCATTCGAAAAAGATGTGTATCCTTCATCCTCATTCATCGTATTCAATGGGCTTTTTATCTAGAGATAACCCACCTTTGTCACTCTGCAACACCAAAATTGAGACCAAAACTGGTCTTTGATAACAGACAGCGACACACTAGGACACTAGCAAGGACAGTGTGTTTCCCATGACCACAAGGAGAGATCCATGACTATTTTTGCCTCCCTTCAGTGTGACTGACCCCTGGAGCATCTTCTTTCTAACTTGTTAAACACAAAGGAAAGTAACAGTCTCCTGAGTCCTGGAAACATGAGAAGCACCAACAGTGCTTGCATGCTGCAAGAGACTCTCACAGACACACGGCGCAAAGGCAGCGATGCATCCTGAACACTTGCTGCATGCGGTTCTCAATTACAGAGGTTAGGATCTCTGCACCTACTTGCCAAGTCCAGTTGGCAGGGACGAGATCCAATTCCCAGGGTAATTCTTTTGCCAGATTCAGGAATGAGAGCAAAGGAGAAGAGCAGTGGCAGCATAACATGGCAGATGTCATTCATGCATTCAAAATTGGATTTTTTTTTTTTTTGACTCAGATCACTTGCAGGTGCAGGGATCACAGTTTATGGAAGCTTCCATGAACAAACCAAAGAGTTTCCCTGGAGCTCATACGTAGTTCCTGGAGGAGAGCTGGGCTTAACTGTAACAGATGCATTGAGGAAATGATGAGCAAAAGCAGAACACCATTAGAAGGCATCCTTTCCAGACTACGCTAGTGCTATAGAAACAAGACCTTCATCACAGCAGCACAGAGGAGGAATCAGGACAGCTATTCAACAACAACAAAAAATTTAATGTTGGCCAAGAAACAAACATATACAAAGAAAAATACGTTTCCATTAAAAAAATCACCATGCCTTGGCATCTAAGCTAATCCACTCTCCATTCACAGCTTCGTGGTGCTGCAGAGTACCTGGAGAGGCAGAGCAGCTGCTGTGTGCCACGACCGAACTGGAGAGCAGTCTGCATTGCAGCAACAGGGCACAGTTGAGTGACGTACAAAATATTTATGAAAAAATACATATTTTAAATAAAGAACTTACAACAACTTAAACTTTATACAAAACATTATGGTTGCCATTTCAGTGTCTCAATTCTAGGAACTACTTTCGAACTCTCAGTGTCCTGTTTTCCACCCCACATCCATCTCTGCAGTCTGTTTCTCCAGAGAGCTCCATCTCTGGCCAGCTCAGTCCAAAGTACCTAAAAATGAAAACAAAAAAACAGTCTCGGAAATCAGAAAGGAAACAGAAAGGCAGTTATATGAACAACTGAAACTTGTTTAGAAACTGCCAATGGAATATGCAGTAACTTAGTTTAATAAATGAATCACATAGAAGTAAGACCAAATTTAACTAAAAAGTATTGTACGTATCTCCAGGACAACTTGATTTGTGTTTCACCTCTCTGAGGGGGGAGAGGGACATAGATGAGTTACACTACTAACTATTAAAGATGGGCCCCAGAGGGGCTCTGCAAATTATTACGTTCTTTCTCTCTCAAGAAGGGGACTCCAGAAAATATTGAAACCAACTGAAACCAAGCAGAAACTCACCTTCCAAAAAAGCAAATTCATCAATAGCTTCAATAGCATTATCTGCAAAGCAAAGTGAAAACAATTAACATAGATAAAGCTGACTCCATATTTGTGTTTACTTCAAATAGCAGCATTTGAATTTGCATCACAGTACAGTGACCAATTTCAAAGAGGTTTATTTGTTTTGGAGGTGGTGTGTGAAATTACTAGCATATAATATTTGGTAGGAGATTTCTCTTTCATCTTTGGAGAAATAAGTTGTTCCTACAACTGTTTCATCACACCAGGACAGGTAGAAAAATCCTCCCTCTTACCAACCCTTTGCTAATGACAGTACTAAACGTGGCCTCATACCCAGATCTTTTCTCTGCAGAGTTTTTCTTTTTCCTTGCTGAGCGTACACATAAGCATCTTTGGCTATGGTTTCAACAAACAACTCCTGCAAAGCAAAAACACGAGAGTTTCACAAGGAGAATGGGAGAGGGAAGAAAGAACATCTGTGCAACAAGGAAAATGAAAGGTCCTACAGAATTTTAGAAGAAACCAAAATTGCCATCCTAAAACATCCCCTTTCAAATAAATAGCTCTGAAAACCACAGATTAACTTATTGGGTAGTGATGTGCATGAGAAGTAACAGAGGAAAGAAGGCTGTGCAGGGCAGAGACAGAACCACAGAATCATCTAGGTTGGAAGAGACCTCCGAGAGCACCTAGCCCAACCTCTGTCTCCTCTGAACATGTCTGAGACCAGACGTGCGTCAGCTGCTCCCAGGGCACCTTCTGGGACACAGCCCTCGCGTGCCATGCCGAGGATGCCTCAGCTGTCGGAGGCGGATACCCAGCAGCAGCCCTAGGAGTTACTGCAAGGGAGCGTGATGCCAAAGCTATCCGACCATCAACCCTCGCCTGTGTAAAGGGAGACACCTTACAAAGGTGATGGGAACAACCCTGTCACACATTGCTCCCACCTGCACACCACAAGCCCTCAACCTGCAGCCACGGCCAACTGGACGCCGACCCCAAACAGGCTCAGAACTGCCTCGGGGAAGCAAAACGCCGGCTAGGAGAGCAAACTGCCGCTCCACCGGCAACCTCGGGCCCACGGGGGGCCCCGGCGGGCCGGCCCGGGCCGGGCCGGGCCTCCCGGCCGAGGCTCCCCGCCGAGGGACCCGCGCCGCCGCCGCGCCTCACCGTGGCCCGCGCCAGGACGAAGACGGCCTCCTGGCTGGCCAGGGTGACGTCCGGGTCCGCCTTCACCAGCGCCTTCACCCGCGCCAGCGGCAGGCGGGCCAGGCGGGCCGGCCCCGGGCACTGCGGCCCCGCGCCCGCCTCCTCCCCCGGCCCCGCCGGCTCCGAGCCCGCCGCCGCCGCCGCCGCCGCCACCGGCACGGCCGCCGCCGCCATCCCGCGCCCAGGGGCCGCGCCTGCGCAGCGCCGCCGGGCGGAGCGGGGCCGCCGCGGGGGGGGCCCGGCGGAGCTGAGGGGGTTGAGGGGGCGGCGGGGCTGAGTGGCTGAGGGACCGCGGAGCGGCCGCGGTTGCCTCGGTGCTTTCGGGGAGTCGGCTTCCAGCCAGCCCCTGCCCCCTGACGCGGGCCTTGAGCCCCCCGGTCGCTACCGAACGCAGCCCTTGAGCCTCCTCCTGTCACCCGCCTCCCCCTGACACAGCGCTGCAGCCTCCCCGCCCTCCCCGAACGTGGCCCCTGAGCCTCTCTGTTTCTCCCAAACACAGCTTTTCATCCTCCTGTCAGCCCCAAACACAGCCCTTCATCCTTCTCATCCCCCACGTTCTCCCAAATAAGTCCCTCGAGCCTCCTCTGTCACCCCAGGACACAACCCTTCCTCCTCCCCGTCACCCTCGTCCCCCAGACATGTCATTGGAGCCTCCCTGTGTCCCTGTCCCCCAAACATGGTCCTGTCCCCCCCACCCTGCTGGAGCCGCGGGCAGGTGGTCATGGGGACCCCAGGGAGGTGGCTGTCCCAGCCAGATGCCCACCTTGTTGGCACCCAGAGGGTTGGGCACAGGACCCCCCAGCATGCTGCCTCCATCCGGTGGGATCCCACCCTCCAGTGTCCCCTCCACAGGATGCCGCTGAGGACCACCACCATTTACCACCATGTGTCACTCCCAACCTTCCCCACATCCTTGACCCACCAGCTTATCCTTAAAACGGTCACCCTGACAGCCATCCTCAGGCACAAAACAGCCATGGGTGCTGCTGGTGGGACATCTTCCCAAAGGGACAGAGGGACATGCCACCCCGGGGCAGGGACATCATCACCAGTCTGCAGCTGGCAGAGCATCTCTGCAGGCCTCAGCCAGTGCCCCAAGCAGGGGTTGGGTTCTCCTCTGCAGGGCGGGGTTTTGCCCCATGCTGATGGGACTTGACTCAACCTCTCAGCTTTCCTGTCTCTGAGGCAACGAACAGCAGGACATTTCAACACAAAGATGACCCAACTAGGTGCCGTGCTGTGCAGAACACTTCTGCTTCCCTTTATGGAGCAAACAACCTCCAGTTCTGGATGTGTCTAAAACCTGGAGCCCTTGCCCCACCCTCCCATGCACATGCAGAGCTTGGCTGAGGCTGGGCTGCACAGGCCATGCTGGTTGTGCCGTGCTACCCAAAAAGAGCAGATCACGAATTTCCTCCACTCTGCAGGTCCCATGGGGCTGTGAAAACCCAGCCTGCAGCATGTTCACGTTGGCTGTCATGAGATGAGAACCTAACTTGCCCTCTCGTTCCTCGCAGGAACCCTTCCCTCTCGTCAAGAGTCTGGGCTCTTTTCTGGATGAGACAGCAGGGCCCGGTGGGCCTCACACTGCCCGGCAGCAGCAGAGTCCAGTGTCCAAGCCAGAAGTGCACAAAAAGGTGCTGCTCCTCCTCCTCCTCCACCTTCTCCTCCTCCTCTTCCTCCTCCTCCTCCTCCTCCTCTTTCTGCTCATGCTGCTTCACAGTCAGCTACTTCCTGGCATTGCACACAGCTTCTCACCAACCATTAGGAAAGAGCTTCTGGTTTCAGAGGAGAGGGACCCTGCTGCCATCTGAAGAGGCTTGCCTTACACAAGTCCTCCTGCCTGGATGCCTCTGATGGTCTTTGGAAAAGAGGAGAACTTGTAGGAAAGTGTCCACTGATGGAAAATGGTGAGTAAGAACTTGACCTGGGCTGCTGTGGACCTGAGGATGGGGTGTGGGGAGCAGAGCCATATCTCCTGCTCAGGAAGCTGGAGAGTTTCTGTGGCTGTGTCCTTGTGAGGGGCCAGGTCCTGCTGAGACCCTCGCCCCCCTTAGGGAGTAGTAACAGGCAAAGTCCTGTGGTCCATCTGCGCTGGTCGGAGCTTCAAAGGTCTCTGACCAGTTCCTGGGCTCAGAGCAAGAATTGCCAGGTGACATTGGGCTGAATATAAAATATGTGAAAGAGGAGAAGCTTACATTGTGCTGCTGAACCCAGGAGGGCACCCAGCAACGCAAAAAGCTGGACTTTATTACTGTGACAGCAGTGCTGTATCCCATAGGTAGACTCAGGTACTCTGTCTGTCCCACCCCATTGAACAGCACTAGAACTTATGGTTAGAAACGTCTGAATTGTGTTCACATCTAAAATCCCTGAGGCATGTTTGAGAGTTGCTTTTTTCATTAGTTTCTGTGAAATCTCCACTGCCTGGTGTGCAGGAAACAGCAAATTCACGCTGTTCTACCACAGGCTCTGCTCAGAGTGCTGTGTTTGCAGTGTTTACTGGGGAAACTGCGGTGACTGCCCAGGGATGAGAGGGGAACTTGAACCTATTTAGGTGTCTAAATTTGAGCATTTATGTCTGAAAATATTGCGTAGCTTCTTTGTGCTCTAGCCCTTCTGTTGTGAAATAAAAAAAAATTACGCAAGTGCAAACCCAGACTGAGATCCCAGAGGGAGGAAGACTTCAAAACCAAAGCCTATGGCAGGGCAAATGGAGCAGCCAGCTCTGATGCAAACGGATGCTGTGGTCTGAGGACAAGAAGGCAGGAGAAAGATGCAGGAGGAAGAGGATCCTTCCCCGTCCATATAGTCTATCTGGGATGGTTATGAAAATGTAACCCTATCATCCCTGAGCTTTGTGCTGTATCTCAGACTTGGCATTCTTCTTCTGAAAGTCATCCAGGCACCTCCTGACAGTCTTTCTCCAGAGACTTCAGAAAAAGGTGCTGCTGGGACGTTCAGGAAGCCCGGGCAGCTCTGCGCTGGGGCTGGTGTGGCCCAGTTTGCCTGTGCGCTCATCACGGTGTGAGCAGCACAGGAAACACCTCATCAGAAAAGTAGGGCAGATCTGCTGTTTCTTGGCCTTTTTTTGCATACAGCCTTCAGCGGGATGGGTTTTCCTCCAAGGAAAGAGGCCGACGGCTCTGCATGGTCTCCTCCATGCAGGTGCCGTGACCTCCTGTCTCTGAGCAGCCAGACCCCTTCTCCTTATGGAGAGGCCGTCACAGAGCAGGACACAGCCCCATGGTTTTGGGCTCCTCAAGGCTTTTCCTGGAGCTCACAAGGGAGCTGCCACACTTCTGATTACCATGGTCTTCATGGGGGACAGGGCCAGGGCAAAGTAGGTTGCTCCCCTCCGAGCCTTGGGCAATATCAAGGTCTCAAATTCTGCCCTCAGGAGCTTTGTTACCAGTAGGGCATAATTCCCTTCCCTGTCCCACTGTTTGGAAGGTTCCTGGTAGTGGGCAGAGGATGGATCAGGCCAAAAGACTCCATGAAACAGCTTCTGGGTGCCCTCACTGTGTTGGACCTGTTCCCAGTCTGGTTCAGCCCTGAGCTCTTTTCTCAGACACCCATGCAGTGAGCAAAGGCCACTTTCCATGGAGGAGGCTCAGTGTCAGGCCATGCCGAAGCAATAGTGCTTTCTGCAGAGGGGCTTTGACTCATTTTCCTCCATAATGTTTTAACTGGAGCTTTTCTTAATGGTTGCAGAGGCACCCGGAGGGGAAAGGGGCCATGGTGCGACACCTCCAAGCAAAGTTCAAAGGCAACAGGGAAGATCTCCCTGAAGCAGGCAGCTGGCTGGAGAGTCGCTCGGCGGCATCCCCTGCAACGGAGCCAGGACAGATGCCTGTGCTGGGCTCCAAGGGTGAGCCGCCCCCTGAGTCCCCTCGGACCAGGAGGGTGGACTTCAGCAGGGCTCCTCCACCCCACAGCAAAGGTCAGAGTGTGGGACAGAGCTCGCTTCCTCATCCCGTTTCTGAGACCCCGGAGTGGATGGCACGACTGAAGAAGGGTATTGCTCAGGACACCAGCTCCCAGCCAGCCCCTGCAAAGCCAGGAGGAAGAGATGTGTTGAACAAGGAAGTTGGAGCCACCTCTGATCCTCCCCAGAGAAACCAAGCCCAGCAGAAATGGCCGCCCATCAAAGACAAGGGTGCTCCAGCAGTTCCAGCCAAAGGTGCAGCCGTTGCAGCCTCCCCAGATGCTGTGGGAAGCACCCAGGAGACAGGGCACCCCACTCTGCCTCGGAGGAAGCCTCTGCCACATGTCATGACACTGGGAGCGAGGCCGGCCAAGCCCAGGCGCCCTCCTGCCGTGGATCTGGAGAAGTTCCGTGCAGCTGCACGTCCTGGGATGCCCGGCCGTCCTGCCGTGGAGCCAAGGAGCGCTAAGCTGGGTATGGCCAGGCACCTGCTGGCACCTCAAAGCCCCCCACTGAAGGCAACCGCTTCAGGATGCAAAATTTTCCAACTTAGAGCCTGGAGATCCTGGGAGACAGAAATTTTGGGTGGGCTGAGAGAGAAGTGGGGGCTGGTTAGTGACGAAGGGGCTTTATGAACATAGCACATGCAGGGGACGTAGGACAGCAGCTGGAGAAACAAGGAGAGATCAAGTGCCATGTCCCCGGCTGGGGACAGGTATCAGACTCTGGGGTGCTTGCAGGGAGTGGGGCTGGAGCGAGTACTTGAGGGATCTTGGCAAACGGGGGCGAGTCCAGTGCTGGGCACTAGGATGGCTGGGGGCTGGAGCACATGGGGAAGGAGAGGCTGAGACCCAGGCTTGGTTGGCTGGGAGGAGGGAAGGCAAAGGTGACATCGCACTGCCACAGCTGCCTAATGGGAGGAGAAGGTGGAGCCAGACATTTCAGAGGTGCCAGGAGCAGGACCAATGGGCACGAGCTGTAGCAGGGGAAACTCCAGTTAGATGCAAGGGGAAATTCGTTCCTGTCGGAGTGGTGCAGCCCTGTGGCAGGGACCAGAGAAATGGGTATCTCTGTCCTTGGAGATATCCAGGTGTCAGCTGGACGAGGCCCTGAGACCTGCTCTAGCTCTGAGGCTCTCTCAGCCCTGCTCTGAGAAGGAGGTTGGATGAGAGGCTCCTCAGGCCCTTTCCGACCAGCCCACCCTTCCGTGACTGTAAGAGCAGTCAAGCATCACTGGTGGGAAGCAGAGCTGGCCTCCTCCGTCCCACGGCAGAGAAGCACTTACACACCCTTTGGGCAGAGGCTTTCTGAAGCTGGCAGCACATTGCCTGCAACACCGTCTGCCTCCAAGCCTGAGGGAGCTGCCAAGGCTGCAGGGGCACAGACAGGACCATGGGGGCACCATTGGGACCGGGGTGCCGCCTGGTATGTCCTTAACTGGCTGCCGGCTGCCTGCGGGACGCAGGGCTTGGTGCCTCTTGACGCGGTGGTTCTCCATTCGGCACGAACTCTGCCACAGTCCTACCAGATGGTGTCCTTCCAAATCTAGGCAGATTTGTTGCTTTCTAACAGCCACCACTCTGCTAAGACATGCTCTCAGCTTTGAAATTTGTTTCAAATCTTGCTTCTTCCTCAACTTTTCTAATTTCTTCTTTACCACCTTGTTATAAGGACATTTCCCTTTTACCCAGCTCATGCCATAACTGTGGGGCAGAGTGCAACTCTAAGAGTAGAGCCGTTCCCTTTCCCTATGAGAACTGCAAAGCCAAACTCTTTTATATTATTGTATTAGCCCACCATTTTGTGGGATCATTCAGAGGCCTTTATCAGTCCTGACTGTGCTGTTGTGCTGGGAGATGCTCACCCAAAGAGGGGCCCCAGCCTAGAGGGTTAGAGTCGCCCTGGCAGAGGAGTGAGTGATCCTCCCTCCATATGTCATAAAATCTGGCAGTTTTCAAGTATTTTATTGTCTTCTGGAAACTGAGGCAAGTTGGAAAACCTAGAGTGACTCCCCTAGATTTACTTATTTTTGTTAATCACAGGTTTTAAGGTAATCTTACAATTTTTTTAAGGCTTGACATGTGATTGCTCATCACTTGGTACAGTAACCCCATCAGAGCCCCAGTGTTGGATACTCGTGTTGGTTACTGACTGCTCTAGCTGACCAGGCTGGTGATAGCTATGAGTCTGGCAATAAAACTAATGGCATCTTGGTGCGGCTGTACGAATGCTGGGGATTGTAGCAGGTGCAGCAGCACTTTCTGGCTGATGATGTCCCTGAGCACTTGGAGATGCCCAGGACTTGCCCTGATACCAAGCTGACGGAGATCTGGAGTTTAGCGTTTTCAACATATTCAAGATACTCATATTTGGCTTCTTCCCCTTGCCTTTCATCATTGGTCCAGGGAGAAAAAACATTACGGACACAAGGGCAGGAATACATCCATTAAAGCTCCCTGTGGAGCTCCCCAGTGAGCCATGCCCCAGAGTGTAGGGAAGGAAGAAAATTCCCAGATGGGCCATGGAGAAAAACTCCTCACTGGATCCAGATGTGCAGCCAGTTTCATCACCCCACATCCCCCTGTACAAATCTAGCCTGAGGAGGCTCTGATCCTCTGAGTTGAGGTGAAAACTTGAAATAATCCCTTGTTGCTTTCCGGTTCCTCTTTTTACCACAGGTTACCCAAAACCAGGTTGTGTGGCATCGGGCCCGGCGCGGTTCTCACCGCGGGACGCTCCAAGTGCAGCAGGGTAAGTACTGATGAGGTGCTTTAATTTTAGGTGGCCTCCAGGCTGTCCTGACCAGGTGGGAAGGGCACCAGTTCCATCGGGCACCAAGGCATGGGTCCATCGGTTTTCCTGCCTGTTCCTAGAGCCCAGCTTGGGATGGCTCCTCGTGCAGGCAGCTCCAGTGGTACAAAGCATTGTTCTTCACAGGCTGCTGCATGGCTTCCTAATCACACTCTGCTCTGTCCCAGGGATGAAGATGAGATATACGATGATGTAGAGACCGTTGGGCCGGTCAAGAGAGACCAAAGTGTTCCACTGCCACCCACGTCCCGACCACCAGCGTATCTCCGTCCTGGAGGAGGTGGGTGCAGGCTGGGTGCTGGCTGGGGTGCCTCAGGGAGCACTGGGGACCCAGTGAATTCTGCAGCCAGCAGCAACTACACTGGGCTGGCTGCGCCCATGCGTGGGAGGACAGTGGGTTTCTCTGCCACCTTGTAAACAAGCATGGGTGACTGATCCCCTGAAATTATCAAATGTGCTTTTCAGCCATCTGGATGAGTCCATTAACATCAACTGAGCTTGGCCCTAGGGACACACATGGCCCAGCGAGGCAAGGACCATGGAGAGCAGCTGCCCCAGAACTGCCAGCCTTGTTCCCTGACCTGCCCGGCTCATTTCAAGGCTCATTTCTCTGAATTCAGCAGCTGGTGGTCCCAGTGGTCCCTCTCTCACTGTAGTTTCAGTCTCTTTCCCTGTGTTGTGTCTCAGTGGGTGCCTGCAGCTTACACCAGCCTCATGTCAGCATCTCTCTCTGGGTTTGGTTTTACAGGAAGAGATGCTGGTCGAGCCTCTGGCAGGTTTGCCCTACTGGCAGCTGTGCAAAGGTAACGAGGGGGTTTCGTGCTTTCCGTGGGGCCTCAAACTGCCAAGAATCCTTGACGCTTTTGCAAAGCTGGTTGTTCGGTTGTCTTTGCTGGGGTTGCAATAGAAATGTTGGTGGTGAAGGGCGCAAGTGGAGGGTTTAAACCTGGCTCAAGAGTACCAGCATCCCTGGAGGGAGGCACCTCTGGGTGCTGAGGGAGACCCAGAGCAGGGGAAATGTGACAGCATTGGCCAGGAAGAAAAAGTGTAAGGGGGGGAGTAGGAGTGGGGTTACCCAGGCTTTCCCTTGACTCGCAATGACTCTGCAGAGAAGCCCAGGCCTCCCGAAAGATGAAGCCAATGACACTCAAAGAATGCAAGAAGGAAGAGAAGGCAGACAGGGAGTTTCAGAAGAAATTCAAGGTGAGTAGCACTGAGCGGTTTCGTATCCCTCTAACCTCCCTCTTGCTCCCCAGGAAGGGTGCTGTGCACCGCAGAGACCTGGCAATACCCGGTCAGACCTGCCCCATGCCCCACCAAGGCACCCCCAGATCAGACTGGTCCCGCAGACCTTTTTGCTTAAGAGGAGCCTGCTTTTTCCTTGAAGGGAAGGAGATTGGAGCTGCATGGCCAGCATTCCTCGGAACAGCTGCTTGAGCTGCAGCACTGCTGTTTGTGTTTCAGTTTGAAGGGAGCATCAATGTCCTGACCCAGATGATGGTTGACCCTGCAGTGACGGAGAAGAGGGGCGGAGGGAAGAATCTGCCACTCAGACGGGGAGAAATTCTTGATGTGATTGAGTTTACAAATAAGGAGCAAATCCTCTGCCGAAACAGCCAGAGGAGGTGTAAGTCCATGGGGACTGAGGCTCTGCTTGGAGCAGGGATCACAGCACACAGCTTCCAGGCAGTCATTGCTGGTAACAACTTTCTTTGCACATGCATCATTAGACTGTGGGAGACATCCCCTTGCTGTTGGAGATAGTCAGCATATCCTGGGTCTCCAGTGTTCCTGCTTCTCTTTGTAAAAATGCCGTGCTCTTCCTCCCACTCAGAACAAACATTTCTGCCTTTAGCTGGGCTCGTCATCTCCTTCTGCTAAAAGCCTCTGCATTTCCCAGGGCTTTGCTCTGGTCACAGACTCCACGAGCTATGCTTGCACTGAAGGGTGCTCGGGTGAAATGGGCTGCAGACCCACCCCAGGCAGAGATGGGGATCAGGGCTGTGACCCAGCCCAGCAGGCTGGTTCCCTGCGTTGTCAGCAGGTTCCTCCCAAGGGTCCAGCTCGGCTTCCCGGAGCCAGGCTGCTCCTCTCCCCCAGCTCTCCTGGGGATGTGGGGTGCTTCTAAGCCCTGCCTGTGCTGGGGTGCGACCCCGCTTATGGCCCTGCTCCCGGCACAACCTGATGTGCTTCTCCTTGCTCTCTTGCAGATGGCTATGTGCCCCGGGCTGTGATGCTACACCTGTGAGTATCTGTTTCCTGGCCCCTTCCTCCCCACTCCATGAGCTGTGGTGATTGCCCAGCACTGAACCAGCCCTGGCCATCGAGTGCTGGCTCTAAACCATCCAACCCAGGCAGTGGCCATAAGCATAATGCCTGCTAGTTGGCCTAGGGGGGCAGTCTGCCCTTTCCATTGATTTTTGGTGTCAGGAGAGGTTCTGGCACTGGGAGAAACTTCCCAGGATGCTGGGAGCCCTCCCCAAGCTGTGGTCCCAGCACATGGGACTTGCCTGGGTACTGCTCAGCTGCTGCTGCTGGCACAGCACGAGGGGCTCCCAGCGTCCTGGGATGGGGCCTCCGTCCATGTGCAATGCCAGAGGGGCCAGATCCGTTCTCCCCTCATGCTGGAGGATCCCATCTCTCGGGAGGAGCAGCCCAGAGGGGCAAGCATGAGCCTGGCAGGAGGTGAAAGGGGTGACACGGAGCACACCAGAGCTGAGAGGCATGTTAGGAGGTGGGACAGACACAGCAGCAGGAGCTGGCCCTTGCCTCAGTGGTGGGAGGTCATGGGGGACCAGACTGCTCACAGCATCCCGTTTTTTTCCCCCACAGGGACACTGACATCTATGACGACGTTGAGATTTATGGTAGGTTCAAGTGGACTGCTGTCAGTTCATGAGCAGGCAGCAGCTGTGTTTCAGGTCCTGTGTCCCTCAGCAGGCAGCAGTCGGCATGGTCCCAGGGCCCCTTCCCCAGGCCTTGTACCCAGACACTGGTACCAGGGCCTCCCCTCCCACCCCCTGCTATTTCCCTACTTTCCATCTCATAGGAGCTGGGATCTCCCCTCCCTCTTTGATTTCTTTCTTCCCTGGGACATGCCTTTCTTTCTCACAGGTCCCCAGTGTTCTTCCACTCCCAGTTACGTGGATTTCTCCACACCCTTCCCCTTCTCAGCTTGCTCCCTCCACTTGCTGCTAGCCCCATGGACCCCCCTTTAAGGTGTCCCTGACCCCCAAACAACTCGGGATGCCTTTCGCAAGCTGTTACTGACTCGTGGCTTACAAACACCATCCCTCTGCCTGCAGAGGGCTTTGCAGATGGAACTCAATGGAGACAGCTGTATTTTAGCTATGCTGATGAACAAATATTTTATCTATTCCACCTGTCAGGTTGAACAATCCGTGCTAAAGCCGAAGTCATGATGCACACCAACAGTGACCTCTCCAAAGGCCAAAACATGGAAAGTACTATATGCCACGCTCTTGCTTTGGAAGGAGGTCTGCTTCCTCTGAGATAGCTTGCAAAAGCCACCACATCCCTGCTGGAACAGCAGCGAAGCTGTTCAGCACACTGGGGGGGCTGCAATGATCCTGTCCCACAGAGGCAAGGACAATGGATATCTCCATACCAAATCTCCATATCAAGCCCTGTCTGTGGCCTAGTTTTGTATGTGTAAAAATACAGCAGTGATTTGAGAGGGTTTGGTGTTCTTAATTTTTTGTTTGTTTGTTTAATCTGTGCAAGAAAGGTTTTAATTCAGAGAGGTTTTAGTATTTCGTCGGTCCCAGAGCATCTTCAGCTCCCTGGGAACAGCACTGTATCCCTGAACCAATCCAGCACGAAGAAATATCCCAAAATATTGTGAGCAGCAATGATTATTGTACATGTGCCCAGTGAGCAGCCCATGGCCTGCGGGGCAGCTTCCTTGCAGAGCTGGGGCGGGGGAGTTGCATCTGTTGGGACAGATATTCCTTTGGGTCCCTTTAGCACCATCCATCGATATGCTGGGGTGCCGAACTGTTCAGACCAGCACAGGAAATTCTTGGATGAACTTATTAATGACTCTGGGAAAGTCCTTGGCAAGCTCTGCTCTAACGAAGCCCTCGCACCAACACAGACGTGGGGTGGGATGGGGATGCACTCACAGCCGGTGGGAGCCCAAACACTGCAGCAGCCTCTGATGGGCACGGCGGGACCCAGGACCCAGATCCTCCTGGATCATGAGCTGCTGTGGAAGGGAGCTCCCATGTTGTGTCCCTGCTCCCAGCCCACAGCGCGTGGCCCCGATCCATTGGGGTGGCAGCATCAGGAAGGGTTAACTCGGCTGGGATCGGCACCCGGCGCTCGCAGAAAGCCAAGTCCAGATTACCCAGTTGGAGACGTCACTTTCCATTATGGGAAAGGCTCCCAAGTAGCAGCACGGCTCTTGGCCCTGGGGATTAACCACCCGGCACAGCCGGCAAAGGGCAGGGCTCCGATGCCCGGAGCGATGCACGGTGCCGGGAGCTGCTCCCAGGGGCACGGCTGAGCGGGACCATGTGGGAGCGTGTCCGGAAAGCTCTGCTGGCCTCTCTTTCCGTGAGCTCCATGCGCCTCTGGAAGTGGGTGAGGGCTTTCTGGAGCAAAAACGGCCTCCTGACCCTGTCAATGCTGTCGGTCGCCACCGGCTGCCTCCTGGGCTTCCTGCTGCGGGCGCTGGAGCTGACGGAGCTGGTAAGATGCTGGGGACAGGACGGGAGCGAGGGAGACGGAGCGGGACCGGCAGTCGGGGCAGCCACAGAGGGACACGGCCACAAAAGCAAAGGCTTCTGCCCAAGAAAGGGCCTTCTCGTGGATGGTTTCTGTCTGTGGCCTTTCTTTTTTTTTTTTTTTCCCCCAAAAACTGCAGGACAAATCTTGGCTCCCTCTGCTGGGAGTGGGGGCTCTGGGCCAGACCCTGTCAGGCTGCAGGAGCCTGCAGGAGGGATGGGGATGGGAAGAGGGGGCTCCTGCCCCACTGCCCCCAAGGGTTGCAAACAGCCTAAAGCACAAAGCAGCAGTGCCGGCATCCCGGGGCCGAGCTTCTGCTGCCTCTCCCTGCAGGTGCTCAAAGCAAAGCCCAGGTCCACGCTTTGGAGAAGATCCAGCAAAAACCACTCGGGGTTTGCTGAGAGCCTGGGGGCTTCCAGCAATCGCCATTGCTCAGCGCTTTCTAGGAGTGCTGCGCTGTTAAATGTCACCGCGGTAAAATCCCGGTGGTTTTAAGGGCATCGAGCGTCTCAGCCGTAACTCAGCCCAGCGTGTGCCGGGCTGGCTGAGCCACGGGAGGCAGGATGCTCAGCGGGATCAGGCAGGATGCTCAGCGGGGTCCCAGCTTCAGTGAGCTCGGCTGACGCTGGACCATCCCCGCGTAACCTGCAAGGATTTAGCAGAGGCTTGTCACTTCAATTACGGACTGCAGCATCACTGCCCCGAGAGAGGATGATCTCGTTACTTAATTGAAGTGGGGTGTAATCCCGCTGCATCCCAGTGCACATGGCCACAAGAACCCCACGGCCTCCCATGGCGCCTGCACCCACCCGGGGTCCTGCCCCTCGTCCTGCCCTGCCCCAGCCCCATTGCCACTGCCCAGTTCTCCCCGTTAGGGACTTTTGGCCCAGCCTCCATGCCGCAGACGAAGCAGCCATTCCTTGCTTCCTTCCCCAATGGGGAAGTGTCACAGGGCTGGAAAACCCAGTGAAAAAGGGGACGCTCCTCGGTTCTGTGGCTCCTTCCTGCACCCTTCTGTCTCCACGCTACGTGGAGCTCAGCCAAGGTTAGGCCACGCGGGGGGGGTAGCACAGGGGCGGCAGCACGGGGCTCTTGGTTCAATAGTTTGCCTTGGCATCCCTCAAAGCCCAGTGGTGCTCGGGCCTTTGGAGCAATGGAAGCATGCACTTGGCTTCGGCCACCTCAGACCTTTCCCTGACGTCTCCAGGACGGTGCAGTGAAAAGCTGGGGGCCGGGGGGGGAAGGTTGGGTGGAGGATGGACGGTGGACGGCTGGGCTGATGGACGAGGGAGGGAGGCATGGAAGGAACTTGCTCAGTGTCCAGGAGGGTGGTGGATGGAGGGATGGTGGATGGACAGACAGATGGAGGGACAGACGGATGGGTGGAGGGACGGCTGGCTGGCAGATGGATGGAAGGAGGCAGGGCGGGTGGGCACCAGGTTGCACCTGGAGGCTTTGGGTCACTTCTGAGTCTCTGCTGCCCAACAAGGAGCACAGCAGCACCGGGGACAAGCCAGCAGCAGGGCCATGGGGGCCATTCCCCAGAGGGTGGTGGGTCCAGAGATGCTTTAGGGAGGGGAGCAGCTGCACACGCCCAGCTCCAGCTCACAGCCAGGTTTCCCACATGTAGCCTGTATTTCTTGGCCCCAGACCAGCTCTGGTAAGGGACAGCCAGGGAAACTGTGTCTCAGCAACCACAGGTTGGGAGCCAAGCTCAAAGCTTCAAAGCTGTGTCCCACTAGGGAAAAAAAAAAAAAAAAAAAAAGCGAGTTTATCAGGTTTGAGCCCTTAACCCGAGGTCAGGATCCACTTCTCAGCTCCCAGCTGACACACCAGCTTTGCTCTCTGCACAGGAGAAGCAGTACTTTTCCTTTCCTGGAGAGCTCCTCATGAGGATGTTGAAGATGCTGATCCTACCCTTGATCACCTCCAGGTAAGGCATCATCTTCTGCTTCTGAAGCGCCATCTCTGTGTCACATTGAGGAGATCGCACCATGAGACAGGGCTCAAAACTGCCCAGGGTGAGAATAACCCCACACCAAACGGCCAGCACCCAGGCAGCATCCCTAGCTTGGTGTCCATCGAACCCCATAATCTCCTAGTGATGGACTAGGACAGGCCCTGAGCTCAGGGGAAGCAGGTTTTGATTTGGTTTGTTTGTTTTTTTGCCTTAGCTTTCTTTACAGCGATCATCCTGGGTGCAGGGGTTACTTCCCTGCCAGGGCGAGCCCCGGGTACTCCAGCAATGACATTGTCACCAGAAAAAAATGCTGAAAAGTTGGTTTGAATATGTTCCAGCAGAAAAACCTAAATCCTGTAAACTTTTCTGAAGTGGTAGTGCAACCACCCAAATCAGAGAGGGGGATAATGGTCTTGGCCAGCTTTGTGAGCGGCTCTGTGAAACGGAGGGGTTGTTATTTCTGCACTTGTGCCTGGGCTGCCTTTGATTAGAGATGCTCGTTAGAGAGCTGGAAAACACTACTGGGGTTGGGGGTGGGGCGGGGTGGATTTCCTTTGCTTTTCATGCAGAAAACCACCAGCAAAGCACACAACAGAATGAAGATCAAAATGTCCAGTCCAGGCTTCAGGGTCAAAGACAGTAAGAAGTGGCTGGAGAAGGTTTTATGGAGTCCTGAAGTGCTGATCTCGTGAACTTCCCAGCGGCTAGGACTGAGAGGAGCACACGGCGAGGCTCTCTGTGTGTCAGGCAGTCTGAAGGCACTGAATTTGCTGGAGGATAAGAATGAGGTGCATTGGTCCTGACCTGGATTTGGTACATACTGCACTGGTCTGGGGTTTTGCTTCCTTTTTGTGCCCATCCAGCTGGCAGTGCGGGACCATCCGCAGGCTGCTGCTGATGGGCAGAGGTTTAAACCGAAAGCAGATTTCCTTGCTTAGGGGATTTTGAGAAAGTTCAGGTAGGAACCACAAGCGTTGCTCAATGTTGCACTTCGTGTTTGCAAATCCCACTTTCATCAGCCCATCCGAATCTAGAAATAAGCAACAGAGCCACACTTAACCCTAAGCAAGGCCTTGAAAAGCTGATAGAGTCACATATTTTAAATGATCACTGGCACATGGTCACCAGAAATACCCAATTCACTTTCATCCCCTTGCCGGTGTCTCACTGCTCTGTTGTTTTTCAGTTCGCTTGCTGCCTGGTTTGCCTGTAGTTTATTTTTGGGAGCAGCGTGATCACCTTCCTTGCCAAGCTTGGTGTTTTTGCCATCAGCCCCCATAGGGCTGCTTTCTGTTTCGCCCCAGCATCCACCCCCTTCCCGACACACTGCCAGGGTCTCTTGGGGTGCTCCCAGTGCTCCCTGCAGCCGAATGCTCTTGGGGCCCAGGGCCTGTCCCAGCCACAGCCGTGCTGCCCGTGAGGGTCTGGGCATCTGCAAAACACCCGCAGCACATTTCCTGCAAGGTGAACCAAACCAGGATTTTTCTTATTTAATTACTGTGTAATGATGAAGTGGCTGCACCCCCCCGTGCACCATCCCACAGGGACCAGGCTTGTGCTGGGGAAGGATTTGTCCAGCTTGGCGCTCAGATTTGGAGCTCCTCATGTCAGAAAGCTTCACCCACCTCCGCCTCACCTTTGTGGCCTCTCCTCAGCTTCCCAGAGCCTCTCTCCTCCCAGGCACGCGGCTGCAGGAGGGGATCTGGCCCCCCTCAACCACCTGTCCCTGCCGTGTCCCCGAGGGCAGCACTGACCCTGCCGCCCCCATCCCTGCCCCGCATCGCCCGGGGCTCTGCAGTGTCCCAGGAGAGATGGAGCAGGGAAAACCAGCGGTCAGGAGCTCTGCATGTCTGGGGGGGTGACACACTGCAGCCCCCACATGCTCCCATTTGATGTCCCCGCCAACAGCCTGCTGGCACAGCCCATAATACCCTCTCTATTTTTAGTCCAGTTTTGTTCAAAAGTAGCTTACTGGCTAGCTCTTAGGAAAGGTTACATGTACGTGAGGTCTGAACCTGTGGCTCTTTGCTTGGGGGAGCGGGTTCCATCCCCACCAGGATGTTTTACACCCTGTTTTACACCTTTCTTCGCAGCTGACAGTGACACCCCATAGCACGGTGACAAGCTGAGGCAGGGGAGGTTTAGGCTGGACATGAGGAAGAGGTTCTTCACCGAGAGGGTGGTCGCCCACTGGAACAGGCTCCCCAGGGAAGGAGTCACTGCACCAAGCCTGCCTGAATTTAAGAAGCGTTTGGACTGTGCTCTTAGTCACATGGTCTAAAATTTTGGGTAGACCTGTGTGGTGCCAGGAGTTGGACTCGGTGATCCTTGTGGGTCCCTTCCAACTCAGGATATTCTATGACTCTATGATTCTGTGACAGCAGCACAGTGTGCCAGAGGTTTAAGAGAACAGTATCACACTAACCAGAGCAGTGTTAGTTATTCACCATCAGAACGTAAGACTATATACTTGCTATCCCTTGGTGAAGACAGAAGGCACGGCCAGACCTTGAGAAGGGACCTGTAGCTCTGTCCTGCCCTTCGCAGCACTGCCTGAGCTGCCACAAGCCTGCCCTAGGAGCAAGATCCCCTGGGGAGCCACCATGCAGGCACCTGAACATGCAGGAGCTCTGTGATGCCCCTGAGCATCATTTAAAAAAAAATAATCTATGGAAACTTCTCCGAGGTTGGAGACTTTGCCCACCGGGTGCATCTTGTGCATTTTGGGGGGCAGATGCTGACCACGCTTTTTTCTGGTGCAGCCTCATGTCTGGGCTGGCCACCATGGACTCGAGGGCCTGCGGGAAGATGGGGGTGATCACCATCACCTACTACCTTTGGACAACCTTCATGGCGGTGACCATCGGGATCATCCTTGTGGTCAGCATCCACCCTGGCGCAGCCGCCCAGAAGGAGGACTATTCCGTGGGGAAAGTGGTGCTCAGCTCCGCCGACGCGTTGCTGGATCTGATCAGGTACGTCGCGGGATTTCGGGGGGGAGCCTGGGGCTTATTGCCTTGGACGGTTCTCCACAAGCCAGATCTTCCCCCAGGGCTGCGAGTTCCCGGGGGATACTGAGATCTGAGGGGAAATGGGAGAGCCGCTGCCGTGCTGACCGCGCAGAGCGGGTTCCCTGTTCCCAAGGGCGCCTCCTCCCCGTGGGCGCATCCTGCACACACCCAGGGGCCTGGGGCTGGCTTATACCCACGGCTGCTCCAGCACCCCCGCTGCTCGCCTCGGGGCTGGCACAGCTCCTCCCAGCGCTGCTCCGGCCTCCCAGAGATGTTGGCAAAGAGGGCTCCGAGCATCCTGCGCCCGCTTGGTCTTGGTCTGAGCAGGGGGCTGGAGATGAACAGGGTCCTTTGCAGCTTCTGGCTTTTGATGAGTCCGGTTTGTGTGGCTCAGTCCCGCTCTTCATTCACCTTCCAGCCTCTCTTCCCCCGTGGCTTGCAGGAGGACACCCAGAGGGTGCGGGCCATAGCAGTCCTCCTGCTGGCCTCTCGCCCACCAGAGGGGCTGCCTGGGCTCCCTGCAGCTCACCACACGCTTTAACCCCTGCACAATTGCTCTCTTGCAGAAACATGTTTCCTTCCAACCTGATCGAAGCTTCGTTCCAGCAGGTGAGCCCACCCGGCCCCAGCTCAAACTCTGGAGAGGTTGGGATGGTTCTGGGTTTGGCGGGGCTGCTCTCCCCCAGCCACCGCCTGGACACGAGCCCCTTCCCCTCCCTCCACCCCCCTCCCTCCCTCCCTGCTCACCCCGGGCTGCACACAGAGCAGAGGGGGCTGGTGGGGGGCACAGGCACAGGGACACCCTGTGCTGAAGGGCTCCTCCACAAAAGCAACATGCTGCTTGGACCCCAGGGACCCCGGGAACCCCACCATTGTGCAGCAGCTTCCCAGTGCGAGCTCCAGGATCAGGGAGCAGCGCAGAGGGCCTGGCACATGGTGGGACAGAAAGCTGCGTGGAAAGGTTGGGGTGGCCAAAGGAGAGGGCAGGGGAAGGGATGGGCACGGCGCGGGGCAGGACGGCAAACTCACAATGTTGGGAAAGTGTCTGTAGGGCTCCCAGGGGGGGCACACGGCCAAAGGGGCCCCTCTGTGGGCATCACAGCGCTTCCTTATCCAGTCCTGCGCTGGGGTCCTGCAGGGACAGGACTCAAATGCCATGTGTGTGCCCAAGGAATTGCAGTCTTGGAGGATGGCTGTGCTCGGTTTCCATTGCCTGTTTCTTGCTTCTCTTCTTTTAATCAATTTGCTGCCCGAAAACCAAACCTTGAGCCTGCAGCACCACTTGGCCCAGTGGTAGCTTTGACTCCGTGTTCAGAGCAACATGGAGTTTGTTGCCAACAGGACATTAACCTCTCTGCTTTGCTTTTGTTCCAGTATCGAACTGTCCTTGTCCCAGTGGTGAAGTCCCCAGGATTTCCAAAGATCCCAGGGAAATCCATCAGTTTTATTTACTTTGCACCTGATGATGAAAACCCTGAAATTCATCGCCCTGTGTTTCTCGAGCTGACGCCATCTCCTGAGATGACCTACAGGACCCTGCCCGGGACCAGCAATGAAATGAACGTCTTGGGGATCGTTATCTTCTCAGCAACGATAGGTACCTGCTAGATAGAGAACTGGGCTTTGCGCTGCTCCCTGGCCAAGCTCGCCAGGCTACTCAATGGTGGCTGCAACCCAGAGCTGCAACTGCTGCAGCCACGGTGCTGTAAATCAAGGCAGGGATGCTCAGAGGCACAGGACCAGTTGTTTGAGCTCCAGCTGCTCAGGTCCTTGGGAAACTGGGCATGGCAGGCAGTTTGTAACACCACCTCCCACCAGTAATGTCAGCAACGGAGCTCGCAAAAGGTGTTACAACCACTCCTTACGTGTGGATCAGCCTGCTTCCTCCCCAGAATTTCCCTAGGAGCCCACAGAGCCTGAGGTTTTCAAATCATAACGTGAGCTGCAGGAGCCTTTTTATGAAGTCTGCTAAAGTGAGCGGTAACTTCTGCAGACGCTACGTGGGAAACAGCTTGTTAGTGAAGGTCCAAACCCCTTGTGCTGGTGGCCCTCAAACTCCCTGAGCAGGCAGGAGCTGGCGGCTGGGTCAAACCTGGTGCCTGCCACAGATGTGTGGAAATTTCTAAGAGCACTTTGTGAAGGGGGTGAGAAAGCTCCCTGCGCTGAGCAGCTTGCAATCCGGCATGGACGAGGTGTTTGGTAACAAATTAAGGAAAGAGGAAGAGGTTGGATGGGGGGGGGGGGGCATGTGAAAGAGACGGGGAGGAAGAAGGCTTAAAGGGGAGAAAGTCACAGGGGGGAGGAACCTGGAGCTGACTCAGAGCATGAGGGGGATGCAAAGCTGAGTGAGAAAGGGAGGAAAGGAGGAACCAGAAGGGAAAGGAGTAGGAGGCAAGGAGATCAGTGTGGGGGCAGGATTACACGTAGATTAAGAGGCGAGGGCAAGGAGCTTGAACTTAGTGTGTAAGTAACCAAAAAGCCACTTAGAGGATTTGGGGTGTGGAGGCAGCGCAGTCAGAGCAGCGCAGGAGAGCAGTGCTGGAGCCCCCCAAACTGCCTCGGGGCAGAGGCCGGGCAGTTTGAGAGGCTGCGATATGCCGAGCTCCTGCAGGAGGTGGCCAAAGGGAGGCTGGGCAGAGACAGACCCGCCGGGAGCGCCTCCATCCCAAGAGATCCCTCCTGCCCCAGAGACCAGCACCATCGGCGGAGCTCTGCCCTCACGCCGGTGCTCGGGGAACGTGCCCAGCTCCAGCCCTCGGGACACACGTCCTCCTCCGGCCCAGCACAGCGGGTGACCAGAAGCTGCTTTTTCTGCCCCCGGGATTACCGCCCACCGCCCTGCCGGCGTGGGTATGGATCAGCGCTGCGCTGGGGCTCGGAGATCACCCGAGCTGGCCCCGGCCGCCCGGCTGCACCCATCCGGATCTTGCCTGGGAGGGATTAGAGCTCCGCAAAGCCGCGGCCCAGCACCTGCAGCGGGGCCTGGTGGGAAGTGCCCACGAGGGGCCGAACGAGTTGGGTTTGTCCAGCAGAAAGCAGAGCGGGCAGGGAGGGCCCGGCCGCGGCCCTGTGCCGTGGGAGCCCCTTTGGAGGGAAACGGAGCTCGGCTCCTCGCAGCAGCGTGGAGAAGGCCAGGTGAGATCTCAGCAAAGGACGTTTGTGTCCATCTCCAAAATCAGGCATCTCATGAGACTGTGGCTGGGTGTCCGTGCGGTGCCTGCTGGCCGTCAGGAGCAGCCATGCACACAAACTGCAGCACGGAGGCGAAGCACAGCACGCCAGGGGCACCAGAGCAAGGTGCGGGACCCTAAGATGTGATCTCATCACTTCTGGTGCCCTTGAGGCCTGCTGCTTTGGCCCACCACCCCGTGCTGCCACGAGGAACCCCACGCAGCCACCGCAGCGCCAGTGGCTTCCTCACAAGCATCCTCAGAGTCCACTCTGGTGCCTCTGAAATCCAGGAAAGGGCAGAGATTTAAAGTTACTTGAAATAAATTGATTATGTGCTGGGGTGATCTTCATGGCAGCCCTCCGCAGGACACAAAGAGAAACAGACTTCTAAGACACCTGCTGTGACCACCAAACACTGGGCGAGTAGCCAAGGAGCCAAGAATTACATGTCCAGCCTCATCTCATTTCTCAAGGCTGGGCAAAGATGACCCTTTCTCATCTGTTTTCTGAGCAAGACGTTAGCTGGCCAGAGTTCCAGCTAAATGCACCAGGTCTCTGGGAGTCCTCAGGAGGAGGGTGAGAGGGAGAGGACAAAATGCTGACTATACTTTTATTTTCCAAGTTGAAGCAGACGCTTCTACATTGCTGCGGAAGAAATTTCAGCTCATGGGACCACACCGAGTGTATGCACCAGGCTGGAATCCAGATGGGCAAATACTCAGACTCGGTTTTGTTTTGCTCAGCAGGAAACCTCCTCACCAGTGAAAGCAATGGGATTTAGCACAGGCTAATTTGGTGCTGGCAGACCAGAAAGCCACGCCAGAACCCATCTAACCATTCAAATATTTCTGCCCCAGTATTCCTACAACTGAAAATTAGACTGGGAATTGCGTTAAGGCAACATCAAAAGAAGCAGCAGAATTAAGACAGGTGGCTTAATGCCTGTATCCAAGCATCTCGGCTGGATCCTTCCTTACCTAACACTAATGCAGGCACTGTCACCACCACAGTACAACCTGTGGGTAGGCAGCAAAGCTGTCTGCAATCATTGGGCAAATCCAAGCACTTCTGTTTGTTTCAGGAACTAGATTGTCCTAGTGTTACCAAAAAGCAGCCAGAAGACAGCTTGTCCCCCTCTAGAAGCGACTCCTCCGGTGACTACCCTCAAGAAACTCGGCGCATTACACACTGCTCCTTTGGTACTGCTTAGTAATACAAATCAATGTGTTTGGTTGCAGGACTTCTCTTGGGGAAAATGGGCGAGCGAGGAGCCCCGCTAGTTAACGTGTGCCAGTGTCTGAATGAAGCAGTTATGAAAATTGTCTCGATGGCAGTCTGGTAAATCTGTTTTTGATCAATTCAGTTCTTTCCTTACCTGCTAGTTAATGATGGTGCCAGCCATACATATGTCTACAAATATCTGCTACGAGCACTGGACTTATTTTTAGTGTGACTGCATCATAGAGTACCAAATACTGTAATGACTGTGGTGTAGTGCTTCAATAATTGCTTGATCCTCATAAATAAATACTCATGCTTATTCTTTGCAGGTACTTCCCCTTTGGCATTGTATTTCTCATTGCTGGAAAGATCCTGGAGATGGAAGATCCCTCGGTTATAGGACAGAAGCTGGGACTATATGCCATTACAGTAGTGTCAGGGCTGGTCATCCACGGACTTGTTCTCTTACCTCTGCTTTTCATGCTCATCACCAAGAAAAACCCCTTTGCTTTCATCAAAGGAATACTGCAAGCCTTGCTGATTGCCTTAGCTACATCCTCCAGGTAAGAAAGCGTGGCCAAAATTTGCCGGTACAGCTGGGAAGGGCTCTGGCTTAGCTGTGGGAGACGCGGCTGCGCGTACGGCTGGCCGCACTGCAGAATAGATGCAATTAACACATAAAGAGAAATCGTGCTCCAGCACTGTTCGAAATGAGATCACTTCCAGTTTTAGTAGGAAATGGGACGTTTGCCATTGCTCTGGTCCTCGGTGGGAAGAGCCTCAGCACGTCTCCAGATGCAGCCAGCTCGCCTTGCTCTGCTCACCAGCTCCTGGCGCTTCCCAGAGCACCGCAGTCCGTGTGTGCCCTGCTCACTGCTGCAGGCAGCTTTCTTCCAAGGAAACCCAAACAGGGCTTCTGTAGGTGCTTTATAAAGCAGTGTGTGGTTATGAGTTTGGATTTTAATTGAAAACATCAAAAACACTTCCGGATACTTTACTGAAAACCTCAATCAACTCCTGTGTATACCACGCTCCTCCAAAGGAAAGTTTTGTCTATTTCGATAAGGTTTTATAATTGTAAATAATTTTTCTATCTTTAATTTTTATTGCAAAACATTCTTTGAAACAATGAAGAAACCGTACATTAGGAACTACCGTCCTTTCTGAAAGACACACAAACCAAAACATTTTCTCAGAAAGCATTAGGCCAGGTGAAGAGTTTTCCTGCCCTCCCTGATGTCAGTGCTGTACACGAGCTCAGTAAAACCACAGAGGACTGTCCCTCCCTGCCCTGTCCCCTGTCTCTGCAGGCCTCTGCTGGTGTAGACAACCCAGTCTCATCCTGCACGGGGGCCCCCATCCCTGTTTCCGTTGGCCCTCGCTGCCGTTTCCCTCGGAAGCATCTCCTGTAGCCATCACCGTCCTGCCGGACACAGGGTCCTGGCAAAACCCCGAGGTCGACAGGGGATTCCTGCAGCGCCAGCACCATGCTGGGACCTTTCCCTGCGGAGATGGGCTGCCACGAGCAGCTGCTGCTCTCCAGCCAGCGTGCAAGCTGAGGGGCTGTTGTGTACGGGCTGGTGGGAGAGCTTTGTCCTCATCCTGCTGTCCGCTCCAGGGATCGTGGGCTGCTGTGCTATGCCCTGCACACATTGGAAAAGCAGCGCCTGCCTTGAAGAGTTGATCGCGATCCCATCGGCTTCTTTTTCACGTTCATTTCCCATCTTTCATTCTGTCCTCTTCCTCCCCATCCTTATCCCGACTCCCACCATACAGCTCACGTCTGCGCGCTCGACAGAAACGAGCGCGAGGTCAGTGGAGTGGTACTGGGCAGCTCCGGGCAGCACTGGGTGACACTGGGGCAACTGCTCCCCACTGCACACTGGGGCTGAACCAGGGCTGAAGGAGCCCCCTGGGGGCTGGGGTGGGCACTTCTGCTTCGTACAAATGTCCAGGTGTTGTGGGATAAATGTGGGGAGGGGGGATTACAACAGACAGCCAGAACTCGTGCACAAAGCTCTCAGTAGTGTGATGCCTTCGGACAACAAAATGATTTTTTGAGTTTATTACTCCTTGGCTAATTGTGTATTCCCCAGGCAGCTGAAGAAATGCATCTTTCCTCTCATTGCCATAGCAATTCGTGTAACAGTGCTGCTGCACTTACCCCGGGAGGACTTACGTTTGTATACCATTAGGCTGCAGACAGCAGACCGCTCAACACAAACGACATGGAAAACAATTACTTATCGTTTCTTCTCCCGCAGCTCAGCAACCTTGCCCATCACCCTCAAGTGTCTTCTGGAAAACAACGGGATAGACAGGCGCGTGGCACGCTTTGTCCTGCCGGTCGGGGCCACCATCAACATGGACGGCACGGCGCTGTACGAAGCAGTCGCTGCTATCTTTATCGCTCAGGTCAACGAGTACGACTTGGACTTGGGACAAATCATAACAATAAGGTAAATGTTTATTTGCAGCAGTCAAATTAGTTCTCTGTTAGCCCCTGCCAGTGGGTGACAGCGGGGCTGCCCAGCTGGGTAGCACGCCTGGGCAGCGTGACACCGTCGAGGAGGTCTACCAGCACGGAGGTGCTTACGCTGGCGTAATATATTCTCCTTCAGGAATACCCTCATTTAACGAGCAGGGGAAAAAAAGCATCTGGCTAAAAATAAGTACAATTTCAAATACCAAGCCATTCAGCACAAGGTGCACACCCGCAGCCAGGGCCCTGGACAGCAGCAGGGCAGGAGGTGAAGCACTGCAGCCGCCCCCGCCGCGGGATGGGGCTGTCCCCAGGAACCAAGTGGCCCTCGTGCTGAAGCCTGTCCTCGCCTTTCGGAGCTCGTCCTGGTCCATTCCAGCACAGAGCTGGGAGCAAACACTGGCACAGGGGATCAGGACGGGCAAGCAAATTGTGCAAGTGTGCAGGTGCCCGCCATGATCTGAAGCAGAAGTTTTGCAACGGAGGAAGCAGCTAAACAAGCAATGGGAGCCTGAGAAGCAGAATTCTTTACAGTGAGATTTCAGAATAATTGGAAGTGATCTTTCCTGGCCAACAAAGTGTTTCAGGTCCTGTCGCTATATCATATAGAATGATATAACGAGGACATGATTATTTTTATTATTAACATATATAACTTATGCAACACCTCCTTCCTTCAAAAAACAAAAAAAAAAAGGCAGCTTTTTTGGTGGCACTAATTCTGCAGTCTTCTTTTCTCTGCAGCATAACAGCAACAGCAGCGAGCATAGGGGCGGCCGGGATCCCCCAGTCGGGGCTCGTCACGATGGTCATCGTGCTGACGTCCGTGGGGCTGCCGACTGCCGACATCACGCTCATCGTGGCCGTGGACTGGGCGCTGTAAGTCTCCCAGAGGCGATGTTGCGGGCTGGCGCTAGCGGCAGCTGATAGTGGGGACGTGTTTGGGTTTCCTGGAGCAGCTCTAGCAGAGGTAACAGAGATTATGGGATCACACACAAGGTCAGGAGCCAAGTGTAAGATTCCTCATTTTCCCATTATTTTCCTGAAACAGCCTACGATAATGACAGGTAAAAATTTCTCGAATGATTGTTTGAGTTAAGGTGTTTCTGTTCTGAGGTGCCCGCTGCAGCCTGTTGCCTCCTTAGGGACTGCACTCAGAAGCAGTGATGATATTACCCCATGCAAGATACAAACTTGTGCCTTTTTTTTTTTTTAATCTAAATCCTTATCAGACTGCACCCCAAATTTTTGCTAGGTCTCAAGTGAAACAAACAAACTAACAAAAAAAACCCTCTGAAATATCTAGGTATGCATGTATAGTTTCAAGAGATGGAAAGGATTCCACTTTCCTCCATAAGAAGAGGTAGAAAAGGAGGAGGGAAGCAGACACATATTGTTGTCTTCATAAAACATTACCGTGTAAGGCTGCTAGTTGATGTGTTCCCTAGAAATACCTCAAATCCCAGTCTCCTCCAAGCTGTCCATTCTGTGAGCAAAGGAGGATGGACAGCACGAGACTGAAAGCGGTTTGTCGCACAGGTAAGTGTGGGAAGGTACAGTGATCACTGCTTTGGTGGAACATCTCCCTGCGAGATGAACGAGGTTGGTTAGGGTGCAGAAAGGTCTCTGGCTTCATAGGAGGAGAAATGAAAACCAGCCAGAAGGGTGCTAACAGCAACAGAGACAGAAGGGGTGGAAACATCAAATTGTTTAGGACAAAAACATGATCTTTAAGATAAAATTAATTGATACAAACCATAAACCACTTGGAAATATTTGCAGAGTATGTGCTCATCCAGGTTTCCATTTTTATTCCTAAAACATGGGAATTTTTATAATTAGGAAGTAGAAAGGACAGAAAGATAGACTAGGGATAGATAAGAGGGATGGGATAGATGTTTAGAAGGTAAAAAGGAAAAAACCAAAAGCGATCTGAGATGCTTACTGATTGTCAGAACAGAACAGTAAAAAGGTAAAGTATGAGCTGGTTGTGACACTAAATCATAGAAGAAAATTAGGGGCCCCTTCATGAATAGTGGGGGGGGAATAGTGAATAGTAATAGTGGGGGGGGAAAAAAAAAAGTTGCATTCAATAGGCAACTTACATCTTACAAGCCATCTGTCACCAGAACTAAAACATCACTGGAGTTTCTAAAAGCAAGGATGACATTTTCAAAGGACTGCATCCAACGCCAAGGTCTGTCTTCCAGGGAGGTAGTCCTCGCCTTGGTGGATGAAGACCAGATTGATCTTGAGACAAAATACGATGCCTGATAACACTTGTCATAGACAAACAGAACAAAAGCCCAGATATATGCATTCATGAAATGTAGCATTTAAAAGTAGTCCGGTAAAAGTGAAGCAAATTAGGTAGGTAACAAAAACATACAGTGTAGTTACTAACTTTTAAGGAACTGATGCATGGGTTGCTGGTTTGGTCTTCACAGCCATCCTGTAGAGAGGGAACAGCACAAGTATCATGACCGCTTTTCTCATTCTTACACTCACAGGAAGTTCAACTTTTCAGGTGCAAGTTGTTACATCAGAACAAAATGTCAGCTAAACCTTTGAGCATCACAGGGCACCAGTAGCATCACCTACAGTAATACTGCCGGCACTTCCTACTGACGTGACAAGTACTCGCCTGAGGGCTGGACAAACACAATTTCATCCCCAAGTGTCATCTTAAAGAGTTTTGTGGCTCAGGGGACTCATGCAGATTTTGAAGAAAAATGCACAATGCACCAGTTTTGGTAGCAGCGCAGCCACCCCAACGTGCTAGAGATGAGCGCGAGGAGATGCCAGTACCAATTTCTTGCTGTATTTGCACAGGGCCAAGGGCAATACCCCATCTGTCTCAGCTAGTTCTTACCAAGAACAACGGTAGAGATGTCAGGGATGGGGGTTCACCTTCCAAAGCCATAAAAGACTACAGCCACTCTGGCTGTGGCCTCCAACTGCAGCCTCACAGCTTGCTCTCTTCTAGGGACCGATTCCGAACTATGACCAATGTCCTCGGAGATGCTCTGGCTGCTGGCATCATACAACATATCTGTGAGAAAGACTTTGCCCCAAAGCCCCCTAAGGTACGTACAGCTTGTCTGGGAGAGCAGGGGAACACAGGACACATCAGGGCTAGAGACAGACACAAGGAAAGTGCTCGATTAGGAAAATAAAACAGCATTTTGTTCCTTTTGCAGCAAGATCCAGTGAGCAACGCAGACAAGTTTCCTTCTGCAGAGACCTCACTTCTGCATCCCAAAGACAACGTGATCGAACTGATTGAAGAAAATTTGTTTGATCAGACGGGAGTTCACTACAACATCTGTCAAGTGTAGATCACAGCATTCCCATGCCCAGGATGGGATCTTGGTGCTAAACTGCATATGGATGCTCTGCAAGACAAAGGCCTTACTTGGCACAAAAAGTAGAAAAATCCTCTACCCTTTGAAGACTTTGGGACTCTCCAAAGAGCAGAGCCCGCTGCTTATACGGGAGGATATGGCTGGACTGGCTGTTCTGTCTAAAGCAGCTGGGATTTGAAGGTTTTATGCCACACATTTTCTCAAGCCCAGTTCTCTTCCAAAGTTAGGGAGGAGAGCAGGTACTGGGAAGTGGGAACTAGACTGGATTAGAAAGAAACAGAGATGCGAAAATAATCGGACACCTTACATCGGCAGCCTTTATCTGCTGTCCAGGCTGCATTCTGTAAGGCTTTATTTTCTTTAATATATTTTTTAAAATCTTTTTTATTAATACATACACACTAAACATATTATATATTACTATACTATATAAGGTTCTCATCTAAAAAACTATGTGTATTTTTTGTCTAGAACTCAAAATTAAAGCTGAACATAACGGGATTTTCCAGCCATTACACAAACAGAGAAGAGCTGGTTGGAGCATTTCACTTCCAGTGCCAGAGAGATTCATTTCAGCTGCCAGGATGGAAGGGCCAGCTGTACGTGTATTTTTACTGTCTGTCTTATTATAGTGAAACTAATTGACCAACCCAGTCGCAACTGTGTTGGTTTTCCCGGCTAAGGATCTGTTCCCAAGTTCAAATTCCCATTCCAATTACAGCCTTAAAGCACAGGCTTCCAAGGGCAGCCTTCTCCACAAAAGCCTTTTACACAACTGATTCACGCTGCTGAATTCATTTGCTTCTTGCAAGGTCACCTCATCCCTTTCCCCCCTGGGTTTGTCATTACTGCCGCAGCAGGAGGCTCGTGGAAGCAGCCTAAATGCAGACTAACGTCACTTACTTTCTCCAAACGGCAACGCTCTTGGCCCAACTCACAGGGAAATTGATCAGAATGCTCCTATGGCTCAGATAAAGTCAGAGGAGATCCAGAGAGCAGCAAACAGGGCCCCGGGGCATGCCCAGCACATGCCCCTTGCAGCACCTGCGAGCGACTTTGTGCAATCAGCAGGCGGAGTCGCTGTCAATGAAGCTCGAGGTACTGCTGTCCACTTCGGCATTTCTCACCCTTTCCTCCTAGGCTGGTTAGTTTTGTACCCTCCTATTCATTTAATGTCCGACTCCTCTTCAGTAGGGGCAGTCTTGGGGTTAGAAAACCACATCCCAAACCGAGGGAACTCTGCAGCTTCCCAGGTCACCCCTCCGCGATCAGACGGGTTTGGGCACACGAAAATCCAGGGTCAGAGGCACTGCAAACACAAGGGAGGCTGCGGGCTGCAGGTGCCCGTGCCCTGATCAGGCCCACGCAGACAGCTGGGTGCCCCAAGCCACGCACGGAGGAACGGGTGCTTTGGAAGCACCCTGCCCCCATACACTGCAGTCCTACCCCAAATGACATAAAGCAGGGCATCCTCATGCTCACTGCAGCTGAAAGAACACACCGTTACTGACAAAACTGAGTATCACATCTCAGAAGTACATCTAGAACTGGCAGAGTAAACAGAAACCTGCGTGGTTTGCCTGAGAAGTTGCAAGTATTGTGATTTGTTTTCATGGGCACTAGTGGGGTCCCTCAAGGCTCCGTTTTAGGGCCAGTCCTCTTCAACGTTTTTATAAACAATTTGGATGTAGGACTAGAAGGTGTTTTGAGCAAATTTGCCGACGACACCAAACTTGGAGTAGTTGTAGACTTGGTTGAGGGTGGAAAGGCCTTGCAGAGAGATCTGGACAGATTGGAGAGCCGGGCAATCACCAGCCACATGAAGTTTAACAAGAGCAAGTGCCAGGTCCTGCACCTGGGACGGGGCAACCCTGGCTATACGTACAGGCTGGGCGACGAGATGCTGGAGAGCAGCCCTGCAGAGAGGGATCTGGGGGTTGTGGTTCACAGCAGGTTGAATATGAGCCAGCAGCGTGCCCTGGCAGCCAGGAGGGCCAACCGTACCCTGGGGTGCATCAAGCACGGCATCGCTAGTCGGTCGGGAAGTCATTGTCCCGCTCTGCTCTGCGCTGGTGCGGCCTCACCTCGAGCACTGTGTGCAGTTCTGGGCACCACAGTACAAAAAGGACGTAAAACTGTTGGAGAGTGTCCAGAGGAGGGCGACGAAGATGGTGAAGGGCCTAGAGGGGAAGACCTATGAGGAGCGGCTGAGGTCACTTGGCCTGTTCAGCCTGGAGAAGAGGAGGCTGAGGGGGGACCTCATCACGGTCTACAGCTTCCTCACGAGGGGGAGTGGAGGGGCAGGCACCGACCTATTCTCCTTAATCACCAGTGATAGGGCCCGGGGGAATGGTGTCAAGCTGAGGCAGGGGAGGTTTAGGCTGGACGTCAGGAAGAGGTTCTTCACCGAGAGGGTGGTCGCCCACTGGAACAGGCTCCCCAGGGAAGGAGTCACTGCACCGAGCCTGCCTGAATTTAAGAAGCGTTTGGACTGTGCTCTTAGTCACATGCTCTGAATTTTTGGGTAGGCCTGTGTGGTGTCAGAAGTTGGACTTGATGATCCTTGTGGGTCCCTTCCAGCTCTGGATATTCTATGATTCTATGATTTGTCAAGTATCAATAACATCTCCCGCTACCTGGTGAGATCTGTTTTAGTAGATAAGCTCCAGTTCTGAAATCAGCAGCAAGGACATTGTTCTATCAGGGTTAAAAAAAAAAAAAAAAAAGCCTCAGACCTTATAATAAATACAGTATAGGAGAGCATTAACAGTCCAGCAGTCTTAAAAAGAAAAGTGGGAGCCAATGGCCAAGGACAGTGGATGTAGTCACTGCCCCTCTAACAAGAGGAAACAGGGAAAATAATTCATAAGTTTCTGGAAGTCTGATGGCCACCTGAAGCCACCAATACTGGTGTGGAAAAGCCACAGGCAGCAAAGGACAGTGCATCCTCTTCAGCGCTGCAAAGAGGCACAAGCAACTTAATACATTCCAACAGGAATAAAACGTGGAAAAAATTAGGAAACAGTTACCGAATGCCTGAGTTGAGCCGCTAGCAAGGCATCCACTGCCTCTGACGTCCTTGGGATGGTACCATCCCAACGCCGCTTGTACTTCCAATAAACTGCTGCTGGGGGAACATTTATTCATTTCTAGCTGCTCAGTAGGGAACGACAGCCTTCATTTGCCAAAGCTGAACAGAGGCAGGCATCCATCGAACCCCAAAATGTCAGCAAGACTTTGGGCATACAGAACAATGCCAGCTCACCAGCAGCTGAGGGATGAGATTTCCAGAAGAAGCACAGAGGCTGGACGGTCACTGGGCAGCATCAGAAGCAGCTTTGCTCCTGGCTGCCTACGTCCAGGAGCACAAGTGCAGGGTGGAACGTGCTCACATTGGGCAAATCAAGGAATTTTGCTTAGCAAATGGAAAGCTCTACCCTCAAAGAAAGTCCTTACATCCTACCAACTGATAAACTGTACCTTCATACCTTTTCTAAATATTTTGATATATTATGATAAATATTAAATATTTATGCCCAGCTACCCATAAGAAACAGAAATGTACCTCTCTGCTCTAGCGATGAAAACATCAATCTGCTTCCGTTGTGCTTCCAACAGGCCACGCAAAGCACACATACTAAACCATAAGCTCTGGTGAACACAAAGAGCACAAGCCCCAAATCTCAACCTCTGTCCTGGGAATCACTGTTTTTCCCAGAAATGTAAGAGCTCCCCCGATGCCGTGATGTAATGTCCCCCCGATTACGGCTTGTGTGTACCCTGTCATAATGAAGTTGGAGAGCAACTGGGCAAAGGAACTTGGCTGTTACCCACGGATTACTCTCACCGAGAAAAATCACTGAAAGCTGCTTCTGTAAACTAAAATCCTTTTGAAAGACGTTTATGGTGGGTCTTTTTGTTTGTTTTTTGGTTATTAAACAGAAAGTAGAACTTCTTGGCTTTACAGTACCTCCCAAAATCCTGGCATAAAAGCCATCTACTTGGCTATACGAGCTTTGACGAGGGAATGAATTTCACCAGTGGGTTTGGGGAATTTGAGGATGTGAGTCACAATAAACACTAAGCTTAGTCAAATTTTTCATCAGTCTGACCCTTCAGCTCGAGTGAAATCCTTACCCAAGAACGCTTCTTCCTCCAGTCCACAATGAGGCTGCCTCGATCTTAACAACGGGCTGCCCTCCTGTTCTATTAGCTGTTTTCTAGAGCATGAATTATTTTTACATTTCTGAATTTATAAAATAGTCATTAGTTTTGATCATGGAGCTTCGTTTCATGTTATTTTTACATTTTTTTTGGATTTAAGTGAAGTGACATAATAGCGGCATAGCAAATGGCAATCCAGACAGTACACAGAGTCAGTAGAGAGCGCTGCCACCTTTTTTTTCCTTCTTCCAGAACAGAATGTACTTTGGTTTGCCTTTTACTGAAACTGAAAAAGAACAAAATAACTCAACATTGTAGCACGTGGCAAAATAAAGTCAAAAAAGCAGATGTGAAAAGCAGACAAAAAAAAAAAAAGAATATTAAATCATATCAGTTTCAAAATTACCCCATGGAAGTTTTCTAGGATGACTTTTTGAAAATTCCATTCCACAAGAAGTTTCGAAAGTCTTTATTTAAGTCTATTAGAACAACAGCTTTCTCTGTAAAAGATTTCCAAGCAGTTCTAAGTGATACATGTGAGTTAATTGAAACTATAAATTAGCAGCATGTAGCCTACCCAAACTACTCCTTTTAGGAGTATATGTCTCCCTCATGAACGTGTGGTCAGACTTCTCTGTCTTTGTCTCTTGCTATGTCTTAAGAGACTTTTACCTGTCATTTGCCTCACACCTGTCACTGTCGGTACTTATTTCCTCGTGGAATTTTTCATTTTGTCTCATGTGATGACAGACTTTCTAGAAACTATGAATATGTCATTTTAGTCCCTACTGCTTATGGCAGAACGTGGCCATACATCTGCTCCTGAGCTGCTGAAGCTCTAAAGTGGCATCCCTTCTGTCCTTTTCTGCATACAAGATATTTAAGGAATTAACTACCTAAGAACACCTGGTGATGGAAGTTTGTATAAACAAGAACTTAGATGACCTTTTTCCCCTTTGCTCTTTGTTTTCCTCACCCTGATGCAATATACATTAAATACCTGTACAAGCCATGCATCCTCCAGCTCCCCTCAAACCATACAAGTATTCAAACTCCTCCCAACAAGTGCCACAGCACGGGAAATTAATGAAGTGCCCCTGTCCTCCAAACCTCGTGCCCATGCAGCATGCAAACAACGGGAGCTGTGCAAAGCACCATTCCCCAGCAGCAGCCCGTGAATGGCTTCTGCTCCTCGGGAACGTCAGGGCGCACCTCCTGTGTCCTCACACTCGAGCAACCTCCGCCAGGGCGCTTGGGCAGCTGCTCCTCACCGCACAACCATCAGCTACACCCCATCTCATTTAGCAGATCCTCCTGATGATGGAGTGGTGTGAGATCAAAAAAAAAAGACGTGGCATGGAGGTGTCTGTGTTAACAATGACATCTGCAAATGGCTGGGGTTGCACAACAGAAGTTCAGGTACACTTTGCATTTGAACCCTTCATAGGGGATATAAATCTGCTAATTAGTTATGCTAAATCTGCTAATAAATTACGTTCAGACACATCACCATCCTAAAGAGCAAAGCAGCCACCCAGCCACCCAGCCACCCAGGTGCATCAGCCCCCAACTAAGCACAGGCTTTGTTACTGCTCACGCAGGCACAAGCCCCAGCACGCGGTGCAGAGATGCTTTATGGACTCAGCAGTCTGGGTCTGGACAACTTTGGGCAATTCTGCATCTTCTTCCATCTCACTGTGTTTGACATCCTCTGTTTCCCAACTCACGTGTCTTCAAAGTGGAGAGAAAGCAGCAACATCCCTGGGTAAGAGGCTCCAAAATCCCCTTCAGGGAGCCAGCTCGTCTCGTGCCTGCGCAAGCATCCTGGCACTCAGGCACGCAACCAATACTTACCTTCGGTCTCTAGTGACGTGTGTTATTTAAACACACAAATGAAGTCCCCCGTAGCCAACAGTGGGAGACTAGCACTTTTATAAGCAGTTACTCTCATTTTAGGATCAGATTAATTGTCTTCTGAAGTCTCTTAGATAGCCTCGGACTGGGTGCTGATATTTTTAATTATCTGAATCAGTAGAATGAATCCCATTCTGAAGTACACATCTGAGCGGTGAGATTTATTTTTAGAATGCTGAGCCTTCAGACTCTCGTTTCCAAGAACAGATTTTGGTTTGGATTTTAAGAGACAGACTACCCAAACAGCATGTCAATGCAGACAGGAAAGAACAATAGGGTTGAACAGTACACCCAGCCCAAACTGCTGCCTTACTTACCTGGCCATCTCACCTCAAAAATCTTCTACTCACTGTCCTTCCTTGTGCAGAACCACAACAAAGTGGATATTTGGCCATTCTCCTCCTTGACTCCCTTTAAATATTCCTGAAATCTTCAATCATCTGCAGAGCATTACCTCAAACCGCGTTCTGGTGCTAAAACACGAAGAGCAACATCACGCTCCCCCATCCTCAGAAGGCTGTCCTGTCTTTAGATATCTGAACTCCATTTTGCTGCCTTTACGTCTGTCTCCCTAATGCCGTGTCCCAATTACAGTTATTTGCTTTGACAGCCTGCAATCACTGGATGCAGACAGAACAAATGCTTCTTGTGCTTGCATCCTGTTAAGACATCTGGTGCTGATTTCTCCGTTCTAGCCAGGAAAAACTCCTCTCAATTCCGCTCCCAAACAAAATGCCAATCCCAACCTTTAACTGTTAGTTTCTCCTGCCCATATGTTGGTGATTCCTCCTCTTCTGAGATGATACCTGCATCCAGTCATCTGTTATTCGGAGCTAAGAGTTGTTCTTCAAGAACACAGGCACCAATTTGCATTTCCTATACATGGAGTATTAAGTAGGAAATAAAATCTTCATATGTATGCTTTACGAGTAGCAATTATTCACTTCCCCATAACTGGTTACAAAAGCAGGACTCTATGTATTCATCCACAACTTTCCTTTCCAGCCAGATACAAAAAATACACAGGGAACTGGTTAAGATTGTTTGTCCACCTATGGACCTGAGCTATCTCCCCTTTTCTGCAACCGTATCTGCAGTACCTGCAATCAGAAAACCTCCCTCTTCCCTTTCACCTCACGATCTAGCAAAAGCAGCAGCTCGGTCAGCCACGCTGAGTTAATTCTCACAGCACTGACACGGCCGGGCACCAGCCGACAGCAGTAAGCGGCCGAGTCACGCTGCTCGGGCTTGAACAGCTCCTCGAGTAGCTGCGCTCGGGCACTTCCAGCCTGCCACGTCATGCCCGGACAGGATGCTACGGAGAAAGGTCCAAGAACCTCACGAACAGAAGACGCAAAGCAGCAAGGCCCCCTCCTCCTTTCCCCATCCCTTCCTCAAGGCAGGTCGCATCCAAACAGCTCCCACTGGAAGAGGTGCTCTCCGAGGACCTTCTCTTTGGTCTCTCCCAGCACACAAGCAGAAGCTCTGCACTGCTGTCTCTCCTCAGCAGATCCCCACCTGGAATACCAAGTGAGAACAGAGCTGGGCTGTGCGCGCTGCTCTCCATCTCGAGAGACGGCTGGTGAAAATAACGAGCTGTTGCAGAAACTGAAGATACATTTGCTTAAGGCACACCTAGGCTAAGAACTGGAGGCACACAGGCTAGGTACAGTGCAGTATGTGCTAGCTTAGCAGTCTGGTGGTAACTTGGAACTCAAGTTCAAAAAAGAGACTATAACAAGCTGCACATCAACTCTAGAAGAGAGGAAAAATTAGACAACAATAACTCATGGGCAAGAAGCGAAAAATCAGAAGAGTCAAGTAACTTCTATACTGCATAGGGAGACCATGGTTGAAAGATTAAGGTGATGCAAGCCTAGTATCATTACTTTACTACTCAAACTCATTAGTGTAAAAAGAGCGCTACTTTTCTGTACTCTAAAGGCCCTGAGTGAAAAAACAAAAGTACATGCTTTAGTCAACACCTGGCATTTAGTCCTTAGATGTCACTGAGACTTAAGCATATAACCTCCTCACTGATGCTCCCTGAGAACGGAATTAAAGCAGTGCAGTCGTTATGGAACAGCTAGTCTATGAATGCCAGTCTGTGAACGCGTCTAAGAAAGCCAACTGCTTCTTGGGCTGCATCAGAAGCGTGGCCAGCAAGCCAAGGGAGGGGACCGTCCCCCTCTGCTCTGTCCTTGCGGGACCCCCCCTGGAGCCCTGCGTCCAGCTCTGGGGGCCCAGCACAATAAGGTCAGGGGCCTATTTAGGGTGAGTCCAGAGGAGGCCACGGGGATGCTCAGGGGCTGGAGCAGCTCTGCTATGAGACCTGGGGGCTGGGAGACCTGGGGGTGTTCAGCCTGGAGAAGAGAAGGCTTCGGGGAGAACCTACAGTGGCCTGCCGGTACCTGAAGGGGCTGCAGGAAAGCTGGGGAGGGACTCTTTTGTCAGGGGGTGTAGTGACAGGACAAGGGGTAATGGACTTAAATTAAAAGAGGGTAGGTTTAGATTAGGTATTAGGAAGAAATTCTTCCCCCTGAGGGCGGTGAGGCCCTGGCTGAGGCTGCCCCGAGGAGCTGTGGGTGCCCCATCCCTGGCAGTGCCCAAGGCCAGGCTGGATGGGGCTGGGGGCAGCCTGGGCTGGTGGGGGGGTCGTGCTCATGGTGGGACAGGGTGGGCTTCTAGGTCCCTTCCAACCCAAACCACTCCATGGTTCTGTGATTCTATACAATGTGGAATTATTCAAAATGCACTGTGTAAGTGCTTGGCCGTTCAGTTTTACAACTGGCTAATTCTACCATTTCTTAAAATATGTGCAGCAGCTTCATAACGCACATATTTCTTAATTTGTGTGTATTCTTGTTTTAATAAAATAGTTGAAAATCCCCAAATCTTGTGCTCAACAATTCTGGCTTTCAAAACTACAGCATCAGCTTCTGGAAGCTGAGCAAGGGACCTAATGAAAATGGAAGCAAAATACATGGAGGCAGTCTTATTTCACAGATACAGATATGTGTTTGGCAAACTCTTTAATAAACACTGCAATCCAAAAAACAAGCCTTGGCTCTGTTTGAAGTTTTAGTTTTTCTGGAAGGTTCTGTGCTCCTTTTCTAGTGCAATGAGCAGCTCAATGCAGAATTTCAATGGCACAGCATTTACACTTCTGTAGAAAACATTTTTATTTAACGCAGAGCACGCATACTGGACCTGACAGCTGGATTCACAACTACACTCACCATCACTCTACGAAGAGATTAACAGTGATGACCATTAGACTCAAAATAATCAAATAGCAATAGTATGCTTTAGCCAGGAGAAAAATAATCACTGGAGAAGGAGGTGGAAAAACACCACCAGCAGCAAGCCTGGAAGAGGAGCAGCCTCCTGCAAACGCATGAGGCGCGTGCGCTGCTGCGTGCACAAACAGCCATGCGATTCCGGCTGCTCCGCACTGGGCTGGAGCAGGGATAAGAGATGCCAGCACTCTGCTGCCCAAAGAAAGAAAACGGTCTCACAGGAAGAGCTACTTGAACCCAGTATTACCAAGATTATTCCAAAAAGAACCTAAATTCAATGATGAGCATCACAGCTCCCAGCTTTGGACAGGAGTCAACCATGCCTGTTATTACCGCAATGTGATCACCTAACTTCACCTGGCAGATGTCTGAGCCTGGACCTTCCCGTAAAACATCTGTGTGTGTGCATGATTCATTCATGTCACTACATCCTCGGCCTCACCATGCCCTCACTTCCCCTTCTGTCCCATCTCCAGCTACAGACGCACTGAATTACACAACCGGTTCACTGTCAGAATGACACCGACAGTCGAAATCAAGAGCACGGTGCTTTCCATACAGTCCCTCTTAAGGGAGAAGAGCTCGATGGCACCATCACAGACTTCACTTGGGAACAGGACATCCAAAATGCTTCTCTGCAAGTGCTCACTCCAGTCTGTTAGGAGGACAGAAATCGCTGAATGACCCTTCCTGCTGCCTGTGCAACAAAGCCCTGAGGATGAAATCACTCAGCCCCATCTAGATTTCCAAGTTCCCACCAACAGCCTTCCCCCACATTCTCATAATACTACATGAGACAAGGCAGGATGGATTGATAGATCACATCCTTCACATAAATAATTTCCTAGTTCCCAACCTTATACATCTCCTGGCCAAGGGATACAGACTTACAGCAGGTGTAGTAGGTGTAAATGGACCCCCTCCTATTATTACCTTCTTGAAAGCTTCAGCCCACGAAGCTAAGAAAACTGTAGTGTCCTCACAGTTCAGAATCTCCTGCTCAGCTTTCCCTGTTGCTCTCCTTCTTTGAAGTACGTTGTACCTTCAATTCCTTGTATTTATAAGAATTACCCAAGTTTATTAGTGTTATGCAACACCACACCAAATGCTTTAGAAAAGCTCAGGTGAATGGGAGTTATTGCCTTTCATGCATTCATATATTTTATTTATAAAGCATTTGTTCTTATCAAAGAAACCCACCAAACTGATACTACCCGTGATAAACCCTGTGATAAACCTGTGACAGTCTGTTATAAAATGTGTTTAAGCCATGTCTATTTACCTCCATATCGTTACGTTTGTTATTCAACATCTGAAGAACAGTTCTTTCAGGCTATGCCTCGCGGGGGTCAATCAGAAAGCCCGTCACGGCTCTTCACACTGCCCAGCCCCTTGGAAGATGCTGCCTCAGCCTTCATCTCCCGACCTCAGCATTCTGCAGGGGTACATGTCCTGCCTATCAAAACACTTCATGTAGTGGAGATGAGATCAACAGGGTCAGAGTTGCATGTCTCACATTCCCCTAATACGCATATGCCTATTACTGCTATTTTCTACTCATACTGATGAGTTAGGGTATTTCCTACGAGAACTCCAATTCTAACTATGCAGTTACACCTAAGCGCACATTAGTCTTCTCTGCTTTGCACCCGCTACCGTGGTCACCTCTGTGTAATTACCCTTATTCTCATCACCCGTATTTCTTTTTGCTGAACATGCCACATTCTCCCAGCAGCTGAAAATTAAGTCTCCATTCCACCTCACAGCACCATAACCCCCCTTCATTTCCTAATTTTCCATATGTATCTTTTGTGGCTCTCCAGTCATCCCCCACCTCCAATCACATGCTAGCTCTCCACTTACTCTTATTCTCCTTTAATGTTTCGGTGTTACTTTTTTTTCCAGTGCGTTATTTTGCTTTGCTTTTGCCAGGAATAGAGACTGATGACAGTGTTGGGAATTTCAAACAAGAAGCAGCTCCAACTGTCTTTCACATCTGTACAGTTTACCTTCTAGCCTTGGCAGTTTCTCTGAATAGTTCCTCTATAGCTGAATCAAGCCACCCAGCTGACACTACGCACTCGAAGTATGTTTGAGTACATCTTTTGATGCCAACGCCACCATAAGCAGCCCCAAGCTCAGCTGTTTGGTCCCACCCTTGAACTGCCCCTTCAGTAGCACGTGCATGTACATCCCTGTGGGACAACACCGGAAACAGATCCAGCAACTGATTCAGGTTTAAAGTAACCCTGATAGCAGGGGTTATTTTTCATTTAAACAAGCCCTATCTACTTGTATCAGCACAAGTAACATGAGGGTGGAGGGCTGGTACACCAGGACCATACACAAAGCACACCCTCAGAGCCTTAGTTTCTAAAATTCTTAATTCTTAAAAAAAAAAAAAAAAAAAAAAAAAGCAGTATGACATGTCATTTTAATAACTTACTAAGCTTTCACACAGCTATTAGTGCCAACAGCGGGCAACTGCAGCTGCTGCAGGGATCTTCTCATTCAGCTACCTCCATAAGGAGCAGGCGATGGACAGGCCTGGGCTGCCAGCTCGAGCTGCCAGAGCAGCAGTGGCCAGCAGCAGGTGAGATGATCCCAATTCTAGCACCTACACTGAAACATTTCTGAGCAAAAACGTTTCATCCCTATTCGTAGGACATCACCTGTGTCTTCCTCCTTTGGATCCTGCAAGATGCTCAGGATTAGGTAACACCTTCATCATCAAGCAAAGGGGAAAAATGGATTACAGATCTCCCATGCAGTCAGCTTCCTACCCCACAGCTGCTAAGAGTGCTGCTGCCAGGGCTCCTAGGCAAATGCGCCTTCCTTTTGCTGCATGCAACACCCAGCAGCTTTGAGACTGTCACCCAGTTATTCTTTGCAGAAGGCAAATGATGTCAGGCTGCCTTAATGTCACCAATTCAGCAAAGCCTGTCTTTTTCCCTTCTTATTCCTTCTTGGATGCGGTCTTAAAAGCATCAGCTTACATTATTCCTTCACCCAAAACCAGGATGCATACCGACAAACTGGGAAATCAGATTCCATGCAGGAGATACTAGCCAAGGTCAGTATTCTTCTGCCAAGGTCAGTATTGGCACCATGAATGCGGAGAGGCCAATTTCAGGCCAGACATTCCTTCCTCAAGGCCACCAGCAGTCCAACAGCACGCGAGGCTCTAACCTGCCCCGCCGAGAGAGCTGCACTCCAAGGAAACGGGAAGGAAGGCACAGAGCTTCAAAGATTCAAACAAGCTATGGCATCACTTGCGCTGCCTTTGAGAATTACTGTTTTAATAATGTAAAATGAGAATCAGGGCAGCCAGAACGCTCCTTAGTAACTATAAGAGCACTGGAGATACCACTGCCCAGGGGTAAAGGGACTGGTTCAAGTCCTTGTAAGCCCTCTGAGTGATAGGACAAGGCACAAAGACACCAGAGAACGCCATACCTCAACACCTGGCTACAAACCTTAACTTTGCCTTGTTCAGAAAAGAAGCACTTAAGACATGTGGGCAAGGCTCAGTGTTTTATCTACGCTAGCACAAGCAGCCTGGATTTCTATCCTGGAATCCAGTGACAGGGGTGGGGGTAGTAGGGTCGGATGGTGCAATCGTGTTGTGTGACATGGCAAACGAGGTCATTCACTGCCATTTCAATAAATTCAGTCGTTCCTGAAGCTGAGTTGTCTTCCTTTCTCCGTTCCTGCAGTAAGAAAGGATTAAAACATTAAGGCCCATGAAATACTGTAAAAACAGAAGGGGAAAATAGAAAAGCTGGTCCAAAAAGAAATGAGAATAATTTCCTAAGTCACCCAAAGATGTGACAACATTTTGATCCCATGGAGAAGTGAATGGGAGGTGCTACCTGAAAAGGGGTGATACTGTACATTACAGGACCACTGCAGAAAAATACTAGGACATAATACATAGATGCAACTGTTTCCTAAAGTTATTTCAAGAGAAGTTTTGGAGAAATTTGGATGTTAAATTCTTATCCAACTGGAGATGAATTTTCTTAAACCCCGTTACCTCGCTCATCACATTACTGTACTATTGTTAAAATATACCTTATGACTACAAAGTTTTATAAAAGCTTAGATTTTTAAGGACATATATCTTTGTGTTACTTCTATACTGTGTACGTAAATGGAACAGAATACATGTGCATATAAAGCAGATACACAACATGTTAATACATACAATTAACAGAGATAAAAAGACATTATAAACAAACTATATATAAATACAGCCTACAAACATTTTAAAATATGTTGCAGCATTAAACACCAGCCAGCCAAGCTGGCAGGAAAGCCTTGTGGCTTTTTTTTTTTTTTTTTTTCGTTTTTTAATTTTAAATTAGTTGGAAACAGAAGTGCCAAGGTACTAACAGGCCCACTCCTGTTCTTACCCCTACCATCAGAGTGGTTTCCAAAGGGTATTTATCAATATGGTGATAGATACTTTATATATAAATATATATACACACATACACATGTATTATGTGCATGTGTGTGTATACACATATAAATATGCATCTCTTGAAAGATGCAAAGCAGAAGAAACGATCTGGGACAAAGAGGTAAGGTAGGATCACAAAAACAGATCACCAATTTACAAATCTGGTTTGACTGAGACCGAAACCATTTGTGCCATGACTCTAGAGAAGCACACAGGCTTACTTACCATAGCCATATGCAAACTGCAATACAGCCTTGAAATCCTGAAAGCGCATGTGCACGCTCCTTCCATGATACCTGAGCTGGAGACTACTGAAGTCTACGCAAAGGAAGCAGCTCAGCAGTGTTTACACTGACTCAACACTGCTCCTAAGCCAAACAATTTCTGCTTTGCTCTCCATTTTGATCTTTCTTTGTAGCATGCACGGGCTGGACTTGGGGTCAGAATCTGTTCCAACACATTCAAACAGAATTTCAGTTAAAGTAAGTTTCAGAAGTCCACTGATTACTCAAAGAATTCAGGAAGTCCCAAAGCTATTTTTATTAAACTCAGTGAAATTCTCCATAAATTCTAGATTAAGTTGAGAATATGGTCTTTAGTAAGTGCTCCAGCTGCAGCTCTGCAGAGAAAAATCAATCAATTCTGAAAAATTTAACATTTATGGCATTATATACTATACTATATATTACTACTCAAATGAAGAAAGTTTGTATTTTAACCGTGACAAATTTAGTTTGAATTAATTTTGTTGCAAAGGAACTTATTCAACAATGCAATGTTAGTAGAAGTATGTTCTGACAAACTAGACTCAGATTTCCATTTTGCTATGTTCCCTGCCTTTATACGTAAATACTTAAAAAAATAAATAAATAAAAATCAAAAGTATTTCACAAAACAAAGAGAAGCACCTGCTATTTACCTTCATTCAACTGCATTGGTAACACACACATGTAAAAATACTACCCCAAACATCCCACATTTCCTTTCAATCTCCTACTTTCAGAAAGTAATGAAAGCCGAAGGCAGCTTAAAAAAAAAAAAAAAGCTTCAAAATCAAGAAGCAAAATAAGAGGAAATAAGGGAATAGGCAGGGCCCCTCTGACATCCAACTTCTGTGCATGCTGGGGAAGCATGAGGGGAATGACAAAAGGACAAAGGGACAGGGACCAGACTTGGGTGCTTTCCTTAAACAGCTTTTCCTACCACCACTGTTGGAGTCAGAATCTGAGCTAGATGCACCATTATTACGACACAGGAGGAATATTCCTATTCTAATGTTCTCTATGCTTTTTTTTTTTTTGGTAAAAGATGGGAGATAGAGAAACAAATAAAAAGGCAGGATGAACTTTGTTCCAGCTTGTTACCTGAAGTACCAGTGAGATGGAAATCAGCGTTGTCTAATACCTTTCTGTTTTTTGGGGGGATTATTGCGGAAACGAAGGAGGTGAAGTTCAACAGTAAGGGACCCAAAGAGCCCCCACCACAGAGCAAGTGGTAGAGAGTCCAAAGCCAGGGAGGCCACAGAGAATTCTGCAAAAAGGGAATCTCCCTCGAGGGTTAAGGGGTCTAATCTTTTCCTTTTTTTTTTTTTCCTTCTGCCTTTAGAAAAACAGCCATTTCTGATAGGAGGCTCACACTGCATTTGGGTATGTTTTCTTACTAAACTTTCTGCTTGTCAGTACATGTTTTCCCTCATTTTTCACTGAAGAAAACTCTAAAACTGGAAAATAAAATGGTTATCAGTATGAACCTGTGTGAAGTGAATCACATAGGACTAACGTGCATCGGGAAGAATTACACAGAAGTTGCCCTGGTTTCACCCAAAAAAGGTGGCAGGAAAGGTCTAAAATTCTGTGCTGCTGATTAAGCGCTCCTGTTCGCGGTGGATGTTGCACATACTAGTGGTAACATACTGTTAACTGTATACTCACTATACAAATATGCTGATTTCTGCTCTTTACCAATTCAGAACAAAGAATAATTTCAACTTGGTGAGATTGCTGGACTGAGGAATTCCCACAGCAAGAATAACTGGAAATGCAGTTTTCCACAGTATCAAGATGCCTGCGCTGACTTGGCATTGCCATCCATTCCGTGTTATCACAGAGTCACAGAATGGTTTGGGTTGGAAGGGACCTCAAAGCCCACCCCATCCCACCCCTGCCATGGGCACGACCCCCCCACCAGCCCAGGCTGCCCCCAGCCCCATCCAGCCTGGCCTTGGGCACTGCCAGGGATGGGGCACCCACAGCTCCTCGGGGCAGCCTGCGCCAGGGCCTCACCATTACCATGCACTGGACACTTCCCCCCGCCGCCCCTCTTATTTTACATCCCTTTTTGGAGGAAGTCACAAAGTTCAGTTAACAATCAGAGCCAATGTCTCAAAGGTATGATAACTACCCCAGCTCCTCCAGACAGAAGGATCATTTCCACAACTGAAGAACAAAGCAAGGCACCTGCTTTAACTCAGTAGGGGCCAATTTCAATTTATGAAAACTTTACAAGATTCTGTGTTGGCAAACAAGGGAGTATTACAGTAAGGTACTATCAAATAGAGCCTGTTTAAAGACAATGGCAGTATACTGCACTTCCGTGACACAGTTCCATGGGCATTTCTGAACAAGGCCTAGCAGGCCGCGAAGCATCAGAGCCGAAACTGGACAAGAGGAACCAGAATACGCTGCCTGACCTCAAGACTGCAGGATTCCTTGTTCTCAAGGGCTCTCTTCAAAAGTTGCAAAACAAATTTCTGAGTAATAGTATAGCTGGGTTCTGTTTTTTGTTGTTGTTGCTTTTTTATTTTATTATTGTTATTTTTAAATCAGTCAGGATAAACATCCTAAGATGGAGAGAACAACTTGTTTCCTGAAAAATAAAAAGTAAATCATGTGCCTTCTTTTAATTCCATCTTTCTAATAAGGTTACAAGTAACAAAATCTTTAGTGAAGCAAGCTTGATTAGCCTAAGTCATGAACACAGTTCATATTCTTCTGAAAAAATGTCAAATTCCAAATTGCACAATAATCCAATTCCTGCAGAAAACAAAAACAAAAAACCAAAATACGAACGATTAAGTAAAAGCCTAATACTATTTTGAAATACATCAACTGTCACCATAGATCATTTAGAAATATCATGAACATGTTCTAAATAAGCACTTAACAAAAACAGTAATGACCATGTAGCAAAAAAATAACAAAAATCCTTTGCACTATTGACAGAAAATTTCATTTAAATATTAAAACTAGCGTAAAATATCTAGGCTTTGTTTTGTTTAATTTTGAAAATACCTTATAAGAAAACAATACTGGTAATTCCATCCACAGGATTCTACAAAACTGCTGCTTCATTCATCAAATCTTTGAACCGTTTCAATATGAAAATTCCAATTTTTCAAATTACTTAAAAATCATTGCAGAGAATTTCCAAGCACTTGAATTAAAGCACAACCGAAGTATGAAGTTGGTACATTTTTGCAATTATTTCTAAAATAAGTTACTTTACATAAATACTCTCAAAATAACACAATGGGATTCAACTTCATTTTAGACATTTGGAAAGCAGTGTCATACTTTATTTAAAATAAACCCATGTAAAAACAAAGTTTAAATGAAAATGGTACCTGAAAAATAAATTATTTGATATAAAACAAATCAATAACTTAAAAACACACTAAATATACAAAATGTTTAACCATATACTGTACAGTATGGAAAACAATTGATAAAACCTTCTGTCCCACAAACAGATTAATTTATAAACAAAAGATTACATAAGTTAAGGGAAATGAAATCAATAAAAAGACTAGAAGTACAGTATTATTCAAAGTTACTGGTCAAATAAAGGTTTATACCAACTTATGTTTCAAATGTCTCACGTCATTTTCTTCTCAATGACCAAGTGAAAAAGTTCAGCTGTACCACTGAAAAGTTGCTCAAAAATGTTTAAAAATAAGGAACAATACGAGAATAAAGGTTCTAAAATGTGAACGCTACCAATTTTTCAAGGTTTCAGGTGGCAGTGCTACTATTACTGATTTTCCATCATCATCAACAAAATAATTTAGTGCTGAAAATTCCACTCAACAGAAAAATATTTCTAGTTAAAACCTTGGAAATCTTTTACCAAGTGTAATATACAATAAATAACTGCAGCAAGACTGAAGAAAACAATAATGGATTTAAAGTGAAATCTACTCACTGGGCGTGGTGTCTTGTTTAGAGATCATAAAGGCTTCAGCTGGATTTTAAATCATGCAGAAGGAGAAACCAACACCTATGGTTTTGTTTAGTTTTGCTACTTCAGACTATCACAAAAAAGCAATCACAAAACCAGTGCTGTACCTGATTAATCTGGGAGCACTCACTTTCAGAAATTAATTATAATTTTTCAATTCTGCTGGCTGTGTCATGGAGAAGTTGCACATTACAGAGGTACCACCTCTTACCAAGTAAGACTGTGTCCCCTTCATGACCACCATTTTTTTTAAAGTAGAAAACTAAAAAGGCATAATAAACGGATGAAGTCAATGCTAGCCTTTTGATTTTCATATTTATCATTTTATCATGCTGAGTACCCAGCGCTCAGAAGTGCAGAGCTACATTAGAGGAATTTGCCTAAGGGACAGAAGACAAATTTCTGCCTCCAAATACAAAGATTATAGTAGCTAGGGTGACAAAACCAGTTTTGGGGAAAAATAAAATAAAAATAAAAATAAAAAATGAACGTAACTCCACTAAGAGAGCCAAAGGGAGCAGTGTTTTCTTATGCTAAATGCAGATTTGGTCCCTTCACTCTAAAGCTATTCTTGGGAGCCTAAGAGGCAAAACGTTACCACAAGGTGCTTCGCTGACAGTGTTACAGAGGACAAACCTCCTCCGTTTGCAAGTCAAAATATGGTAGGTGACCTTCTGAGAGAGGTAGCACTAGGACAAACAGATCCGTATTTGAGCTTTGTGACTGAACCAGGAGAACACCGTCAGTAGTTCACAAAAAGCCGTATGTTAATAACCTCCCACACGTCCTTCCATTTTTCAGGTAGATTTTTGTTTTTCCAGAGAACCTTGTTTCAATAAGCAGTTTCTTTTATTTTTCCCATGTTTACTTTGATAGAAAAGTTGATGTGGGGATATTCTCAATGTGTTTTTTAAAAGCACAAATGCAACTACAAACTACCCAAGAAGTAGCTTTAATTATTCCAGTTTAGAATATACTGAAAAAGAAATCTCTCCTGAAATATTTGAAGAATCTCTATTTTATTGACCTAACCCAGAACATTAGAGCAAAGTAAAATTTTAATGGCTGTTTAAGGACTCTAAAGACTATTCATTTCCAAAACTTAACATTCAAAATATTCAATCTTAGTTGTAACTGCTGAACATTCTTGCTGTAGATGTAGGTATGCCAGTTTATTGCAAGATTTCAAATCGCTTTGTATAAACGATATTACTACAGAATTTAACACCTCTGCAAAAATTGGTGTCCTCTCCATACTGATACCCGCCGGTCCTTTGGACCACCACAAGTGACCATAAGCTGGCCAACTGACTGCAGTGAGAAGTTTATCCTATTTTAGTGATTTGTGTACCTCCAAATATTCAGTGTTTTTCATATCATGATACAGATGTACTGAAAAAAACATAAGCAACCAAAGGGAAGGAAAGGGCTGTGCAGACACGCTGCTAGGGGGACGCTGCTCTGGACAGCGATGTTTCCTGACTTCTCCTCCCACCTTAAAGGACGGATCCTCAAGGCCTTCTCAGTCCCAGACCTAGAGCAGAAGCAAAGGGATGGGCACAGCAGGCAGCAGCTGCGGGGGCTCGGGTCCCCTCCCTCTATGCAGAAGAGTGGAGTACAGATACTCAGGTAAACCAAATTTATGATGGCGTGGCTCAAAGAACAAAAGCTCAACACCTTAGTGTACAGACACCGGCTAGAATGGAATCACAACAAAAACTAGAAACTCTATGCTGCTTTGATTCTGCTCATGTTTAATAGCTTTTCTGGTGTTGCCATCCCCTCTTTTGAAGGAACTGTATTCGCCTCTTCCAGCTTACATAAGCTACACAGCAACATCAGTTTCCTTTTCCATATTTACTGTGAAATTTCCCTATTTGCAAATGGTTAACAGAATGTTTAAACGGTGATTAGGCTCGTGGCTAGCTTTCTGCACAGGGCTGAATTCCATTCATAGTGGAAATCTGGGAAGCAAGTGTAAGTTACTGAGCAGGAATAAGAATTTATCAATAAATCAACAGGCTGGAATAGACTAGTCTGAATAGAGCCTTCAGAGAATTTTAATTTTGATACATTTTTTTTAATACATGTATTTTTACATACTATTTTTTTAATTTTATTTTTATTCTGCATAACACAACTAAAGCCCCAAACATCTTCAGAGTTTTGAGGTGGTCTAAACCACCATCAGGTCAGTTCTGCTCTGAACTAGACACTGTCTCATTTTAGAGTGAAACTCCACAGTCCTGCGAGGAATGCAGACCGCTCCTGTGCAGCTCCGGAGGCAGTCCCAGCACAAGTGTGTTCTGCAGCCATGCTCTGGCCTGGTTCCTGCACTGCCAGATACAAGTATTCGGAAAAAAAGTGGAGAAACGGACAGATGCAAAGAAAGGGAAGGGCAGTAAGAGATTCTAAAGCAAAAGGTGCCGAAGCAACAATACCAGCCATTCAGCTGGTAAAATTTCCAGAGGTACTGAAGATGCTTGCCTTAACAAAGCCCTGAAGCCTGATCAAGTTCTGATGTACAATCCTGCCCTCACTCAGTGAGCCTTTTTATTGCTGCAGAGGCCAAGCCAAGGCTCAAAGGTGAAGATTTGCAGTGCAAACGAGATGGCTGCCGCCTGGCGAAGTGAAACCCCAGCGGGACTCATCGCCCAGACAAATGGAAAAAGCTACAGAAGCAGAGGCTGGTTTTTGCTGAAGTGCTAAGCATCCACATGCAGAACAAGTTCTTTTTATAAGAGCAAATGAGTTTTGAGTGCAAAGCAAACAGGTCTATTTGAAGATAGAGCCCAGCTGAAGCACAGCAATACATCGCTGAGCATCCCCTTTGTATCCCCAGCTGGCAGATCCTCAAGCTGAGGGTACCCTGACTATGACATTGATGAAGGAATCCACCCCCCAAGCCTCCCTCCTTTTTTTTTATCCTGAAGAGATGCAGATAAACCTCACTTTGTCATCATATTTGCCAGCCTGATCAAAGTGTATAAAGGAAGTGGTGTCATCCAAAATGCAGATGCATGAAATCCAGATTAATCCCTTCAGAAATCCTGGCACCAAGAACACAACACCAGCCTCGGAGACACCATAATCCTCTTCAACATCTACACACAAAACACTGCAGTAGAAGCATGGACAACTATGCGTTGTCACCAGGAATGATACCTGAACCTGCTGAAGCAAGTAACTGTGGGCACCCTGCGATGCTTCTCAAAGCCCCCAGAGCACTCCCGTAGCAGCTGTGCCCTGTAGCCCATCTCCAGCATGGACCATCAAATTCTTAGTTCTTTAAAATCTGATCATCATGTACTCATCTGGTAATCAAGACTTTTGAGTATTCTCTACCTTGTTGAGCCTACTGCATCTCATGAGAAAGGTAAACAAAACTCTGGCTTGAGACTGGCCCTTTGTATGACAAAGATCTTGTAAGGCCAGAGATAGAAGTATCAACTGAAAGGAACTTCTGTATCTCAAAATAAATCAATAAATAAACTTGCAGTTTTCATCCTTTAAACCCTTAACTCCCTGAGGATTATGGAGACAAAATCACTTTGGAAATGGGTAAAATCAGGTGTTAGCTTGAAAGAATGGTATGCCAGATGATGTGATAAGAAAACCCAATTGTTCTTACCTTTCTGTTAGAAAAATTGTTGACAGATTACTTGGTACTGGAGTTTAGTTTCCACTTCCCGAAGTTTCCTTTTGCTCTTTACTAATCCAATGTACAGGCTATTGTTTAGGTCCAAAAGCATCATAAATACATTCACTTTTTTTCTTGATTTTTACTACTTAAGCCAAATATTTATTGACTGTTAGAACGGTGCAATGAACAGACCACGCACTTCTTCCACCATCAGCTCTTGATATTTAAGTAGGATATTTCTTTCCCTTTTCACTGACTCAAGGAGCTGCACTCTGCTCAGGTGAATTGCCTAGTAGCTGTTTTCAGATCAACTATCAAAGGCGTCTGGGATCAGATGTTTCCTAAAAGAGAAATTGCCATACCGCTACTGACAGTATCCCACATTTCCCTCTTATTTAGCAAATGAATAGGAGATGGAAAGACAGGGAAGCAGTCGGATGACACTAGAAGCCTCCAAGAAAAGTTAAAATAAGTAAATGTGACAGTTGGTGAGCTCACAGTAGTGTACTGCTGATACATGCCTGTAATAACTGTAGATGCAAAGTCATATTCAGGGTGTCATTTGTTGGAAGTCTGATCTCAATCTAAATCCTCTAATAAAGCAGCAGCTCCCATTTAGTTAGAAAAAAGATCTTACATGAAATAAGGCAAGAGAGAATTAGAGGAAATTGGAAACCATTTCAGACTCACTCCAGTGGAACAGCGGAGTATTGAGGTTAAGAGGTGACGGGACACAGTAAGATTGCTCTGTACTATGCAGTTGTAACTTGGGAGAAATCCCAACAATGCTTCTGAATCTCTTCTTGTACACCAGAAAAGAAGGATTCGTTGAAGTGATAAATAATGATAAATCAGTGGAAACGTCTGGAATAGACAGCCCAGAAGTGGCTGGCAGACAGCATGCTTGGGGTGAGGCATCATTCCGTCACAGCCACCGTTTTACAGACCACCACCATACCATACCAAATCTCAGGCTGCCCAGGTGTCTCAGAAGATGACAGCGCGAACAGGACTGGCAGGAGTGGCAAGGCAGAATATGTTAATGGTAGAACAACACTTAAATTCATTGCACACAAGCTCAAAAACGGTGGGAGGCTGCTCACTATGCCAAAGCCTATCCGTATTCCTTCAAGTGTACCACAGGCAGTTCCAGAAACATAGCAGCAGCGGTTCCTAGACAGTGCTAAAGGCAATTAACGGAGCTGGGCACCTAATTCAGCTGCTCTCCAGCCGGGGTGTGCAGAGATGCTGATGCAGATTTCTTTGGGCTGCACAAGCCCGCCGGTCCTGTTGCAGGAAGAAGAGAAGCAATTGCCATTGTAAGGCAAGGTCAGCTAGGGATGGAAACGATACAAGCAGACAGCACGGATCAGCCTCAGGAATGCAAAAACAAGCTCTGGGACTGGCAGAGGTTCACACAAAAAAGAGACACTGCAATAGAACTGACCCAATTTTCGCATTTGCCCTATTTTTTGGCAACTGAACATAACTAACAGCCCTGAGAGTTGCCCAAGCTAAGTCTCTAGTCATGCACAGTATCCTTACACAGCCTTTACCTGATAGAGTAATCCTCCTCCTCGGGCTTCCTACCAAAGAACACCTGTAGGGTTACATCAGCCTGTGGAACGTAGCTTCTATGTGACAGGTTTATTGTAGTGCTCTCGTTTCACAACCCTTTTTCTTCTACTCATCTGTCAAAGGAGTAACTTAAGACTCTTAAAGAAGAACTAGAGTTCTTTAAAACAACACTCTTTGAAAGCTGGACACTTTGTGCAATACTTAGCAAAAAAATAACAGAAAATAAAAAACAAAACAAAATTTGAGCAAAACAAAATCAAATTTAATGTTCTTAAATGCAAAAGTAAAAACAAACAAAAAACACAAAAAAGCAAAAGAAAATTAACAGAAACAGAACAACTCAAAGTTTCAAGGCAGTCTGCAGAAAACTTGGGGGATTAATCTTTAAATCTACAAATCAAAGGGTTTTTTTGTTAATATCTAACTTGCAAGTCGTAAGTACTTTTCTGCTGAGTGTTCAATAAGTAAAGCTAGTTGTCAAAACAAAATCCTATTAAAATAGAAAAATCTAGCACTCATTAGAAGGGATGCGAGAAATACAATGCTCAAATGTTTATAAATGTTTTTTTCTTTACAAAACAGAACTACCAAAGGAATTCAGACTATAATGATCTTTGAAAATGAGTATCTTGCTGCATTATAATGTACCAGTAAGTAGTGCACCATGCATTAAATATTTGGACAGAAGAGATTCAGTTTGATAAAGTAGCAACATATATTCACACTTTTTTGGAGTTTCATTTTGACTCTGAAATCTTCCCGGAGTTTCTTTGAAACTCTTTGGTCCATTCCTATTAGAAAGTGGGCTTTAAAAGTAATGTTTCTAAAACCTTTGAATTTGACAACTTGGCTGCTGCTCAGTGTGCAACTTACCTCATCAATGGTGTTAAAAGTTATGCTGGCATGCTACTACTTACAAGACCTTGACTTTATAAAGCCTAATCCTCAACTATATGTAGCAATGAATATTAATTGATAAAGCAAATTTACTGTCAACTAAAACATTAGTATTTCTCAACTTTTCTTCCATACTAGTGAGTCTGGGGTAAAGAAGGTCAGGGGAACGGGTAGGAAAAACAACAACATGAAAACAAGAAAAATTAATTAATTCAGCCTGATAGGTTTAAAAAGATTCCAGTTTTTGCAGACAACATTCAATGGAACAAATGTTAGTCTCATAAGTGAAAGCATGCTTCAATTTTACCACCATCCAGAGGGTCTAGTTAAATGCAATCTACTTAAGATTTCAGGGGATTTTTTTTTAACATGTTTTAAATGAAATAACTTAAAGTAACTTAAAATTGGTCTAACATTGTGGGATTTCAAACATTTGAACATGTCAGTTGCATCCCAGAATATAAAACCTTTTTCACTTCTCATTTAGACTAAGACAAACACTTGTGAAAATTGGCGCAAAATGAGTTTTACACTAACAAAAATGTTTCAACTTCTGTCACTCAATTATCTATTCCATACAAAAAGCACGAGCAAGTTATTTGTGGGACTTGTTGGTTTTGAAGGAAACCTGTAAGATTTTGTCCCCCAGGCGGTAGCCATTAAGACTTGCTATGGCCATTGCAGCTTCTTCATAGTTTGTCATGGTCACAAAACCAAAACCTTTGCACTTGTTGGTGTTGAAATCTCGAATAACTTTCACATTGGTAACCGCACCAAAGGGGCCAAACATCTGCCAGAGGATTCCCTCATCAGCATCTTGACCAAGGTTGTAGATGAAGATACACCAGCCAGAAGATGCGTTTCCTGGAACATTTACACCAGAAAGCCCACTCATGTGATCTACACCCATAGGAGAGAACCTAGCAAATAAAAAGCACAATATTTCATGTAAAAAGTTCAATTCAATTAAGCAAATTAACTTGAATGGGAAGCAACTGAGAATGAATATTTTCTACATGGACATCAAAACTGCCAGAAAAATGTTTACCCATTCAAATTAACAATAAACCAAATTGACAGCTGCCAGGAAAAAAAAAGTTAAGATTCCAAGTACTTTTCTTTATCAATAGGGAACTATAATTAGAAATAGGCAGGCCACAGAACAGTTGCAAGGCAAGTTTATGTAATCACCTTCACAGGGGACCCGGATTGATCTTTGAAACTCAGCTAGGCTGTTAAGTGTTCAGTGGCGTCAATGCAGAATTGCTCAAATGTGAAGTAACAGGCAACACCTCCCCAGAGGCCCCAGCTTGCTTCAAGCCACCCTCTCCCACTTATTTTGCTCAAGGGGGTTGCATCCAATAAGCCTCCTTTTCTTGCCTCTACAATAGCACATTGGGAACTCCTAAGTTAAGGGTTTTCTTTGGGTTTCTTTTAGGAGCAGAGTTTGTGTGTGTATTAATTTCAATTTCTTTCTGCGGAACAGAAGAAAACCTACGCCCTTCTCCACCATAAGGCAGCAGGTGCAGGCAAACACTCCCAATACCAGCAGGCTACCAAGGAAGCCACAGGCATGCACACTCTCTGCTATTAGGTAGCCAAGGAAACATTAGCACTTCCTCAGTTAATTCTCAGTAGCTGGGATGCCCCACATTTCTAGCTACAGAATTTAAATTTTGGTTTATTATTCTTTAACACCAGTTATGCAGATAATCTAACTGTGGTAGCTTTCAAATATAAAAATAGCGAACCACTTTAAAGTATACAGTTTTAAAATTCAAGTATTTCTGGTTTTCTTCTTATTCAGTTGACACCAACTTCATACTCTGAAAACTCATCTGACTTTACTGAATTGGACTTTTTAAAGTCACCTACCCACTCTTCCTAAATCTAGCCTCCAGCTTAGTAGCCCAGCAGTAATTCTGATTAACAAAAAGCAAATAATTTTCCTTTTTATGTCTTGCTCTGTATTATTTTCTTTTCTCCTATAACCCACATATCTAATTCTCCTTTCATCTTCTATTCCTGGTCTCCATCCTAGAAATTCAAAGCTTTAGAACATTTTAATGCAATATTATGGTTGCACAGCTAAGCACTCAAGGGTCAGGAAATGTGAAATTTAAAGCAGAAAACCTCAGTTGGATCCCTTTTGCTCGTGTATTATTTAAAAATGTGAGGTCACATGATTGTAGAAATATAATTATACTATACCAGGGGTTCCCAAACTGTGGTGTACCACTGGTGATATGCAAACCACTTAAATGCGGTACACGTGCTGCTCTCTGCCAAGAACATGGCGGTGGCAGTTCCTGATTCTCTGCTGACCTGGAGAAAACAGGGAATGGATATCTGGGCAGTGAACACCGCATTCAGTGCCAAGCACTTCCCCACTGACTTCTTCTTGCCCTGCATAAAGACAGGAGCTGCTCTTGCCTTTACAGAGAGGAGAGGGCTCAAGGCAACGTGAATGAGAAGGAAGGGGAGCAGAGCTGCAGCAGCACACACATAGAGGCAGGGAAGTCAGCTCACGGTCAGTGTGGTGCTTAGGTGGGTGCACCCATACAAGAGAACCACTAGGTCATCATCTCCCCCAGCCCACGCTCCCCGGTGCTCCAGGAGAGCTCACTTCTTTGGACACCTGAGCGAACAGACCCTCCTGTACCCAGAGGGAGCCTGCTGGTACAGACACCTTCCCCTCCTTTGCACTGTAGCTTCTGCTGGCTGCCTGGGGCCAGGAGAGCTGCCGCGGCTCAGCCAGGCTGCAGCGCAGCTCCCTGCCTGGTGCTGGTGTTTCTAGAGCACAGTGCGGACACACCTGAGCTCATGCTGCACATACTCACTGCTGCTGCCATTGTTGGCCAGCCCCGAGCAAATCCAAGTTTGGGAATCCTTGTACTATAGTAAAACTGAAAAAGCAGTTAAGAGTATCAGAATGTGAATGAAACGTGCTAACCCACGTGATTTGATGATTGTGACATCTTATCTACCAAGTATTCATTTTGCTTTTATATGAAGATGTTCCTGTGTTTGCATGCTTTACACACTTTTTTTCCCCAGACACCTTCAGCTCTGTAACTTCTTTCTGTTTGAGTAACGATCTATTTATCTTAATTCATATCTGGAAAAATGTTCATCTCAACAGATCACCAATCTTGGGTTCTTGTTCACATGTACAGGGAGCAGAAAAATCACTAAGCTCAGAACTGCGTGATGTTGGTTCCAGCAGACAGTGTAGGGCTGAACCTGCCCACTACGAAGCCTCACGCTCTGCCCACAAGCCCAGATCAACAGGTCACCAAGAACTGAAGACAACTGTAGCAGAAGTGTTGGGGGTAGAAAGCAGGCAGACAATAAATCTAAAATACCTACTACATGCAAAATGATTTAAAATAGCAAGTTCCTCTGTTCTTTGAAGACACTAATTTTCCATTAATTTTCAAACATTCTCCTCTTTCGGCTTTTGACTTGCAAAACTGTTTCAGGTTTATTAAAAAAACAGGGTAGAGACACCCCTAAAAGACTTGAAAAGGCACTTAAAAAGACACCAAACACCACCACCATAGGAAATACCACAACACAATCTCTCTTAACCAGATCTAACGTGACTCTAAAATGAAACTATACTTTGCAAATATACTTGAAAAAAATAAAAATCTTTCACAGGAGTTTCTGGTTGGTTATAAAAGCAACTATCAAAAGAACTTGCAGAAGTGTCAGTAAGCGTGCTACAGGACTAGACCTATAAAGAAGTCTAGATTTAGACTTGCATCCAGCCAGCAGCATCACATAAGCCAGTGTCACAGACCTGTCATTGGTGCCAACACTCACACAAGGAGTAGAGCTCCTGCTGTGATTCAGCTGACCTGCTACGTCTCTGCTTACCCTGGACTAACAGCCTGCACAAGACGGGAGCCAGGAGATCTCGCAGCAGCCTGGGGTAACGGCCCGGACCCAGCCTGGCAAAGAGCAGCGGACACACAGTACCTCGTTGCCCTACAGGAAGAGTTTTTTTTGACACAGCAAATATAAGTATACCTTTCCAAGGGTCATCTTATTAAGGATGTTGAAAAGACTAAGTCTGACTTAAGTAGGTAATACTTTAGTTCACACAGATGCAAGATACTCCAGAGAAAATTAAAATTACTTCATTAACATTGTTATTTGGATAATCTCAGACATAATTTTTGCTGGTACCCTCATTTTTTGTTATATTTTTATATCATCTCCCTCATATTGTTTTTCCAACCCTCCCAGAGCATCTGTAAAAGATGTTATCTACGGCTGGTTCTTTTAAGTAAAGCCTTCAACAACTTGTGATGTTAAGCATCAACACAGTGTTAATATTTTTTATTTGTAAGCTTTTACTTTGTAAGCTTCTCATTTATACGAATGCCCCTTTGCTCTACTCTTATGAAAGAGACTAACTCATTTAATACATTTCAGGAAGCATTTTAAACATGCTAGAGTACATTATCTCAGAAGTGACATTCTTAAACCAAAACGATTTATTTTTAGTTCCACGGAAGTCCTATAAATTCTTTTTGCTGAATTCTTCTCACTGCACTCTGACAACAACTATATACAGCATCACAGGTGGGAGAAATCCCACTGCTTATATAATGGTAGTTAGCAGTAATGGAATTTTTAATATTAGCTATAATATATATAATAATATAGCTATATATATATATATTATAGCTATAATATATATTTAATATATGTTGCCCTTTAACATAAACTCGGAATTTTTTTTTCCCTTTTGAATCATTCCACAAATAACAGGAGTTAAACCAAACTAATACTGGTCACATCCACTGTTTTCCCACAACTTTTTTTTATATCCCAATACAGATAGGAAGATCTACTGTGTACAGAACAGGTCTTGTTGAAAATTCATCGATACAAACCTTAAGCCTGAAGTAACAGTGTATTTAATCCAACAGCCAAATTTCAAAGAGCAACACTAATCGAAATAAGGGCTTTCAGCATCACATTCTTCTAGAGCTTTGACGAAACACTACTCTGGACAAAGTCCTCTTCTGTGCGGTCCTCAATCCATGTAAGATGCATCCAAGCTACAAACTGGATTACCATTGAAAATGTGAAGATAACTTCACTGAAGTGAAACAAAATAGATGTTTGGGAGCCGCCCAAGCATTGGTGCCAGCTTAGTTTTCAAGGATTTTGTGAACTGGATGTAAATGCTACCTAGCCATCAGAACCAGAACTCCTAACTGTCCCACCTCTGTGGTTTAAGGTCCTTACGCCTACAAAATCCTCTACATTGTCTAACAACATAGGGCTAAACAACGTAGACTTATTACATTTCCCCTTGATCAAAGGATTATCAAGGAATACCAATCCCCTTCAGGCATCCTGGAGCTAATTCACAGGCTTTGATATCAACAGAAGTATTCCTATTCAAGAAGAGGGAACTGGCTCCAACTCTGAACAAGTCTGAAAGTAAAAACCACTAAACTAGGAATATTTTCAAGATTTTTTTGTTGTTCCGTTTGTTTTCTTTCCCTTCTAGCATAAAACCCCAGTAAACTGGGGACGTGTAAGACATCTAGGGACCTTGGTCAAGATTTTCAAACCTCAGTCCTTATCTTCAGCAGTGTTCAACACCTAGAGACCCTCTGCTCTGCTTAATTAAGGAAAGCTTAGACTCAAACCCTTGGCCCAGATGTTTTCATCTGCCCTCCAACCACAGTTCCATGTTGCAGCACCATCTGTTCTGGATGGAAACAGAGAGGCTTTTGGACCACGTACCAGACTTAGGAGGCCAACTCAGCATGTCAGCAGGACAGGACATTAAGAGCAGTTCCTGATGTGAGCCATAAGCCATAAATACCACAGGAACCAGAAAGGATTAAGAGACCATTAAGCAGAGGGTCTGAGTGATATCTGTAGGAAATTAATAATTACAAATTGGAGGTACAAAAGGGTTAATCCTGGATTTACAGAGGTATGATGGAACAAGATGGAGTGTAATCAAAATGCCAGTTTAAAGTATTCAGCCTCTATGTGGCAGTGAACACAAGTGTAATTTATACAGACTGAGCTCTCTGGAAGCAGCTTATCCTTTCATCATACTTTGTTCACTCCAGAAAACAAAGAGACCTGGCCCAAGGCAAGGTTCCTAAGTTTTATCACAGTATGAATAGTTATAACTCAGTAAGTTCAACATCCTTTAAGGAAGACTCACTAGAAAAGACCTGCAGTTAGCACCAAAGGTGGGAAGAAAAAAACTGGGCTGTGGAATGGTGGGTGTGTTGGGCATGTGTCTGTGCACGCACCTGTGACTGAGGGGAGGAAGCATTTCAGTTCTTGCAAGTCTGTGACAAGACATTAAGAGAAACGGACAGTTCTTGTCTTGAAGTCAACTACTGAAGCATAACCTTGTCTCCGTAATGTATTCCTACATAATTCCTACCTAATGTATTCCTTAACCCAGAATTGCTTTATTATTACCTCTGCCAACCTGCGGTACTGAAAAATCTGCTCCCAGCTGTAAGCTTGCTGGTGGAGAAGGTGACCAGAACATGTTGACAGATGAGCCCTGGGAACAGTTTGAGCTACCAAAGAGGCAATGGAACAGGAACACCATGTTTTCTTTACTCTTGTGAAAAAACACTTGTGAAAACCCCTGCCTGTGGAAACTTAGCGAAAGCACACTAATAACATTAATACTGCTCTTAATGGTACAAGAGAGAACGATGAACAACTCAGTCGTTACAATTTAGTTCCACCTGAACTATAAACAAACATATTAGCCATTTTTATTATGTGACCATTACACGACAGAATTAAAGTTATTAGTATTCATGTTCAAAATAAAGATACCATCTGCACTGCTTATCCTGATGCACCTTAATTCTGCTGTAAAACCTAAGGGGAAGGATGATGACAAATACACCCCAATTGTATTAAGGATTGAAAACATGAGACAAACCTCAAGATTTTCCTAGGACCATGAAGCCTCTAGCCAACACAGCAGATAGATGTGCAAATTTTGGAACAGTTCACCTAACCGCCAATATTTCGGAATTTCATTAATTGGTGTGGCTTACGAGGTTTGAGTGCAGAGATCTGGGTGAGTGCCTCAGTAAAACACTCTTATTTGAGGAGCTGCCTGCATTCAACTTGCTTGTGCTACAGCAGAAGAGAATCTCAGAACACCTGAAGAGGGCCCGGACCTCTGGAGGTCCCCTGGTAAACCTGGTAAACTCGAGGCAAGGGGCACCCACAGCAGGTTGTGCCGGTCAGGTTTTGAGCGTCTCCAAGGATGGCACTCCAAGCTCTCCAGACAACCTGCTCCAGGGTTCAATCACCCTTGCAATAAAGGGCTTTTTCTTATTTTTCCTATAAGACAACAGCTGACTGTGAAGTACTTATTCTCACTGGAGACACATTATGCCTAACTGTTCTTAGAAAAAACACAGCTCTGCTATGGTCACAGCAACACTGGAACAGAAGTACTGCAGAGTATTTCTTGAGCATTTTAGTCCAGATTTTGCTGAGCTAACCAGGTATCTCCAAGGAGAAAAAAAAAAGTAAATTCTCAACAGGGCAAGACTACTCTCAGAAACTCTCCATGAACACACCTCATTAAAGAAAGCCAATTACTTGTTTGCAAGACAGTAAATATAATGCATATTCCAGAGCACAGTCCAGCTATCAACATCCTCCTTTAGGCAACTAAGGCAAGTCAAATTCAAAGCAACTAAGGCAAATCTCAAAGGCAAAATGCACAGTATCTTCCACAGCTCTGGAAGCAGACGGTATGTTGCAATTACCCGATAATCTTCCTGAACTTATGAGGACTTAAGGAAACAACACCACACAGCTCAAGATGGAGGTGGAAAACCCACAGAATCTTAATCAGATAGTTTTCTTAACTTAGTATGACACCCCCCTGCTGGAACCAATGGTTCAGAGCTTTAATTAAGTTGCCAAATCGTATCTACATTCAGATAGATGGACTACAGAATGGGGATCTGTTGAGACAGGCATCTACGAACACCCATCTGGAACGTGCTACTTTATCATCTCACTATACACTGAATTGTAGAAATGCACACCTTTGTGTATGTACCTTTACATAATTAGCTTTAATGCAAGTTTTACAAGTAAGATTTTACTTTAAACATCTTTTAATTCAACAATTTATTTACATAACACTGCAGGACACATAGTGTACTATGTATTCATTCACACACTGCAACGAAGAGATTACTGCACAGCTGCAAGAGTACAGTTTCCCAGATGGACACGGGAATAGCAGTACAGCCTTAAATGCATTATTCTTCCTAACCTACCTGAATCTTTGCGCCTGGTGATGAACTGGCCCTCCAAACCGTCTAGCTGGTGAATGACACAGCTGCGATAACAGTGCCACATTTTTGTTCTGGTTAGGATTGGCTGCAAACTTCACTGTAATGGGTTCGGAGGAACCTGGGGGTTTGTGACCATTGAAATTTGTAATTGCCTCTTCTGCTTCTGACCTTTTGTCAAACCGGATAAATGCGACCCCTCTGGACAAACCTTTTAACCAAACCAATAAAAAAAAAATGAAGTTCAGGATAAACTCAAAATAATTTTGAATGTAAAAACAAAAAGGTTAAAAGTTTCTACGGTCACAGCTTTCAAGTTCTCTACATTTACTAATGGTTCTTCAGCAGCTAGAGAATAAAGCACAAAATTAAGAAACAAAAGACAAATGAACACATTCATTTCAACTATAACTACTAGAGTGACTAACGCTTAAAATGTACTAAAACAAAAAATCCAATATGGTAATATTCCAAGAAAACCAACATCAAATGCCATTTCCATTATCCCCCCAAAACATTTTAAATTAATACCCCCTCAAGAAGAATCCCACTGGAAGAAAATGAATCACAAAACCCCTTAGCTTTGATTACCGTATCACTAAAAAGCATTTGCAAACACAAAATTTTCCAAATGTTTTCAGCTTTCCAAGGCTAACACACACTCCAGTTCTTAGACTATGGCATGAAGGTATAACTAATAAAGTAGTTTAACCTTCTGTAACAAAAAGATCACAATTTAGTCTGCATTATACTCATTACTTCTGGCTAGCACACACCTTATTTTTAATTCATTAAATACTGAGTAAGAATTACCTATTCCCTCCATAATTATACTGAAGCAATTACACTTGCATCTTGTTTCTATTTCCCAACGCTGGCCATTGGATTTTGTTATCTTTTTGATCAAGGTAAAAGTTACGCCTTACCAGATCTTCCCCCCTACTTCCCCTTCTCGTCTGTGACTAATCTGGAAATACTGCTTACCACAGTGAAGTGAAAAGGGTACATTCTGTTTAAATTTCATTCCAAAGATGATGATATTATGGATAGAATAATTTCAGGACTTTGCCAACTCTACTTCAGAAAGGGCTGTATCAAATATTTTCATATTGCCTCTACTAGAGGCTCACACAGGGCTATCTTCAAAGAAAGCTTCAAAAGTTATTTCAACTTGTCATAAATTACAAAGTTGTTTCCAAGGCAATTGGACATTACTTCCTGCGATTTTAGAGAAGGAAATACAGCAGGACAAAACCCTGGTCATATGGCAAGCAAGCTGAAGGGAACCCGTCCTCTGCAATGCCCCTATAAGGGCCTACAGGAAGGGCGCATTTGCTTTTGGGGCACTGGGAGAACTTCCATAAACAACTCGTCTCGTTTACTGAACGTTGTCAGGTATGCAGTCACACAGAAAAAGCCTGCTTCCCAGGTCACTGCACTTTCTGAAGAGAACATCTGCAGAGCAATGGTGAAAAATGCATTTGCAGAAGCCACCGTGTGGCTAGCACCACCTGTGCAAGTGGTGTTCCTAATGTCACCCGGAAAGCAGTCTACCTGTGAGTAAGTTATTCCAGATCTGGATTTCTTAGTGATTACTTTCAAAACAGGAGACTGGACCAGACCAGCTCAAATCAGAGCCGGTCGGATGATGTGCTCCAGTACAGGTCTTTCTGTGCCGCGTGCTGCAGAGGCGCAGGATGGCAGCAGCACCCCCCAGTCAGCAAGGGCTACCCCAAAGCCCAGCATATGGTTGCTTCTCCACTTCCATGCTGTTCAGCTTAGCACTTCTCACTTGATTTACCAGAGATTTCATTTAAAATATAGTATTAAGGCTCGAAAGCTGGAGAACAACCTCTGCTGAAGGAATGCCTGAAAGTACAAAGGAAACTTTGTCCCAGTTGGGCCCAGATCCAGATATGAAACGCATATTTTTAAAGCCAAGGCATGGCTTCGTTCTTGAAGGGAAAGGAAACCTACGCTATGCATGCATAATGGAGCTTCACAGCGTAAACAGAATACATTCTTCAAACAATACATAATTAAGGTTCTGTAAGCAAGCTGTATATCCTCTGAGCTGAGGGAATTAGACAGCATCATGCCCCAGCACACTCGATAAAAGCTGTATTATTCCTGGAAAGATTCTGATTGGATGACTTCTGTCATCTCATTTTATAGCCCTGTCAGAGAGAGACGCTAGCTATCTCGACTCCACTGGCAACCACAGAACGGTGACTCTTTTGGACACTTATGAGTAAGTTTTCTGTGCTCCTAAAGCCTTTTTCTTGCTTCTACCTACAGTTGTGACCCAGGTAACTAGCTCAGAGAGACAGAGCCATATGGATGCCAGTTACCCAAAATGAGTTCTCTGCCTAGAATAGGAAGGATCGGGTTCCCTCATCCAGCCTTGAAGTGCCTGCAGTGTTGGTACCCAGATCTCCTTTAGTCACCTCAGACTTTTACACGCAATCACATTTACAGTGCAATCCACCTGATCAGATCAAAACACTAAGAAGTAGGTGCCTACTCAGGAAACTAGTTCCAATGGAGATACTTACATTGTAGACTTTTACATTTGGTCAGATGAATCTCACCAAAAGTTGCTGGTGGCCTACTCTAAATTACAGTGGATTCTTCAGAGTATCAAAGCTGCTGCTCCTCACACAGCTTGAAAGCTGCTGCTCAACTAATGTACATAAAAGTACATGCTACTGTGTATAGATGTTAATCTAATTCTAGTAATTCCACATTTGTCATTGCACTAATATAGCACATGCATAATTCATACATGACAAATGAGCTGCTGGAAAAAAAACACAACTCAGAACACCTAAGGTTGCAGGATAAGCCATACTACACAGCATAGCTGTTTCAAATAATTACATAAGAAATTAAAACTGTCAAAACACATTGTAACACCAAGTCAGAATTAACATTATAAAGGAAATCCTTTGTAAAAAAAAAAAAAAGGAAAAACAGAAAGAAAATTGGTTTTCTCCTGAGGTGAGTGCTTAACTAAGCAACTTCTTTTTACTTCAGAGTTTGTTTTTTTCTAAAGCATAATGCATTCAGAAAATTCAAGAAGGTAGAATTCACATATGAAGCTTATTCTTCTGGTTAGCAGTAACCAGAGGATAAGACACCTCAAATGTTTTTAAAATATCAAGAAATTGTATGAGTGAATTCCAAGCTGGTATGAAAGACAAAACACACTGGTATTTTTCTTTTTAAATATTTGACTATGGCCTGGAATTCACCTGTGAGTAGCAGCTGCATTTGTGTGAAGTAAACTTTATAGCTTCAAATTACAAGCAGATTGCCCAGGCACACACCTCACTATACTCCCATGAAATGTCAGAGCAAGAGGAAATTTGGCAAATCAACAGTTTAGCCTGATAGAACAGACAGTAAAAGCATGGAATACATTATGAGGTTTAGACTGTAACCTAGCAAAGGAAGCAATGTAAGTCATTCTGTGTGAAAAAAAACAAACAAACCAACCACACATTAGAAAAGGACAGACCATTAAAATTATTTCAGTGGTTGATACCAGATGCCATGGTTAGTTTGTGACAGTTAAATGAGTTTAGGAGCTGCTAGTCCCTGAAGAGAGACAAAACATGCCATACAGTACAGTTTTGTCTAGCTAGTGCAATAGAACTCACCTGTGGTTTGATCCACAAGCACACGTGAGTTGATGATGCGTCCAAAACGTGAAAACATATCTTCTACATCTTTTTGTGTCATTGACCTCGGTAGTCCACTAATATATAAATTAGCATCCTTGATAACTTCAGAACTTGGACGAGCATAGGAAACCTTAAAAAAGGTTAATAATTAAAAAGAGGATATGTTCAGGGTTTAAATTGAAAGAGTAGCTTATTTTGTCGTAAGTCACTTGTATTTATTCCTCGCTAAACAATGCAGGCATTTTTTATTGTAGTTCAGAAGAGCTAAACGGGTAGAGGAAAATTACCAGAAGGGAAAGAAAAATCATGCTCCTATACAACTTCATTGCTCTCAGGTTCATCCAACAGATAAACAGAAAAACAGCACTGCTATAAAATGCCAGCAACAGACCAGTGTTTCCAACATACCCGTTATGTTGAAGTATCCCTGTCCAAAGTTCGGAATTCAACAGTGGACCTATCAGTTACCACAGCTCACACCAAGAACTTGTGCAGTCAGTATATTTTTTGAGTCAGAAAATTTATCAGCTGCAGTGCAGCTTTCTATCTTAATTTCTGCTAATAGAGAAAGTTACAAAAATGATTGAAGCAGGTGTGATTTCCTGGACATAACGTACTGTTATATCCAAGAAGGAGTGCATGTGTATTAACACTTTAAAACAGATCAGCTTTGAGACATAAGAATTCATTCCAAGTCATTGTTAGGCTTTTGATCTTGGCTACTTCTATAATAACGGTGGGAACAAAAAACAACCAAAAAGCAACAAGAGCAATCTTTTAATACCAAGCCGTTACAAACCCCAAGTGACTTAACAGCTCATTTCACTACTCTGCTCCCACAGTCAGTCTGTCTTGCAGCTGGACAGCACACAGAACTCACCACCAGAATGAACAAGCACTCTAAACGGATTACAAGTTTATTATAATGTCATTTTCACAGAAAACTGAAAAATCTGTACATCCTACCTTGATAGTTTTTGACTGAAGTCTGAGGCCATTCAGCGTGTTTATTGCTCGTTCAGCATCTTTTGCAGTAACGTAGTTCACGAAGCCATAGCCTAAGCTGTGTCCTACACAGAAGAACAGTTTTTAAATTAATCCTTACACAAAAAGGTTATCACTACCAAAATCACAGGAAGTGAAAGCAAGAAAAATGAACTCAACATAATCCATCCAGTAAATACTTAATATGCCACAGAACTTCCAGATGATGCACGCCAACCGCGAGAAACAGCTCAAGGCTACTTCAAACATCCTCAAGAACAGTTTATCTCAGATGGCTGCAGACCGTCCATCAATAGTAGAAAAATCAAATTTGAACTCTTGTACTGACTCTTGTCTCATGAACTTAATGGGGATATAACAAAGACATGAGTTTACGCCAAGTTCACAAATACAAACTCTTGTATACAAAGAACAGAAAGCAAAAAATGTGAATTGATGAACCCCTGGGTATGAAATCATCATGCTACACGTTTCTGTGTAGCTATTTCAACTTTTGCTCCTGGAGACCACAGGAAGAAGGTTTTTATTTCTTCATACATTCATACGGCTAACAAGCAGCAAGTATCCCAAACACAGGATAAAGCTGCAAAGTGAAAAATTATCTTCAATGCAGATACTTCATGTACTTTAAGTTTACCTTAAGTCTTGCCAAAAAAAAGTAATAATAGTAAAACTTCAAAACATTTAAGGCAAAGGACACTTAATTGGATATTTGTTTGTTCTGCTTCTGTATATTCAACCTCCACAAATGCTCCTATCAGTGATAACAGTACATAAAGTCACTTCAGGTTGCAGTTTCCCAACAGTTAGAGGCTATCTTATCACTGCAGGCCTAAAAATAACTGAAATCCTTTCAGACCGTCTTGGCACCTCCCATCCAAGAGGTGTTCCTTTTTCAGACTCCCCCTTGTCTGTCTTTCAGACTCCTCCTAGTCAGACCTACAGAATGCACGAGAGAAAACTTGAAGTGTGCATAGGAGAACATGCTATTTTACTGTAATAATATACTACTGCTATCTTATTATTAAGCTCCACTGTTACACTATAGAACACTAGAAGATGTGGCTAAACATTAGAGTAAAGCATTCTCTTCTGAAATACAGCCCTTTTTGATTACATGGCACGGCTCCACAACAGTCATAGCTGCCAAGGCAGTTTTCCTATGCCTTCCAGACATTTGAGAACACCAGATACACAAAGATGAGTCGCGGTGACATCCTAGCACAAAGTCTCAGAGTAACTGAAGATTAATCCCCCTCTGCAAGACGACTCATCAGCCCTCAATCAATATCCTGGTAGCCTATCAATACCTTGTGGGTATTGAGACCTACCAGCCTATAAGCAGCACGGGACGGAAAGAAGCTCCAAATAACCTTCTGCATGTTGTTACCAACAGCACATGGCGCAGACGGACTGCAGCTGTAACAGCACAACTGCCTGGCACGTCCCGTGTTCACCTGCTTTGTTGTGAAATGTAATATACCACTAACTCATCTAAACCCAAATAACGTCACAGCCTGTTTCTTAATACACTTGTTGTATAAACAGTCCCAGTTAATTTTTACAGGCTGCTAAAGCTCTTAAAAGAAGCCAGATCCACTTCACATTCACGCCTCCTAGAGGAACGACATCCTGTTCTTTGACAAAGCATTAAAACATCTCCACTAGCACAGATCCAGCCTTTGTGATACCAGGCACTTCTGTACAACTGCAATAACAAATTAATCTTTGATAGCCAGGTAGAATTTAATTCTGCATAGGAAACAAATAGAATAAAAGATCTTAGACAACATCTTCTGTACCTTTACCTTTTAAAGAGCTACAGATGACAGTGGCTAATAGAACAGAAAATGCACGTTATTAAGAAATCAACAAAAAAGCACGTAGGTAAGAGATACAGCTGTAAAACCCCAGAGATGGTCAATCATTTAGATAAGGTGTGGTTAGCCTGACTAGTGATATTTTTTTTTCCCTAATCAAGAAGATGCGTTATTTATCAATTAGAAAAATGTTCATCACCTGGACCCTGGCTTAATCTAAGAAAACAAAGATAAGCCTCAGAGGGAATATGCGCCATGCAGATGGCAGGCGATGAATTTTTCCCACCTAAGGGGGTGCGAAGGGTCCAACACCCCTTACAGGCACAGCAAACCAGCAGCTTCTCTGCAGACCACCACTACTCTGAGCACCCCCTTCTTTGCAGGTGTTCTCAGTTTGTCCCAACAGCCACATCAACATCACACTACTGCACAGAATGAGGTCCTAGTAAAGATTTTGGAGACAGGCCCTTAAAGATCAGCGAAATAGCAGACCCAGCCATCCTCTCCTGGCAGGGCGAAGGCAGGAGCCTGTGCAGCGTGGATTTGTTAAGCTGTCCTTAGTGCTCTGGGTCACAGAGACCAGGGGCTCGGTGCTCTGGCCAGCACAAGTGAACGTCCTTCCCCATTTTCCTGGGTAAGTCCCCAGAGAACAGAGCAGGCACGCCCTCTCGTGCAGAGCCTCAGACAGCTTGTATGTTTACGTACCGTTTGAGATCAGTGACAAGGAAGATTAAGCTACTTACTTTTGTTTTTATCCTGTATAAGTGTTCGTAGATACGCAGAACTGAAAGGGACCACAGGATCTGGGTCAAGCCCTTGCAATCACACGCTGTACATATTCCCCTTCCCTAAAAAGGGAGCTTCACGTGAGAAGCAGTTAGGTTTTTGTCCCGAGGACTCTGATTGAAAGCACGATCTAGAAATCCCTCCCCCAACGCTCTCCTTTTCTAAAAGTGGCCCTGAGTTTATCCCCATCTCACTTATATCCACTTGTTCTTGTGCAAGTACCGTCCTTTCACTTACACGTGCTCACCCTGCCAAGTGTCTGGTTCCCAAAACACGCCCGCAGGGACCATAACTCCCTCGACCTTCTGTCTTGGTTTCACCTGAGCCAAACCTGTTCTTTTCCCCTTCTCGTTTTATCCAGGTGGCTATTTTATACAGTGGCTATTCGTATCAGAGTTTGAATGCCCTGGGAAAAGAGGGCAGGGATGGAATGGGGTTAACAGAAACAAACACAGATAAAACAGCAGGGTCTGAGAAGGCACCTAGCAGATGGCAGGATTACAACGGTAAGAGTTTCTCATATCCCCAGTGGTTACAGTCTCACTAACTTCTCAGTCCCTAGATAAGGAAGCACCTATTACCTATCTTCCCCTACAAGGACTAGGACGCTGACCCTCCCCTCTTCCTCTATACTTCCCACCTTTAAATGACATCAATGGAACATGACTTCACAGTCCTTAAGTGTTAAAAAAGCTAGCCTACACAGCACAGACAACAGATACCAACTTATCAGCCTCACTCATCTCCTGCCATTCAGGTCTTGCTTTTGACCTCCAACCAGGCTGGATCTCACCCACTGCAGTCCCAGCGCCAAGAAGCCCGTTCCAGATCTCGAGAGGCACGTTCCGCATCTCCACACATCGCTCCTCAGGAACACCGTCTGCTTCGTAATTGTGCAATGCATTCCCACCTCCTAAGGGCACAAACTAGCTTCCTTCAGGGTATGCCAGGAAAAATAAGGGGCTGGCATTTACACTGCGTAAAGATTTATGTCAAGCGTTTGTCTCAGGCAAGGAGACATTATTTGCTTTACCACAACATTAACAGCCTGCTAGAAACCTATTGTGCAAAAGAAAGTAATTCCATAACATTCCTCAATCTATTTTTAGTGGATAGTAATTAAAAATAAATAAATAAACAAACCCTTTGCTTATACATAAAATGTAAATCTACTCAAGAGACCGAAATAAAAAAAAACAAGTAGGCCCTTATCTGGATGAATAAATTAACAAAGTGATCATGAAATCTAGTTTTAAACAAACTGCCATACTCCTTCAGCATAAAGAATCTAGTTTTGTCCCCATGATAAGAAGCCCTTTCATCAAAGAGGGCACTCATTTTCTTTCTGCGCGTCACTTGGTTTTCTGTCCATGTCCTTGCTTCCTTCCCCTGCTGCCTCAGACACACGCCTTCAGTCCCTAAATCGTTTCTCATTCCCCTCCTGCTATGGGCTGACAACTCCGGTTTCACTGGAGTCCAGTATGAGAACAGAGCTGGTGCTTGTCTTCCTCCCCGCTACAGAGCGGCTGTCCCTGAAAGCAGCGGCCCCGGATTCTCCCCATCCTGCCCTCCTCAAGGAAGCCGAGATGTAAACCTGGCCCCACTACGCCAGAGCGCCTTGGTACGAAGGCATTTCAGTTCAGAATTTGTTTTCTGAACTGAGCAACTCTTGCCAATCGATGCAGTCTTGTGAGGTTATATAAATAAATAAAAAGCCAAGTAACCAACGCAGGAGGACGGAAGAGATGCTCCCAAGACGTCACTGAGGAGAACGGGGTGTCTTGGGAATAGTCGGGTTTTTTGTTTGCTGCTGCAGAACACGCACGAATGCATCAAGCGCTACCTCGTCTGAATACAGACACCAGTGGGCTGAAATGCACAACTCTAAGCGGTGGCTCTGCAGCTTCAGAGGATGAGAACAGCGAAAAGTGCGCTGCACGGGCTTGCTCCAGTACCGTTACAGCACTGTGTAACGGCACCTACACACGCGTGTCAACTAGAGAAAAATGTGAGCACACCTGCATCAAGCTTCAGGAAAGAAGTCCTGCCAACGCAGAAGTACAGCAAGGCAGGACTGGCAGAGCAAGTGACCACAAGGTTATCCTAACCCCCAGGACAAGCAGTGCTGTGCACGCAGCACCTCTCTGCACTAGGTACACGTGCCAGCTCCTGCTGAGAAAAAGCATGTGCTAGCAACTCTAAATCCGGTGACAGAAAATAGCAGCTGGGCTTTCCTCTGCTGCAGTGCATTCCTCTGCTTTGTTAGGTCAACCTAAAAACGTGTTCAGTTCTAGAAATTCAATTTCTAAAATTAAAAATAAGCCATTTCAAAACAGAGCTAACCGATTCTCTCTGAACACTACAGAAACTAGAAGGGGTTTCAATATAAAAGGGATCAGATACGATACATGTCTGCTGTCTGCTTCTTCCCGCAGTTCTACGTCCTTTGCACGCAAAAGGTACCCGCTGGACACCGGCACAACACTAAGAGCCACTTCAGAGCTCATTAATGCTACAACCTCATGTGGCAGTGCTTGTTTTTACTTGGCCAACTTCTGCCATTAAGATTCACCTAAAAGACAGACACTAAGAGGTACACGTCTATACTTCACAGGGTATCGCTACAGTTTGCAGGCTTTGCACCTGAGCACCTTACCTCCTCCTTTCTGGAAAGGCCCCGGGGACAAGGAACCGCCTGAAGCCACGGGACTTGGGACCGCCAGCTCCCAGAGCCTACTCTGGTTTGAGGTGAAATATTTAAATCTGGAGTCAGGCCACCGTTTCTGAAGTTAAGTTATAATACGCTGCTGTCAAAGTTTCGACACTTTTATGTACACCTGTGCTAACAAGAAGATAAAACAGGCTTTGGGAATTTCCAACCCTTTCATTATAGAAGAAACCCCACTTCCATTGGAAAGCCAAGAACAAAGCTCAAGAATGGAAGGTGCTAATAAGCTGATGCACAGCAAAATAAAGATAATTAAAATTTTGGTGGACTATTGTCTCTTATCCTTCCTATTAATAGAGATGAGAGTATGCTGTCAGGTGTTGAAATAGAGGAAGGAAGACTGAATCCAGAGTATAGCACTGATAATTTGAAGTAACTGTCGGTTTTGGACTTGTTGAAAAGATGCATAGTATTTCAAACGCAGTCTGTTACAGCATACCTAGAAAAAAATCTTAATAAAAGCAAAGAAACATTTTTAGGCACCAATGGAACAAGCTACTGATTTAATGAGAAAGATACAGACCAGCTTCCAGTCTCTCAATGACCTTCTGTCAAAAGCTTCTGTAATTTTAACAGCAACTGGCTGTCAGATTGATGCAGGGTTAAAGCATCAGCCTCCAGACCTGACCGCATGCAACGAAGTTTTATTTAAACTCCTGCAGTGTCCATACCAGTTGACCCTGGCGAGTAACAATAGCCATGGCCTTTGTGTTATTCTCCAGCCTAGAAAAGCAGGGGCTTAATTGAACAGCAGTTCTGGCAACACCGCTGATGAAACGGTTTGAGTGGAAGAGAAACCACATCAGAACGTGCAACAAAGGCACACGAAGTTCACATTATAGCAAAGCTCCCTTGCTCATTCTCATTTCCAGCCTCCTTCCCAATCAGGCATAGACTTTTACATAGAGGAATTACTGCTGTAATTACCGAGTTTCTTTATTTCCTCAAGTGTTTGTGGTAACTGCTTACTAAATTGGTTAATTAAAGAATGAAAAAGCTCGTAATTAAAAGAGGAATTCAAACCCAAGCAAGCAGTGCAAGTTGACCAGACACCATTTGCCTACTCCATGCCTCAGCACAACACACACTACACAGCTTCATCCTGATCCAACTCATTCTAAAAGCTGTAATCTATAGAGTGAACAAGGCAAAGGACTGCCAAAAAGACCTGAAATAACCTGCCAGTGAATAAAACCAGTGTTTTTGCTTTAGAAATACTGATCCCTAAGGGCGAAACATCGTCTTCCGACTTCAGAGTTCACTAGCCAGGGATGCTGCTAATAAGGGTTACTGGTTTTTGTTGGAGGAATCCCTGACCTCTCGGCAGCTTCAACACACACACCAGAAATGCAAAGCTGCCCATAGGCAGTGGATATGCTGACAATTACTTCAGAGCAAGGTCACCACATGTTCCCATACACAAGCACAAATTACTGCATCTTTTTCACCACTACGTCTTCCCCTGTTACTCAAATTTGATGCCACCCACTTACCTGTGAGCATTATTTGGTAGCTCCACAGCACTTCTAAGAACTCCTTTGAGGAACCCAACAGAGACATTTCTTAAACTCCTCAGCTTGGACATGATGCTGAAGTGCAAATAATGTCTTGAAGCAAACATGGGAGACACGAACAGCTCAGGTTGCAGGACTTGCCCACATCGGTCCATCTACACCCCTGTGATCACCCAACACTATTTCTCCCACATGGCTGGCAAACACCCAGCAGGAATGCAGCCTGGCTGCCACGGAAGGTGACAAAACCCAAGTGCTAGAGATGGCTTAGTCAGAAACCAGTGTTTGAAGACATATCAAAATCTCCTTAATCTCACTGGGTCTGGAAGACGGTACTGGATGCTAAGGACTGGGAATGCTGTTGGGTTCAAGCCCACCAGAATAGACCAACCTAGAACTCAGGAAAACAAGTAGACGTGTCAGCAGAGCAGCCTGGCTAAGCAGGGAGCTCGTGGCAGAGCTCCAAGGCAAACAAGCAGCATGCAGGAGATGAAGAAGAGACAGCCTGCAAGAAAAGAAATTTAGAAACAGTCCACTTGGTTTCACGAAAGCTGAAACTGAACTGAAGTTGAGATTTGCAAGGAAAGCAAACAAAAAAAAAAAAAAAGAAAATCAGAGGGAACAGTAACTTTGAAAGGTCATGGGAACCGGACGAGGTTCCCAGCAACTGCAGATGGACAAGAGCTAAGTCCACCTTCAAGAGAGCCCAAAGAACAACCCAGGTCACCGCAGGCTGGTTGGCCTCACTGGGGTTCCAGGAAAATCATGGAGCAAGTCCTCCAGGGACACGTTTCTGAGAAGATGAAGACAGCATGGTTGGGTCAGCACGAACTTCCCAGGGACAAACCATGCCTACCCAGCCTGACTGGCTTTGGACAGAAAGACTGGATTTGTAGACAAGGGAAGAGCAGTGGCTGCCGTTCCCTTCATCTTCAGCAAGCTTCCAATACTGTGCTTGAGAATATTCATGCATCCAAGTTAAGATGTTATAATCGGGATGAATGTCAACCAGATCAGAAGAGATGTGGATCAGAGGGTGGCAGGTCACACTACCTGTATGCCTGCAAGACGTAGAGCACCGCAGGGGTCCGTCCTCAGACCTGCGCTGGTTTCTGCTGTTATCCACAGCCTGGAGGCGATGGGGGTGCACTCTTGCCAAGACTGGAGACAACGCTGGGCTGGGAGGAACCTGGGGTACACTGGAGGGCAGGGCCGCCACCCAGAGGGACGGGCCAACAGTGGCCTTTTGAAATCCAGCAAGGACTAATGTAGAGTCCTGCTCTGGGAAGGAAGAGCCCCTTACACCACCACAGACCAGGCACTAAGCGGTGCAGAACAGTTCTATGGAAATGGACCTGGAGTCATGGTACAGAGCAAGGCGAGCATGAGCCAGCAGTGCACTAGGACACGGAAAGTTAAGGGCACTGTGCATCGTGCTAAGCAGAAGTAGAGCGTGAAGGAAGGGGGAAAGGATCATCCCCCCTCACTCAACACTTGCTAGACAACGTTTAAAATACTGCTTGCAGTTATTCCTGCGCCCAAATACAGGAAAGACATCAATGACCTGAAGCAGGCTCAGCTAAGGACCACCGTGATGCTCAGGGGGACGGATTTCCAAGCTTGGAGGTTTTCAAGGCCAGACCCAGAGTAACATGGCCTGACCTTACAGCTCACTCTGCTCCGAGCAGGACACTGGACATAGGCGGCCACCCAGCTATGGTCCCAACGACAGAACGAGGAACACTCAGGTTAACGTGGTCTTCAGGCCTTTCCAGTTCCACCGAAGGCCTTTTTGTGCCAACAGTCCATATGCATACTTCACCTAAGTAGGGATGTAACACACCTAAGGATTTATTAAAGGTCTAGAGAAGGTAAGGAATCCCACCTTTATTCTACCTCACAAGACCATCTCCCATTCACAGAATCACTTCCAAATTCTGAGTTTATTTCTAGCGCAGTCCTGAAATCAAGGCCTGGACTTACCAAGACCACTACATGGCTAGGAACTCCAACCTTGTCCATTTTCAGCAGATTAGTTATTCTGTCACACATTTCTGGAAGCACCCACTCCTGTTCTGTTTTCAGTTGAGTTCATTTCTGAAGGTTTCCACTTTTTTTTTTTTTTTGGACTTTTTTTGTCCCCTGGCCTCAGGAGATGCTGCTGCTTTCCAACTCCTCCTGATGTCCTTCAGCCCTAATTACCTCTGCACCACACTGTACCAGCTTTTAACCCCTTCCTCTTAACGTTCAAGATATCAGCCTCAGCAGGGAACGTGCCAGCCCTGCAGGCACTGCCTGGCTTGGCTTTGGAGTCGAGCGGTCGCCACTGGCTGCCCCCTCGCCAGGTTTTGTTTCCATACCACGAGGCATCCTTACAAAGACTGGAGGAGTGGGAAGCAGCTTCTTGAAAGACTTCTGTCAAAACCTGTTTTTTGGAAGCAAGCAAACACTTTATTCAAGTATTCAATCACCAGCTTTCAAAATTAACAGCAGAAGGGCATTGTTCTCCATTGCAAATCCATGCTGATCAAACCTCCCCACACCACCAAGCTCACAGTGTACTCGTGAGAACACAGCGAACACCCCAGACCTTCAGCAAAGATACAGATGATGCATCTCAGCTCCTCCAACATCAATCTGAAGCTAAAAGCCCACAGCCTGATCCCAAACTTCACCTGATCCAGTCCCCCCAGGACTCATCTCAAGGTCCTTACAACTGGCTTCCTCAGTGATTCTCCTAAGTTGCTTGAAATGCACCCGTTCCGTCCCATTTATACCATAGTGACCACATTAAGTCCCAGAGAAGTGGAAAACATGCTGCTCATCAGAACCAAGAGGTATAGCAGTTTTAGCACAGGTACTAGAATAGCACCTTATTCCTAAAGGTGACATTCACATTGCCCAATGAAATATTTTACGGTCTTGTGCTCAGAGTTTTGAAAAAGGAAGTAAGTATTTTATTAACCTGAGTAACTTCTTGAAGCTACAATTAATCATTCTGAATTACTTTTTACTCTTCATCTTTTCTTTACCGCTTCATCTCCAGTTTAATCATAAACACTGTCCAAAACTATCGTTAGTCATACAAACACCGAGAGCACTGCAGAAATCCCACGTAATCAGGTTGTTGTCAGGCTGAGGGCAAAGCTCCAGCTAGCGGGACAGTCTGGTGCTGTGCCTCACTTCAGCCATCTGCAAAGCACTGCCCTGTTATAAGACTAAAGTGGCTGGATCTACGCTACCTGTAAGCATACCCCTCAGAGCACAAAGACAAAAGTTCAGGTTCTATGCAAGTATTTCCAAGATATTTACCCTTTAGAAGCCCCTACGGTCAGTGTCAATGCAACAGCTCAGTACTTTTCTTCCACAGTGACCGACCTCAGCTTTGTTATAGTTTCTGTCTGAGCCAATTCCTGCTTCTACTTAAGACTTAAAACCAGTGCATCTTACTGAAAAGGCTTTTGATTGCAACAGAAAGGAGCTAGGAATGAAACAAAATAACGTCTAGTTTTATTGGTAGCAATTTTCAAATGCAAAATGCACCCCCACTGCTTCATCTGGATTCACAAAGCAGGACACAAAGCTACTGCCTGTTCTGTGTCTGAAAGACGAACAGTCACATCTAAGGAAGTCTAGGGGCATGAACAGTATTTGGCAGGTTCAGAAAGCCTGACCTTCAAACAGCTCAGGATAACATTTGGAATTACAGCAACGTGGCCTCTCCTCCATTTGCAAAATAAATGGAATTTGCCTTGAAACAAAGATGACTACAAGCAATACAAACAGACGCTTCAAACAAAAAAGTCAAAAACTACAAAGCAAACTTGACATAAGTCTGGTCTTAACCTGGATCAAAGAGACAAAGAGACAGCTTCCAGGGATGTCGCCAACACCACAATATTTAAAATTTTGACCATTTGCAGTAATAGTGCCAGCTTTAAATCCTGAAAACAGAAGATTTAATATTAGAAGTTACTTTAATTTAATGAAGCCCTTCCACACATTCGTCTCTTCTATATATTCTCTTTATATTTTCTCCTCTCTCTCATTTCCAGAGCATTTTTCTATTGAGATTTAATTTAAGTTGCTCCAGGGCTCTTTTTCCAGATGAACTGCAGTCACATCCAAGATGCTGTGAAGTGAAAAGGATTTGTAAAGCGAACACAGAAAATACCAGGCCCAGAATTGTGCATGAACACCACAGGCTGATTTCCTGAGGAAGTCTTAGGGGGAAAAAAAAAATGCCTTGCCCACTTACCGTAAAATCTGATTTCTTTAAAACTTTAGGACAGATTTTGTTCATCAGTGGTTAGAATGAAAACCTGACTATTCGATAAGCCATGGCCTGAAAAAAGTCCCCCTTACCCATTTAAGAATAAACTTGTCTAATAATGACATTTTTTTCCTGTAAACATTATAGTGCAAAACTCTGCCAAGCGTTCAGAGTCAATATGATCGTAGGTTAAGATGAACTAAATCATTATTCTGCAGAAACACACTGCTTCTCCACTGGAAGAGAATTAAAGTGCTGTAATATGATGTGGAACAATAACTCCACATAAAAACATATTAAGAAACATTAGAGTACAATTAAAGATTTTGCAATATGGCTTATTTTTTATGGTTTGGTGGGGGAAAAGAAGAAAGGCAAAAGAATTGAAGATGTCTGCTTTTGTGAAGCGGAATATTTCATACAGCGGGGAGTACAACTAACTGTGCTGGCCTTGGTGATTTTACGTGCCTGCATAAGGCAAGGAGGGACAGTGAGCATCAATCTATTTACACCCCTCTGTTTCTCCAGAGAGTGAGGATACCCATAACGCTAAGGCAGTAGAAGTCATCCTCCATTATGCCAGCCCAGACGTAATGCTTACAGAAAACATCGCCAAGGTCCCTCTGAATGGCAGCACGACCACCTGCGGTACTGGCCGCTCCTCCCAGCGTTGTACTGCCTGCAGACGTGCTGTGGGTGGGCTCTATCAAATTTTTAACAGGATTGGCCCCATCACTGAACATCTAGGTACTGCACTAGTGACTGGCCTTCAGCTGGACTTTGTGCTGAAGATCACCAACCTCAGAGACTGGATTTCAATCCACCCACAGGTCCTTTACACGGTGACACCAGTCCTCCAGCAGCCCTAAGACCATCTCTCCCAGCCAGCCTACATAAGAGGCCCCAGGCAACCCCAAGACGTGCTGAGCTGCACCCTCGCTCTGTAGCTCTTTTTCAGTCCAGGCCTCTGTAACCTGCAGGGATGGCTGCTCCAGCGACTGCTGGAGACCACAGATCACATCACCCCGCTGCCGAGCACACGGGCTGGTCCCAACACAGTCCTTCCCGTGATCCGTGCTGCTCTGTCTGCAGTGCTCTGGGAGCTGTGCTCCGGGCTGGACCCAACCAGGGGTCAGCTGGAACAAAAGCTCCAACCCTCCCTCTGATCAAGGACAGCTGACAGAGCCCAGAGCTGCTGGAAGCCAAGGTCTCATCCAGCTGTCCTTCCCTGGCAGCCGCACACATTCAAGTTCCTCAGAGGGTTCCCACCAGTCCTGTGACAACCCACAAGTTCCCCGAACATTCAGAAGCAGAGCCCAGAAACTGCTGCACCAGCTGCTGCTTCTGCTGTGCTCTGAACACACTTGAAGTCAGGCAACGTTTGTATTAGGGATATTCCCATACCCTTGCTAGAACTCAGTTATTACCTCCGAGGTAGTTTATACGGCCAGCCTGATGAAAAGGGAAATCAAGTGAAGCTGACAAAACTAAAAGGGTGTTAACTTCTTAAGTATTTGGCCAATTTATCTGCAAACTGTATGCACTTTTCATTAAGTTAACCATTGTTGCTAGGTGTTCTGGAATGTGCATTTAAAGAAATTGCATACCACTAAATGTGATTAAAAAGCTGGAAAAAAAAATCCAGGATAATGATGCATTTCAATTCCACAGTTAACAGCAAGAACTACACAATACCGTAGTTGTTTTCCATGCAAAAGAGAACAATTTCAGCCAAAGAGAATACTTGAACACTTTCCACAAGACAAGAATAATTAAGAGTTCTGTTAGTAGACTGGAAGCCACCGCACTAGCACAATGAGCAATCTCCCCATCATGTGAGCTAGAGCTACTTACCGCCTTTCAGCATCTGAAGGCTGTTAAATGAAGCCCTCCTCCCCTTTATGCTTTAAAAGCTTGGGGACACCATTTATTTCTGGTTTAGGTTGCGTAATTTCTAAGAAAGGGTCTTCCAGGTAAGATCTTATGACAGGGAAAAGGCAGTGAAAAGATGCGTGCACATCAGTTCCTGTAATTCCAGCTATCAGGAAGTGATTGTTTTGATCCTATAAGCAACAGGTCACGTGCACCTGCAGTACAAGTGAGCTATGACGACTGTATTCTTTGAGAGGGACTCCAGATTTCTGTACACAATCATGACAAGTCATCACAAAACGTCCCGTCTACTCCACATTTTTCAGCAGCGATGGAGTGCTACCTTCATCCCTTAGTGCTGCTGATCGAGGTCAACACCAGTGAGCTCCACCAGACCTCAAGCTTGCAAAAGCAAACGGATTGCCACGAGGAAGCCCACTGTTCCCTTTCAGTGTCTGCCCAGAGGTGGCCATATTTTGGTAGCTGATTGGTATAGACAGCTTCTGGCACAGTCCTAAGGATCATGTTGTGTATTTCCTCCAGTAGGAATTCAAATATTTTGTGAAGAGTATCACAGGGATATCTTATTTCCTCCTCAAGCAGTTTAAGAGATGTGAGGGATGGAATAAGAAGCCTCAAGAAGCTGGGTGCCTCCCTCTCCTAACCAGATCAACTGCCGTCAGACAGAACTCTGACAGAGAGGTGCACGCAGCAAAACTGTCACCAGATACTCAGAGGATGGTCACGAGTGCCACAAGCACTAAACAGATCCCACAGAGATCTGCACATTGCTGGGTAGGAGACCAGTAAGAGCACAAGTTCGGGACCAGGATGCCTGAAGTCAGTGCTAGAGGGCTACAGTCTCGTCAGCGCAGAAAGATCAGACAAACCCCAGCACTTTTCCTTGCTCACGGCCTCATGAGCCAGAACCACACACAGGGTGGTCTTCAGCTGAATGGAGCCAATGGCTACTCACAAGCCTCAGCAATAAATAAAAAAGGCCAGGAGACACAACGAAGATGAAAAGTAAAGTCTCAGACTTGACACTGTGCAATAGTATATTGAGAAGTGACCTTCTAATGTTTCCCTGGGGCTCTGAGCTGGTGCTAGTCTTGAAGCCTGACAAAGAACGATATCCAACGTGAGTTCTACAGACTTCTTTGTACGAAAATCCTGGACGATCACAACAAATACAAGTACAGTGAGCAACAGAGCTACAGTCTAAGATTTGCTTGTTGCACCTGAGAGTAGAGATGCTGATTACTGACTGGCTCTTCACAACTTAAGCAAAGCCATGTCTGGAAGTGCTTAGCAATTCAATACACAAACTGGACAACGTAGACACCAGCACCTTATCTCACCAGCATCATCAGGAAGAGCTGAAACTGCAATGGGAGCCTTGCACCCTGTCTAATGTTCATCTACTGTGCACAAACATCTCCTTACTGCCACTGCAGAAATAAAATAAGTTATGGCTTGAACAAAAAAGCAAGCGTATAGTCATACTTTTGCCAACTTCTATAAGCTACATGTACACAGTGCAGGAAATTCATAGCAAGGAATGTAAATTGACACTACAGTTTACTGCTACTTTCAATTCCTTTGGTGTTTATCAACAGCAAAGTAAAGGATGAAAATTGTAGCAATTTCAAAGAGTTACTCTTAATTTTATAAAGACAACCTCATACATGAAAAAATACGTGTTATCAAACATTGGTTTTAATTCTACAAATACAGTCAATAAAGCAACTAAACCCATTTAAAAGTTTGATTGCCATGAAAAGAGAGGTTACCTCCCTCTGTCCTGGTCACACAGCTCCACTGCCTCTTAGGTGCCAATATTACAATTTATCTGACCTCAGAGAAAACAGAGCCATGGAGCTAAACAGATTTTTCTGCAGTTCTGATTTCCTGCTTGTCTACCTCGGGTCTCAGTGGGGTCCATACAAATGCAATTGCTGGCACGAGGAAAGAACTCTGCTGCAAGACTGCTCTTTTCAGAGGCTGATTGGTAGAGTTTTACAGCACAGATATATACAAATTGTAAGCCAAACATGAAGGGGAAAGAAAAGTGAAGTGGTATCTCTAGAAGGTTCCTGAAGAAGCTGATTCTTAGTCATTGATATTCTAAAACAATCAACGAGCATGAAGATGACTTGGAATTGTGGCTAACAGCATTGCACGTGAATGAAAAATTAGTGAGGTAACAACAAAAATGGCCTAACTAACACAGCCATGCAGACTTAAACACTTTCAATCACTTTAAAGAGTGAAGGTTTTGTATGCAGGCACTCAAGGACTGCATGCAAACTAAGAGGACTTTTACTTCTGATTCTTTGAGGGTTGTTAAGAATAACCTGAAGCACACAAGCACCTATTTTGGCCATTAAATTATGCAGCTCTGTCAAGTTGCAAGTTAAAGTTAACAAGACTTTACCAGAGTATACGATGCTACAGGGAACAGTCTTAAATAAACTCTGAGACTTCAGTTAACATGCTTTGCTTCCCATTTAAAATGTCCTCACCACCCATACAGAAGATTTTGCACTCATTCAAAAGCCTACGGTGTGGATTACCTATGTCATTTAGTGAATGACTTGCTATCATTAAAACAAATGGTCTTATTTCCTTGCAAAAGTAGCCTCCAAGCAAGCCTCTACGTCTAAGCATCGCAAACTGTATGGCAACATCTAGGCTAAGTACTTGGATAGCTCAGTATTCAAAGAAATCAGTATTTTGTGGAACTATTTCATGACAAGTTTACTCATACAGTCCGTAAGTACAGATTTTGGTAGGGCACTATCATGTGAAGCTAGGTCTTGAAATTTCTTTCAGATGAGAAGGCAGACATTGGAGAAGCCATGCTGAAAGTACGTTTTGAAGTTTTCATTATTCAGTTCTCATTTCTACTATGAAGCATATAAAATAATGTCAGTTAGAATGACACACAGAATTTTCATGCATTTTATCAGCTTGCAGTTTTTACGGTGAAGTAGTTTCAGGCTTGTTTGGCATGGATTAAATAATGATTTAAATCAGTACTGCTAGAATCTGAAATACAAGATTGAGCACGTGCAGCAGAAAATTCCGTAAGGCAGTAGTCATCTGTGTGCCAAGAACAAACAAGCATGCACAACTAGTGAGCAGCATAAATACTTTTATTTACAGCAATAATGATTGTTATCTCCCACTAAATCAAAGATTCTGTGAATTCTCAGTGAGAATAACCAGAATTTGTAAACAAAGATTTGAACAGGACAAGGATTAAAACATCCTGACAGAGCAGATAAAAAGCTCCTGCAAGTAAATAGATCCAGCTTATGAAACCAGCTGCTCTGCCAGCACTTGTCTGTTTCCAAGTAAACACTGTATTTCACAAACTAAACATTTCATTCCTCATTTTTTCTAAAGCTACTACCAACAATCCTATTTAAAGAACTTAGGAGTTAAATTCCTGAAGAATGATAAGGCCTACAACAGTTTCAGACACATACCACACATCTTTTTACTGATCAAAATAGAATCAATTTACTCGCATATTCAGAGCTTTTTTCCTGCTATGCAAGGAAGTAAGTTAGTGCCAAAAAAGCTCAGACTGTAGGAAAAGTAAGTTAGAGACCAAATTCAGACTTCAGATATGCATACGGATGCTGAAACTTAGGAATTTTATTGTAACTTTTAACCTTTTACAAAAACCTCTGGATTTAGCCTGAAGTATCCTCTAAGACTAGACAGTGAGTGCTATGCATAACATCACTCTAGTTATGTGTCTTCACATCAGTAGTTACACACACTTGCAAAAATTAGATACTCTAAATTGCTTTCAGGCAAGTGTTTGGTTGAGCACTTTACCGCAAAGTAAAAAAACCAAAAACATCATTTTTATATCATACCTGCAACTTTGTCCCGAATAAGTTTTGCAGATTCAACTTCGCCAATACTGCTAAATAGACTCCGCAACTCATCTTGCGTCATGTTCTGAGGGAGGTAGTTCACAATTAAATTTGTTCTACCAATATCATCCCTGCAATCTTCAGCCATGTGATCTTCATAACCATTAGACATTTTATAATATATCTGCAAAGAGAAAAATCCCAAATAAGTTCCAGAACTTTGTTTGAATAAGCCAAACTTTCTCCACCTGAAATAAGCTCAAATGTTTTAGAGAACTGACAACAAGCAACTGTTTCAACTGTACATATTTTTTTCACTTGTAAAACAAAACATTTTCTGTTGAAAATCCCAGAACAATTCATTCTTTCAAGCTAGCAAGCATGGCATTTTAGAAAACCATGTACCATTAAAGAGCTCAAGTCTTTTTTTTTTTTTTTAAATGTAGATAGAAAGCACTGTGACAGATTTTGTACGCATTCCTGCAAACAGCAGAGCACTCACAACAGTTAAAAAAATCAGGTTCCCCATTTCAGAGCACTTGACTTGACAGAACTAAAAACCGCCAACTTTAATTCCAGCCTTCTGCCCAAAACTCTTACACGGAGACAAGGAGTAGCCAGACCCACTAGATGCAGTTCAGCATTTCAGCCAGCGGCCGTTTACCTTCTAGATGTTTTCTCCTTTACACGCATTTTAAGACACCGTTATTATTAGATGGTTGTCTTCTGGTGAGCACTTAATTGCACACATGAAACAGACTAATCTGTACCAGAACATTAACTTCAGTATATGCTGCATATTTCACAGAGTTTCTATTTTTGCACCTTTTTAAAGAAAGCCTTGAAAAATACCCTGACGTTCCATCCCATGAAGACAGCCCCTGCCTTACTCAGCCATCAGCAGCACGGGCTGAAGGCTGAAGTTTCGGATCCACAGAACATCTACGGCTCCAACTCCCAACAGAGCCCAGCTGCTCTTTCTTCATGGCCTGCCAAAATACTAGACATTTAAAAGTGCTTTTACAGCTGCTTTGAAATATTCCAAATCAGGATACTTAAGCCCTATTCCTGCAACAGGAGAAAGGTGAGGCCTGGCAGGTTCGGGAAGCCCGGACAGGCACGTCCGTGCTGGAAGCCATCGGCACCAGGAAGCTCGGTTGCCGGATGGTTCTAGACTCGGGTTCTCAAGTTGGCTGAAGCCTTTTGCTCATCCCCTCTGCTAGAGGGCACCGCACATCTCTTGCTCCAAAACAATGCCATTTTGGTTAACAGCTCTTAAGAACAGACAGCTGTGAAGTGCCTGGAATTCCAGCACTGCTCAAAACCCGTGGCGAATTCGGGGCCTCCTGATGCTCGGCTCAGCGCTCCTCTTCCACGTCAGCCCCATTGGCGCGTTCTGCCGCAGAAGCCAAACACCTACACCCACCAGCAGCATACAGACGTCAACCTACGCCACAAAGTTGCCATAATGCTGAAGTATGAACATGTTTCCAGTCCAGACTCGGCTAATAAGGGCAATATGGATTTTACAATAAAGGCATTTAGTCCAAGTGCTCACTACAGGAACACCATTAGCAAAATACCAACACCAAATTAGCAGCGCTTGCTTAGCTAATAGCCTCTGCTCGCTATACTCCATTTTCCATCCCTGTAAATTCAGATTTATACCACAGCACTTCCAGAATGTAAGTAAATGAATGCTACACCAAGAGATCCAAACGTTAAGCATAGCAGTTCATTAATGTCCAAAAGAAACAGCGAGCAGTCAGCGCGATGACAAATCTAAGCACCAGGAACTCGGCAGCAGCCTCACAACCGTAGCTCCCTCCTGAAGAATTAGCACAAATCTTCCAAGTTCAACACAAAATCTGCCGCTCACCAAAACTCACAGCGCTACTGCAGAAAAATTCATCACCACAGGCTCAAAGACGAGCTTTGTATCGACTTTAATAGAGCTGCAACGTACTCGTTTGGCCAAAAGAACAACACAAGATGCTGTACAAAAGCAACTGCTTCCTTGAGAACCCGGCTGATGAGGTTGTCCGAGGCAGGTATCCCCTCCACAGTGCTCACCTCACCCAAGGGAACAGCCAACCCCACCTGAAAGGGACATTTTACAAGACGAAGCACCGGCTCAGCGGATGCAAAAGCTCCTGGCCCGTCGCAGCGCAGTGAGTCAGCAAGCCTCGCGGCACCACGCGGCGGTGCCGGTCGTATTTGCCAACTTAGTTAGGTATTAAGCTGGGCTAGAAGCGCTCGTATGACCACACAGGCTTCTCAGGTAAGGTGACTTAACGCTGCCAGACAGCGATGTATTTATTAGCGGCTCGCAGATTCCGGTGAAGCTCCAGCCCCTGCTCGCTAAGGGCCTGAGCGGCCACGGTGCGCTGCTTTGTTTCATGGATCGCGGCCTGCTAAAGTTCGAGCACGTCCAGCGTCCGCACTGCTGCTGTCAGCTAGATGGAGAATCACGGAGAATCAGAAAGAGGCAAAAAATCCCAACTCTAGATCGGGAACACTGCCTTTAGGTAGGGACTTCCAGTCCCTTCTCCAATAGCGGTTAAGTCATGTCTGGCATTTATTTCGTGCTTTCTTCTTATGAAATTCAGGCTTTTAAATGGGGAAAAAAACAGAGTGCACTGTTTTTAGAATAAGCCACCATTAAAGTTATGTTAACTTGAGATTTAGCACAGTATACACTGAAATTGAGTCCCTTCTTTTTTGCAGTACAGTTTGAAGCAACCTGACAGCTGACAGCTCGGAAACTTGCCGCCCACGCCGCTCATCAGCCTTCCGCCCCCAGGTCTGGGTCAACAAGGGCAGCCCCTCTGCCCACAGCACAACCAATCTGTATCACAAAAGCAGTGGAAAATTGCACCAGGAGGGAAGCGTTTTTGCTGCGTCAGCAATTTTAATCTGCTTTCCTCGCAACAAGATAAGCACCAGAGCTAACGCCAGAGGAGAGGAGAGCCGTAAAGCTAGAAGCAGGGGAAGAGACTCCCCCCTTCCGATGATTTCAGGCTGTCACGTTGTCTCAGCTGTACTGTGAAATTATATAGTTAAACACAGGTTCCCTTCCCGCTCTGCCAGAACTGCCTGAGCACAAGCCCCCAAACCAGTTTCCTATCCTGCTAAATGACACTCAAACACCTGAACCTTCTTTGCTCAACACAGAAGCTATAAAACCACAAGACTTAAGTGTTCTCAAAATTGTTGTAATGGGAGGCAACTTTGTTTGCCTTCCTCCTGGCCAAAAGTCAAGCCCTAGACACACAACACACCAACAGGCTGAATACGGAAGCGAAACGCTACAGTTAGGAGTATTTAATAACTAAAGGAAGAAGCATAGATGAGATTTTTCCAGCTCTGAATATGAAGGTTCAGGTTTCCTTCACACCGCACCAAATTTGCCTGAGATACAACAAATCCTTCCTGCTACCAAGATTCTCCTCCCGACAAGTCTACCAAGTTGCTATGTATTTCAATGATTTCCAAAAGCAGCAACTTAAATCCACCTTCCCTATCCTCCCAGGTACACCTGCTGCCTACAACAGGAGGCACCCCGGTCAGCTGCCGAGCACAGGGAACTCCCCAGCACACCACCCTGGCAAGCTACCAGGCTCACATCTGGCACTAAGCAAAACTCACAGGAGCTTGGCAACTGGCTATCAACTTTAAATCATTTTACCACGGCCTCTAATCTCACTGTCTGCAATCCTTACCAGCTACGTGCCCTGCAATAAACACGGAGCACCCAGGGCACTGTCGATTCAGAAGCAGTAAGACCCGTGAAGGAAGCCTTCCATCTGCTTCTCCTCAGACATCAGAAAAAAAAAAACAAACAACTTACAGGAAGCCCTTGCATAAAGGCCTGGCAAATGTTTTCGCGGGATACCAGGAACAAAACATGCAGAAGTGATAACGGCATAGTAGAGAGGAGGAAAAGGAGCAGAGTGCTGACAAGATGCTCCTTTCTTCCGAACATCTCACCAAATACCTCCTGGCCATCCTGGAAGCCAGTGGGAAATTGCTCCCTGCACTGGTGGTGAACAGATCTCAGAATTATTTACCTTTGCATGCTGAAAAGAATTCCCAAAAAGCCATATCAAATGGTCGGTATGGAAGAAATGAGAAATGCTACGTCAGAAGTCAAGTTCTTAATTCCACTCCCACTGAAATACATTGAGAGAAGACAGGCAACCTCCCAATCTTTCTTATTCAAAGCAAGAACAAGCAAGTAATGTCAACAGAGATGCAAGATTAGAACCAGGCCCAGAACCCAACCTCGGCCCGTAACCATTACCTGATGGTTGTCAGTCCTTGTTGACACAAGCCAGGAGTGTGAATGCGCTTACATTCTCAGCTGTGGGACGGGGAAGGAAAGAAGGCTTACCTAAGGAAGGATCTTTAGGCTTACCAGTTCCCCTTGGGAAGGATACTTGCAACGAGACTGCCGAGGCACCCAGCAGCCTTCCCAAAAAACACCTTCAGTTCCATGCCCTCTCCCTCCCCCCAAAGGAAATTGTAAGACTAAGTTAAAATCTGATTAAAATAACCCAGCCTTATAAATGCTTGTTTTCCCTCAAATTTAGGAGGTCAAGGTTGAAGCAGGAACCATATGCACCATGCCTTAACCTTCCTTTAATTTTGGATGTGCTCAAATTCACATAGCCCAGCACTTTATCATCTGCTTCAAAGATTGCTCATTCATCCACAGCCAGGTCTGCTTTCTCATGACCAGACTGAAAAGCTCTCCAGCGTATTCTTTTTTTTTTTTTCTTTTTCCTGGAAACATTGCAATGACCCTGAAGATCACCTTCTCAAAGGTGCAGAAGATCCCAGAAGGTTTAAAAGAAAAGTGACACAAATAGCTCTGGCAACAGACCAATTGCAGCTTTTTCCAAATGAAACTCAGCGTCTGCATCGAAAATCCTGTGATTCAGAGCTATTAAGTCTTTCACTGCAAGATGTTTGCTAAGAAGGCAGTCCTACAAGGAAGGCCTATGTAGGAATATTCTCAAGATGCCTGATCCTGAAGATGCACAGTTGAGAGGCTCACTGTACCTTCCCCTTGTCTATGGGTCTGCAAAGGCGTTAGACCACCACCGGGCTCACAAACCTGAATGCAGACACCTAAATAGATTACAGATGATAACGTGAATGTATTAGCTACTGCAGAACCTAGGAAGAAGGAAAATTCTCCCATGAGCAACGAGTTGTGTGCTCCTTCACACCAGCAGCTGGCACTTTCATTAAATCCAGGCAGCAAGCCTTATCACTCCAGCAACCGAGCTATTCTCCCTCCCACAATGTAGCTCTCCAGAAAGCGAAGGCTGTGCAGCACTGCAGGTGCACAGGTGAGAGCTAACACTAGCGGTGCTGAACCCGAGAAGGTCAGAGCTATTTGAACATACTTCTCGTCTCTGATATCAGAAGCACGATGGCTACGCCGATACCTGACACTTGGCCAAAGAGAGCCAGGCGAATGCAGGACAGTACCAGGGCACAGGGTTCGTGGCACCTTCCCTAGGTAACTGGGAACGGACCCTATTAGGCACAGCAGCTCTCAAAGCACACCTGAAAGACACCCAAACCCGAGGGTGCTGGCACAGGTCACTGACCCAACACCTCAGCCCAGCAGGTACAGTGCAGCAGGGAAGTCAGTCCCCTTGCTGGGGTTAACACTGGTGCCTGAACAGGGATCCTGCACCGAGACAAAAGGTGCTGGCAGAGGTCTGACGGTCGGCTGTCTTGAGAATTCAGACTTCAATCTCAAGGGTTTATTCTTAAATATGTTGGTTGACTTCAAGGATCTTGATGGGGTGCTTCAAGGAGAACTTTAGGGCTACACAAAGAGACTTCCCCTTGTTTCTTCAGCTCGTGGGTGTTATTTGTTGACTTGCCTCCCCCCTGTAAGCCCTCTGGGTGACTCAGAGGCAGACAACAAACTCGGCTATCTGGCTAGACACTGCTCTACCACTCAATTTTGAAGCTACTGAGTAGTCTTCCTTGGAGATCGCGCCTGAAATAGAACAAAAAGGACACTACTATGTCAAGGAAAGTGTCAAACAAATCCAGTAGAAAAACTCCACCAGGCCTACATGCCTCCAGAAAAAAAAAAAGTTTTCCAATGCTCCACAGGCAGAATACCTCTCCCCATTTCTTGGTCTAGATCCCTTGATTTTATGAATACCAAAGATTCTTTACCCGCAATCTCCAGGAAACCCCCTTCTACTCTTTACACAAATTCCTCTCCTATCCCCAACAGCTCTCCACGCCGCACCCCACACGGACATCCGAGCGCGTCGGCGGCAGCGCAGCGCCCGGCCAGTGCCGTTCCACCTGCCCGGTGTTCACACACTATTACTCCAAACAGCTGAGGACTTCAGCCTTGACTCACCACCAAAAGCCAAGGCCCAAGCTTCTCTCTTCAATTCAAGAAGAAAACGTGGGGAAAAGCTTTAATTTAACCTGGTAACTAAACACAAAAGATTACCCTAGTACGTGCATGTACAATACAGGTCAAAATCTCTCTTAAGTCTTTTATCAAATTATTATAATGTATAATTGCAAAGACAGGTGATGAGTTTTCTTATAAATAAAATTAATTTAGACATGGAGTAGCACACCCATATTTGAGAGACGCCTGATGCCGTTACCAAAACACAAGTCCACGACCAGTAAGGAGGAACGCGGATGTCACGTTTTCTTGCTTGCAGTGCTCCGGCCGATTGGCAGCTACCGCATTTCCTGAGCGCGGGTCCTACGCTTCCTTGGAACTGCCATTTTCCTGAACTTCAAGATACAGCGTTTGAGAACACGTGAGAACTCAAAAGCAGAATGCGAGGTGTCCGTCCTTCCCACACACCGTACTGTTACCCTATTTCTTTTCTTGTCTACAGTGATCCCTGGTCAGTACTCCCCCCCGTGTAGCTGTCTCCTCTGAATTCCTCTCCCCCACGGCTAATACTCCAAATCGGCAAACAGGACAAATTTAAATTTTGTCTTCAGTTTGAATTACTCGGCATTTGTACTTTTTCTTCTCCCCAGAAGAAGAAAACCCACACAGCCTACTGAGACATGCTAATGCAGCTCACTTTTTTTTTTTTTTAAAGAAAGTTTGCCTTTTAACCTATCCAGGAAGATTCTTTTACACTGAAACTCCAAGTGTTAAGTCACGGAAGTTGCTGAACTTGTAGGGGTATCTTCCTTTTGCTCCTTTCACACTAACATGCAAGCTCTTTTTGTTAATCTGGCAATTGAACTGCATCTGCTTGCCAGTCCTTCAGATTTCCCAGTGTTAATAGATCTCTTTTACTGATTTCTCACCCCCTTCACGATCTTGGAATGAAGACACTTCTTCCCCCCTTCCCCCCCTTAGCTTGACTATATTTAAAATTCCAACATTTTTCTCAGTTCTGACACAATATTCTCTCTACTCAAGCAGAAGTAGCTATTACCAAAATCTATTACTGCATTTCAACAGACTTTATTTCCTTTTGCTCTATCAATGGTTTCTAGTACAACAGATTTTAAGCTCTTTTTTGCAACTTTGGACATAAGCTTATTTTTAAGTGTATTACTAGCTAACAAATCCCAGCTATCATAATTTAAATATTTTAAGAAAATAGCTCTGCATATTCTTTGACAATCAGATTTGCCTAAAAAAGCTTGTAAGTTTTCTTATTCATGTCCAAACACTGACTGGTAAATGTTTTTGACAGTGCTTAGAGTGACATCCAGAGACATACGCATTTGAGGACAAAAAATAAGCTGCATTCTTCTGAGGAGCGACCTCATTTTGCCACCAATCTGATGAACTAACTCAATTCACAGGAGTAAAATTAATCATAGTTAGGAGGCTGTCAGAAATTAGATAAGGACTGGCCATAATTACCACTCTCTGCTGCTTTAACATGAAAAGGAAGACCGGGGCCTCCCAACATCATCTCTGCTTGATACGTACGAACAAGGGCCAGTTGGAAATTATGCAGCTCAGATAGGAGGAAACAACTGCAGCTGGATCTGAGATTTCCCCGTCTTTCAAGGTTAATGGTAAGCCTTGCCAGAGAGAGCAGGCTCAGAGCTTCACGTCAACACCTTCCACGGCTGTTGTGTCACTGGGACAGAGATGCTGACAGTCAACATAATGGAGTTCTTCAGCAGGGAAGACTCAGCTGGACAACTTTTTCTAGCTGAGATGATCTTACCTGCTGCACGGGTACTTTCAAAAGGACAGGTTTACTACAAACATATGAAAAAATAAAAATATGCTACCATCTTCCTGGTTACAGATGTTGCCAGGTTGTTTGACTGTCCAAAAACAATCCAGAGACACTGTGCTGGAGAGAAAACATTCGTGAACAACTCCTTCCCTATGCGCAGGACATTTGCAATAGGTGAGGGGAGGACACAAAAACTACAGATTCCAGACACATTTTGAGAACAGCTGTCCCCCACGCTGATCCATCCTTGGATTAGCAGCTGGTACTTTCACTTTGATGGGATAGGATGGCAAATGAAGTACCAAGAGGAGGAGATGGCATCCTGCTGGCTCACCAACACAACACAAGCAGCTGGAAATCCATCTCTGAAGGCTTGATGAGACACCAGAACTCGCTGCTGCGCTCCTACAAGGCAGCAATGGAAGCAGTGGGCGAGAGGAACATTGTAATTTATACTTACTATGCCACCACTACTAACAGTGAAAAACAAACAAAAAAAGCAAAAAATCACATACACAAAGAATGTCTGCCTTCTAAGCATAGTTTATTTCCACCCTACGTCCCAAAAAAACAACCAAAAGAAGCTTAAAAACTATTTTTGCACACATCACCTACATAAAACAATGTTGTATAATCACACGGATCATTTAGGCCAGCAGTTTGGAGCTTGCAGGTGCCTAGATCACAGAGCCGCACATCAAAAAGTAGAAGTGCCCTCACCCATTCTAAACAGAAGGCAGAATTTAACACCTCTCCTATGCTGGGACTACGTCACTAAACATTTACATTGATGGGAATCTCCCACAGCTGCCTCCCATGCTTTAGAGAAAGTACTTGGAAGTGCAGAAAGAGCAGCTCCTCTCAACATCTCTTTTTCAAGTCTGCAAATACAGCAGGCTTGAGTTTTCTGCACCTAAGTCTGCCATCCTTACAGGTAGCTTATCCATAAGATACATACTCAGTGCAACATCTAATAACGTTTTAACGTTATTGGTTTTTTTTTTTTTTCAATTTAACATTTTAGTATTTACAGAGTGCTCGTAACAAATAAGAAACATGACAGAGACCAGTGCTTCAGGAAAGAAAGCAGGCAGGCATAACAGCTTAAAGAAATGGATTCGGAAAACATAATGATATGCCCCCGATGGGTCAAGACAAGGAGTTTTTCCAGGGGGAAAAAGTGTCAGAACGTGCACAAACCAGCAAAAAGTACTTGAATTAAGGGCTTAGATCCCGTTTCACAGTAAGCTAATGTCAGCACTGAACACTGGCTGCGTTCAACAGAAGTGATTAAAGCTCAGAAAGATGCTCTGCACAACATTCACACTTCCCTTTAGACTGCTCAGGACTAGCACTGCTCCCACAAACGTGGCACTGCCTAAGACAGTTTACATAGGAAAGCCACACATAACTACCTTTATCTGGTGCTGCAGAACCACTCACACCAGGGCTGAATGAGTTAAGGCCGTAAACTCACTACGCAATATATTTAACACCAGTATCAGCTTAAGATTTCCTGCTCTTATTCCAACCAAACCAAGTGGTGAGCCTGCTGCTGGGGCAGGTCATTATTCTGTAAGTCAGGAGCATCGAACACTTTGAATCACGAAACCACAGACTCACCCACATCATCGTACAAATAAATACAGTTATACTGCTTCAGAACAAAAACTAGGCCGGTCACAGAGCAATGGATCACGCTGCAGACTCACGAGCTCAGGGATCTAGACTTTATCACGCAATACAGACGTACCCCTGGAGTCAATGGAAATCTAAGAAAGCATATTGATCGCATGAGCTTGATAAAGCCTTTGGAACAGATGCAGGGCCCCAGTTTTAAAGAGAAATACAAGAGCCTGTGAACTGTTCACACAGACCTGGAAAGACAAGTGGTTTAGAACATGAGTGCGTGCAAACGGTCCTTGAACTTGAAAAGGTAAGAGCCGAGCGACACGAGCAGTCAACATCCACATTCATGGCATACAAGGAAAAAGGAACAGAAATGCAGAGACTCCAAGAAGTGACGAGTTATGACAACAAAAACAACCAGAATTCGTAATGGCAACGAATCTCCACCTTTCCCACTTCTTCCCACCTTTGGTTTTCCACAGATGCCCCATCACGCGGGCCACGGGAGCCAAGCGGCAGCACTTTGTGCGGTCAAAAACGCTTCCTTTCTCAGCACGTCTCGGACGAAGGCCCCTGCCTGGCGCCCGGCGGTGCCCCCCCGCTCCCCAGCGGGACGTACCGCGTTCGCCAGCACACGCTCCCCCACGAACAGCTCCCCCGGAGCCCCGCTCCCCTTCCCCCGGGCCGCCCCTTCCCCCGGGCCGCCCCGCCACGCGTTCCTCCCCCCCGCGTCCTCCCCCGACGCGCTCCTGCCTCTTCCCGGCACCGCAGCGAGGGGAAGCCTCCCCCGGCGCTAACAATAGCGGGCCGCTGCTCCGGCCCCGACTTCTTCCGGCCCCGAGCTCCCCGCACGGCGCTCCCCGAGCCTCGCTCCCCGCGGCCTAAAACCAGCGGCACTGCGGGGAGCCCCCCCCCCGGGAGCCCCCCCCAAGCCGCCGCCGCTCGGCGGGGACGCGCCGCTCTCGGCCGAGGTGGGAGACGGAGCCCCCTCGGGGGGGGAGGTGGGGGGGTGCCGGGGGGGGGGGGGCTCAGCCCAGCCGCGGCCCCGGGCCGGCTCCCCCCGCGCCGGCGCCGGGGCCCTCCCGCTCCTCCCCCGCCGGCCGCAGCCCCGCGCCCCCCCGCGGCCGGGCCCCTCCCTGCCTCCCGCAGGCCCCAGCTCTCCCCCTGCAGGCCCAGGCCCAGGCCTCACCGCCGCGGCCCTCTCCTCCTCCGCGCCGCCCCGCGCCCTCCCCAGGCCCGGCCCGCTCCGCTCCACCGGCGGGCCCCCCCCCGGGAGCCCCGCGACCGCTGCCCCGCGGCCGGCCCGGCCTCACCTGCGGGGCTCGGCAGGGCCGTGCAGCGGCGGGGTAACGGCTCCGCAGCGCGCACAACGAGAGCCGCTCGCAGCGCCGCCGGCCACGCCCCCCCCGAGCCGCCAAGTCCCGCCCGCCGAGCCCCGTTGGCTGCCTCGCGCACGTGCCCCGCGCCTCATTGGCTCGCTGGGACGTCCGTCAAGAGCTCGGCCGGGGGCGGCCGCTCGCGGCGGGCTATGGGGGGGGGGGTGCTACGCGTGAGGCGCCGGCGGCCTGCGGCGGGGAGCGGGGCCTGAGGCCCGGCCGGCTGCGGCGGGGGGCTGGGGCCCGGCGGGCACCCGGGGGCTCCTCCTCGTCCCGGCTCCAAGGCTGGGGGGCTCCAGGCAGCCTCCTTGGGTGGTGGGCAGGGGGCTCGGCCCGCTCCGACAGGCGCCTGAGGGGAGCGGCCGGTCGGTGGGGCCGCGGGAAGGCGGCGGGGCCCCGTGGGGATGGCTCCGGAAAGGGCCGGGAGCGGAGCTGGGCCGCGGCCTGCTTGGCTGGGGCCTTCGGCAGGCAGAGAGGGGAGCCAGGGGCAGAAAAGGGGCCTAGGAGCAGCAAGGGGCCTAGGAGCAGCATGGGGGCCTTGTCCCCAGTGCGGCCTGGGGACGAGTCCTTCCGCACTGCACTTGTCCAGGGAGAAGAGCAAGTTCTTGGGCTCGAGTAGAAGCTGCAGCAGGACAGCCCCAGGCTCTGTGGTGCTTGTGGTCAGCTGAAGGCTTCCTCCGCGCATGGACGTGGAGAGCCAGCTGTAGCGCAGACACAAGGGAGAGCCTCGCTGAGCACTAGCACAAAGGAGTGTTTGTGAGCAGTGAAGATGTGAACTGTTCATGTGCAAGCAAAATGCTTGTGATGAGCTGCAGCAGGAGCTCTGATGGTCAGCTCTTTCCTATGCTCTAAGTCCTGTAGTGGCCTTAGGGGCTCCACTTGTCACAAATTTTCCATTCTTCCACTGCCAGCATATTTTTGATAGGAAAGGGCATCCCTTTATATCTATCCTTTTCTACTGCACAGGAGTCTAAATGTAAAATTCGACCATTGTGCAGGAAACAAATGTATTTTGTCAGTAACACAGTATTGTGCAATAATATCCATGGTACAAAGCAGTATATTTTGTGTGTGACACACTTGTAAGCTTGCAAGACTTAGTAAATCCTGTATACATGTCAAGATACTTGGCTGTGGCCAAAAATTTCAAAAAGTAACATCAGAACATTGCTACATTAAAATATGCGATGTTATTTGCCATTCATAGACAACTCATAATTTGAGCTTTACTTAGTTGAGTAGTATAACTAAAAATCACGTTAATGAACCTTTTCCTACAGTGTAAGAGCAGTAAGATCTCACCTGGAGGACAGAAACTTGCAATATAGCAGCAAAGCCATATACAGAGGATGTGTTCTTTGCCATTTATTGCACACGTATGCATGGAAATACTTTACACCTGGTAATAATTACACTGGAACACATGGAAATTCACAAAATGAAAATGCAAATATCTTTCCTCCACCTACCTTGACTTGGCCTCTGCAAGGCCCCTTATAGTAAATTCCCAGCATTGTTGCACTGATGGTATCTGTTTTATCTGCCCAGAAATCCATTTCAGGTTGGATTTCACTTTCAAGTGGTCTTGTTATATTGGCCACCATATATAGGCTCCTAATCTTCCACACAGTCTGACCAGGAATGGTCCAGCCTCTGCCACAGTCTGAACAGCACGGTATCAAACAGAAGGTAACATGCAGCATCAAGAGTCCATCAAGGAGGTTAATGACTAAGATGTTAGAGACATTGCCATTTTCATTTTTTTTTTTCCTTTTTCGTAGCTTTCAGTGCCAGATGGGGAATCCTCACATGTAAACTCCAAGCCTGACAGGTCTGGAAATATCTTTCAAGGCCCCATAAAACATTAAAGATGTTTGTACATCTGTTATTTGCTCATGCTGCTATGCATGCCAGTCACAATATCACAATTTTGTCATCCACATCAACGGCAGCTTTCAGTTACTGCAAATTTTATATTTTTTCTTCTATCACTCAGGTTTTAATTAAGCAAACCCATTCTTGGGCCTAAGATGGGTCTCAGATCTCTAAAAAATAGAGGCCATGGGCACAAGACATTGCTGCACAGAGCTTTGATGCCTCTATTTCACAACAGCACATTTCAATCTCAGAATTTAATTTATCAGTATAAACACTTTGTTATTAAAACCGCGATGACAATTAGAAGGTGTTATCCCACTAAACTGTAAGCCAATTTTTAAAGGAATTATCTCATTTTACTGAAATACATTAATTTCCATTGCAGTGTTTCAGCTCATGTGAAAACACATCAGTCAGAAACAGAAGGTTTCATGTTAATTTAGAATTTTAGAAATGCGAAGCTAGGTGTCCTGGTGAAACCATCTTATGATGATGCAATGTAGGTGACAGCAGGCTCTTCACAGGTACGTTGAGTCATGCTGCTTGTTGATGTATGAAACTTGAAAAAAGCTCAATGCAAACGGTAATACTGGAAGCCATTTGTCAATACGTTTCTTACATATGGCAGGAAAATGATCAGTGCAAAGTGAGTTACTGAATTGGCTGCCAAAAGGACAAATGATTATTATAACTGGCCACATTATAACCTGCTAGAAACTTCAGGTTATGGGAGGAGAAAGATTGTTGCGGAGCCATCTGACAATGTGAATGTATTATGGAAGGTAAGAATGCTTAACGGTGGGAGCAGCAGGCCAACTGAACTCAAGTATGCTCTCCTAATTTAAAACCAGTGATTAGCAGCCATGCACGGGGGGTGTCTGAGAAGTGGCAGCTGTCCTAGCACACTCTTTCAGCTGCCAGCATTTTAAGGACTTCATGACATTGTGACCTTGTGCTCATGAGAGCCCATCTGGAGCACTGTGTCCAGCTCTGGGGCCCTAGCACAGGAAGGACGTGGACGTATTAGAGCGAGTCCAGAGGAGGCCACAGGGCTGCTCAGGGGCTGGAGCAGCTCTGCTATGAGGACAGGCTGAGGGAGTTGGGGTTGTTCAGCCTGGAGAAGAGAAGGCTTCGGGGAGAACCTACAGCGGCCTGCCGGTACCTAAAGGGGCTGCAGGAAAGCTGGGGAGGGAGGGACTCTTTTGTCAGGGGATGTGGTGACAGGACGAGGGGTAATGGATTTAAACTAAAAGAGGGTAGGTTTAGATGAGCTGTTAGGAAGAAATTCTTCCCCCTGAGGGTGGTGAGGCCCTGGCTGAGGCTGCCCCGAGGAGCTGTGGGTGCCCCATCCCTGGCAGTGCCCAAGGCCAGGCTGGATGGGGCTGGGGGCAGCCTGGGCTGGTGGGGGGGGTCGTGCCCACGGCAGGAGTGGGATGGGGTGGGTTTTGAGGTCCCTTCCAACTCAAACCACTCCATAGTTCTGTGATACTAAATTAGGAGGCACTGTTGACTGCAACGGTAGAGAGGCCTTGCAGAAAGATCTTGATAAACCAGAAGGCTGGGCAATCACCAACAATACAAAATTTAAAAAGAGCAAGTGACGTATTCTGTACCCTGGGATTTGTACAGACTGGGGGACAAGAGCCCCCAAACCATTCTATGATTCTATGACCTGGAAGGTAGCTCCAGACCACCTGTTATCAGTGAAAGGCTCTGACAGGCTTCTCCATGAGCCTCTATAGATTCTTTTTAGGCAGCTCTTTAACTTCCCTTTTTAATGCTGTTTTCAGAGCCATTTAAAAAAAAAACAAAAACACGATTTTCACAAAACTGGCTTATCTTCTCCCTGACTGCAAGAGGGTTCGCTTTCAGCACACTACAGCCGCTGCCACAGGCTGGATCCGCCGCGTGTGCCCCCCGACTGCCCGCCCCGCTCGGGGCTTGCTCCGAGGAGCCGCCAGCGCCGCAGCCCCGGCTCCTCGCCTAAAATGGCGGCCAGCAGCACCGGCGGCCTGGCGCGGCTCGGCGACGGCCGGCAGGTAACGGGCCGCGGGCAGAACCCGGGCCCCGCCGCAACGCTGCTGCCGCCCGCCCCTCTCCGCCTCCGGGGCCGGCCCCGCCCGGCCGCGGCGCCCCCGGCCCGGCCCTCGGGGTGGGTAAAATGGCGGCGGCGCGGCCCGGGGCTGGGCGGCCCGCAGGGGGCTGAGCGCCTGCTGCTGCTCCGGCCTCGGCGCCGCGGCCTCGGGGCTCCGCCCGCCCGCCCGCAGGGGGTGCTCCGGCTGCCCTGGGGTGCTCCGGCTGCCCTGGGGTGCTGCCCTTCCCTTGTGAAGTGGCGCCGAGATGAAAGGTGTCCTGGTGCGCTCCTTCCCGGTGTCTTCATTTTTCGTGTTTCTTTTCTTCCTGTAGGGTCTCGCGTTGTTTTCTGATTTCTGCTTGCTCTTCGCACCGCCTTCTTTGCTCTTTCCTGTTGCTTTCTCTTCTCAGGTCTCAGCCACCAGCCCTGTGTTATCTCCTGGCTCCCCGCTGCCCCTTCCAACAAATGCCCTGGCGTTGCCCCCAGGGTGTTGCTTACCTAATGCCCTGCTTTACTCTCCTTTTGGTTTGTGGTCCAACACGGTGATCTCATTAGGCACGCTTGAGGGCTCCTGTGTTGCTCTGCTGTCAGCATCCTTCCCAGGAATACTTTCTGGTTTTTGTTTGTGGAGTTTCTCTGTGCTCACTGTTTCTGGTATGCTGTGGCTCTGATGAACTCTGTGCTTTCAACTTTGCTCTTGAAGGTGATTTCCTCCCCAGGGATCTGGCCTCATAATATCAGTTCTTCATCGTGCTTCATCCTCTTCAGAAGCTCCTTCTGCTGGTCGCTTGCAGAAGGATGGATTTGTATCTGGTGTTTCGCTCCCATAGCAGTTACCTTCGTTGTGGTTAATTGTGATGTCTCATTTTGTTCTGCCTGTGTTGCTTTGTGAATTATATCACCTGGGGTACATTTGGCTCTGTCTTGCACTGCTGTAAGATCACTCCCTTGTAAGCTTTCAGGGAACTGTGGGAGAACTTTGTGGCCTTCCTTGGGTCAGCACAGAACACACTGCATTGAGCTTCGCACAGCACGCAGTAGGCATGATGGCCGGCGCACTTGTTAGTTCACGTTTCCGTGTGCTGAGCTTCTCCAGTTAAACCACGCTTAATCACTTGTGGACAGATTTAGATAAGTTACAATATAACTTACAATAAATGCAGTTATAAGCTTTTAATGAAGCTGATTTTTCTCTGCCACTTTAATTTTCATGTATGCATGAATAGCCTTTGTAAGCCCCCCCATTTGTTGAGCAGTAGTCACGCTATTTATTAGCCTAGCTTTTGAAGTCTTGTCCTATACAGTTTAGTAGACAATAAGATCCTTCCACAGTGAAATAAAGTGGAGGGAAGCTAAATGGAAGCTTTCTGGTTGCCAGTAATCATCTTTATTCCATGCTCATTATTTATGAAGCTTGTGGTTGCGTATAGTTTCATACTGGCTGTGAATAGTATCTACTGAAATTATTTAAGCTGATGCAGTGCTTATTTGTAGCATAGTTCTGTTTGTGTAGTGATCTGTTAATTTTCTATTGCAATTCAAATCTAAAAGTATAACAGTTTTTATTGTTAATCATACTGCATATGTCAGACTAAACAGAGAAGCTTGTGTCTGGGAAGTACATGGAATACTTTTTGACAAATCTGTTTATGTGTTTAAATTTTGGCACTTCAGATCCCTTCTTAAATCACAGTAACTTGCTGGTAGCGTGCTTTCGTGTGCTCAATCTCTGGTGTATACGAGTAAAGGACGAAGGGTTTTTGTAGAAGAATATATCACTACTGCGTATTGCTTACTAGCCATGGCCCGTGCCTGACCTCATTGCATCCTGTAACCTTGCTTAGCCTAGAAAGTTAGGCTGAGCTTACTGACCACGTTCTGTAGTCTCAGCTGGTGTGAAAATGACTTTAAATTTGTCATTAAGGCAATATTAACTACGTTTCTTATCTTCCAGTCCTTGAAACTTCATGATGATGTTAAGCAATAATAAAACGCACGGCAAACATTCTGTTTATATTGTTTCTGTTTCCCCAAAGACCTGGGGGAAAACACCCATTTTTTGTGTATTTTGGAGCATTTGGCAAAACATACTGCTGCAGCGGCCGTGTGTGAACTTGTAGTAGGGAGTTATGAAGAGCTCGATAGGTGCTTTAAGAATGGTTATTTGAGAATAGTGTCTTATTCCTGAGATTAAGTATTTGTTGCCACAAAAACAAATACATAGGAATAGATCTACTGACCTGTTCTTACATCGTTCAGATGTGTACAGTGATATAACTGCCTTACTGAAACCATAAGTTTGGTTTGCATGCATCAGCAATGGAAAGCCCATTGATACTGCTGCCAAACTAAAACTATTTGGACTAGCACCAACAGTAATAACATAGCATGCTGTGCGTTTAATGTCTGACATGAATGTTTCCCTTCACTGACAGAAGTTTATAATTTCCAGAGCATGTATTCCTGATGGTCTTAATATGGAAAATGTGGTGATATGAACACCCTAATGGCTAAGGCATCTCCCAGGTTTTCTGAAGTAATTGGTTGGCTTGAACATTTATCACACTGTCTCTTACCACCACCATGGAAGCAATAAAGCACTACAGAATTACTGTGTTATCAGACTTTGAGTGTCTTTGTACTTCAAGGATATATTTCAAAATTCTCGGAGAGACTGTAAAGGGACAGGGTTTTATGGAGGAAGGCGTGATTGTACCTGTTCTTGTAAGTGAAAGTTTGAAACATCGAAGCCTGGTTGGATCTGGTGTGGTAGTAACATGAGTTGCTACAGGGACCAAGTTTGGAGGAAGCTTAAGCAACAAATTAGATCAGAATCCTAGCTAAGAACAATGTAATTGTTGAGCTAAGCATACCAGTTTGCGACAAATACTTGGCAAAGCAACCTGTAGTCTTGATCGGCTTTTATCCCCAAACATATCTTGAAAATGCAAAAGGAGATAAGTGCTTTAGATAATCCTTTCACTTAATACGTTATACAGTGACGTGCAAGATCTGTCTGTGGAGATTGTCCGTCAGTTAACTAATCAAAGTGCCAGCAGATGTGTGGCTATCCGGTTGTGTGTCTGACAGTTGTTATTTATTTGTTTTCTGGTATGACATGTATCGTTAGCATAGTAACAACCCAAGCCCTGTCTTGCAAAAATTTCTCTCAAGAACATCTTAAAGATGATGAAAAGTACTGGAGTCAAAACTGACCTGGGGAAAATTCACATGCGGTCTCCGTTCAGGCGTGTCTGAACATCATGTGCGAGCACTCAGGTATGACCGAAAACAATTCAAAACGGCCCCAGGCATATCAAGTGTGGCCTTCAGACAGCATCGTTACAGCCCAGTATGGAGGCTGAAATGTCTGCCCTATCCTCCTTAGCCAACCCTGCTGAGTCCACTGCAGCACGCAGACATTAAGCTGTCTTGTGTGAGCTGGAAGTTAGTTGTCCTGTGCTACAGCCTGCTCTGTTCTAGCACGACCTCTCATGTTTTAATCAAAGTTCAGCAATAGATGTAGGTGTCACGTCTACTGCCTGTATGATACTGAATCTTTTCCCACACTACAGTTTAAACTGAGTGAGCAGTAAGCTCCCGAAGAAAGGAGGTCTCTCTTCTGTGAAATAATGTTTTAGGATCTGATAGCAAGAACAAGTGTTTTCCCTACTTTACAGGTTAAGATTGTGTATTCAGTGCATTTTAGATTTGCTAGTTAACTACCTCTAAGATAATGTTTTAAAATATCTCTTATGAACAGTACTGTATACCGAAGTCTTTGTGACTAAATAATTTGTTTGATAAAAGTTACGATACATTCACCTATAGCATTACTTAATTTTTTTTTAACTTTTAAGTGTTCACCTGTAGTCTAGAAGATGCCTCCACTTCAATGTTTTAGCTTGTTTCAAGAGCTCAATCTGATAATAAACTGAAATAAAGGCCATGATGTAGATCCAGCTTTCTTTTTTTTTTAATGGCAAATACTAATTCTGGTGAGGATGAGAAGCTGTTAGGCTTTGAAGACTTAGGTATGATGCTTTTGAGTTTACAGAATTAAGTATATGAATTCTTTTGCTTTTCTCTTTCCCTCCCTTATTCTTCAGTATCTTTTGAAATCTCTTTACAAAGGCTGATGATTCTAGTTTCTGTCTTCAACGCTTTTTTTGCTGAATGGAGATGAATGCTTGTAGTTATTCTAGTAATACTAGTATCCAAGCTTAAAATGTCTCCAATTTAAATGTAAACTATTACCTATGACTTTCCATTTTAATAGTTTATGGAGTTAGAAAAAGTAAATAAATTTGTTACCCTAACTTCACCTGTGAAGTTAAATACCTAAGCATGGAAACAACTGGCATGATAAATTATACCCTTTGCAATTTTTGACTTTTTAAAAATAAAATCTCTATTTGGATATTGAAGGGAACCACGGCTTCAGAATAATACATGCACTTGCAATGTAATGGAGGTACAGCAAGAGAAGGGATGATCTTTTAGTTTCCTACCTTCCTTGGTAAGGAGATGAAGTGTATGTTCTGAAAAGGCTTTAACAGCAAGTTCTTATGTCCATTTTCCTCATGCAATTGAATAGCGTCACTTCAAGTAACTTGCTCTGTTAGCTGTTACGACACATGAACCAAATGAACTTTTTCCTCTCTTCAGTTTTATATCTCTATGGTCTAAGCTTCCCCACTGCGATAAACTAATATACAGAGCTGTATGCAGAATACTGCCTTGTGTGGCTCATGCTTCAATTTATATCTTGTAGCAAACTAAAACTTATGAATACAGAAACAGGATAATCAACTTAAGGACATACAAAAAGATAACTTACTTACTTTTTAAATCAAGTTTACAATAAAACTTGCAAGGTAGATATCGAAGAGTTATATTTTTCATGAGAGAACAGCATCAGCTATGGTAACTCATGGGGCCTGAGTTACTGCTGCTTTGTCCATGTAGACAAAGGAAAGGAGCAGCTTTTATTGTGATCGAAGGAATAACTACAGAAATCCCGCATTGACTTGTTAACTAATAAAATAGCGTTGGGCTTGTCATACTGGGCAGAAGCCCTTTGGCAGTTTTGAGTGATATTAATCCTTAGTTACTACGAAGTCAACAGCTATTTGTTTACTGATCGGCATATTCACATTTTTCATGTGACTATATCTTCGCTCTGCTTCTAATCGGTCATGGCCTTAATTTTATAACACAGACCCGAAGTGCAGCATTACTCGGTCTTCATAAGCTGACTGGCCTGTTGGGTGGTGTTAAAATGTGGTAGCAGTAGATTCTGTGCATGGAAGCTGGGTCTGCTAAATAAAACTTCGGGGGGTTTTGTTGTTGTTTCACAGTGCTCAGCCAGCCACACTTTAATCACATGCAACCAGTGGAGCGAGCTATAGCGTGCAGCGATGTCCTGCATTGGCACCTCTCGTACTCATAGCACAGACTGTCAGGCCGCTTACAGCCTTTGCCTCTGGACTCTATCAGACACAGTCAGGGCAGGACTATGGTTGAGGATGTGCTTAGTAGAAAATCATTCCCCAGCCTGTCAAAACACCAAACTTTCAGGATTTAATACCTGGGAGTTTTTAGTTGGTAACCTGTATTCACAGTATTTGTTTATCGAAATTACACAGTCGAGACAGTAATGTTTAAGGTTCTTTATTCTCCATGTGTCTAGTCTCTAATTGAAAAGACTTGGTCGTCACTACCTTCAGTTTTCTTCATGCCCACGCACTTCGTTTCAGCACTTAAATGTTGATTTCAGGTAACAGGGTAATGAAAAGAAAACCCAGCTCTTGAGCATCCTCTGCCACACAGCAGTTTAATGGAACTTTAATTTTACCTCTGAATATTCCTCCTCAGGTAACTGGAAGTACTAGGCAGTGCATCAGGACTAATAAAGCTGAGCTTCGGGTCTATGCTCATGCAAATAATTCTCAAGTTAGTCTTGTCAGCAGCACTGCATCTCAGGCAGTGACTGCATGGTGTGTGCGCATACCAAATTATGGATGTGTTTCTGAGCTTTCAGCACCTACATTTATTTCCTGGATTCCAGGCAGGATTTTTGATCCTTTTGGGAGGAGTTGGTTGCAGTCATCAGTGGCTATTAGTCGGCCAGGTAGAGCAGATAGAACGTACCTGTTCGCGATAAAGATTCAGGCTGCATCAGGAAAAAAAGGATGTGCCCTCGTATTTCTGAGGTGGCCTGTAGGCGGTAAGTGCTCCAGATGAATTAAAATAGGAATTTTCTGTTTGACACAGTATCAACATATTAAGATCTTACAACTTTTTTTCTTACTCATAGTAAAGTGTCAGTTTTGGAGTGTATTGAACTCTAACCTCTATGATTTATTAGCAGAAATTATTACTACATCCCAAGAGGTTACTTTTGTCTCTTTGGTACTCAGAACTTGTTTTGCTGGCATATTTGTTCCTTGACTCTGGACCGCATTTAATTTTGAGACTTAGGCTGAATTTGCAGACCTGTTTCTTAAAGGGAGCTTTTTTGTAACTATAAAGTGAGCATGTATAATATAGGAATTCAGTCTAAAATCGTATAATCTCTGCAGTACTGTTTCTGCAGTAGTTTGTCAGAATCTTTTTATTGTTCCTACCTTGCTGAGACTGCTACCAGAGAGCAAAGTGCAGCTGATATCAGCATTTCCTAGGGACTTTTGTCTCACTAGAGTATTCTGTTCTCATGCTTTAAAGATAATGAAGTGAGTCATTGTCTTTACATCTCATGTGATTTATTATAGACATATCTCTCTAATGCTTTCTGAGAAAAAAACAGATCTTTTGTTCAAACTGGTGGCTTTGAACTAGTAGGCTGGTTGAGAGTTTGCTTAACTAGGGATTTGCTTTGATTTATTTTTTTAATCTATATACTGAGAACGCTTCAGCAGACAATGGAGCTCACAGGAGCTTTTTGGTGATTTATTTTTATAGGTATACTGCTTTGGCATCAAGGAAGAATAGATTCATCAGCACCTTTTAATCTACATAGATATGTCAGTGGTTCTATTTTCCTCCTGAAAAAGACTTAGCTGCACTGGATGCAGGTTGGTTGCTCTGATGGAGTAGTAGACTGGGCACCTTGAAGAAAAAGGTCAACTTCTGAAGCTTTGAGAGTATAGCAAACTTCCTAGGCTGAGCATCAATACAGGCCATGTGTTAACATCTCCAAGCCATTCTATCGTTAGCATTTGATATACTTACTTGTTATCTAGTTCAGCTTCTGCTGTGAGGAAGGCAAAGCAGAGTTATAACAAGTAGAATAAAAGGAAAATTAAGTTTAGGCATCTCTCCTAACCCAAAGGATATATTTGTAGCAGCAAGTATCAAACTACTGCCAAGTGTTGGATGTGATGTTTGAAGGAGGATCAGAATCTGCAAATAACAGGTGAAAGGACTGTGAACTGCAGAGTAGCTCTGTGTGTAGACACACTTGTACTTGGGTGGAAAATACTGATAATTCTTGCTAGATGCTTGCTGCATGGTAAAAGAAGTGAAGAGCCATTCTGCAGAGCGCAGAGAACAGGACATCTATGTACCTCCACTATTAAACAATTTCTAAGTTACAAGCCTTCATTACCTACAGTGGCAACTCTTTTGCTGGTCAATGTTTAATAGCAGCAATAGTAAGTCTATAGACCTGATGACGTAAAGGAAAGAAGCAACTGCCTTTTTTTCCTCTTACTTCAAAACAACATGCTTAAACAACTTTTAAATTATTACTGATTTGACTAAATTTTTTGAAGTGTTGCATATCCCTGCTGTTGTACAGATGACAGTGAGAATTATGGGGGTTGCCATATTAGTTTTTGGAATAAACCACGTGGTTTATACAGGAAGAAATCCCTTCTGGTGCTGAAGGCTGTGAACTCCCTGAGTTTCCATGGACCAATAGGAGAACAAAATTGCATGCATCTTTTTTTTTTTTTCAGAATACCTGTATCACAGTTCTGTAATAAGTATGATAATAACTTCAATTTCCTGGCTATAGAAGGTGCTGGGATCTGGTGCTACAATACTACTATATTATTGTGTGATTCTTTGATACTAGCTGTAGAGTGCAGTGATAGTCACACTGTTATTTTAATCTTTGCAGAGTGAAGCATGGGTCAGTATAGTCATTAATAGCCTGAAAAAGAAGCATTGAATATCTAGAGTTGGAAGGAATCCACAGGGATCCTTGAGACCATCTCCTGGCTTCACACAGGACCACCTAAAAATCAGAACATGTGTCTGAGAGAATAGTCCAAACCCTTCCTGAACTCCAGCAGGTTCGTTGCTGTGCCCACTGCCCTGGGGAGCCTGTTCAGTGCCTGACCACCTCTGGGTGCAGAACCTTTCCCTAACCCCCAGCCTGACCCTCCCCTGTCCCAGCTCCATGCCGTTCCCTCGGGTCCTGTCGCTGTCCCCAGAGAGCAGAGCTCAGCACCTGCCCCTCCGCTCCCCTCGTGAGGGAGCTGCAGGCCGCCATGAGGCCTCCCCTCAGCCTCCTCTTCTCTGGGCTGAACAACCCAAGGGAACTCAGCCACTCCTCACACGTCTTGCCCTCCAGACCCTTCACCATCTTCATAGCCCTCCTTCAGGGCCTCTCTAATAGCTTTATGTCCTTCTTATACTGTGGTGCCCAAACCTGCACGTGGCGCTCGAGGCGAGGCCGCGGCAGGCAGAGCAGTGTAGGACAATCCCTTCCTTCACCCAGCTGGCAGTGCCGGGCCTGAGGCACCCCAAAAGGTTGGCCCTGTTGGCTGCCAGGGCCCGCTGCTGACTGGTGCCGCTTTGTATGCACTTGGGCTCTGCATCCAGACCACTGAGAAAAACACTGAATAGAACCATCCTTAAAAAGAAGGCAAGCAGCGATATAATCTGATATTAAGTTAGGTAGGGCAGAACAGTGAGGAATTATAGCCCCAGTACATGACTGAATAGCTAGTTTTCCCCCAGTCTTTACTTTTGTAAATTGTTCTAGCTTTTCTACAATGTAATAGACTGTGACGGCTACTCAGGAACAAGAATTTGGAGTTTTATAGTGTTCAGCAGAAGTTTATTGAATATTAGAGAGTAAGAACAAAAATAGCAAACAGAAGACAGCTTTATACTCCTGTTTCAAATAATGGCAGTGGCTTTGCCCTTTGCTTGGATACTGACTGTATGCAATTCTCTGTTCCTATTGTCTTGGAAAGGATATGGTAGGACTTGGAAAGGGCCCGAGGCTAGTGACAGAGGTGATCTAAAGCATAGCATAGCTTCCATAGCAAGAATGACTTAGTGGGCTGGGACTCCTCAGCCTGGGAGAGATGATTTAAAGCAGATACTAGATGTTTACTGGATTTGAAGTGGCAAGAAGCAGCTGGATAGGAACTGACTGTTCACTGTCTCTTCCAGTACTATGCAAGCTCAGGTTTACAATTGAAGCTGTTAGGAGATAGCTTCAAAGCAAACAAAAGGAGGTGATGGTTCTTGCAGTGGATATTAGGTCAGGGGAAGTTCTTGCTCAAGGATGTTGTGTCTGCAAAAAGATAAAGGAGGAAAAAAGGAGACTGAGCAAATATTTGAAAGGTATTTTGAGAGTAACCAACGGACAAGTTATGTCAGGCTTGGGATATTCACAGAGCTGATAACTGAAGCAGAGAGTTGCAAGGGAGTATTCTGTACTACCTCTCCCTTGGAATTTGCTTGTAGGCACCACCGGAGACAGGATAATGCACTATATAATCCTGAATGGTCTTACTGCCAGGTAGTACCTTTCTGATAGATTTAACACAGTCGCTTTATCACTGTTGCATGATTTTCTTTTCTGTATGGGCTTCATTTTGCAGAAGTTGTCTCTGCCTTCTGTGTAAGCTGGTCTAGACTCCCTCTGTAGGCAACAGAAAGCAATAGCTGCGACGAGTTATCTTTTGAAGGTGCCTGTTTCTCTCTGACCAGTGAGAACAGACAGGCTTGATAGCTTGCATGTCCTCTGGATGGTGGCCAACAGACAGTCACAGTACCAGGGATTTTGTTTTGACCTGCCACTGATGGGAAGCCTGCAGACCCCAGGCATCTGTCAGGGTAAATGGATGACTAAAGAAGTTATTGCAGGTTGTACTGACCTAAGACTTATTTCTTGAGGGACATGATTTTTTTTCCCCTATACAATGTGTCCCAGTCCTTAACAAGTATTTCTGGATATTGCTGTTAATGAATCACCTTTGACTTCCTGGTGAATTTCAGATAAATGCTCCTAGACTTTAGCATGTCATCTGCTCCTTTTGAATGGTAAGAGATGTTTCTTATTTATCAGTTTTCTAGATACTTCTAGAGTGTCAAAATAATTAAATCTTACTCTTTTCTTCCCCATTGCATGAATATACAGCTTGAATGTGTATCTGTCATACTAGCAAGAGCATGGGATTTTGTATTTTTTAATGAGGTCTTGTATCTTGCTTTAGAAATTTGCAGCATACCCTAACCTTGGGGTGACTCAAACTGAGCACTGTGTGTAATTGGAATGAAACCTCTCAAAGGAGTGAATTAAAGCTGCCTTCTTGTTGTGAGTTACTGTCAGTGATTCCTGCTGTTTCCCCTGCACCTCCAGCTGAGCTCTCCTAGAGAAAGCACAATTAGCCTGCTTCCTGCTCCCACATAATTCCCTGCCAATACCACCAAAATGCCCTTAAATGTTTTTTTCTATAAATAACCTCATTATCTACTGTTAATAAATCAAATATGCGAATTGTCTGCCGTCTGTCAAGTCAGTCACTTATAAATGATTTTTTACCACAGTGTTTTCTTAGTCTTTTTGCTCTGTTGGAATTCCATATGCATTATAATTACAGTTATGAACAACAAACATCTGCAAGCAACTGTGAGAGCAAGCAGTACTAAAAGCCAGCACCTGCCTGTTCAGCTGCAACATCCTGCTAGCGATTCATACTCCCCACCAAGTGAGTGTTTCTGGAATCCAGCAGTGGTGTCTTCTGTACGTATGTTTAATTTTAACGTTCTTGTAGTATAGGCAGGTTTAGAATTGGTTCTCAAATACAACAGTTAAAACATTAACAGAAAAACAACTGAGGCCACTACTTGTAGCTGCAGGAGGAAATGAGCCTCCTGCTCTTTTTGGAGAAGCCTCTCTTCTCAACTGAAAGAGAATAGTTTCTTCAGTCTGAAGTGGTTACTATGAATTGTCTCTTTTAGCTCAAATACCTGTTTCATATCAGGTGTTCAGTTCTCCTAAACAGGTTATTTTTAATGCACGTTCTGAAACAATTAAAATAAGAAATTGGAGAAATTATTTTCACTTCCCTCCTTTGTGTCTTTATAAGCAGAAAACATAACATGCTACTTTGCAATTATGTCTCCAGACAAAATTTGAAGTAGCTTGAATGCATTAGTAATATTTATTTGTTTATCTGTTGAGAAAGTATGATGATATGAACTGTGGATTATAAACATGCTTCATGAATTCCTTGAAACTATGCTAGATAAAGTGATATTTTTACAGCATTGCATGTGAGAAATCAAAATGAAACTATCACAGAATCAGTATTTCACCTTTTCAGTGGGTAACTCCATCACTGATTTCTTTTTTGTTTTGTGGGGAATAGGTAAACTATTTGTGAGCCTGTAAAACATATTCCTCAAGCTCCTGGACATATTTCTATATTTAGAAACTTAAAATAGTGAGCAGTATATTCATATCTGAAATTGTTGAGTAACATCTTCTTGAGGAAGCAAGAAGTGCTAAAAACTGGCTTACATTTTGCTAATCCTTATTTTTTTTCTTCTGATATTTTAGTGCTGTTAAAAGCTTTCTTTTCCAGATAAAATGTAAATATTTTGATAAGAAAACTGCATTTATCAAAGTATGGTGTGTGTCAAATTTATGAGAGAAGAGCATCTGTTTTTTTAGTTGCTTATCTTTGACTCAATTTTCCCATACTTTACAAATCTACTGAACTCTTCAGAGAACAAATGGATAAAAATAACTGATTTTTAATGAAGTTTCACTCAGCTTTTCAGATTTTTTTAAGTTAAGGTTTCTAGAAATCTGTAAAGTAAACTTGAAAGCAGATGTAGCAGGTAATTGGAGGTGAAGAGTGAGTGTGTTCTGAAGCCTTCTTTTCCAACAAACATTTTCCCTTAATATTGATGAAATATGAAATAATAAAATAAATTATAATGACTGTACAGGAAGTAATATTTAAAATTTAGCCCCTAGGAAAGAATACAGCAGGGATTCTTACATCAAGCATTTAAAAATATAAGTTATTCAGCCTTAATGAGGCATCACAGTAGGTGCCTTGCTTCCAGCAATGATATTGGAAGCTTTAGGACAAGCTTGAAGTCACACAGACTTCAGCTTAATCATTTGGTGGTCATGGTGTGAGGGGAGGGTTTATTCTTGGCTTCAGTGGTGACACTTGAAAGTAATTACATTTAGTTGTATTTGCTGAAATACAAACTTACTATTGGCTGAATTATCTGATTCCACACTTAGCTTTCTGACCTCCTCTGGCAGCAAATTTTGCAGGTTAACTACATGCTGCTTGAAGAAGCACTTCTCATTTCTGGACTTCAGAAGACTTATTGCTAAGTAGGTCCCTCTCATCTACAGAAGCAGCTACCTTGAATTTTAATAAGAGGATGATGTTCCAATACAAAATGCAGTAGAGCAGCCTCTCTATCTTGTACTCGGCTCCCCTTTTTCTGAAGCAGTGCTCTCTTCTCAACTTGTCCAGGTTTGTTCCTGGTGCTGGTTAACTTTGTTCAGTTCTCAAGCCTTTTTACTCTAATCTGCACCCTGATTTTATGCCATGGAAGGAACACCTGGTGCATTGAAATGGTGCCTCAGTGGATGTGCTTGCAACACCTGTGGTGTTGCTGGTTCAGCACCAAAGGAGCTGTGGCCACAGTACTGTACTCTGCAGTGGCTGTTCCTGTTCTGCTTAGTACTAGGAAAGTGGAAGCAGAAAAAGCAAAACAACTTTTCCTTATTCTGTTCACTTAATTACAAAATGAAATCATAACCTGGAGAATGTGCAAAATGATAATGATCAAAATCAGTTTAGGAGGAAAAAGCTCTGCTCTGCACTGGTGCAGGCTCATCTTAAGTACTTTTGTGGCAGGTTTGGGTGCCACAATATAAGAAGGACATGAAACTACTAGAGAGTGCCCAAAGGAGGGCTACAAAGAATGTGAAGGGTCTGGAAGGCAAGATGTGTGGGGCAAGACGTATGAGGAGCGGATGAGGTCCCTTGGTTTGCTCAGCCCAGAGCAGGGCAGGCCGAGGGGAGGCCTCATGGCGGCCTGCAGCTCCCTCACGAGGGGAGTGGAGGGGCAGGCGCTGAGCTCTGCTCTCTGGGGACAGCGACAGGACCCGAGGGAACGGCATGGAGCTGGGACAGGGGAGGGTCAGGCTGGGGGTTAGGGAAAGGTTCTGCACCCAGAGGTGGTCGGGCACTGAACAGGCTCCCCAGGGCAGTGGGCACAGCAACGAACCTGCTGGAGTTCAGGAAGGGTTTGGACTATTCTCTCAGACACATGTTCTGATTTTTAGGTGGTCCTGTGTGGAGCCAGGAGTTGGACTCAATGATCAGGCACAGGCAGCAGAAGCAGGGACACATGGTCTGGGAAGAGTATAGGGATGTAGTCCGGATGTGCAGGGGTAGGATAAGGAAAGTCAAGGCATGGATGAAACTGAGCTTGGCAAGGGATGCAAAGAATAACAGGAAGGGATTATTTAGATACGTTGCTCAGAAAAGAAAGGCCAGGGAGAATGTACCCCCTCTGCTGGATGAGAAGGGTGAACTGGTAATGACAGACATGGAGAAGGCTGAGGTACTCAACTTCTTTGCCTCAGTCTTCACTGCCAGTCAGGCTTCCCAAGTCTTTTGTTTCTCTGAACCTGCAGATGGAGGCTGGGGGAGCAAAGTGCCACCCGCTGTAAGTGAAGAGCAGGTCTGAGACCACCTGATGAAACTAAACAAGTACAAATCTATGGGGCCTGATGAGACGCATCCTAGGGTCCTAAAGGAATTGGCTGATGTACTTGCCAAGCCTCTCTCCATCATATCTGAAAAGTCCTGGCAATCAGGCAAAGTCCATGGTGACTGGAAAAAGGGAAACATCGCTCCCATTTTTAAAAAGGGTAGAAAGGAGGACCTGGGGAACTACAGACCAGTGAGCCTCATCTCTGTGCCTGGAAAGATCATGGAACAGATCCTCCTGGAGGCAGTGTCAAGGCACATGCAAGACAAAGAGGTGATCTGAGACAGCCAGCATTGCTTTACCAAGAGTAAAGGGTGCCTGACTATTCTGGTGGCCTGCTATGATGGAGTGACTGCATCAGTTGACAAGGGAAGACTGACCAATGTCATCTCCTTGGACTTCAGTAAGGCCTTTGACACAGTCCCACATGACATCCTGGTCTCCAAATTGGAGAGAGATGGATTTGATGGGTGGACCACTCACTGAATAAGGTGTTGGCTTGAAGGTCTCACCCAGAGAGTGGTGGTCAATGGGTCTATGTCCAGGTGGAGGCTGGTGATGAGTGGTGTCCCTCAGGGGTCTGTCCTGGGACCGGTACTATTTATTATCTTTATCAGTGACAGACAGTGGGATTGAGTGCACCCTCAGCAAATTTGCAGGTGACACCAGTCTGAGTGGTGCAGTTGATACAACAGAAGGAAGGGATGCCATCCAAAGGGACCGGGACAAGTTGGAGAAGTGGGCCCATGTGAACCTAATGAGCTTCAACAAATCCAAGTGCAAGGTGCTGCACCTGGGCTGGGGCAATCCCGGACATGCATACAGAGTGGGAGAAGAACTCATTGAGAGCAGTCCTTTAATTTTAAAATTAAAGACATTTGAGTGTAAACTTGGACTTCATGTGACTTGACAAGGATGGATTTGATATGCATGTGTACTTCTCTTCTGAAAAATGCTGAACTTATAAAAGTGAACTTATAAAAGTAATCAGTTCTACAGTTTTCAAATAAATCTTGTTCTTCTGCAAATTCAGCTGCAGGTTTAAGAAACTTAGTATAACTGTGAAGAATCTGTAGTACTTCAAAAACTGATAGATATTCAAGTCAAATTTGGAATGAATGTTATAAGGGTATAGTTATAACTGACCAACTTCTATAACCACAGAATTCTTATGTGACACATTCAACAACGTTTAATACACCTGAGCTTAATTTAGGAGTTTCTTAACCTTTACACTCTTTGCCAAACCTAGCAAACAGCTGTGTGACTGTTTAGCTCTAAAACACCTCCATGGCTAATTTCCTTATGATAAGAAATGTGAAGTCAGTTTTCCTGGTACTGAAAGCAATTTTGGTTTTAATAACCAGGTTTCTGTTGTGTTCAGCCCTGGCAATTGACTGCACTGTGGCTCAGAGAGGACTAATTCTGGAATCCTTCCTGGCTTTTTTTGATATGACTGCCATCTAACACTTGAAATATGATTTAATCTGTGCCAAAGTCTATAGCTCTCATTAATTCAATGTATCTGATGTTTTGGTGGTTTGGCAGATGATTAACTAAAGATATTATCTTGAGCTTATGAAGGTAAAGAAGGATGTGGGATGTATTCCAGAAGCTTTCACCTTTACCCTTTACCAATCAGAATCATGATGTGTGCCATCATTTATCCTCAGAAGAGCTAGAGAGGTTAGTTTGAGCCTCTCTTAAAAATTCTTCCAGATTTGTGATACCAATTTGGATTTTGTTTGGTCTTTTCCTTCTCTGAGATGGGAAATCAAGGCTTGGAATTAAATTCTGAATTCAGAAGCTGAATACAAAGCGCTGCCCCTGGTTTTCACAAACCTCACAGTTTACGTTATTCAGAACATGAGATTATCAAGTTGATAACATGAAAAAGCCTGCAGGAAAGTAGGCACGGCACAAAGTTCAAGATGAAATCTATAGGATCATTGTGGTTTTTTTGGTTGGTTGTTTCTTTGTTTGTTTTTGTTTAAGCATTTATCTGTGAAATCAAACAACTTGTACAGTTATTTACTGAGACAGGTGTCCAGTAGCCCAGAACCTTGGCACAGTCAACTTCCAATAGTCCTGTCCAACATACCTAACTAACAACTTGTATTCTTAAGACGTTTCTTAGACAACCTTTTACTGTTTTAGGAAGAAAGTGTGTTTTATTGATATGCTAAACATCTTTTTCCTGACTAATTTATATGAAAGTTTGTGAATAGATCTAGGGTGCTTTTTGTCCTGCAAACGGTTACTGATATGTCAATTTAATGCCTGAAATCAGAGCTAGCTGTTCCCATTGAAGAATGTGTGGATCTTATGGTGGATCAGTGGTTAGCACTAAATTTGAACCTTAATAAAAGCTGGGAAACCACCTCCTTCCCTACTGCACCCTTAGCAGGATGAAGCGCCAGTCCCATCTCACTGTTTGCTGATGTGGAAAATGTTGATGTTTTTCCAAGGTTAAGGTTTATCAAGTTAAGCCCAACTGTTTTTTTTTTCTAAATTCAGATGGGTTTGAAGTTTGAGTAAGTGAGAAAACTTACTGAGTAGCTGTGTGGATTTTTTTTTTTTAAGATCTAATCTGGTGGTCAAGATCATGTTTTTATTAACTCATTAGCTTATTAGTCAGTGGCACGATGTCCAAGGTTATTTAAGGTGATGTCACCCCTGGACTTCTGAGCACAGCTGTAGTTTTTTCCTTCTGTTTAGTGAAGTGAAACAAATTCTTGCGGAGTACTGTAATGTCTTACGAAAAGAGTATACGTACCAACCAAGAAGTTACCACATTTAAAACTCCTACAGTTTTTCAGAAGCAAGCATGTGATATGCCTGTAACTGCCTGATTTCTTTGAACTGTTGTCCACAGCAGTTGCGATTCTTAGTCAGTGCCTTCCAAAAGGGTCCTTAGCTCTCTGTATTTTGTGAGGTGACATGCATCTAACCAAGCCTACAATATAGTAACCTGAATCTAAATCAGCTGTTAGGTGTGCTCCACAGCCAGCAAAAAGCTAATCGTTTTAATTGTACTAGACAGATATGTTTAGCTGTGTTTAAGTCTTACACCCAAGCTGACTGATTGTTTAAGGAGCCTGAAATGATTAGGTCGCATGTGAGTTCCTATTGCAGTGTGAGTCAGTAAAGGGCGATTCATCAAGCTGTTAGCACTTGTGAGCATTTTATATATTGCAGGTTTGGATGGGACTCTGAAGTGAGGGTTTTTTAATTCTTTTTTTTTAAATTTGACTTTCTGGAGATTTTCCATTTATTTTCGGAAGACATTTAGTGTTTCTGTAGGAAAAAAACAGTACTGCCATTGAAAGCAAAATGAATGTGGTGCCCTGTTTGATTGCAGACTTACCGGGAGCGCTTAGAATGACAAAAGCACAGAAAGAAAGAAGCTGTTCAGAAGACAGGAAACCAAGGAAACAGGAGCCCCTGCAGGGTTCAAAAACAGCCTCAATGTGAGCTCTGTGATGTCCCTTGCACAGGAGCAGGTGCGTGCGTAGCACATATCCGGGGAACCTTCAGAAGGCGAGATAGGTTTTAATGTTAAGAACATAACAGAGCATGCGTATGGCAAGTAAAAGATCTTTAAGAAATATTTCTGAAAGAGAAAACGTGATACAGATGTGCTTTAAGTCAGTTTGCTGCACTAAATGAACTCTTGGGATAACCAAATGTGATCCGAGCATGTGTGTTGCTCAGCTTTGCCAAACATCCCTCTAAAACTGCAAGGTACACTGAGAAAGCTTAACTGTTGCAAAAAAAAATGTTTCTGTATCATTTTTTCTCTAAACTCATGTTAAAGTGATTTTACAGTTAACAGGGAAATAACTCTATCACTTAAAAACACACACACAAAAAAACAACTAAGCATAGCAGAATCAAAGCTTGTTTATGACTGTTCAAGCCAATATCTCTAAAAACCTTCTCCTTCAAGTGTTCAGCCATCTTTGGGCTTAGTTCTATGTCTCATCTAAGCTATGACTATGAAAATATCTGAGTATTTTCTGGTTCTTCACTTGGCCTGGGTAGAAGATCTTGTACTTATGAGTGGCTCATGTGGTCATTCAGAGTTGTCTGTATTTAAGTAAGGATACAAATCTTTTAGCATAAATGTTGGTTTTGTGTTGCATTAGGAGTGTAAAGCTCAGCGATAAATTTAATCCCCTACAGTCAAATACTATAATAATTGCTATAGTGACAAATTGGGGAAAGTTATGTTGGGGACAAATAGCTGACAATAGCATGATGAATTTTTAACTTAAATGCTGTTAAGAATGTCTTCCTAAATAGTAAACTTCATAAATAGTAAAGAACTGGGCTACTAATCCATTTTCTTCATGCACTGCTGAAATACAGGGAACAAGCAACAGAAGATGATGAAACCAGAAGCAGGGCTGCAGTTGTTTCTGAAAACGTACCTGGAGGGCTGCTGGATTTCACAACCTGTTTTACATGACCATGTGGAAGATGTTAACATCTTTCCTCTCAAGGTAAATTACTATGTAAGGTTTTCAATTTCAGACATACTATTTTAATGTAATTTCAACATTGCTTTCTCAGCAACACATGACCAATGCTTGTTGAATTTATTCCATACTATTTAATTTCATTAGGGTGACAGGTGTTGTCTTGTTACTGCGTATGAACAGATCATGTTCTAGTTAAATTTCCATGTGAGGTTTTCAGTCCTTGTAGAGCCCTTTGCAGCTTAAGGGGATGTTGTCTTTCTTTCCTGTCTTAAATAGCAATGTAACAAAGCTATTAAAGTAGCTGTTGTAAATTACTCAGTGGGTTGGCACAATTTTAATACGGAATAACTACGTGTGTCTTTTAAAAGTACATTCTGCTGTAAAACATTTCTGCTGTAAATGCAAAATAATTTTTACTGTCCTGGGTAGATACCCTGAACAACATGTTTTACCTCTCAGACAGGAAATAATGAAGGAAAAATATTTGACTTCATTGTGAGCTCCAAGTGCAGTTTTGATGGCTTCAGTGCTGAGGATATGCATGTTAAGCAGTGAAGAGGAACAGACTGCAATACCAGGTATGAATGGAGATGTCATCTTGTTATGCTGAGCTAAAGTGATTCTGGTTAGCAGTTCCCAGAATACCAAAGGAGACCACTAGCCAATGCATTACTTTTGAATGTAAAATATAATATTTTATCAAATGTAGAAAAGAGCGGGGTAAGTTAAAGTATTGGATAGCAATTCCTTCCCTTGTCAAAAAAAAAAAAGATTCCTGTGTTTTGTGCACTTGATAGATCACATTATCAAGACTCTTATCTATCTGATTTAGTTTGAGGAGAACGAGAAAATTTTAGTATTCTATGAATATTTAGTGGGTGACTCAAGTGGATTTTCTGCATTTTGTCAATGCTTAACTGGTAAACATTGTCTTGTTTCAAAACTGAAATTAAATGTCTTAGAGATCTTCAAAACAACTCTGAGCTCTTTTTATTTCACCAGGATGAATTCCTTGTACACCCCAAGAATATAGATAGACTCAATCAGTCGGTGTGTTCATTGAAGTATGCTATATTCCAGCTGTCTCATGATAAAACTGGCCAATAGTTTTTGATAGAATTAGCTTCCTATCTCTCCTTTTCCCTTGCTGTCAAAGGTTTCTTGCATGGAGTGCAGCCGGGGAACACACCATCTTTTGTCCAACCACTGTTTAGAAAGAGTTTTGTCTCCTTCAGCTTGAATGAAGACAACAATCTAGTTAAACACTTTACAGAGCCTATGTGCCACCAGGGTCTGGGCCCTGCGATAGGTAGGGATCTGTCTGGCACCTCTTCTGGACATGCTTACCCTATACAACCAATGAAGAATATGCAGCTGCTGTATTTAAGGGACTAAAAGCACATCTAGAACTTCCTTTTTCTTTTATCCGAAAGTTTAAGCTTGAACATCAGTTTTATTCTATATTGCAGTAGGAGGCTTCTTTTTCTCATATTGTTAGTCCATTTATATGATAGCTCTGGAAGCTTTTCTAAAATGCTTTATGATTTACTTATAGGAAAAAAGGTTCTAGATCTAATATATGAGGAGATGATGAAAAAACAAAACCAAAAGATTCTGATAAAGAGACAGAGTGAGGAAAAGCAGTGTAGACACATAGGAATCAGGCAAGTCACCCATACAAAAATGGGTTTTCCTGGGGTTCTGTTGGAATCGCTTCTGTTCTTTATTTATTTATTTATTTATTTATTTATTTATTTATTTAGTTTGAAGTTGAAATTAGCTTTCATTTACTTAGCTCTTTTTTTCTAATGTAGGTATTCTTGACCTGGGTGGATTTTAAGTTGGTTACAAATTTGTTTCTTTTCAGTGTCCCTGAATTCAGATTTGCCAAATGGTTGCACATTTCCATTTTTAAAAAATATTTATAATTATTATATTTTTTTAAATAATTTGAGAAAATATTCTACCCTCCTCTTCCAGAGACTAGAATTAATGCACAAAATGCTTTGGTCATGTCTGAAAAAGAGGAGGTGAATGGCTCCTTCGTAGGCCTGCTGCAAAGCCATATCCCTTAAGAGAAGTGTATGTATATATATATTTGTTATCGTTGTTTTAAGTTTTATTGCTCTAGGACTATTCCTTCTAAATGAAGAAGCTGATGTGTTGGCTTGTCCATAGTGGCTGTTATTCAGTTCTTTATAATTGAACACATAATGCTTCAACGCATGCTACTTGTCTCTTCCTGTCTGGGAGAGATGTTCTTACATAGTCAGTGGAGGGAACAGACAGCGTAATTAAATGTGTTGTCCAGCTGTTATCACCTGGTCGTCTTAAATGAAGAGGGGAATCTATAGCTGTGTTGTGGTTTTGGCTGGGCTGGAGTTAATTTAGTAGCTGGTATGGTGCTGTGTTTTGGATTTAAGATGAGGATAATGCTGGTAACACACTGTTTCAGTTGTTGCATTGCAGAGCTTACACAGAGGTGGGACTTCTCAGCTTCTGGCGCTGCTCCCCCAGCCTCCTCACTGGCAGGGCACAAGAGGAGGGGACACAGCCAGGACAGCTGACCCCAACTGGCCAAAGGGATATCCCATACCAGGTGGTGTCATGTTGAACAATATGGGATGGCTGGATGGGGTGAACGGGGTGGCTGCTTGGGGTCTGGCGGAGCATCAGTTAGTGATGGTGAGCAGTTGCATTTTGCATCGCTTGTTTTGTGTATTCTGTTTGTTTGTTTGTCTTCCTTTCCCTTTTTCTTATGAAACTGTCCTTACCTCAACCCATGACTACTTGCATTTTTCTTTTCAATTCTCTCCCCCATCCCACAGGGGATGGGAGGTCAGAGAATGTCTGTGTGGTGCTTAGCTACCTGCTGGGTTAAATCACAACGAGCTGTAATGCAGCAAAGGAACGCTTTCCATATGTTTTCCAGAAGTACCAGTAAGATGATGGCGGATGAGTCCAAATACTGCTCTAGTGGCAGCACAGCAAACAATTACCCTGAGAAATCATTAAGTGCACCAGTTTCAACGTGAGTCATTTTGTGTACAGCAAGCAAAAGAGGAAAGCTTGTGTTTACTTTCTGCTATCTACAAGTTTGACTTATGAATCACATTGCTGTACTCTGATCAATAGACACTTCTGTTACCACACTCGGCACTTGACTGAATAATACACAGCTACTTCAGGCTGGAAATCAGCATGCATAGTTTAGGTGTGTTCCTACGTCTTCCGCTGCTTTCTTGTTGACCAGAGCATGAATAGCGATTAAGTGTTGTTTGCAAACAGTCTGGTATTTAGCTGACCAGAGGACAGCTCCTTTGAGACTGGGACTAGCTTAACATTGTTCAAACTGTATTTAATGCAACTGTGTAACTTTTACTTTTTTTTTTGTACGTCTATTAGGTTCTTTGAAGACGACTGGTACTGCAGATAGAAGTGGAGAAGTGAGTTACAATGGGAAGGGCAGCGGCTTCCTGTGGGCAGACCTGACATGCTGTTACCTTTCCTGGTGGGTGACCATTGACTGTCTTTCTTAAAAATGAATCTGTACTAGTACTACTTAGTGAGTTTTCAAGAACAGAATATACCAGTTTTCCTAGCTCCTGAAAGGTTTAACTTTGTATTTCTCCATCTATACAGAATTGTCACCAGGACTTTAGAGTGAAAAAAGTACAGAGGTCTATTCTGTCTTGAGTTTATGTAATATTAGTTAGTTTTTCAGAATAAATAGTTCTTCATACTCTGGAGTTGCTTGAAGGCCTGTGTTATCATTTAACCCATCAATTAAGTACCACACAGACACTTGTTCGCCACCCCACAGTGGTATGAGGGAGGGAATTGAAAAAGGTAAAAGTGCAAGAACTCATGGGTTGAGATAAGTACAGTTTAATAAGAAAGTTTTGGTTTTCTTTTCCTAACAAACAAGTGATGTAAAACGCAGTCGCTCACCACCAGTTGAGCAATGCCTAGCCAGTTCCTGAGCAATGGCAGCCTCCCAGCAAACTCCCCCTGAATTTATTGCTGAGCATAATGCCACATGGTACGGGATATCCCTTTGGCCAGTTGGGGTCAGCTGTCCTGCCTGTGTCCTCTCCCAGACTTCTCACTGGCAAGGCAGTACGAGAAGCTGAGAAGTCTTTGCTTCTGTGTAAGCACTGAAATGCAACAGCTTTAAGGAAAGGTTGAATGTGGTGTTTAGGGACCTGGTTTACTGGGTGATATTGGTGGTAGGTGGACAGCTGGACTAGATGATCCTGGAGGTCTTTTCCAACCTTAATGATTCTAAAACATCAGCGTATTACCAGCATTATCCTCATCTTAAATCCAAAACACAGCACCATACCAGTTACTAGGAAGAAAATTAACTCTATCCCCAGCAAAACCAGGACAGCCTGTAGAAAGTAATTGGCTTCTCTTTTACCTTTTGTATATCATGTCCTACCGATAGGGAAGCCCTAGGCCTTTATAATCAGCATATGATCTTATGTGGCAAGACAGGTCTTGTAGCATTGAGAATATACTTGCTAATGTCACCACCTCTGACTGCATCGAAAATGCTGCAAAGTTGTTCGTTCTGGCTCTCTGCTGGAACTGGTTTGGGAAGTGGTGGCTCTGGCTGCATTGGAGCCAAGCAATCCCTGACTTCTAATCAGCAGGCTTGCCTGAGGTGTTCACCTGCTCCTTCATCTCTTGGCGCTGCAGCATGCATGAAACTTGCTGCCAAACACTCCCAGGATAGAGTATCATCAAAGAGCAGTTTTAAACCCCTCTCTCCAAGCGTGATTTCTTTGGCATGATCAATTCTACAGCTGGGCAGTACAATCCATTCAGACAGCTGGTGTACAATATACAGCAGTATGGTTTTCCCAGGGAACTTGAGTGGTTTTTCAGTTTGTTTCGGTCTGCCTGGGAAGTTTTTTTTGCTTAATTTCTTGAGAAAGACATATAGGGAAATGAAGCTCTTGCTGCATGTGTCTATGCTTGGTCTTTCCTTGGAGATCAGTGCTTTTTGTAAAAGAGAATACTCAACAAGCAGTCAATAAGATAGACCAAGTTTATCTTTGAAGGCTGCTTTTGTTGCAGTACACTACTCTAATTATCATAATATCAAAAAGTCTTATTTGTCGACTTTTATGAACTTTTTTGCTGTATTTTCATAAGCAACTTGAACTGCCATAAGGTACTGCTGAATGAAGCAGTGCTGCCTGTCTGTCTACTTGCTGCTGGCACCAACTTTCATAGGCCTTTGTTGAAAGCTGGATTACAGGATATATGGCACGCTGCTAATTTAAACTGATTGCTAAACCTTGCTTCTAGACTAGTCTGTGCAAGTTGGTCCATCTATATGTTGATGGTAGTGCTATGACTCAAGACGTTACCTTCAAACAATTTTTAAGACTTACAGGATAAGAAGTTGTGTAGAAATTAGTGATTATGTAGCTGCTGAACTCAACTTCCTCTTTCCTCTTCATGCAACCTAGGTAATCTGTAACTAGACATGCAAAAAAAATCTCCATTGCTTGCTCAAACTTCCTTGCTGAATTTGCTTTACCACAGTTGTATTCATGCAAACCTTGTGACATAGGTGTGGTATCTGTGATAGTTCTGCTAGGATACCTTTGACACCCAAATAACCACTGAATTTCTTTTTTTCCCTCAGTCTACAAGTCTACTCATCTGATGACTCACGTCATATGACAAAACACTGTAGCATCCACTTTACAGAAGAACTCTAGTCAATCCAGATATGTTCCTCATTTGGAATGTGCACTTTTGCCTTAGATTCACTGACAGGGCAAGATCTGGAGAAAGAGGAAGAAAATGAAGAGAAGAGGTAATGCATTTTTGTTAACTTCTTTATAAAGTTACCGTGAGATGATGGCAAAGTGAGATTGGTGGAAAAGCTGCAGTGTCAGGCTATATGTAGAACACCCAAGGGAATGAGGAGTGGTGCTACACCACTAAAAGAAGGGGGAAAAATAACATGTTAAGTAGTTAAGCTCTTTTATTTTTCCTGGTGTCTTTTTGTGTACAACTTTAGGAAAAACTGTATTTATATTCATAGTTCTTAAACACTTTGCTGTACTGCTGGTGCTCGGTATACAGACTTAAAATGTCTGATTTGTAAAGAAAATGCAACATCTGTCCATTTCCACAGGGAAGTATTAAACTTGTCTCTTCAATTCCTATGAAAATAGTCCATAGAACAGTACTAGCTGTGACTAAAAACTATGCTTTTATATTGAGTAGAAACATTTAAAAGGACAAACGAAGTATAAGCTTCATAGTTGTCTTCATAGCATGTTACCTAGATGGCAATTGTCATTTACGTTCTTCAAATGAATAATGCAGACCCAGGACACCATATGGAGATTTCACTGTCCTCCTGTCATCAGAAATACAGCCCCGTCTCACTTAAGCACATTAATAATAGATAAGTTTTGTTTTGTTTTTCAGATGGCTTGGAGTTGTTTGTGATTTAATACAAAATAGATTCAGGGTTGCTGGGTAGGGTTTTTCCCATGGCTTATCTTCGAAGAAATGTAGAAACTGAGCCCTGAATTCTGAAAGTTGTAAATTGCAAGAGTATCTTTTTTTTCCCCTCTGAGGACACAGGGATGTTCCTATTATCCTGCCATCTGCCCAGAAATGTGAACTTTCCTCCTAACAGGATATCTCAGGCTGCCTATGGAGCAGTTTTTGTTCAGATTCAGTTTTTCCTAAAATAGGAAAATGGTCATCCAGAGCATAGAACAAGTTATGCTTTCCTCTTTAAGATAAAGTTTTGCCATGCTGTGTACAGAAATGTAATGAAAAGTAAGGTCTCTGCCCTTTCAACATGGCTCGTACAGGCCAATACATCAGAAGTAGAAAGTGGAAAATAAGTGCCACTGCATTCGCGTGAATTAAGCAATCTCTTCTTGAACAGAAGATTTGCCAATTGAAGGAATGACATGCTGGAGAGCAAGAGCACGTTGTAGGTAGTTTTTTTCTGAAGATGGGTTTTGATGCATAAGCATGAGAGAAACAAGTTGATTTTTTTTTCTTAGTTACTTTCTAGATACTAACAGAGGACAAATATGAAATTTCATCTGATGCTGAAGGAGCAAGTATAGTTACCTCTTCTTGCAATGAGCCAACAATGCAGGTCAGCATTTCAGTGACCTCTTCTCCTGTGCAAGAAAATACTACTCCTAACTCCTAACAGAAGTAAGGAAATTACTGTTCAGAGTAGACAAAAAGCATTAATGTGACAAATTAACGTACACCAATTATCAAATTTAAAGTTGGTGTGTTGATAGAAATGGATGTTATCTGGATGCTTATGTCAAAATACATGTCACAGTGACTGCATCTCAAACCTAAAATACTCCTAAAACTCGTGGCCTAATACTTTCACCCTAACAGCTTCTTCCATGGGACGTTTTAAAGCAATTTTAATTCTTAACAGTAATCTGTTAAATAGGGATTCTGATGCCGTAGTTCAAGAGCTGGTGACTTTTGGAAAGCTGTGTTGCTGACTTCGTGAGAGATACTGTCTGTGATCACAGTGCTCACAGCGTCTGTACTCCATGACTGCAGATCTCATAGATCAATTCAGTAATAGTTTGGTAGCAACTGTTATATCATAAACAAAATTTTAAGTGTATGCTTAGGCTATTTCCAGTAGCATTTTGGGTCATAAAAATTTGATTAAGATGCAAAGAAAATTGTGTTCTTCCTAGAGGTAGCAAAAGTGTTTCAGCCCGATCTGTGTGATACTTCAAATCAGCAGAAACACCCAGAATTGCAGGCTGCTCTTCATTGTCTTAAATGTTTCCTGTGTGAAGGCCTTCCAAGCCAGTGCATTTAGTTGAAGCATGGTGTTTATTCTGCAGCATTGATCTGTCTCCTTGTTGAAAGAAAACATGCCAGAGCAGGACGAAAGGAGATATGGCTTTATACTGCAGAATTGACTGTGCTTGTTAAAGTGTAACTCTTGTCACTGAGTGTTCTGTGGTGTGGGGGGGTTATTTTTTTTTTCTACTGAGCTTTCAGTAGTTATATCTTGTTCCTGCTCATTCTGGCCTGGAGCTACTGTACTGTGGCCGGAATATTTCTAGGACACAATCAGGACCATTGTGTGTGTTTGTTTTGTTACTATTTTTCTCAGGTTTTCCTGAAGCAGGCTTTGAAGTCCAAAAGATCTTTTTTCATCTTTCAGGCTGTGAAGATTGTGTAGCTGTTTTTCTGTTTCTCAGAAAATGGCTAACAGGAACTCTCCTTTGATAATCCAAAAAAGAACTTTCAAATACAGGTTTTCAAGTCAGGTGGTAATTTCTTAAGAAAGTTGTAAGTACTTACCATGCTAATTCAGTCTCAGCAAAAACAAATGGGCTTGAACAGACTATTGAGACAGTATGTACTTCTGCTATCCCTGAATCCATAAATATTTCTGCTTATTCTGTAGCTGCTCAGATATTGAGCGTAATTTGGTAGCCACCATTTCACTGTGCAAATCAGGCTGACTCTGTAGGCTAGTTGTTTTATCCCCTTTGTATTTTCTGTCACTGAGTAACAGTGCTGTATTGCATCTTTTTTCTCATTGAAAGAAAATTCCATTAAATGCTGTTCGTATAATATTATAGTTGCTTAAGATCAAAGTCATTATTAACATTTGTGGGCTTTGTGCTTGCACAGCAACTTATTTATATGTTTGTTTTTATATTTACTGGTGACCCTTCTCTTTTCCCCATAAAGGCTAAAGGTCTGCAGTTAAATGTGATTATCATAGAAGTTCTGCAAAGACCTTTGCCAGCATGTACCTGCCTGAGGGGCTCTTCTGGACTGTGTGAAGACGTAAAAAAACCTTGTCTGTCATGTCATAACAGCAGTTAAAAGAAAGATGTGATGTAGCATTAAGGAGCAGCAATGCTCATTATCTGAGGGGCTGTAGTGAAGTAAAAAAAATTAGTTAATCGCACTAGTTAGTAAATCGCACTAGTAAATTGGAAATGGTAGTAAATCCAAGCTAAAGATCACAGACTTCAGTAGGATGCAAGATTTATTATACATCTATCCTTGCTTTTTTCTTTTTTGTAGCCCAAGATAAAGTATCTTGCTTAGAAGGACGGTATGAAATTCAAAACATGAGCAGGTTGTTTCAGGAACTCATAGTCTATGGATAAAAGTCAGCATTTCTGGGGTGTGGTTAATTTCTTTCTAAGGTTGACTTCAAGAGCAGACCTGCTGAATTGCAAGTCTTCCTCTTCAACTGTAAAGGAGAAAGGTATGTAGATAAGTAAAATCAGGTGAGGTGCCCCCCTTCACACAGTGGGGTGTATCTGCTCTAACTTTGGCTTTGTAAAGTTAGATCTCAAGATGAGAGAGCCTTCCTCTGTAGAAAGTGTAAAGAAGAATAGCTAGTCCATGTGACTAGCTAACAGAAATGATGTTAAAGCAGGATTTTCCACTTCTGCATTGAGTTATACAGGTACTTTTCAAACTGTGTTAACACAGTGACTTTGCTGTAGCTCAGAGATATGGGGACCGCTGCTTTGGGTTACTGGTTATAATACTATGTCTGTAGTCTTGTGGGCGGCCAACATGGCTACTAAGCATGTAACAAATACATATTTATTATTTTCCAGTCAAACTGAACCTCCAGTATCAGTTATGGTGGTTTCATTCATTTAGCTTCAGTTTTCTCTTGTTTGGAGTGGCTAAGCCGTGCTCGTGCTACGCTGGAAGTTTGAACCTGGTAATTGAAACTATTCCAGGTTGCATTTGTCAGGCACAATATGCCCTTGATCTTGATTGGCAATCTCTAGAATAACTTTTGTAAAGCTTTTATTAATAGCATTCAGCATTTAGTTAATAGTATTCAGATAGTAGTGTTAGAACCCTAACACAAAAATAAAAAATGGCATAGGAAGTGGGGGAAAAAGATCTATTCTTGTGTAGACCGATACGACTGAAATAGTCTCACATATGAATGATGGAAAAGTGCCAGTAAATAACAGAAATATCCATGGAGACCACCTAAACCCAAATCTAAATGACAGAGGTGATATATTCTGCTATTTGTCGTGCTTATGAGGGAAAATATCTCGTGCATTTACTGCAGTTAAGATTACCAGGCAGCCGTAAAATTCTGCATACATTCGGTTATCTCAGATCTTTTAACATTTTTAGAAAGAAGCTCTGAACTGAGCTCTTAATTCACTTGAGATTCATCCTTAAGAAGCTCTATTTGTCATTACTGCATTTCTTAAGGTATGTTTTTATTTGGCTGTTTTGGTGATAAAGTAGCAAAATAACTTCTTACTGGGCTATTTGTACAATAAAAATAAGCACAGAGGTTGATATGTTCCTGGTGGTTTTACAGGTCTTTTACAATGCAGTATAGAAACTAATTTCAAAGTGCTAAAATCATCACTGCAGTCCTGAGAAAGGGCATGTGTCTAGAGAAGCAGTAAGGTTTGGTTAAAGGGAAAGCTATTTTTGCTTGTTTTTATTCCCTCTAATGGATTGCATTTGTCCTCTCCGTAAGCAGCAGGACTTTTGTGAAAAGAAAAAAAAAAAAGCTTTAAACAGAGCATTGAGCCTGTTAAATCCTGGCAATGCCATGCAGCGTTGTCTTGAAGGTGGCGTGTCAGGAATGCCGTTGGATGGTGGGTATAGAATCATTTACGTTGGAAAAAACCTCTAAGATCATCAAGTCCAACTGTTAACTGAGCACTGCCAAGTCTACCACTAATCTGTGTAATCACATGGTGTCATCACATCAGTACCCAGGAGACTCACGGGAACCTTTGGCAAAGCAGCTTGTGCCGTGAATGTTGTTCCTGAGTTCTGCCGCCTCCTGTTTGTTTTCTTACAGAAGTGTTGCTAAGTGCCACGGTTCGTCTCCACTGCACTGCTGAGTTGCTCTGTTAAAGTAATATTGATAGCAAGGCTTTCTCCAGGAAGGAGAGACCTGTCTTCACTTTCTGATTCATAAGGAAAGACAAACACCTGAATTTGTCAGAGATGTATTTCAGGCCCCCAGGCGTTTGCACTTGTCTTTTACAAAGCTCATACTGATTTTCTGAATACTTGCATCGTTATTTATAGAAAAGCTTTTAAGGGAAGTCTCCAATGCTGGAACTCAGTGCTTATTCTGGAGAAGCTAAAGCTTCATCAGTTTGTCACATTTTCTTACTTAAGGGTAAAGCAAAATGTCAGAAGTAATTAAACTGTTTTAAAACTTAATTTTTTGTTCCTTCAGTTTTGCTGTTAAAAACCTGAGTGCAATATGTTTACTTTTGTGATATCTTTTTTCTCATATCTTGCTTTGTCAGATGAACCTGGGCTGCAACATGTCCATTAGAAAGATAAGTTGGATGCTTTGGAGACTGACCAGTTGGCAGTAAGATGATATTACAGCCTGTGCACCGGTAGAAAAGAAGAGCAGTTAATAACAGTTGAGGAGGACACTTTAGCAAATGTTCCTGGCAGTGGTATACTGGAGATCACAACTGCAAATAACTTTTTCAAAGTACTGAGAGATGTGATCTGCGTTTTATTTATGAATATATTTTTATCACTTTAAACACCAGAAATCATGCTGATACTGTTCACTTCTTAATAAAGAGGTTCATCAAAGTGAATAAATACTTCAGATGAGGGTCCAGTTGTCTTTAAATATGTTACTTGTTTTAAGTGTTCCTATCTGCCATTCTGTCCTCTGTCACAATTTGTGTTCCGTGTGTAGAAAACCACAGAACTTAATGTAGCACGTGGAATTGTGCTGTGTGTAACTCACGCCCTCTTCCATTCTGTCTGCTCAGTTATTCTCGGTTTGGTAGATAGATGGATCATTTACATATAATTACTTTTCCATTAACGTTTAAAATTTGCCTGATCATGCTGTTTCTTTGCAGTGAAAGCGTTTACTTTCTTGACCAACCCAGAATAAGCAAACATTAAGATCCTACAGTTATTCATGTTAAATGTAGTGGAAGAGATTTGAGTACTAGACTAATTTAGTTTCTGTAGCGAGCCTTGCCTGAAACTTCTGTGGCTTGTTACAGAAGTTTGAATGAGAAATTTACATTGCTGGTTAGCATAGAACTATTTTACCAGTACAGTCACTCTGAACTTGCATCTCTCTGTCCTACCTATTCCTTAGCTCTGTTACTTGTTTGCTGTGGTCTGTTACAGCATTTCCTACTTCATTCCTAGCTACTTCTACAAAATGAAGAAACTCAGGAGGATGGAGGCAATTGAACTTACTTTTCTCCTCATGGCATAAAGCAAATTGTTTCTGTAGAAAACTACAGCTTACAATTAAATTCATTGTTTTAACCTACCCCCGCTCCCTAAAGCAAACAAAAGGAAATCTCAAGCCCCACATCAATTTCTGGCTATAACATTTCTGTCAAAAGCTCGTTATATTCTCAATAGAAAGACTTCAGCGACTTCAGCTCAGACACCAAATTTTTAATTTCTTGTTTTCAAAGTAGTTGGCTTCTCAAACTTCTCAAAGTTCAGGTGAGTGTTGAGTAGCTTTTTACAATATAAGCCTAACTGCCATGGATGATGATGATGATGATCCTTTAAATAACTTAAAATACTAGCTTCCAGTGTGTGTGTGTGTGTGTGTGTAGACCTGCATATTTCTGTGTCTTTCCTTCATACAACTGCCTTTATTCCATTTAGGTTGTTACCATTTTATCTCTTCGTTCTCCTAACATGTTTTAAAAATGCTACCTTGAAGGAAAAGAAGGGGGGGAGGGGTAGGGCAGTGAAAAATACTTAGAATGAACTTCTTGCTATCTCCCAAAAATACATTTAATGCACGCAATAAAAGAACAGACATCAAAAGCAACAGAGGGTGTTGGAAGTGCAAAGAAGGACAAAAAAGAGGAAGAAGCTGCCTAATAATGCTACTGCACCAATAAAAGTGTTCATATGGTTCAAATTTTAATATATAAAGAGGCCCTGTTTTAGTGTCATATTGGACAATTTTGATAACTTTTTGTCGAAATCATGTACTATAGGTAACTTTAAATTGTACTATAGTCACTACAGAAATTGCACTATGCTATAATAGTGAAGTTGCCTATAGTAACGCTTCCTTGCCTTCTGTTATGTATCCTTCTCCTCCCGCTACCTCACAGCAGAAACTTCCCATAGCAAAATAGGTGAACAGGCAGATGCTTTTAAAAATAAATAAATAAATAAGGGGGAGGGGGTATTCATCTTCATCAGTGTGTGGTAGTTTTACCTTGCTAGGCAGCTGAACTCCACCATAACCGCGCAGAAGAGGAGGGGAAGAAGTAAAGGAAAGGACAACTCATGGGTTGAGATAAGGATAATATAATTAAAGGGAAAAGTTATTAAGGAAAAATTATTATTAATTAAACAATTTAACTAAAGGGAAAGGGGGAAAGGGAAGGGAAAACAACAACAAAAAAGTGAAGGCTGTGTGGAAGTGCAGAGGAAAGAAATTACTCTCTGCTTCCGACAAATGAGCGATGCTTGACCATGTCCTTGAAGCAGGGCCTGAACGCACATAGCTGTTGTTTGGGAGGACAGACGTTTTTCACGAGAGCCCACCCCTCCCCTCTTCTTCCTTTTTCCACCTTTTATTGCTGAGTGTGACACCATGTGGTGTGGAATATCCCTTTGGTTGGTTTAGGTCAGCTGCCCTGGTGATGTTCCTTTCTCACTCTTTGCCCAGCCCTAGCCTGCTGACTCTGGGAGGGTTGGAGAGAGTCCTGACGTTGTGCCAGCACTGCTCGGCAGCAGCCACAACGCTGGTGTGAGACTTGTGCTGTTCGAGCTACAAGTGCAGAGCACAGCACTGTACGGGCTGCTGCAGGGAACGGTAACATCCCAACCAGACCCAGTATACAGCGTGGCATGCAAAAGGAAGTACAAGATTATTGCGGGTTCTTCATACATTTACTTTATTACTCTAGATTTCAAGCCTCAAACTGGAGGCAGTTTCTAGCCTGGTCTGAAGTGTCTGAAACTGTCCCAGTTTGTTATGCGTGTCCCCCCACCCCTTCTGAAGAGGAGATCTTACACTTTGGGGGCTACTATCTGGGAGCAGTGGGGTGGGTGTGGGATCGCACAGTGATACGTAACTGCTTGCTTAGGGCCTTTTTGGTGGTTTTGGCAAAGCTAGCCAAGCAAATGTGCAGATGACAGCCTGTAACATGGCTTTAGTGTTGTCCTAACATTAACTGGAAACAGGTTACAAAGGTGAAAAACAGAGCTACGCACTTTTGTTGCTTGATGTGATGTTGCCAGTTAGCCACTGGATTGTCACAGATTTCAGCTTCACGCACATTCATCACTTAAACTTTGCTTTCAAATTGATTTTCACATTCTTTCAGGTTTTTTAGAGTATTTTGGACCTCTGCTTTTTAGGACTTCTTGGAAAAAAAAAATCTGGATTGTTTATTGTCAAATAAATCTGTTTCTTAGGTATCTTTGTTTTGGGTGTAAAGCAGGCACCATTTAAATATCCTGGGGTAACAGTTATAAGTAATTTAAAAATATATGTTTGAAGAGGGATGCATTTTCAGTACTTCCATAGATGTTTAAACCAGAGGCGTTGTTGTATTTCACTAGTACAGTGCAGCGTGTTCTGAACTGAAAACTGCTCGCAGCTACCTGGCTGTGCTGCAGCAGTTGTCATCCTGCCGTGCGGTTAGTGTTGCTGTGACCTCACACTGAAGCTTTGCTCTTATCTTCCTTTTGCTGTACGGTTACCTTGTCTACTTCTGGTAACCGGAAGGCCCTGGGGCTCGAGAGACCCGTGGGTGAGGATGAGGTAGGAAGCCTACCCGGGAGGATGCCTGAGGTGAGGAAGTTGACTCCACGCCTCAGGACTGCCTCCACCAAGAAAGAAAGAAGGGTGATTGTTGTGGGCGGCTCCCTCCTCAGGGGAACGGAGGGCCCTATTTGTCGGCCTGACCCCACACATAGGGAAGTCTGCTGCCTCCCTGGGGCCAGGGTCAGAGACGTTACCAGGAAGCTTCCAAACCTGGTTCGCCCCTCTGACTATTACCCGCTTTTGATAGTCCAGGCTGGCAGCGATGATGTTGAAAAGAGAAGCCTCAGGGCCATCAAACAGGACTATAGGGGGCTGGGACGATTGGTGGAGGGAGCGGGAGTGCAGGTGGTGTTTTCGTCTATCCCTACGGGGGAAGGGAGAGGCACGGAGAGGACACGGAAAGCTCATGTGGTTAATAGGTGGCTCAGAGGCTGGTGCCAGCATAGAAATTTTGGGTTTTTTCACCATGGGGAGCTTTACTCGGCACCCGGCCTGATGGCCCCAGATGGGTCTCTGTCTCCAAGGGGAAAACGGATCCTAGGCCAGGAGCTGGCGGGGCTCATAGAGAGAGCTTTAAACTAGGTAAGAAGGGGGACGGGGCTCAAACAAGGCTTGTTGGAGCTGTGCCGGGGGAAACAATGGCTAGGCCGGGGAAGAAGGCGATGGCCCAGCTGAAGTGCATCTACACTAATGCACGCAGCATGGGTAACAAACAGGAGGAGCTGGAAGCCATTGTGCAGCAGGCAGGCTACGACTTGGTTGCCATCACGGAGACGTGGTGGGACCGCTCCCACGACTGGAGTGCTGCAATGCCTGGCTATCGGCTCTTCAGGAGGGACAGGCAGCACAGATGGGGTGGTGGCGTGGCTCTCTACATTAGAGAATCTTTCGATGTTGTGGAACTCCAGGCTGGGAACGATAAGGTTGAATCCCTGTGGGTTAGGATCCGCGGGAAGGCCGGCAAGGCTAGCATCCTGGTGGGGGTCTGTTATAGACCGCCGAACCAGGATGAGGAGACGGATGAGGAGTTTTATAGGCAACTGACAGAAGTTGCAAAATCGTCGGCGCTTGTCCTCGTGGGGGACTTCAACTTCCCGGACATATCCTGGAAACACAACACGGCACAGAGAAAGCAGTCTAGGAGGTTTCTGGAGAGCGTGGGAGATAGCTTCCTGACGCAGCTGGTCAGTGAACCTACCAGGGGTGGTGCCCCGCTAGACCTTCTCTTCACAAACAGAGAAGGACTGGTGGGAGATGTGGTGGTCGGAAGCTGTCTGGGGCAGAGTGACCACGAAATGGTAGAGTTCTCTATTCTTGGCGAGGCCAGGAAGGGGACCAGTAAAACTGCTGTCTTGGACTTCCGGAGGGCTGACTTTGAGCTGCTCAGGACGCTGGTTGGCCGAGTCCCTTGGGAGGCGGTTCTGAAGGGCAGAGGAGTCCAGGAAGGCTGGGCGCTCCTCAAGAAGGAAATCGTGATGGCACAGGAGCGGTCCGTCCCCACGTGCCCAAAGATGAGCCGGCGTGGAAGAAGACCGGCCTGGCTCAACAGAGAGTTGCGGCTGGAGCTTAGCAGAAAAAAGAGGGTTTATAATCTTTGGAAAAAAGGGCGGGCCACTGAGGAGGACTACAAGGATGTAGCGAGGCTGTGCAGGGAGAAAATTAGAAAGGCCAAAGCTCATCTGGAGCTCAATCTGGCTACTGCCGTTAAAGACAACAAAAAATCCTTTTACAAATACATCAACGCGAAACGGAGGACTAGGGAGAATCTCCATCCTTTACTGGATGCGAGGGGAAACCTAGTTACTAAGGATGAGGAAAAGGCTGAGGTGCTTAATGCCGCCTTTGCCTCAGTCTTTAGCGGCAATACCGATTGTTCTCCGGACACCCAGTGCCCTGAGCTGGTGGAAGGGGATGGGGAGCAGGATGTGGCCTTCGCTATCCATGAGGAAATGGTTGGCGACCTACTACGGAGCTTGGATGTGCGCAAGTCGATGGGGCCGGATGGGATCCACCCAAGGGTACTGAGAGAACTGGCGGAGGAGCTGGCCGAGCCGCTTTCCATCATTTATCGGCAGTCCTGGCTATCGGGGGAGGTCCCGGTTGACTGGCGGCTAGCCAATGTGACGCCCATCTATAAGAAGGGCCGGAGGGCAGACCCGGGGAACTATAGGCCTGTCAGTTTGACCTCAGTGCCGGGGAAGCTCATGGAGCAGATTATCTTGAGGGTCATCACGCGGCACTTGCAGGGCAAGCAGGCGATCAGGCCCAGTCAGCATGGGTTTATGAAAGGCAGGTCCTGCTTGACGAACCTGATCTCCTTCTATGACCAAGTGACGCGCTTGGTGGATGAGGGAAAGGCTGTGGACGTGGTCTACCTTGACCTCAGTAAGGCTTTTGACACCGTTCCCCACAACATTCTCCTCAAGAAACTGGCTGCTCGGGGCTTGGACTGGCGTACGCTTCGCTGGGTTAGAAACTGGCTGGATGGCCGGGCCCAGAGAGTTGTGGTGAATGGAGTCAAATCTGGTTGGAGGCCGGTCACTAGTGGAGTCCCCCAGGGCTCGGTACTGGGGCCGGTCCTCTTTAATATCTTTATCGATGATCTGGATGAGGGCGTCCAGTGCACCCTCAGTAAGTTTGCAGATGACACCAAGCTAAGTGCGTGTGTCGATCTGCTCGAGGGCAGGAAGGCTCTGCAGGAGGATCTGGATAGGCTGGAGCGATGGGCTGAGGTCAACTGCATGAAGTTCAACAAGGCCAAGTGCCGGGTCCTGCACCTGGGCTGCAACAACCCCAAGCAGAGCTACAGGCTGGGAGATGAGTGGCTGGAAAGCTGCCTGGCCGAGAAGGACCTGGGAGTATTGGTGGATAGTCGGCTGAATATGAGCCAGCAGTGTGCTCAGGTGGCCAAGAAGGCCAACAGCACCCTGGCCTGTATAAGAAGCAGTGTGGCCAGCAGGTCTAGGGAAGTGATTGTGCCCCTGTACTCGGCTCTGGTGAGGCCGCACCTCGAGTACTGTGTTCAGTTTTGGGCCCCTCGCTACAGGAAGGACATGGACGTGCTCGAGCGAGTCCAGAGAAGGGCGACCAAGCTTGTGAGGGGTCTGGAGAACAAGTCTTACGAGGAGCGGCTGAGGGAGCTGGGCTTGTTCAGCCTGGAGAAGAGGAGGCTCAGGGGCGACCTCATCGCTCTCTACAGTTACCTGAAAGGAGGCTGTAGAGAGGTGGGGGTTGGTCTATTCTCCCACGTGCCTAGTGACAGGACGAGGGGGAATGGGCTAAAGTTGCGACAGGGGAGTTTTAGGTTGGATGTTAGGAAGTACTTCTTTACCGAAAGGGTTATTAAGCATTGGAACGGGCTGCCCAGGGAGGTGGTGGAGTCACCATCCCTGGAGGTCTTTAAAAGACGTTTAGATGTAGAGCTTAGGGATATGGTTTAGTGGAGTACTTAGTGTTAGGTCGGAGGTTGGACTCGATGATCTTGAGGTCTCTTCCAACCTAGAGAAATCTGTGAATCTGTGAATCTGTGATTTTCAAGTGTTGACATGTGAGTGATTTCTAGCCTTTTCATCCAGAGCAATCTGACCTTAGTCAGATATGAGTCTGATCAAAAGAGGATGAAACGGTTCATAGAATCATAGAATATCCCAAATTGGAAGGGACCCATAAGGATCATCGAGTCCAACTCCTGGCACCACACAGGTCTACCCCAAAATTCAGAGCATGTGACTAAGAGCACAGTCGAAACGCTTCTTAAATTCAGGCAGGCTTGGTGCAGTGACTCCTTCCCTGGGGAGCCTGTTCCAGTGGGCGACCACCCTCTCGGTGAAGAACCTCTTCCTCATGTCCAGCCTAAACCTCCCCTGCCTCAGCTTGACACCATTCCCCCGGGTCCTGTCACTGGTGACTAAAGAGAATAGATCGGCGCCTGCCCCTCCACTCCTCCTCGTGAGGAAGCTGTAGGCCGCGATGAGGTCTCCCCTCAGCCTCCTCTTTTCCAGGCAGTCCAGTCCATCCAAAAAGCTTCCACTCCTAAAACCTTCACTCATTAGAAATTAGAAAGTAAAACCATCAGACGCTGCCACAAGTGCTGCCAGAGTTGAAAGCCACACTATGATACCAAATTGCCAAGGTTTAAGTGACGTGACAGTCCTGATCCAGCGTGACATGGACTCCTGCAAAGACCAAGAACTCAGCTGTGGGAGATCCCTGTAAGTGTTGTGTGTTGTGTCCCAAAACAGTCACGGTAAGCGTGGACTGAAGCCTGCTGTGTGAAACAGCTGCCACCACAGCGTGGTTTGGGTTAACGAACGGAGGCGGCAGCTGTAGCAACGTAACTTGCACTTGTCCCTTGAGCACGTTGAATCCGCTTTCTCACTGGGACAAAGATTTGTGCAAAAGACTTTGCCCTGTAATGGTTTAGTGGCCACATCTCTGCTGTCCATGCTGTTCCTTAGGGCTGCTGGGCAAGAAGGGGCATCCCTCTTGGAAGCGTCATTCTGGCCCCTGGTGATGCAGTGAGGGGTGTTCAGGTGCATTGCAGCACCTGGATCCCACGTTCTCTGCAGCTGCTTGGAGCAGGGTAAGGAATGGTTCAAAGCTCCCGCTGACAGCCAGGGTGAAATTGCCTTCCAAATGATTCTCCGTGCAAGTGACCCAACAGCACCACTGTGCTGAATAGAAATCTTAGCTATGGAAAGAGGCATTTGATCTCAGTGGTGTTGTCTCTAAATGCTGGAGGTTGGATCTCAAAGACCCCGATAGCATTCTATGCTGCTCTTATAAGCAAGCAGCCTTCCTCAATGGCTTGGTGTGGTGGTTTAACACTGAGGGGCAGCTCAGCACCATCATGCTGCACTCTCACTCCTTCTCCTCAAAAAGATGGGGAGAAAATGTGATGGAAAAAAATCCCATGGTTTGAGGTTATTGCTGTCATGGACAAAACAGACTCAGCATCAGGGAGATCATTGTAACTTACTCCCTGTTGCTAAATGACTAGAGCAGTAAGAATTAAAAGCAAGCTAAAGACAACTTCCCCCATCCACACGCTTCTACATCGTCCCCCCAAGTGGCACAGGGGAACGGGGGCTGCAGTCCGTCCGTAACATTTCGTCTCCGCTGCTCCTTCACAGTCACTGTGCCCCTGCTCCCCGTGGGGTCCCTCCCACGGGATGCCATCCTTCCCGAACAGATCCTGCGTGGGCTTCCCACAGGCAGCAGCTCTTCAATAACTGCTCCCACACGGCTCCATGCCACGGGGTCCATCCCCCAGGAGCAAACTGCTCCAGCACGGGTTCCCCACGGGTGGCAGCTCCCCCCAGACCCCCTGCTCCTGCGTGGGCTCCTCTCCATGGCTGCAGCTCTGGCCTGGGGCCTGCTCCTGCGGGGGCTCTCCACAGGCCGCGGCCTCCTCCAGGCCACATCCACCTGCTCCACCAGGGGCTCCTCCACGGGCTGCAGCGTGGAGATCTGCTCCGTGTGGGACCCATGGGCTGCAGGGGGACAGCCTGCTCCGCCAGGGGCCTCTCCACAGGCCGCAGGGGAACTGCTGCTGTGAGCCTGGAGCACCTCCTGCCCCCATCCGCTGACCTTGGTGGCTGCGGATTCCTCTCTCATTTCTCATACCTCTCTCCCAGCTGCTGTTAAGCAGTTTTTTTCCCCTTTCTGCAATGTGCTCTCCCAGAGGCACAACCAGCATTGCTCATGGCTTGACTCTGTCCAGCAGCAGGTCCCTTTTGGAGCTGGCAGGAGCTGGCTCTGATCTGACCTGGGGCAGGTGCTGGGCTCTGCTCACAGAGGCTACCCTGCAGCCCCCCTCACCAAGCCCCTGCCATGTAAGCCCGACACACTTGGCTTACTCCAGGTCAGCACGGGAAACCAGGTCAGCCGAGTTGCACTCTGGAGGTGCCCATTTTTCCTTTGGCTGTGCAGGGAGCCAAAGGGTACTGGGATGTTTGGCTTTGGACACTGCGAGGAGAGGTAAAATGAATCCCCCTGAATTGTCACAGAGGCCAGGTAGGGAAGAGTTACCTGTTTTTGTCGCGTGTGCTGCCATTTTCCAACTTCATTCTTAAAGGCTTGAAATGCAGGACAGATTTCTCAGGCTACGTCACATTTCTGGTGAATGCAACTGTATTTTCAGCATGGACTGAGGACAGAAGAACAGGCAAAGAAGAGCCCACAGGCTGCGGTCTGCTAATGTCCAAATCTGTGCTGGGAAAGCAGTTGCTTTTTCTGCATAAAATGTGTTGCTGTTCCTAACAAATCTTGCTGCATGTCCTTCCTCTGCTTCCTCGGATAACTTTTGCCCTTTATATTGCTGCTCCTTTAGTCCTGCCAGGAATGACACCATTCAGCAGCTTGTTGTGCAGGACATCGCGTGTGGGACTCACCCACAGAAAGGATGCCAGGAGGAAGACTGAGAAGTGGTTAAAGCCTCAGCCCAGCATGTGAGAAGAACTTTTCCCATACTGTTGCAAGGTAACTCGGCAGCTCTGGAAGTTCTAACACAATCTTTCTGCTTCGGCTTGCTGTTGGCTGTGTTAGAGGTACCTGGGAACACCAGTGATTCAGCTGTATGGGACTAAACAGGGCTGTGCAGCACAGATAACTGAACTGCTGCATCAGAGAAGGGAGAAAGGTGGTTTTGAGGATTAGTATTAAAGACTGAGGCACTTGATGGCTGGTAGATACCTGAGAAAGAAAATGGGAGATGAATCCAACTCCAGCAGAAGCAGTGGGAGTCTTTTTGTGGCCCACACAGCAGGACAGGGAGGGCCCATTTATTACGTCTGAGCATGTTGTTCCCTCTGTGTGATGCTGAGTTCTTGGTCTGTGGTCACATCTGTAACAATGACTGGATGTGAAAAAAAAACAGAAGTACAAAACATCTCTGTTTGTTGCCAAGAGTCGTGCTTAGACCCCAGGAGATCTGATGCTGAGACCCAGGAGTGTGGCACAGGGACGGTGAGGATGCACACGTGTTTACTCTCTAGCTTGAACAGATCTGGCATCTAAGGATCCATCCATACAACTCCAGAGAATAATGCAAGGAGTGTTTCTTGGGAAACACACCCTAAGAATCCTATGAACACATCTGTCCCAGTGGTTTGAGGAAGCAGTTTGTTGGTGGAAAAATATAACCAGGAGCTGAAACTGTTGGCCCGCTTGGAGGGACTTCTCAGCTGTACTGGGAGTTGTACCCAAAGAAATGAAATTCCTTGGGGTCATTCGTTAAACAAATAGTTTTCTTACTTCTACTCTTCCTTTTTCCTTGAACTGCCAGTATTTTTAAAGGCTTAAGCATATTTTTTATTAAAAAAATAAAATAAAATAAAAACTTGAATGGAATGTGTTTGCCTGAAACTGCGTTTTCTTCTTTCTCACCATTTTGCCCTGAAAATTAGAAATGTTGAACGTAAGTATGAAACTGGTCTCTCTGATGAGCTACAGAGGCAATTGCTTCCTCTCCCCTAGTTGTGGATGCTGGAGGATATAGATAAGCCACTGCCCTTTGACAGTGGTGTTCATTTAAAGCTCCTTCTGAGTTGTACAACTGCCCCTCCCAGACTGCCATGTGTCTGTGCGCGTTTTTATCCCCAGTAGAGCAACAAGGCACAGTCATTCCCCTGGATCAGCCTCCCCTAAATCTGTCGGAAATTGGTACTGAGACAGGATTAGGCTCCAGGCTCCCTGGTCCCACCACGTCCACTCCTGAGTCTCCCCAGCGAGCTGCTGGCACCATGAGCACCTGCAGCTTGGGCGGATGCACTGGTGGCGGCTTCCAGTGGTAGCAGCAGGTCTCTCATTTGCATAGTGGAACATTAATTTTATGTGAGAGCTACACAATGCTGCAAGGTATAAGTTCTGATGATCGTTTCTAGCAAGGGTGTGGATTTGTGCCGTCAAAGGGTAAAAGTTGTTTTAAGCGTTGTCAAATAATGAGTCAACTCTGATTAATGTTTGACTGCGCAGGCGGCAGGCACTAGGACCTCCAGGACGTTACATCTGCAGCCCTAACCAGAAGAGAAATCAGGAAATAACGCAGTGTCTCTTTCTGGGACTATGCCCTTGAAAATAAAGCTTTGCTGCTCCATGTGAAAGGGAGTTTATTCTCCAGGAATTTGGGAATTTGAGTCCAGACTTAGCTGCGAGCAGCTCCAAGGCATCGCTGCCACCAAGGCCCTGCATGGACGTGGCTGGGAGGTAAGTGCAAGGGTCTGCTGGAGTTGCTGAGAGCAGGTGACGCGTTGCCATGTCTGCTCTGCCGGCGGGGAGGGATGGATGTCATGTTACGAGGACTGCGGTCGGTGGGGAAAATGGCCAGGTGTTGCCCGTTTTTCAACAAGCGATCTACATCTACCACTTGTCTTGGTGACCCTTAGTGCAGCCGGGTGTTGGTAAAATGGAACCTCTCCGGCCCGTGTTTCAGAGGTGTGTGTGCAATATGTCCGGCTCACATTGCAGTACAGAGGTGCAATCTGCCAGCCTGTATGTCACCCATTCTGCCTCTGTGCTGTTGCATTGTGGCAGCTCTTCCTCCAGCTAGAGTAACTCTGAGCACTGGAAACAAGCCTGAAATCCATTTTGGGGTCAGGATGGCTCCACCGAACCCCACCGGGCTTTTGTGTTTCTCATCATTGCAAATGCTTAGGTTAACTGGTTAAAAAAGTGTAGAACAACAACAAGAAAAAAAAAAAAGAGGGGGGCAAGTGTATTCTCCTAGGCTTTGTGCCCATGCACCCTGCTTGTGGGAATGCTCATTCCGGTGGTGGGAACTTGATGGGCTGGACATCTCCACGAACAAACAGTTGCTCCAGTATGAGGCATGTGAGCGGCACCAGAGGACCGTGACTCACCAGCGTGCCCCAGGTGGCTGGGTGGAGGTGCTGGCCGGGATGGGTTGGGCGCCCCGAGCCTCACAGGCTACCCAGTGCCAGTGGGGGAGAGGAGAAGTGGAGCCCTCGGGCAGCCTGAGCAGAGCACCCCACCCTTCAAGCACCATCTGCACGCATGGGCAGGGCTGCACCCGATGTGGCTGTCCTGGAGCAGCAGAAAATGAGGGACAACTGTCAGAGCTGCTGTCATCCCTGCTGGCGCGTCCCTGTGCCAGTTGCATTGTGGAGAGGGGTATGGAGCAGAGCCCATCCTTCGGCTCTGTGCCCACGAGGTCCTCGCCCACCCTGGACGCGTTACACTTGAGCTCAGCTGCATCACAGCACCTCGGGCTTGGGCTGAGCCTGCCAGGGGGCAGCCACCTTTGCACCTCTGCCCAAAGGCTTTAGTCCAGCAGGATAATACATGTGGCATGGATGGGCAGGACAAGGGGAGGTCTGTGCTAGCTAAAGATGGCTTCTGGAGCAGATAAAACTGCCGCCTGCTAATATTAGGCTTGCCACAACTGCAGCTGTCCCTTTCTTTTGTTGTTCGGGATGGGGGCAGGCACAGCAAGTCCCCAGATCCTTGTCGTCACAGCATCAGGCTGGGGATTACCACCGGTGATGCAGAGGAGTGACCGTGACTCACCCTCCAAAAGAGGAATAGAGCGGAGGGTGACATCGCTGCTGCAAGGCGCTGAGCGAGCCTCACGCCTCCCCCAGCCCGGCAGAGCCAGGGAGGCATCGTCCTGCCCTGGCTGGAGGTTCCCACGAGGCCAGCTCTGGGTTTGCTCAAGAGGTGCAGGTGCTGCTGGTCCCAGACCCACCTTGCCCATGCTCTCATGTCAACCGAGCACCACAAAAATCTCTTCCCCCTCCTCAGACATTTCTCTTCTCTGGAAGCCAACGCTTCTCTGGCTCCTTTGAGGTCTTGGAAGCAGAGAAGCGCTGAGCTGCTGGGACAGCTTCGTGCTTTCTGGTTCTTGGGTAGGAAGGAGCAAGGTGGGCACGAAGCAGCTTTGCCTACGTGGGATGTGGTCTTATCAGATGGCGTCCTTGGTAGAGCCTGAAGCATGTGAGTCATTTGTGTGCTGAGGAATCCCACCTTCTCTTAGAAAAGGAATGAAAACATCTGCCTTACAGTGACAGAGAGAAATTTCTAACAGCATGATGGATCTGGAGGAAAGGCGCTTTTATTATGCTTTATTGTGAAAATCCTGGTGGATTGAGGGATGGTGCTATGATCTGGGGACGCATGGCAGCCTGCGTCATGCCACCCAGGATGCAGGCTCGGTGTCACAAACCAGTGTCATGGGCTGTTCTGTGGCACTGTTTTGTCCCCTTCAGCCATCCGTGCTGCCTCTGGGCTCTGTTTTCACTGCTTGGGGCTCTCCCTGGGGACTGGACACGACCGAGGGTCTCTGCCCAATGTGCCCACAGGCACTAGGGGCTCCCAGGGGGACAACTCGGTGGCAGGGGATCACGGGGACCTTGTGTGATCATCCCGGGGCCAGCAGATGTGACAGTCCCACCTCATCCCAGCCCTGCCCGTCAGTGTCACCCCTCGGGCAGGCAGCCCCCACGTCAGTGCCGCCACATCCCATGTCTGTGGGGCCCCTGCGCCTCTCCCAGCCCCGGATCTCGTGGCCCCGATGACTGGGAGCTGCAGAAACAGGAGGTGAAAATGCCAGTTTCTGGTAAAACCACATCTTCCTGCTGTCGCTGTGATGGCCTCGCAGCGCCGGTGGGCGGTGAAGCACCTCTCTGATTCGCGAGGCAGGGAGAAGGGGCAGCGAGCAGGACACCTGCATCCTGTTCCCACCTGGGTTTGGGGCAGGAGAGTCCCCAGAACACACGCTGTGGTTTTGCAGCCCACTGCCGTGGTGCAGGGCTGCCCTGGGCCATAGAGGCCTTGGTGGAGGTGGGGGCCTTGGTGGAGGTGGGGACAGCGGTGGTGGCCTGGGACGGTGCAGGCCATGGGCTCTGGCTCGGCCCCATCCCTCCACAGCCCTGCTTGGTTTCCTCTCCACAGGTGACATCGGGAGAGGACGGGGAGTCCCTGATGCACTGACGGCCGAGCATGTCTGGGGTGAGCGGGGCTGCCAGCTGCAGGGGCTGGCTCCTGACCGCGGGGGCCTTTGGGCATGGCCCGATGCCTCCGCTTCCCCCAGGGGCATCAGCAGCACCGTCCCCTCCTGCACTGGCATAGGGGTGCCAACATCAGGGTGTCCCATCCCACCAGGACCACAGCGGGGTGCAGGGGGGGGTCCGTGCCCCGTGTCCCTTGTCCCTGGTACCATGTCCTATTTCAACGGTGCAGTCGTTCTGGCCAGGGACCAGGGGGGTCCACAGGGCTGGCCCTGATGTCCGTGGGAGGTGGAGGGGGACAGGACTAGCCTAGCCCTGCCCTCCCTGCCCTTGCTGATGCTGCTTCCTCCCCTGCAGAAACACTGGCCCCCAGGGACGCAGTGCGTCACCAAGCATGACCATAACAAGCCCAAGGCCGGCGAGCTGGCCTTCCGCAAGGGAGATGTGGTCACCATCATCGAGGCCGTGGAGGTGAACCCGAGGGGCACGTGGGGGCCAGCCATGGCCATGCAACGGAGGGGAGGGGACCCCAGGGCCATCGGCTGAGCTGCCGGAGCCGGGACCACCTTCCCTGGTGTGCCCCCTGCCCTGAGACCCTCTCATCCCCAGGGCAAGGGCTGGTACCGCGCCAGGCACAACGAGAGCGGGCAGGAGGGGCTGCTGGCGGGCAGCGTGCTGCGGGAGCGCGGCGCCATCCGCGCTGACCCCAAGCTCAGCCTCATGCCGTGAGTACAGTGGGGGTCCTGGTGGTGGCAGAGAGGGGTCTGGTGTGTGTGGGGGAAGAGCAGCCCTTAGCCCTGGCCGTGGGGGGATTTGCTGGGGCAACACCTGGCTTCACAGAGTTGTGCCCACCCAGCGTGGATGGGCCTGATGGGGAGAGGGGTTGTGCAATGGGCTTGGCACAGCCTTGGTGGGGTCTCTGCTCTTCCTGTCTTGCTGCTGGTGCCCTGTCCCCATGTCCCCTGTTCCCATGGTCTCTGTCCCCACATCCCCTGTCCCCAGCTGGTTCCACGGGAAGATCTCAGGGGTGGAGGCAGTGCAGGAGCTGCAGCCCGCCGAGGACGGGCTCTTCCTGGTGCGCGAGTCCGTCCGGCACCCCGGCGACTACGTGCTGTGCGTGAGCTTTGGCAAGGAGGTGATCCACTACCGCGTGGTGCACGAGGAGAACATGCTGAGCATCGACAGCCAGCACCGCTTCTACAATCTCATCGACATGATCGAGGTGAGAGCCCCCCCAGTCCGTGAGCTGCACTGGGGGGCTCCAGGGCCGGTCCAGCCCAGCACATGGTGATGGAGAACCTGTGGGGTGATCCCTGACCCACCTCGTGCCAGCGCTGCCATCCATGTGACAGCATGGTCACCTCGTCCCGTGGTACTTGGGAGCTCGCTGCTGCTGCCTGTGTTCTTTGCTGGGTTTTGTTCGGTGCAGTTCTCCACCCCAGGAAGTTCTCCCAGTTCCCCACTCGGTTTGGGGTGCAATGGATGGATCCGGGATGCCCTGGTGTCCACAAACCAGCTGTGCCACAGCATGCCCTGCCCAGGGTTGTGTGTCCCCTGTCCCTGCTCCTCTGGTGCTTCATGCAGCAGCGGAGCTTGGGGCATTTTGGAAAACAAAGCTCCTGACAGCCTCTGCCCCCGTGCCCTGGATGAGGCCTGAGCCGCGCTGAGGCTCAGAGGCGTTTTGCTGCAGTTCTCTCCCCCCGAGCTCTCCCTTCACCCGCTCACCCTGTGGGACTCCCAGGCTTCCTGCTGTCGCTGAATTTATCGCCAGCTCTCATGCTTTCAGCAGGCTCTTCCTCAAGATCTGTCTCTGCCCTGTCTCGTACCTCTTCCATGCCTCGCTTCTGGGGTTTTGTACTGCCATATATTTTCCTCATTTAGACACAACTTCTGCTTTCAGACCAGCCCTTTCCCCGCTCAGCTGCCCCAGCCCTGCTCTGTAACCACTACGGCCGTGCTGCTGTTTCCGCTTCACCTCTGTAAACCCAGCTCGGACGTGTTGCTCCCTCCAGGGCCGGGCTGTAGCACCCGCAGGGTTCAGCCCCATCATCTGCTGCCCGGCTCGCCGGTAGCGTCCCGAATCCTCGCCCGGTCGTAGTGTCTCCCTGGCCATGCCCCATGGAGACCAGGGCTGAGATGCAGGCTGGGAACTGCAGTGCTGGGGGAAAAGCAGGATTTCATGCAGCCGGAGCAGGAGGGGCTCTGGGCACCTCAGGGCCAGATGGAGGTGGTAGCTTTGGTGGTAGGGGCCCGTGGAGCATCCCAAAGCCGTTTCCTGGCTCTGCACCCACCACCTGCCCCAGCCTCGTCTGTCCCTTCCTCTGCAGCACTACACGAAGGAGCAGGGAGCCATCTGCACCAAGCTGGTGAAGCCCAAACCAAAGACTGGGATGAAGTCAGCCGAGGAGGAGTTGGCCAAAGGTAGGGGATGGCGGGAGAGGAGCAGGTCTGGGTTTTGGGGAAGGAGGTGGCGCGGCCCCACTGGTGGCCTTGTTGACCTGTCCTTGCACCTGTTCTCAGCCGGCTGGTTGCTGAACCTGCAGCACCTCACGCTGGGAGACCGCATCGGGCAAGGCGAGTTTGGAGGTAGGTGAGAAGATGGAGACAGAGATCCCTGAAGGACATCCCCCGATGTCCGTCCTGGGCACTGTCCTGGGGCTTTTGGGGTCTCAGCGTGGGATGTGGGGAGTGGGACATGTGGCCAAGGGCTCAGACCCATGACATATGCCCCGTGTCCCCTCCCAGATGTCCTGCAGGGTGAGTACATGGGGCAGAAGGTGGCTGTGAAGAACATCAAGTGTGATGTGACCGCCCAGGCCTTCCTCGCTGAAACTGCTGCCATGACGTGAGTGCCTGGGGGGGCACTGGGGGGACACTGAGGGGGTATGGCCAGACCCTGCCCCACGACCCAGGCACAAACAAGCACCCCCTTGACCACAGTTGCCTCCTTTCAGGAAGGTCCGGCACAAAAACCTGGTGCGTTTGCTCGGCGTCATCCTGCACAACGGCCTCTACATCGTCATGGAGTTCATGAGCAAGGTGAGAGCGTGTCCTTGGCCAGCGGGACCCATCGCTGCTCAGTTTTTTGGACAAAATCCTTGGTCTGGGGCTGAACTGGGTGGATACTGGGCAGCTCTTAGGTGTTTCTCCTCCTCCGTCAGGGCAACCTGGTGAACTTCTTGCGCACGCGGGGCCGCGCGCAAGTCCCTACCCAGCAGCTCCTCCAGTTCGCTCTGTAAGTGCCCCCTCCCCTCCACACCGCTGGGACCAGCACTCTGCATCCCCCTGGGAGGCACGCGGTGACGCTGCCTCGCCACCACAGGGATGTGGCCCAAGGCATGGACTACCTGGAGTCCAAGAAGCTGGTGCACAGGGACCTGGCTGCCCGCAACATCCTCATCTCCGAGGAGCATGTGGCCAAAGTGAGTGATTTCGGCTTAGCCCGGGTCAATCCCAAGGGCGCGGACACCACGGTGCTGCCCGTGAAGTGGACGGCTCCCGAGGCCCTGAAGCACAATGTGAGTGATGGAGGGAAGGGAAGGGGTCCAGGGGTGGGGTGGGGTGTCCTAAAGCAGCTCATCCCATTGGGTCCCCCTTCCCATACCCACCTACCACCTCCCACCAACTCATCCCTGCCCCACGGCAGCTTCTGGTGCCACCAGCCCATTGTCTCCCAAAATTTGGCCTTTGTCCTGATCCTGGGGTGTGGGGGGGATTTAGGGCACCTCCTATGGGATACGGCGGGCTGGGACAGCCGGGTTGGAGCTGGAGTCCTGGTGGTGAAGGAGGGCCAGGCCGGGAGGTCGCAGCCCGATGAGGGGGAGGACAGCCCCGGGAGCAGCAGGAGGTGAGGGCACAGCCCTGGGGAGCCCAGCACAGCCCGTACCCAGCTGCAGCCTCCCTGCCTCGTGCCGTGGCAGAAATTCTCCTCCAAGTCGGACGTGTGGAGCTACGGGATCCTCCTGTGGGAAGTGTTCTCCTTCGGCCGAGCACCCTACCCCAAGCTGGTGAGTGCCAGAGGACACTCTGGGTCGTGTCCCCAGGGGATGGATGGGAGGGGGACATCCCAGCTCCCCCTGGCCAGTGGGGTCCCAGCTCCCTCCTTCATCCCTAGAGCCTGAAGGAGGTGACAGAGCTGCTGGAGGAGGGGTACCGCATGGACCCCCCCGAGGGCTGCCCACCTGCCATCTACGCACTGATGAAGAGCTGCTGGGAGATGGAGCCGGGCAAGCGGCCGTCCTTCAAGAAACTCACAGAGAAGCTACAGAAGGAGCTGAAGCACCTAAGGGACGTTTAACCTGCATCCTGATCCCAGAACCGATGGCCAGAAGCCCCCCAGACCCACCGGGATAGGGAGCAGCATGGAAACGAGCGGCCAGGCAACCTGCGTGCTGCTTTCTCCCAGAGAAGATGGGGCAATGGTTTGGCAGTGTGCCCTCCTCCTCTGGGGTGGCCGAAGAGGATGCAACAACCTCCCACCATCCCCGTACGGGTCTTTCACCCAGCCACACTTGGGGACACCTGGAGCGGCGGCAGGGACCCCAACCCACCAGGCTGCAGAGAGCAGCTCCGCAGGGGTGCTGGGCCCATGGCCCCCTGTGGGGTCCCTTTGACCCCCCCCCCCTCAGGTGACAGGGGACAGGACGGGACATCCCAGCCTGCTGGAAAATGAAACCCCAACCCTGGCAGAGCCCTGCGCTGGCACAAAATGGAGGCCCAAACACAGCCAGCTCAACTGCCTTAATTATTATTATTTTTTGATTAAACCAAAGAAATTAGTTCAACAGCATCTTTAAGTCTCCAGTCTCAAATTAGTGCTCTCTCTTACATGGGGCTGAGTGCACCAAAGCACGGGGAGGGGCGGGCAGGAGCTTCGGCCCTCGGAGACCCCCATGCGCAGCCCGGCCCCGCTCCGCTCGGGGCTCTGCACACAGCCGGGGATTATTCTTTTAATCAGAGTCTGTATGGGAATTGCTGCATATAGATTACGGGAGCTGGACTCGTCCTCCAGTGGTGGGAAGCCCCCAGCCGTGCCGGCTCGCAGGCAATCTCGATGTCTTGGTGGAGCAGGGATTAACGGGGCCACGGGGCTGCGCGTATGTGCGTGCCCGCCTGCTTCCTCGTTTCCCTTCCAGTCCTTCCACCCTTGATTGAGTTTTTCGGCTAATCCTCTTCTGTGTCCTCTGCGCCGACTTCTTGCAGCTCTCACCCTGCTGAGCTGGGTGGCTCTGGGTGCCCACGGTGCCAGGCAGGGTCTGAACCCTCCATCAGGGCCCGTGCAATGGGGTATCTCAGCGAGGTACGGGTCCCCAGCACCCTTGGGTGCAGCGAGAGGCACAAGAAGGTCTTCCCACCCCGGTGGCTGTGCCTTCCCCTCCTAATGCCTTAATCCAGCCCTGATCCGCGGCGCCCCTGGGTCCTGCTGACCTTGCAGACACCGGCCCCGGGCAGGACCCGGCTGAGCACCACGGGGCACAGGGCACCGCAGCCACCCACCCATGGCCGCCTTCTTCACGGCAGCCCTGAAGAACCTGCGGGGGGGCGAGGAGGAGCCCAAGGCACCCCCCAAGGACACCAAGGCGGCCACTCTGCCCAATGGCATGTCCCGCGAAGAGTTTGAGGAGTACCAGCGGCAGCTGCTGGAGGAGAAGTAAGGCTTTGCCGGGGCTGTGGGGTCCCCACGCACTGGGGCCAGGGTGTCATCCACCACGGGTTGTCCTCTGCCTGGATGGGACGGGGACAGGGAGGCAGGGGATGGGAGCAGAGTGGGTGCTCAGCGATCCCTGCAGTACGAGAGTTCCCAATGGTGCAGGAAGTCCCCATGGGTGCTGGCACAGGGGCTCGGCACACTGCAGGTGGCCAGGGGCAGGTGCCTGGTGCCACCCTCACCCCAGCACCCGTGGAACCACGGGACAACGGGCACAGCACGGCCCCCCTCCCCTGATCTGGGTGATTCGGGGGCCTCAGTCGGGACAGCATCAGGGAAGCGAGAGGCCATAGGAGCAGCAAGTCCCTGCCACAAATGTCACCACTGGGCTGGAGGGGCAGGATGCGGCCCCCGATGACTGTCTCGTGTGGACCTTTGCACCTTTGGACGGGTGTAGCCACGCTGCAGGGCCAGGGTGCAGGGTGATGGGGGGTGTTTGGCTGGGGCAGGGGTGACAGCGTGGCGCCCGCTGTGCAGGATCGAGCGGGACAAGGCCTTCGCGCACAAGAAGGCGGAACGGGCGGCCGTGCGCATGCACCTGCGGGACAAGTACCGCCTGGCCCAGGTAGGGACACACGCGGGGTGCCCTGAGCCCCCCCACCCTCCCCGATAGCCCTGGGCTGGGTGGCTGCTGTCCTCCCCCACCACCCTGGTCCCCTGGGATGGGAGATGATTCCTGAAGAGGGCAGCAAACAGCTGCTGTCTCTGTCCATCCGCCTGTCCGCCCGCACACGTGTGAGCCCAGCATTCCCAGTGTGGGACTGGGCAGCCCCAGCACCCCCGGTGTCCCACAGCATTCCCACTCCTGGGTATCCCAAAGGGACCCTGCTCCTCCCTGTCCCCCCCAAGGCTGGTGGCACCCGGTCCATCCGCGGCCCCAACCTCTCCCACCCGTGTGCAGGACGAGCGGGACGATGCCCAGCTGCACGTGGCGGGCGGCGCGGTGGAGCTGCCGCAGGAGCTGGCCGCCATGGTGCGCGGCGAGGAGGAGGAGGAGGAGGAGGAAGAGGAGGGGGCCTTCGCCTTCCTGACCAAGCTGCGGGAGATCGATCTGCCAGCGCTGCGGGGCCGGGCGCTGGGCACCGTGGACGAGGTGAAGGAGAAGTGCTCCCTGATGTAGCGCCGGCACTGGCAGAATTGGGCTCAGCCCCAGGGAGCGGGCGGGATGTGGGCATTGCGGGTGCCCGGTGCTGCGTGCCATGTGCCCCAATGTGCTGCCTGTGTTTGGGGTTTTCCTCCCCCAAATCATTCCCTAGGGCTTTTTGGGGCACTGGGCAGGGACACCTGGGTCCCCTCCTGCCACACTGGCCAAGCCCCCAGCGTCCCAGGTGCCACCCCCCAGCCAGGGCAGGCAGTGGTCCCCAACGCTCCTGCCACATCTTTCACCAGCCTTGGGGTTGCCCACACTGTTTGGATCAATAAAAGTGGTATTTTGCAGGACTGGTGCTTGTGCCATACAATGCTGTCTGCGTGACCCCCACCTGCACAGTGCCACCGTCCCCAGGGCTGCCCCATGGATGGGCAGGGCGGGGACAGGGACACCGCTGCAGCCCCCCCGTGTCCCCATGCTGGACACAGCCCCATGCCCAGCACATTATTACCCTTGGTCTCCACAACCCCAACCTGCAGGATCTGTCCCCAGCTCCTGCAGGAGCCCCCAGGCACAGCTGCCCCCGGCCGCACGCAGGAACCAGCAGGACCCGGTGTCCCCACCCAGGGCATCCCCGGGGACAGGGTCCCCGCTGCCTCCTGCCCACCCCAGGGGCTCCCCACTGCCGGGCTCAGCAGCAGCGCGGGCTTAAACGCCGCCACGCGGGCACCCGCGCCGGAAGGCTGCAGGCTGCTGAGATCACTAATACCTGCCTATTTTAGTGAGGTCTAATCTGCCTGAATCGCCTGTCCCCGAGGGCTAAGCTAGCTGAACCCTTGTAAAATGTACCACCAGCACTGGCCCCGAACGCCACCGCCCCGCCGGAGCCGGCCCGGGAGTCACGCTGTGTGTGCATGAAAGAAAGGACGCGCTGAGCCGCCTCCGTCCTCCCCACGCCGGGGCCATCTGCTCCGGAAAGGCCCGCGGGGACGGCGCTGCTGCGGGCTGCCCACAGTGTCGGGGCCGAATCCGGTGCCGGTGGGGTGGGCGTCACGGTGCAGAGCCCGTTGGCTACGAGTGCCGCAGGTCTCAGCCACCCCGGTGGCATGGGGGGGTCCCTGGGTGCGTGGTGCTCGGCCCCTCGGGTCCTGGTGCGAGGGGCTGGTGTCTGCTGGAGCATCCAGGCGTGGCCGGTGGCACTGCCGTTCCCGCTGTCCGCACCATCCTGTTGTCACCACTGTCCCTGCCACCCCTCCTGTCCCTGTTGTCCCCACCATCCAGCCATTCTGCAGGACTCGCAGCATCTCCCATTCGGGCACAAAAATCAATCCGTGTTGATCAGGATGGGGCCATGTCTCCCCAGCGGCCCCCAGCCAGCTCCTGTTCCTACCCCACGTCCCCGCTCTCTCCGGGTGCCAGCCTGTGGGATGGCGGCACCAAGGTCCCCAGGCAGCCCGGCCCTGTCCCCAGCCCAGCTCCCAGTGCTCCCAGCGGGGCTGCGCGGGGCTCCCAGTGCCGGCTGGGATCCGGGTCAGGACCCTCTGCCAGGTCTCCCTGGCTAATCATCCTGTCCCCCCCCCCCCCCCCCAGCTGTCCCCACACCGCCACCTGTGCCTCGGCACCCTTTTGGGTCACCCCTGCCGCCCACCCGCCCGCCCCAGGCCTCTTAATGAACTAAAAAAGTGACAAATCCCCGGCAGAGCTGGTCACGTGCGGCCAGCGGCCCCCGGCCCCGACCCCCGCCCCGGCCCCACCGCCCCGGTAAGCTGACGCAGCGTCTCTAAGCGTTAGCAGCTTTGCCCGCTAATAGGATTAGGGAGGTTTAAAACTGTCATTTGAGTGAACTAAACCCCCTGATACTCTGCATTGCACCTTCTTAACCAATTTGCCTTCAATTAGGGTAATTGGGAAACTAGCAAAGAAGTATAGCATTAATATTTTAAAGTGATGAAGCGATTACGGGCCTTGGACGAGGAAGCAAATCAATTTGCTATCTGCTCCTAAAAGGCAATTATAATCATTTGTCAAATCAGCCTGCTGGCCTCCCCCGCCCGTGTGAGCCAACACCTTAAGGCGGTTTAGCGGGGCCGGCTCCGCGCACACGGCCCTGGTGGGTAAATCCAAATCCGGGCAGCTGGGGCGGCTGTGCCCGCGCCTCGAACCAGCCCACGGGTGGTCCTGGTGGGGTGTCTTCAGGCACAGGGGGCTTGGGGGGCTTGGTGCACTTTGGGTCACTTTGGGGCTTTCGGAGTGTTGGGTATCTCTGAGAAGCTCCGTGAGGGTCCGCATGTGCAGGTCACCCTGGTGGGGGTCCTCCTGCGACAGCTCTGCTTGTCACGTCCCCATGCCTGTGCCAGGAAGCCACCGTGGGCCACCAAAGCAGGGGACTGGGGTCCTTTCGCTGCCACTAGGGTGGCCCACGCAAGGGCACATTGGCACAAGGGCCAGCTAAAGGGGCCCCTTTGCGCCCATGTCCCCACGGCCTGGGGACGTCCCCACCACCCTCCAGCAGCACTCAGGGGTGCTCCTGGAGCTGGAACCCCCCATGCAGGAGCAGGCAGCAGAGGGGTCCCTGTGGCACTGCCCGGCGCAGCAGTGTCACCCCGTCCCCAGGGGGCCACATGTCCCCAGTGCAGTGCCACGCTGTCCCCATGATGCTGTCAGCCTGTCCCTGCGGTGGTGGCACGCTGTCCCCACACGGGTAGCACGCTGTCCCAACAAGAGTGTCATGCTGTCCCCAGAAGCTGTCAGACAGGGCAGGAGGGTGAAGGGAAGTGACACAGAGATGGCTTTAGGGTCCAAGCCCGGACACAATGGCGGTGGCAGCGTCCCACTGGGGGCAGCTCCATGGGCTGACACAGGGGGGGGCACGCGGGACCAACACCAGGGCTGACTGAAAACCTTGTGGTTACATTTGGCATCCGAAAGGGGAACTGTGCCGAGGAGAGGAAGGGAGTGGGAGGAAGCCGAGACGGCGGCCGAGAGCTGCAGTGCTCGCAGATGGAAGGAAGAGGCTGTTGGGAGAAAGTAAAAGTGAGCAGAGAACGAGAAGGGCAAAACCCTGCAGAGGCCGGGTGGGCAGCACGGGGAAGGGGCTGAGCTCAGGCAGCACTGAGCCCCAGGCACCCGGAGGACCTGGGTGGCAGGGAGGGGACCCCGTCACAGTGCTCACAGCCCCCACCCGGCTGGGGTCCCCAAGGGACGCAGGAGGAGGAGGACTCTGAGGGATGGCATTTCTGCCCCCCCCCCCCCCAAGCCCATGGCCAAACCCCACGGATAGCCCCAGAGTGGGTCCCCCATGCTCTGTCCCCATGCCTGGTCCCCAGAGCCAGTCCCTGTGCACTGCCCCACGTCCACGGCTTGACCCTGTGCTTGGTCCCCATGGCTGGTGTAACATCCGTGGATGGTCCCATAGCTGGTGTGACATTCATGGACGGTCCCACTGCCGGTGCCCATAGCTGGCCCCATGGCTGGTCCCCATGGCTGTTGTGACATTCATGGTGGTCCCCATAGCTGGTCCCCAAGCCTGCCATCCATGGCCGGTCCCCACGCCTGGCCTCCCCCTGGCCCCCACACCCACTCCCCGTGGCTGCCCACGGTGCTCGCCCCCTGGGGCTGGTCCCCACGCACCTCTCCCCGCTCCCGGTGCCACTGCTGGATGTCACACCTGTCCCCACGCCCGGTCCCCATCGCCCGTCCACACCCAGGACCCAAGCATGCAGCATCCCAAGGAACCCATGGGGGCCACACACACTGCCACCAGGGCCACCCCCCTGTCTCCGTCCCCTCTGGGGTGGGACACGGCCACTGGAGCGTCCCCACCACAGCAGGGCCGGGCACGGGCTGCGGCCCCCAGGCCCGTCCCTGGGCCGCGGCGCTGGCAGAGCCAAAGGAAATTGTTTCTCTCCCTCCTCCCCCCCCATCCTCTGCCTTTCTTCTCCTCGCCCCGTGTTTCTAATTCTTTTTCCTCTCCCATAATGAGGGGATTACAAGGAAAACTCCAGCAGGACGCCTTTGTGGGGAGACAATCCGAGCGGGGAAGGCAGCGCGGGGCTTTGTGCGCCCGCGGCCCCCCCGGCCCGCCGGGCGCTGGGGGGACATTTAGAGCAATTACTTGTCCAGAAAGTAACTGTCAATCATTCTTAGAGGGGAAGGCCTCCAATTAATAACCTCGTCTTAATCCTTTGGACTCATTTCCAATCTGCGGGGCCTTGGTGACATCTGCAACACTAAATAAAGATTCTCCCGAGCCTTAGCACGGCGGTTCTGTGACAAATAAGAAGACTAGAGGCAACTTTGGCTGCCAAGCTGCAAGATTGGTGAGGTTGAGCCGCTTGTTTGGTTCCCAGGAGGGGCCGACAAAGTTAAATACTCCTGGAAAAGCCGAGTTGGGCCCAGCAGGTAACACCGTTTTATTCGAATTCGGGAGAAAGCGCCGGGGGAAGATGCTCCAAAGAGAAACGGGACGGCCCTGGGGTGCGCCCGTGGCCAGGGCCGGATCCTGGGCCCTGCCCCGGGGGTGTGGGAGTGGGTGCTGGGTGCCCCAAAGCTGCCTGCTTTGCACCCCTGGTTGCCCTTCGGTGTCATGGCACCGAGTGCCACTGCTCCTGGTGGGCTCTGCGCTGCCGGCTCGCGCTGTGCCGGCTGCCGTCAGGGTCCGGCCCCGGCCCCGGTGCCCACCGGCACCCAAAGGGGCACGGAAGGGGAACGGGTGCCGGAGCAAAGCGGGACGGCCTCAGGCAGGCTGCAGCACCCACGGGCCACGGCACCGCCCGAACGGAGGGTTTTGGTGCTTTATTCATCTCGCCGAGTCTTTCTGGCACTGGGAGAGCTGGGGTTTGCCCAGTTTGGGCTCATTACTGCCTAGTTCGGGGCTTGTCGCCGTTGCTGTTTGCTTTTCTGGTGTCTGTGGTGAGGAGCAGACAGCTCCGCTCCGGCTTGAGGCTGCAGCGGGTGCGGGCATAAAGCAGAGAAACGCTGCCCTGGCACTGCCCAGTGCACTTTTACAGCCGAAACCCCCAAATTGCTGCCGGGACCACCACGGCCGCGGGAAGCCCTCTGGTCCCCGACGAGCCCAGGCGAGCCGCCCTGCCGCCCAGCTGGGTGTGCATCTGGGGGACGGAGGCTGCGGGGTCCCCTTGAGCTGCCGGGTTTTGGGGCCAGCAGCGACACCGGGGACTTCTGGCTTGGCCATGGGGGTGCATGGACGGGGCTGGGGGGGGGGGGGGGGGGGCACCCGCTCTTTCGGCAGGGACTTGGGGCACCCATCAGAGTGACACAGCCGGGGAGCGGTGCTGGGGAGCCGGGGGGCCGTGCTGTGATGCCGCCAAGGATGAGGTGGGGCGGGGGCAGCCCCGGGGCACCCACAGGCTGCAGCGCTGCCACCCCGCTTGGCGGGTTGTGATTTTCTGTAATTCCCATGTTTGTTACTCCTGCTTTTGTTTGGCTCTGTTATTTTTTCCGTTCTTCTTTTATCGCCCTTGATTCCCGCTCCCACTCCGAGGATTTGTTTTCCTCTTCTTCCTGTTTGTTGTTGTTGTTGTTGTTGTTTGTTTGTTTGTTTTCTTGGCCTCCTTTGCTTTTGGGTGGGGTTGGGAGGTGCTAGGGGCTGCCCCCAGCCTCAGCCCTTTGCTGTCCCCAGCCCCTGTTGCCCAGCTCACCCCAATCCCTGCACCTCTCCGTGGGGTCCTGGGGGGGGCTGCAGGTGCTCACCCCTCTCCCCTCTCCTTGCAGGTGTGGAGCTGCGCAAATGAGAAGCGGGTGAGCACAAACGGGATGGCGGCGGGGGTCCCGTCCCCTCCCTGTTTCCCCAACCCCAGGACATTCCATGACCCTCGCACGGTGACATTGGGGCCCTGCTCGTCCCAGCGCCCAGCAGGGCACCCCAGCACTGGGGCACTCAGCAGCCTGGGTGCCATGAAGGGACTGCTGCCTGGGGCAGCGTGGCCAGACCCAGACCCAGCCAGAGACCTCGGGGTGATGGGGCACCCTGCGTGGGGCCGTGGGGTGTCACCCAGAGCCAAGCACGTGTGGCACATGCTGCATGCGGACCCTGTGCATTTACTGCATGCGCTGCACATGCAACACACTGGCAGCGCTGTGCACTGCACATACCGCATGCACAGCCCCTGCGCGTGCACTGCATGCGTTATATGTGCTGTGGACACAGGCACTGCACACACTGCACAGTGCGCACATTGCACACACACGCTGCATGCTCTGAGCGTGCTGCAAATGCCTTGGGCAGTGCACACAGCCCCTGCGAGCGCGCTGCATGTGTTACACACACTGCACACAGGGGCACTGCCCAAATTGTGCAGTGCACACACGCTGCACATGCACAGTGTGTGCTCTGAGCATGGTGTGCATGGGGCAGCGCACACAGACCCTGGGCATGCGTGGCACACGTTGGATATGCTGCACATACTGTACACACGGACGCTGCACTTGCTGCACACCTGTGTGCATGGTGCGCGCTGCACGGCACGTGCTGCATGCTCTGTGCGTGTGCTCGCTGCATGCACTGTGTGCACTGAGCACAAAGGCACTGCAAGCACTGCGCACAGACACTGCATGCACGCACTGTGCACTGATTCATGCTGTGCCCACATGTGCATGCACTGCGCTCCTCGCACACCCTGTGAGCTGTGCACTGCACATGCAGACTGCACGCTGCACCCGTGGCATGTGGACACTGCACACTGGGCACACGCTGTGCACTCTGCATGCAGTGCGTGTGCAGCACAACCCCCCCACACACATGCACACACACGCTGCTCGCACACATGCACCCACTCAACACAAGTCGCACCCTGCGCTCCGCGCATGGCACGCTCACACCTCGCTGTGCACACCCCCAGCATCTACACCTGCCTGCAGTGTGCATGCATGCTGCCGATTCACTGCACGCTGCACCCTGCACATGCACACACACAAACCATGCACGGCGCACGCAGATCCCCTGCATGTGCATAGTGCCAGCAGCCCCCAGCTCCCCCCACCAGCTGCCCACCCAGGATCCCCAGTTATTCCCTTAGCGAATTAATTGATTTTCCCCCTCCCTCCCTGTGCCCGCTTGGGTGTTTGCTGAATTTTTGGGGCGATGCAGGGCCGAACACCTTCCCCTCGCAGAAACACCCCGGGATTAGGGCTTTTTGCCCGATTCCCGTGTCTGACCACATCCCCGCGGTGGAAAGGGGCCCTTAATCCCTGGCGAATACCACAGGAAGATTTCAGAAGCTGGATAAAAAGCTTAAAGATGCAACATTGTAAGGGTTGAAAACGCTGATAAACATGCAGAAAAAAGGATATTAGCTGGGGGACGGCGCTGGGCCGCTTTTGCCCTGCCTGGGGACTAGAATGGGTTCCTGCAATGATGTGGGGCTGGTCTCGAGGGACAGAGCAGAGGAGCGGGGCTGGCAGGGGGACCTGGCCAGCTCCGGTCACCTCCAGGCCAGGCAAGGAGGGGTTTGCATTGGTTTTCAGGGCTGGTAGCTCCATAAAATTCCCACACAGGTATCACGGGGCTGGCCCATCCTCCTGTCCATCCGCTTGTCCCTCTGTCCCAGCCGGGGTGCATGGAGGGGGGGTTCCGATGTCCCCACCCTCCCCAACCCCTCCATCCCCTCGCAGGCGCCGAGATGTTCCTGAATAAGTGTGAAGGGGATCTGGGCGAGCTGCGGAAGCCGGGGGACGGCGAGGGGACCCCTCCTGCTGCCGCCGAGGAGGAGCAGCCCAAGAAGAAGCACCGGCGGAACCGCACCACCTTCACCACCTACCAGCTGCACGAGCTGGAGCGCGCCTTCGAGAAGTCCCACTACCCCGACGTCTACAGCCGCGAGGAGCTGGCCATGAAGGTCAACCTGCCAGAGGTCCGCGTGCAGGTAGGGGAAGCACCTGCTGGCCCTGACGTGTCCCCTGGGTGCTGGAGGGCTTTGCTCGGTGCCCAGATCTGTGCCTCAGTTTCCCCGTTGCTCAAGGCAGGGGCAGGGGCACAGCCACGGGGTGGGCGCACGGGGCCGCGCCACCTGTCCTGCGTTGCTCCAAGTGTCAGGTCTCTGGGCTGGGGTTTGGCTGCGTCCTGCTCCCCAGGGGCTCCCCAGATCAACCAGTGTGTCCCAAGGCTCAGTTTGGGGCAGGGAAATGGGTTTTGGAGATTTTTCCCCCACTGCACAGGGAGGTCAGGGATGCTTTTGTGGGTCCAGCTGGTCCCATGGGAAAGGAGAAAACCCTCAGCAGCTTGTGACCACTTGCAGCTCCTCAGAGCCAGAAAAGCTCAAAATTCTCATCGATTTGGGGATTTTAGGCTTTTCAGAGCATGGGGCACAGGAAGTTTTGGCTTCCCAGGCTGCAGCACAAAATCCTGCCCGGGGGGGGGGGGGGGGGGGGGGGGCTCAGCCTGGAGCAGCCCCTGCTGCGAGCGCGGGCACTGAGGGTGCACTCCCTCCTGCCTCTGGGTCTGAAAGCCCAAGAAAGGGCAGAGGAAACCAAACGATCAGAAGTGACAGAACGACTGTGAGATGGCCAGAAAAGCAATCCACTGACACGTGAACTGAGTTTTCCAGGCCTCAACTCCATTCCTTTTTGCACATCAAGCAAGTCCAAGATAATGTGGCTTTTTCCTTGGAGCTCCACACCACGGGGACGCCTCTGCTGAGCTGCCTGAGCAGCGACCAGTTTGCACCAGTATAGCCCAGTAGGAACTGTCCCCTTCTCAGCCCAGGGGCTGACACCTGCCGCCTCTTTCCACTACAGGGCAGGCTGGGCTGTGCCCCATGCTGCTGGGGACTCTGGGGACGTGGGGGCCAGTGCTTTAAGCAGCAGCTCTTCCCAGGTCCGGGTGGGTTTTAGTGCAATTCAGCTTCTAAGAACTTTTACCGAGTGGCTTTTGGACACCACGCAGCGTTGTACCGACAGTGTGCGGTGTTGCAGGGCCAGTGGGAGCGTCCCCACGGCGCAGCAAGAGCAGGGGCTGCACGGTGCCACCGCTCCCGTCCCGCGCCAGAGATGGGTTCGGTTCCTGGGGTTTGCAGGAGAGGCTTAGCAGAGGTGCGTGGTGTGACAGGGACTGCTGGAGCCACGGGGGACACAGCACGTGGGCACCCTGCTGGGGTCACCCCACGTGGGACACAGCACGTGGTGGCGGCCCACCTGGAGTACCCTGTGCGGGGCACCCTGCATGGGGCACCCCGCGTGGGATACAGCACAACGGGGCACCCTGCATGGGGCACCCCGCACGGGGCACAGCACGGGGGGCACCTCGCACGGGACGGAGCACATGGGGCACCCTACACAGGACTTAGCACGTGGGGAACCTTGCATGGGGTGTGCCACATGGGGCACCTGGCATGGGACATGGGACACAGGGCACCTGAAATGAGGCATGCCACATGGGTACCCTATATGAGACATGCTACATGGGACACCTTGCATGGGACATGCCATATGGGGCACCCTACACAGGCCACAGTATGTTGGGCACCCTATAAGGGATATAGCACGTGGGGCAAGCTGCGAGGGACAGGCCGGGCATGGGGCGTGCACCCCGGGGTCACTCTCACTGTCCCCTGGCAGGTCTGGTTCCAGAACCGGCGAGCCAAGTGGAGGCGTCAGGAGAAGATGGAGGCCAGCTCCATGAAGCTCCACGACACCCCCATGCTCTCCTTCAACCGGCCGCCCATGACAGCCAACGTGGGGCCCATGAGCAACTCCCTCCCGCTCGACCCGTGGCTGACGTCGCCCATCTCCAGCGCCACCCCGGTGCACAGCATCCCCGGCTTCATGGGGGCCCCCCAGGCCCTGCAGCCCCCCTACGGCGGGCACTCCTTCCTCAACACCCCCCCGGGGATGGCGCAAGGCATGCAGCCCATGGCCCCCGCGCCCTACCAGTGCGGCCCCCCCTTTGTGGACAAGTACCCACTGGAGGACGTCGACCAGAGGAGCTCCAGCATCGCCTCGCTCCGCATGAAAGCCAAGGAGCACATTCAGACCATTGACAAAACCTGGCAGCCCATTTGATGAACGCTTCCCCGCCTCCCCGGCCCCCCCACTGCCCCCCCCCCCCCAAGGCTCCCGTCCCCAGGCCGTGTGACACCGGGGGTGACAACGGGATGCTCAGCAGGACCAAAGCCAGCGCGGGGCAGGGACGGGGCAGAGATGCTGGGCTGTGGCTGCGCCGCCCCCGGACCAGCACCGTGGGCACAGGGCAGCGAGGCGAGGTGCTGGCGGGACCCCCCCCCGTGGGGAGCACCCCAGCAGCCACCCACGTCCCGCTCAGCCTCCCTCGTGCAGCCGCGTACAGAAGACCCCAGCCTGGGGCTCCGCAGCCCTGCCCTTTATCATTAATGTTGGGTTTGTTTGTTTGTTGTTTGGGTTTTTTTTATGCTGCAGATTTGAACACAAATGAACAGAAACACTCTAGTTTCATAGGGAATATTGGGGGGGGTGGAGGGGGTTAGCTGCATCGGGGCACAACGCTGGTTGTGCGCCGAGAGACGGGTGTACTGCAAGTAAAGAGATGAGCCGAACGGGTGCGTCGCACTCGAGTCAGGCACTGCCGCTAGCCGGGATGCGGGAAGGAGCTTTCCAGGGAAATCGGCTTTTCCCTCGCCCACACTTGGCATCTGCAGGGAAAATCCGCCGTCCCGGCGCACCCAGCCATCGCACGCAGGGCTCGGTCCCCACCGGGTGACCGGATCCGGCCCCGCCGCCTGGCTCCGCGTCCCGGCTGCTTGTCAGGGGGAATCTGCTCCGCCGTCACTCCACGCTGCGCCGCCCTAATTGCTCTCCAGCGGTGCCGGCGTTGGAGGCACAAAGCTGCCGTAATTGCCGGGCAGGGAACGGCCCCACGGCCCCCAGTGGGGCCCGCCAGGAGGGGGGCAGTGGGGCAGCAGCGTCCCCGTGGGGTCCCTGGGGGGGCCATGGTGCCAGGTGGGAGCAGGGAGAGGAGGGTGGCGATGTGCCGTGTCCCCAGCCTGGCCCCACAGTGGCACCGGGGAGGGCGCATGGCCGGTGTCACCGTCACCGGGCAGCGAGGGTCGGCACGGCCCCAGTGGGGATGAGCGAGCTCAGGATGGCTTTAGGAGGCTCGTGGTCAGGACAGGCAGGGGCTGGTCCAGGCAAACGGGTGTGCTGTCACCCATGGAGGCAGAGGGGACGCTCCTGGGAAAGCAAGACCAAGAGGAGACCTTTCCCCAGAAGTATTTCCTGCTACAGAACCAACAACTACCACGACACCATGTCCCCACCTTGCCTCCAAGGCCCAGAAGGGAGCAGACCCTGCTTAGCACCAGCACCCCCAGCCCCCAGCCCAGCCCCAGTGGGTCCCAGCCCCTCGGGAGCCCCAGGGACAGCGCTGACGTCCCCACAGCCCTGGTGGCACTGGGGTCAGGTGGGAGCAGCGGCGGTGACACTGGGCCAGCCAAGGCGCTGACCCCAAGGGGACCCGGCTCCTTGTCCCCGTCCCCCGGCTGCTGCTGCTCGTCTGCTTCGTTAGTGATAATTAAACCTTTAACAACCCATTAAACGCATAATCAATGCTCCCCCGGCTCCCCAGCCCAGCTAATGGGACCGGGCTTAGCTTAACCGGCCGCAGGCAGAGGCATACTCGGGCCGGGAGATAATGAAGCAACGGCCGCGGAAGTAATGGGGTTTGATCTGGGGGACGGGTCGCGCTGAATGGGGGCTGCGGTTTTCGCATGACATAATTGCAGAGGCTGGCGCCGGCCCCGCCGGGGCGGCCGGGCTCCCCTCGGCCCTACGAGCACCAACAAAAGCTGGCTGGCGCGGGGAGGGGGCTCAGGAGGGGGCTCCCCCCCCCCGAATCCGAGCCTAATTGGGTCAGGGGGGCCCCCGCCGCCACCCAAAAGCGCGGGCGCATCGGGGCGAGGCCGGCCTTGGTGTGCCTGGGTGAGGACGCGTCTCCTCCGTGCTGTCGAGGTGCTGGGTGTTATACAAATTATGTAAATGAGCTAATTTGCACATGGCCGGTGGTGATGCTGTGCGGGGCCAGGCATGGTGCCCGGCGGTGCTGGGTGTCACCGCGACAGGGCTCGGGCACCCCTTACCCCGGTGTGAGCCTCGTCGCTCTCATTAGTGCAGAAACAGGCGATGTTTCTGGCCAAAAAAGCCTCCTGAACACGAAGAACCATGAGAAGTGCTGAGCTATCTTGCTTTCACTCTTTTATTGGTGTTTTCCCCCATTTTAGACCCAATGGAGACATTTGCAGATGCTGGCACATAGGGCCGAGCAAAGCACGCGTACACCCTGTGCCCCCATCTCGTGCATTATGGGAAAAAAAAAAAAAGCAAATGGCGATTTTTCCCCCAGATTTTATCCATACCCTGAAATCTTTCACGGCCTGGCCAGCGCTGGCACTCAGTGTCCCACTGGGAGCACTGGGGGGCCAGGTGGGTCTCCCATGGCCTCAGGGCTGCCTCCCAGCCAAGCAGGAGCCCTTTGCTCCCCCCTAATCCTCCCCTCAGGATTTGCCCCCTAATCTCCTTATTTCTCTCTATTTCTCCTAGGCCTGAATGAGCCCAGCCCTGCCCCGGCGCGACGCCTCGCTCAGCCCCCTGCCTCCATCCCCTCCTCGCCCCATGGAGCAAGGGGCAGTGCCACCGCCACGCAAAGTGGGCCCGGCCCGGCCACGGGGAGCCCCGGGGCTGGCGCTGCCCTGGGGTGGGGGGTGGCACTGCCGTGCCAGGGACAGCGTCCTGTCTCTGGGGGTGGCAGTGCCACGGCAGGGGACATGCGGCCGTGTCCTCTGTGTGGGGCTGGCAGTGCCGTGTGGCTGGGGCTGGCATTCCCTGTACATCTGTGGGGTGGCAATGTGCCATCCGTGGGGCTGTCCCTGTCCAGGGCAGGGGGCAGTGCCCTGTACCTGAGGCAGCACCGTGCTGCCCCCCCCCAGGTGCCACGCAGCGAGCCCCACATCCCTGGTGCGGGGCAGGACAGGGCTCAGCCCCTCAGCACCCAGCTCCGTCCCCATCCCCTCTGTCCCCTCCAGGCCAGACGGGGCACGAGGTGTAGAGCGGGGGCCGCGTGTCCATCTACAGGCTGTGTGAGCCTGGCCCCTTGGGGCTCAGGTTCTCCTCGGGGGTGTTTCCCCAGAAGTCCCCCGCCGCCCCCCAGCTCCCCGGGGGCGAGCTGGAGAGGGGGCTGACGGAGCTCTCCAAGGGGGGCTGCGAGGCGGCGGCGGGGCCGAGGCGCAGGTTGAGCTTGGCGATGAGTGGCTTGCCCACGCTCACTGCCCGCCTCTCCTCCACGAAGTCGTCCATGCCGCGGTAGCGGTACTGCAGGCACACGGTGAAGGCCAGCTCCTGCTGCGGGGCATGGCAGGGTGGGCACCCGCCCGCGGCATGGGGACGGTGGCTTCATTCCCCCCCCCCACACGCAGCGTGACCCTTACCCGCAGTTTCTGCAGGCCGCAGAGGCGGCTGTAGAGGCAGCAGGAGGGGCAGCCGGGACTCCAGGAGGGTGACAAGGGGCTGCCCACCTCCTCGGGGCTCTCCTTGTTGGTGCACTTGAGGTCCACGTCCAGCTCCTGCCGTGGGCGATGTGCGACTGTGGAAAACCCACAGCCCACTGGGACCCCCCATCACCGCCCTGCCGAGGGTGTCAGCACCCTGCCCCACCTCGGGGATGTCGGTGAGCTTGGCCACGCACTCAGTGACGTCCCTGGGGGTGGCCAGGATGCGGGTGTAGATGATCATGATGTTGGAGAACTCGGCAGCGAAGCCCAGCTGGACGGTGACGCCGCAGCTGAAGTGCAGGTGGCGGCTCTCCGGGAGCACTGCCGGGACAGCGAGCACGGGGCTGGCACCTCCTCGGTCACCACCACAGCGGTGACCCTCGGGGCAGCCCCGGTGCCAAGCCCAGGGCTGGTGGTGCTGCACCAGAGAAACCCGGTGGGCACTGGAGATGCTGCCTGCCACCTCGCCCCACATCTCGGGGCCGTCCCCTCCACGTCCCCACAGGTGCCAGCGCTGGGCGCGGTGGCCGCGGTGCTCACCGTGGGCCTTGGCCCACTGCAGGTTCCTGGCAGAGGTCTCGTCCCGGCCCGGGGCGCGGATGGGGTCCGTCAGCGCTCGCCTCTCTGAGAGGTTGCTGCGGAGCTCCAGCGCCTGGCGGCCCCGCGTGATCTCCAGGGTGCCCATGTCTGCGGGGGGACGAGAGGTACAGGGGGGTCGGTGGGGGACGCTCCCACCCCCAGGGTCCCCGCTGCTCGCCACTCACCCTCGGCCACCTTGTCCAGCAGCACTGTGATCTTCTCGTCATCCAGCAGCCAGCGCTTGAGGAAGCTGACGAAGACGCCGTTGGAGAACTCGCCCTGGCTCAGCTCGTAGGCTTCGGCGTCTGCGCACCTGCGGGGATGGGGCAGGAGTGGGCTCCATCCGTGGGACCCCTCCATCCACGGGGGGCTGCTCCAAGAACCAGCCCCCACTGAGCCCTGGGGAAGCTCAGCCACAGTGCCGTGGCCAGATCCTGGATGCTTAAAGCATCGTCGGCCCAAATCCCTGTGCTGCAGAGGAGCCTCGGTGCTTGAACCCCCTCAGGCACTGCCCAGAGCTGAGCAGGGCTGCGAGCATCCCCCATCCCTGTAAGGGACTGGGGGCTGCGACTCCCAGCACCTCCAGCATCGACCGGGGGGAGTTGGTGGCCTGGAGCAGGATGTGGTACAAACGGGGCTGAGCCCCATCCCTGCTCCAGGCCAAGGCAGGATGTGTCCCACTGGCCCTGGAGCGAGGAAGACAGGGGCACCACCAGGGCGGTGGAAAGGGGACCCACGTGGCGTAGCCGAAGACGATGTTGGCCGTCACCTGCAGCGCCCCGACCTGCGGGATGGTGTCATCGTTGAGGTTCCTGTAAGAGAGCAGTTGGGCAGAGCTGGGCGCTGTGAGAACCCTTGGGGGGGTGCAGCCCCCCAAATCCACCTGAGGCACCCCAGACCCTGACCACAATGGGGTTAAACTGGAGCAGTGACACTCAGGGCATCCACACGATGCCACAGCTGGGACACGGGGGACACCTCGCTCTGCTCCCCCAGGAACCAGCACCCATGGGTGGCAGGCACCCCGTGCCAGGACCCCGCTCTGTGCCGGGGGGCTCGGTCACCTCTTGCGGCACATGTCGAGCAGGAAGATGTTGAGGCCGGTGTGTCGCTGCTGCATGCTCTGTAGCACCCGCTGCACGCACAGGCAGTGGGCGGAGGTGTAGGAACTGGGGGCGTCGATGGGCACCATGAAGCTGTTGCCAAAATTTTCGTAGCCATGCCCAGCGTAGTAAAGCAAACCTGGCGGGAGGGGACAGCAGCGGGTCACGTCCCTCCTTGCACATCCCCAAGCCTCAGGGCCCCCCCCAGTCCTCACCCCAGGCTGTCCCCGCTTCTCACCCCGCCACCCCCAAACCCCACCAGTGCAAGCCCCCCCAGTTCCCCCTGAAGCTGCCCCACCATAGACGCCCTTGTCGAGGAGCAGGAGGAACTCATTGACAGCCATCTGCATCTCGTCCTTGCCCAGGTCCAGCAGCGAGACCACCTTGAAGTCGAGCTGGCGCAGGAGGGAGCTCAGCGCGTGCACGTCCACCATGGGCGCCTTCAGGTGCTTGTGGTGCAGGTAGCGCATGTTGCCGATCAGCAGGGCCACTTTGTCGGTGGCTGCCGGGACAGGAGAGGGGCACGCTAGGGATGCTCCTGCTGTCCCTGCCACCCCTCCTGACATTCCCGGTGTCACCATGCACACCAGTCCCTGCCTCTCTCCCCAGGGTGTTGTACCCATGCTCGAGCTTGGCCAAGCAAAGCAGACCTCGGGGGTGGCAATGGGGTCAGTCACAGCCCCACAGGGTCCCCAACCCCTCGTGGACGGGCTCTTACCGTACAGCTGGTCAGGACTGCCGGGCTCTGGGGGGCCTGGAAAGAGAGAAGCGTGGTGGCATGGCCCTGAGTGCGGTGCCCTGAGCAGACCAGCAGGGACAGAGCCACGCCACCTGCACCTACCTCCGTCCCCATCCTGCCAGGAGCCTCCAGAGGCGAAGAGCCGTGGGCCTGGGGCAGCACAAAGGGCAGGGGGGGTTCAGAAGAGAGGGAGCAGGGGCACACGGGGGCTATGGGGCTGGAGGGAACCCCATTTTGTAGCGCCCAAACAGCGCGGTGCTGAAGCCCCCCAAAATGTGAGGGAGCAGAGAGGCCATGGGAGGACGTTGTGGGGGTGAGAAGAGCCAGCAGAAAGACACAGGGTGGGGGACAGGGGACATGGAGGTTGCCCCCCTCCCCTCACCGATCTCCACGTCCACCTCCTGGCTCCACACCTCGTGGAAGAGGTTGAACACGCGGCAGGAGTAGCTGCCCCGCTCGGCCGTCGTCACCAGCTGCACCTGCCGGCGGGATGGAGAGAGGAGCTGGGGCCACCACGCCACGCTGTGCCATGCTGCACCACACCATGCTGTGCTGCACCACGCTGTGCCGTGCCATTCTGCACCGCACCGTGCCGTGCCGTGTCGCACTGCTCCATGCCATGCCGTGCCGTGCCGCACCAGGCGAGGGGCCCCACGGTACCTGGAGCCGGGGCGCCCGCGCACCCTCCACGGGACGCCGGTTCCTGAACCACTGGTACTGCGGCGGCGGGTTGCCGATGGCTCTGCACTCCAGCACCAGCGTGTCCCCCTCAGCCAGGCAGCACGGCTGTGGCTGCTGCAGGATCTGCAGCCCCGCCATGGTGGGGCAGTAACCGCTGGCTGGGGAGGGGACAGGCAGCAGGTCTGCCAGGGGCCACGGCAGGGCTGCGCTGAGCCACCCGGGGCTCCAAGTGACGCCTTGTAGGAGCCCCCCTGGTCCCGCAGGCGAGCGATGCCTCGCGGGTGCCAGCACAGGGACGCAGACCTTGGTGCCCACCTGAGCTGGGGCTGCTGCTCCTCTCCACCTGGACGTGGGCCCACCTGGAGAAGGCGAAGGCGGCCCCGCAGTTCACGCGGCAGATGAACCACCGGGGTGGGCCCGGCGGGGCGGCCGTGTCGATCACCAGCTCCGGGGCCGTGGCTCCGGGCACCTACGGGATGAGGTGGGGGGCTTGGACAGGGGCTCAGGGTGGGGGTTCGGCCAGGGAGGGGACCTGGGGCACTGGCTTGACGTGGCTGCGTGGGACTCACCTCCTGCTTTCCGCAGAACCACTGGTAGGCGAGCCCCGGCGGGCCGGTGGCCCAGCAGGTGAGGGACACCCGCGCGCCCTCCGCCACCACCTGCGACTCCGGCTGCACCGTGATGCGGATCATGTCATGGACTGCGGGAGAGGGAGAAGAACCCGGGCTGGCCGAGAGCCCCATCCCGCACCGCCCTGTCACGCCCGGCCCTGTCCTGTCCTGTCCCATTGTGCCCCGTCCCAGTGCAGCCTGCTCCGTCCCAGCCCGACCATCTCATCCTACCTCACCCCATTCAACGCCACCCTGACCCACGCCACCCCAGCCTGTCCTGTCACTTGGCGTTCTGCACCATTGCTGTCCCATCATACCCCGTGGCACCTTATGCCATCCCCTCTGCTCCACCCCAGCCCACCCCGTGCCGTCCCAACCCATCACACCTCATCCCATCACGGCCTGTCCTCTCCCAGCCCCTCCTGCCCCACCTCGCCACACATGGTCCCATCCATCCTTCCCTATCCCATCCCACCCCACACCACCACATCCCACCCTGCTGCGTCCATCCCATCCCATCCCATCCCATCCCGTCCCGTCCCATCCCATCCCGTCCCATCCCGTCCCGTCCCATCCCGTCCCATCCCATCCCGTCCCCAGGAAGAGCTGCCCCTCCTCTCCCTACGTTCCTCCTGCTGAGCCCCCTTCCCCTGGTGACCCTCTCCAGGCCCCCCAGGCCCCGCCGCCATCCCTACCGGCGCTGCTGAGGACCTGGCAGGCCTGCGCGTGCCCCATCCTGTCCAGGCAGCCCAGCAGGTACTTGAGGGTGCAGTCGCGCTCGGCCAGGAGCTGCAGGAGGCACTGCGTGGGGCTGCCGCGGGGCTCCAGCACCTTCAGCGAGCACACCTCCAGCTCCTCCTCGCTGCGGAGCGCCCGCAGGGCTCAGCGCCGCAGCCTCCCCCGGGATGGCCGGGGCTCAACACGGGAAAACGGGGACACAGCGGGGCGGGCGGGGGCCGCGGGCACCCCTCACTCGGCCGTGCCCCATCTCCTGCCCCGTCTCTGCGGTTTGTCACCCAGCAGGGGACAGAGGCCCAGCTGTGCCTGACGCAGGGTCCATCCTGCTCCTACCTGCACTTGAAGCGTTTCTCCGCCCCGGCCACCTCGGCCAGCTTGCGCCAGCCCCGGCTGGCGTTGTCCAGGAGCTCGCAGAGCCGAGCCACCACCTCCTCGCCCAGCGAGCTGATGGGCAGGCTCCAGTCCCCCATCCCGTCCCCGCCACCGCCTGCCTGGGGGTGTGGAGGGGATGGGACATCAACGGGTGACGAAGTGACAGTGCCTGTGCCCCACCGGGCACCCTCAGGAGCTGCTGGCAGGTGGCCCAGCGCAGCAACACTGGCACGGGGACGGAGAGCACCGGCGCCAGCCCATTGGTGTTGTGTCACCTCCCTGCACCATCCCGGGCTCTGCAGGATCCGGCCACCAGCCAAGAATGCCACAAGATCCCCCTCTGTGCCCAGGGGACGAGAGCTGTGACAGTGGCATGGGGACCCTGCTCAGCCCCTGGTGTTGGGCAGGGGGCCAGGGCCGCAGTAGAGCAGCCCCCAGGACCTTGGCAGGATGAGGTCCAAGGAACTGGAAAAAGGGGATGTCCCCTGCCACCTTCCCGTCCCTTTAGGGGACACGGAGGACGGGCTCATCGTGGAAGGCTGAGCACGGGTGGGACAAGGTACGGCACAGCCTGGGCACCCCGCTCCTTCCAGCACAGACAGCGCGTGGCGTCTGCACCTCAGGGGTCGGGAGCAGCCCCCTCGCTGTCACCAGGCCCCGTGGTGGTGGCTCTGGAGGTGGCCTGAACCCTGCTGGGCCACCAAGAGGAGCCCTGGGGGATGACAAGGGGAGTGGAGCACAGAATCCGAGCCCTGGGGGCAGGAATTGGGCACCACGCACGGGGACAAAGGGCTTTGGCAGCGAAGGGAGCGCAGCATCAACCACCCTGCCCCTTGTGCATGAGCTGCCCGGCTCTGCACGGGGCCCGACACCCGGGAACGCGCTCCCTCCCCACCGAGCCACCCCACAGGACCGACACATCCATGACCGGGCGACGCTCAAGCAAACAGCGGGGCTCTGACACGGAGGGCAGGGACTTGCTCATCCGCTCTGCTCACCCTCTGCTGGGTTTGGGGGCCCGGATGCGCTCGGGGTGGCGACAGGGGGACAAGCGCTGGGGTAGGCATGGAGAGGACAGAGCCTGGAAGGCGCAGGGCACTCACCTCTGGCACGGCCTGGCCCCAGCCTCAGGGCAGCTCCTGCCGGAGGAGCCTGCCTGGAGCCCTCAGCTCTGAGCTCGGCGCGCACCGAGCCCCACGCAGAGGAAATGAAGGTTAAAAACAAAAGCTCTCCCCCGCACCACGGCATGGCACTTCTGCTTTCCTCCACCGCTTCCTGTGCTGCACAGCGTGGGCGTCACAGCTGCCGGGGAGCTGGGCATGGCCCCGTACCAGGGTGGCAGCGGCCCCACTGCCCGTCCTGCCCCTGCGGCACTGCACAGGCAGGACTGGGGCCAGGGGGAGATGCTGGACTTCGCCAGGCCGAGGACGCGTGGGGAGGGGGCAGCAAAGCCCCTGGTGCTTGGGTAAGATGCAGCTGCAGACCCTGCTGGAAGGCCAGACTGGAAGCCACGACTTCCCCAAGGGGAAGGGGCTCGGCTGAGCAGGACGGACGTGCCCCCCTCCGCTGCACCCCCCAGCCCATCCCACTCCCTCGGGATGCTGAGCCAGAGGACGCGAGAACATGGGGTGGGGATGGCGCTGCGAGCCCTCCCACTGCAGAAGGGGCTGAGGTGTCCCCGCAAACTTGCTCGCTGCACCCACCAGCACCCCCAGACCCTGACTTCCCTCCTCTCGTCCCCCGGGGTGCTGGCTGCCACCCTGACACCTCCCTCCTGGGGGACACGGTGACACCAGCGGAGTCGCCCCCACCCCAAGCCACTGCCCTCCCGGCATGGCCTGTAAGCCCCCATCATTGCAGCGCAGACTGACAGAGGGAGCGGGAACGATTTGGCAGCTTAGGCTCCCTCTGTGAACAATAAATGGAGCTTCTGCTTTAGCAAAGACACCAAGAATTTGGGGCCTCGATCCTCCGCCAACCCTGGGCAGGAGGGGAGGCCCACACTGAGCTTGCGGAGGACGTGGGTTTGCCACAGCTTCAGTAACAGGCATCAGCCTCGCCAGAGATTTATTACCAGTTCACAGCAAGAATAAGAGACCAACAACGGGAGCTGGTCCCAGTGCCGTCCATGTGGCACTCGGGGCAGCTGCGGTGCCACGAGGTCCGCAGCACCTACAGCTTCTTGCCCTTCTTCAGCCGGTTGCGCTGCCACGTGTTGTACTTCCGCAGGCGCCTCCAGTACTCGATGGAGTCGGGGTCCATCTCCTCCAGCTTCTTGGGGGGCCCCAGGTGGATCTGGAAAAGCCTGGGGGCGAACGCAAAGGACGTGAGTTTGCAACCAGGAGGACAAAGGAGGATGGAGGGGCAGTAGCGCATGATCAGGGCACGAATAATCCCTCACCCACCACATCCACCGCTACCAGGGCAGGTCCCCGAGCCCCCAGCCCCAAGGAGGAGAGCAGTTCCCATCCCTCCAACTCTTGTTGGTGCCCTCGGGATGGGCCTTCGGGGCCAGGCACCTCAGGGGGGCCCCACCTACCAGTCGGGGTACTCAGAGTCGGGCTTCAGGGCCACGTCAGGGCTGTCCTTGTGGTAGTTGACGCCCACAGCATAGGTGGCCAGCTTGACGGGGTCCGTGCACACCTCCGGCCCCTTCAGCTCCTCCTTTAGCACGCTCTTACCCTTGGCCTTCCCGCCTGCGGGGACGGGGGCACAGTCAGGCAGGGGGACGTGGGGATGGGGCTGAGGAGCGGGGCTGGGGCAGGAGCAAGAGGAGAAGGCCATGGGGTGAGGGGATGAAGGACTGGGGGTCGGGACCAGGATGAGGCCGGGACATGGGGCCAGGACATGGGGATGGGGCTCGGACACGGGGCCGGGACACAGGGCTAGGACGGGACAAGGATGGGACAAGGATGGGACAAGGGGCCAGGACACCAGAACAGGATGGGGCGTGTCCGGGACACTGGGACAGGACTGGGACACAGGGCCAGGACACCAGGACAGGGCTGGGACGCCGGGATGGGGCAGAGCTGGGACACGGGGCTGGGTCACTGGGACAGGGCACGGACACCGGGACCAGGCTGGGACACGGGGCTGGGATGGGGCTGGGACACCGGGACGGGACGGGACGGGATGGGAGGAGGATGGAGCATGGGGCAGGACACCGGGACAGGGCACGGAAACCGGGACCGGGCCGGGACACCGGGCCGAGACACGGGGCCGGGACACCGGGCCGAGGTTGGGGCCCGGCCCACCCCACCCCACCCCGGCCCATCCCGGCCCTCACCCGGCTTCTTGGCGTACCCGCGGGCCGGGCCGGGCCGCACGGCGCTGGCCGCCCTCAGCAGCAACCGCGCGGCCATGGCGGGGCGGGGCGGGCCCGGAAATGGCGGCGGCCCCGGCCCGGTCCGGCCCCGGCCCCGTCCCGCTCCGCCCCGTCCCGTCCCGCTCCGTTCCGCTCCGGGACCGGGGCAGCGCCACCCCAGGGCCCCTCCGTGCCCTCCCCCCCCCCCCCGGACCCCCAGCCCCCCCCCCCCCCCCGCCGCCATGGAGAGCAGCATGGATTTCCAGGCTGCGCCCTCGGCCCCCGATCCCGGCCCCGCCGAGGCCCCCGAGCCGCCGGCCATGGACACGGAGGAAGGGCCCGCGGGGCAGCCCGGAGCCCCGGGGCCCGGCGTGGCCGAGGGGCGGCCCCGGGGGTCCCCCTGCAGCGGCACCGCCGGGGGTCGGCGGAGGGGAGCGGCAGCCCCGGGCCCCGGGCGAGGCGGGGACGGGCGGAGCGGGAGCTGCCGGGCCTCGGGACGAGCCGTGCAAGAGGAGGCGGAGGACGACCCGCGGGGCCCCTCGGGCTGGGAGGCGAGCGTGGGGAGCGCCCCCCGGGGAGCGGGGCCGCCCCGCGCCCCCAGCAGCGGTGACATGGAGCTGGACGAAGCGCCCGAGGACGCGGAGGACGAGCCTGCGGAGATCCAGGGCCTGCTGGCGCAGCTCGAGACCCTCAGCCCCAGCCTCTGCGACCCCCCGGACCCGCCGCTGGCCTCGAGCGCTGGCATGGCCCCCCCAGCGGGCGAGTGGGCCCCGCAGGGCTCCGGAGGGTGCCGGGGCGGGTGCCGGCCCTGCCCGCTGCACGTGGCCACGGGCAGGGGCCTGGCGACGCGGCCCTGCTGCTCCCAGCACTCGGCCTGCTCCCGGCCCTGCCACGGCCTGCTTTTTGCCGAGGCTGACCGGGAGGACTTGCTGAGCCTCCTGTGCTACGAGGGGGGCTTGCCCGAGGCCGGCGCCGAGACGCCCCTGGCCCGCTCTGACGTCCTGGCCGGGACCAACTTGGAGATGCTGCAGGCTCCGGAGGAACCGTCGGCTGTGGCTGAGCCTGGAGGGCCAGGCGGCTCGGAGGAAGGGCCTTCTGGCGGCTGGTTTTACGGAGAGGGGCTCAGCGAGGTTGACCCCACCTGCGAGGGCAACCGGGACAGTTCGCCAGAGCCGGCCTGGGTGGCCCTGTCTCCTGCTGCGGCCCCGGAGAAAGAGCAGCTGCCCCAAGGCAGCGTGACTGTGAGTGCATGGCCCACAGGCCGCGGTGGCATGGCAGCAAGCCAGGATGTTCCCCTAGGCTCTGCCTCCTCGTGGGATTTTGGGAGGGGGCAGAGGGGAGCAAGGGAGGGCTTTTCCCTGGGGCTTACAGGGCCTTGCGTTGCTGGGGTGCCCGGACAAGACCCTCAGTATCAGCTCTGGCTCCTGCTGTCCTGAATGTGCGGGACGTTCACACCTGCCTGAGGCACGCGTGCCCTGGGGAGGAAGCCAGTGGGTCTGAACAGGCCCCTCAGCCCCAGCACCCTGTGCCCATGCTCTCCTGGTGCTCCCCAGGCTCCCAGTCAGGGTCTCACCCACCCTCTTGTTGCTTTGCAGAACAAGGAATCCCCTTCCTCCTGTCCAGCCTTCAAAGAGGGTGAGTAGCAGCTCTGCTTGAACCAGGAGTCCTGAGCCATCTCCTCCTGCACTGACATGAGCACGGGGGTGGCCGGGGGTCGCAGCTGGGGAAGGAGTGCTCGGCTCTGTGCCCAGGAGAAGGGGCCCCTTGGGCAGAGGCGTTGTTGCCACGTTTTGGAGAATATGGCTGCAGACTTTGGGTGGCTGGTTTGCTCACAGCTCACCTTTTGCTGTGTGAATGGGGTGCTTCAGGGATCTGGGGTGGTGCCCAGTGAAGGAGGAGGCAGCCCTGGGGTCAGCGTTGGTCCCCGTGTGATGCCAGGAGCCCGTCTCCCAGACGCTGAGCCGCTTCGCCACACGTAGGAGCACAGCAAACATACGGTGGCAGCTGGCAGCCCCCAGCCTTAAGAGTCAGGAGGGAACCAGCCCCTGCTTTATCCCTCCCAATACCTCAGTTCCAGGCCCCTGCGACCCAGAGGATCTGCTGGACGGTGTGATTTTTGGGGCAAAGTACCTGGGCTCCACGCAGCTGGTCTCCGAGAGGAACCCCCCCACCAGCGTCCGCATGGCGCAGGCGCAGGAGGCTGTGGACAGGATCAAGGTGTGTGGGGGCACAGCCTGGCCTCTCGTGGGTGCAGGGCAATGCTCAGGCCAGGGCTGTGCGCAGGGGGACCCCAGCCGTGGGGCAGGGACCCGGCAGGGACCTCACTGGGGCACTTTGCAGGCACCGGAGGGGGAGTCCCAACCCATGACGGAGGTGGATCTGTTTGTCTCCACGCAGAGGATCAAGGTGCTCACGGCTGACACACAGGTGAGAAGAAACGGGAATGCCCACGTGGCCCTGGGGCTGCTGAGACCTTCCCGTCCGCCTGGGGATCTCTTCTGCCTGCCCACGCTGGTGGGGTCATGCACAGGGATGGCCCACGGGCAAGGCCGTGCAGCTGGGAGGAGACGTGTCACTCCACAGCCATCCCACACGCGCGTGCCGTGCGTCCCTCGGCTGGCTGCCTGGCTGCACGAGGCTTCTCATGCAAACTAAGCCTCGGGGGAGCAAACTGAGCTCCAGGGGAGCTGGTCTTAAAGTTTTTGCAGCTCTTTGCTGTAGGATTATTTTCTGCTTTATAGTAAGAGGCCAGAGAGCTGTGTTGTCCCCTGACTACACCTGGAGACACAAACGAGTCCTCGATTGAAGGAACTGTTTGTAGCTTTCAGCAAATACATGATTTCTCCCAGGCTCTTGAGCCACGTTTCAGCCGTGTGGGGTTTGAACCAGACCTCACCCAAATCCTTCTGACATGGAGCGGTGCCTGGCTGGCCCGTGGGCTGCCCGGAGGGGAGGGCTGAAGGTCTCTGCTGTGTCCCCCTTGCCAGGAGGCCATGATGGATCACTCCCTGCAGACCATCTCCTACATTGCCGACATCGGCTCCCTTGTGGTGCTCATGGCACGCCGCAAGCTGCCTCGGCGAGCGGAGGCGGCGGAGGAGAAGCGGCTCTACAAGATGATCTGCCACGTCTTCCACTCGGCTGATGTGAGTGGAAGCGAGACCCTCGGGAGGGCAGGGTGGTGTTGGGGTCCTGGTCCCCATCCTGCTGTAGTGACCGGGTGCTTGGTGTCTCTGCACTGGGGGCTTCTGATGCAGTCAGAGGGAGGAGGAGGGAGCTTGGGCACCCCTCCCACGTAGAGGGTCCCAGTGAGAAAAGAATGGGATTGGCACCACGAAGGTGAAGGGCAGGAGCCAGGATGCTCTGCAGCTCCCAAGCCTTGGCTGCGCTGGGCAGAACGGTGCTGGCAGCTGCTGGGTCCAGTTTGGCATGAGGCCGCAGCCCTGAGCTGTGGCCACGAATGATCCTTCTCTATCCCCAGGCCCAGATCATCGCTCAGGCCATCGGGCAGGCATTTGGTGTGGCTTACCAGCGCTTCCTGGAGGCCAACAGCATCGACCCGAGTGAGCTGAGCCCTCGCCAGTACAGCCGTGCCCTTGAGGACCAGGAGCAGTACAATGCAGAGCTGACCCACTTCTCCCGGCAGGAGAACTGCAAGGACGTAAGAGCTACTTTGGAGGGGTGAAGACAGCGTGGGGTATCAGCACGGTGCCTGCTGGCACCTCTCTGTGGCACCTCACCGTGGCTCCCTGAGCAGCCGAGGTGCTCCCTACAGAACTGGGCCCCCCCGCAGCTCGCTTTGAGCCCAGGACCCCCGTGCTGGGGCTGTGACACATGCCCCATGACCCAGCATCCCTCTTCTCGTGACCACGACCTCCCCGTGTCCACCCCCACAGGTCTGCATCCGGAAGCAGAAGGGGGAGATCCTGGGCATCGCCATCGTGGAGTCGGGCTGGGGCTCCATCCTGCCCACGGTGGTTGTCGCCAACCTCATGCACGGGGGCCCTGCGGAGCGCTCGGGCGAGCTGAGCATCGGGGACCGCCTCATGTCCGTCAACGGGACGAGCCTGGTGGGGCTGCCCCTCACCACCTGCCAGAGCATCATCCGGGTGAGCCGGGGCTGGGCCCAGGGGTGCTCCCGCTGCCAGGGCAGAGCCGGGGCCCGGCCTGAACGCGTCCGCGCTGTCTGATACTGGGGTGCCCCCAAACGCTCCCAGGAAGGGGATGGATGGGAGGTAGGAGCATGCTCGGCAGGCAGAGATGTGACAAGGCGGTGACAAAGCTGGGGGCTGAACCCGAGCAGGGCATGGGCAGGGCCCTGCCCGGGGAGGTGGGTGGGTGAGGAAGCTGGGCTTTGTGGGGATGTGGCCAAATATCCCGGGGGGATCCTGTTGCACCTTCAGCCTCCTGAGCTGAAAGCAGCGTGGTCTCAGGGGCAGAGTGGGGTGTCTTGGTCTGGATTTGTAAGTTTCTCTCCCTGAATTTGAGCATGGCAGTATTCTTGTGCGTGCCTCAGTTTCCCCATTGAAAACAGGGTGCTAATCCTCAGCACCCCGTGAGCAACGTGGCTGTGTCGCCCCTCTCAGCCCCTCCAAGTGGCTTTCTGAAGTCTGACACGTCCCCATTCCATCTTCCAGGAGCTGAAGCACCAGACGGAGGTGACACTGAACATAGTGCACTGTCCCCCCGTCACCACGGCTGTCATCCGGCGCCCTGACTCCAAGTACCAGCTGGGCTTCTGTGTTGAGAATGGCGTGGTGAGTGCTGGCAGGGACTGAGAATGGCGTGGTGGGTGCCGGCAGGGACAGCAGCCGAGCCAGGCCGGGGTCAGCCAAAGGCTTCTGCTGCCCATCTGGCAGAGGGACGCGTGGCTCTGGCTGTGTCTGCGTGGACGAGCACGCAGCACCAATGCTCCCTGCCTCTGCTGGGGCCGAGGTTTCAAGGGTCTCTGCAGTGCCGTGGTGAAAGGCTCCTCGTAGCTCTCCTGCAGTGTTGCTGTTTGGGTTTGTCTCCTTGGCGCTCTGTAGCTGTTTGCTTTGGGGGTGGTGGTTTCTTCCTGACTACCTTGACGTGTCCTTTGTGACATTTGTCACCATCCCCAGTGCCCTGGCCACTCCCTGCTCTGAGCTCCACAGTGGCTGGGTTTGAAACGCCCCGGAAAGGCAGAGAGGAGCGTTTCCAGGATCAGCAGGAGAGGATGGGGTGGGTGGGCAGCAGAGGTGTGGTTGCATTTCCCACCAGCTCATGCTCCTGCTCGTGTTGAGACATGGTCACCCCGCCAGCACGCAGGAGCTGCTGCCGCAGGGAGAAGCTCTGGCTCTGCAGCCAGGGACAGGAGCATGAGGGTTCAAGGTGTGGATGTGGGGAGAGGAGCTCTGTGCAGGCCAGGGGGCCAAAAGCCTGTGGAGTGTTCTTGCCATGCAGCTCAGCACGAATCCCACCACAGCAGTGCCAGGGGCCGTCCCTGTGCTCGTTTGCAGGCCCTTGGGCTGGAGGAGACAGCACCAAGCGCAGAGCTGTTGCTGGAGGAGGGGATTTGGGGCGGTCATGGTGCACGGCCCCGGGGTACGAGCACAGCTCTGATCTCACCAGCACTCCCTGCTCCCCAGATCTGCAGCCTGATGCGCGGGGGCATCGCAGAGAAAGGCGGCATCCGTGTGGGGCACCGCATCATCGAGATCAACGGGCAGAGCGTGGTGGCCACGCCGCACGAGAAGATCATCCAGATCCTCACGCAGGCCGTCAGCGAGGTAAGGCAGACCCCGGCTGGGTGACCACCGAGGTCCTTGTGCTGGGGGGGGCTGTGACTGCCCCTCTGCTCCCTGCAGACGCTGTGGGCTGGGCTCGGGGCTTTGCCCCAGCAGCCTCCCGCCTGGGGCTGGCATCTCCCAGCTGATCTGCGTGTCTCTGCCTAGGTCCACATCAAGACCATGCCGGCCTCCACGTACCGCTTACTGACGGGGCAGGAGCAGCCCGTGTTCCTCTGAGCGCTGGCCGTGCCCGGCTGTCGCTGCACGTGCCTGGGGCCAGGCAGGAGAGAGCCCGGGGCCTCCAGGGTGGGACAGGCTCTGCCTCCTGCCCCAGAACCCTCATCGGAACCCTCTGTCCCCCAGCAGGGCCTAATCCTGCACCTCTTTGGTTTTACTCAGGACACAGTGGGAGGCGGGGGGCCGATGCCCAGCTTGAGCAGTGTTAGGGCCTGTGGTGCACAGTTCAGGCCCGTGACTCCCTCTCTGCCTCTGTTCACCCCTCCCTGCCTCACAGTGCCTGCACGGCGCCATCCCCCTGCTCCTCGGGGTCCCTCGCCTTGGCTTGGTGCTGGCAGGGGAGAAGGGACCCGCTGTGAAAGGCCACCCCCTCCAGTCACCGCAGATCGTGCTCTTACACTTGCCGCTGGTGCCTTTCCCTAGCTGGGGATGGAACTTGAGCACAGCTCGGGGGCCTGTCATAGCACAGCCCCGGGCGGCGCTGCCCCTGCACACCCGGGTGTGGGCGCACGCCGGCACCCAAGGGAGAGCCGGCAGCTCCCAGGCTCAGCCTTAAGGGCAGCAGCACCCTCAGCACCCACTGGCCCTCCCGGGCTTTGCCAGGGGCCTGGTGGGGCGCAAACAACCTCCCTGTTAGACCCGTTGCACCAAGCTGGGAAACTACCTCTGCCTCCCCAGTGCTGCCTTTAACTGCTCTGCATGCACAGCTGGGTCCCAGCCCTCGGGGCTGCTCCCCAGCGCAGCAAAAGGGAACATGGCACAGCTACATCCCAGGGAGCGTGGGAACACGAGCCCCAAGGACCAGCCTGCAGCTGCGTGCTCCGTGGGGAAGGTGTCATTCACAAGGGGGTATCTGGGATCCTTCGGCTGAGGCAGCCTGACGTGACTTTGCCTGTGTGCTTGGTTGGTGTAAAAATAAAAGTTTGGGGGAACATTGGAGGCTGTGTTTCAGGAGCCGTGGCTGGGCTGCAGTGGAGGAAGCTCAGGCTGGGGGATGCTGCCTTGAGCCCGCTGCGGTGCCAGACGTCGGTCCGAGCCCGCCGCCCCCAGGCTGGTCCTGCACCAGTGCCCACTGGGGACAGGGATCAGGGACAGGGATCAGGGACAGGGATCGGGGGGCCGTGCCCACAGAGGCGTGCGGATCCCAGCAAGGCTGCCCTGCTGTACACCTCCCCTGCACGCTGCCACGCAGTACACACGGAAACAGCCCGTCCTACTCAAAACGTCCCCTTTATTTCAGCTGCAGAGGCTGCGGACGAAAGGGGGAAGGAGGCACTTGGTGGTGGTGGCTGGCGACGGGCGCAGGCGCAACCTGGCCCAGCTGTGGGATGCTGCGTGGCACTGCTGGGGCTGTCACCCGGCCCCGGTGGCACGGGGCTGTGGCAGGGCTGGCCCAAGGGGCCCGGCTGCCCAGCAGGGCAGAGGCTGGCCCGGCAGCGTGGAGGGGTCCCGGGCAGGCGCTGAGCCTGCCCCACTACACGTCCGTAGCGGGGCCCCACTCGTAGCCTTCATCCTGGTCCGAGTCATCTCTGGCTCGCGTGAATCTCTTCCTCACAGCATCATGCTCGTATTCCCTGGGGGACAAGGGGCTGCGGTGATGCCTCTGCGACGTGGTCAGCAGAGACAGTCACCGCCGTGCAGGACCAGGCTGCGCAGAGCTGGCACCGATCCCCCCCCGGGGCGTGGGGTACCTGATGCTGCTGCGCTGCGTCCACTGTCCCTGCGGGTGCTGCTCTGTCACCTGCGTAAAAAGAGACGGGCATCAGAGGTGGCCAGGCATGATTTGTGTTTCCCCATAGGAAAACGTTCCAAGGCACCAAGGAGAGCTGGAGGTGATAGCCCTTCTCCCACCAGTACCACAGGAAGATAGGAATTCACCCCCACAGGTGGGTTCTGGGCCCCCCTGCCCCACCAGCCCCTGCTACGGGTGTGGGGCGCCCACCTGCTCGCTCAGGCCATGGCTCGGGTACGTCTGTGCCGGCTCAGAGGAGCGGGCCAGCGCAGGCTGATCGTAGGCGTCCTCTGCCTCGCCGTCGGTGTAGGCACCCGCCTCGCCATCCGTGTCATCGTAGTCGCTGTTGGCGTGACTGTCACAGGTCAGGTAGCCCGAGGCTGCCCTGCTTGATGGGTTCAGCAGGTCCAGGCTGTCCTCCAGAGCCACGTCCACCTGTGGGGAGGGGATGAAGGAGACCTGGGACCCTGGGCATGGAGAGGACGGGCACAGCCCCACGCGGCCCTGGCACCATTACCCACCTGCCTGCCCCCCTGCAAGGCTGAGTCTTGCCCCAGGGGACCCCCTGCCCCATACCTGCTCTGCTGCCGTCCAAACAGGCTGGCTCTGCTGCGTCCTGATGATGTCCTTGATCTGCTCGTACCAGGCGTTGCCGCTGCCGCTGAGGCTGATGGTGGCAGTGAAGAGGTGGCTGCAGTACTTCTTCATCTTGGTGGCCTGGGCATAGAGGCGCCGGGAGCTCTTCCTGGATTCGGGCGCCAGCCACTGGCGCATGGCCTTGATGCCCTGCCGGCTCTCCGGCTCACAAAACACCACCACGGGGTAGTACTGCACGTAGTTGAGGCGCTCCACAGCCAAGGGTGTGATGTCCAGCAGGGCATGCTTGTCCTGGGGCAGGGCACCAGCACTCAGCCCACTGGGGACGGTGCTGGAGGCAGGGGGCTCCCTGAGGGCTCCCCCTGCCAGGCCCTGGCCCACCCAGCCCCCAGGACATGGGGAAGATCCCCCAGGCTCTCACCTTTTCTGCGATTTGCCTCACCGAGTCCAACTTGATGACCTTGGATGATGTCCCGTCTCGGGGCACGCTTGCTGCAGGACAAGGAGACGGGCGTGAGAGCAGCTGGGGCAGATGTGACATCCCCTGTAGTCCCAGCCGGCGTCTGGCCATGGGGCTCTGACCCTCCAAGAGGGATGTCTGGAGCCAGCTTGCCCCACGATGCGTGGGGAGAGGGTGCTTGAGTCCAGGAGGGAGTTGGGGTGTCACAAGGGGGCAACGAGGCAGGATCTGAACCGTCAGTAAAATGCTGCCAGCACCGAGGGTCCAGCTGCTGAGCACAATTCACCCCGGTGTGGAGGGCACTCACGGGCAATCTCAAACAGCGCAGGCAGCTCCGTGCTCAGCTTCTGCATGGCAATGTCCGCGATGGGGCCCAGGATCACCACCGGCCGCTTGAAGCTGGCTGTGGGAAGAACACAGACCAGCTCAGGGAGGCTGGGAGCAAGGGCAGCCCCAGGTCTGATGACCCCTGGCGGGGTCTGGCTGACGCAGTGCTGTGCCCACCTTCCTTCAGAACCACCTTCTCGTACGGGGGGTAGTGGCCCTGCTTCGTGAGGGCAGACAGATCCTCCCGGCTCTTCCGCAGCATCTTCTTGGCTCCCCGCAGGCCTCGTAGCTTCCAGAACTCGGCCCGTGCCCCTGAGGGGTTGGTGCCAGACGAGGCTTTCAGCACTGACTCCAGGCTGGCGATCTGCTCGGCCCTGGGAGGGGAAAGGGCTCAGAATTTTGAGACTGGGTTTACTCGGTAGGCTGGCCGGATGGGGCCGTGGAGGCCCCTTCCCTCCAGGACCTGAGACAAGCACAGCATCAACCACCCCAACCTGCCCTGGGCGCCAAGAAGGTTTTTCACCAGCTAGTGCTTCCCACCACCACTCCATCTGCCCTTGCCCTACGTCTTACTGGGGCCACCATCCACATCCCCCTCGTCCCCTGCCCCCTGCTCACCCTAGGCCCATTTCTGGCTCTGTCCCTACCTGCTCTGGTTGGGGATGATGCCCTTGTCCTGCTCCTGCAGGTCCCTGCCCATGCGCACGGCCAGCCAGCTCCCCAGCTTGCCCCGGTACATGGTGTCCAGCACGTGGAAGATGTCCCCACGGGCAAAGCTGAGCCCTGACGGCGTGTCCTTCTCGTAGTCAAAATGCGTCCGGATGTAGAACGAGTCACCCACGTTGGACGAGATCATCTTTCTGTAAACTGGAGCCCGGGTGAAAGGGACCATCAGGGAAGAAGTGGTTGAGGAGGAATTAGGGGTACGGGAAGGTGCTGGAGGGATTTAGGTACAAGCTGGGCTGGCCGGGATCCTCCACAGCAGCCCTTGATGCCAAAGAGGGCAGTGAGGACGCCCTATCTACATGTGGTGCTCTTGGGCATGCTGGGGACAGCAGGACCCGACCCCCCAGCACACACTGGCCTCTCTGGGCTGAGCCACAGTGCCAGAAAGCCCCACGCTCCTGGATGCCAAGGCACAAACTGCACACCAGAATGGCCCAGTCCCCTCCCATCACCTCTCGGAGGAGAAGGGTGTGGGGAAAAAGGACCACCCTGTGGGGCAGAAAGAGCCGCGGGGTGTCAGGCAGCTCTGATGCTTGCTCAGAGAAGACAGAGGATGGAGAGAGACAAGCCCGGGATGACACCAGCTGTCACTCACTGTCCTGCTTGCTCTGGATCCGCAGCGTGATCTCCTCACCAGGCGGCAGGTTCAAGAGATACTGCACGGCCTCCTCGCGGGTCAGGTTCTGGAAACTGGTGTCGTTCACCTGCCGTGGAAAAACGCTCAGACGCGACCCACCGGTAGGACAGAGGGATCGGGTTCCAGCGGGGTCTTGGGGACAGCAGTGCCCGGGGCAGGGTGGGAGAGGGAACTGGTCCCTGCCACCCAAGTGCCTGCCACAACCCCCGGGTGACCCTGGGGACAGCCCCTCTGGGTGGCGCCTGCACCCTGCTGGCTGCTAGCACAGTGCTGGGGACAGGACTGTCCCCTCAGGCAGTGCCTGTGGACACAGCCTCACGGCTGTGGGCACCAGTGCTGCCCCAAAACAAAGCGCAGCAGGAGAAATCCAAACCACATGGCGGGTACTGGACCCGAGAGGGACACGGCCAGTGCCAGCATTCAGTGGTGCTCCTGGTCCCGGGTACCTGCAGGATCTGGTCCCCTTCCTGGATGCCCTGGCTGTCGGCCGGGCTCCCCTCCTGCACGCCCGACACGAAGATGCCCACGTCGTTGCCGCCAGCCAGCCGCAGCCCCACGCTCTTGGCCTTCACAAACTGCACGACCCTGGAGTCGGGGCTATACCTGCCACAGGGGAGGCTGCAGTGAGCCCGGCAGTGACACGCCGGTGGTCACTGATTCCGAGACCCCAACCCTGCCCCGGCACAGCTCCCACCTGCCCAGCCCTTCCCCACCAGCCCCTGCAGAGACGCACCCGTCCTTGCAGGCGGCTTGGGCAGCGGGGCTGGTGCGGGGGCTGTGGCGGCCGTCCCCCTCCACAGTTTCCAGCACATCTGCAGGGAAGGAGGACACGTCCAGGAGGTGGCGGTGGCTGTGCCGCTGCCACCGAGGCACGGGGAGATCTGGCACGGCTCTGCCAGGCGGGCTTGGGGAGTGGGGAGATGCGGGAGCCCAGAGCCCGCTCAGTGCCCTCGGCTCCCCCCAGCCTGACCCGAGCTCACCCACCATGGCCCAGAGCATCGTGTGTGTTCGTGTCAGTTGCGGCGTTCTTGCTCGCTCGTCTCCTCTCTCTGGAACAGAGTCAGGGCAGGATTTAGGGTGGCCATGGAGGTGGGTGCTGGATCAGCACGGGCAGGCAGAGCCTGTGGTGCCAAGCAGGCAGCAGGGACAGCGGGGCAAGCTGGGGACCAAAATGCAGCGCCACCTTCACGGTGAGCTGGCTCCAGGACAGAGGAGAAAAAGCCACTCCAGATGGGCAGAGAGCATGGGGGGTCTGGTGGTCAGTGGGGGAAAGAGGGGCTCATGGGGACGCAGGAACAGGGACATGGCAGGGCTTACGGTGGTGAATTCATCCTGTCAGCAGCTGGAAGTCGTGGGGAGGTCTGGGGGGACGGCGGATGGGACAGGTCAGACTCAATGTCAGAGATATCTGCAGCAACCGAAGGGGAGACACATTGGTGACCATCCAGTCCTCACACCGAGCATTGGGACCCTGGTGCTGTCGCTCTGTCCCCTTACCGTCCATCCGGGAGCTGTCACTCTGGATGTCTTCCATGTCAGGGATGTTGACCAGGAACTGCCGGTGGTCCCGGAGGATGAGCAGGGTCAGGGTCCCCTCCGTCCGCTCAATGAGCTGCTGCGTGTCAGCCAGGGACATGTCCTCACTGGCCACCCCGTTGATCTGGAAGGGGCAGAGCAAGAAGGCCTCGGTGCACTCGCTCCTGGGAAAGCTGTTCCCAGGAAAACCCCACTTGTTATGGGGACACTCCCACCACCGCATTCCCAGGTCCCTTCCCATCCCTGCCGGCCCCAGCCCCAGCTTTTGTTTGCTCCAGAGTCACTTTGGCTCTGGTTCCCAGTGGCCACTGGTTTGCCTGGCCTGTGTGCGTGCAAACAAAGCACCTCCATCCCTCTGTTCTATCCTCCCCAAATTCCTTAAGCACCATTTCACCTGGCACGCCCTGAACACCTGAGCTGCTTGCTGACTGCTCTCCCAGCAGGGACACCCACACGCAGCACAGGACCAGTGCCATGGGGACAGGAGGAGGCTGGCGACCCCACTGTGGCAGCAGGATGAGCCGCCGTCCCCAGCTGAACCCCACTGCTTTAACCAAACAACCTCAGCATCCTGGCGGCCTGGTCCTAGGGAACAACTGGGGCAGGATGCGGGCACCAGATGGAGCTGCTTCCAGCCCAGGAGCTGTCCTTCGCAGCTGGCCAAGAGAAGCATGCCCTCACCTTTTCCCCTGAGTAGACACTACTCAGGGCCAAGACACCCAAACCAGGGGAAACAAGTCCCTCGGCAAGTGCTGTGCTCCCCTTGGGACCCCGTACCTTCAGGATCAGGTCTCCCTCCTGCAAGGAGCTGCCCTTTGCCGCCAGCCCGCTCTCCACGATGTGCTTGATGAAGAGCTGACTTCCCAGCTTCAGGCCGTACTCTGCACCACAGAGAGCCCATGACAGCCCTGGAGCCGGGCAGAAGCAGGACCCGCCGGGGTCTTCTCTTGCCACCATCCCCACAAGCCCACCCCAGCTCCCACTGGGCATCTGCAAGCCCCAGAGCTGAGCTCTGCCACCCTTTGGGCGGAGGCCAGGCGGGCTCGGTGCCCCCAGCACGACACACATCGCCCCTCGCTGTGTGCCAGACCATGGCACCCGCCCTGCAGCCGTCTCCTCCCCAGGGGCACGTGGCCGCTGCTCAGGTGATGACCCAGGGTCGGAGGAGTCAGGAAGGCCCTACCTTCATTCTCCTTCTTCTTCACCAGGACCGATGTGATGGGCTTCATCAGCACGTCCTGGTGCGGCAGCCGCTTGAACCCCGACACCAGGGCCAGCCCGTTGGTGTCCCCTTCGTGGCCGAAGCCATTGGCGGAGCGGCGCCGGCTGTAGCCCCTGCGATCCGAGCCGCTGTCGGGGCTCTGCCTCCAGTGGCTGCTGTCCTGGCTTCGTCTCCGGCTGCGGGACACCGACTTGTGCTGGCGGCGGTCGTCCCGGTGGTGACCGGAGCTCCTCTCACTGGACGAGTCCCCGTCATAGCCCCGGCTGTGGTCCAGGTCATCACGGGAGCGGTGCCGGCGGGTGCTCCGCAGGGCCAGATCCGCACCACGCGACCCGTAGTCCTCATCCGAGTCGTAGCGCCGGTGCACGGCAGGGGACCCAGGGCCACTCTTGCTCACGGGAAGGTGAATTTTCTTCTGTCTTTTCAGCGTCTGCAGGCAGAAACAGAGAAGGAAGGGATGGTGAATGAGGCTATCTCTGCCCCATGTTCCTACAGCAATGTCCCAGCCCAGAAGAGGAACCCTGGGCACCGCGGGGGAGCAGAGCACAGTGCTGCAGCCGCTGCAAGAGGAGCAGGGCTTTGCCCAGCTCCACCACCCACCCCACACACAGCTACAGCAAGGTGGGGACAGGCATGGAGCGCTCCCACTGCGGGGCACACTCACAATGTTGGCGATCTTGCCGCAGGTCTTAAGCGTCTGGATGGCGAAGGAGGACGAGGCGTTCTCCATGGAAAGGCCGTTGACCATCACAATCTGATCCTTCCTCCTGCGAAGGGAACGCAGCCATGGCTCTGCCCCAGGTGCAGCCCCCAGCCCGGGGAGGTTTGGCAGGGCAGCAAGGGCAGCTTTGCCCCAGGGGGACCCCGTCTGCGCAGCACACCAGGGCAAGGTGGCAATGCGCTGGCCCTGTCTGAGCAGGAGCAATTCACTGCCCTCCCCGTCCCCGCTGGCAGCGAGGACGCCCTGTGTCCCCACATCCCTGCAAACTCACTGGAGCTGGCCGAACGCTGGTCCCCCAGCAACCACATCCGAAACAACCACCGCGGTGTCCCCGGTCACCTTGTTGGGACGGTCCCGGCCTCCCGAAACGGCAAAACCGAAGCCCCGTTGAGGGTCCTAGCGGGGATGAGCAGAGAGGGGATCAGACCCTGACCCCGTGCCACCGTCCCGCGGCCTCCCCGGCCACGCTCACCTTGCTCAGCGTCACGGTGTGCTGCTCCCAGATCACCATCTCCTCCATGGCGGCCACCTGCCAACGCAAGCGAGGGAGGGCGAGCGCTGAGGCTGACCGGTGCCTCGGCTCCAGCCCGGGGGCCGGGGGCGCGGACCGGCTCCGGTTCCTCTTCGCAGCTGCCGGCCCCTTCCTGAGTCCCGCTTTGGGCTGCGAACAGAGGTGAGGCGAGCGCTTTCAGCATCAGCTGAGCCGCAGGCAGCGGGGACCACAAGGGCGCAGGGGCACAGAGCCCCCCGCGGTGCCCAGGCACCCACCCAGGGCACTGGGACTGGTGGCTGTGACACTCCCTGTGCAGGAGCGTGCCCAAAACCCAGAGCTGGCCCTGTGCAGAGTGAACCCCCCTCCAGTGAGCGCTGGGGACATCCATCTCTGTCCCCTCGGACGTGTGGCCACGGAAGGAGAGGTTTTAGGCAGAGCAAACGTGCTGGGGACCCTTCCCCATAGCTGGAGCCACCAGTCCCGCTGGTCCTGCTCCCCTCCCTGCCCTGGGAGCTGGCAGACCCTGGTTGCTGCTTCGGACGGTGCTCCTGTGCCCTCCCACCTGCCCCTCAGCATGACCACAGGGCTGGAGGCTCTGCTGACCACTTCAGGAGCACCAGTGTCCTGCCTTCACCCTTTGGCTTTTTCCAGGTGTTCCCCATATCCAAGAGTTTCTGACAGACAAGCCTCATTGGGATGTTCACCCCAGCTGAAACGCCGCCCTGCACAGGGCATGGGATCAGGATCCCCTCCAGCAGCTCCCAGTGGCCCAAAGAGACGCAGGATCCGCGCACCATGCAGGGAAAATCCCCAGAAACAAAGCCGCAGAACCGGGCGCGGGGCGGTGGCTCCCACAGCTGTGTTTTACAGCCTATATCTCAAGGGTCATCTGGATATGGAAAAACAAACCGAGAGCGCCAGGCAATGCCGCGATGGATCAGCTGCAGCCTCCCCGCAGCCGGCCCGAGCCTCCTGCTCGGGGTGCAGGACGCGGCACGAGGCTCCCGCCGCCTCCACCGTGCCCAGGGCACCCCGCAGCCCCCCGGTGCCAGGCAGGGCAGGAGGCACGGCGCCTGGCGACAGGAGCGCGTGGTTTTATCCGTGACGAGGAAATCACGGAGAGGCCCCACCGCCGTCCTGCGGCGCGACAAGGCCGGGCCAGCAAGCAGCCCGGCGCGGTGCCACGGCCGCCCCACAGCTCCCCACGGCCAGCAGCCGGGTGGGACAGGGCCGACCCGGGTGGGATGGAGCTGACCCCGCCGCCCAGCCCCGAGCCCGCCGCGGTGACCTCCCCGGGGCTCCCCCGGTCCCTCCCGGGCGGGCAGCGCACCTGGAACCGCACGGCCATGCTGAACCTCCCGGGAGGCGCCAAGGGGCCCTCGGGGGCCGCCGCTGCACCTGCGGCACGGCCCGGCACGGTACGGCCCGGCCCGGCCCGCCTCCCGCCGCACCCCACCCGGCCCCGGGGCGTGCCCAGGTAGGGCCGGGCGGGCGGGCACGGAGCGCGCTCGGGATCCAGTGCCTCGGTTCCCTGCCGGCACGGCACGGTATGGCACGGCACGGTATGGCACGACACGGTATGGCACGGCACGGCACGGCACAGTACGGCATGGCACGGCACGGCACGGCATGGCATGGCATAGCACAGTATGGCACAGCACGGCACGGCACGGCACGGCACGGCATGGCACAGCACGGCACAGCACAGTACGGCATGGCACAACATGGCACGGCACAGTACAGCACAGCACAGCACGGCATGGCACACCACGGCACAACATGGCATGGCACAGCACAGCACAGCATGGCACGGCACAGCACAGCACGGCACAGCACAGTACGGCACGGCACAGCACAGCACGGCACAGTACGGCACAGTACGGCACGGCATAGCATGGCACGGCACAGTACGGCATGGCACGGCATGGCATGGCACAGCACAGCACAGCATGGCACAGCACAGCACGGCATGGCACAGCACGGCACAGCACGGCATGGCACAGCACGGCACGGCACGGCCCCGACATGGCACGGACAGCACACAGCTCGGCACAGCCCGTGCTGGCAGCTCGGCGGGGGGAGATCTCCCCGAGTGCTGCCCGGCCGGCAGCCCCGGGGTGGGCGATATCCATCCCCAGGCTGGTAGCTCGGCTCCGCCACGGTGGGAGTGCCGGATCCGGGTGGCCAATGGCTCTGCCCTAGCAGATCTCCTGGGCTCCAACGGGCCAAGGGCTCTGCCACGGCAGCAGCCCCCATTTCTGGCCCCGCTGCCCATGTGCCCCCATTCTGTGCCACCCGCACACCCCCGTGGTGCTGCCGGGGGCCGCGGGATTGTCCCGGCCCCCATCACAGCTCGGCTGCCCTGAGCCCCACCGCGGACCCCCTGCATTGACACCCAAGGGCTGGAAGCCCACGGCCCCACTGGGAATCACCACAGGGCAGTTCTGGCAGGACGGGGGCACCTGAGGCGAGCGCTGACACCCATGGGCAGCGCCTGTCCCCAGAGCCACAGTGATGGGGCTGGCAGTGGGCTCGGGGGTAAGCACACAGCCCCAGCTGCACCAAAGGAGCCCCAAAACGTGGCGGGGCGGCCGGCAGCGCGGCAGGCAGGGGTAATCATTCACCCGGGCCCGGGAACAACCTGGCCGGCCGGGCTGAGAGCGCGGGGCAGAGTCCGGGAGGGTGTCCTGCGCCGCCCGGCCTCACCAGCCACCGACACCGGCCCCGGTGCCCAGCCGCTGGCGCTTGACACCCAGGGACGTGTGCGCCTGCGGGACCGGCTGGGGCCAGGCAGGATCCCAGCTCGGTGGTGTCACGGTCCTGTCCCTCCCTGCACTGTCCCCATACTCATAGGACCATGCCGTGGCGGTGGGCAGGTTTCCTGCTGGATCAGAGGCAGGTCCTCTCCCAGCTGTGTCACCAGCATCAGCTGGTTGGTGCTTACAGGGTCCCCCGACACCCACAGGTGACAAGGCAGGGCCCACAGGTCCCAACAGCCCCCAGCCATGGGACAGCCAGTGTCCCCCCCTCCAGGTGACGGCTCATGCTCTGTGCTGTCCCCTCGCCAGCCCCACGCAGCTGTCCCATCACCGGGACTCAGGGAATCAGTCACACGCCTGCGTCCTGCAGCTCTCCGTGGCCTTCGTGGGGCCAGGGTTGGGGGACAGCATGGGGACAGCAGCTCCCTCTCACCCGGCAGTGCCTGCGGGGACAGCCAGCCCCGGTCCTGCCCTTGGCCTCCCCGAGGGCCCTGCCCCGAGCCAAAGGCCGAGGCTGGCAGCCGGAGGAGCCGGCTCTGCCGGTTTCCAACAGAAACCAGCCCGCACCCGAAATGGCCCCGCCGGGAGAGGCAGTTTCTGGGCCGAGCTGACCGCGGACCAGCCCGATGCACCGGGAGCCCCGTGGGAGCCCCGTGGGAGCCCCGTGGGAGCCCCGCACACCCCCCTCGCACCGCGCCGGCCTCCCCTGGGGCTGGCTCCCCATGTCCCAGCCAGTTCTGCCGAACCGCTCGTCCCTCGTCCGGCCCCGGCTCTGCAGGAAGGGTCCATGCCCTGCCCCGGCAGCCCCCCAGCGCCCCCCCCGAACCCAGCCCCACCCGCGTCCCAGTGGGCTGATCCTGCCGCCCCCCCCCCCCCCCAGACAGGTGCCCCCCCAGCCCTGGCTGGGTGTAAACGGGTGGGATGGAGGCACGTGAAAGGGAGGCACGTCCTCCAGCCCCAGGGCGCAGAGCCTGATGGCAGGGTCCCAGCTCCGTGTCCCCAAGCCCACGGCGTGAGAGCCGCAGCACCCCAACAAGGGCTCTGCACCGCGCCCTGCTCAGGTCCCCCCCGCCAGCACGTAGGGACCCCCGGGGCCTCTCCTCCTGCTCCGTCCGTGTGGTCAGGGCAGGACCCCGGGAGGGTCCCCGGCCCCTGTCCCTCCCGGGGCTGACGGGCAGGGGTGACCCTCGGTTCCATCCCCGTCCCCCGGGACTCACCGAGCGGTGGCTCAGCCCCAGCGGAGGCTGGATCCGACCAGGAAGGAGCTGAGCTCTGGGGCTGGTGGCAGCGGTGTCACTCCCGGGCGCCTCGCGTAACCCTTTGTGGGCCAGACGCTGCCTGCAGGAGGGAGAGGGCAGGGGGAAGGGGTCCCTGGGCAGCTCCGCCGGGCACAGCAGGAGCTGTAGGGGGGCTGTCCCCGCTGTCCCCCCCCGGGCTGGTGGCTCAGCCACGTCCACTCGTGCCCCACGCGGCCCCAGGCAAGGACAGGACGCACAGGACGCGGGGGGTCACCGGGGGTGGCAGTGCCCGAGCACGGGGCCCTTCCTCCCGGCCTGGCCCCCCTCCGAGGAGGTGGGGGGGGGGGCTCCACGCCACCCACACCGCCCTGAGCCCCCAGCCCCTCCCCGGGCCGTCCCTGGGGGACCGCACAGCTTCACCCAGCGCCACGCGAGGGGCCGGGGACAGCAGCTCCGCGGGGACACCCAGCCCTGGGGGGGCCGTGGGTGAGACCGCGGCCCCTCGCTGCCCCCCTGGGCCGCCGCCCCCTTCCCTCCCCGGCCCCTTCCCTCCGCCCCCACCTCGCTGCCGGCCGGGGCTCCCGGCTCCTGCCTCCCGGGGGGCTCCCGGCCACAGAGACCGGCTCCACGCCGCGGCTCCCGGTCCAGGCGTCGGCCCGGGCTCTGTACCGGGGGTGCCGGGGCAGCTCCGAGCCCCGCTCCCGGGCGTCCCGGGGGGACCAGTTCCTGCGGAACCCCCCCGCCGCCAGCCGCCACCCCGGGGCCATGGTGCTGGGCGCGGGGCTTCAGCGGCGGGCTCGCAGCTCCCCGGGGGAGGACGGGGCAGCTCCCGGTGCTGCTCCCCGGAGCCGCTCGGAGCCTCCCCGCGCCGCCGCCGCCGCTCCCCTCCCTCGCAGCGCCGCAGCCCCGGGGCACGGCGAGGCCGCCCATGGTGAGGGCAGCGCGCCCCGAGAGCCGGGCGGGCTCCCCCCGGGGACACCCGAGGCCGGTGCCAGGCTCACGCCGCTCCCCGGCCTCCCCCCGGTGCCCGCTGCCCGGTGCTCCCCCCCCCCCCCCCCCAGTCCCCATCCCCACGGAGCCGCCCGGGCCCGATCCTGCCCCCGCCGCCGCCGTTGCCATGGCGCCGGCCGGGCCCGGCCGCGCGGTGCCTCCCGGCCCCCAGGGGGCAGCACGGCGCCGGCCGCTCCGTCCCCGCCGCTCTGTGGTGCGCCGGGCCCTGGCCCCTTCCCCGCCCCCTCCGCCCTCCCGTCCATGGTCCCCGCCGCTCCCAGGCTGCTCAGCGGCGGCGGCCGGAGCCGGGAGCAGCGCGGCGGCGGCGGCGGCGGGGGGCGCGGGCCCGGCCTGCCCCTGCCCTGCCCCGGGCCTGCCCTGCCCTGCCCGCGCCCTCGGCGGCCGCCATGGAGCTGGAGGTGCCCGAGGAGGCGGAGGGCTCGGCCGCGGCGGGGGCCGGTGCCGGCGCCATCACCCCGGAGGGCAGCGCGGGGGGCCCGGACGCGGCAGGAGGTAACGGGCGCTGCCCCGCCGGGGGTCGCCGGCCCCGCGCGGAGCCCTCAGGGCCCCCCCGTCCCGTGGCCGTCCCCCCCTCCCCCCGCCCGCAGTGGTTCAGCCCAGCCCCCCCCCCCCGGGTGCGGGTGGTGCCTCCCTGCCCCGTCCCCCCGCGGGGGTTCCGCTGCCCCCCCCCTTCATCCCCCCCCCGCCGGGCCGCGTGGTGCGCTCCGGCCGCCGCTCCCCGCAGCGGGGGGCCCGGAATGGTTCCGTCCGCGGGGGGGGGGAGGGGGGGAAGCTCTCGGTGGTCGGGGCAGGCGGGGCGCCCCCAGCACCAGCGAACCGCGGCAGGAGCCGGGGCTGCCCCGGGGGGCGCCGCCTGGCACCGGGTCCCGGCCCGGCGCCACCCCCGGCTGGTTTTGGGGCCGGCCGGCTGCAGGCAGCCCGCAGGCTGCGCCGCCAGGCTCCGGGCGGTCTCGCCTCCGATGGCCCCGTTTGGGAGGGAGCCAAACCGGGCCCCTCGGCCCCGCCGCTGGCGGCAGCTCCCGGAGCGGGGGGGGGGGGGCTGGGGGCGGCCCCCGAGCGGTTTTTGGAAGGGGGCGACCCCGCGGGGCCCGGCGGCAGGGCTGGGGCTGCGGTGCCGTGCCCCCCGTGAGGTGTTCTGCTCGGCCTCGCCGGCGGGAAGCCGGGGCCGTCGTGCGGCAGCCGTCGTGTGGCAGCCGTCGTGCGGCAGCCGTCGTGTGGCAGCCCCCCCTCGCGTCGCACGCACGAGGCAGGCCGGAGCGGCGGTGAAGCGCTCGTGGCCCAGCCGGTGCCGCTCGCCTCGACGCCCGTGCTGCTGCCGGTGGCGTGGCCGAAAGCCCGCTCCCCGGCGCCGTCCGCGCGCCCTGCTCGCACCGACCGAACGCCGCGGCTCGTCCCGAGCCCCGGCTGGCCCAGCAGGGACCTTCCCCAGCACGCGGGAAGAGGTGCGGGAAGGAGCTGGGGGGCGGCGAGGCTCCGCGGCTGCTTGACTCGAGGCCTGGGGAGGCTTCGGCAGGGGGCTCGTGGAAGCCTCGGGATGTGTCCTGAGGAGGAAAACCTGTAGCGCCGGCAGCCGGGCTCATTCGTGGACACGCAGGGCTGATCGGTCCCTTTCTGAGAACCTAGCCTTGGGGGTTTTAAAAAGTGTTGTAACTGTTGTGGTTGAAAAAAAAAGTTTCAAAACCTGCCGCCTGTAAATGGCCGCCGCGGCTCCTTCCTGAATCCGCTCCCTCTCGCCCTGAGAAGGAGCCGCAGGGAGCCTGAAGGAAGGCGTCGGAGCTGGGGTGGTCGGGGGCTCTGTGAAACCCTTGGGGCTGGGATAGCCCGTCCCCAGTCCCCAGGCGCGGCTGGGTGAGGAGAGATCGCTGTCCTGCTCCCTGTGCCGGCGGGGCCGGAGACTGGGGGTTCGCCTTGCTGGAGAGCCGTCAGCAACAACGGACAGCAGAGCTGCCCTCCGCCCTCTCCTTGCAGAGGTGGGGTCTGGAAATTCTCGTCCCAGGAGGGAAAAAAGAGTTGACTTACGATTTCTTTCCATGTCTCCTGTTGCGTGGGTTGCGGCCTGCCCCTCGCTTACGGCTTAGAGCCTGGGCAGAAGCCTACAGCGTGTTCCTCGGGGCCGAGTTCCCCTGCTTTAGGGACTGAAGCGATGTAACGGCGGTGTCTGTGCCCTGGCTGTCTCCCCGTGCCCGCAGCAGAGCCCCTGGCCAGGTACACTGGGCGCGGACGGAGCCTCTGAGGCCAGCTGGGAGAGCGCAGGTTGCGACACGAGGAGCAGCGCTGCGGCTCTTCCCTCTTCGCCACGATAACCGCGAAGTGACTTCTGAAGGGCTGCTGAAAGCAATTTTTTTTTTTTCCAGTGAGCAGATTAGAGATAAACGAAGAATTCCACCCCGTGGGGCACGAGCAGCTCAATCCGTACCAACGTGATGGAGAGGGAAATTGGAGAGAGCTTATCAGCTTGAGGAAAAATCAAATGTAAACATCATCCCCAGCATGATTATGGTTCACAGCTTAGTTGGGTGTCACGTGCCTCTTTCCTGTGAAATGGTGCTAGCGAAGATGATGACAGGGGGAGTCAGCTAGGCAAAAACACGCAGAAAAACACCCTGTGCCTTGAACTTCTGGAGACCCTGCAGTTCCTTCACAGTCAATAAGTCACAGCTCAGCTGCAGGCAAGGAGAGGAAGGCAGCGAAAATGGAATTCGGGCTGCTCCAGCGAATTAATTGGCCTTTAAGATGCGACCGGGCTGGGAACGTTCAGGGAAGCTGGGACCGTGGGGGCTGGGAGCCGGGGAGGGGTGCGAGGGGCAGTCCTGGCCGGGTGTCCGGCCGGGCTGGAGAACCAGTGCCTGGGAGGGGAGCGATCGATCTAAGATTGATCTGATTGCAATTAGCAGGCGCTTGGCCCTGACCCGCGGTGGCAGACTGGGTCTGCCCACGTGCCCCGGCTGGCTCGCTGAGCGTCTCCAGAAGGGCTCCCCCAGGAGCATCCAGGGTGGATTTAGCGCGAGCAGCGCGTAATTTGGGACCGATTATCGAAGCGAATCGCTGACACGACCATCATGGGCTCTCGCCAGATGCGCAACCTTAAATATGGTTTTCCCATATAAGGTGGCTGCAGCCTGGAAAGCAGAAGCAGGAATTCCAGCGCTCTCTTTTTTCACCAACACGTCTTTCAGACGCAGCCGGTTGAGTCCCGAAATAGGTCTGCCGAGGCTGGGCGCTACCCCGACGAAGGCGCGGGGAGCTGCTCTCGTCACATGCTGCTTCCAGCTTTGTCGCATTCGATTATTCCCTCTTTGGGCTGCCGAGCGTGTTCCTGCAGCCCCGTGTTAATCTGTGGAGGCCCGGTGGGTGCCTCGTGCCCAACCTCACCGCTGTACCTGCGGGAGCACGGGACCGGTGCCATCTGCACGTAGAGGAGCTTCAAGAGTTACGTGGGGTCAGTTAACCCACACGTCGCAGCGCCGGGAAACGCCGCACCTTTTGCACCGTGCGGGGGAACATCGGCAGTGGAGCTGGAGGGGAAATGCGTGCCAGCTGCTAGCACGGCGAGGGCTGGGAGCGTTTGGGTGGCGGTGACCTTCAGCAGCCTGGTTCGCACGCTCCGCTGTCGGGGAGGGCAGGGGGAGCTCACAAATAGCAGCAGAACAGGAGAAAAAGTCCTTGGGTGGGTTTTTCTGTTTCCCAATCCCAGGTCGCTTATTTATTTATTTTTAAATCCCAGTAGTCCCCTTTAAATTCAGTTTGATAATCCGGCTGACGGTGCCGCTTCCCTTCTGACGCCTCCCAAGCTGTTGTCTCCTAGGCCTGCGAGCCGGGTCGCTTCGTGGACGTGCCGAAGAACGGGATCGATCTCGGTCGCGTCGGGCTGGACGTGGGCGACCACGGACGTGGGGCCAGGCAGAAGCTGATTTTTGCAGCCCTGTGCAGGCGCAGAGCCCCGGCTGTTCGGCACGGGCTGCCAGTGCGGAGCTGCTGCCAGGGTGGCAGCCCTGCACGGTGCTTGCTGCGTCCTCGCCCGTCCGTGGCTGGTGCAGACACTGAGAGGAGCAAAATGTTGTCATTTCCTATAAGCCGTTGGCAACGCAGTGTTGCTGGCACGAGCACCTTCTCCCTGTTCGCTGCCTGCTGATGGTGCACCGCGCTCCCTTCAACAAACAGGCGCAGCCGCTTGCCTTTTCCCCCCCGAGGGAAGGATGCTGTGAGGAAAGCGCGTGCCGTGCCCGGCGCCTGCCTGCGTGCAGCCGCTTCCACGCGCTCGCGGCGATCGGACAACGGGAGCCCAGCGGAAAGGTAAATGGAGGCACCGCGAGGGATGCCGACCAAAAGGCCGTTTGATGCTGAAACTGAAGTGCAAAAACGCAGGGAAGAAGAGGGTCGAGTTAAAAAAAAAAAAAAAAGCGATGGTCTTTGTGAAGTGTATTTTGTCCTAGTCTGTATCAGCACTGAGTTTCTCAGCGGAGCGCCCAGCGTCGCTCGCCTGCCCGCCTGGGTCGCTGCATGCTGGAAGGAAAAGTGTTTCCTGGCTTTTCGGGCTTCCCACCTCCTCTCTGAGTGCCTTGGAGGCTGTGGCAGGGGCGGCTGGCCTCTCCGAGCAGCCCCGAAAGAGCCACTGACAATAAGGTGACGTTGTGGTTTTTCCTCCTTTAGGTAGGTCTCCGAAATACTTTGTTCCTAGGCGGCCTGGCACTCGTTGTGTCTTTCAGCGTTTGCCAGTAGCCGAGTTAACCTCAGAACTTTTCTGGGAAACGTTTTCTGTAATTAAAAAGCTAAAAGCAATCAGAGCAGCGTTTCTGTCACTTTGTCTCTTCTCACCCACGTGTTTGAGCAGAAAACGCTGTCAACCCCTAATTAAGTGTCGTTGCCTTCCATCGTGTGTTTTTTGCGGCTTCCCCGGCGTACGTGTGGGTTTTTGCACTGGCTTGTGGTGAATAACCCAGGCTGAGTCAGAGCACGTGCTGCAGCGGCGAGGAAATCAGGAGGCCCCAGTGCCCTCGGTTGCCCTGGGGTTCACGGCTCATCCGACGGCGCCGGTCACCGCCGATCGCAACTCGCTCACCTCGCACCTCTGGGGAGCGGCTGCAGCAGCTCGCCGGCAGAGCGTGTGCCTTGGCTTCTCTCCCCCCTTTCCTTGAGCAAAGCAAAGCCACCGCTCTTCCCTAATGTCATTTAAAGGATGCAAGTGCCTCAAACTGGAGTCAGCGTGGAGTGTGAATGGGTCTCTTGAACGTTTCCTGTTGCCCAGGAAGAGGCTGTGATTCTGAAGACGAGCAGCGTTATTTTACAGCGCGGAGATTGCCGGAGATGCGACTTTACAGGCTATGCAAATGACTGGAACCAGAGCTGTCCCCCTGGATAATTGCACGGCTCTGCAGCACTTGGATCCAGAGCCGCAGAAAGCGAACCTCACAATGCCCAATCACCGCCTGTATGGCTTGGATCCGGAGCGAGGAGTGAGGAACGGGGGGGGGGGGTGTGCACAGCCCTCCTCTCATCTGTAATTAGCAGAATCTGCATGTTCTCTCTGCGGAAATTGCTACTTGCTATGAAACTTGGAGAGGGTGGGAAAGGCTCCCAGGGAGAGAACAGAAGCGGGAAGCCAGCTGCCCGCCTGTCTGCCCGGGGTTGGCGCCGCTGCTGGCGTGCCTGTGGGCAGGAAGGGGACGTGCGCTGCCCACCTGCGGCTGCTCCTGCTGCACAGGGCGCTCGCTGAGCCGGCACAGGGAGCGCTGTCACAGCCTGGGGACCACAGGGAGCGCTGTCACAGCCTGGGGACCGTCGCAATTCCGGCCTGGGCAGATCTGCTGCTGCTGCTGGAGGAGCCTGGGGATTCGCCGGGCATGGGAACGCTGCAAGCGTGGGGAACTTGGTGCCGGTCAAACTCCCCAGTGCTCGAAAGCAGCTTCTGACTTCACTGCACGACATCGAATCTCTCCCCGCCGTTCAGGGGCACGATGTTTAGTTCGGCTTCTGCCTGTGCTCTGGCCGCTCAGGGTTTGCGGTTGGCGGCGGCTGCTGCTGAGCGATGCTCGCACGTGCGGCTCGCTGGCTCCTGCAGACCTGGCTCTGAGGGTCCCCGCACCAAAGCAGTGATTTTCCTGCCATTTAAATTTGCCGTGCTTTCTCTGACGGAGCTCTGTCAAACTTCTGGCTATTTAACCCGTTCTCTGTGTCCCTGTACTGTGGTAGACACCTACAGATTTCTTCTTTGGGTCCTCTGTTCTGAGAGTGCTTTGAGTTAGGTGGGTCCCTGCTCCTTTACAGAATTTAGTAGTTAAGAGTAATTCCCCAGCTGTTCTGTTGTTTGTTTTTTTTTTTTTCCACAGGAGGCAAAGAGATCTGCTCTTGAGACCAGGTAGCTGAGTTCATGCAGCCATTTGGCAGGGCTGGTGTTGGAAGCCTCTCTCGTGCACCCCAAAGTCGGCACACATCGGGGCGCTGCCCTTCCGAACGGGTGTTTGGAACGCGCTGGACCCTGCTGGTGACCGTGTTAGGATCCTGCAAGAGTAGAATTAACCGGGGTTGTTTCCTCCCTTTCATTTGCTGCCCGGCAAGCTGTTATTTAAATTGCCAATTACACCTTTCTCTTCTTCCCATTGGCATCGGCTGTGCTCAGCTGCTGCTTTGTTTTGCTGCCCTGAGCGAGTTAAGGTCCGGATCTCCAGTGGCTGGGATGGCCGCGGAGACCGGTGACGCGCAGCCGGATGGAATTGAGGGCTGGCACGAAAAACACGTGTAATCTCCATTAAAATAGCGTCGTCTGCGAAGTCACTCCCTTGTGAGCTCAAACCTGCTGTGCAGGCTTGCTTCCAGCCTCCTTGCCCAGGGCTGGGTGCCCACCACGGGTGCGTGCCATTGAGCACGGGGTCTCGCTCAGCCCCTCGGGGGGCAGGAAGGGCGGGGAGGGATGAGGTGGGCAGCGCCGCTCTTCTACCGCGTGTTTAAAGCAGAGGTAACGCGGGTTATCTTAGTCTGTTCTCCCTTTCCTGCAGAGTCCCAGCCATGTGTGCTTGGCACAGCCCCTGGCGCAGCCCCACTTTGCTGTTTTTCCCTTCCGAGCATTTTGTGACCTTTGCAGGCTTCTCTGCCAGTTTCTTGCCTACCAAAAAAAACAACCGCTCCACCGCTAGAGCAAAACAGCACCATTTGTGTTTAAACTAAATGGCTTCAAGGTGTTCCCAATTATGGTTTTTAGGGTGGAATTTCTGACTTGTGGGTGGAACAGATTTGGTTTAAAGGGCGAGTTCATAGCATCCTCCTGAGCTCCTGCAGCCTTACTTGTGTTTTTCTCCAGTTGGAATCGGGCAGCAGTGCAGTTACGGTAATGCCTCAGTCACTGTGCAAGTAGCTGCGTAAACATCTTCCCAAAACGGCTCCTTTCAGCCTGCTGGTGATGAAAGCTTGGTTTGGAAGGGCTGCACAGATTTTCCTTCCTCATTCAGGGCCATGTGAGCTCAGGTAATTAAGGTCACTTTACATCAATTGGAGAAACTCGAGCGTTGGGTTGGCGCGCCGGTGCAGCTCACAAAGCATTTGGAACGTCTGAGAAATGTTTTTATGGAACTGGCAGGTTGGGAGAGGTTTGGGGAAATCTTTCCAAAGCCGAGGACGTGGCTCTGAAGGCTGCGAGGCTCGAGGCGGGCTGGGGGCTCGCGGCGGCCGATCTCACCGACACGCACGCCGGCGGTGAACTGCCGACGCAGCACGTGCTGCTGCTCTCTTGCTGGGTCGGCACAAACGGTGGGATCCCGGCGGGTCTGGGATCAGGCACTGCTGCTCCTCTGCTCTTGGATCCCCCTTGGTTTCGTTGCGTTTCTGTACGGCTTCATCAGAGGCCGGGCCGCTTCTGGCCACGCAGAAGCCGAACTTTCCCTAGGTTTCGCCTCCGATGTCCACTGGATCAGGATTGTACTCGAGGTCCTGAAGATCTGAGGGATTTAAGAAAAGCCTTCAGGCTTGGCGTAAGGCCCAGAAACCCAAGTTCCTAGTTTGCAAAGTAAAGTGAAGGTGATTAGCTGGAGTCTCTCGTTGCCACCGTCTGGGTGGCCTGGTTTCCTTTTGCAAAACGCCTGCTTGGGGTGAGGGGGAAGGCGAAGTTCCTGCTGCTCTCGTGACGCTGCCGATGCTCCTGCGCTGCTGAACTGCGGGCAGAGGGGAGGCTCCGGCACGAGGCACAAGTGGTTTTGTTTTGCCGAGCCCTCTGAAAGGAGAGGGAAAACTTGTCTGTGCCTTAACGCTCGCTTGATCCCTGCTGGTGTGTTCCGCAGCACAAGCAAAACGTCACCAAAGCCTCTAGCACGGGCAGGGTACAGCCGCCGCAGCACTTCTCTCTCTGTAGTCTCTCTGCACATCTGACAGACCAAATTCCGTGGACTTTTCAAGGCAGAATTGCCCATTGCAGCGTTTTCCAAAGGGAGGCAGCTGGCTGAAATCATCATCTTCCCCAGCGCGTCCAGGAGGGCTTCGCGCTGGCAGCCGCTCCAGTTAGGGGCTGACATGAAACTCGGGTCTGTCCAGTTTCCTGGGTTTTGCCCCGTTTTTTGTCTGCATCCCCACACCAAGAAGAAGAGGGATGTGCTCAGGAATCTGTGAGAGGGCAGCTGCAATACCTGAAAGCGCCCAAAATGTCCCTGGTAAATCGGCGTCTCTAAAATGACAGCTTTCCCTCCCGTGCAGCCTCGGTGCTGCTCTCGCCGTCTGTCTGGGCGCGCGTTGATGGGGGCAGCGTACAAAACGCACGGTTTGCTGGCAGAGAGGCAAGCTATAGAGATGTAAAACAGGCCCTAACTTCAAAGCTGGAACGAAGACAGCAGAACATGAGAGCGTCTCGAAGCTGTGCCTGTCAGCGCCGAATGACGTGCGCTGCGTGACAGCGCGAGCGCGGCCCGGGTGGGACCCAGGCATGAGGCAAAGGGGGTCCCGTGGGGCCTGACGGGCGCTGGTTGTCTGTGGGCTCAGAGAGCACCTGTCGGGATAATTCTCGTGTTTGTAAGGACTGTTTGTTCGGTGATCGGGGCTGAAATCTGGAAGAGCAGCCATTTATTCATTTATTCTTCATTTATTACTTTTTTTTTTTCTCCTGTAATGCTAACTTGTGCTACAAGATAATTTTTTCTAGGGGATGCAGATTGTGCTGCGTTTGATTTTTCTAGTAACACTTTATAAAACCTCTGCTTGGGAGAAGCTGAAATGTTAATTCTTTAAAGGTGCTCTTCTGATACGTGTGCTATTTTTAATCCCAGAATGCTTCCTCTCAGACCGGCATCTCTTGGGGTTTAAATTCATTTGGATGGAAGAAAAATGATGACATGGTCTTTCTCCACCTCGGTCTCCGAGGGCTGGATGTTTGTTTTCCTTTCGGTGCTATGCAGGAGTCACCGGTGGATTAACTATCTGGGACGCTTCGCCGAGAGCGAGGCTTCCAGACCGGTAATGCCAGGAAATGCTTATTAAAGCAAATGAGAAGCTGAAGGAGCGAACACCCTGAAATTGCTACGTGATTTTTCTGGCTCCTTCGCTGACCAGCCCCGGCATTTCTCGGGTCTAACTGCGGTCTTTGCTGCAGGGAGCCTCGGAGCCCTGATGGACGTGGGGCTGTGTCTGTACAGTGAAACCACCACCGTGCACGGGCAGGCAGTCGTGTTTGTTAGCCAGCAACGCCCGGCTCCGTTTCACTCGAATGCAGTGAACTCGGTTGCCCGTTGTGTGCCAGCTCCAGAGGTGGGCAATACAGGCTGCTATTAAATCGAGGAGCCTCCCGAGATGAGCCGCTGACGGAGTGCGCTGCTTGGCAGGACTCTGTCCGCTGCTGAGAGCCTGGTTTGGGAGGAACTTCTGCCGCCTGCAAACTGCTCTCGTGTTGGTGGGATGGCGCTGCAGGGATTGAGGGCTCCTAACCGATCTCGGGGAGGACAAACGGCTTCTCCAACTCCCAGGACTGAAAACCCAAAGGGTAATTTTATTCTGAGTGTTTCTTCTTTTTTTTCTAAACTGAAAGCCGGGAGTAGGAGAAGGCTGGGAATGACCAGCATGCAGAGCAAAATGTCACCTGGAGAGATGAGGTGGGTTTTTTGCAGCGTCTGATAAAAACAGACCTTAAATGCATATTTTCTCTGAGGTGGGGTGAAAAACTACTGAATTTGTAACAACGCGGGGCTCTCCAAGGGCTGTGGGAGGAAAGGATGAGATGTGCCTGAATGGCAGCTGCTCGTCTAAAGGAAAAACGAAGAGATTACAGGCAGAAGTGGCAAGTGCTGCCTCTTAATTCGTGTTTTCTATTAGAGCTTCTGCTTTGGGTTGCTCTGACTTGCCAAGACAACGGTCTCCATATGTCCTTCGCCTTATGGTTGGCCTTTAAGTTCTGGCAAAACCGATGCACCCGTTTCAGCAAAGAGCAACTGGAGAAGCGTTGTCCCTGCCCGGAGCGTCAGAGCCCTTCAAGCTCGGTCATGGCCATCGTCGAACGGCCTCGCGATGCCCGCAGGCTGGCGCTGCTTCGTCAGAGCTGCCTTTGGCTCTTCCCACGGACATCCAGCAGCTCCGAGCCTTTCAACTGCCATTTTGCCGTGCTTTGTGCAAATAACTCGTGGAAGTCTCACCGACGACACTGAAGGAGCCCTGCTGCCTGCTGGCCCTGAGCCTCCTGGCCTGCGAGAAGATTGCTGGGTTGGGAGCTGGGGAAGGAAAAGATTGACCGGTGGGGCTTCTTATCTAGTGTTTTACCTTCCCCATTGAGAGCCGTTTGGGAGCTGTCAGCCAGCATCACTGCCCGTTTCTTTTTCTTCCTCCCACCCCACAACACACACCGCTGCCATAAAATGCGGCTCCTGCAGAAGGTCTCCGCCAGCTGAGCTGGGAGCGGGAGCCCAAACCTCCCCAATGTGTTGTAGGGTCCGTGTGTGATGTTTGCTCGGCTGACTTCTCGGTTTCTCCCCAAACCCGGGAGCAGACCGTGCTGTCCCAGCTTCCTTCAGGTCGGTGGCAGCGTGTGTGGCTGATGCTGTCTCGTGGTGGTAAGGTTCAGGTGCACGGCTTCGTTTCAGGCTTTGCTCAAGTCTTGGCAAGCAGTTTTAAAGCTCCGGAAAAGACTTTTCTTATAAAACGAAGGACCGTGTAGTTCAGAAGTGGTGGACTTTGGTTCACTCAATGCTGCTGTCTTCAATTATTGTTTTCCATACCTATTCCCCATAGGGGAGCCCCAGTTTTCTCCTGTACCAGGCAGAAGCTGAGTGAAGCCCCGAGTTGGGCTCAGCATCAACTTGTTCATGGTTCAGGACCATTTCAGGACCTGCGAGACACAAAGTTCTTCTCAGTTGCACCTCAGATGTGCCTGCTGAACGTGGTCATCTCAGCGCGTGTGCACGAGCCACGCAGCCGGCCCGGGCTCTCCAAAGATGCGCTCGTCTCCGCAGCCCGATGCTCTCCGCTTCTACCTTTGTGTGTTCAGTGAGCTCCCACTGCAGCGGGGCTGCTCCAAAACCCGCGTTTTGAGAGCTGGGGGGCTCTGGAAAGCCAGCAAAAGGGCCAAGCCCGCCTTCACCCCGTAACGCTCTGCTATCGCCCCCGTCCTGGAAGCCACGCGGTCGCTTCAGAAGGACCTTGCCCACTCCTGTGTCCTGCGGAAGGGCAGGACACGCACGGGAAGCGCGGCACCCGCCCGTGACACGGCTCTCAGCAGTGGCCGTGCCCTCTGTGCCGGTGCCAAACGGTGCCGCTGCGTGCCGAGGGGCTCGTGGCAGAGCGCGCGGCAGCCTCTGGGAAAACCGTGCTGGCAACGTGAGGTGCCCTCGGCCCTTCGGGAGGCTGGGGTAGCCACGGCCTCAGCTCGGCCCTCGGTGCTCCTTCGCGTTTTGCTCTTTTGCACCTTCAGTTCGGACGCGTGCCTGTGCTTAGGGTGGAAGAGATCTTGTCCTCAAATGAGGAAATAAATGGCTGGAGCTGCTCATCGTTACACAGCAGCAAGTGCCTGGCTTGGCCTCCAAGTGCAGATGCTCCTGGCTGGGCTGGAGAAGCTGCTTCCTGCCCTAGGTTGTGAGCCAGCTGCAGACCCGTGCCAGGAGGAGCCTCTTGTCCACGTTGTGCTTCCCGGTGTCGGAGGAGGCTGTCCCCGATCGGCAGCATAACGCGACGGCCACGTCCCTGTAGCCCAGCGTAGGCAGCAGGTTTTCTTCTAGCCTTCTAGGCCCGTCTCACCTATTCGTATTTATGCCAAGCTCTAGAAGTCTTTTCAAAAGCTTTGTTGATTTTTATTTTTTTTTTTCAGGTTACTTATTTTCAGCTAATAGCTGAGTCACTGGCTGCCACGCTACGGCCAGGCTCCCAGGGAGAGAAGAGGCTGGTTGCTGAAACTTTGAGTTACGGATTTTGGCAGCACACTTAATCTTTTGAGCTTGTTCTGCCGTGGCTTGTTTTGTTCCATCTGTTCAGGTGCCTGTGTTAGAGCAGAGCGGGAGCATCAGACCAAAACACTCCGGTCACAGACAGCGCAAGTGGCCTTAACAAGGTGGGAAGAGAACGCGGTGGTGGTGAGCAGCAGTTAAATTCATTTTTAACCTGCAGTCCCCCACACCTTGCGGCAGCAGTTTTCTCCCTGGAGGTCTTCCCTCGGCATCACGGCGTGGGGACGTGGTCTGACGGAGCTGCTGCTGTCTGCAAGGTTTGCTCGCAGCCGCCGGAGGTGAGGACCAGAGCGTTGGCACCTCCTCGGTCTGGGGCTGTTGGCCGTCCGGGATCCACCTGGAGGAAAGGATTTGCGGGGTCTGGGATGGGTTAAGCAGAGCTTGCCCTACAGGGCAGGCAGGCCTCGGGGCTGCTGGTGGGCTTGGGTGCGTTGTGTGAAGCCACGTAGAGAGGGTGGGGAGCAGCGGAACGCCAGCCAGACCTGGCCTTCAGCCACACGCGAGTCGGCGTCGTCAGTGTTGTGCGAGGCCAAGAAATCTGATCGCTCGGTGCCTGACGGGCTCAGATGAGACCTGCACGCAGCCCGAGGCCTTGGAATTTCTCCTTGTTACAGCAGTAAAAGCTTAGGTTTGTACAGACGCAGAGACCTGGAGTGAAGACGCGCCACCAGTCCCCTGTTCCTATCGCATCTGTTTAACTGCGGGTTTTTCACGGAACCATCTAGGTTGGAAGAGACCTCCAAGATCCTTGTCAACTCGGAAGTTGTATCTGTTATCCCCGCCGGGGGGGCGTGCTGTCGTGGGGCTGCGTCCCCCACCGAGCTCGAAAAGCAGTCAGGTCCGCAGCCGCGACCTGACACTTCTGCCTTTGAAACCTGGGTCTGAAACAGGCAGAAATTGCAGGCGTCTCCCATTTCCTCTCCCACCCAGACCTTGTCCTCGGCACCGCGGCACCGAATCCCTCGGGCTGCGTGCCGCTCGCAGCGCCCGTGGCCGCCGGCAGCGCGCGGGGAAGGAGGGCTCGCTCCACCTGGTGCCAGCGGCCTTGCAGAAGGACTTTATTCCAGTGACGCACGCTGTGCGCGACCCCGTTCTGAAATCCCCTTTTAGTCTTCGGAGTTCGAGCACCTCAGGAAAATCTCTGTCAAGTGACATTAGCGGGAGTGGAATTAAACCTGAGAGGATTTAGCCGAGCAGCTTTGGCTACAGAGTAAATCAGGAAATAGCCCGCTCCTTACAACTCCAGGTGCGTCTTCAGGACGGCTCGCGAAGGGTGGCCCTCGGGCAGCTGTGTTCCCTCTGGCCAGGGGTGCCTGTGTTTTCGGGGTTTGCTCCTGGTTGAGGCGCTGAGCTCCCACAGCCCTAGAGCTGCGCTTTTCGTGTAACTTCTGCGTGTCCTGGTCTTGGGGCGGGCGGTTATTGGGAACCTTCAGGCAGGTTTCTTTACTCGCTGTGACTGTATTAATGGACTTCAGCACCTCTTCCAAAAGGTCTGAAAATGGGACGTGGGGAGGGAGGATACCTTTCTTAATTTAGCCTGGCAATAATTCTCAGCAGTAAACGAGCAACGGGACGAAGCTCTGTCAAGTAACGCGGACAGGGAGATGCTGTGAAGTGGTGCAAGCAATGAACAGCCTGGGAGGGATTCCCAGCTCGGAGCACTGACGCTTCCCTGCAGACCCTTTGTGAGAAAGGGCTGAGGGCTAAGATGGGGGACAGAGTGCTGTTGTCTCCTGTAACTCCAATTCCTGAGCTCTCTGTGTCTGCTGGGCTGCTTCTACCAGCAGCTCGAGCGGCTCCTTTGGCGTGCCAGTGCCTCCGAGACCCCTGGAGCTCCGCCAGAGGGACGCTCGGAGAAGCAGCAGCGTAAAGGTGAGGGGGCCTTGCCCTCTCGGGGGCAACGTCCTGTGCTGAGAGCCGGCTGAAGGAGTTCAGGATGGGCTCCGGTGGGGTTCGCCTCCTCAGGCACCAGCCCTGCGGGTGTCTGGTGGAAACGGCGAGGGGCAGGAGGAGCTCGCGAGGCCGGGCGGCAGAGAGGAGCCCCAGCAGCGCTGGTCCTGGCCTCGGGGGGTGCCGAGGTCCGGTGTCAAGCCTCGTGCAGCAGAAACAACACAACATGCCACGCCGCGAGCCCTCTGTGCTGGGTGCAATAGCTGCTCTTGGGATCAGCGTGTAGCCTCGGGTCAGTCAGCTCGTGCTTCTTCCCCTTGCTAGCTGCATCTGGAGGGCAGCGCGACGGGGGCTGCGGCTCGGTGTCCTGTCCCGGCACAGGTGGGGCACTGCCTGCGTCTGAGCTGGTCAACCCCGCGTCTGGGCAGGAGCCTGCAGGCAGGGTGATGGTGCTCAGGGGACAGGGGTGAGCGCTGGACTGAGCCCTTGCAGAGAGCTGCCTTGTGCTCCTGTGGCCTGGGTGGGGAAACGGCTCTCCTGGGCCTTGTGGCTGTAGAAAACCCCGTCTAAAGCAGCAAAGGGTGGTTGGTGATGGCCGCACGGGGACGAGCACTACATTCAGGTCCCTGTTTTTGTGCTGCAGCACAGCTTGGGAGGACGTCAGGAGAGAGGTTGTGCCTCCTCTTGCCTTTTCACTCCGAGTTACGGCTCCGCTGCCAGCTGGGACCTGCAGGGCTCGTCGTGCCCCAAGCCGAGGCCGGGGCCCCTGGGTGCCATAGCTCTCCTGAGCGACCCTGAGGAACGTGGCTTCAAAGTCCGTCGGCCTTCAATGGCCTCGCTCTAAATTGGCGTCGTGGTTTCGAGGCGGCGCTGCTGGGTGTCGGGGGTGCAGAGAGCTGGCTCCGTCCTGGGTGCGCTTCCCGGCGCGCTGCTTGCTGTCTGTAATTAATCCTAATCAAGCTTTGCTCCGGATTCAGGCAGGCAGACTCAGACTTGAAGGCCGCAATAAGGAGCGGAGCCGGGGGCTAGGAAGAGGCTGGCGTCCCCGCCGCAGCTGCCGGGTGCCGACCTTGGGCACGTCTCGCCTGCTGCCCCGCGGGGAGGGCGCCCGGACGTGCCGGGCAGCGTGTTTTGCTCGCTCCTCCTGCGACCGGCGGCGTGGAAGGCGGCAGGAACGCCGCGTTCAGATAAGGCTGCACCTTTCCCACCCAGCAGATGCGAGCCCGAGCGTCCCACTGGATTGCATAATTACAGCGTGGAGCCGAGCGGCTGCAGCCTTTCCCGCTGCGGGGTGTCAGCTGTTGTGTGCGTGCTCCTCCTGATTAGGTTTTTGTTTTGCTTTGTTGTCAGATGTGTCACACGGTTCGGGGTAGGCGCTCGGAAATGGCACTCTTTTCTGCGTGCAGCTGATCTGAGACAAGGAAACAAATCAGTTCCTTTTAAATTTCATTTCCCCTGTCTTGTCCTGCTCGTTCCCCGCTGTAATTGGGCTTCCCTGCTGCAAGCGCTTTTTGGTTAGTTGTCAAGGGAACGTTTTAGCCGGGCGTGTCCTGGCTCAGCACTCCGCATCCCGAGGAGCCGATCCCATCCGGCACCCGGGCAGGAGCGCGCTACCTCCCGCTTGCGCCCTGCCTCCTGCTCCGGGGTAAACGGGTTATTTCCGAGGCAGGAGGAGTTTCTGCATAAAAACTTTTATTAAAGGGAAAAGCGGGGGCTGGATGTCTTTGCTGACGCTCCGCAGGCTGGGGGCTTCTTGCAGCCCCCCTGGCTCGGGCGCTCGAGGAGCTCGGCAATGGAAATGCCCGGGGAGGGAGGCAGGGAGCGCGCCGCGTGTGCCGCCTCAGTGCCCCAAGGCCCCGTCCTGCCTCCCCGGTACATTAAGCTCTCTCCCTTAATTTGTACAGGCCATGCTGTTCCTTTCCCCGACGAGTTTGTGCTCAAGTAAACGAGACAAAGGGCACGGGAAAAGCGTGGGGCACAGCGTTGGTGCGGCAGAGCACGGTGTGTGACCGCCGGCATCCTTCCCCCTCAGCGGGGCTGGTTCCAGGGGGCTCCAAATGGGAAAGGGAGGTGTGGGGCTGGCATGGGAGGTGTGGGGAGGTGCAGGACACCGGCCCTGAGTATCGAGGAGGGATTAGATGGGATTGCTGATCTCCGGCTTTCAATGCTGTCACAGTGTGAATGCTGCTGTGTGTGCCAGCGTTTCAGCTCCCTGCGAAGAACTGTTGGGCTTTGGATGGGGTCTAAACCATCCCGAGGGATGTGGATGTGTCGGGGCAGGGTCTTCCCTTCTCGGAGGGATGGAGAGCCTCACCCGAGCACCGGGCTGGGGTCTCCCCAGGGTGTCGGGATGGCGTGTCCGGCTGGTGCGAGACCAGTGCTAGTTCTTGTAGGTCCTCCCAAAAATCCTTCATGCAGTCTGCAAGTGCACCAGAGAGAAAAAAGGGATTCATTTTTGGTGTCAAAGCTTGTGTTGCTTTTCTAAAGCTCCTATAGACTCCATATAACAAGCGGAATTGATCTCAGCTTGCTTCATTTTCCTTTTTGTTACTCCAAGCTCTCCAGCAGCACCCTGGGCACTGCTGGCTCTGAAGAGCAGCCGCCTACAGCTCCTTCTGAGAAGAGACGCTGCATCGGAGGGGAAGAAGCCCCCACAACTCCTCTCAGCATCGCTCGATGCTCCTCACCCTAACCGACCGGTGCTGTCACGTGGGGAGGCAGTGTGTTCGAGGACCAAAAGCAGGTCATGCCGGGTGCCTGGGGAGGGCAGGCTGTAAGCAGCCGCCTTCTCGGGGTGGCTGCGGAGCCCTGCTGCTGCTCCTGGCGTTTCTCCTCCACCCTGCTCATTGCCCTGGTCCCGAGCGCTGCTCACCGGGACCCGGAGCCGCGCAGTTCGGGTGAGAGAAGTTGAGGGGCTGCTCCCCGCTGGCCGGGCTGCCCTTCCACGCCGCCCTGGCTGGCTGCGTGCCGGTTCCGGCGCCGCTCTCAGCCGTGTCGAGTTTTCTGGCATCTTCTCCGAGTCGCTTTTTTGTTTCCTGAACTTCGTTTTCTCAGCGGTTCCTTATGGAGAGTAGCAGCTGTCTCTCTTGATGGATGTGTTTTGCTTCCAGCCTGTCTCTCCATATTTCTCCCGCAACACATCTGCTCCACGTGCACAGCCTTCGCCTTGCACAGCTCGTGCCCTAGCCTGCTCCCTGCAGGATGCGTGGGCCAGCCCGATCCGACGATAAATCCTCGCACCCTGCCGCCAGCCTTCCCCTCCTCTTGTCCAAGCGGGTTGCTCAGGTGGGTCGTGCCCTCTTGCTCTTCGTCAGATGAGTGTGAGATCGGACCCAGACCTCCGTCGACGTTTGGGGGGCTCTCCAGAATCTCCCGGCTTCCAGCTGAAGAGCTGACGTGGTGTTTGTGTTCCTGATGTGGTTTTGGTTGCAGTCACTGTGTGTATCTCCCAGGAAACAATTGAAGCTTTTATTAAAGATGCAGCAGCATCTCCGCCTGGGCAGAGGAGTCCAGATGATGCCACCAGCTATTCGAATCTGCTTCCGCTGCTTCCCCAGTGCATCCTAAAGCATTAAATATTTATAAGTTATAAATGATTGTGTGATTATGCATATGCCTTACAAAGAAGTCTTCTCCGTCAGGTCTTACATAAGAGCTTTGCTTAGATGTTTGTAAACTTTCTTAAGAAACTCTTTTTCAGTGGATGGAATCATCAGCTTTAGCTGGTTTTGAGAGATCCCAGTGACTGTTTACTTGGCTTTATTTTTTAATTTATTCTCTGCACGTGAGTCAAACTTGAAACCCATGTTTTTACCTTAAACTCAGTATAGGTCATGGGCAGCAAGGACGAGATTTTCTGGCTTTCGGGAAGCTTTGCTTTTAAGCCTGAAGGATCGGTGATTTTTCAACTTTCTGACTTCGGGCATCACTTGTGTGTCCCGGCTGGCAGCATCTGGAGAGGCTGGGGGAGCTGCAGGAGCCGCTGTGCTCCCGGCCCCTCGCTGCTGAGGGCGACGAAGCTGGTGGAGATACACGAGGCCCCTGCCCGCCCGTCGTGCGCCGCTTACTGGGAGCGAGTGGTCAAGCGGACGTAAACGGGGGCGAGGGGCCTAAAAATGCCTGAACGACAATTTTGTTGACACAACACGTTGCATAAGAGGAGGAACGGGTTGTCTAATCATGTGGAGGCTCAGGCTCCTCTGGAGGGGTCGAGCTAAATCCAGAGAAATCAGAGCGTGGGGGCGCGGAGGGGTTTGGGGAGTCCCTTCCCTGCCCACGCTGTGTGAGCGCCCTGCTGGGATGGACGAGCCAGCTGCGGCCGTGGACAGAGGCGTAAGGAAAAAAACAGACGTTAAATCAGATGGGAACCGCCGAGTGTTACAGCTGAAGCTCTGAGGCTCCGGAGCAGCATGCCGATCTGCATCGGGTCGAACAGAAGCGGTGTGTGGATGAGAAGAGGAGCTGAAGGCAGCAGGGCGGGCGGGCGTGAAGCACCACGCAGCCCAGCGCCCAGGGCTGCGCTTCCATCCCAGGCTTCTCGTTCCGGAGCCGCTCCTCACACTCCTGAATGCCCCCTCGTTAAGCTGCACCAAATCGGATAAGAATCATTTCAATTAGCTTGCTAAGTATTGAAACTTCCCCCAGCAGAGCTCCGGTGCCCCGCAGACCTGAGCGCCAGCTCTTGTGGCTGTGTATAACCCCGAAGCTGGAGCTAAATCAGTTTTTGCAAGGCCATCTGTCAGCTTGTTTGAGATGAGCACAGCCGAGCACCGTGTGCTGAGTACCCAGTGGAAGATTTTTTCATTTTCTGCCTAGACGGGTTGATTTCATAAAGCCGATTTTTTCTCTTTGGAGAGGTTTTGCTGGTGATGCCCTTGGCCACCTGAAGCACCGTTTCTCCTGACGATCCCCGGCTCTCGCCCCAGCACCCTCCCTGCGAGCACGCCGCCGGTGTTGATTCCACACTTGGTACGTGTACAGCAGCAGACACTTAAAAGCTGAGAATGAAAGCAGCTTGTGGTAATTATCACAAAATTAAAGATAATCTCCTGCTCTGGAATTGTGACAAAGCGCAGAAAAGAGATTACTGCGGCTCGTCAGCAGCGCGAGGCGGTCGGAGAGCGGCCGCAGCCGGGTGAGCGGAGCAGCCTGCGCCGTTCCCGGCCGTTGCAGGGCTCAGCAGGGAGCTCTCAGTGCCCTGGCTCCCCTGCCCTTTGCTGGGCTTCGTGTTGAATGACCTTAAAATCGTTTGTCCTAGGCCAAAGAACTAACTTCCAGCTCAGGACCCAAGCGCGTGTTGATCGGGTGCAGCGTCTGAGCTGGCGATGCCCGGCAGCAGCGATGCTCCGAGCTGAGCCGCGGTGTGGTCCCAGGGGTGATGGGAGGTTTCATCACCGGAGAGACAAAGGCAGGCAAAGCCTGGGGTCAGGGGGCTCGCATTGCTGGGGGCTCGCATTGCTGACTGCTCAAAACACCCCGTGGACGTGCCCTGTTTGCATCGGGGCGTCCCCGGTTTGCCCAGGCCCGTGAGATAACCTCAGCGCTTCTGCCTGAGAGCGATTCCATCTCCCTTGTGACTGCCAAGGGTTTTTGTTGGTTTTATTCTGCTTCCCACTCGAAATGTTTCCTGGAGTATAACCGAATTGCTGTTCTCATCTGCAGAGCAGCGTGCTCTGCTGTGCCTGACTTCTTGCTCAGGTTCCTTTGGAAGCAAGCCCTGAAGCGTCTCCGCTTGCGTTTTAGGAGGGTGAGCGGTTGCCCCGGTTAAACCATCCTCAATCCTCTTTGGCCAGCTGGGGAGATGCTGAAGTAGCAGAACCTTGGGCTGGTTCCTCCAGGGCTCTCCCTGCTCTCCAGCCTGAAGGACCAGACACTTCCCACTGCCCCCAGCTCGTGCAGATATTCCTCGAACTGGAGGGCTCGATGCTGACAGGCGCTTGTGTAATCCACCCCTCGCCCTCGAGTGGGGAACAGCCGAGGGCTCAGAAGAGCCCCGCTTCTTCACGGCCACAGCTCTCGAGTTTTGCTCCCCGGCCTCTTGCGAAACGAAGCCCTCGCTGAAGGACTGCAGGTTGCACAACCCTCCTGGGCGGGCAGCTCCTCGCCTTCCTCGGCAGCTCCAGGCCCTCGCTCCTGTTCCTGAGGGGCCTGGGCCGGAGTTGCAGGACCCGTGCGTGGCTTCGCCGCTTCCTCCCCGGTCACCAAACGCCTCGCAGCGCTCGCCCACCGCGGCTGGCGCAGGGGAGCAGAAGCTGGCCTCGTGTCGGAGGAGGGCTGTGGCATGGTGCTTCCAGCTCTGGTCGCGTACCTGAAAGCTTCAGGCAAAACGCTGATTTTTTGCCGTTCGCTGTAATGGAGAAGTGGTGGCTTCTCCCAAAGGCAGGGGTAGAAATAAATGATGGATTTGATTTTGTGATGTATTTGGGCCTCACGTTCTATAAATAGGTTCAATTATCGATACGCTTTGTCAAGTGCCTTCTGAGTGGCTGGAAAGCAGCTCCGTAAGCGTCTGGGCCGCTGTGCGTAACCGCCTGCGGTCCTGCGGTGTGGCGTGGGCCTGTTGCTTGCAGTGCAGCAGGGATTAGGAAGAACTCTGTGCTGAAACCTCGAGGAAAAAATATTGCTAGGAAAAATGGTGCACCTTTGTGCTTCTATAAATTGGGCGAACCCAATAACTTCAGGCTCCTGCGCTACTGAAATTGAAAACTGAGCAAAAGCAGCTGCTTTAAAGGCTTTCCAGCTTGCTTGAAGGAACAAAGCGTTAGGTTATTGTCTGAGTAGTTTTAATCTCATGCGACTACTTTTACTAATGCTCTCCCTTGTTCTCCTCAGGTCTGGCACCAAAGAAAGCAGCCATCACTGAGGTGAGATGCTCTCGAAAATCCTGTGCTGAGAAATGAGAACACAGAGCTCTTGAGAATGCCTCCGCATGACTTTTTTGAACAAGGCCGGGTTTTAAAATACATTTAAGTTTACTGAAAATTTGATATTGATAAGGTTATTTGGGAGACAAAGTTAATGGCAGCTCTCTGGTGTCTGTGTGTTGGTGTGACCACAGCCACAGAGAAATGGGAAGGGATTTTGGCCTCCCTGTAGCCATTTGGGCTGTGGCTCCATGATGTCTGCATGTGAGTGGCTGGATCTGGCTGGGGACACTTCTTCCGTACCAGCACCTGGAGCTCCTCCTGTCTCCAGGTGGAGACTCCACGTCCTGGGCGCCTCCAGGGCTCTGTGTTGGGTCTCATCCCCTTCTGGGAGGGGGCAAGGCGGCTGTAAAATAGGGAGCCCCGAGACGGGAGTATCTTGAGGGACTGATCTTCTGCACGTAATCCAGGTCTCAGGTTGCTGAATCACTGGTACCTTCTGGAGCAAAACTCTTCACAGTTGGCAGCAGGGAAGCTGGTGGGAGGATCTGTGCCTGAAAGCTGTTCCCTGAAGCCCACACTTGTGGTTTAGGGCACCGTGTTCAAATGGTTTTTGTTTTATCTGATTTTCTGACATATCCCTTCATATTTCTCACCTGAGATGCTGAACGTTAGTAGACGTGAATAGAAAACTCTTCCCATAAGCTGCCAGGAATGTGGCACTTAATTCTTTTTGACTCCCCAGAAATATGCATAGTAGAAAACACAAACCCTGTAAAAGTGAATTGTTTTTTTCAACACGCAGATAGCCCCCCTTTTTCTTGCCCTGGAAACGCAGTACAAGTAGAGCGAGGGACTGCAGAAGAGACTTCAGTTGCTGATTTTCGTACAGAGGTGGTCTCCTAACCAGTGCCCACCTCTGTTAATTCTTCGAGGATGGTGATGAGCCACGAGGAGAGGTAGGACAGCGCAGCTTGGGCTTGCGTGTAATAGGATGCAGCTCCCTGGTTCGAAGCTGCAAGGAAATCTTTGCTGCTGATCACACCTCTTTGGAGAAGGAGTGTTTGGATGCGAGCTCGGCTGTGCTAAATGTTTAAAACAGAGTAGGAAGTGCGGTTCTGAAGGAGAAATCAGGCTGCCCCTTAGTTCCAGAAGTACAGGCGGCCTGACCAGAAATAGCTGCAAGCTCCTGATTAGAAGCTAAAACACAAAGAGCTTCTGTAGTCTGAACAAAATTATACGCTGTCTGCCGTAGCCATCAGTTCTGAGAGATGACTGTGTGCAGCGCTTAGGGAGAGAGCAATATAATGTTGTCGCTTGGGAAATGACCTTGGGTCTCACTGCACACTGCTTGAAGTGCATCCAAGGCCTGGCTGTTCTGTAGTGTAACAAAACCCCAAAAGTCTGGTGCTCGCCGACCATCGCAGCTATCTGATGGGCTCTGCGGTGCTGGGGCAGCAGGCGGGACGCTGCCCCGTGGCACAGCATACGAGTCCCAGCCCTGGGGCTGCGTGAGGAGCTGTGTCCAGCTTCACCAAACGTGGTCACATCAGGTGGTTAAAAGGGTACAGCTGCCATCTGCTCCCTCCTGGATCAGCAAAAAAGGCCTGGATGGACTCAGAAGTAGAGGAGGAGATGGGGTAGGAGTAGATTTGTTCTCCCTCTGAAGTGCTGGCAGCCCTACAGTGTTTCTATAGACTCTGCAAAACTTCAGGAAGAGCTGTTTTTGCAGTTCACCCTGTGTGGGCTTGTCCTTTGAACTGTTAACAGATGAGATCTTGCTTAAATGGATTATCTCCGTGTGAACACAGGAGTGGGGTTGCGTTATCCACGTTATCCGTCTTTTATTTCTCAAGTCAAGTGTGAGGCGTTGGTATGAAACCTGAGGGCATGGGATTTTTAAAAATAAGCCTCTCGCAGTTTGATTTAATATATCCCTCTTTTTAATCGATGAGAAACCAAAGTCAAGCAACCGGGGAATCCTGGCAGCTGGGAGGCAACGCTGACCTTTCCTGGCTCAGGATCTTTGCCGAGGCTCTGCCCCATTAGTACTGAGGGTGTCGGATGGAGCGGCTGGGTATTCTCACCCCTCCTGTCTTGAAGGATGAATAAATAATTCAGACAGCCTTGTTAAAAGCTTGCCAGTGCCAATTACACCCGTTTGCAGACTTCCCACAGTGGTAGCGATCGCTCCATCCTTTATGATGGTGGTGATGTGGTCCAGCCTGTGCTGTTCTGCCTGTTCGTGTCAGCCAGGTCAGCTGCTCTGCTGGGAAGTCACCGTGCCCTTTCGTTGCAGGGACCATCGCTTCCAGGACAGCCTGGCCAAGGAAAGAAGATAGGTCATCGAGGCGTTGATGCTTCTGGTGAAACCACTTACAAAAAGGTTTGGTTTTGGGGTGTGGGAGGGCGGTAGCTATGTCAGTGGTTAGGCTGCGAAGTTGGGGCCAGGAGTAGAAATGGCACAGCTGAGCTTACCTGGTTTAGTTTGTTAATAGCTACCAATCTGATTTCGGTTTTATGCAGCACCCTTGTATTGTGTAGTCTTGTGAACTACAGACCTTCTGAATCCATCTATTCAGAAGTCAACTGAACTTGTTTAGCAGTGTATGCTGCTCAGGATGACCCAATGGAAGTTATAGACATGGCAGTATTGTAATACAGGGAATATTTTTGTTCTAATCTCCTGGGAAGTGCTCACTGACAGCTCTTTCCTTTCTGCCAGACCACTTCATCCACTCTGAAGGGGGCCATCCAGCTGGGGATTGGATATACTGTCGGCAATCTGAGCTCCAAGCCGGAGAGAGATGTCCTGATGCAGGACTTCTACGTGGTGGAGAGCATTTTTTTCCCAAGGTAAAGGAGACAGGGAAACAAAATGAACGGATGAGTTATTTCTTTTCCTCTCACTGATTTTTCAAGAGAGCTTCCATCTGTCTTTAGATCACAGAGATGGATGCTCTGAATGTTTTAAATATGCATCTATTTCATACAAACATAGCAGTGGGAAGTGTTAGATTCCGCAGAACACTGACTTGCAAGGAAGCACAATGTAAGGTACAGTGCTGTATGGCTGGGTTTGTTAGTCTTGCTGTGTGCTATTCTTTCTACCTGTCTGTAGAATTTTTATCTCAAACACGGTATAATTTCAAGGGGGAAGCTCGTTCTGGGAGCTCTTTAACTCTCTTTAACAAATCTCATGAAAGCTGTGTTCTCTGTCTAAATGCATTCAGCTTGACAAGCGGCTGTTCCTTGCATTCTTTGGAAATAGGTTTTGGCAGATAATTTAAAACCGACTTTCCTGTTGTTCTGCCACAGAAGAAAGGTGTTTTGTTTTGGGTGGTGTTGTTTTTTTTTCCTCATTCCTAAGAGGTCTTTTTGCAAGGCTCAATTTAGTGTACAGCAGCCTTGATGTGGCCGTACCTATCTGTCGAATGGTAATACAAAGGCTCGCTCATCTGTAATGTCTGTTTTGTGCAGTGAAGGAAGTAATCTTACCCCGGCTCACCATTACGCTGACTTCAGGTTCAAAACCTATGCACCAGTGGCTTTTCGGTACTTCCGAGAGCTCTTTGGGATTCGTCCAGATGATTATTTGGTATGGATATATTTTTCTGTCTTATATGAGTATTATCTGTCTTATTTGTCCTATTTTGTTTGAGATGATCTGGAGCAGTACAGTAAATCTGCCCCTGAATCAAGGCTATCAGCTCATCTTGTCTAAAAGGGACAGAGAAGAGCCAAGGAATCTCTCTGATCCCAGCAAGGAGTGGGAACAGGCTGTGGCTTTAGGGGTTCTGTTTTGGAGGAGATCCAGTGACCGCCCCAGTAAGAGCAGCACGACTCAGCCAAAACCTTCGTTTGCTCAGAGGTAGCTGTTAGCTCACACTGGAGGGAAAGGAAATGATCTGCTTTAAGTGTGTGCTGCTAAGCTGCGTTACGGGGTTCCCTCTCTGTTGCTGGTGGTGACAATAACTTGCTGTGTTTACAAGCAAAAGGGGTTTGTGTTCGGCTGGGTGCAACCCTGTAATGTCCCCTGGGGCTCTGAGGACAAAGACAGGAATTTGTCCTTGTGTACTCACTTGAGAACTATGCGAATGTAGTTACGTTAATCATCTTATGAAGACGGAATAAAACACAGCTTGTTCTTGTGCTCAGAAAGCTCCTTGGAGCTATTTTTTAAGCCATCTAGTAATACAAGCTGGTGGGGCTTGGAGTGCACTGGGGTTGAATTTGGTTCCCTTGCATGTTTGTGACACCCTGCTCTTTAAACAGGACACTTGTTGAACTGGGAAGCAGAACACATTCAAATAAGCGCACGCCCCCCCCCCTTCTGATAGCCATTTTTTTTCTGACTTCAGCAGTAGGCAGGGGTAAACCATAGCTGAAAACATACAAGAAGAAACAAGTCTGTGCCCTTGCACGGCTTGACGGTAACAGCGCTCCCCATCTGTGCCATCTGAGATAATGCTGGCTGATTTGATGAGTGGCTCAAAAGCTGGGTGAGGCACAGAGCCTGCCTCAGTTGCAAAGGTCACAGCTCTGATTTGTTGCTTCTGTTTCCCCTGATTCTCTCTTGCCTGCCACAGCAGCAAATGCCTTTAATTATGCATGAGATAATTAACTTGATAAAGTCTTGGATCATTAATCTGCGCAGTGCTGAAAGCTGTTTTCAGTGTGTAATGATGAGCATTTAATTCATTGCTCTGATTATGGCCCTTACGTACCCCTACCTTCCTCTCCCCATCTTACCTCTTGCTGTGGCAGCTCTGACATGAGCTGCCCTGAACCTGCTCAGCCTACGCAGATACCCTGGGGTTGGTCCCTCGCTGCAAAGTGCACGTCCACACTTACGCTTTCCATTTTTTTGCAGCTGCTAGGCATGTCCTCAAATGAGGACCTGCTGTTTGCATCCTGGTATCTAGCAATGTCCTCCCGATGCAGTACCCCCTGCTGTTCTTAGCACTGATCCCTCTCTTCTTTTTTGGACACCTGGTCTCATCCTTTTCATGTGTTTCCAACAGATTGGGGGTGAGATGTGGCTGTAAAACACATCTGTAGCAGGGGAGCACGAGGGCAGAGGAGGCTGCTGAGAGCAGCCAGTGCATCGTGTTCCCTCCAGCACGGAGATACGCGGTGCCCTGAGCAGACTGTCATGTCTCTTAAAATCCTATCTTTCTGTCTGCGCTTGCAGTAATGTGCTGAAAGAAGCCTAAATGTGGTACACACGTACATGCACAATGGGAAAAGATGTCATTATGAAGCCTGGATGTTACTGAAAGCAGAAGATTAGCTTGATTCTGAACAGTTGGGATGCTCTGAACTGTAATCTCACTCTCTAATTGTAAATTGTCCATCAGCTTTGCTGCTTAGACCTAGCCTATAATGAAAATAATTCCCTTTAAAGCTTTGCTACCCCTTAATCTCACAGCGAGGCAGTGTGCTAGGGAAAGCCCTCAAGGGCCTAGAGCTCAGTGTGCAATGAGCTGGGGCTAAAAACGTCATCATTTTTTTTGTTTTTCCCTTTTCCTCCCTAGTATTCATTATGTAACGAGCCTCTGATAGAGCTGTCAAACCCTGGTGCCAGTGGCTCTCTCTTCTATGTCACCAGCGATGATGAATTCATCATAAAAACTGTGATGCACAAGGAAGCTGAATTCCTGCAGAAGCTCCTTCCTGGCTACTACATGGTGCGTATCACCCAGCTCCTTGGACCCGCATTTGTAGTGGCAGCTTTTTTCTCCCAGGTGCTGCACAGGGCACGTCACCCACCCCAGTTTCTTGAGGCCTGCCCACCCTGTGCCACCGACAACATCAAAAGTCACAAAAGCCAGTCCCAGAAGCACAAATCCTGCCAATTATTTGCAAGCTCTGTAGGTAAATTTGGAGGGGGCGGGGGGAGGTGATTGCGAGCTTGTCGACAGGTTTTGGCCTGAAAATGGTTTCCCAGACGTGTAAGGGTGCCCTTTTCCCAGCACTAGCTCTTTCTTCTTTGCTTGGCACCGTGCCTCTGCCTCTGCCTGGCTTTGAGGATGGTTGTTGACTGCAGTAATGCAACCATCTTGGTTTTACGGGGTAACCACTGCTGCCCCAGCTGTGTCCCACACGTGCTGTTGAGCAGTTACTCCGAAGGCAGCTGTCAGTCGCCGTGGCTCCTGCTGGCTGCGGTACCAAGCTCAGGAATCCTGCAGCACCCAGAGAGGCGTATAAACCAGGAGCTGCCTCCCTGCACAACTGTGCTGAAGGATCCAGCTTGATACCTAAGGGCGCTGAAATTCCCTGAGGAGCACCCAGGGATTTGTTTGCCATGGAGGTGCCGAGGAGAAGGTCGTGTTTATGGCAGGTGATGTTAATGCTGCCCCATCTGTGTGCATGTTGCAGTGGGTTTGATTTGTGCGTTCGTACACTCTTCTTTCTGAAAAGACTTGTCTTGCTCTGTGCATTGGGGCAAACTTGCTAGAACGATGCAGGGCCTGGTTTGTTGTGTGTATCTGGCAGCCAGTTGCTTGATTTTGGAAGTGGCAGTGAAGTTCCTGGAGAGGATGAGCGTTTTTGGAAAGCGTTGCTGTTGTCTGATGTACAAAGTAAATGGGAATGGAGCTGCGCTGTGGTCCTGAGTTCTGCAGTTGTCCTGGCTGGCCACCAGGTTAAAGAATTACGCTGAGGTACCTGTCTGTGCGGAGGGACATGCTGCTTGTAGCGTTCACACCTCTGTGGTTACTGTGGTTACTAACACACGATCTCTCCGCTGTTCTTGGGAAACCCGTCCAGTGTGAAAGGACTGGATGAAAAGGGAAGCAGAGGGGTCTTACCTGAGTTACTTTAAAGCTGGGCAAGTGCTGTTTGCATTCAGTCTCGGCTCCTTCTGTTGCTTTTAGCTTGCGCTGTGCTTAACAGCACACTCACAAGGAGGGCTCGCTTGTGAGTCCAGCTAGGTGAGATGAGATGTGGGGCGTGAAATTGTAATGCAGTTGTGCTTCTTCCATCTGTCAGAGAATCTGTCAGGCCCGTCCTTCCCGTCACAGCGTGCAGAGATGTTCTGTTTCCTTCCCAAATTTCTTCCCAAAGCTGAACAAGCAGTTCGTGTCTGTCATGTCGTTCCTAATAATGCAGCTGCCTAAAAAAAGGACATGATAGCAGAGCAGGATATCCGTGCTCTCTGGCCAACTGTGTTTTAATAAAGCAACTCTCCAGAAGGAGGAGGAAATTGATGTTGTTTTGTTTAAAATTAAAAAAAAAGTACTGTGTCCCTGGTTTATTCTGGGCCAGAGAACGGCTCTTGATTTCTGACACTTCTGAAGAGATGAAGATAGCTGTTATTTTTAAACTTGAAGTTCCCACTTATTTATGTTTTTCTCTTCCAGTTTGGTTTCCCTTTTTTAGCTGCTGTTGGTGGGGAAAGCAGGGAATTTCCGGACTTGGTTATTTGCCCAGAGAGAGATGAACATCTCATTCCCTGTATTCAAGGCAGAGTGGTATTTTCAGGTCCTAAAGCCACTGAAACACAAGGGTTTGTCAGATGTGTGCAGTAAGCTCTGATGTAAAGTTCAGAAAATCTCTAGGTGAAGAACCCCTAGTCTGTCTGCTCCAAGATCCACTAATGTGCTCTGTGTTGGAAACAGCAGGAATCTTCTTCAAAATGACCTCCGCTGATGCTTTTTCCAACCCCATTTCAGAACCTGAACCAGAATCCACGGACGCTGCTGCCAAAGTTTTACGGACTGTACTGTGTGCAATCAGGGGGCAAAAATATCCGCGTGGTTGTGATGAACAACATTCTGCCTCGTGTGGTGAAAATGCACCTGAAATTTGACCTGAAAGGCTCAACCTATAAGCGCCGGGCGTCCAAGAAGGAAAAAGAAAAGTCCAGCCCCACATACAAAGACCTCGACTTCATACAAGACATGCCCGAGGGCCTGATGTTGGATGCAGACACCTTCAGTGCGTTGGTGAAGACATTGCAGCGAGACTGTCTGGTAAGGAGGGGGCGGTTTGGGGAGCAGATTAACAAAGCCTGTGGCTCTCAGGCATGAGGAAGAGCATATGACTGAGAACCTTACTAATCTGCTAACCCCAAAGCAGGATAAGTCCTCTGCTGCTCTTTACCCTGAAAGCAAAGCAGCGGAGTTGGATCTTGTGACAGTCTCCAAGGACTAAGACTGTGTCCCTCTGCCTGATGCCTAAAATTGCTGCATTCTCGCCACTTGTAGCTGGGCTGTTGGGAATAAATACATTTTTCTTATGCAATGTGCGACAGATATCTGGTACAACAATGTTACTTGTGTGCCCTCAGCCCTTCGGGTTGTGGGAATTCTATGCAGACAAGTTCAGAGATGACTATTGGGTCAGAAACGTTCAAGCTCTGGCAACGGAGTTCTTAACATAAACGTGGACGGGCTGTTCTGTGCTTTGGGGTCTGTGCTTTGTTTGAACTGCTGGCCTGATGTTTTGACTTTATTCTTATACTCAATACTAATTTGTAGGTGTTGGAAAGTTTTAAAATCATGGACTACAGCCTCCTGCTCGGGGTTCATAACATAGACCAGCAAGAACGGGAGCGGCAGTCCGAGGGAGCCCACAGCACGTCGGATGAGAAGCGCCCCGTGGGGCAGAAGGCACTTTACTCCACGGCCATGGAGTCCATCCAGGGGGGGGCTGCCCGGGGGGAGTCCATAGACACAGACGACACGTAGGTGAAAACCTGGTCCTCTTGTGCTGCTGCAGGGGCGGAGGTGGAGGCAGGAGCAGGAAATCCCTAACTGAGGCCCTTCTGGGCTATATGGGCATCTCTCCTGGGTTTATGGCCCTGCTGCCTTAAGCCATCCCAGCGTGGTTAGCAAGCAGCCTCTGCTCAGCACACGGGCAAGTGCTGGAGTAACTGGTGGAGCTGTGTGCCGGGGGTTTGCCCAGTCCGTGGCTCTCGGGCAGCTGGTGGCTCTTGCGGCTGTCTCTCTGGCTCTGTGGACAGGCTTGCTAACAAATGCTGGAGTTTGCTGCGTTTGCTGCCAGCAGCCGTGGCGTGTGTGAAACCAGCTGCTCCGGTTCTGATGGAGTCACAGTGGAGCCAGGAAATATTCAGCATTTCAAACAGCATCCTTAATTGCAGTGGCCTGCCTGCTACCTGCACGCTTTCGTTGTGTGCTCGCGCTGGTGGTGCTGCACCTTTGACTGGTATTAGTGGGAATGGCGCTGGGAATACGTTCATCCTTAAAGATCTGCTGCCCTAACAGGCAGGCAGTTCATGCTGTCTTGGGTCCCCAGAGTAAAATATTCTCTAGCTAAGAAAAAAACATGGTGCTTTCTGGCCCAGGTAGAGCTGTTGTCATGCGACACAGATCCTGTGCTGATATTTGGTGATCTGAGCAGCCAGTAGCTCTGGGGACATCTTGTGTGAAATGCTCTGGGTCAGTAGGTGACTTGCTGACAAAGGGACTGTGCAGGTTTTGTGTTGTCTGACCACCACATCGCAGAGTCCTGTTTCCAGTGCTGCCGCCTGCCCTTCCACCGGTCTCGCTCGGGGTGTTACAGCTCTTGGTTTTAAGGCTGTGCTCACTGGGGTTTTGTCTTACCTGCAGGATGGGAGGAATCCCAGCAGTGAATGGCAAAGGAGAGCGTCTCCTGCTCCACGTAGGAATAATAGATATTCTTCAGTCATACAGGCAGGTATCTCTGCAGTCATCTATCCCCTAAGTGTGTTAACATCTATTTTAATGCTGAATGAAAGCAGGAAGATTTTCCTCTCCTGAAGAGTTTGATAACGAGTAGGAAAGCTACCTGAAGCTGTCTGTCGATGCACGTTGGGGGCTGTGGATTTTGTTCTTGTCCTTAAAAGAGCTGGTGACACAGAGCCATTTTTTAAAGGTATAATGAGAGTAAGGTAAGGTAAATGCTCATAAAGAAGTTCCCTGTCTCAGTGCCTGGGACAGACAGCGTATATCCAGGGGTGGAGGGTGATTTTCTGCCCCTCTTACAGCCCCACGCCTCCTTCCCTGGAGGGTTTCCAGGCAGTCCTGACCCAACTGCCAAGATGCCAGTGTGCTCAGCTGACCTCTTGGCTGGAGGAAAGCTACTCTCCAGACGAAGATGTCATTAGCAGCTCAGCGATCTCTGTTGTGCGGGGTACAAAAGGTGTCTTAGACACGGAGTACGTGCCTGCAGCTGATTCCTTCTTTCTCTCTGCTTCTCCCCTTAAATTAGGTTCATCAAGAAGCTGGAACATACCTGGAAGGCCCTTGTCCATGATGGGGTGAGTATCTGTACAGAGGCAGGAGTTGTCCAGGTCTCAGCAGGGTTACTGCTTCGGCTTCATTTATGCTACTTGGTGCCAATTACCTCGCTATTTATAGTGCCTGAACTGGTACAGTTGAAGCTGATGAAAGGAATAGTTCTTGCCTCTTAAGCCTCCACAGTGGTGTAGTACCACTTATTCCCAATCAGGTTTTCTTGCTCACTCCACCTCCTCTTGCTTAGCTGTCATGCTACCAGCTTTCCTCCTCTGCTCCCATCTGTCATTTTCCTCCTCCCCACAATACCAGGAGCTGTATGCACAAGGCATGTGCCATCGTGTATGGGTTGAGGAGCCCCGCGTTTGCTCTTTGGTGACTGACTGCGGTTCCACTTCAGTAAGCTGTCTGCTAATAAATCCCTTTCAGTGTTCCCTTGCTGTCGTGTCCCTAGCAGCAGCCAGATGCGTGTTTACAAAAGAGCAATCTCAGCTGTGAAAAACTCTTTTTCAGCATTGCATATCCTACCTTCCCTTAAAATGCAAGGCAAAGGAATTGTGTAGATGCTAAGTCATAGGAGCACAGTTGAACATGGGAAGCAGAGACAGCTCAGTTTTACTATTTAAAACAAAAAGTGCAAAATATTTGAAATGTATGGGGACCCCTGGCTGAATTTTGGTGTCCGTGTCATTTGCAGTTATACCCAGGTGTGCTTTGAATGTCAACCAGCAAAGCCAGAAGAAATTCCATATATGTAATCAGGTCAATATTTGAAAAATCCAGAAAGTCTATAAAGAAATAAAACCACCAAAATCCATTATAAAATTACAGTGAGAATGTAATCAAATGCAATCAAATCAAAGGCAACGCTTCAGGCTTATTTATAGCATTAATCAGATCATTTCAGTTAAGCCTTTCCATTTTAAGGATCTATGAGTGCTAAATGTTGGAATAAAAAAGCTTGCATTGGCTGTTATAGAAATTCTGCCTTGAGGGGTAATTTTAAAGTGAAACAATTGCTTCTTGCCTTTGTAGGACACAGTGTCAGTACACAGACCCAGCTTTTATGCAGAGAGATTCTTCAAATTCATGACCAACACGGTGTTTCGAAAAAATTCCTGTAAGTACATGGCCCAGGAACTGCTGTCCTCGTGATACGGGAGAGTCAGAGCCTTATCTCCATCCTGCTGCTTGCGTCCACAGGGGGAGTTTCTGGGCAGGAATCTGAGCAGGCTTTTCTGCTGTAATATGAAGCAAAGCTGGGGAGCTGCAGAGCCCTCGGGTGTCATGGCTTTCTGTGGCCTGCCGAACTCCTGCCCAGGAGCTCTCCATGCAGTGTGTCGGAGGGCAAAGGCCTATGAACGGCAGGGTGCCTTTGGTGTTGGTGGTGGTAGTTTCATCTTCTCTTTCACTCTTCTCATCCAGCTCTGAAGTCATCTCCCTCAAAGAAAGGGCGTAGTGCCTTGCTAGCTGTCAAGATGCCTGGTCCAACAGCTGCGTTCTCAGCTAGCCAGCTCCCCTCTGAAAAGGACGAAACGCAGTACGATCTCCGTGCAGCCAGGAGTTACCCCACCCTTGATGATGAAGGTAGTAGTCTTGTCTGTGGCTGGTGGCTGTGTGATTATCCTCTTCTTCCTAGCAGTTCCTTAGGATGCTCCTCAGTTCTCGTTGTGTTCCCCACTGTGCACCAAACGCATCTTCCTTGATGGATAGTTCTTCATTCCCTGTCTTGCTGTGCTTTGCAGGTACTAAACTTAACCAGGACAGGGGAGAAGGTAAGAGGATACCGTTTTGTCACAGTGCTAGCAGTTAGTTGATTGGGAAGCAACATCTCTGCATTGAAGAAGATCAAATCCTTTCTTTGCAGCACTGTATGGTTCTGCAGTAAAAATGGTCACTTGCATCACTGCTGCAAGGCAGCCACTTCCACCTGGCACCAGTGGTCGCAGCCCAAAAGCAATCAGTTGAGTTTTCCACCTGTAGAAAAAGGGGACTGTGCACTGCAGGACTTCAGTGTCAGTGTTTGAATGGGGCAAGATCTTGCATTTGGGGGAGAAAAGGAAAAAGGTAAATGGGTCTGGTTCTTTGCCCTTTTCATCACTTCTATCTGGGCTGGATTTACAGACAAGTGGTGAAAGGCAGGCTTCTTGAGTACATAAGTGTTAGATTGCTATCCATGCAAAGCAGTGAGCACTCGATTCATCTCTTAATTCACTTGGATATTTATCTCTGGCAATCCAAGCCTTTAATCCAGCTTTGGTTACCAGTGAGATATCTTCATTGGCATTACATTTTCTGTAGTGTCTATCTGTCATGCTGGAACGGTGCTTACTGGCTCTCTCTAGAGGATGCTTTGGGATAAGCCGTTGCTCTCACGAACCAGCTAAACTTGCCTGCTTGAGCCTTCAAGTGGCCAGTCCCAGTGAGGGTGTGCAGGTAGAACAGCCTCACACTGGCATGGTGTAGATAAGGGGTTGATGTTTGACCTCATCTTTTTCTTCCTACACCTCTCCTGTCCTCCACTGTGGGCCAGCAGGCAGGCCAGACCTGCTCCCCTGCACACCTCCTTCCTTTGAAGAAGCTACCACGGCCTCCATAGCCACAACGCTCTCTTCAACATCTCTCTCTGTCCCTGAGCGATCCCCCTCGGAGACATCTGAGCAGCCCAGGTACAGGTGAGGACAGTGCCCATCCCCTGCTCCCACTGGTGTCGAGTGGCTGCCGTTCCTCTTCGTGCTGCAGCTCTCGGTAGGCTGCCCTATGCTCTGGAATGCTAATGACCAATTTTAATTAAATCTCTCCTGGGAGCAAGCAGACACAGCTTTGATGGGATTAATTATTGCTGGGAGAAGTGTCAGCTGTTAAGTAGAACATCTCCCTTATGGGGCAGGGAGTTAGATTTGGGGGCAGCGTAGGATTTCTGTCTTAAATCCCTCCTCTAACTACTATCCCGGTTTCTTTCCGCAGGAGGCGCACACACTCCTCAGGGCAGGATGGCAGGTGAGAAAAGTGTCTCGTTTCTTGTTGCACTGCTGCACAGGGACCTCACGTTTGTCCCACCTCACTTTTGTCCGTGTGAAAAGGCCTCTTGGAGGGCTGAATGTGAATATTGGCAGCCCCGCGACTTTGGAGTGGTCTTCTGCAGGATGATGAATTGCTTCCTGCAATCAGATGATCCCCGTTTCTTGCACAGAATTTTCACTATAGCAGATCTCCCAGTGCTCTGCAAGGAATCTTTAATATTGTTATTTGGTGGGAAAGGGGACAACTTAATTTGGTTGAGTTGTCCAAACTTACCCCCTCAACCAGCACTTGAATCAATGAAAATGGTCCCTTATGCCGCCCCTCTCAGTAACCAAGCCTTAAAAGCAGGAAAAATCCTCCTTTGTGCATCTGCCTTGGTGAAGTGGACATGAATATAAGAGAGGGCTCTGACTTTGCAAGGTACTGAGCACATTCAGACCACCAGAGATGTAGCTTGGAGGCTGCATGTACTTCCCGTGTTCTCAGAAACCTGGGTGCTTTGAGGCTTTTTCTGGCCTGTGGTGGTAGGTGGCTCAGAGCCAAGGGCAAGGTGAGACAAAACTCCCTGCTGCATAAGAGCGTCTGGATTTAGAATCTCATATCGTGTAATTATCTTGCATACTTTTGCACCAGTAAAAATAACCCTGTTGCCTGTGTCAGTGGGACCTGAATGAGGACCCTACACTTGCTGCTCACTCTGCCCTAGGTTTCTGGGACATCTTGTAAGTGTTGTAGGTACAGATTTTGAAATGCACATCAGAAACTCAGTCTTGGGATATGCCGCAGCCAGAGGAGCTGCTGGACAGACTGATGTCCTCTCTCTGTGCAGCCAATGTTTGGTGCCGCAGGGGAAGGCAAGGACTTGGGAAGATGGGTGTTTACAGCATCCCACAAACATCTCCCCTCGTTCCTAGTTTTTAGTGATTTGCTGAGTTTCACACCATGCAGCCTGTGGAAAAAATCCTTTTCCAGGGTATTTCTTAATGCATTTTGGGAAGTTCCTGTCACTAGAGGGCAAGGGGCGAGTTGCTGTTGATTTGCAGCACCCATCCAAGTGGCAGGGAGCTGTAAGGCATCTCACCTCCTGCAGAATCCATTGTCTGAAATTGCTGAATATCGGAGACTGAAACTCAGGCACCTGTGACAAGATCCACTTTGCAAAATGCAGTGACTTCACCTGAGTTACTCCAGGCTCCCTCGATACGTCATGGAGGGACTCATTGCAGGATGTGACTGCTCATCTGAAAATGGGTCAGGTGAATCATGTCCTAGAAGTGACTGTCCCCAGAGTGGACAGGGAGCTTAATGACTTGGTCAGAGGTAGATCTCTTTGTCACAGACTTGCCACAACTACAGCTCACATAAGTGGGACCCTCTTTGTTGTTTGTTTTTTTTGTGTTTTTTTTTTTTTTTGCCAAATTTCTCCGTTTCTTGTGATGGTATCTACATCCTTTCTAGGGGAACAGGGACCTTTGTGTGTATGTGCAAAAATAAAGTTATTAAAGCATGAATCTCTGGGAATTTACATTCCTGAGTTGAAATGAAAAAGCCCTTCTCCAATTTGCCTGGAATGTGGCAAGCCTCTGATTACCCTAATCTGCTGGGGAATTCCCTCCGGGTTTGTGAAATCCACCCCTACAGCAGCACCCAACCGGACGGAGTGCTGCTGGCTGCAGCTCTCGGCCGAGCACCGGCCAGGGATGGAGCAGAGCTGGCCAGGGATGGAGCAGAGCTGGCCAGGGCTCCTCGTAGACCTGAAGCTCCTCCCTGCCCCAGACCGTGCCCTTGGCTTGGCAAACACCAGCTTCTCCTTCCCAGGAGGGCTATAGAGCCAGCCCTGCTAACACAAGCAATTACTTTAATAGCATGAGGTATTAAATTGAAGACTGTCACAAACTGCTCCTGAGCGTGCAAATAAATAGGATGTTAACCTCGGAGGAAGCCAGAGCAGCTTTAGTGCGCCGGGAGCCTCAGAAGAGGTTGGAGGCTTGGCCCCTTGTGCAGTTGATGGATAACTCTGGGCACAGGTTTTCCCCAGAGGCCAATTTTCCTTTTTCCTCTGTATTCAGGTTGACATTGCCATCTTTTCTGCAGCACTGGTTAGCTAATCCCTCTCCTCTTGTCCTCTTTTCCCACCTCTTTGGCTTTGAGCACCGCAATGTGACAGGACTGACTCTTTCGCCTGGGAGTTTTGGTTACCCCAAGCCTCAGTGCTGGGAGGTCTGGCTGAGCCTTGCTCCTTGTGTCGTTGGCTCCCAGGTCACACGAGGAGGTGCGGGTTGAAGAGGAGCTTCAGCAGATCAGCGTAGAGCTGGAGCCCAAGTGTGATGTTGAGATCGTAGCTCCTGAAGAAGACGACAAAGAGTGAGTGCTTTGGAGCTTTCAGCAGCTGGGCAGAGCCCTGCCCGCTGCCTTTTGGTCTGTGGCTGCTTCTGCTGGAGGCTGCTTTTGTTGGGGCATCGACTTCCCTGGAGAGAGAGGCTCTCACACAGCTCGGTGAGACACTGCCGAGTGATGCTCCTTCTGACCTGACCTGATCTTTCTGGATGTTAAAGCAGATTATCCTCTTCAGCTTTTCTGCAATAAATCACCGAGCCTTCCTCGTTCCTTCTTTTCTGACCATGCTGACTCGATGCTGTCATTTCTTCCCCCCTCCAGAGAGGCGGCTTCTTCAGCCTGTGCCATTGGAACATCCACGGCTACAATAGAGGTGGAGACGGCCAGCCAGGCCTCCGAACCAGCCAGCCAGGCCTCGGATGAAGATGATGTGCCAGTCACAGACATATACTTTGTAAGATACCTTTTCTGCCTGGCCCGTTAGGGGTGTGAGGGAAACGTTTGGACGAGGCTGTAATCATCTCTATTTGGGCAGTCGGGTGCGCAGGGTAGTGTCTGCCCTTGTGTCGAGTGCCTTCAGATCTTAACGCTGGATGGGTTTTGAATGCAGGGAACCAAACTAGCCCTTGGAGAACGGAGAGCAGCATCTAGTGGGGCTCACACAGGTGACGCTGCTGCGGAGGTAGCCGTAGGTGTGCTGCTCTACTTCCAAGCAGGAGCGCTGAAGGGCTTATCTAGGCCAGCGTGTTCACTCCTGGGACAAGCCAAGGTGAACGCAGGTGCAGCCCTGCTCCCTCAGCTGGAGCTGGAACACAAACGTGCCGTAGCTGCCCAGAGCCAGAGCAGAGGCGGTTGCACTGGGGCTGACCTCGGGCTCTGGTAAACTCTGGCTTTTCCTTTCCCTGCAGGCAGATGCAGTAGGTGATGCAGTGGAAATCTAGTACTGAGACAGGGAGTAAGTGAGGTGGTTGCTGGTTGGCAGCAGAGTGCCGTGGAGCCGGGGGCTGTATTCCTCAGCCAGCTTCTGCAATGTCTGAGCAGCTTCTGTAGACTGGAGAGGAGATTTTAGCAACGTGTCCCTGCTTCATGGATTCCCAGAGCAGAGCTGAGGGCCTGCCCCATGGCAGCTCTCCCCCGTGTCCTGGCACTGGAATCTTCTCATTAAAAAAGGTGCCCTGCTCTGCCTCGTTGCTGTCGGTTACACAGCAGTGGAGATGAGCTGTGCCCTGTGAACTCCTTCAGACTAACCTAAACATGGCAACGTTTGGCTTTCCCTGGGCTTGCGTGACTCTGCTGCAGAGCTGCTCACTCATTGCCGAGTCATTTGGAGGCTCGTGGGAGCTGCAGAAGGAATCAGCTCCATTTTAAAAGCTTGTCTGTTTGGGTTTTTATGCATGCTGTTCAAAATGCAAACAGCTCCCTCTAACACTGGCTGCTCTTTCTTTGCCTGTGGATGGCAGCTGTGTGCAAGCTGCTTGCAGATACTGCCGGTTCCGCTGGCAAGTGTCTTCTAGCAGGGGGCAGCTCCCCTCCCTCCATGTTCGTGGGCACATGGACTCCCCCCCAACTTCTGAGGGGTTCCTCCCTGTCCAGAAGAAACCATTTGTGTGCAGTGTGTGCTCCCAGAGAGCGTGACTGACCGCCCATCAGCATTTCATACTTCATCCGAGTCCTTGAGTTTCGCATTAAATGTGTGTCGTGTGCTGTGGAGCGTTTGTCACTGCTGGGATGAAGGGAAAAGGTGACCTGGGCTCCCACAGGCACTTTCCTTGGAAAACCACTGAAACCGGAGCTCAAGGGAGGCAGTGCCCAAGCGCAGCAGGGCTGGGACCACAGCTGCTCCCACAGCGGTGCTCCAGGAGCGGTGGTCGGAGGGTTGCTACGGACAGAGAGCGATTTGTCAAGTCCCAGGGGGCTGTGGTCTGTTCTTTGGAAATCTGCTTCTGAAAGGAGAGCGCTTTATCCTCCTGCTCACTCTCAGGGGAATAAAGGCGCAGAGACTGTCCCAGGCACGGGCACCGCTCTTCCCACGCACGGCTTCCCTGCCCGCTGATCCGTTCAGACCTGGAGTTGCACAACCCCTTGTTCTTTTTTTGTTGTTGTTCCTTTGTTTGTTGTTTTGTTTTGTTTGTTCGTTTGTTTGGGGTTCTTTGCTTTCTCTCTCATCCTGTCCTTCACATCATCTTTTTTTCCTCTGTTTCCTTTCTCACCTCACTTGCCCTGGGGCCATCCAGTTCACAGATGGGAGGTACTGGATTTACTCTCCCCGTCAGCGCAGACTCCGAACCACCTCGTTTTCCTCTGGGACTGTAAGTGAACGTGCTAGCACATAGGGGAGCAGAGCTGCAGCTTTGAAACGCTGGGTCCAGCAGCTCCTTTTTCCTTGGATGCTGTAGCTCTGTCCTATGTGGCTGCTAGGAACCAGCTCAGTAGAAACTGGGGAGGCAGATCGTAACTGCAGAAATGGATTTCTGTGGGATCTTACAGAAATGAAGGCTTTCTGCTTTTCTGCAGGCTGAGGGCACAGCTCCTGGCGTGGGATGGGCCACAGCATCACCCGGCCCTTGGACAAACCTGCAGGCACCAGATCTGTCTAGAAAGGTGAAGGCACCTGAGCATTTGTAGGTGACGTTAGGCACAGCTCCCTTGGCTCAGGAAGCCAGACTGGGTTCCAAAGAGCCTGTTGAGATGCTCTGGAGCTGCTGTTAAGCCAGTTTTGACCTGTTAGGCCTGTGGCCAGTCTTATTTCTGGTGGCTGGGAGGCTGAGCACTCGTAAAGCCAAAGGAGTTCTGAGTTACTGATGGATCAGGGATGGTTTCTGCTCTCAGCCCTTGCTGGCATCACTCATGGGCTCCCTCCTCACTGCAGGTTTTCTGTGAGCTGTGGGAGTTTCCCTTCCAAAAGGCGCAGTGAGGCAGTTCAGTGTTTAGGGGCTGCTCTGGGTTTCGGCATTCCCTTTCTCAGGGCCTGTGAGAGCTGCTGTCTTCCTCAGAGGGCAATGACAGCGCTGTCAGGGCCTCGGCACTGCCGCCTTGGAGCCAGGCAGGGGAGAAGGCATCAGGCAGGGCGCACGGGGAAGCAGGGGCATGCTCCTGAGCTTGGCTGATGGCACTGAGAAGTGCTGCACTGTGTGGGCAAACAGGCAGCCAGCTCCTCCCGGCAGCTTTTCCTGCCCCCACGCTGGGTTCGGCTGGCCCAGCACCGGCAGGGTTAATCCCAAGCACCGGATGCTCCTGTTTTTTGTTTTTATTTATTTTTTATCTCCCTGCTGGGTTTGTAGCTCCCTGCGTGCGTCTGGACTCCCAGAAGGCTCAAAAAGGGGCTGGCTGGAGCATGTGGTTCGGTCAGGATGGGTGAAAAACAGGATGTGGGGCAGACTTGGTGCAGCGTTGAGCGTTGCTGCGCCTTCAGCAGAGCCCTGCAAAAAGCTCCAGGCAAGGTTTTCTCTTCCTTCCTTCCTCCCAGCGGTCTCAGCTGCAATTACTGATGGGGTCCAGCATGCGGAGCCCGGTGCTTCAAAGCTCCTCTAGCTTCTTTTAGTTTCTTGCACATCATAGACTGTTACGCTTGGTTCCCAGCCTGGGAACCCCCCCAGGCTTCTTTCAAGCATCCAGTTCCATTTCTCTTCCTCTGCAACCCCAGGCTGGGTCATGGGGCCAGCTTCCTCCCCCCGATATGGGGGCACCTCTGGAGCCAGCAGAGCCACTTTGCAGCAAAGGTGGGTCCCTGGGTCCCCCAGGAATCGCCAGCCCTTGAACCTGCCTGGATTTCTGTGCTGAGTCAGAAGCAGAAGCGTGTTTTGTCACACCGATGCCCAGAGCTGCGATAACTGGCTCCCACAACACACGTCCCCTTCCCCCACATTATTCCCAAGATCCAGTTGTGTTTTGCCTCCTTTGCTGTACCTGTCCTCATCACCCCCTCTGCTGTCTCCAAGGCTCTCAGTGGTAACTAGCTGGTTCCTTTCTGTGCCCGCCATCCACCATGATCCAACCCACCCGTCTGCTGCCTTGCTTGGCCTGCAGGGAAGGGGGAAGAAGGCACAGCAAACCAGGTCAGGTTCCACTGTAAAAGCCCTCCTGGACACTCGAGATGCCAATTTATAGCATGCCTGGGGCTCAGAAAATGGGGTCTGGGAGCTGAGAGTGGGTAGCAAGAACCAGAGCTCTGTCCCTGCCCCTAGGTAAGTCGCTTCCCGTGTCTCCTGGTTTCTCTGGGGTCAGGGTGATGCTGTGGCAGGGAGCTGAGGTTTCCCTGGCACTTCCAAAGCACTCAGATCTGTCCCTGCAAGAGGAGAGGTTGTCCCATGTCCCAGAAGGTGGGGAGCAGGTAGGTACTGAGGATGAGGAAGGCTCCTCTGCTGAGACCCAGCACTGAGCTCAGTTCTCTCCCTCCAGGCGGACAGCTGTTCTTACTGTATTGTTTCCTACTCTTTTATTTTCTCCTTTTATTTTTTCCTCTTCTCTCCTTTGCTCCCTGCTCTGCTGCTGCTCTCCTTGCATTCTCCCCGCCGTCTCTGGCCACTCTGGCAGCCGACAGACGAGAGGAGTTGGGTTTACTCCCCGCTCCACTATAGCGCTCAGCTCCACTCTGTCTCCGATGAGGAGAGCGATACAGTAAGTGTACAAGAAACACGTGCTGGGTGCCCGGTGGGTCAAGGTCGGACCTTGCGCTCCCTGTGCAAGCTGGCCTTGCAGAGGGAGCTGCTGTGGCCTCTGTGCAGCATGGGGCTCTTGCATGGCCGCGGCGGGGCCCTGCCGCAGCTCGGCTCAGCTCTGTGGCAGCAGGTGAGGTCTGCTGCGCTGGCAGAGACCCGTTCGGCTCGGCAAGGGTTGAGTGCAGTGAAAGCTCGGGGGTCTGAAGTTCTCCAGATGTGTTGTTGTTACTGGGATGCAAAACAAGCAAGTTTCCCTCTTCGTGCTCGTTGTGGTTCTGGGGATTTGGCTGGGCTCAGGCCAGATGCAGAGCGGACGCACGGGTGTTGACTCTCTTTTCTCTGCCTCTTGCAGTAATCTCTATGCAGACACAGAAGCCCCAGAGAGCAGCGATTCCCTCTGCAGGTCGATGTGTTCCCTTTTCGTTGGTGCAGCCGTTCCAGTGGGATGGGGAAGAGCTTGCCGACACCAGTATTGCTGCACTGCAGGATCCCGGGCACTGCATTTCAGAACGGAGCAAAACTATAACCGTCTATTTCTACTTATCCCAGATGTGGGCAGCAAAGAAACCACCCACTCACCCACAGCTCCCAACGGAGACATCCAGCTGGGTGTAGAGAATCCTGGGTAGTAACACAGTGTTTTCCAGATGTGCACTACCGTAGCTACCTATCCATGTGTAATACTGTGAACCTTTTTAATTTTTTAATCATGTATTTATTTCTTTTATCTTTGCACAGAGACAGCACAGATGTGCTTTTTTAAACATTTAGTTTACTGCACTTTTTTTTTTTTTTTGGTTGTCATATATTTGTGCATCAGAAAGGAGTGTGAGACCTCACTGGAGAATTGGTAGGAGCACGTTGCTGGGGAGGGCAGGGACCGGAGTGGCTTCCCTTGAGGCAGCAGCGTGGTCTGACCAACTGATGGAGTCGGGAGGTGTAAGGCTGTCCAGGCTCTGCCACGGTTTTGCCGAGTGACCTAAGGCAAGTCACTTAACCACTCTGTGCCTCGGTTCCCCTGTGCTGATGGGTGTGCAGTTCCCACTTCCGTTAAAGCACTTAAAGCCTGGGATGAAAGGTGCTATGTAAATGCCGTGTATTAAAGGCCACTGAGTAGAATTGCTCCCATGTTACAGTAGTCCAAAGTAGCCATGCCAATTCACTTGGATTCAAAAATCGCTAGTGACTTCTCTAGATCTGTAACGCTGCGTGGGGGAAGCAAGCGATTCCTGGCAACGCTGATGTGGTCACCTCGGCTCTCTGGACGTCGCAATGGCTTCAGCCTTCACCGTGCGCCACGCTACTGTCACCCCGTCCCTCTGTGCTTGGGAGCCCACGCTTCGTCCTACCGGCCGCTGCACCGCCGTCCGCGCCAGCCGCTGCCCGCTGGCAAGCACGGACAGATGAGGACTGGGCGCCTCCAGGGACCGGTCCCCGCTCTGCCAGCCCCGGCGTGGCTTGCCCGGACACCGCATCCCACTGGAGCCACTTAGCACCTCGCATGCTCACGGGTGTATCCGACCGCCAGTGACTCGGGGGTCGCGGACATTGGGTTCACATGTATCCTCCGTACCTCAGGGCAGTCAGGGAGCTGCGTGCACGTCCACGCCTACCGGAGGCAGAAACCAGGCACCTGGCTCCAGCACCCAGTTGTGCCGGGCGGTATCGTGTGCATAGACTCTGTTGGACAAAAAGCTGGGTGACTCGGATGTTGCCTGTGGCAACGTCTGCTATTGGAAATCGCTGCTTCGGATGTCTGAGACACGGATAGTTTGCTCTGGGAGGGCTGCACGCTGTAGCCAAGACAAGATTTGGTGTCGCTTGGCAGTGCTCGGTTTAGGCTCATCCTTCTGTCAGCAGGACACCGTAGCATCTTGAACTCCAGCAATCCCATCCTCTCCCAGAGAGAAGAAATGAAACCCTTTAGACAAGGAGGAGACAGGTCTTGTTTGTGTGCTTTACATGCCAGGAGAGGGGGGTCAAAATCTCTTTATTCTCATCACAATCTTCAGCTGTCCTTGGGATTCCTTGTAGAGGAGTGTAGAAGAGGAACCCTCCTTCTGGGGCTCTGTCCCTTTCCATCTGTCTTCGCAGCAGCACTCTGGTTGATTCAGGTCCCAGAAGGTAACCAGGCTGGTGGGAAGCTCTTCCCCTCTGCGACGTGATGAAGTTGGCGAGGATCTTCGTGAATTGACATTGTTTCTTGCCTAGAAGTATGGGACCCAAACTTCACCCCATGCCTGCAGATGCTGAAGGCTGTACAGTGTGCTGCTCTCGGAGTGCAGGCTGGGGGTCTTGCAAGCTGCTGCCATTAGATGTATTCATGTATTTACCAAATAATCTATCAAAAGTCTTTCAAGACATTCTCCCCTTTCAGTCGCTACTTGACAGCTTGTTCATCTAGCTCGTAGCATCGCTCCATGACAGCCCCTTCAGTAGGCTGGGGAACAGCTCCTAACCCACCCCATCTCCCTGTGCCAGCCCGGTGGGGGTGCTGCAGGCTGCGTGTTGAGTGCTGCGGGGGGCTCAGTAGTTGGGCAGAGGGGAGCCGGGAGTAGTGCAATACCTACAGACTAACGTGCCTCTGGGCTGAAAGAGTGAGGCTTCAAAATGCTAGAAATTCAGCCTTTGTTCGTTTCCTCCAGAAACCCGATGCTGCACTTGGAGAGGCCGGAGGAAGCCATGTCCCTTCTGCATCTTCAGATGTCGCTCTCGGGCGTTGCGCTGGGGAGCGCGGCTCTGGGAGGGAGCCGGGAGGCTGGGCTCAGCTGAGCCCCAGCTGCACAGGCACCTCCTCGCTCGTGGGGCCGCTGGGGTTAGCTGCAGCAGGCCTTTCTCACCGACTAAAATCAAGCATCTTGTTTAAGATGGTTCAGGCATCACTGTCTAAGAGCTGAAATCAAGACTTCTTTCCTTCCCTGCGTTTCAGGGGTCTCTAAAGCTGCTTAGCCTCTGTGCAGGAAGCATCTGAGCCCAACCTTCATGGAGTATCTCGGTGAATTAACTTTGCAGGCTCAAGCTAGCTTGGTCCCAGAAGATACGGGGAAACCCAAATCTCCTTTTGCAGCACGTTCATTCCAACTGTTGTCATTCTTCAGGTGTCCAGGCTATTTGAGACAATCCTTCTGTGTGCAATCCTATAATGCTGAACCCTTTGGAGCGAGCAGGTCTGTAGAAGATGAGAGCAAAGGGATGGGAGCAACTTTGTCAATGTGAGTGGGGGAAAAAGGAGCCTTCTTTTAGGGAGATGCTGATCCCAAATGGAAACTACTCCTTGCCAGGCCCAGGCACACTTCCTGCTGTCATCTCCTGCCCAGGTGTCTGTGCTGGAGAGCAGCTGAGCCTTCACAAGGGTACAGGACCCTGGGGTTCTAGGCTTGCTCGTTACCCACCTCTCTGCGCTATTCCTGCCCACTGCGTTGCAGTGGGGGAGCATTGGGGCACTGTGGGGCACTTCCCATGCCTTGCCAATGCTGCCTTTGCAGGGCATAGCAGAGTCGAGGAAGGGAAGGACTGGGTCTTGCCCTTGGGAAAGAGCATCAGCCCTTCTTTGGGGAGGAGAGCCCTTGCCACTCCTTGGCCTGAGCATCTCTCTAGCTGTGTGCCCAGCTCACCTGCGGAGCGGGTCGTGTGTGTTTTTGCTAGGGCTTTCTCTTAGTGCCCCAGAAGATTGCTGCCTAGTGCTGTCACCAGCGTACCCCTACATCTCGAAAAGGAGGCACCGCATCTCCTGCTGGTCCACGGGTGCAGGGCTCGAGGACTCCAGGGCTGTCTCTGCTGTCAGTCTCCGCTGCCTCCTTGGTGCCTGGCTCAGCCACGTGTGCTGAGGTCGCACGTTGGCTCTGGGCACGGGGCTGGCACCGCTGCGGCAGGGCCTGGGTCACCCTCGGTGCCGGCTGGGCTCCCGAAACGTGCCGTGGTCCTGCCCAGCGCCTTCCGCTCCCCGCTCAGCGTCACCTCCAGCTCTCGCCCAGCCGGACAAAAGCCGCGGCCCCCACGCCCTGGCTCGTGTCTGCTTTTCTCTCTGTTGATGTCTACATTAGACCCGGGTCTCCTCTATCGGATGCTCGTGCTCCCGCTCATTTCCCACGTCCGCTCCGTGCGTGCACCGTGTAATGAATGTATGTAATTAGGGGGGGCCGAAATGGGATGCCGACCGGGGGTGTTGTCGTGGCTCTTAATTTTTTTTTGGGGGGGTTACGTCATGAGCGCTTTCTTCTTTTCTTCCTCCTGTTGGTTTTTCGTTTCCTCTTTGGGGGAACCCTTTTCCAGAGAACTGTAAGTTGATGCTTTGTGTCCTCGGCTCTGTGATAAAAGCGTTGTGTGTGTGCTGTGCGCAGCGCGCGGCTCTGCCTCGTCTCAGCGCCTTCACCGCCGCGCCCCGCCCCGCGCCGGCATTTTGGTGTAAAAAGCGAGAAAAAAAAAAAAAAGAAGGGGGAAATGAATAAATAAAGAATAAAATAAATAAATAAATAAAACACCGATCGCGGGCCCGCCCCCACTGTGGGCCGGGCCCGGCGCCGGGGCCTCGCCGCGGAGGTGCCCGCGGCCGCCTGCGCCCAGCCGGGAGCGGCGGCGCCGATGGGCTCCGGGTCGCGCAGCCCCGGCCGGCGGCACCGGGACCGGGACCGGGACCGGGACCGGGAGCGCTCCGGGAGCGGGGAGAGGCGGCGGCGTCGCAGCCGGAGCCGGAGCGGGGGGCACCGCCGCCGGGAGCAGAGCTCGGGGTGAGCGGGGAACCGGGCCCGGGGCGGCCGGGCCTTGGGGGTGGGGGGGGACCGGGCCTTCGTGGTGGGGAACCGGGCCCGGGGCGGCCGGGCCTTGGTGGAGGGACCGGGCCCTGCTGGGGGAGGACCGGGCCTCGCTGGGGCGGCTGGGCCTTGCGGGCGGGACCGGGCCTTGTCGGTGGCCGGGCCTTGCTGAGGGGACCGGGACCAGGCCCAGGCCCAGGCCCGGGCCTTGCGGGAGGAACCGGGCCTCGCTGGGGGGGGGCCGGGCCTTGTCCCGGGGGAGGCGGCGGGGAGCGGGGCCTCGCTGCGGCCGGGCCCGGGGGGAGGGCAGCTCGGTGCGGCCGGGGCTCGGGGCCGTGACCCCGGCCCGTCGGCCTCCTACCGGGCCCCAGCGTGCTCGGGGGCTCGGCCGGGCCGAGCCGGGCCTGGGAGGCCCCAAGGGAGGCAGGGCCTGCAGGGCCTGCCCGCCCGCCGGGCGCCCACCCGGCCCCCGGAGCCCCTCGGGGAGGACGCGGCTCCTTCGTGCCGCTGGGGACAGCCGCAGGAGCTCGGAGGGAGTGCGGTACGGGGAGCGAGTACCGAGCTAAAAGCGCGTTTGAACTTTCTCGGCCCTGCTGCTGGTTCTTGCTGTGGCTCGCGACAGGCCGTGCCGTGCCTGTGGTGGGGCAGTGCTCTGTAATCATCAACTGAAATGTGACTTCCCCCCCTCCCACAGTTCAGACTCTGACGATGAGAGACACAAATGGAAGAAGAAAAGCAAAAGCAGGGACCAGCACCATAAAAGCCAGAAGAAACACCGCTCGCGGTCCCGGGGTCGCTCCTCCAGCTTGAGCCCCGAGCGAGAGCGAGACAAGAGGCGAGCCCGCAGCAGAGAGAGGCGGAGGAGAAGAGATGGCTCCAAGTCCTCTGTGTCCTCAGTCAGCTCTCCCTCCCCACCACGTTCCCGGGGCCGGGAGGAGTCGGGGCAGCAGCTGAGCCTTCAGGAGCGCTTGAGGATGAAGGAGGAGAAAAAGAAGCAGGCTGCACTCATGAAGGCCTTGGAGACCCCTGAGGAGAAACGGGCTCGACGGCTGGCTAAGAAGGAGGCCAAGGAGAGGAAAAAGCGGGAGAAGATGGGGTGGGGAGAGGAGTATATGGGTTACACCAACACCGACAATCCCTTTGGGGACAACAACCTGCTGGGCACTTTCATCTGGAGCAAGGTGAGCGCCCAGTCCGCACCTCTGTGTCGCAAGAGGCTGCTCTGCACGTTGGCTCAGAGGAGATTGTGTTCCTGTGGCTGCTGTGGGATGGTCCAGAGCAGTGGGGTGTCAGGAGGGACTTTGCTTGAGGTGGGAACCTCTGAAACGCTACAAGGAGCCACATGAGAGCAGTGCTGTCACCTAGGGCAGCACCTGGGTGTTCCTGAAAAGCTCTGCAGGGTTTTACGTCTTTTATTGTGAAGACCAATGTTTGTAGTCAGGGCTGTGGGATGAGGAGATGGGTCAGGGTACAGGAGAGGCTCCTTGGGAGCTGAGAGCTGGGGAGTGTTCCCTACTCATGTTGCTGCTCACCAGGTGGGGTGGACTTTCTGGGTGAGCCTGGGTTTTGCTGAGAAGCTGCAGGAGTAGGATTTGAGGGAGTCGGGGGTCCTTGACAGGATGAGAGCCCATTAGAGCAGCAGAAATGGGTGGATGTGGTGTTGGTTGCTACTTGAGAGGCTGTAGAGGTTGCTTGGTTTCATGGCTCCTCTTGGCCCCTCTGTTTCAGGCGCTGGAGAAAAAGGGGATCAGCCACCTGGACGAGAAGGACCTGAAGGAGAGGAACAAACGAATCCAGGAGGACAACCGTCTGGAGCTGCAGAAGGTGGGCCCAGAAGCCCCCTCCCTCCCACTGTCTGGCACAGGTCCCCATGGACAGCCCAGTTCTCCCAGCCGCTCCCGGCCCATCCTGAAAGTTCCCTTGATCTCTCTGGGGGAGCCCATGGGCCGTAAGACATGGGTGCCACACTGCGCTGACTGCTGTTCGGGGCTGAGATTTTCTCCTTGGGGCTGAATCCAGCTCAGGAGGTGCTGATGAAGACAAATGCCAGGTCACTGCAGCGCAGCACTTGGTCGTGCCCATGTCCCTGTCCTCCGAAGGTTTGGCAGGGAGCAGCGGGCAGCTGGCTCCGGTGCTGGCTCTCCTTGCGCAGAGCTCCTGGCTCTCCGGGATGATTGCGGGGGCTGAGGCAGCTCAGTGAGTGTGGTTACGGCGGCGGCGTCCTGCGGGAGGCTGGCAGCCTCACGTCTCGCTCTGTCCCTGAGCAGGTGAAGCAGCTGCGCCTGGAGCGAGAGAGGGAGAAGGCGATGCGTGAGCAGGAGCTGGAGATGCTGCAGCGGGAGAAGGAGGCGGAACACTTCAAAACCTGGGAGGAGCAGGAGGACAACTTCCACCTGCAGCAGGCCAAGCTGCGGTGGGTGGGCAGCTGCGTGGGGTCAGGCTGGTGGGGAGCAGAGGTCGGCAGGCACCGCTCACTGTTCCTCTCCTCTCACCCAGGTCTAAGATCCGGATTCGGGATGGGAGGGCGAAACCCATCGACCTCCTGGCCAAGTACATCAGTGCGGAGGATGACGATCTGGCTGTGGAAATGCACGAGCCCTACACCTTCCTGAACGGCCTGACCGTCTCCGACATGGAGGATCTGGTGGAGGACATTCAGGTACCTCTCTGTGGCCTCTGCACCCAGGCTGTCCGCAGGGCGGCAGCTCCAGGCCTCCCTCGCTGAGCTCTGCTGCCCTGCCCGTGGCTGAGTTCAGGCCGTGACGCGGAGCAGCTGCCTGATGTCCCCTGTCCCCCGCCTGCAGGTTTACATGGAGCTGGAGCAAGGCAAGAACGTGGATTTCTGGAGGGACATGACCATCATCACGGAGGATGAAATAGCCAAGCTCCGCAAACTGGAGGCCTCTGGGAAAGGAGGCCCAGGTAAGCAGGAGGCCAGAGCCTGGCGTGGATGTTGAGGGGAGTGTGAACAGGGGGTAACGAATGGCGCGGGGTCTGCCGCAGGCTCTCAGGCTTGCAGAGGCTCTCGAATTGCTCCTGGAGGATGTGATGGATGGAGGCTGTGGATGCGGCAGCTGTCCCCTGCCGGGCTCCAGCTGTTCGGTGAAGCCCAGGAGTGCCTGAGTGCGTGAGCGCTCAGAGACTGACCGGTCGCCCTTCCCTGCCTGTCCAGGGGAGCGGCGGGATGGCGTCAACGCCTCCGTCAGCTCGGACGTGCAGTCCGTGTTCAAGGGGAAGACCTACAACCAGCTGCAGGTGCTGTACCAGGGCATCGAGAGCAAGATCCGGGCAGGAGGGCCCAACCTCGACATCGGATACTGGGAGAGCCTGCTGCAGCAGCTGAAGGCCTACATGGCTCGGGCCAGGTGAGAGCAGGGACTGCCCCCTGCCAACGGTGTGAAGGGGACAGCACAGAGCTGCCGTAAGCAGAGCTGGGGAGGCCCAAACCCACGGTCATGGTGCAGGGATATTATGCCTTTTCCAAGCTGTTGCTTCTTCCAAGTGGGAAGAAGGGCTGGACAGTCAGTCCCTTCTCAAAAGGCGATGTTTGAAATCCTCAGGGGGGAAGCTGACTGGAGGGTTATTCAGCCCAGAACTGTAAAAAAACAAATTTCGGCCCGGAGTGGTGTGTGTCCCAGCCATGGGCATGCAGGGTGTGACCTGATGGCTCGTCTCCCCCTCGCAGGCTGCGGGAGCGGCACCAGGACGTGCTGCGGCAGAAGCTGTACAAGCTGAAGCAGGAGCAGGGCGTAGAGAGCGAGCCGCTCTTCCCCATCATCAAGCGGGAGCCGGTCTCCCCCAGCGACAGGTATGCAGCCCCCTCCTCGTGGAGCACAGCCCTCAGCCTCCCCCTCGGGCACCCAGGACAGAAGATGCAGCCTCATGCTCCCATCTGTCCACAGACAAACCTCGGGAAGCCAAGGGTACCATCTCCATCCCACGTTGTCTTCCCTGCAGGCTGGACCCGGAGGAGAGCATTGTGGTACAGCCGGGACCGTCCTCAGAGCCAGAGGGTGAGCAGGATGCAGAGGCCAAAGGAGAAGCAGAGGGGGAAGCCGTGTTGATGGAGGAGGACCTGATCCAGCAGAGCCTGGACGACTACGATGCGGGGAAGTACAGCCCCCGGCTGCTGGGCCCCAACGAGCTGCCCTTCGACGCCCACGTGCTGGAGGCCGAGGAGGACATGCACCGGCTGCTGCTGCTGCGCCAGCAGCTCCAGGTCACAGGTAGGAGCCCCGATGGCCTCGTGGCCTGGCCTGGCACGGGGGGCACACACGTGCCCTGGGGTGCGGGGCTGGAGCAGGGACGCTCCTCTTGGAAAAGGGTAAATGCTGGGTCTGGAGCACGCACCCAGAGCTGGCCCGGCAGAGGGATCCATCGGGTACTGAAGGGGGACGCAGCCCAGACTGCTGGCGTTCCCTGTGGGTGCCCGAGTCAGCTCCTTCCCTCTCCCCAACACACCACTCAAGCTGCAGACAAGTGGGAAGGGAATTTTGGATGAGTTTCCCAGCGCCTGCCAGGTCTCCGTGTCCGGCACATCCCCGGCCCGGCCCCTCCTGCCCCTTCCCTGCGCGCAGCCCAGGCCCAGTTGGCGCTGCGGGGCCAGCCCTCACCTCTCACCTCTCCTCTCCTCCCTGCAGGCGATGCCACCGAGAGCACCGACGACATCTTCTTCCGGAAGGCCAAGGAGGGCATGGGCGCGGACGAGGCGCAGTTCAGCGTGGAAATGCCCCTCACGGGCAAGGCCTACCTCTGGGCCGACAAGTACCGGCCCCGCAAGCCTCGCTTCTTCAACCGGGTGCACACGGGCTTCGAGTGGAACAAGTACAACCAGACCCACTACGACTTCGACAACCCCCCGCCCAAGATCGTGCAGGGCTACAAGTTCAACATCTTCTACCCCGACCTCATCGACAAGCGCTCGACGCCCGAATACTTCCTGGAGGCCTGCCAGGACAACAAGGACTTTGCCATCCTGCGCTTCCACGCCGGGCCGCCCTACGAGGACATCGCCTTCAAGATCGTCAACCGGGAGTGGGAGTATTCCCACCGCCACGGCTTCCGCTGCCAGTTTGCCAACGGCATCTTCCAGCTCTGGTTCCACTTCAAGCGTTACCGTTACCGCAGATGAGGGGCTGCTCTCCCCGCCAGACTCCTGGCACAGAGGGCGGGCAGGGGGCTTGTCCCCTTGTCCCACATGCGCTGTCCCGTGGACCTGCCCGATGCTTGGCCCAGCGCAGCCTCTTGACCATTTTCCTCGTTGCTTTTATCCTGAGGGACCCTGAGACTTTGGCACAAATAAATAGGGGTTGTTTAAGCCGTGGCCTCCCTTGCATGAGCGCCCCATGCCCCTGTGTCCCAGGTGGCTGCGCTGTACGCTGCCAGCAGCCACTGTCCTCCTGGGCCAGCCCTGGGAGCTCCCCTGGGGCAGTGCGGTGTTGGGGGCGGGGGGTGTCTGTGCCCCTAGCCCCACGTGCTGTCCTCCCTGTGGGTTCCCATCGCCCCTTCCAGCCCCACGCCCTCCCCTTGCTCGTGCCAGACCTGTCCAGCCATGACGTTCCCCAGCTGGAGCTGCAGTGCCCTTTGCTCTGCGAGCACAGCCCTTTGCCCGCGGTCCCACTGCTGCCGCTTTCCCTCGGCCCCGGGCCGCCCCCACAGGCCCCGTTCCTGGCGTTCCCCTGCCTGGCATCCTGCTGCCCCAGCCTGGGAGCACCGCCACCTCCCTCCGCCCTGGCTGCAGGATGAAAGGGTTCGGTGGCCACAAGGCGTCAGCCTCCGGCGGGGAGGAGGAGCGGGGTGTGAGATGTGACCAGGACATCTCCTTACAGGGGAAAATCTGGTTTCTGTGGCACACGGTCCCTCCCCCTGTCCCTGAGTGGTGCTTACTGCCCCGGGCGAGGGGCAGATGCACTCCCCAGTACCCCAGGGGTGAGGTGGGGCTCCTGGGGGCTTCATGGAGACCAGGCGGGGGCTTCTTGGCCGTGGGTTTTGCCTCGCAGCTGGCGATTCCCCCCATAGCTCACCCCGTCCTGCTTCTCTTGGCACTGCTGGCAGGATCCGGCCCTGTGGGAACTCATTTTCAGGAGCGTCCCACAGGCACCCAGGCGTGCCAGGAGCCCAGCCTGCCCGCAGGCAGTGGTGCCGGGAGGGGGGGGAGACCCCAACCACCTCGGCCCCGCGCGTGTCCCCAGCCTGCCGGATATCCCCCGGCCGGCGGCAGCGCCAGGACGTGTCCCCACGGCCTCTCCTTCCTGTGCGTTATTTAAAGCCGTTGAGCGGCTGCTTGGCGGGGGGGTGTTGAGATCCTGAGGTCAGCACAGGAAGCGTGTGAAGGCCGGGACAGATGGGTTCGGAGCAAAAAGTAGAAAAAAAAGAAACAAAACCGGCGGTTAGGTGCCCTCTGTGCTTAACTGCCTGGCAGAGCCCCTGCCCTCTCCCTCACGGACATGGGGGGGGCCGTTCTCAGGTCTCCTGCTGCCACTGGATGTCCCCTGCGGTGGCACAGAGTCCTCACAGCCCCTCTGCTGGTCCTGGAGCAACCTGGGAGCCTGGGGGGAGCGGGACGGGGCTGGTGCCTGGGTGAGCATTGGGGCGGGGGGAAAAGCTCCGTCCTGCTCTGGCTGCCCCCGAATTGTCACACCGCGTCCCCTCCCGGGCAATGCCGGAGGCACCGCAGCCCCTCCAGGGGCCGGGGCCAGCTGACGCCCAGGGTTTTTCGCTGCCCTGGCAGTTCTCAGCGCTCTTCTCCACCCCTGCTGTATTTCAGGAGAGCTGATCGCCCGCCTCTGCCTCGTCGTCGTGTGCCATGGTGAAGCCCCACGCCGGCTTCGTGGGGGCCGAACTCTTCTCCGCTTGCAGAGGCGGCGGCAGCGGGTGCCTGCAGCACCCAGAGGCTCCCCGCCCGCCGCACCCCCTGCCCACATCCTCTGCGCCCCGCGCGGGCTGCGGGGGTCACACCCCAGCGGCATCCGCTGCCAGCAGAGCCAGCAGAGCCTCGCGGCTCCACGCCTCGTGGCTCTCGGGCTGTGACACCGCGGCGGGCACGAGGGACGCTCCCGTGTCACTCGCTCTCTTTGGCGCAGGCCGGAGATGCGGGTGCGAGGAGCGGGCTCCGCTCCCCGGCGGCACACAGTGGCCCGGGTGGATGGGCACAGGGGGACGGCGGCGGTGGTCCTGTCCCCTTGTGCCACAGCGTGGCCTCAACTTTGGGACGCTGCGCCCAGCCAAACCCCCGTGCGTGTAAAGCCACGCTGCGCCCGGGCCTGGCCGCGTCCCCCGGGACGTGGGGGACATCCCGGCCGGGTGGGCTCATGTGGGCCACGCAGGGCCGCTGCTGGGGACACCCGCTGGGGCCCGACCAGCGCCCGTCTCCTCCCCGTCCATCCCGCAGCCTCCCCGTTCCCCGGGGGCGGCATCGGTGGCCCCTCGGCAGGCTCAAGGACGCGGTCCCGCAGCGGGGCCGGGGGGTGCCGGGGGGGTCCCGCTGGGCTGGCGGCGGGGGGGGGGGGATGGCCCCCACCAGAGGCAGGAATCCAGCTCGGGTAAACAAGTGAGTAACGCGGCTCGGAGCGCGGCCCCGCTAAATATAGCCGGGGGACGGCAGGGGACGGGGTGCCCAGCGCCAGCCCCTTCCCGCAGCCGTGCGGTGGGGCCAGGTGAGGCCGGTGGCCACGTCCACGCGTGTCCGTGTCCCGCGCGTGTCCTCGCCCCACGCGTGGGGGCCGGGCCGGGCTCAGCCCCGCTGACTCAGCACCGGGGGATGCTGCGGGGGGCGCAGCGGGGGCAGGGCCGGGGGCGGGGGGAGCGGGGTGGGGGGCGCGGGGACACGCGTGGGTGCTGGGGGGGGGGGGGGGGCGGTGCCGGGCGGCCGGGCCGGGTCCGGCCCCGTTCGGGGATCGGAGGGGGGGGGGGCGCGGGCCGGGGCGGGGCAGGGGGAGGGGAAGGGGCAGGGGGAGGGGGGGGGGCTCCGAGCCCGGCCCTTCCCCCGCGGGGCCGTGCTGAGCCGAGCCGGGCAGAGCCGAGCCGGGCTGAACGGAGCCGAGCCGCGCCGAGCCGTGCGGGGATGAACTGAGCCGGGCTGAGCCGAACCGAACCGAGCCGGGCTGAGCCGAGCCGAGCCGAGCCGGGCTGCGCCCCCCCCCCCCCGCCAGCCCCCGCGCATCGCCACGAGGTAGGGCCCGGGGGGCGCTGGGGGGGGGGGGCCGGGCCGGGGGCGCCCCCCCTCCGCCTGCCCCGGGAGCGGCCCCGCCGGGGGGGGGGGGGGCGGAAAGGGGCCGCGGGGGGGGGGCCGGGACGGACAAAGAGCGCCCACGGCTGGGGTGGGCGGAGGGGCCGGGGGGGGGGGGACAGGGCGCGGGGCTCCCACCGAGGGGCCGGGACAGACGGACGGACCGCGGGTGGACGGGCGGGAGGGCTGGGAGGGCTGGGCAGACCCTAGGGCTGGGACAGACGGACGGGGGGCTGGGACAGACGGACAGAGGGGCTGGGATGGGTGGGTGCGTGGGTGGGTGGGTGGAGGAGCTAGGACAGGCAGATGGAGAGGCTGGGACAGACGGACGGGGGGGGGTTGGGGTAGATGATGAAGGGGCTGAGGTGGATGGACAGACCGCAGGCGGACAGACGGAGGGGCTGCGCGGGGCGGCAGGGCTGGCCGGGCCGATAAGGGCTGCCTGACCCAGCGGGGCTGGAGCGCTCCGGGGGGAGCGGTGCCCCCGCGCCCCTCGCTGCACCGCCTGGGAGGACCCCGCTCGCTGCGCGGGGCCGGGCAGCGCTGCCTCCTGCCACCCACCCTCCGCTGCCACCGCAAAGTTTGTCACTGGGCGGAGGTGCTGAGGGACGGGACAGGACAGAGGAGGGACTTTGACACCCCTGCGATGTTGTGGCAGGGGCTCCCCGCAGCACCCGGCCCCCTGCTCGTGCTCCCAAGGGTGGCCGGGGAGCTGCCACCACCTGCCCTGCTCCCAGGGACAGGTTGGGAGCAAGATGGGATGGGGACTGTGCTCAACGCCCCCAGGGGCCAGCGATGAGCCCCAGGCAGCCCTGACTCTGAGCAGGTTGGGGACTTGCAGCTGGGGACCTCTGCTGTGGGCCACGACAGGGACAGGTGCCTGGCTGGGGCTGCCGCCGATTGTCCCCCTGCTCCCCATGGCCATCCCCTTCCCGGACAGCCCGTGGAAGTCCCCACTCCAGGCTCCCCCGGCAGCGGGTCGCTTTGATGGCTGTGGGTCCGGGGAGGGACTCTGGAGCCCTGCCAGGTCCCCATCCCCATGACGTGGCCAATGCATTTCCCGTCTCGGCCGATGTCCTTGAGCTGATCTGCCCAGAGAGCAGCAGCCCGGGGGCAGCCGCCGAGGGGTCACGTCCAGCCCTGGCAGGGACGGCTGCGCCCAGCCGTGTCCCGTGGGACCACCTGCTGGGGACATCGGGCTGGGGACACTGCACGGAAAGTTGGGGCCATCCCTGGAGAGGTCCAGCAAGCAGAGAGGGACGGGACACACACGGGATAAAGGCAAACACCCGGAGCAGGGACCCTGCAGCTCCCAGCGCCACACCCAGCGGGGCAGAGCCCAGGGGCTGCAGTGCTCCCCCTCGCCCTCACCTCCTGCCCCCCAGCACGATCCCGTCCCAGAGCCCTGCTGCTGCGGCGCCTTCAGCCCGGGGACATGCTCCCATCTGCCGGGCCCTGCTTTGGGAGCTCGCTGCTAGTGTGCCCGCGGGATGCCCGCTGTGCTGCCCGCTCCCATTCCCAACCCTGCCCAGCACCCATGGAAGCGATGAGCTGGGGCAGGACCCGGGCAGCGGCGGGACCCCTCTGCGTCCCCCCCGTGCTGTTGGTGACACCTTTTCCTCACTGCCCTCAGAATTGGCGAGGGCAGGAAGCGGCAGAGGCAGGGCAAGACGCTGCGCATCCCTGGCGAAACGCCGGCCCATGGGCTCACGCGGCGCCAGAAACCCCATTAGTGCCCGCACCAGGGCTGCCAACACAACCTGCAGCAGCCCATTTAGGAGCCAGCTCCTCTCCTCCGGGATTTTGTCCCAGGATCTCCCCGCTGGGGCTCCTGCTGGCTCCAGCATCCCCAAAGCGGGGCGGAGGCGCGGACTCAGGGTGTCTCCTCCACAGGTGCTGCCAGCCCCACGCACCTCCTTGTGCGACGGCTGCCCCGGATGGGGGGAGATGGCAAGTGAGGAGCCTCTGCCCCGCTCATGAACCCCTTCCTGTAAGTGCCTCTGCTTTGCTCTGCAGAGCAGCCGGGGCTGGTGGGGTTCGGCTCGGTGACAGCCCTGCTAGCGCTAAATGGGCGCTCTTTAATATTTGATTCCCTCTAAGTGCTGCCTGGCCCCGTGCAGGGTGGCAGCGGCTGCTCGGCCCTGGCATTGCTGCCACCCCGTGGTGGATGCTGCCACAGGATGGGGCCGGATCCTGCCACTTTGCAGGGGTCGGAGCCTGCCACTGTTGGGGTTGTGGCCTGCCACAGAGCGTGGTGCGTGATGGACTCGCATCCTTCCACTTCGGGTGGGTTCGGATCCTGCTGTGCTGGGGCTGTGGGTGCCCTGCAGAGCCGCTCGGCAGCTGGGCACATCCCATGGCCACAAGACCTCAGGACAAAGTTACCCCGCACGCCCCAGGGGGGCCCTGCAGCCCCCACACACCCCGCAGCACGCCGCCAGCCTGGCTTTGTGCCCGGTGGGGCCGGTGCCCACCCAGCCCCTATTCTGCCAAGCGACTGAATTCCTCCTGCTGCGGCGCTGCCAGGGCTGGGCTGTCTCGTTAGCGGGAGGGACAGCGGCAGGGACACGGCCAAGTGCTCCCCCCGAGCCCTCCCTGCAGGCAGCGATGGGGAAACTGAGGCACAGCTCAGGGTTGAGCTGCTGGGCACTGGCAGTGCCGAGGCTGCGTGGGGCCAGAGCAGGTGGTTTGCACAGCGCCCAGCAGCACCGTGGGGCCAGGATGAATTCACCAGGGCCAGGAGCGCGGGACACGGCGCCATCCCACCGGGGCCTGACATCAGTCCCAAGGGGACCAGCACCTTTGGGGCTACTGCTGCGGTCCCTCAGGGACAGGAGCAAACAAACAGCGGCAAGTTTTCACTCTTGTCTCATGGAAAAAGCCGGGGCCGTCCTCACCCTTCGGCAGTGAGTCACCGCCAGGCTTTGCCAGCAGCCCCACACAGGGACGAGGACAGGGTCGGGGATGGGGACAGGGTCACGACACCGCCACCACCCCAGCATCCTCCCCAGGGGACGGCAGCGGAGCGGGCAGCAGTGCTGCCGTGCCGTGCCGGTGCCACTTGGCACCCCCAGCCCCACCGCCCGCCCCACCGCCGCGTGTTGCAATCCCTGGCCCCATCCCAGCCCTGGGATCAGCGCGGCGGCTCCAGGCCCCGCAGCCGGGCCTTGCCTCCGAGGGCCAAGAAGGGGGCGGCGGGTCGGGGCGCCGGGCGGCTGACGTGGAGCCGGGCTCCCAGGGATGCGCAGGGGAGGCGGGTGCCGGGGCAGCCGCTGCAGCCGTCGCTGGTGGGGGCCAGCTTGAGGTTTGAGTCGGGGATGGGGCAGGTGGCGGTGGCACCATGCACGAGGGGGTGGCGGGACCCCCCGCAGCCGTGGGGCCGTTCGCAGAGCCGGCTGCGGTGGAGCCAGCTGCAGCGGCCTCAGCAGTGCCCTGGTCCCCAGGGGTGGCCAGGCAGGGGGAGGTGGTACCGGGCAGCCTGGGGACGGGGCAGGCGAGTGGTGGGGACATCCCTGTCCTGAGAAATGGGCCCAGTCCCCACGTCCCTCCGGCTGGGGTCGGGTCCAGCTGTGTCTCTGCTTTCTCTGGAAGCGGCTCCACCCTGTCCCGGATCACCCCGTTGCAAACAGGCTGCGCTAATTAGCGATGGCGAAAGCAGCCCTGGGGCTGCCCGGCTGCCAGATGCTCCCCGGACAGAGGCCGGCGCCCAGCAGGCCGCCGGGGCAGCACGCCATCCCCCGTCCCCGGGCCAACAGCTCCGGCTGCCGCAGACGGGACGGGGGAACGCGAGACCTGGCTGCATCCCCCACACCTGCAGGTGGCTGTGCTGGGGTGGGGGGGGGGCACCCAGGGTTGTGGGGTGACCCCCCCATGGGTGCCACGTGCACCACGCGTCTCCGGGCGCGAACGTCCCGCCTGCGGTCGAGCGAGCGCCATGTGGGCACCCAGCCACAGGCGCAGGGAGGGGGGGGAAAAGCTTTTAAACTAATCCTGCTCCAGCCCCACGGCGGGCCTGGAGGATGCGGCCACATCCCCGATCCCGGCTCGGCACGCGGGGCTGGTCCCGTGCCCAGCCCACAGCTGGGATGCAGCAGGGAGAGCGCCCGCCTGGGTGCTGTGGGGCTGGGGACCCCTGGGGATGGACACAGTGACCACGGTGGTCCTGGGGGCACCAGAGGATGTGCAGAGCCCCCGCCTCATGAGTGCCTCAGTTCCCCCGCCCCGCTGCAGGAATGTTAGGATGGGGCAGGGGCAGGGGTTTTGCAAGGTCCCTGGTGATGCCGAGCGCTGGCAGCGCCCCTGCCCGTGGTCAGGATCTGTCCCAGGCACAGCCACCCAACCCTATGCCCACAGCCTCTGGGGGGGGGGGGGGTGGTCTGGCTGGGCCACCCCAGCACGGGACGGAGCAGTCAGCGAGCCCAGCTGGCAGCAGCACGCTTCTCCAAACAACGAGCACGAGGGGATTAGGGCCTGGTGGCCGCTGGCCCCGTGGCTCACGGCCGGGAACGGTTAATCCCGGCCAGCTGCGGGGCTGGGGCCAGGCAGCACCCAGGCCCCCACCACGGCATCCCGTGGGATGCCCCACATCCACAGGCTCTGGGTGGGTGGCAGTGGTCTTGGCCGTGGGGGGCACTGTCCCTAAAACTCCCTTTGTCCCCATAGAGCCAAGTGGGATCGGAGCCGACGCTGGGACCTGGGGGCAGGACGTGCTATGGAGCCGAGCTTGGGGGGAGCCTGAAGCCAGCAGAAGGACCAGGATGGGGTGGGGGGACACGGAGCTCCCCAACGTGAGCCTGGCTGCCCGGCCGGACACCTGCTTCGGGGTGGTCAACCTCAGCACCAGCCTCAACGAGACGCAGAAGAAAGCCATCGCCTCGCCGTGGTTCTCCACCGCCTTCGGCCTCATCGGCCTCTGCTCCAACCTCTTCGCCCTCTACGTCCTGCTCAGCTCCTCCCGCAAGCTCACCAGCCGGTCCCGCTCCTCCTTCCTCGTCTTCCTCTGCGGGCTGGTGGTCACAGACTTCATGGGGCTGCTGGTGACGGCCTCGGTCATCATCCCCTACCACTTCATCAAGTTCAACTGGGCTGAGGTGGACCCCGGCTGCCACCTCTGCAACTTCCTCGGCTTCTCCATGGTCTTCTTCGGGCAGTGCCCGCTGCTGCTGGGGGCCACCATGGCCGGCGAGAGGTTCTTCGGCATCAACCACCCCTTCTCCCGCTCCACCAGCATCTCCAAGCGCCGCGCGTGGTCCATCGTGGGGATGGTGTGGGGCTTCTCCTGCATGCTGGGGCTGCTGCCGGTGCTGGGGCTGGGCCGCTACACGCTGCAGTACCCCGGCTCCTGGTGCTTCCTCACCCTCCTGCCTGACACCGGCAACGCCGTCTTCTGCCTGCTCTTCGCCCTGCTGGGCATCTTCTCCGTACTGCTCTCCTTCATCTTCAACACGGTCAGCGTGGTCACGCTCTGCCGCGTCTACCACGACCGGGAGTCCGTGCAGCGGCGGCGGGACAGCGAGGTGGAGATGATGGTGCAGCTCGTGGGCATCATGATCATCGCCACCATCTGCTGGATGCCGCTCCTGGTGAGGCCCTGGCTTGTGGCATGGCCCTCTCGGGGGGCAGGGGGGGTCAGGTCTCAATGTCCTCCCCACGTCCAGCCTGGTGCCCCCGTGTCCCTCCTGGTGAGGCCGCAGGTATTGGTGCCCCCTCCTTGTCCCCTGTGGCGTGGCCCTGGGATCCGTCCCCTTGTGTCCCTCCTGGTGAGGTCCTGGTGTCCCCCCCCCCATCACCCACAGCAAGGCCCCAGCTCTCAGTGCGCCCCTTCCCAGCCCCTCCTGGTGAAGCCCCAAGATCTTGGTGACCTCCCCCCATGCCCCGAGAGGAGGCCCCAGCCCTTGGTGTCCCCCCCACGTCCCTTCTGGAGAGGCCCTGGGTCTGGATGTTCCCTGCCCCCCCCCCCATCTCTCCACCTGGGGACCTCAGCCTTGGTGAAATCCTCATCCTCGCAGGCCAACCGGGTGCCCGAGGCCACAGGTGCCCAACGTGGGACCCCCAGGTTCTGCCCCAAACCCTGACAGGGACCGGTGGGAAGCCCCCCACCGCCCCTCGCCCCCCCACGGTCAGCTCACGCCTCCCCTCTCCCCCCCAGATCTTCATCATCCAGACCATCCTGCAGCAGCTGCCGGCCGGGGAGCGCGCCCGGACGCTGCCCACGGAGACGCAGAAGCTGCTGCTCATCTACATCCGCATGGTCACCTGGAACCAGATCCTGGACCCCTGGGTCTACATCCTGTTCCGCCGCGCCGTGCTGCAGCGCGTGCACCCGGGGCTGCGCGCCCGGCCCTCCCTGCTCTCCCTCTACCCCGTCCTCAACCCCTCGCTGCGCCGCAAGCTCGCTCAGGAGGCCCGGCTGCAGTAGTTGGGGGGGGGGACAGGGACGAGCGGGACCCCCCCCCCCCCCCGCCAGCCGTGGGACGTGGGCGCACACAACCAGCGGTGCAGCGGTTTATTAATTAGCGGTCACCACGCGTCCGCCCTCCCTGCCCTGAGGCCGGGGGATGCGGTGCCCGGGGGGGTTTGGGGGGGGTGGGAGGCATGGGGGTGCTCCCCCCACACACACCCCCCTGTGTGACCCCTCCCCAATAAAGCGCAGCTTGTGCAGCTCTCCGTGCCCTCTGGGACATGGGGGGGGGGGTGCACGGGTGCCCCCAGCCCCGCTCCTCCAGGCTGCGCTGTGGGGGCTCGCAAGGGGTGCGGGGGTCCTGGCACCCAGAGACAGGGGCTCGCACCCATGGGGGTGGGCTCTGCATCCCCCCCCCCAGTCTGGGGCGGGTGCACAGCAGCATTCACATGGTCGCAGGATGGGGACCCCCCCCCCCCAGTGCCACCGCCAGCCTCACATAGGGTGGTGGCACAGGGGGGACACAGAGTGGGGACCTGGGTGTGGGGACACCACTGCCCCCCCCCCCCCGGCTACTCCTGCGCCCCCCTGGCGCTGCAGACAGCCGCCCACACCTCGGCCACGAACTCCGGGGGGAAGGCGAACTCGCCCAGCACCGAGTCGAGGCCGCGGGCGAGCGCGGCGGCGCCGGGGCTCTGCTTCGCCATCTCCACCATGGTGGCGGCTGCGGGGAGAAGGGAGGGGTGAGCAGCGGGGGGGGGGGGGGGGGGCAAATTGGAGGGGGGGAGGAGGGCACGGGGGGCTCACCCAGCTCGCTGTCGCGGATGCCCATGTAGCTCTCCAGCAGGTCGTCCACGCAGCGGGCGGCTTCTTCCTCCGTGGCACTGGGCTGCGGGTGGGAGCGGGGGCACCCAGTGCAGGGGGCACCCAAGGGGGGGGTACATTCCACCCCCCCCAGCCCAGCACAGTGCCTGCCCATGGGTCTGGGGGTGCCTTACCCCCTCCTGCAGCGTGGCCGGGCCCTGCGCCCGCAGCCGCAGCGTCTCCTTCCCGCTGGCCACTCTGCCCTCGGCGGGGCACTTGCTGCTGCTCCGCGTCCTCTGCCCGATCATGTCTGCACCCCGGGGTGGGGGCGAGAGGCAGGGAGGGTGCCCGGGGGTGGATGTCCGAGGATGACCAAGGAGGGGCAGCCAAGGATAACCAAGAACATCGGCGACAGACAGCCAAGGGTGACCAAGAACACCCAAGGGTGGCCAGCCAAGGCTACCCAAACACCCCAGGGGACACACAAGGGGGGCCCTCTGGGGTAATCCGTGTGTGGCCGAGGACACCCACGGGTGCAGGTCAGGGATGCACACGTGTACGGTGTGCTCGTGCAGAGGACTAAGGGCAGTCACAGGGGGCAGCTTGGGGCACACGGGCAGGTGTGGGGATGCGCCCTGAGGTGGGGTGTTCGCAGGGGTGCCCGCAGCCCTGGGGGGGGGGGGGGGGGGCTGCAAGGGTGCGGGGTGCGTGTAGGGGTACACGCATGGGAACCCAGCAGTGGGGTGGATCCTGAGGGAGGCTGCAGGAGCCCAGCACTCTGCTCAGGTACAACACAACCGCAGGCGTGTGCCCTCCCACGGGACCGTGGGGTCAGCGCACGGCCCATGCGCATTGCAGGAGGGGTCTTGACGCCCCTTCCCGGGGGGGGTCCCCCAGTCAGAGCAGCCCCCGTCCCCGCTCACCAAAGGCCTTTTTGGGCTGCACCAGGCGCAGGGTGAAGGGCTGAGCGCGGGGCAGCTCCCGCAGCATGCGGGCCACCTCGTAGTGCCGGCAGCCCACGATGGTGTGGTCGTTGATGGCCTCGATGCTGTCGCCCACACACACCGCCTGGAGGCGGTTGATGATGCTCCCCTCCTTGATCCGCTGGGGGGGTACACGGTGACACCAAGGGGGGGGACATCGGGAGGACAGACAGACATAGCCCCCATCCCACGCCTCCTTGCACCGACTTCCTTTAGCGACGGGGTCAGCCAGGGAGCCCCCCAAAATGCACCACGCAGAGGGGGACCCCTGGGGCCAGGGTACACATAGAACTCCCCCCCCCCAGCCCCCTCCCGACTTTCTCACCTTGATGAAAGCGTAGCCAGCCCCGTTGTCCGTGATGGTGAGCCCCAGCGCGTCCTCGGTCTTGGTCACCTCCACCTCCTTCGTCTCCCCCCGGACGTGGGCGAAAATGAAGTCCTCCAGGCCGATCTGCCCCCCCAGCAGCTTCTGCATGTCCACTTTGTGCGTGTTGAGCGTGCAAAAGAGGATCTGCCACCAGCACCCCGTCACCGCGGCTGGGGACACCGGCGGTGCCAGCACCACCCTTCGGTCCGAGCCCCCCCCAGCACACCCCGCCGCCTCACCTCGGTGGGTGAGATGCTGAAGACCTCGGCGATTTTGCCGTAGAGCTCCTTGACGTTGGTGAAGCCCTCGATGCGGCCCGTGGGGCTGCCGTGGGCCAGCTGGGTGCGAAACACCAGGCGCGGGCGGACGCGCGGGGGCCGCGGGGCTGGGGGCGGCTCGGGGGCCCCCGGCTCCTGCCCCACGCCGTTCTCCATGGGGCCGTCCTCCTGGGGCTGCCGGCCGTGCCTGCCCACCCGCTGCATCCCGCCGCCGCTGAATTATAGATGGGCACCAGCTCCCGGCCGGGCCGTAAGGCGATCCCCAAGGGCCAGGAACCCGATCCGGTGGCGCAGGTCAGCCCCCCCGGGATCGGGTGAGCACCGCCGTGTAGGATCAGCTCCAGTGAGCAGCACCACGGCTCCGTCGCACCCCCCTGGGGTGCAGGATGGGGCAGCAACGATGAGTGCGGGGCCATCACCCTTGCAGCTGGAGGCCAGCTCGTGGCTGTGACCCAACAACACGGGGGTAAAGCTGTTCCAGGTAGCTCCTGGCCTTTGAAGCCCACCCCAAGCACAAACACACGGAGCCCAAGGTGGTTTCTCCCACGTTTATTCACTCCCATCTCCATCCCGAGCCGAGCAGCCACCAGGAGATGGCAACCAGGAGACTTATCTACAGAGCACCGACCTTGCAGGCAAGAGAGGGGTGGTCGGACCCCTGCCCCGGGTTAAACCCGGGGCCGAATCCACGTAGTGCTAGTAAGAAAATAAGACGCTCTCTAATTACACAATCTGAGATTTCTGATGGGCAGCCCCAGGGTCGTCCGACCCCGGCACGGCGTGGAGAGGACGCGGCTGCCGTCACGGTGGTCCCATGAGGGCTCCCCAGGGCTGGGAGGGCTCCGGCCCCGCTCCCCCTCAGCACAGAAGTTTCGCCTTTGCCAGCGTGTGGGGAAGGGGCTGCCCTGCCTGGCCCCAGAGGCACAGGGGAAGCAGAAGGGGCAGGCAGGGTGCATGGGGCTGAGGGGCTGAAGGCACCCAAGGGGCAGCAGCGAGGGGAAAAGGGAAGATTAAATAAAACAAGAGACGGGGAAGGAAACCTGTCGCCTCCCCCGTTGCAGACTGAGGGTCCCTGGGCTGATTTAGGGGCTGGGATGTGGCACTGAGCCCCAGGGGCTCCCCATGCCCCCCAGGGTGCACGGCTGCCGCTCCTGGCTGCGCTCACCAGGTCGGGGACAGGAGCCTCGAGCCGAGCCAAACATGCAGAGGGGCAGCTCGAAGGAGGTCCTGTCCCTATCGCGGAGAGGCGAGGCCATCGAGGAGGGGCTGGGTGTCAGCCCTTCTGCCTTAGGGGCCTGTCACAGCTGCCCCGCAGCCCCTGGGTCGCCGTGGAAGAGGCTGCTTTCCTCCAGGCCCTCCACCCGCAGGCTGCGGTGCCGCATCTGGCACCGGCCACGCTCAGGGGAATCCCCGGGGGCTCAGCAAGCCGGGGCCGCAGGCGATGCCCAGAGGCGATGCCGCGGGAGCTGGGGAGCGCACGGGAGAGCAGGGGGTGCTCATGCTGGGGCCTCAGCCACGGCACCGCTTGGTCCCCAGAAGCTCAAGGTCCTCGGAGATGTCACAGCCATGGGGCCGGGGTCGCCCCCCGCTGATGTGGAGGGGGAAGCAGCCGGACCACCAGCAGGGACTGTCCCTTGCGTGAGCTCCAAGGGACAGGGCCGTGGTCCGGCCGGCCCCGGGCTCCGGCAGGGACTGGTCCTCTTCACAAGTGTTCGCTGCAGGGGGTGGAAAACGAGGCCAAATGACAGGGCTTTTGACTTCTCTTCCCCACAACCGTGTGGAGACGGCCCCGAGCCCCCCCCGCACCCCCACCGGGCGCCGGCCAGCCCTGCCCCGCTCACCTGGCTATCCGGGACAGGATCTCCTTGATGCGAACCACCAGCTTCTCGTGCTGCAGCGGGTTGCTCTCGATGGCGCTGTGCAGCTTGGCCATGTAGAAGTCCAGAGTGCTCAGCGTCGGGGTTTCCCCGGTGCCTACGGGGCAGCAGCCAGTGAGTCCCCACCCAGCCCTGTGCATCGTGCTGGGGACGAGACCCTGAACGAGGTCCCGGCTCCTGCAGCAGTGAGCTCACACTGATACAAAGCCAGGAACAAAAGGATTGTTCCTGTTCCTAACACCTCCCCAGAGGAAGCTGTGACTGCATCTGGAGACAAGGACAGTTCCCAGTTGTCCTAGCCTGCTATAGAGGAGCTGGCTGGCACGTCTGGACTCTCTGGAAAGCCCCCAAGTGCTCTGTGATCCTCCCCCCCAGCAGACGAGCAGTTATCCCCGCCCCACTGACATCCCTGCTACAGCCCCTGCTGGCTTCAGGCCCCTCCACGTGGCCGCCATGTCCCGGGACAGCAAGGCTGGTCCCCGGGGCTGCCCCGAGCTCACCAGGGATGGGGAGGGAGGCGAAGCTGGTGGTGAGGGCCTGCCGCACGGACTGGAGCTGCTGCTGCAAGGCCAGGGTCTGCCTCTCCTCCTGCGCCAGCTCCTGCTCCAGCTTCTCCTTGGCACAGTTCATGCTCTCCGTGTGCTTCTGCAGGATGGCGTTCTGCTCCTCAAACTCCGTGTTCATCTTCCGCAGGCGCCGCAGCTCGGCCTCCCGGGCTGCCGGGGACAACGCGGGTCAAAGGGGTCAGGAGGGGGCGGGGGGAACGGTGACCCTGTCCCCTCACCCCAAACTCGGCCCCTTCCTCAGCCCCTCACCTTTGTTTTGGTCCAAGAACTCTTCGGTGAAGATGGGCACGTCGAAGGTGGAGAAGGTGTCGCTGCACTCCCCAGCCTGGAGGACAGGAGGGGATGGATCGGGCAGGGCGGAGGGGACGCCGTGCCCCTGGCGGAGGGGACAGCCACGTGCCGCCTCCTGCAGCTCCAGGCACCGCTTCAGCGGGCAGTCCAGAAGCCCGTCCCAAGCCTCCCTCAGCCCAAAGGGGCCAAACCCAGCAGCGCCACGTGCCCCAGCTTCCCCACACGGCCGTGGAGCTGCCAGCACCTTACCTTGTGCGGGTGCCCGTTCAGCAGGGTGTTCACCGCCACGGAGCCGGCATCCTCTGGGAAGGAGGAAGGGGGTTACCCTCCACGAGCCGCCCCGGCACCACTTGGCCGGACCCCGAGCAAAGGGCAGCTGCCCCTGGTCCCACGGCCCACCTTTTTTGATCTTCTTCTCCTGGATCTTCTCCGTGCACATCTTGTAGGCCTCCGACTGCTGGTATTCCCGCAGCTCCTTCATGTACTGCTGCTTCTCCCGCTCCGCTTCATCCAGGTACCGCTAGGGTCACAGACGTCCTCAGCCTGGCCCGGCCCCAGCAGTGGGCTCCCCGCGGTGCTGCTGACCCCTTCCCACTCCCCGAGGCCCAGCTCCTGCTCACCAGCCCAGCAGCACCGAGCTGGGCTCCCCGGTAACCCCTTTGCGGCGCTTTCCGTGCCCAGACCTCGAGCGCGCAAAGAGTTTGGCTTCCGAGCGCCCCGAGATGCGATGGGGCCGTTCCCAGCCTGTGCCAGGCAGCGAGCAGAGGGGGGTCAGGGTGCAGGAGCCTCCAGAGAGGCTCTGCCAGGACGGGGGGAGCTGCCAGCCCCAGAAGATGAGGGCCCCCCCCCCCCCGGTACCTGCTTCTCCGACAGCTGCAGCTTGCTCCACTCCGCTCCCAGCATCTTGGTGATCTCCGGGAAGGGCAGGTCAGGGTGCTGCGTGCGGATCTGCTCGCGGCGCTCGTTCAGAAAACGAACGTAGCCCGTCACGGGGGCCTTGGGGCCATTGGGAAGGATCTTCTTCCTCTTCTTGCCCTTGGGCCAGCCCCTCTTCTTCACCGGCTGGTGCCCCGAGAAGGGAAAGGGACAAGCCGGCGTCGATGACGGTGCAGGACCCGCACCCCTCGGGGCAAGGTCTCAGCCCTTCCCTGACCACGGTCACGCCACAGGTCCCGCAGCACGACTCGGCGAGCTGGGGAACAGCCCCAAGCCCCGGGGACGGAGCGGGGAAGGACGCGGGCAGCGGGGCTCACCTCCTCCTCGCCGTGTGGCTTCTCACTGCTGGCCCGCGCCACCTCCCCCTTCTCCTGCTTGATGGCCACCAGGAAGTTCCCATGCTGAGCCTTGCCCGCGGCGTGCCTGCGGACAGGGAGCGCCCGTCAGAGAGGGCTGGGGGCCTGCTGGATCCATCAGGGCACCCCCTGCAGCACCGCCGGGGCCTGCCAGCCCCCTGGCTCCCACCCAGGCCGAGTGCCCAAACCCAATCGCAGCCCCAGGGCTCAGCAGAGCCCAGCGCTGGGCAGACAGGACACGACCCCGGGCACACAAAAGCTGCTCCGAGGTCCAACGGCCACCCGAGGCCGCTCGGCGGCGTTTTGAGCGGGGCTGGGAGCTGCCAGCACCGCTCCGGGTGGCAGCGAGCAGCGAAGGCGGCCACAAAAACGCTCGGGGACATCCCCATGTGCCACCGAGACAGCACGGCGAGTTGGCCTGAGCGACACGCGCCGGCTGATCCTCCTGGGCAAGGGAGGAGCCGCCGTGGGGACTGATCCTGGTGGCAGCACCCCCCCGGGGTACCGGACAAGGAGGGCAGGGCGCCGGCGGGACGAGCCAGGGCCAAAACCGCTCCTCCGGTGGCTGGCACCAGGCTCACGGAGCCACCTCCGGACGCACCCAGCAGTTCTAACGAGAGGCCGGGAGCCCCGAGGCCGCTTTCCAGCTCGACGCCACATCTTGACGCAGCAGCAGCCGCCCTCTGCAGCCCCAGCACAGACCAAGCTGGGGTAGGAACCCCCCCAGCAGCACCGCGGCCTCTCCCTGGGGCCCCCATGGCACCAGCTGGCCCCGGCTCCCTCTTCAGCCGGCTCCTTCCCACGGCGCAGCCCCCGACCCGCTCGCGCTTCTTTGATCCTCTGACTTTGGCCCTATCACAGCGACTGCTGCCGGCGGCAGCCCAGCCGATCACGCACCCGACCACACCAGAGCGCTGCCAGGCCTGCCGGACACGGGGAGAAACAAAGGGCGCGAGCGGCGTGGCCGGCACGGCCGGGCTGTGCTTTCATCCCAGTCACAAGACACGTTTAATAGCGAGGGGCCAGGCACAAGCCCGCCAAGGGAACGAGAACTCGGCTGTGCGCTAAAAGCCAGGCAGATCCGGACTCGCTCCCTAGTTCGCAGCGTCCCTCGGTCACATCACACGCTCGGTGGGAACCCAGGTCTCCGTACAGGGCCCTGCACGAGCCACAATTCACCTGGCAATTAATTTTTGTCCCCTTTCTGCGAGCCCTGGGGACACCGCCTCTAAGGCTGGTCCTCCCCGGGACCTAGCCGCTTGCACTGAAGCTACGGGAAGGTGTGAGAACATCTTCAGCCTCCCGGAAAGAAAAAAAAAAAAAAAAAAACAACTGCTGCGGCTCCAGCGGGCCTCAGCCCTTCTTTATCAGCCCTAACAAAACACTCCCGGCCACACCAGCCCGGTACCGTCCCGCACCGCGGCTGGGAATGTGCTGACACCCCCCCGGACGGCGAGCTCTGCCTCCCCCCACGCAGCGCCGCGGATTCCTTTCGTGCCTGAGGATGCTTTAAAAAGTAAAGCTATTCCCGGCACGGTTCCTCCCCTTATCTCGGCTCCCTTGGGCATCCACCTCCCCGCGCCGCCTGCCCGGCCTCGCAGCGGCTCCAGGACCCGGCGCCCCGGGACCCAGCGGTGGCAGCAGCTGGAACGTCCCGGGGGGTGGGCATCGTCCCCGGGGGGGTGGGCATCGTCCCCCGGGGACCGCACGTGGTGTGTCCTGAACGAGCCAAGGCTGAGACGATCCTAATCTCACGGCACGTTTTTTTTTGTTTTTTACACCAGTTCCTACAGGAAAGGTCCCCGAGGCGGGCACGGCGACGCTTGTCACCCCCCCCCCCCCCCGTGACCCCCCTCTCTGGGGGGCTTGTCACCCCCCGGTGCCGGTTGCCAGGCTGGGGGGGGGCACTTACAGCATCCCAGCGGGCGCCTGCTTCGCGCTGTGGGCCATGGGCAGCGGGGGGGCAGCTCAGAGCAGGACCCTGAGGGACAAAACCGGGGGTGTCACCGGGGCCCTGGGGGCCACCCAAGCCACGGGCCAAGCCCCCCCTTGCTCAACTCTTTCCCTCCACACCCCCATGGCCGTCCCTCCTCAACCCCCCCAGCACCCCCAGACCCCCCCCAAGCACCCCTTCCTACAACCCCAGACACCCCCCCCAGCACCTCCAGCCCCCTTCAGCACCCCTAGACGCCCTCCAGCCCCCCCCCCAACACCCCCAGGCCCCTTCCAGATCCCCTCCAGCTCCCCCAGCGCCTCCCCAGGCCCCCCCCCAGCACCCCCAGGGCCTCCCCAGACCCCCCCCAGCACCCCTCCCTATACCCAACCCCCCCCAGCACCCCTCCCTATACCCAGCCCCCCCCAGCACCTCCAGGCCCCTTCATGACCCCCCCCAGCACTCCCAGCCCCCTCCAAGACCCCTATCCTACACCCCCAGCCCCCCCCAGCACCCCTAGACCCCCTCCAGCCCCCCCCAGCACCCCAAGGCCCCTTCCAGGCCCCCCCAAGCACCTCCAGGACCTCCCCAGACCCCCTCTAGCCCCCTCTAGCCCCCCCCAGGCCCCCCCCCAGCACCCCCAGCCCTCCCCCAGCCCCCCTCCCTACACCCAGCCCCCCCAACACCTCCAGACACCCCCCCAACACCCCCAGGCCCCTTCCAGGCCCCCCCCAGCACCTCCAGGACCTCCCCGGACCGCCCCCCAGGCCCCCCCTCCAGCACCCCCAGCCCCCCCCCAGCCCCCCCCCAGCACCTCCAGGCCGCCCATCCCCCCCTCCCCGGCCCCCCCCGCCATCTTGGGCCCCCCCCGCCCCCACCTTCCCTGGCGCCGCCGGGCCCCTCGGCCTCCCTTCCGCGCCCGGCCACGCCCCTCTATTATTATGCAAATGAGCCCCCCGCTTCCGCTCCGCCGATTCGCTCCCCGCGCCGGGCCCGTGGGCGAGCGGCCGCGCGCCGATTGGCTGCAACCGGTGTACGTCACGGGGAGGAGGCGGGGAAGGGGCGGGGCGAGGCGGGGGCCGTCGCTGCGCGCTCGCGTGCGCTGGGTTCGGCGCGCGCGGCCGGCCGCCCAGCCAATCAGGAACCGGCGTGCGGACGGGGAAGCGTTGAGGGGAGGGCAGCGCCTTAAAGGGGCAACGGCAAAGTCGAGGGGGGGGGCCCACCGCATGCGGCCCCCCCTCGGGTGCCCCCCCAGCGCCGACCAGGCCAAGCAGCGCGGGGGGGGGCCCGCGGACCCAGAACGCTCCCAGTGCCCCCAGTGCCCCCAGTGCCCCCAGTGCCCCCAGTGCCCCCAGTGCCCAGCCCAGGGGCGTCCCAGTGGCCCCAGGACCCCCCCATACTGCTCGCAGTGCTCCCAGGGCTGTCCCAGTGCCCCCAGTTACCCCTCCCCAGTCCTCCCAGAGACCCCAATGCTTCCTTTTGGGGTCCCAGTGGCCCCAAGCCACCCCCTCCCACTACTTCCAGCACCCCCAGTGCCTGCTGGAGTCGGGGTTCCCATGACCCCAACACTCACCCCTCCCAGTGCCCCCAGTACTCCCCCACACTGCTCCCAGTGCCCCCCAGTGCCCACCCCCGAGACCACCAGTGACCCAGCGCCCCCCCTCCCTGGGGCACCCCAGCACCCCCTGCCCTGACCCCGCACCCCGCGGAGCTGCAGAGGAAGGCGCAGAGCAGGAGCAGTGCCCGCGGTGCCCGCGGTGCCCGCACTGCGCAGAGCCGGCGGTGCCGGGGGGACCCCAGCGCTCCCACCCCAGGGGGGACCCCCGGCCAGGCAGGGCTCTGCGTGGGGCAGGGCCGCTCGTGCCCCACCCTGCACACGGGGCGTCCCCAGGGTGCGCAGGGCCTCGGGGGCGCGGTGCCCACGGCGGGTGCAGGAGATGCACCGGGTGCCCAAGGCATGGGGTGCCCAAGGCATGGGGTGCCCAGGGTGCGCAGCGCCGGGGCAGTACCAGGCCCACGGCCGAGGGTGCGCGGGATGCCCAGCACCCGGCGTGTGCAGCGCCCAGCAACCCCAGGGCCCGTGATGCCCACGGTGCCACCCAGCACCCCTGGGTGACTGATCCCCAAGGTGCCCAAAGCACCCGACGTCCGGGGTGCCCAAACCCCGGGGCGCGCGATGCGCGGGGCTGGGGGGCACGGGCACGGGAGGGGGCAGACAGTTCCCAGCTGTGGGGCCGGGGGCCGGCTGGGGCAACCCCCCCCAGCTCTTCCCTCCCTGGGGTTGCTCGCCCATCGCCCTGGATTTTCGCTTCCTCCTGGCCTCCCTGAGTCACCGCCGTGCCCTCACATGATGGGGGGGGGGGGACGGATGCACGGCCCCCACCACCCCGGCCCTCGCAGCTGGAGCCGCCGCAGGAATCACAAGACCTCGCACCGACGTAACTTGTTTATCCGGAGCATCCCGGCCCCGGGGCTCCGTCACCCCTTTGCTGCCGACACGCCACGGCCGCAGCGGGGGTGTCTCTGTCACCCCCCCCTCGGTGGCGGTCACTAAGGGGGGGTGGCCTGAGCTGGTCCCTAGGGACCATCTGGGGAAGGGTCCCCAAAAACGCACGGTCCGGGAGCCCCCAGCCCGGCTCTCCCGGAGGTGCCCAACCTGCTCGGGTTACCCCCGATGTTTGGCAGCCCCCAGCTTCGTCCCCATGATCTCAGCATCCCCGTGGGCAGAGCGGGTGGCACCGGGGGGGGCTGCGGATGCTCGCCCCCACCCCACGGGCAGAGCTCTGTCCCGCTGCGCCTCCGGGATCAGAGCCACCAAGAACCCGCTTGAAACAGCCTCAAAATCCCCGAGCGCCCAGAAATGGTCCCGCAGCAGAGAAACCCCCCCCCCAGCAGCAGGCATGCGCCCACGGGGAGGGCGCTTCCAGGGGACGGGGCGATGGGAGCCCGGCAGCACCCTGGGGGGATCCCTGGGGACCCATGGGGCTGGCAGAGGGGGCAGAGGGGGCGAAGCGCTGGGGCAGGCCCCCAGCCTCCTCGTGCCCCTTTCTGCCCAACGCAGCGGTGGGGGGCATCATGGACAGCGTGTGTCCCCCTCTGCGCCTGGGGGCATCACGGACAGCGTGTGTCCCCCCCTGCGCCCACAGCACCCAGCCTTTTGCCCCAGGGATCCCCCTGGGAACCAGTGTGTCCCCAGTGTGCCCCCAGCACGTCCCCAGTGTGTTCTCAGCGTGTCCCCAGCGTGTCCCCAACACGGGGGGGGGGTTGCACCAAGGCAGGCAGGGATCCGCAGGAGCTGCACCGCTCCCGATCCCGACCCCATAGAGCCCCCAGCGCTGGACGTGCCTCGGCCAGGCCTGGTGCTGGGGGGGGGGCAGCACCGGGGAGCGGGGACGGCAGGGATGGGGGGGGTCAAGGCCTGTGCTGCTCGGGTGCCCGAGCGGGGCCACCGCCGCCACCGCCACCACCGCCGCCACCACCGCCACCGCCGCCACCTCCGCCACCTCCGCCGCCGCCGCTCCCCCCGCCGCAGGCCGCGTCCCGCCCCGGCTCCATCCCCGCCCCGCCCCGGCCCGGCGGGCGCTATAAGCGGGCGGCCGAGGCCGGTGCGAGCGGCCCGGCATGGCGGAGCCCCCGCGGAGGAGCTCGCTTGGGGCGGGCGGCTCGGCGGCGGCGCTGCCGCTGCGGGCGCGGCTGAGCTTCGCGGCCGGGCATTTCCTGAACGACCTGTGCGCTTCGCTCTGGTTCACCTACCTGCTGCTCTACCTGCACGCCGTGCTGGGCTACAGCCACCGGCTGGCCGGTGGCCTGCTGCTGGCCGGGCAGGTGGCCGACGGGCTCTGCACGCCGCTGCTCGGCTACGAAGCCGATCGCTCGGCCGGTTGCGGCCGCTACGGCCGGAGGAAATCCTGGCACTTGGCTGGTAAGGGCTGGGATGCTGCGGGAATCCCCCCCCCCCCAGCCCGGGGGGCTGAGGGTCTGTGCAAGGGGGTGGCCTTGGAGAGGGGTTGGGGTGCTGGGGGTACTTCCCTGGGGGGCTCGGTGGGGTTCCCCCAAACAGAGAGCGAGCTGCTGCGCCAGGCAGCTTTGGGGCTCAGGGGGGCTCTGCTGGAGCCCCAATGCTGCCGAGCGCCCCCAGCACCAATGCTGCCTGCAGGGGCCTTTTTGGGGTGCCCCAGATGGGGGGTGTAACACCTCCCCCGTGGCACCGAGGTGGGAACGGGGCAGAGCAGGCGTGGGGCAGCCCCATGGGGGTAACGGGGTGCAGGGGAAGTGGTGGTGTGACGTCCCTGTCCTGCCCGGGTGCCGTCCCCCTGCAGTGGCGTGGGGTGGCCCCGTGTCCCCCTGTGTGGGGGTGGCACCAAGGCAAAGGGGTAAAAAGAGACCGAAAGGTAAATCTGGGCTTTCCCGTGAGCACGGGGATTTACCTGGGGCTTGCCTGCGAGCGGGAAGTTCCCCGTGCAGCAGCTGTGATGGGTGACCTTGGGGTGCGGGATGCTCTGCTCGCCGGGGCTGCTCCGGGTGCTGGGGACCAGGCTGGGGCTCCCCGGGTCGGGGCACGCGTGGGCTCTGCTCCGGGTGAGGAAAGGCCCCGTGGGAACGAGGAGGAGGCAGAACCAGGTCCGTGTGAATTATTAACGGGTCCCCACCTCACATGGGTGGAAAAGGCACTGAAGTGCTTGGGCTGCCCTGCTGCCGTCGGGGGCCCTCCCTGAGGGGACAGCGTGACTTGGAGAAGGGTCCTCGGAGCCGTGGCACACGCAGGAGCCTGCCCTGTCCCTGCTGCCCCGACGGGGAATGGGGCGGTGAGCGTGGAGAAACCTCCGTGGGCAGGAGATGGAGACCCTCGGCGCTTCCTCCTGGTAGGGGCACGGCACCGCCAGGGTGCCAGCGGACCCGTGCGGGGAGAGGACGGTTGTGCTGTGGGTGCTGTTATCTTGATGCCAAATTTCACCCTGCCAACCGCTTCATGCCACCGAACGGCAGCCTGATAAAGCAGCTGGGCTGCCCGGCGGTTGGCTTGGCCTGGCCTCCCAGCCTTGAAGGGAGCCAGAAAAAGGGGGTGCAGGGGCGGCAGTTTCACCCCCTGCCGCAGCATCTGGGAGATCTGCGCTCTGAATTTAGGGAAGTGGCCGGAGCTGTGACTCCGGCATGGGCAGCGCTGCATCGGCCGGGTGCACCCGAAGGGGAAGTTCTGAATCACGTCTTGCATGGGGGCTGTGCCTGCCCCCGGCCGGCACCGCGAGGTCCTGGGGCTGAGCTCCAGCCTGGCCCTGCCTGCTTCAGTGGCACGGGGGAGGCTGGGGACACGGGCTGAGGCTGGGGACACGGGCTGAGGCTGCGGACACGGGCTGAGGCTGCGTTTCCCTGGCCAAAGCATGGGGTTGTTCCTGGAAGGTGAGTGCTACCCCACCGCCTCCCCCATCCCACCGCAGCTCAGCCTGGTCCCGGGCTGGCCCTGCTGGTCCCGCTCCTGGCCCGCTGGGTCACGCTGCGGTGACGGGCTTCTGCGCGTGGGAGCGGGTGGCCCATCTGGCAGCAACCCATGCTCAGATCAGAGGAAACGTTGTGAAACCACAGCCTTGCGGGGGGAGATACCACGAGCTGCTATCGGCAGCATCTCCCCTCCGCGGTGCTGGGCTGGTTGGCGGCGGGGCTGCCAGGGCCGATGCTCTGGGGAAGCTGGCTTGCTGCAGGATGCGCGCCCTGCCCGTAGGATTGCGGGGCAGCTCCCTGCAGCCATGGGGTGGGAGCAGCTCCTTGCTTCACTGCTGAGCGAGTCTGGCCGTGCTGCCCCAAATCCCCTGCCTGCAGCGGCTGTGCTGCGCTCGCCCACTTGTAGCCTGGCGTTCCCGTGACTCTGCCCTGGAGGGCTGCGAGATGAGAGCTTGGACCTCTGCCACCTGCACGCGGTGCTGGGGGGCTCCCGGAGCCCTGTGCAGGGCCGTGGTGCCCCCCGTGGGGATGATGTCTGTGCCCTGCTGGCTGGTTTGGTGGCCCTGGGTGCTCTTTGGTGGCCCTGCTGGGAAGGCGATGCTGCACACGGGTCTGCTGCGTGGTGGAGGAGCAGCGAGGTGGGGATCGGGTGGTGCAAGCACTCTGGGGTTGTACTGAGGCTGCGAGCTCCTGGCCTTTGGGTCTGGGCTAGGAGCTGAGCTGGGACCTTGAGGGGCTCCTGTGGTCCTGCTGGGACGAGCAGGGGCCCCCAGGACAGCTCTGGGCTCGCAGCGGAGCCGCATCACATGGGGATGTGGCTCTGCTGTGACAGCCCGCTGCAGGAGCCTGGCTCCGCGAGGATGGCCTGTGCTGGCCCTGGTGGCACTGCCCGTCCCTGGGGGCTGCCAGGAGGACAGAGCGACAGGCGTGACACAAACGGCTTCTGGCGTGCGGGGGTGTCGGGGCGGATGTGGGAGCTGCAGCAACCCGAGGCCCAGGGACTGCAGCTCCTGCCCCAGCGCTCCCCGGGGACGCGGGCAAGTCCCTCGCAGCCCTTCGGGGACTGCAGAGCCCGACCCTGTGGGGCCCGAGGCTGGGCGGGGGGCAGAGCCTCACCGATCCTCCAGGCTGGGCTGGGTGTTTGACACAGGCACGAGTTCTGGTCCGAGTTCTGCACCTTCTCGGAGCCTTCCCTTCCCTGGGTGGGACAGGGACACCGCGGTGTGCCTGAGCCCCTGTCCTTCGGGGAGCTCCTGGAGCACTGGAGCCGGCGGTGAGCTGGTGCAGGGCAGCACCCAGCACCCTGCTGGGGTCCTCACGGGCACCCAGGCTGGGCTGGGATCGCTGCCTGCCCTTGCTGGGCGCGGGGCGGGGGGATCTGCTCTGCTCCTGGCAGCCCCTGCGGCCGCGTGCTCCTCGGGCATCCTCCTCAAGTGGAAGTGACGGGGAGGAACTGCCCTTGTGGCTGAGGGAGGGAGAAATCTCTCGTCAGGAAAAGGATCTTGCATAGTCCTGCAGAGAGGGGAGCCTGGGGACCTGGCGAAGCGGCTGCGGGTTCCCCTGGGCTGTGGGATCGGGTTCCTGCGGCTTTGTGGCCAGCGGGTGCTGTGGGTTTGGCAGTGCCCGGCGCAGGACAGGACGGAGCAGGGCACGGCGCCCGGGCCTCGGGAGCAGCGAAGCATCTCGGCGGATTTGATCCGTAACCTTGTGGAAGGGGAGGGAGAAGCCGGCCTGTCCCTGCCTGTTCCACGCAGGCGTCCCCGTGGCGTGCAAAGGGGACACTGCCGGGCTGTGGCGGAGGGAGGGACCTGGCTCTGGTGTCACTGACTCAGCCGGGACCTTCCCATCAGGGCAGCAGCGTCTGATGCCGGCGTGGGGACAGATCTGCTCCTGCCCCTGATGCGCTGGGGGCCGCTGGGGATGCCCCTGGCTGCCGCTTTGCGTGGCTCCCTGCAGCAGAAGGGACGAGGGGCAGGCCGTGCGCCTGCGGGAGCTGGAGCCGTCCCGGTGCTCAGGGCGCCTTATCGCCCTCAGGCAGACGGCGCGGCGGCGCGTGGCCTTGGGGCCGGTTATCTGCAGGCCTGGAGGTGGGCAGCGACCAGGGGGGAGCTGATCCCCCCCGCAGCCCTGGGGCAGGACCTGTCTGTGGGTAGGAGCCAGCTGTGGGTCCCACGGCGCTGGGCTCGCAGCCCCTCACTGCTCCCCTCTCTCCCCCAGGCACCACCTGCGTCCTCGTGTCCTTCCCCTTCATCTTCAGCCCCTGCCTGGGCTGCAAGGAGAACACGCCGCAGTGGGCAGCCTTCATCTACTACCTCCCCTTCATCGTCATCTTCCAGTTCGGCTGGGCGGCCACGCAAATCTCCCACCTGTCCCTCATCCCTGAGCTGGTGACCAGCGACCACGAGAAGGTGGAGCTCACGGCTTTCAGGTGAGCGTGGCCAGCCCTGGCTGTCCTCTGAGCCGAGTCCCTTCGCCTCCGTGGGGAGAGGTCCCCTGCGCGGCACGGCTCTGCGTGCTGCCCTGCCACAGGCACCTTGGGCACGCTGGAGCCCTTGGGCTGGCAGGACGGGGCTGGGGCCGTGTGGGTGTCCTGCAGGACACAGCCAGGTGACACCGGTCTTCTGGGTTCCTGGTGCCAGGGGAAAGGTCCTGCTGCCGAGGATGCCGGTGACACAGCTGTCGCCGTGCTGCGGTGATGTGAGACAATCCACAGCTCTCCACCAAACCCAGCCGGGATTTGTGCTGTGGTGCAGGCGGAGGCAGGGCTGCCTGCCAGCTCCCTTCCCCCCTTGGTACTGGGGTGCCAGGTCCCCAAACCCTCTGCCCCAGCCTCAGAGGGTGCATCGGCGCAGAGGAGCTCACGCCCAGGGAGCACTTTCTCCTTTGGAACCGGAGGCTGATGCTCACACGGGAGGAATGTGTCCCCAGGTGTCCCCGGGGAGGGGAGGGCTGGGCACTGCCCTGTGCAGGCCGTCCCGGAGGCGGCAGCGTCCCCAGGGCAGTGCGTGCAGCCCCAGGCACAGAGCCCGCGCTGCTTATCTGACGGGGCCGGGCTGCAGGAAGGGGACTTTATCAGCCGGAGCAGGGCTTCGTTATCTGCCCCGGTGGGAGGAAGTTCCCCTTCCGTCAGGTAACAGGCGCAGCGCTGCGCCCGTGCTGGAAGCACGCAGGGAGGCGTCAGGTCACCCAGGGCCAAGGGGCCCCACGCTGCGGTGCTGGGTCAGGCGGCTCGGGGTGGGCTGGGGCTGGGCAGGCTGGCCCAAGGGGGATTGGTTTTATTCTGGTCCTGCCCCCTGCTTGGACTGGGGGTGCTGGGAGGTGCACCAGTAAGGCTAATGCATGGCCAGGGCTGGCCTGTCCCTGCGCGCTCTTGGAGGTGTCACCTCCGCACTGGTGCTGTGGTGCAAAGCTGGCTGCAGCGTGCCTGGTTTGGCGGGCAGCCTTGGGTGGAGGTGTCCCTGCTGTGGCCGGAGCTGCGCTCGTCCCTCTGCGTCACCCTGGCGTGCCATCTCCCCCAGGTATGCCTTCACCGTCATGGCCAACATCACCGTGTACGGCCTGGCCTGGCTGCTGCTGAACCTGCAGGTGGACCGGCCTGAGCGCACGGAGCACCTGGGCATCCAGGATGTCCCCGTGTTTCGGGTAGGTGGCACGGCTCGGTCCCTGGGGTCCCTTCTTTTCCCTGGGTGGGATGTGGCTGTACTGGGAGGTACTGGAGGGAGTGAAGTGGCAGTGCCCCAGAGTCACCTCCTGCACTGTGCAGGGGCTGCGCCAACTCTCCCTGGGTTCTGAGACCCCCTTTTAGCCCACCAAACTCCTGGTGTAGGGGGGGCGGTGAGCAGGCAGAGGGCACCCTGTGCCATGCTCACCCCCTTCTGCCTCCCCCAGAACCTGTCCCTCATCGTGGTGGGGCTGGGGGCTGTCTTCTCCCTCATCTTCCACCTGGGCACCAAAGAGAAGCCGTACCCGCTGGGCTCCCTGCCGCAGCCCGAGAGCACGCCCCTGCTGCAGAAGGAGCCCACGAGGTGCCCGCGCCCGCTGCTGGCCTGGAAGGACTGGCTGCTGGAGCCTGCCTTCTACCAGGTAGGAGCAGGAGGCTGCCACGGCCGTGCCCCGTCCCCCTCCTCCAGTCGGCGCGGGCTGAGCGCTGCTCTCTCTGTCCCCTTGCAGGTGGCGGTGCTCTACATGGCCACCCGGCTCATTGTCAACCTGTCCCAGACCTACATCGCCATGTACCTGACCAACTCGCTGCTGCTGCCCAAGGTGGGCACGGGGCAGGTTCCTGCCCGCACGTCAGGGTCACCCGGGCAGGGGTCCTGTGCGAGTGGTCTGGAGCTGATCCTCTCCCCTTGCTTGTCGCTCACAGAAATACATCGCCACCATCCCCCTGGTGTTGTACGTCAGCGGCTTCCTGTCCTCCTTCCTCATGAAGCCTGTGAATAAGTGGATAGGTCGAAACGTGAGTCCTGGGGGCTTGGTGAGGCTTGAGTTAGACCCAGGGCATAACAACCTGCTCCTGAGCTCAGGGGCTGGGCACAAAAGGCAGGTCCTGAACCCACAGGGGAGCAGAGCACTTGGCACACCGGAGCCCGGCTGCAGAGCAGGGGCCCCTCAGGAATCCTCCTGCTGCAGCATCGGTCCCACAGGGCAGGGCAAGGGGTGGCATGGGCCTGTCCTGCACATCTGCGGGTGCTGAGGTCTGGGAAAGCGACGCTGGCCCAGACTCAGCCTGTCCTGAGCAGCCCTGGCAGGGCTGGGAGAGCCCCGAGAAGCCCAGAAGAGGCCAAGGCTGAGCCACCCTGAGCATGCTGGGGGTGTGGGGTCTGCAGCCCCGGCAGGATGGGGCTGCCCCTGCAGCACACCCCCTTCTGCCCCGGAGCAAATGCCATTTCCCAGAAAAAAAGAAAAAAAACCTTCTGCTCCTGCCAGGGGGTGCAGGGCACGGCTGGGGCTGTCCCCGTGCCCTGCAAGGCACCTACAGCTCCTCTGGGCACAGGCTGGTCACTGCGAGGCCCTTGCTGTTTGGGGACAGTGCCCCGAACCCGCTGGGAGCGAGCCAGGGCCGTCCCTGTGAGCCCAGGCAGCGGCTGGCCCCGATGCCCCGCTGGCGGGGTGTCACCGGGGTCTGGGGCACAGCCAGCTGCTGGGTGCTGAGCTCTGCCTTCTCCCCCTGCCCGTCCCCACGCTGTCCCGGAGCAGCTGACGTACTTCGTGGGCATCCTGGTGATCCTGGCCTTCGCCTCCTGGGTGACCCTGACCAGGACGATGGGAGCGGAGATCTACGGGGCGGCCGCGCTGCTCGGCGCTGGCTCCGCCACCATCCTGGTCACCTCCCTCTCCATGACGGCCGACCTCATCGGCACCAACACGGTACGTGCCCCGGGTGTCCCGGCAGGGCTGGGAGCCCGGCGGGCAGGAGACGTGTCCCCACGCAGGCAGAGAGCCCTGAACCGTGCCCGGGCCGTGCTGTAATGTGGGCTCTGCCCATGAGAGGGCACACGGCTCTCGCTCGCTGCGCTGCGTGGCACCGGCTGGCCCCACGCAGCAGCGGGTGAGCCTCCCTCTCCCCTCGCAGCACAGCGGTGCGTTTGTCTACGGGGCCATGAGCTTCACGGACAAGATGGCCAACGGCCTGGCTGTGATGGCGATCCAGAACCTGCACCCGTGCCCGTAAGTGTCCCTGTGGAGCATGAACAACCTAGTGACAGCTCCAGCCAGACCGCCGGGGTCCTGGCAGCAAACAGCCCGTGGGGGCATGCTCTGACAGCCCTGCTGAGAGGCACTGGTGGAAACTAGCTCCGATTCATCCTAAATCCTTCCTCGCCTTCTCCTCTGGCCGTAACAACGGCTGCATCTCAGACGCCTGAAGGGGCTGGGGATCGCTGTGTCCATGCTGCTGCCCTGGGCTCTTCCCCCCGTGTCCCAGTCCTGGTGGCGAGGACTTGGGACTGCTTTAGGCAGCGGGAGGGTGGCAGCAGCCCCGGGGTGCTTGGGGAGCGCTCTGGTCCCCGCCACCAAGCTCAGCCGTGGCCTCTCCTTGCAGGACTGAGCTCTGCTGCCCTGCCTGCATCAGCTTCTACCACTGGGTGATGGTGCTGGTCACCGGGGGGATTGCCATGGCTGCCACCGTGTCCCTGTGCTGCATCATGATCTGGCCCATCCGGGTCCGCTTCCGTGAGTGTGGCCGCAGGGCTGGGGGCACTGGGAAGGGGCAGGCGTGGGGCTGGGGGCACAGGGAGGCCCGTGTCCGGTGCCAGCCCTGGCTAAAGCAGAAGTGTCTTTCCAGATGGCCCTGGTTGTGGCAGGCTGCGGGGTGACCCTCATGGTAGGCAGGCTCAGCTCCTCGTGCTTCTGCTGCTCCTAGCCCCAGAGCTGGGGCTGTGCCCGCTTGCTGCGCCCGTGGCGGGCAGGATCCCCCTGCCCAGCCACGCTGCCCCTGGCCCCGTGGTCACCGAGGGGTGAAGGGGCTGCTGCTCGTGCTGGTGGACAAACACAGGGGCAGGACTGGGGACCGGGTGCCCCTTGCCAGGCTGCTCAATGTCAGCTGTGTCTCCGTCCTTTGCGTTGTCCAGACTTGCTCTGTGCTGGGTGGGGGGAGAACACGGAGCCCCCACGGGTGGGGCTCTCGGCAGTGTTGTGTAGGGCCTGTGCTGCCCTGGGACGTGCCAGGGCCCCTCGTGCTGGGGGCAGGAGAGCCCACGAGGACCGGGCCAGCACGTGGCGGGTCGCCCGGCACTGCGAGGGCTCCTAACCCGTCCCTCTCCTCCTTGCAGATGATGTCTCCCTGCAGGGACTGAATGAAGCCAGGATCCTGTACGATGAAACGGAGAGCGTGGAGGAAAGGAGCCCCAACAGCACGGTCAACTGAGCAGGGCACGTGCCCTCGGCCGTGGTGGTGGCCGGGCTCTGCCGGGAGGGACCCCGAGGAAGGGGATGGCACCAGGCCGGGGGAAGCTGGGCTCAGGTGGGACCCGGGCACTGCCTCGCCTCTCTGTCACCTTGTACAGGACTTGTCACCCCCACGCTCTGCCCGGGGACTCAGTGAAGGATGTCCCTCTGCGTTTGCACAAGTTTAACACTAAGAGGCCCGGGGCTGGGCTGTGGAGCCCGGCCCCTGCACTGTGGGACGGGGGCACCCAGCCCTTGGTTTTAAACTGCTTTTGTAAGGTCAGTGTGTGTACATAGCACTTTTTAAAGAAGGAAAAAAAAGAAACAAAACACAACCCACCTCTAAACTTGAATAGAAAGTTTAAAAATTAAACTTGAAAAAAATTCAACTTGAAACTTAAAAACCTGCTGGGCACGGTGCTGGAGGAGGGAGGGGGAACCCCCCCCTTGGTGCCCTGAGGGCAAAGTGGGGCTGTGAGGGTTATGGGGGGGGCTGTGTGGGGGTCGTCCCTCCCTCTTCCCCTGTGGGGGCCGGGGCTGGGCTCGCTCCCTGCCTGCGGCTCCCCAGAGGGGCTGCGGGGGGCCATGGGCCATGGGCCGTGGCCGCCCCCCGCCGCCCCGGTGCCACCCGCAAGATGGCCGCCCTCAACAACGATGGCGGCCGCGTCCCGCGCCCGCGAACAAAATGGTGGCGGCGCGGCGGCGCTGGAGCCCGCTGATTGGTTATCGGCGGCGGGGGACCCACCCCCCTCGGCAGGGCAGCCAATGGGGGCCGGCGGCCGCTGGTGCCAACGCGGCGGGGAGCGGCCCGCGGGGCTGCCCGGCCTCGTCCCGGCCCCGGCTGGTCCCGGGGCCCGGGGATGGCGTCGGTTGGAAGAGGCCTCGGGGCCGTCTGCTCCGACCGGCCCCGTGCCGCAGTCACCACCGAACCCTGTCCCCAAGCACCACGTCCAGCCTCTCCTCGAACACCCCCCGGGACGGTGACGCCACCACCTCCCTGGGCAACCCGTCCCAACGCCTGACCGCTCCTTCTGACAGAAACGTCCCCTCGTTTCCAACCTGAGCCTCCCCCGGCGCAACTCGAGGCCGCTCCCTCCGCTCCTGTCACAGTTACCTGCGAGCAGAGGCCGACCCCCAGCTCCCCACAGCTCTCAGGGAGCTGCAGAGAGCAGCGAGGCCTCCCCTGAGCCTCCTCCAGACCGGGCACCCCCAGCCCCCTCAGCCGCCCCTCACAGACTCGTGTCCCAGGCCCTTCCCCGCCCTCGTAGCCCTGCTCTGGACACGCTCCAGGCCCTCGATGTCCTTCTGGTACTGAGGGGCCCAAAACCGAACCGGGCGCGGGCTGCCGGGGGCTTTCACGGGGGGCTGGACCCTGGGGCAGGCGCTGGCTGCGGCAGGGCCCCACGGGACCCCCGGGGACCCGCAGAGGCCGGTGGGGCCATAGGGCCGTGCCCGTGTTGTACGGCAACGGGAGCCCCAGGGCCCGCGGCTGGGAGCTGCACCTGTGGCCCAGGGCATGGCCGGGGTGTGTGGTGTCCCCGGGGTGTCCCCATGGTGTCCCCGGGGTGTCCCTGTGGTGTCCCCGTGGTGTCCCCGTGGTGTCCCCGCAGTGTCTCCCACTGCTCCCTGCTGCGTGTCCCCTGCCAGCCCACCCAGTGCCCACTGGGACCCAGCCGCAGGCACCCAGCGCCACGGGCACAACCAGGGCTGTGCGTGCGGGCATACCAGGGCAGCGGTGCCTGGAGAGCGCGCAAGGGGCTGCGTGTGAGCAGGTGTACGCGCGTGCAATGTGTGTGTGCGTGTGCATGGCCGGCCTGTGCCGTGTGTACGTGAGCACGGGACTGCACATAGGCAGGGCGCGTGCAGCCCTGCCTGAGCCCGCAGGTGCTGCGTGTGCCTTGCACACCTGTGCACGCCCATCTTTGCATGTGCACGACGACGACACGTGCACACCCTGCGGAGGCGGTGCCTGGGGTGCTTGGAGCCCTGCGGTAAGGAGTGGTGTGAGCGCGCAGTGGGTGTGCGGGGGGGCGTGCACGTGGGGGTGTGGGCGCACAAGTGACGTGTGCGCAACGAGGGTGCGCGTGGGGGTGTGTAAGGATGGGGCGGGTGTGACCGCGGGGCATGCATGGGGTGGCTGGCGATGCTCTCGGTGCTGTAGCTGGGGGTCCCCGGGGGTGCAGGGCTGGGGATTGCAGTGCCCCGGTGCTGCGCTGCTGGACCCTGGTGCTGTGGTGCTGGACCCCGGTGCTGCGCCACCCCCGGGGTTACAACTGCTCCCCGTGGAGCTGTGGGAAAGGCTTTGTCAGCGCAGGGCAGAGAGCAAGGGTGAGCCAGGGCTGGGCGGCCTTGGCACATGCCCCAGCGGGCATGGGCAAGGGATTTCCCTGCTGTCCTTGGAGCCGCCCGGCCCCTGCTCTTGGCCCTGTGTTTACAGCTTGTTTTGGGGTGGCGCAGACACTCCCGGGGCTGCAGGGGGACCAGCAGCTGGCGAGCCCCAGCCCCCTTTGAGGGCTGCATGGCAGCTGTGGGGTGAGGGAGCTCCGTGCCCCTTGCCACCCCCCCGGGCTGGTGGGTGCTGCGAGGCGCTCCCGCTGTCGGGGTCAGATGGTGGCGGTGTCAGTCACCCCCTCCGTGCTGGCACCAGCACACCCCAGGGACTCTGCATGCAGAGGATCTTTGTCCCGTGGGCACAGCAGGATGGGCACAGCACCAGCATCCTGCATCCCACCGGGATCCTGCATCCCGCCAGCATCCCACATCCCACCAGGAGCTGGGGGCCCCCATGGCCGTGCCATCGCGGTGGCAGTGCCCGTCCAACCCTTCAGAGCCCCCCCCTCCAGGTGGTGTTTGCTCCAGCAGCCCCGAGTTGGTATTTGCCCCGACGCCTCCCTGCAAACCTGCTGCGGCCGGTCCCAGCCCCGCCTGCCTGCCCTTCCTCGCTGGGAGGAGGAGGAGGAGGAGGAGACGGCGGCTGAGGGCCAGGTCTGGAAGGAGCAAGGAGCGTGCGTGGGAGCCGGGCGAGCGCGGGGCTGCGGCGCAGCGGGACGGGACGGGACGGGACGGGAGGGCTCAGCTCTCCCCGCCACCAGGTACCGCCTGGGGTGGGCAGCAGCAGCCCCAGTCCAGGGGTTTTGCTCCGTGCACTTTGATCCAGCACCGGCCCCACGTGTCCGTCTGCTCTGGGGCTCGGCCAGCCACGGAGGGACCCAGGAGCTGTCACCTGCTGCCAGCTCCTGCCTGTGAGCAGGGCGCTGGGGGTGCTGCGGCCACCTCGGGGACCCGGCTGCTGTCCCCAGGAGCGCCGTGGCCATGAGGAGAGCGCGAGGCCGGGGTGCGGCTCTTCCTGGAGCGGGGCAGCGGGGCCATAATTGCCAGCACGCTGGGGGCACCCTGTGGGGCCATGGGGATGGGGACACCAGCGCGTGGGGGGCATGCGGGGGCTGGTGGCATCCAGAGATGCTGCAAAGGGGGATTGCAACGCCTGTGATGCCCCCCGAAATGTCCCGGTGAGACCTCGGAGCTGATCAGAGCGGTGTGGGGACCTGCCCTGCTCCTGGAGACAGGCAGTGTCCCCTGCCCTGCTTGGGGACACCGAGGCACAGCTGGACAAGGGTCGCCCCGTGCATCATCAGCTGTGGATAACCGCAGCCAAACGCCCAGCACGGTGCAGGCATGGGGTGGGCTTTGCTCTCCTGGTCCCAGCAGGGACCGTTTGCCCCTCACCTGCCCCATCCCCCTGCAGCGTGCCGCACTCCTCCTTCATGTCGGGGAAGCTGAAGAAGAGCAGGAAGGCGGTGCTGGGGGAGAAGCTGTGGCAGAGCCTGGAGGAGAGGGGCAGCGCAGGCACCCAGCCAGGGTCGCACCCCGCACTCACCAGGTGGGTGCCGCTTGTGTCTGCATGTCCTCATGTCCCGGGGACACGAGGGGCCTCAGCTCACCCTGCCTGCTGCTCCCTGCCAGGTCCAAAACCTACGACCCCTCCTGTAAGGAGACGGAGGAGGCTGAGGTGGCTGGAGGCCAGCACGGGTCCCTGTCCTCCTCGGTGAGTCCGGGGGTGCCGGGGCGAGGAGAGGGGACCCCAGCACCTTGGGCACCTGTCCTGGTTCGGTGGCCGATGTCGGAGTGGGGACCATGGGGTGCCCACCGTGCCAGGGCTCGGCCCCACGTCCCGGCTTCCCCCTGCAGCTGAACAAGCGCAGCTCCAGCTTCCGCAAAGCCTTCGGGGAGATCGCCGGGCGGGAAGCGCTGCTGGCCTGCTTCTCCTGCGCCTGGCAGCGAGAGGTGCCCTACCATGGCCGCCTCTACGTCTCCTCCGGCCACGTCTGCTTCCACGCCAGCCTGCTGCTCAAGGACATCAAGGTGAGGCAGCTGCGGGGGCGCAGGGCGGCTGCGGGGGCGCGGGGCCTGACTCTGCCCCCTCCCCACAGGCGGTCATCCCCGTCACGTCCATCTGCGCCCTCAAGAAGACCAACACGGCGCTGCTGGTGCCCAACGCGCTCAGCATCCGCACGGCCGAGGGGGACAAGGTGAGTGCTGGGGGGGGGAGGTCGGGGGGACCTGAGGCTGACCCAGGACACGACCGCCTGTCCCCCTGCCCGCAGTTCCTCTTCGTGTCGCTGCGCCAGCGGGAGGCCACGTTCCAGCTCCTGAAGTCGCTCTGCAAACACCTGCAGGTATGCGCTGTGCCGGGCGGGGGGCCGGGCTCTGTGCCCCCCAGCACCCTGCTCCATCTCTCCTTGTCCAGGACAACGGCTGGAGCCCCCTGGCCTCTCCCCTCAACGGCAGCACCGCACAAATCCTTAAGAAGCCTCTGGTAAGGCTGAGGAAGGGCCAGCGGCGGCTCTGCGGCAGATGGAGGCACGGCCGCAGGGACGGATGCGGCGGTGACACCCGGGAAAGGCTTATTTTGGGGGGGGCAGAGGGGGTTGGGGGGACATTGTGGTAAAACCCCCCAGCCCAGGGCAGCACAGGCGCCCTCCTCCACGTCCCCCCTGTGTCTCCGTGTCGTGCCCTGCGACCAGGGCTTGTCCTCCCGCAGACCTCGAGCCAGTCGGACCTGGAGGAGAGCGCTGCGGAGCCCGACAGCCTCCTGGAGCCGCCCAGTGAGCGGCTGCCCCCACACCCTGACAGGCCCTCGCAGCCCCCCTTGGGCACCCAAACAGCCTCTTCTCGGACACCGGGGAGCGCAGGGGCCTCTCGGAGACCCCAGGGCCACCACTCGCACCCCAGGCACTCCATGAACATCCCTGGGTTGGGTGCAGAGGAGGCGAGCCAAGCCAAGGAGGAGGCAGCAGCGACAGCAGAGGATGCGCCGGCTGTGGGCAGAGGTGAGCGGGGCCCTCGGTGGAGCCGCGCAGCCCCAGCGTGGCCGGACCAGGGACCTGACGCTGCCCGGGCTTGGCCACGGTGCTCCAGGACCGTCCCCGACACCTCCTTGTCCCGGCAGGGGATCCCAGCCCAGCACCCCGCGCCCGGACTGCTGCACCACTGAGCCCCTTCAGCACCATCATCCTCATCTACCTGTTGCTGTGAGTCCCGGGGCAGGGCCCCCCCCGCACCCCCCAGCCATGGTGGCCCCAGCTGCCACCTCCCGGTGCTGCCCGGTGCCTGACGCCGCCCTGTCCCCAGGATGGTGGCCCTGCTGCTGACCTCGGGGTACATCGGGCTGCGCATCCTGCAGCTGGAGCAGCAGCTGGCGGACGCGGGGGCTTGGCCAGACCCGGACCTGTTGCACCGGTGAGGGGGGGCAGCAGCCCCTCCATCCCTGGCACAGCGGGAACCCCCTCACCCTGCCTCCCCCAGGAGGGGCAAGAAGACGGGAGGCCAGCAGGGACCTGGTCGTCACCAGCAGGGGTTGGGGGGCTCCAAGCCCGGGTGCCTTCCAGCCCCCCCCCAGGAGCCCCTGCAGGCCGTGGGGCTCCATCTCGCTGCCCCCCCCTCACCCCCCCCGAGCTCCCTGCGTGGGCACAGGGGCACGGGCCTGGGGGGCAGAGAGGACCCGGGGGGGGGGCTGGAGTCAGCTCCCCGCAGGGGACAGCCACCCCAGGGGGGTGCCCATTGCAGGGCAGGTGGGGACAAGGGGACTGAACTATTTAATTAATAAAGAGGTGAGGGGGTGCTGCCTGCGCTGCGGGGGCCCCCACCTCACCCCACCCCGTGACAATGCTGCCTTATTCCTTGGGATGGGCACAGGGAGGCTGCGAGGCTCTCCCCTAACCCCAGGGAGATGTTTTTGGGGTGGGGTAGGGCAGCATCCAGCCCTGAGGCACAGGCCTGGCCCCGACGACCCCCGCTCAGCCCCCCCCCCCGTCCCCACAAAGAACCGGGACAGCCGCAGGCGCCGTGCCCTTTACTGGCGGGTGGAGGGCTGGTGCTGGAGGAGGCTCCAGGTGCGGATGTCCCAGGCAGTGCAGGGGGGGCGGCAGGAGGACAGCAGGGGGACGTACCCCGGGCTGCCCCCCGGCGCCCTGGGGCTCCAGCTGCGGGTGGCAACTGCGGAGGGGAAGGGAGAGGGGTGAGGAGGGGGCACTGGCAGATGCCCCCCCACAACCCCTCAAGCTCTTACCGTACTCCTTGCCCAGGATGGGGCGCTCCTGCCAGAGGAAGGCTCCCCAGCAGGTGCAGGGTCCGAGGTAGGCGGCAGGGCTGATGGGGTCCCACCACACCACCTGCCGCAGGTGCTGGGCGTAAACTGGGGGGGGGGAGCAGAGCTGGGGCCAGGCAGCACGACCCCCACCCTGCAGCAGGGTCATCCGCAGCCCCCCCAGGAGCCCACCCCCATCCCTTCCTCCCCCCACCTCATAAACTGGGTCACCCCCCAGCTTCTCCCTCCACTGCCACCACCCCCAAGTGCCCCCCCCAACCCAGGACCCCCCCAACCCAGACCCATACCCGGGGGCAGGGGCTCCAGCTCACGGGGGGCGTGGGCGCGCTGCCAGCGGCCCCAGGAGATGCCAGGGGTCAGGGTGTACCAGGGGACCCCCGCCGCATCCCAGCCGCTCAGCCCCGTGGACCAGCTCTGCCCCGCGGCGTCCCAGCCCATGGGGGTGGTCTTCCAGCGCACGGCCTGCCTCAGCACGGGGGCCTGGCGGGGCCACCGCAGCGTCACGTACTGGTCACTGCGGGCAGGAAGGGCAGGGGGGCATCAGGGCTTCGTGCCCCCACCCGCATCGCCCCCACACCCCAGCCACGGGGGTCCCACGGGGCCAGGGGCTCACCTGTACAGGGGCAGGGGGAAGTCGGTCTCGAGGGTGCTCTGCGGCACCCAGGGCCTGTGCGCCCCCAGCTCCATGCCTGGCGCTGGGCGAGCCCGCAGCGGTGCTGGAATCAGCGCCAAGCAACGGCCCCCACGCAACACAACGGGGGGCTGGGGTGGGGCAGCGGGGCCGAGGCACCTTCGCTCCCTTTGTGCCCTGCAGGGGAAGGGCCGGGGCTGCTCCTCCCTGCTCCAGGAGAGCAAACAGGGGCAGGCGGGAGCTGGGCAGCAGCCACAGAGCACAGACCTGCACTGGGCAGCCGGCACCTGCCTCCGCTTGCGGGGGGCCCTGGGGCCTTGGAAGCCTGGGGGGCACTGCCGCTGCTCCTGCCCCCCCCGTGAAAAACCAACTGGAGCCACAGACATAAATTCACGACGTGTTTAATGCCAGTCAGAACGCTTTACATGGAAAAGTTACAACGCTCTATAATTTTTTCCACCATGTGATGCTTTATATATTTATATATATATAACAACGCCACAAGGTCGCAGACTCCGGGAGGACCCCTCGGCTCAGCCCGCCCGCACAGCTCAGCACTTGCGGATCGCACACACACGCAACACAAGCGCACGGAGGCTCTGCTCTTTTGCCCACGAACACGCTGCAGCACACCCCAGCCAGGCGCCGGTGGCACGCGCACACCCAAGGGCACCCCCCTCGTGCGGGGAGGTACCCGCGGGGAGCGGGTCCCCACTTCAGCCCCACGCACACCCAGGGCCACCCCCGGGCACAAAGCAATGAAACCTCCCTGCTCTGACACCTCTCCGATGCCCCCACCCCATCGCTGATTTCCTCCCGGAGGAGAAAGCGGCGTCCGAGGGTCTGCGCGCGCAGACCCACAGGAAGCATCCGCAGCCCAAAACGCCCGGCAGCGGCCACCCACCTCCTGCCCCGGGTGCAAACAGCCCCGTCCCCAGGTGCAGCTGCCCTGCAGGGTGACAACCCCCCGACACCCGTGACAACCACGTCCTGCTGCAGGTGGCCCCCGAGCCACTTGCCAGCTTAGTGACCTGACTTAATTAACAGCTCCTCGGTGCTTCGCAGTGGTCCCTCCACGCCGTGACATCGAACAGTGCCAGTGAACATACAACAAGCAGCAGGAAAGGCAGCAGGAGGCCAGCAGGCAATTTTTAAAACCAAGCCCCACGCCCCTGCTGCGAGAACCACAATGTAGTCGTGCTGAGACTGGGTTTCAGAAATTACACAGAAATTACAGTTTGGGGGCAGGTGAGGCTGTCGGATGCGACTGCCGCTTTGGGCTTTGGAGGTTTGGTGCCGGTGGGAGCGGGGAGCCCCTGGCACACGTACGTGCCCCTGGGTACCTGCGATGTGCGGAGGCAGTGTGAGCCGTGGGTGAGCCTGATCCAGGCGCTGGCACGATGGCACACACGGAGTCAAGGCTGTGGTGAGCAGAGCTGCACCTTACCGCTGTACCAGCCTCCCTCCGCCTCAGCCGCTCACCCCAGGGATACCGGTGGCGCTGGGGAGGGGCAGGCATTTTCCTACCACTACCCCTACAGTCTGGATTCAGGAAAAAAAAAGTACTGCCTATACACTCTACAGAGAACAGGTCAAGGTCTATATACACAGCCGGGAAAATCCAAGTGAGAACAGGAAACAGCACGCACATCCCAGCGCACGAGAGAGGGCACGAGGCAGGCAGGAGCCAGGTGCGCAGCAGGAAGCATTGGCACATGTACAAGGTAAGACAGGAACAGGCTGCTGCAAGCGTAACAGCTTCTCCTTAAATTAAAAGCAACACATACACACAAGTGCTTTGCATCACATCCCACGGCACTCATCACACAGGCTCCGAACGCACAAGCAGGCACTCTTCCCATACAACTTAAAAAAAAAACACAACAAAAAAACAACAGGTCCCTGGCATTGACTCGGAGATAAAAAAGCAACACTTCTTCCTTGCCTTAGAAAAAGAAACCCCCCTTGCCCAGACGCGGTGTTTCCCCCCTTCCAGCCAGAAGAGGCCATGCTCTCTCTGAAAAAGATCCACAGGAGTTGTTTTGTTTCTCAAGCACATCTCAACTGCTTTTGTCCTCAGGAAGACTCCAGAGCAACCAGCCGCCACAAAGGGCACTGTGGGAAGCTCCACATGCGTGTTGTTCCTTTGTTTTGTTTTTAAAGCCATTGTTTTTCCTCTCTGTTAACTAAAAGAATCAGCCTAAAACATGCAATAGCAATTTTAAATTTCTTTGAATGCATTCCCTCTGAGGTGGAGCCTCTTTAAAGTCTCCTCTAAAGTTTAAAGCCCCGAGATGCATGTTTGAAGGCAGCTGGTAAGCGTGCCAAAATCAAGCTGTCTTACAAGAACGGCAAGTACCGCAGCACCTGCTTTATCTGGAAAAAATAAGCAGTTCTCCAGTTTTTTCATGTCATGGGGATCCCAGGCTCTAACCAATGCCCTTAGATACCAGAGAGGCTAATGCCCCGCCTAGAGCCCAGTCCCCACGCACCAGTTGCATTGAACAAGCGTGGCTGGCTCCTACCTCCGAAGGTGTCCATCCGAGGTTAGAGGGACCCGCAGCAGCACGTTAAGCCCCTTCCCACAGAGGCAAGGACGCTCTCATCTCTCCTAAGAGCAGACAACACAGCAGTTGGGATGGCCTTGGTCCGGTCTCGGTGGTCTGTGTAAACAGGTTTTCTCCAGTACACAAAGCGAGGGTTGGAGGGCGCTGGTTCAACATTTCTCTTGTACCCGTTCCCCTTTACGGAAGGATGAATCCATAAACCTTTGGCAGTTCCCTCCCCTCCCCAACCCCATCCCAAATACTGCCCGGCGTGGTTCACAAGCACATATTTAATTAGCATCTGTTGGGTCCATCCTCCAGTCCCGCTGGCACTCCCTCCCCTTCTGGCTGATCGTTTGGGGTTCCATGCACACCAAGGTAGTGGTTTTATCCTGGAACGGCACGCTGTAGTCTCTTGGATTGCAGTACATGGGGTTTACCGTATCCTGGTGAAGAGGTTGAGAACGGATACAGACTCCTAAAAAGAAAAGGCAAACCAGGTACTTCAGCACTTAAAGGCTTTGCTGCAGTGTTATTCCACATGATTTATTTATTTTGTAATTAAAAAACGCTGGTGAGGTATCTCCAGCTCAGGGCACTGATCTGGGCTAAACATCCAAAGTCCAATGCCATCAATATTCCCATGTTGTTTTTTTTTCCAACTGATAACGAGGCGTGTGGCAGGCAAGCATGCCATTCCCACAGCTCTGTGGGAAGCTGCACCCTAGAGCCAGGGTGCACCCAGGCGCCTGCAACGCCCGCTCCCCACAGCTCATTCCTTAAGATCTCACTGCCATTTCTCCACTGCCTCCGCGAGACACCCAGAAAAGCTCCTGGAGCATCTGGCACAGCCTGCTTTTGGCGATGGCACGTTGTTAGTGGCAGTACCACGATCCCAATTCCACCCCAGCCACCACTTTAGGCGCTTACGCAAGGAGCTAGAGGATAATCAAGTCCGAGGGCACGGCCAGTTGATAGCAGCACATGAGCACAGAATACGGGCTGGAGGTGAGCTCCCTGCAATGCTGCTGCGTTCAGCAGCTCCCTAACAGCCAGAATGACATTCTGTCACACTACTTGGGTGTGCAGAGGCAACCTTTTATTGCATATGACTGCAAACCCTTTTATACTGCAGTCAAGTTTAACCCTTCACTGCACCCTCCCCTCAACCCACAGGATAAGGTAACGAAGCCAGAGGCAAGGCCGAAGAACAGAGGGAACTGACTGAATCCCCTGCCGAAGGCTGAGCCTGCTGCAGGACACGGCTGCAGCCAGCAGCTGCGCAGCACATCCCTACCTTTGTCGAGCGAGTTTTACTGAAGACGTTCCAGAACCGCAAGGTTTCATCTCCAGCTCCCGTGACTATGGCCTCCCCATCAGGGGACATCGCCTAAGGCAGGAGAGAGCAGCCTTTAGTATCTGCTACATTCTTGAGGTTGAAAACAAATCTTCATTGGAATGCATCAGAGGTATTCTACTCCCCTTCCTACTTGGCTGGCGGTGAGACACCAGACTACCACCTCTGCTTTCATGTGCCTCACTCAGCCTCAGTAGGTGCCAACTCGAGCACTTGCATCTTACTTACGCAGCTCTGGAACACATGGGTGGAATTATCGTAGAAACGATTCCTGTGTTAAGAAATCCATGCCAGTTGTAATCGAGGCTATTCCTCCCCGGATTATAAATGTGTGTTAAGGCAGGAAGTGTGATAGAGCTGGCAAATGCCAGTCATTAGTCACTTCGGTTGGAACCTACCTCACAAAACACTATCAGCATATTTATCATGTTAAGAATCCACTGAAAGCCCTATGTAACATTAACAGAGCAGGTAAGAAATCAAAGGGATTAGGTGCATCAGGCATTTTAATATGGAATTAGGAGGACTGAAAGCATCAAGTTCTTCCCCTGCTTGCGGTTACCAACGGAACAGTGACAAAGTCTTAAGGGAACAAGAAGACTTTCCCGTGCTTCCCCAGAAGAGTTTTGGCAAGCTCTGCTATTCATTAATAAAGCCTCACATTTCCATAGCAGCAAATCAAAGTATCCCTTGCAGGCAAGGAAACCAGATACAGAGCTTTTTTTTTTCGCTTGCAGGGCAACATTCATGCCTCCACCAAGAGCAGAGGCTGCTCACAGTGCCACCGGCGCTGCAGCTTCAGGTCTCATCCCAGCACATGCACAGCCAGTTCAGTAGGGACAGAAGGTTTCAGAGGCAAGGCCGCTGCTTACCAGATATAGGACTCTGTACGAGTGCCCTGTTAGCTTTGCTACTTGAGTTAATGAAGGGTATTTCCAGACGAGGATCTGGTTCTGCGAGTATCCATGGGTACTCACCTGGAAGCAGAGAGGGAAATGAGTTACGCTCCCGAAGGCAGGAGAGCTCAGCAGCAGCGCTGCGCAGGGAGGAACTTACTAGCTCGTTGGCGTGCTTTGACCAGGCCAGGTTGCACACTTGTGACCCGGTGTCAATGCACTGCAGGGGCTGCCCGGTGAGCGTGTTCCAGAAGCGTATGCACCGGTCGGCTGTCCCGCCGCCGGAGGCGAGGAGGCCGTGCTGGTGCGGAGACCAGGCGATGGCTTTTACTGCCGCGAGATGCTCTGTGTATTGTTGGACAGGACTCAGGCTGGAGTGATTCCAGACAAGGAGCTGGCAGAGAGGAAAGACGTGATCGAACTTGCACTGCAGTCACGTGCCCGCGACACCCACAAACCACGATGTCGCGCTGGGATTGACGAGGGTGGTTGGGCAACACGACGATTTCCCACAGCTCTGCCCAAGCACGTGTCTCAGCTATTTCAGCCCTGCAGCCTGTCCCACCCTGCCACCACGCTCAGCTGAGGAGCCACTTCACCACTGGGTCGCAAGGAAGTCCTTCAGTTAAGCTTGTAAAGCCAGCAACACGGTGTCACCGAATGTCAGCTAAGGCCCCCCTTTTGTCTTTGTGGCTGTATTACCCCAGCACACGTCAGGAAGCACGTGCAAGCTCATTGCAAGATATTCTGAAAAGAACTTTGTACAACCATGCTGTCACACATACACTGGGCAAATTCACTACCTAGCAACCCGCTCCAAAGGGCTCTGAGCACTTTCTTCAGAACAGATGCTTCTTCCATATGGTGTTCAGTGAACTACAAGTCTGTGCTATAGGTATTAAAACTTATATAGCTTCTAAACTCGGTTTCCTTCCACATACATAAACATTATTGCAACAAACTTGAGCCTATATGCTACCTAAACCAAGCCAGGAAGTACAGCTTAGCAGTAGCTTTATTGAACTCAAAACCCTGAGTCAAGCTAGAGATTTAATTAGCCAAATAGAGAAGCAAAATTAAATTTGCCTCTTTAATTTTATTACAGAGAGGAGACTGAGTAGAAGCTTAGCATGATTTATCGTTGGGCACAGTCCAACAAGTGAAACAAAAGCCCCTTCACAGAGCAGATGAATATCCTTGGAGAAAGGGGACCTGACATTTCCCTGCGAAGATCTAGAGATGCTGAGCCTCACGGGACCAGCTGTAAGTACTATACCTTGTTATCATTTCCCCCAGAGGCCAGGAGCTGGTGGTCCGTAGACCATTTGAGCCCACAGACCTCCTGCCTGTGGCCCTGCAGCCGCCGCTCTGACTGCAGGGGCGGGGTGCGGATGTCCCTCTGAAGGATCATTCTGTCTCGGCTCCCAGAAGACAGCTGGTCCGCGTTCCATGCCAAGGCACCTGTAACACGGGCAGAGAGCAACAGCCTAAGGGCATGTTTTGGGAGCCTTGCAGGAGCGTGCAGGCAGCACACAGCCACCAGAACTGCAGGAGGTTTACAAAAAAAAAACAGTGCTTAGGGACCCTCCTTTATATGCCCTGCCTGGAGTCTTAAAATGGCATACAAAGATACCTTCACTAAGCTTGCTGCAGGCAAATCTATTGCTAACTCCATTTCACTGGGAAGTAAAGCACAGAAACAGAACTCAAAAGCTATCTTGACTCCCCAAATCTCACCTCAGAATTCAGATTCACAACAGCTCTGACCAAAAATTTACAAAAAACACCAAAGAAAAACAGAACAGTCCCCGAAGCATAAGGGAACTGGAAATCTCAGTGTAAAGCTGCCTGCCTGCAGGGCTGAAACCGGAAGCCAGTGGCAGTGAGAAAGTGTTGTAACCAAACCCAAAATGCCTCAGCAGACATGGAGGAAACACCTGCTGCAGTAGTCACTCAAACACCACCACACCCAAGATCAGAACACCACAATTACTAGGTGGCAATGTTTAAAAGGCAGCTCAGGACACAGCAGGGCATAAATATCAATTCTGGTACTGTCTGAGTTCAGGGAGAGAAGTAAAAAAAAAAAATCAAGAAACAAAACATGTGAAAACTCCACCTCCTTACCAACTCTGGCCGTGTGCCCCTCTAGCATGGAGAGCTTTTTTCCTGCAGCTGCATCCCAGATCTGTACAAAGCCCTTGTGAGTGCCAACGGCTACCAAGTTCCCCTAGACAAACAGAAAACCAGGATCAGTAAAGCCAGTAAGTACAGACAGAAATAAAACAAAAAGCTAGATGCTGAGAAGACTTCAGATAAATCCCACAAGATGGAAAGCATCCAGAGTTCTTCCATCTTGCATCTTTTCCCTACTGAAGAGAGGAGCCAAGCAGCCCGGCTGAAACATACTTAGAATCAGGTCACTTCTCCAGCTCTTGACAATAAAATGTTTTTTTTTTCCCCTCCCATACCTCTTAGCAAGTGCCTCCAGAGTGTCAAGATACAAGAGGTTACCCTCTATCCCCTCTCGTTTAGCAGAGACAAGAAACACATTTGATGAACAGCACACAGGGAGTTTGGGAGAATACAGAAAAATAATCCATGATTTTAGAGCTTGCAACGAAGGGCTATACAGCTACGGTGATAGCATTTGAATTGCATTTCACTTGGCAGTGTTATACTGACCCGTTCTGACCAGCCCACAGACGTTACAGAATCTCCTTCCACGGACAGATCGCACAGTCGGGTCACCTTGAGGATAAGACAGAATGAGAAATACTTGTTATTGTCATGCTGCATCAGCTACCTCCAGAGCTATCTCCCGGTTTGGGACAGAGCATTACAAGCACCGAATCCCTCCCACAGCGTGTTCCATAGTTCTGAAAGGTGCTGCAGCTGGAGAACACCCACAGCAACAGGTACATCACTCTCCAGACGCTGGTCATCATTTACCTGGCTCGTACAAGCACTCCACAGGTAAACACATGTGCCAAGGCCGACGCTGAGGACGTTAAGAGAGGACCAGTCCACCAGGTTCAGGTAGAAGTCGTCCTGCAGTTCTGGGGCATCCAACACTTTGAAAGGAATCTTTGAGATTTTCCGAGTTGGTTTTCGGGGTGATCGTAGCAGCTTCTGACTGTTTACAACGAGAGATATAACAACAACTACAGAATATCACACATCACAGCAGATGGCGTGGACAGATGCAGCTAGTCTTTAGAGCATACCTGCATTTCTACAGAGATACACAAAGAGGCAGCAAAATGCTTTCCAGCATGTTAGAAGGAATTAGTCTCTAGTTCTATAAAGGAGCTGGGGAGCAAAACGACAAGCTGACTGCTGAGGGCTGGTCAGGACACATTCGGTATTAAGCAGTTGGGGTGTACTCAGGAATCCTTAGGGCACCTGACTGTCCCTACTTATTACCTTCTCAGACATCCCAAACCAATTCATGTGGCAATTTTGGTTGCCTTAAAGAGAAACCCTCGAGAACATCACTGAAACACCTCACTGAAACCTGTTTCAACACACCCCCACTGTAGAAGTCTGTGGGGAATCAGTATTACCTTTTGTTGCTGACAGGAGACAAGGAATACGGCGAGACCTCGTTACCATCATCCGGACTGGAACGTTTTGTGCTGAGAGAATACTGCAGAAAGAAAACACACCCAGTAAGAACACCACCATGCCCAAGACCGATGTAAACCACTCACACAGGCACCAGTGCCCAGCTAGCTCCAACATCCACTGCCAGTTTTCCAGCCTTTTCAGTTCCCCTCTTTTCCAGGTGTTCCAGGACCATACAAAAACTTCCACTGCAGACCAAAACCTTGATTTGGTCATTTACTCAGTCTTAAGAGCGTCCAAAAAAGCTTTGTTCCCACCCAGCTTCCTTGCCAGTGCAGAAATAGGAAGTACGTAGCTTGGTACAGATATTTACGTTTTCTTTATAGGCCACCAAGTAAGTTGAGGAGCAAACATCAGCAAAATCTTAACACTAACTCTCTTGCATTAGCAACTTGACAGAACCACGTGCTTTGCTCCCACGACACAAGACGCACAAACTCCCTTTGTTTTAAATGCAGACCAACTTACAGTGAAGAGGGACTTCTTCTCTGGAGTGGACGGCTGCAACCTCCTGTCTTCCGTCTGCGGGTCCTGCACTTTCTCGATCCCTGCTCCTAAGAGTTCATTCTTCAGCAGGGCGGAGTAAGCGAGGCCATCTGTGAACCCAAACGAGTGCTTAGGCAGGGAACTCTGCAGCCACAAGCGCCTCTGCAGGGACCGACTGGGTCACAACCGCCTGACTTCTACACTCACAGGGCCTCTTCATAAGCCTGGGACTCCAGCTCGGAATTAAGATTAGCAGCAAGCTTCCCCTCCTTCCACACCATCAGGAAATTACTTCCGTGACTCAGTAAATCAAGAGATACAAACAGGCCCTCGCTTCCCAGATGCTCAGCAGCAGCCCACTGAGGTGACCAGGTGTTCACTCTTGTGACACGTGCACAAAACACCAGCGTGGCTTTTTGCTTAAGATAAGCACAAAAGTGCCAGCATTCACTTAATTTCCAAACTCGGCATCAATTTGGAATAAAAGCCGTAGCCAAGGCTACAAGCAGCAGAAAGAAGGTCTCACCTTTGCCATTGTCTGATGTGGCATCCTTTGCTTTTCTGTTTTGACTTGGTGATTTTTCATTTTCCTGAAAGGGGAAAAAAAACCAACACCATCACCACACAGAACCATCACAATGCACGTAAAATAGCAAACAAAGAAGTCTGCAAACAGGCTGCACCTGCGGGCCAGGAGGCACACATTCAAAGGAACTCTTTAAGGGCAGCAGCAGACCATGGCTCAGAAGATAAGCAGAGCCAAAATGAAATGCCAGCCAAAATGAAACGTGCCATTTCCTCACTTCAAAGACTTTGCGCTGCAGGAGAAGGGAGCGAAGCTTACATTTATTCTGTGGAAGTTGATGCTCCAGTTGGCCCCGGCTCTTGAGGGAATGAACCTGTCTCCATGCTTACTCGGAGAAGACATCGGAGAATTGGAAGGCGTCAGGGTTCTTCTCATCTCTGCTACCTGAATTAGAGATTTAGACACACGCAAGAACAAGTGTTGATCCCAGCAGGGGGTCTGACAAACATCAAAGAGGTCTTGTCAAAGCTAAATATGCCAAAATAGAAGAGCAAAACACTGGTTTATCCCCTTAGCAGAATGAGTACGCACACCCAGCCCAGCTGTCACAGGAACATCTGTCAAGAGAAACAATTAAGCAGCGCCTTTCGCACTGCCCCTTTTCAAGCTGATGCTGCCCAGGCAAACACAGGGAAGGCGAGAGCAGGGCAGAACGCTCGCTGGGTGTGCTGCAGATTCCTCGAGTGCGATCACATTCTTTTTCGTACAGCAACTCGTAGCGGAGAGGACCCCGGCTCAGAAGAGGGCTGGTTTCTCCAGCCTGCCAAGCTCCCTCTGAATGCAGGAAATACCTCTACCCCAGGTGCTTCAACAACTCCCCCCAGTACAGCGTCATGCAGGAACTCGGGGATCGCGCACCGCCTCCCTCTGCTCTGCTCCCCACTGAAGGCACTCAGCAGCACCCCCCCCCAGAGGCTGGTCACTAGCCAGGCTGACTCCTGGCGACTATTCTGAGCCCAGCTAGATAACCTCCCCTCCTGCAGACCACCCACCTTCAATTCTGCTCTGGGAGACTGCGCCAAAAGCCTCGCTGCAGTCAGTGCAGACGACACGTGCTCCCTCCTCCCATCCATCACGCTAAATCGTGCCTTCGTAGAAGGCTCGCAGGTTGGTCAGGCATGATTTGCCCTTGGTAAGCTTGTGCTGACTGCTTTCACACACATTTGGGTCCCTCATGTCTGGAAATGGTTTCCAGAAGGATTTGCTCCATGGCTTTCTCAGGGACAGAAATACACAACCGCCTCCCCTGCTCTTTAGCTTCTTCTCTAGCTGCTTCAGCCTCCAGTCCTAAGGCTTTGTGTTTGTTAGTCCTCAACCTTTTTACACTCTGCCTGCGATTCCTGAGATTATTTAGTAAAAGCCATCACTGCACTACAAAAACATCTCTTAACTCACTTTTGCAAACTGAGCTGAGGTTGTCTGCGTGGAAGCACTGTTAGAGTGGGGTTATTCGGTTACTCCTACAACAGCTCAGGAGCTCTCATCTGGTCACAGCCCCACAAAGGGCACAGGTTCCCACATCTGCCAAAGCTCAACTGAAAACAGTCACAGGCAATGCAGACGAGCGCTTCGCTTTCAGGCTCAGATCCCTTGGTACAGACCATCCGTACTTACACAAGGCATCGTGTTTTCATTCTGGATGTTGATTTGGCGTAGGAGACGTCTCTCATAATCCTGGTCCATGGTGGAACGTGTAGGGGTTGGGGAGTTCAGCAGCCTCAGGGATTTACGTTCATGAAGCCCAATCAGTAACTAGCCTGCTGCAACAGATGGGGGGAGAGAACCACCAAAATATTACACCTCTTCATGTAGAAGCAGCCCCCAGCATCTCTCAAGACTCTTCTTTAAACCAGAGCCCACTTTCCCCCTCCACAGCAGCGTTATCAACCCTGTGCGATAAAGCCCAGCGCAAGGTTGCTGATGGAAGTGTTTTCCTGTATTGCTGCCCTTGGTTGTTAATTCACCCGAACAGCCGATCGGCGTTTTGCAGCCGATAGGACCGAAGCATGCGACAGCCCGAGCACAGACCGCGACCTCACGCTCGCCGACCGTGGCAGCGCAGCTTGGCGAGCCCCAGGTACGCAGGCGTGCAGGGATCGGATGCCCACAGCCCGTGGCACCGCAGGCCAGAGGCAGGCACCTCTGTGCCAGCGCGGTTATTTCATCCGCGGCGCACGCACGGCAGCCTTTTGGTGCCCTGAAGCGCAGGAACAGGGGCAGCTCTGGACTGGGGAGCCCCCTGAGGAAGCGTTCAATCTCTGACGCCCGTGCTGCCCCACATCTGCCTCTGGGCTACCATAAAGCCAGCCCAGCTACGGCCGCACGGCGAGGCCACGCTGCAATCCACGTGTCACTCGAGCGCCCGTTTTATGAGGGCTGCTCCATTACCTAGAATTGGCTATGTTACAGCACGCATCAATAAAGGATACCGAACCCTTCCGGTAGGGCACGGAGCTGCAGCCTTCCCCCGAGCAGCCCTGCCTGCGCCCAGCCTCCCCAGCAGCCGTGCCCGGCCGGTCGCTCAGCCCAAGGGAAAAATCTCCAGAGGGAAAGGCGGAACGAGCGCACGCCGCGCAGAACCCTGCGACGGAGGCACCTGGAAGCTCTGCGGAAGGTGAAGGGATTTTCAATCGACTGCTGTCGCATAAACATTCGCTGGGGCTGGGTGGAGGCCCGGCTCCACGAACGGCGCTGCCTTGAGATACGGATTTGGGAGACCTGGGAGGCCGCGGCGCGGGAGGGCTGGGCAGAGCCGGGCCCCGCTCCCTGCCCGCAGGAGCGGACGCTCGCCCAGCGCCACGGGCACACGCTGGGTCAGGAGGCCGGCAGCAGCCTGGCAAGACGCGACCAGGAATTCCGGCGTGCTGCAAACGGCCGGAAAGCACGAGGACAGCGCACCAGCTCTGGAGAAGCGGCTCCCGCCCTGCCATCCAAGCGGTTTGGTAGCGCTGGAGCTCAGACCTCTTACAGACACCAAAAAGCCGTTCTGTTCCCAGCCGTTACGCACGCCAGCGCTATTACAGGAGCAGCCCCAAAACAGCGGCTGCCAAGCTGCTGCCGAGCACACCTGCTTACCTCTGCCACCTCCTCCCCCGGGCTCTCTTCTTTTTTAACGTAACACATTTCCCCCATATGTTCCCTCAGAGGAAAGGCTAGAGAACGCCACTGAATTTAACGGTGAGCAGCTTCCACCAGCGGAGAGGCAGAGATGGCGTTACTGCGAGTGAGCGTTTAGAAGAGTTTAATAATAAAACTCATTTGTTAATAATAGCAAAACGAAATCTCAGTGCATCCCATGTCAAACACTTCCTCCTATTTTTTAGTTTCCTCACCACTGCCTTTACCTACTCACAGCCTCCCAAACCTTTCTTTGAGGCCAGCAGGACCTCTCAAACCCAGCGTTTCCACAAGATGTATTTTTTTTACACCGCGAGTAAGAAAACGCAGCTTGCAGAACCCACACGAGGCGCGTGACCAGCTGGGGACACCGCACGTCCGAAGCGTCTTCCCAGAAGGGCTCAGCGTGGACGACGCAGGCCCAGTCCCGCAGGAACGTGATGTTTTTAATTCGGGCTATCCAACGCATTCACTTGCGGAGCTTTTCACTCGGGTTCCAGACCGGGCAGATGCAGACCACCGAGGCTCCCGGTCAGGAACGCAGCGCGTGCAGAGTGAACAACAGGGGAGGGGCGGCGCGGGCAGGGCGCAGCAGCACCGACAGGCCCCACGGCGCCCGGCTTCGGGCTTCGGCCGCTTTGAAATAAAGCCCCACGGGGCGCACATCGAACGTGAACCGCCAGACTTCCCCTCCTCCCCTTCGCCCCCCCGAAATTTGGGATTCGGATAAATTTTGGATTCCATTCATGTGCTTGAAAGTTCTCCTGCCTTCGGTGCTGTCAGAGCCTCTCGCCACCACCAGCGCCTCGCGCTCGGCCCCTCTCCTCCGCGCTAGCTCCGTTTTTAAGAGCAGCACAACGCTCCTGTAACAGGACAGCCAGGGGCTCCCTGCTCAGGTGGGCCACGGCACAAAGCCCACGCTCGTCACCTCGACTTCAGCGCCTGCCGAGAGGCCCGAGCAGGTACAGGCCGCGTCCGAACAGAGGAACAGTTCTGCAGAAACGCCTGCGCTCAGCTCGCTGCACACCCTGGCGTTCTGCACGCTGGCTTATGAAAACCAGATCCATACTGAGGGAAAAAACGCGAAGCGTTTGGACGCGCCAAGGTTGGGTCAACAAAAAAGAACGGGGTGCGCTTGTTGAGCGCCACGACTTCACCTGGAGGCGTTGCTCTGAGCAACGTTAGCCGGGATACAATCCGGCCAGCTCACGGGTAAGATGTACGGCGCGTGGAGAAAACACCAAGACTCGGTCAGAAAGCACAAATCCTTCCTGAAAACAACCGCCACCTGCCTTCTCCAGGCACAGAGCACGTAACTGGTAACAGAACAGGATCCCGGACTGAGTACAGAGCACCTGGTTCCTCAGGATTTATTTCTTAAAGAAATAAGCTTGCAGTCACAGCCCCCAGTTCTCAGGCACAGCCTTTCCCACGGCTTTAAGGGAAACTGGAAAGCCTCCCGCAGGCAGATTTCGTTAGCGAGAGCCTGTGCAGGCCCAGCGATGCTGCCTTCTCTCCGGGCCGGTATGCAATGGCACCAGTTTGAAGGGAAAAATACTTTGTCATTCCGGTGACGAATATTTAAAAGCTCTCGGGAAGACCCCACAATTTACCAAGGGGACGCAGTAAGCGAGCGCATCGGCCTCTCAGTCACGAACAGTGGGGCTGGAAATCAAAGCCAGATGCCAAGATGCCATCCCAAGGCTTCTCCGAACCTGTCACCGGGCAACGCTCGCGGGGCGGTGAGTTAGCGCCGGCCTCAGCTGCCGACAACCGCGGGACTCGTCTGGCACGGGGGGACGGACGGGCACCTCCGCTGTGCCCGGCGGTGCCGCACGTTCAGCTGGGTGGGTGAAACCTCCTCGGCCCCAAAATAGGACGCCCGCCGCTGGGCTGGATCCGCTCTGCAAGCGGAGAGCCAGCGCAGGGCAGGGGCGAGCTGCTGCCCGGGGCAGCTCCGCCACGCAGGCCGGAGGAGCGGTTGGGCTGTCAGGGGTTCTTTCAGTTCCCGGACCCCTGCGCACGCCGAAGGCAGCGGGTTTTGCTGGTGGTCGGGCCCGTTAGAAAGGCAGGCAGGGTGCTGGGGCTGGCCTCACAGCACCGGAGCTGGTGTCGGCGAGGAGCGCAGCGTTCCGCTGGCGGGCAGGCTGAAGCTGAGCTCCTCCGCGCTTAACCCAGGGCGACACCTTCACGCATGCCGCGCGCGCGCCATGCCGAACGAACCCTCCGAAATCACTAGCTTCCGTTTAAAAGCGGCAGTAACGCAGAAAGCCAGAGCCTTGTGCAAGTTTCACCGACGTCTCCTCGCTGGTAGAGCTGCAACCGGGCGGTTTCTCGTCCGGCAGCTCCCTCAGGCACCGGTGCGAATGCTGGCGTTAGGTGACAGGCAACATCTTCCCCCTGAGGCCTGCAGGAAATCCTGCCAGCACCAAACCAGGGCCCGCCGAGCGGCTGCTGTGAGAGCCGCCCCGTCGCGTCAGCGCGTTTCGGCGACTGCTCTTCACTGAGGGTCCTGCAGAAATCCGCCTGGGTTCTGCCTTTCCACAGCCTGTGCGAGGCAAAGCCACCACCTCCCGCCCCCCGAGGTGACGGACGCCTTCGGACACCCGCTGCCACCGGCTCCAGAGGGCCCACATCCCGCAGGGGCCGCCTTGTAGCCGACGGGCAGCAGGCACGGGCTGAACTCGAGCCAGGTTGGAAAGAAAACGCCCCAAAGCTGCGGCCCCAGCATTGTTTTCATCCCCTACCCGCACGCAGCCTCCCAACCCTTAGCTCAAGATGCTGCTGCCGCCCCACACCAAGCTCCACAGACGAGCGGTGGGTGCTGTTTGTGCCTCCTTTCACCGCCAGCGTCACCAGACATCGTCCCTTCCTCGCGGGCCAGCGCTGGAGGTGACAAACGTCCGACGTTGTGCGACTCGCTGCACCTCCAGCTGCGCTCAGACAAGCTCCAGGACTTTCCGCAGCCCTCTCCAAGGCAGCTTCGGAGCTGAGTTAAGGCTGCATCTGCTTCTCAAAGCACCCCAGAGCCCGAGCAGGTGACAAGGGACCCCGGACCAGCAAAGCGCGGCGTACCCGTGCTCCCTGGAGCCACTCGGGACACGAAGGCCGCGGGCAGCCCGCTCCCCGTACCTCACCCTCGGCTCGCGCCCAGAGCTCCGGCCAGGACGGGGACTTCCAGTGCCAGCAGAGGCACAGCACTGTGACACCTTCAGGGGAACAGGAAAAACGTATTTGGGAGAGCCCTCACCAAAAATAAAGCCCCCCCAACCGGTAACAATCCTCAGTACGCCGTCACAAGCCCAGAGGGCTTCCCCCCAGAGAAGCCAGGCGCAGCACCTCGTCTGGGGGAACGCTGCTCCGGGGCCTCTCCTACGTGAGCGACGCTCAGATCTCTCCACCACTTTCAGGCCGGATGGGTTTTTTTCCCCCCCAAACCCTCCTCCTCTCCATGGCTGGAAGGGAACCTGCCGGGGCAGAGCCTGCCGCGCTGCGCTCAGAGCACGGGAACGTTTTCGGCCGCTCCCTTCGCACGACGCCCAGCGGCGGAGGCAGCGGCCCCCTCCCTGCCCGCGCGCAGCCGAGGGGTTCCCAGGTTCGCCCCGAGCAGCCTTTACGAGTCGGGAGAACTGCAGGGGTGCTCCTTCACCTTCCTAGACGGCGCTTCTCATTCCATACGCGTCTCCCTGCGGATCACAGGAGCCTGCTAGAAGCTCGGGGTTTATCTGAGCAGACCCGGCAATCGTGCGCGCAGCAGGGGATCGCAGAAGAGCATCGCCGTTAGAAAGCCCTTTCATTGCCTGCAGGTAGCGATTATTTCTCCTTTTCCCCGTGCTGCTTCACAAAGAAGCGAGCCACGCCTGCTGCGGGGAGCCTGAGGAGAGCACAAAGCCTCCAGCAGCGTGGGAAGCCACGGGCTGGGAACCGCACGCGGCCCCACGAGGCAGCGCGCACTGCGGGGTCGCTGCCGTGTCGTCTCCCGCCCCGGGGGTCAGAAGGCAAACCTCCGCGCCTCGTTAGCGGAAACGCTCCCAACGGGTTCGTCTGGTGCGAAAGCAAAACAACCGGGAGGCAGCAGGAAAAGCTCCGCAGCGGGGGACATGCAGCAGGCGGCACAGGTTCCTGCGCCGAGCGAGGTGCGAGCACCCGGCCTTTTGGGGCAGAGCGGCCCAGGACCGAGCCGGCACCGCGCAAGTGCTGTTGGCTCCTTGCGCCCCGCTGCGAGGTGACGAGACGGGCTCCCTCGGGCAAGGCAGAGCAGAACAACTCCCTGCTGCGGGGGCGAGAGGGTAAGGGCACGGCTGGGCACGGAGGGGGGCAGGACCCCCGGAACCGGCACGCGGACAGGATGCGCGCGTTCTCCACTTCGCCTCCACGCTGCGGCTGCTCCGGAGCCGAGAGCAGAGCCCCCGGCAGCCCCGGTGCCAGCGGGCGACTGGTCCCTGCCCGAGGACACCAGTCCCTGCGTCACCCCGCAGGACGGAGCTTCTGCTTTTGGCTGCTCATCAGCTGGCACGTGGCGGCGCTCCTGTTGGCGAGCGCCCCGCGGGTACTGACCCCTTCGCTTATTTCCTCTGAACACTGAACGCCGCTGAGCGAGGAGGAAGCAGGGACGCGCCGGGCGAAGTGCGCAGGGGCCTGGGGTAAGGGGTCTTAAGGGCCACGCCAAGCGCTCCGCACTCAAGAGAAGCCCAAGAGAAAGGCTGCCAGGCGCGCTTCTTAGTGTTTCACCGACACTTTGGGGTTTTTCCGAAGTAGTTTGCACGCCCTGCCCTGTGTGCGGCCAGCTTTGGGAGGCAGAGGAAAGCCAAGAGCACCCTAAGCACAAAGACCGGCCACCGCCTCTCCTGGGCCCCGCGGCCCCCGGGCAGCACGCTTACCCCACTCACCTACCCGCAGGCTGTGTCGGAGCGGGGCGACTTGCCCCAAACACCGAAAGGAATCGGCTTCGCCAACCTTCGGTTTCATTTCAGAATGGAAACAAAAACTCGCGGAGCACATCTGCCCGCTTATCTTAAGCCTCGAAACAAAGCCCAGGCAGCTGCTGGGGGCACCAGCTCGAGGTGAAAGGTCCCCCTTACCGACGGCCTTATCAGAAGGCAGCGCTTTAAAAGCCAGGATTAAAAATTCACCAGCAGCCTCGTCCGCGGAGCTGCGCCGAAGTCAGGTGATTCAGACGCCTGCTCCATCACAGCGCTTAAACTACGGAAGACGCAGCAGTGCCCCCGGTCAGCTCACCGAACAAGAGCCGTACGGTTTAGAAGACGCAGCAGTTTCAGTAAACAGCCCCAGAAAATTCTGCTTCGGCCTAAAACAATAACAACAGCAATTAAAAAAAAATCCAGGCTTTACTGGGAGGTGCTGCTGCCAGCAGGGGAATCGCTCCATCAGGAGCCTCGGGCACACGACGCCAGGCTTGCACCATCGAACGCGCGAGCCGAGTAAGGCTCGGGGAGAAAAATCCCAAGGAAACGAGCACCGTGCCTCCGGGAGAGCCCCAGCCCCGGGACACCCACCGGGGCGGGGAAGCCCGTGGCAGCTGACGGTGACTCCGCCACGACCCCAGGGCAGCAGGGCACGGCGCGGGCTGCCAGCACACACACACACACAGACACCCCCGGCCGCCACACGCCCGGTGCGGAGCTCGCAGCCCTCAGCCCTGCCCTGGCCGAGCTCCCGGAGCGCTCCCCTCGGCGGCCACCCCCGGCACGGTAACGACACAAGGCCCCGAGCGGCACCGGGCTCCCTCCGAGCCCCGACAGCCGCCGGGAGCAGGGCAGCAAGGACACGGCCGGCTCCTGAGGGGGGGGGGGTTCGGGGCTGCTCCGCGGCTCCCCCCCCCATCCAACCCCCCTCCCGGCCCCACCCCGACCGGGGAGCCCAGGGCCGGGCCCCAGCAACTAGGGCCTGCCCCGGGCCCCCTGCCCGGTCCCCCCGGAGGCCTCCCCCGCACCCTTCACCCCCCTGCCCGTACCCCCGGCCCCCCGCCCCGGCCCCCCTGCCCACCTACCCACCTACCTGCCCGCCCGGCCCAGCCCGGCCCCGCTCCGCCTCCTCCTGTCACGGCGCCGGCCCCAGCTCTCCCCAATATGGCGGCGGCCCGGCAGGAAGCTCCGCCCCCCCCCCCCCCCCCGCTGCCCCGCGCGCGGCACCACGGGAGCGCCCCGCCCGCCCGTTCGAATCTACACAGGAAGCGGCGGCGCGCGCTGCCATGGCAACCGCCGCGGGCGGCTCCCACCCGGCCGGGCCTCGGCGGGGAGCGAGAGCCGCGCAGATCCGTTCCGCCCCCGCCGCGGTCCCCCCCTTCCCTTCCCTTCCCTTCCCTTCCCTTCCCTTCCCTTCCCTTCCCTTCCCTTCCCTTCCCTTCCCTTCCCTTCCCTTCCCTTCCCTTCCCTTCCCTTCCCTTCCCTTCCCTTCCCTTCCCTTCCCTTCCCTTCCCTTCCCTTCCCTCCCCTTCCCTCCCCTCCCCTCCCCTCCCCTCCCCTCCCCTCCCCTCCCCTCCCCTCCCCTCCCCTCCCCTCCCCTCCCCTCCCCTCCCCTCCCCTCCCACCCCAGGGTCACACAGAAATATTTCACGCACACCATTGTACCCAGGTGTACACTAATTGTACCAACTGCACACCAACATTTCACACACACGCTTTACCCAGAGGCAGCCCCGAGGTGCCCTCACAGCCCAACGCCCGGCCCGCCACCCGCCTGCTCTGCCCCAGCCCCGCGGGTTCCCTGCTGCGGCACAAGACGCCGTAGGCACGCGAGCTGCGTGTTATTAACGTTATTAGCTGTGTCATTAACGTTATTAGCTGTGTCATTAACGTTATTAGCTGTGCCATTAACGCAGCTTGGCCTCCTGTGATTAATCGAATATCTATTCGAAGCTCACTTCTGAGGATGCGTTTACGGCAGCAGCAACAAGCAGCTAATAACTGGCAACCTAAAAGAGGCCCGAATCATTCCTGAAAAAACAAGGGAGGGAATGCAGCGCCCAGAGCCTCTCCGCCAGGGGTGCCCTGGGGGACACCCTGCTTCCCGGCCACCGCACGGACCTCGGGACGTGAAATAACCCCGTGGGCATCCTGAAAACCCTGGGTGTGGGAATGGGACCTCAGGACGTGAAATAACCCCGTGGGCATCCTGAAAACCCCGGGTGTGGGAATGGGACCTCGGGACGTGAAATAACCCCGTGGGCACCCCGAACACGCCGTGTGTGGGAATGGGACCTCGGGACGTGAAATAACCCTGTGGGCATCCTGAACACTCCGTGTGTGGGAATGGGACCTCGGGACGTGAAATAACCCCGTGGGCACCCCGAACACGCCGTGGGCTCTGGGGAACGGGACCTTGGGATGTGAAATAACCCCATGAACACCCTGTGTCGGGGGAACGACCCCTCAAATAACACCCCCAACACCCTGTGGGTTCTGGGGAATGGGGGCCTCGCGTTGCTTATCGGGGCATTTTTTGTTTTGCTGTCGTGGGGTTTTCTCCAAAATTGAGCCCGGCGTGGCTTTTTGAGCTTTCCTACAAATTAAACACGCACGTATTTATCACGATGGGTGGTGCCACAGGTCGTGGTGTGTCAGCCAGCAATGCAAAAGCCCAGGGGGCTGTGGAGACCCCGGCCAGCAGCCGCTTGGCACGGGGGGGTGAATGGCAGCTTGGGGGGGGTGAAAGCAGCCCCGGGGGGGTGAAAGAAGCCCCGGGGGGGGGGGGGTGAAAGCAGCCCCGGGGGGGTGAAAGCAGCCCTGGGGGGGTGAAAGAAGCCCCGGGGGGGGTGAAAGAAGCCCGGGGGGGGGGGGGGGGGGGGGAGGTGAAAGCAGCCCGGGGCGCCGTCCGGGTCCCGCTGGAAGCTGCCGGGGCTCGGACCCCGCGGGGGGCACCGGGCCGCTCCCGGCCCCGTTATCCCGGGAGGGGGGCCCCGGGGGCTCCGAAACGACCCCGGGGGGGGTGGGGGGGCCGTCCCCGAGCCGAGGCTCGCGGATCCGCCCCGGCGGTCCCTCCGTGACCCCGCGGCCGATCACTTCCAGGGCGGCCCCGGCTCCCGATTTGAAAATGCAGCAGCGGCTGCTGGTGCTGCTGGGCGCGCTGGCGCGGCGGCCGGCGGGCGGGCGGCGCCGGGCCATGGCCGGGCGCTGGGACGGGCCGCAGCGGCGGGCCTGGCTCCGCCACTACTACAGCCAGCGGCAGAAACGGCTCATGACGGTGCCGGGGGGGGCCGGGGGGGCGGGGGGAACGGGGGGGCGCCGGGAAGGGATGGGGATGGGGATGGGGGCAGGGGGGGGCGGGGGGGGGGCGGGGGATGGGAGATGGGGGATGGGGGACGGGGAGGTGGAGGGGGGATGGGGGGTGCGGAGGGGATGGGGGGTCACAGGGATGTGGGGGTTATGGGGACACGGGGGGTCACAGGGACACGGGGGGGGGTCACAGGGATGTGGGGTGGGGATGGGGGGCACAAAGGGTGGGGATGGGGATGGGGGGGCTGGACGCCAAGGACAGGGGATGAAGAGGGCACGGGGCACAGAGGTCACAAAATGGGATGCAGTCAGAGAGGGACATGGCGAGATAAGGATGGGGCGTGGGGGAGAAAAAGGACGGGGGACAGGAAGGGCAAGGGACAGGGGACACAAAGGTCGCAGGGACACAAAGAGCGGGGATGGGGGAC